>NW_026262679.1:28384233-29777078 GCF_021869535.1 Mytilus californianus
CTTCCGAAACTATTGTATTCCAAGTATGAATGTTTATTTTTTCACAGAATATAATGTTAAACTGAATTCTTTAGTTCAGTTCATTGTGTACCATACTAGCAATTGTCATTAAACCTTATTTTGACCATTAACCACAGTGGCATATTCAGATTATTCTTTATGTCCATTAAGTCCGATAGAGATTTTAAACTTTGCAAAACGTTTTACATGTTTTATTTGAAGACTCGAAGCATCGCAATGAATTGGCATTTCCAAAGGTAAAATGGAGACCCTTCAAAATCTGAAAATTTTAAAATGCAAAATTACTTAGTTTTACTTGGTCTAAATCAAGTACAATTATTTGAAACATTTTACAATAACTTTTTACAGTACAGTCATAATTACTAATTGAAAGAAAAACCTGCCAAGAGAGCTTCGAGTCAAACCACAGACTTAAAAAATTTGGTATTTGCTGCTTTTTAACTAAATGCAACTTTTAGTAGTAAGAGAAAAGACTGGTTGGCCTAGAGACAGAATAATGTGTCCAGTAGGGTGACATGTCTTCCTGCAGACTTTTACATTATGAACTAGCATGTTAAAAATCTGGCTGAGCATGTCAGTCGCAAGCAAAAGTTCATTTTTATATCACAGATAACACGTTTTTGTCCTAAATGAGCATTTAACTTGCCACTTGACATTTGATAGCAATCCAATATCATTTTTGCTTGAAATAAGGTTGAAAAGTAGGAGTGACATTATGAAGTTTGTAAATATTAAGTTTTATTAGTTCAGAAGTATTTGTTTTCTTTTTTGACAGACTGCAGCTGCAGCAGCTCAAGAGAAAAAAGCAAAAGAAGCAAAAAGTAAAGATAAAAAGAAACGGAAAAAAAGAAAAACTGAAGTCAAGAAAAGCCATGAGGATGAGTGTTTCAGATGTGGTGAGGGAGGGGAGTTAATCATGTGTGACAAAAATGGATGTCCAAAAGCTTATCATTTAACTTGTCTTAAGCTGAGCAAACCTCCACATGGTAGGTAAAAGAGATATTGTTGTATTTAATACAGTAACTATAACAACTAAAATCATGATATTAGTGTTATTAAGGTTAAAGGGCTTCTACTTGTATTTCAAACTTATTAACAGGAAAAAGGAAAGAAGGTGAACCGTATTACAAGTTGGATCCAAATCACCTGTAAGATAGACCAGCAAATTTTACTGTGGACTACTAAAACCATATCATAGACACTATATAAATTGACATCCAATGAAATAAAATTAAGAGACATTATTATAATGAATTATTTAAAGTTTGCCCTGATTATAATCTTTACAAAATATTCTTACAATGATTTTGTTCTATGATAAGAAGCCCGCTTTTAATGTGTTGTTCCAGAGTTATGAATCTTATTAATAATTGTTAAATGAATGACAGTAATGTGCATTACAATTAAAAGTGTCATCTCATATCAGTCTAGTACAAAACAGGGTATATTCATATAACATTAACATGATATTGTCCTAAATAGGCATGGAATTTTGTTGTAATAATCAATGGTGGCGATTTAAAAAAGAGAGGCGAAAGATACCAAAGGGATATTCAAACTCATAAGTCGAAAAACAGACTGACAATGCCATGGTGAAAAACAAAAAACAACAGTACTCAAAACACAACATAGAAACTAAAGATGGAGCACCTAAAAATGGAGGGTGGTATCAGGTGCTCCAGAAGGGTAAGCAGATCCTGCTCATGTAAGTAAAAACCCGGTGATAAGTCTTAATTCGGAAGGTCACATTCGAGAAAAAGAGGATGGGGTTGTGGTTCCAACAATTGGAACATATACCTCATCATCTGTGAAACAGATAATTCATAATGATCAACCAACTCTTGATGGTGTCTGGCATTATTGTGATTGAGTTTATATATAGAATAGCCATCATCTATTTGTGTATTTTGTTTATTACAGGAAAATGGGATTGTCCCTGGCATCATTGTGACGAATGTGGTAAACCTGCCACTAAGAAATGTGCCCTTTGTCCTAACTCATTCTGTTCAGTACATGAAGAAACCAATATCAGGGAAGTACAAGGTTTCCTTATTTGTACTGACCATGAAGATTCCGAGGCAAATGATCTCTACATATCTGATCAGGAAGAACGAGCCTCAAGCAGCACAAGATCTTCAGTGTCATCAGACGTTGCCTCTGAAGATGATTCCAAACCAGTTGAGAAAAAGAAGGCAAGTAACGGCAAAAGAGGCAGAAAGAGTGGCAGTAAATCTCAGGGTACAGACGATCCATTGGCCGTAGCCCCAATGTTTGATGACAGCGATGACGATGGATTCTCAGGACTTGTTATAGACATACCCAGTATCCCATAAGGCATCTTGTATTCACTTGTAAAAAACAGTTTCATTGCATGAATTCATTATACTTGAATTGTTCACTAACAAATAACAAATTTGAGGAGAACTTGTTAACTTTGTTTTGTAAATATCTTAATATTATTCGTTATATTCATCCTGTTACAATATTTGTCGTATTCTCTTTGTTAATTTTCAAGTTGACAATAGATTTAAAGTATTCCAATGAATCAGATAAGCACAGTATTGTTGTTTCTCATTCAAGAAGTTAATTCAACAACTGTTCAGTTAATTCTACACCTGTTCATGTGTTTCCTGAAAAAACATAATGTAAATACCTAAAATGACCTCAGATTTACTCAACAATCTTATATAATTTGTATATTTTGATCAAATGTTTCTGTACCTTCATTGGACATATTTCACATTAAAATGTCCAATATTCTAGGTTTAACATGGTAGGGATACCTCAAAATTTCTACAATACCTATGAAGTTTCATCTACATAAGTTTTGATAACTCATCCTCATGCCTGTTAGTTTACAATTTTCAAATGTGTTTATTAAATGTCAACTTTCAAAATTTATATCTTTATAATAAATTGTTTAAGAAAAACATTATTGGCATATTTATACAGTAGGCATTTTAAATTTTATGGGATAATTTTTAGAAAGAAAGGAAAACTTTTCAATATTTTTGTATGAATGCTTCAGCTATAAATATCTTGAAGAGTTCTTTGATGGGATGGGAGTGACTCATTTATCCAATAATTTTTGTTGAAATTTTTATGATGAAAAATGACTTTCATGTAAATAAAACAAAATTGAATGGAAAAAACTGGAGAAATATGTAGAACTTGGGTTAGTTCTAAGATTTCAATATTTTCCCCCTCTTTTGTTTTTGGCAAAGAAAAGATGGATTGTGAAAATTAATTATTTGGGACTTTTTGTGTATGTGGTTGAACCATGAATCCATATTCATGCTTTTATTTTCTTTGACAAATAGGAGGGTTAGATTCAATTAAGCTTTTATAAAAATATTCAAAAGTGAAAATATTTAAATCAAGTTCAGTTCAATCAGAATTATTTGTACATTAAATATAACAGAAAAAAAGCTATTGTTTAAATTTTAGGGAACGCAAAGTGTACAGAATTTGATTTGTTTGAAAAATGTGTGGAAGAAGTTTATAAGGATTGTTCTAATTTGTTTATTCAATTTATTATTGTCAACTGATAATTACTATTGAACATATTTAATATGATATTACCAGTGTTTCCACCCAGCATTCATGCTATGGTACCTGAATTAAAAATTTGAAATTAAAAAAAATTGTTAGAATTATGCAGAAGTGGGATGAAATTGTTAACATTTTATTGTTATATTTGAACACATTATTTGAGTGTCTTGCAAGTTTTAAAAGTTGATATTTATGGTAGTAAAATGTTGGCATTTTGTGATATGTTCAGGATTATTATCAGGTTGCATATATTTTCTTAGTCTCACTCTTAATGATGAATACTATTAATAATAATAACTTTATCAGCTCAAATAACACCCTTAAGAGGATCAAAATTGAGGGAACAGGGAAGGGGTGGGGTATATAGAAATCCCCCTGTCCATCCATCTTTTACAGGTGCCTTGTCATCAACTCCTCAAAAACATCTGGACAGATAATGATGAAACTTTACACAATAGTAAAGTGTAACATGTGAATAAAGGAAAGTAATCCTAGTTCAACATGTTAAAGGGAAGATAATCAATTTACTTACTTCAATATACTTATAGTATTGCGGGGCAAGGGTATCCTTTTGTGAGTTTAATCGCAGTTTTAGTTTTGAAAGGAATAAACAATGAAAAATCATGATATAAACAAAATATTTTTTTGTAAGCCACAAATTATTTGTGGAAAATTCATGGAAAATTAATTCCCAACTTTGACTGAATTGTTTTTAATACGAAGGGAACAGAAGGAATCTTTTTCCAAAGAAATCCATTGTCTATGTACCACGAAGAACAAATATTGAATTTTTGAATTTAGCAGTCTGTGAAAAAACTTATATGTATTTGCTCTAAATCTCGTTTCAAGAAAATACTTCCATATGTTTAACAAATTTTTTCTAAATTTTCAATGGCTCAAACCAATTTTTACAAGTCACTTGACTATTGCTATGTTTTTGGCACAGAATGAGATCGGAAAAGATAAAGGCAGATAATAAACTGTTTTTGTTGCAAGTACAAATAAAAAGGAATTAGAATTTTATCATATCGTGATATTTTTCTATTTTTTCAGTCAATTAATTTAATGAAATGCGATGTACTTGAATGAAAGATTTAAAGAAAATTCTGTGCAATCATGTGAAACTTGTGTGTCACACTCAAATTTTTTTTGAAAATCATGTGTAGAGAACAGATTTTTTTTTTATTTGGTGAGTAATTAAAAGCTATAAGTTCAATAATTAAAATGAATAGTTCCCATTCTAAATAATACCTTGTTAAAGTTATTGTATGTAAAAGTATTCATGAGCTAGTTATATAGTGTGTAAATAGACGATTGTATTTTATTGTGTTAATTCTCAAATTGTTTTATTCTAAATTTTATTTAACACAAAAATGTTAGAATTGTATTTTAGTGTGGTGGAATATTTATGACATAAAATTCTTTCAGAGGTTTTTTAACTGATATTTTATTGTACATTATTGGTGTCAAAGTTGATTTTTAATATCTTAACATTGCTTTAGTTCTACTCTATAAATATTGTAATTATATTTAAAAATACAGGTGTTGAAACATAAAAGTGTATATTAATCTTTCTGTTATGCAAGTCAAATTCCACATAAACTTCTCCCATTCTAAGTTCTTTTGGCTTTCTTATCGAGTAATAGATATATTGAATGAAAATTTACAGAGTTCGCGAAATGTGGTGGTCCGAAGGATTTGACCACCAAAATTTTGCAAAGGACTGACACAATCTTGGTATTTGCAATAAAAATAATAATAAGGACCAGCAGATTTTCTCCAAGGATCACCAGGGGAAAAAGATTTTGCTAACTCCTAATTTATAAGGGGAAGGGGACTCTTTAGCTATAAAATGGTTTTAAGAGAAAATATGAATTATTAGCATTTTTTAATTCAAAAAAAAATATGAACAAACTGATTAAAAATTTAAATTACATATAATAGTAATTTAATGCAGACTTCAAATTAGGAAAGTTTATGTACAAACTTTAAAACTAGATATGTCCTCTTTTATAGTTAGTCAGTATTTATATCGATATTGATTCAGGGCTTGTTTCATTTATAAAATAGTATGTGAAAAGGTAGAAAGGCTTCCAAAATCCTCCTCTCCACAACCATTATTGTTTGCATACATCAAATGGAAATACAACCATAAATGACCAATGATCAAAATTAAAAAAAAATAAAACTTCCATTTCCACCCCCTCACAATTATTTTAACAGAATACCCCTTTATAAAGCAGTTGTACAGTTATGTGAATCATGTACACACCAAGGAAGTAAAACATCATAATAAATTACAAAGTCAAACTATTGTTCATAAGTCTGAAGTAAATGATCTCATGTATAGGTTACACAATAATAGAAAATTCATTTGAAAACACGTCCGGGAAAAAAGTTTTTTTGTTCGTGACAGAATACGTAAGAATTAGAGCTCAGTAATTGTATGATTATATAGGTAAATAGACTGTACTACTAATTTTGTTTGAAAAATTTACAGGAGTTCAGAGGATGGGGTAAGAGTTTATACTAGATTTTGGCAGGCAAAATTCAACAAATAAAATGTTATGTACAAAGTTTTTGTAATATAATAGTAAAATGGGAGAACCATTACAATATAAATTCTTAGGTAAAACAAAAGTAAAACTAGATCATTATATATTTATAGGTTAACATTGATTTCATCATTATTCTGGAGTACATAATTTTTCATGGAATTGTTCATACATTATTTGTAAAGTGTTATTATGTAAATTGTGAAATTAAAGCTTCTGGTAGATATTCTTCTTTATTTACTGCTTGTTGACAGCAATGCTTACTCATTTGTAACACATTTACAGGGAAATATATAAGATAAGATGTGATTGATTGCCAATTGTACTATCCACCAAAGTGCAAATGATGTTTTTGTCGAGCCTGCAAAATTTATTTCGCAAAAGCGAGACATAGTGATCCTAGATTCTGTCGTCTGTGTCATCAACATTCAGGCGGGTAGCTATGTTCAGGTAAAAATGCTCGGGCATGCACATGAATTTTAGAGAAAAAAATATTTTAATCTAAATAAACTAAAAGAACTTGTAAAAAGTACATGACTCTTTCGTCAATGATTTGTTATTGAAGATAAAAGTGATGAAATTTCCTTTTTAATCAAATGTGAATTTTACTCAGTTTCCTATTGTTTAAAGCAATTCATTATCTGCTGAGATACGATATGTGGATTGCATTTTTGGTCGAGCATGCAACTTTTATGTCGCAAAAGCGAGACATATTGATCCTAGATAAAGCTAGTGTTGGCGTCGTCAACATTTTAAAGTTTAGTCTGTGGTTAAAGATTTTTTGAAACATCAAAAACTATTCCAAACCTTCATGTAATTTTATGAAATTTGGACAGAAGCTTTTTTATGACCAAAAGACAGTATCAAGGGCTATATTTTGAAATAATCATTTTTTTTATGCACCCGTCATAGTGGAGGGGGCATTAAGTTTTACCCATGTCCGTCTGTAAGTCCATCTGTCCGTACATCCCAAAATTGGTTTCTGTTCTCTAACTTTAGTTTGCCTCAACCAAATACTATGAAACTTATTCACAATGCTTATTACCACTAAACAGATCAAGTTTGAATTTGGGTGGCGTCACTTTTACTGTTCTAGAGTTATGCCCCTTTACAAATAAAAAAAAAAATTGCTGAATTTTTTGATTCCGTTCTATAACTGTAGTTTGCCTCAACCAAATGTTGTGTATCTTATACACAATGCTTATTAGCATGCCTCAACCAAATGTTATGTGTCTTATACACAATGCTTATTAGCACAAAACACAGATCCCGTTTCAATTTTGGTGGCGTCACTTTTACCGTTCTAGATTTATGCCCCTTTACAAATGGAAAAAAATGGTGATTTTTTTGTTTCCATTCTCCAACTTTAGTTTGCCTGAACCAAATATTATGCAACTTATACACAATGCTTATTACCACAAAACACAGATCAAGTTTGAATGAAAAAATTGCTGAATTTTTTCGTTTCCATTCTCTTAACTTGAGTTTGCCTCAATCAGGTACAAATTTGGGTAGCTTCACTTAAACTGTTCTTTAGTTATGTCCCTTTATAAAGTTCTATGCAAGCGGGGGTATCATCTGTGTCCCATGGACACATTCCCCATTTATTTACTGATATTATTATAAATGGACTTAGTTTCTTTACAGTTAATATTTAGATACAGTCTAAGGTAACAGTTTTTCGGTCATCAATAACTTTTGTCAATTTGAAACCTTTAAGACATTTTACTGAAGTTGGATAGAAGCTTTTTATGACCAAAAGACAGTATTATGAGCAAAGTTTCGAAATATTTATTTTCATTTTACTGATAAATTGACTTAGTTTTTTTTACAGTTGATATTTCGATATAGTCTAAGGTTAAAGTTTTTCAGCCCTCAGTAACTTTGTCAAACCTTCATGAAATTTTACGTAAGTTGGACAGAAGCTTTTTTAATGATCAAAAGACAGTATCCAGAGCATAATGAAAATACATTTTTGATTCAGCCATGCTGGATCTATGCGATCACTCTGCTTTTGGAGATGGTGCAGAATACTAAGTTGAAGACATTTTCATGAAACTAATTATGTGTTTTATGACTCGCAGAAACTTCTACACCATTTTAATCATCAATTGCCAACTTTTGACATGTTATTTGCCCTTAAATTAAGAAAAGATTGGTCTAACAACCCTTTTATTTTAGATATACACTTGCATATAGTTCCTTTGTTAATCAAAATTTATAATTATTTACTATTTATGAATTAATTTGAAAAAGTATTTGTACATCAATTGAATTGGTTGATAATAATTTTGAAAGTATTATATTAGTATCTTATGCTTGTGTAAGTTCTTGTTCAATGAAATTTGGGTCAACATGTGTATATATATATCTAAGTTGATTCCAACACTTTTTAGCTCACCTGGCCCAAAGGGCCAAGTGAGCTTTTCTCATCACTTGGCGTCCGTCGTCCGTAAACTTTTACAAAAATCTTCTCCTCTGAAACTACTGGGCCAAATTTAACCAAACTTGGCCAATATCATCATTAGGGTATCTAGTTTAAAAAATGTGTCCGGTGACCCGGCCAACTAACCAAGATGGCCGCCATGGCTAAAAATAGAACATAGGGATAAAATGTAGATTTTGGCTTATATCTCTGAAACCAAAGCATTGAGAGCAAATCTGACAAGGGTAAAAATGTTTATTAGCTCAAGATCTATCTGCCCTGAAATTTTCAGATGAATCGAACAACCCGTTGTTAGGTTGCTGCCCCTGAATTAGTAATTTTAAGGAAATTTTGCCTTATTTGGTTATTATCTTGAATATTATTATAGATAGAGATAAACTGTAAACAGCAATAATGTTCAGCAAAGTAAGTTCTACAAATAAGTCAGCATGACCAAAATGGTCAGTTGACCCCTTAAGGAGTTATTGCTCTTTTATAGTCAATTTTTCGTAAATTTTTGTAATCTTTTACAAAAATCTTCTCTGAAACTACTAAGATGAATTTAATTAAAGTTGTAAACAATCATCATTAGGGTATGTAGTTTAAAAATTGTGTTTGATGACCCCGCCCTCAAACCAAGATGGCCGACATGGCTAATAATAGTACATAGGGTAAAATGCAGTTTTTGGCTCATATATCTAAACCCAAAGCATTTCTAGCAAATCTTTCAAAAACAAAATTGTTCATTAGGTCAAGATCTATCTGCCCTTAAATTTTCAGACCATTCAGGCAACCCGGTTGGGTTGCTGCCCCTGAATTGGTAATTTTTAGAAATTTTTTCAGCTTTTGGTTATTATCTTGAATATTATTATAGATAGAGATAAACTGTAAAGAGCAATAATGTACAGCAAAGTAAGACCTACAAATAAGTCACATGACCAAAATGGTCAATTGACCCCTTAAGGAGTTATTGCCCTTTATAATAAATTTTTAACAATTTTCATAAATTTTGTAAATTTTTACAAAATAATTTCCACTGAAACTACAGGGCCAAGTTCATTATAGATAGAGATAATTGTAAGCATCAAGAATGTTCAGTAAAGTAAGATCTACAAACACATCACCATCACCAAAACACAATTTTGTCATGAATCCACCTGTGTCCTTTGTTTAATATGCACATAGACCAAGGTGAGCGACACAGGCTCTTTAGAGCCTCTAGTTTGAAATGGTATTACTCCAATTCTTTCCATAGGCAAGTAAGAGTCAGTATGATTATCAACTGCCATGATTTTCGAATAATTACACTCAAAGGTGTAAGTATTAATTGGAAACAACCCAAGTCTTAATTCACCACAGTTAATATCTCATGACCTATTACATGATTAAATAAACACAATTTATTATACCTCAGTATGTTTTTTCTATATAAAAAAGAATTAAATATTTGTGCTATTTCATTCCACAGACTATTTGCCAGTCAATAGTTTCAAAGACTTTTACCCCGGTTAATAGTTTTATCAACATATTTCCCGGATTTTTTCATACTAATTTTTCATTTGACAAAGATGACGTCATTGACTTTTTTGCTTGGATTTGAGCGCTTGGCAACGCGTTCAACCCTGAATTATCGTAAATGGTATAATCTGTATGTGTCTGTCGTCGTAATTTCAAATTTTAAAATATATTACCTACCAGAAGCAATTAAAAAAGAAAAACTACATATTTTAAGATCTAAAACAAAACAAATGTATGGTATGGGACTGTCGTCGTCTTCATAATCTATGATTGCTTTGGTATACAGTAATGTATTTTAGCTAGCGTTTATTATATGCACGGAATTATTACACAAGGATTCCTGGTCTTGATTACAGTAAATAAGATATTTACAAATACACACGGGGAAAAAAGGAACCAAATAGTTCATCTTGTGCATCATCGTTCAAGTGACTATTTGGTTTTTTTTTCAAAGTGGTGTATATAAACTTTTTAGAAAGTTGTTTTGTTCGGTATAATAAAACACTTAATGACTGGTTATGAGTGTAATAGCAAGTTTGTTGTCCCTTTGATACTAACTATTGCCCTCGGCTTCGCCTCGAGCAATAGTTGGTATCTCAGGGACAACAAACTTGCTATTACCCTCATAACCAGTCAATAGGTGTATATTATTACACACCTAACTGAATACACACATTCTTGACCTCAATAGTAAACATACAAATGTATAATTTATTTTGATCTACACTTCATTAAAATATTCTGTTAATTTTGCTAGCTAGCTGAATGATTACTCAGTTTTGGGTTTTTTTCAAAGAAAAGACAAAAAATGAAAAAAAAATATTTATAAAAAATGCAAGCAAATTTTATTTCACTTGTAAATTCAGTGTCATGATCATCTGACATAAGTCAATAATCAAGTTCTAATTAATTAGTTTCAATTATCAGAAATTTGGTTGAAACAATAAACAAAATTGCATAACTCTTACCTGAGCATTTTCTGCAATAAAATTTATTTGTTTGTTCTACATTTATATCCCATTAAATTGCTATTTAACAGTAATTGGAAATATCTCAGCATTAGGTATTTGTTTATTTAAATTTGAATACAGGAAATGTATTTTTTCTTAATGAAGAATGAACACCAAAAATAGTTATTATTTTTTTTTTATTTTTGTTGTTGAGAAAGTGCATTTCCAAGGCCTCTTTCAGTAAATTTTTAAGCCAGTTATTATTAAAGGCAGATAAAAAAATGTATTACTTGTTTGAAGATTACCCTTTCCGTTCTTGTCAATACCATTAAATTGCAAATATTTATTAAAAAAATCTGATAGAGTCTAAAATTGAAATATCAATATATATATATATCAATATTTGCATCAATATTACGAAATTCTCTACCTTTGGACAATAACATAGAAATTTTACAGTAAGATTGGAAATTAAAAGAGAAAAACGTATTCCAAAAAGTATGGTCAAAAAGAATATCAGACTAGCTATGAATATGGCTGGATCACAACATCGACGATGCTTTGATTAATTTTCCGTATGTTTCTAATAAAAGGACTTTGTTTTTTTTTGCAGGTAATAGGTAGATACAGTTTGATGTTAAAAGTTTGGTTCACATCAAGTACTCTGTCAATCATTCATCGAATTTTATGAAAATTTGACAGCAGGTATATGTTTGATAAAGAGATAATTTCTGTGGCAAAATTTTGAAAGTATACTTTTTTCTCCATTTTATTATTTTTTTGACGGACAGAACGGGGATTCAATTTTTTTGACATGATAAATTTGTAAACCTCCAAAGATTGTTATGAAACTTGGACATAAGCTTATTTTTCAAGATCAAGAAAAAGCATATAAAGAAATAGTTTGTATTTTTTCTTAAATCCTGTATTTGGCTGATAAATGGATTCATGTTTACAGTCAACATTAAACTTTTACACTGGCAGTAGCAATCCCAGGCAAGACATAAGTTTCCACAGAACCCTTTACAAATTTTTATAGAACACCTGACCATCTATGAAAATTAATTATTTCATGAGTTCATTAACGAAATGTGCGCATAAAAATTAGCAGAAAATTAGTTGAAGTCAAAATAATTAATAGAACAACAACATTGAAAGGAGAATTTTTGCTGGTTAACTATCTCTAAAAGTTTTGGATTTTTTGTCGTTTGAGTTTTTTCTCCCAAATCTCTAAGTCCTTTTAAAC
The DNA here is from genome assembly GCF_021869535.1 of Mytilus californianus. Taxonomy (NCBI): domain Eukaryota; kingdom Metazoa; phylum Mollusca; class Bivalvia; order Mytilida; family Mytilidae; genus Mytilus; species Mytilus californianus. The sequence continues at coordinate 28,396,501 of NW_026262679.1, forward strand.
ATTTTTTACAGTAACTGTTTTGGACTTTTTTTTCTCTAAAACCAATAAAGATTAGATTCCAAACCAGCATAAATAAATTAAACACCAAAAAAAAAAGCAAATTAGATGCTAAAGTATGTTGCAAAGCCTATTGGTGAGTTTTAATGACAAAAATGGTATATATTTCTCGAAAATGTGTGAGCTTCTTGGGGCTTTGCACCTTCGAACCCACTTCCTTGAGGTCCTCTGTCTTGGACCTGCCGAGGGCCCTCAGGCCTCTTGCCATGGTTCGGGCACACACTTAAAAATGGCCTAGCTACGCTACTGGCATTTATCCAGTTTTTTTGGACATCAAAAACTTTGTCAAACCTTCATGGAATTTTATGAAATTTAGACAGAAGCTTGTTTATGACCAAAATATAGTATCCAGATCAAAATTTTGAAAATATGTATTTCCATTTTTGCTGTATTTATTAATAAATGGGCTTAGTTTTTTTTTACAGTTAACTTTCCGATTTAGTCTGAGTTTAAAGTTTTTCAGTCTTCAATAACTTTGTCAAACCTTCATAGAATTTTATGAAATTTGGACAGAAGCTTGTTTATAACCAAAAGACAGTATCCAGAGCTAAATTTTGAAAATAAATGTATTTTACTGATAAAGGGACTTACTTTTTTTTACAGTTAACAAGTAGATACAGTCTGGGGTTAAAGTTTATTACACATCGATTACTTTGTCAAACCTTCATAGAGTTTTATGAAACATTGGCAGAAGTTTTTTAATGATTAAGAGATAATGTCTGAAGCAAACCTTTGAAAATATATTTTTTTCATTTTTAGCATTTTTTTGACAGATGGACTTTGTTTTTTACAGTTAACATTTACAGACAGTCTGGGATTATTTTTTTTTGACATTATAAATATGTAAACCTTCATGGTTTGTCATGAAACTTGGACAGCAGCTAATGTTCAAGACCAGAAAATAGCATCTAAAGAAAAAGTTTGAATTGTTTTTTAAATTCTGTATTTTACTGATAAAGTGACTCACTTTTTAAGTCAACATTACACTTTTACTCTGACAGCAGCAATCGCAGGCGAGACACAGGGTCCATGGAACCCTTTACAAATTTTTTAGCGACTATAGGTCAATGTAAGGCCTCAAAACCCATTCCGCAAAGTCAGCCATAAAAGGCCCCTACATAAGTTATCAAACAAAATATGTTTATATGAAAGTTGAGCTCAATGAGGTTTATAGAAAACTACTTTAAACTGAACACTTGACCATTGTAGTCCAACAGTTGTCTAGAACTGTGATTATTGCCACCTAAATTCATGAAATTCCTGTAATATATATGGATTCAGTCTGCATTTCTCCACAGTATATTGGCGGTATGTATTTTAAAAAGTGTTCTTAGCATCTCTGTCTTCTACAGTGTGAGTTCTTACTACAGGACCTGGTTGTTTATCTGATTAAATGTTTGTCTTGGTTGTGTATATACAGTCAGGAATCTACTTCGTTAAAATTATCTCCCCATTACGCCAGTCAATTTTTACAATCATAAAAATGGAAGCCATTGTAGGGATGACACGCTGCCAATTTAGCTCTTGAAAACAGATAAATTTATCCACACAACACCATTTCGATCCTTATATACCAGATGTATTTTAAAAGACAAATGTATCTACTAGCTATTGAGCATCATTTAATGTACTTTCCTGCATACAGTCAACTTAAACCTGTTGTCTGATCGGTTGTCAGGTGGAATTTTTGAAAGTTCAAAAACTTTAAAAAAAATTCTAATTATTAAATATTTCGTAGAAGGGCAGACTAAAATTTATCAGAGGTTTAAGACTAATAACCATAGATAACACACACAAAAAATGAAGTTTTTTTGAAGATAGGCATTTTTAAGATCCAACTGTAAAGTCTGTCGTCAAGTACATTTCGTTAAAACATTGTTATTGGAACACACCTACTCTGTTGTTTTGACTCATTAGAAAGATATTTCACTTGACCCATATATTTCATTCTTTAGGAAACTGTGAATTTTAAATGTTATCCTATCAACATGTAGCCTTAATATATAAAAATAATAGAAATTGAAGCGAGATGATGTATCAAATATTTTTGCCTTATACGTTTTCAAGACAGAATAGTCAACTCAAACACGCCCGAACATGAAAAGGTGCACTCTACTTTCTATTTTCGCTGCAATTATTGCCCATTTTGGGAATTTTTTCCCAAAAAACTATCACTGGGGGAAGAGGTGCAAATCAATGCTTCAGAAACATCAATCTATTTTCTATCTATGTGCACAAAAAAGATCCAACTGTATTTGAACCTGCAACAATCAACTGTTTTATGAAAATTTGCCTTTAATTTAAAAGTTTACAAATGTCTGGAAGCTTTTTACTACAATTCAAGTAAAAACAAGTATATATGAAAAAAATCCTAAATTATGCAACTTTATTAAACTTTTAAAGCCCATAGAAACAGAAGTAAACAATTCAAATACAGTATATCAATTTGGCTTTTTTACCTTCTCTAACAAAGAGTTCCATTTCTTTTGTTTAATTTCAACTGGGTTTCTGCCTGATATATAACCTCACTAAACATTTAACAGTATACAAATTATATAGAAAGCAACAAACGAAAAAACAAATATGATATACAACAACAACTAACTTGCAGCCCGACTTAAGACTGGCATATACAGAATGTGGCAGGGTTAATAAAGTTTGCAGGTGCCCTGGTTTTGGAATGGTTACTGTTGTTTTTGTATCGCATCACTGAGGTTGAAAGACCGAGACTTGGGCTTGTTGTCTTCATCGGTGGCAGCATCAACAATGCATTAGTTTGTAATTAGGACAGTTTATGGGGAACCACTAGTGGTAGGTCACTGATATTTTGTATACAATTGTATTTGCATTGGAAAGTTTCATTTCCATGGAGATTATTTGACCCCCACCCCCTCAGAATTAGTCTATTGACTTTGAAACTTTTGCTTGGTTTACATGTATTAGTTTGTGATTCGGTCAGTTTATGGGGAAAAACTAGTTGTAGGATAATGATATTTGGTATGCAGTTGTATAATAGTATTAGCTCATCTCATTTCCATAGAGATTATTAAGGCCCCACTCCCTCAGTCATTGTCTATTGACTTAGAAAATGTTTGCTTACTTTACATGTAGTACATGTAGTTAGTGTTTGTTCGTGAACCATGAGTGGCAGGTCAATGATATTAGGTATGCAGTTGTATTAGCATTGGCACTTCTCATCTCCATGGGAATTATTTTGTTCCTGCTCCTCAGTCATGGTCTATTGACTGAAACGTTTGCTTATAGATATAAGTAGATGTGGTATGAGTGCCAATGAGACAACTCTCCATCCAAGTCACAATTTGTAAAAGTAAACCATTATAGGTCAAAGTACAGCCTTCAACACAGAGTCTTGGCTGACACCAAACAGCAATCTATAAAGGGCCCCAAAAATTACTAGTGTAAAACCATTCAAATAGGAAAACCAACGGTCTAATCTATATAAAAAACGAGAAAAGAGAAACGAGAAACATTTATGAACCACATCAACAAACAACAACCACTGAACATCAGGTTCCTGACTTAGGACAGGTGCAAACAAATGCAGCGGGTTTAAACGTTTTAATAGGCGTCAACCTTCACCCTACCTGAAACAATAGTGTAAAATCACAACATTGAAAGACGCACTATAAAATATCAATTGAAATGGCTTAACTCAATCAAAAGACATATAAACAAAAACAAGTGAACATACACTGAACGAATAAATTTGATCTATGACACAATGTAAATACAAAATTAATAAAACAAGGGGGTTGGACGTAAAACAATATCAGAAAGACAACCATAACATTGGACAAAATGCCTCCAAATAAAATAACGTACACAGGTAAATAAAAATAATTTTGCTGTAAGGTATTCATGGAGTACAGAAATAATTTTGTTGTTCCTAGTACAAGAACAAAAATGAAAATTTATCGTCATACTAAACACTTATCAAAGGTGGTATATCTTAAAAATAGCGAGACTAGATATAACACTTAATAAGTAAACATTAAATAATAAACATACATAGTTTACATGTATTAGTTTGTGATCAGGTCAGTTTAAATGAGAGACTTATGTTAAGTCAATGGTATTTGATATGCAGTTGTATTGGCATTAGCAAGTCTCTATTCCATGGAGATAATAAGCCCCCCCCCCCCCCCCACCACCATCATGGTTCATTCACTGAATGATTTGCATAGTTTACATGTTTAGATATTGTCATTTTAGTTTCAACATTTGCATTATACCATCAAAATTATAAAACTTGAGACTCATCTCTGTGTCAAGTTTTTTGGTTTACAATGAAAAGTATAAGTATCCTATTGATTTTCAGATCACAGACTGAAAATACATCAAAAATCATTGCAATTTGTTGTTTCTGGATGGTTTGAGGTATACTTGTTAGATTTTAAGAATACAAGTGGTTGAAACTAGAAAAAGGTCAGTTGGTCAAATTTCAAGGTCATAGTTGCTAAGAATAGGTGTACACTATGAAATTCTTTAAATTTTAGTATAGTATCTAGACGAAATATCTTCAGTATGTCTTAATATTTGTGGCCCCACTGACTTAGGTCATGCAGGGCCATATAGATTTACCCTTATCCGTTTGTCCGTCATACAGTAAAGAACAGTTAAACAGACTTTTTTCTAAACGCCTTCACATATTGAGCTCTTCTTTGACTCGCCTGTGACTTTTGTCGTCGAAAGTGAGACGTAGGGATAGCTTTTCCAGCGATAGAGACAAGGATGACGGCCTTAACAATTGTTAAGTTTTCTGCTTTAATAAGTTAGTTTGATGGAAACTACTTGTGATGGATCATTAATATTTAATACAAAGTTGCATTAATATCAGTACTTATCAGTTTGATGACTATTTTGAGGCCCTGCCCCCTTGGTCAAGGTTCAGCAACTTCAAATTAATTAGCAATTTTCAATGTTAAGCTTTCTGCTTAAGTTAGTTTGATAGGAATTACTTGTGATGGATCATTGATATTTAATATAAAGTTGTATTACTATCAGTACATATCAGTTTGACAACTATTTTGTGGCCCTGCCCCCTAGGTCAAGGTTCAGCAACTTCGAATTAATTAGCAATTTTCAATGTTAAGTTTTCTGCTCAAGTTAGTTTGATAGGATCTACTTGTGATAGATCAATGATATTTTTTATGAAGTTGTATTACTATCAGTACATATCAGTTTGACAACTATTTTGTGGCCCTGCCCCCTAGGTCAAGGTTCAGCGACTTGGAATCCATTAGCAATTTTCAATGTTAAGTTTTTCTGCTTAAGTTAGTTTGATAGGATCTACTTGTGATAGGTCAATGATATTTAATATAAAGTCAGTGGCGAATCCAGAACTTTTTATAAGGGGGCCCCGCTCAAGTCATGCTTCAGTGATTCCCTATTGTAATATCTTAGATTATTCCAGGAAAACAACATACAAACCTTCGAGACGTTCATTTATTACGTTATGTGGCTACGGCCATATGACTTGTATATTTGTTAGCCATTATTAAATTACTATCTGAACTATCAAGTCTTGCTCCGATCTTTCACCTATATAATCAACCAAATTTTTCCCACAAAAGGGGGGCCAGGGCCACCCAGGATCCGCCTATGAAAGTTGCATTACTAACAGTACATATCAGTTCGACGACTATTTTGAGGCCCTGCCCCCTAGGTCAAGGTTCAGCGACTTTGTATTAATTAGTAATTTACAATGTTAAGTTTTCTGCTTATTTATAAGTTAGCTTGTGATAGATCATTGATATTTAATACAAAGTTGCATTACAACTTAGCAATTTCAATGTTAAGTTTTCTGCTGAAGTTAGATTGATAGGAACTTCTTACAATAGACAACAATATTTTTTATAAAGTTGCATTACTGTCTGTATATCAGTTTGTCGATCATTTCTAGGCCCTGCCCACAAGATCATTGTCCAGTGACTGAAATAATAAGCATTGTTGCTGTCCATCACTTGTCTTTTTCTGAATTTTATGCCGACAGGCGAGACATATGTCTGTGTCAACAGTTTATTAGTATGTGAGTCTACTATGATGAGTTACAGATCAAGTTTATGTTTGGTTACACTCCGGTGATTTTTGCCGAAAATACAAGCTTTGGACTTTGAAAATTTCCACTTCTAAAAAGAGCTTCAAGCTTTTTTGGTCAGCGGGGCCATCCATGTCGTTCTGAAACATCTAGTTGATAATATTTAAACTAGGTATGTGGTTCAAGACCTGGCTTGTACCGGTAAGACTTTTTTCAATTGTTTTCAAGTCATATGATATAAAACAAGTGAAGTGGACTTTCTTTTAAAAGAAAATTCTTCATCTGATGAAAATTTTCAGAAATGTACTGCTATTGAATTATTGTCTTCCTGTCCTCTAACTAACAGATAGCTTTTCAGTATGAGTGACCTTAACCACAAGAACTATTGCATGTTTATCACCTCACTTATTTTTATGTGCTTTATGATTATGTGTTGAATGTTTATTAAGGTCAAGATTGGTAACCTTTGGCAATAAAATCGTAAAGCTTTTTAGCACAGCATGCAAAAACTTCACTGAATGAAATATTTTTTGTCGATTATACATTCTGGATTCGTAATAAAGTAAATAAATTGTGCATAAAGGACTTAGTTCAGTACTTACACATGCATTGGTTCAATAATTTCAACATAATAATTACATGGAACTCAGTTCATATCACTTTTAAGTGAATTTTTTTTTTTAAGTACATTGGCACTCTGTCAAATGAATTTTAAGTACAATTTTTGGTTTCTAGATACCTGACTTTATATTCCTGGAACATATAGTCCCTGTTAAGAATTTAATTTTTATGATTACTCGAGTACAACATTATGAATTGTATTTATACCAATTGTTTGAAATATATTCAAGTCTATATTGAAAAGTCAATTAACAGCTTTAAGCATTGTAAAATTAATAGATTGATATTTCATAGTTATAAAAATAAGGAGATGTGGTATGATTGCCAATGAGACAACTATCCACAAGAGTTCAAAAGAAGAGGAATATAAGCAATTATATGCAACCGTACAGCCTTCAACAATGAGAAAAAACCCATACCGTATAGTTGTCTTTAAAAGGCCCAGACATGAAAAATATGAAACAATTCAATTGATAAAACTAACAACTTAATTTATAACAAAACAATTTACGAAAAACAAATATGACAGACATGAACCAACGACAACCACTGAACTACAGGCTCCTGACTTGGGACAGACAAATAAAGAATGCGTCGGGGTTAAACATGTTTGAGAGCACTCAACCCTCCCCTAATCTGGGACAGTGGTGTAACAGCACAATACATTTGTATTAAAAATCTCTGTTAAATTTGTTCCATACTTGTTTATGCCTCAGTAAGAACATTTAGTCTAAGTTACCTCAACGGTATAACCAGACTGGAAGAAAACTTGATGCAAATCAATGGTTTTTCTGAAGTGTAAAATAAACATCTTTTTCACAACCATCAACAGGTGTTGTAATTGTAAAACAATGGGAGTTTGTAGAAAAACTGAATGGAAAAAATATAAAAGCAGTGGTGGATCCAGGGGTTGCCCCCGTTTATCCTGGGTTGGAACACCCCTTTTAAAAATGGCTGAATCCGCCTCTGAATAGGAAGTTCAAATATCTACTAGAACACCTGTGAATTTAACCATTTTATTCATTCAATAGAGAAATTCTACTGAAAAATTAATAAATTCTTCCTCTAGAAGATTTGAATGTGAACTCGCCTATTGCATTCATTTAACCAAGAAGTTCACCTCACAAATTTATTAATTCTATCATCAATAGTTATCAATACACAGCCAAACTATACTTGCAATGTCAGCAAATGTGTATATGTTTTACATAGAACACTGTATGGACAACTTTATATTAACATTTAAAATTAAAAACAATTTATTAAATAAATACACTATAGACGCTACCATATTCTCTTCTTCATAATATATAGAACTGTCACAAAGAAAAACACTAATGCTAAGAAAATAAGTAGTTTGTCTGTAAACTGTCTTCTAGAATATTTTGTTATAAGTCTCTGTGAATTCTTTATATGACCTCCCATAGATTTCATTTCTTCTTGTGTACTGGTGATAGTTGTTGAAGACTTCACTGAAACAAAAGAAAAATGTAAAGGTTTTAGCATTTGAAATGATTTAATTATATGATGACACCATCATGTGTATGGTTTATGTACACAGATAAATTAAGGATAGCATGTTTAAATCACTATAATTCTGGAAGTAAATCTAATATATATCCTTTTGTATATTAAGATTCAGTTCCACATGCTCAAGTTGCAGTAGAATTTCAAAAGAACCAAGAGATTGTCCATTAATGTACTTTTAACCTTAACTTTCAAGAAGTGTAGCTCACAGTTCAACTTCCTAATTACCTTTTTTCTTACAACAGACATACTGAATTTCGTGATACCTCACACATATTAAAATTTTCCAAGTTATATAATAAAATTAATTATAAATCAAAACATTGAACAATATTAAGATGTTAATGTTCAATCAACATCAAATGGCATCTGTGTCCAGCATACAACTGCAGAATTGAAGGTCAGTACTGCATATTAAAGTTGTGTCATTCATGAAAGGATAAGAAGTGGTTGTAACAAACCAATGAAATATTTGAAAATAACCAATATACAAAAGTAGCAGTGGTTTTATTGCTGTTCTTAACCTTGAAGAAGCTGGAAAGTCTTCCAGAGGCGGATTTAGGGGGGGGGGGGGAGGGGGCCCGGGCCCCCCTTTTTGGGAAAAATTTGGTTGATTATATAGGGAATCACTGAAGCATGACTAGAGCGGGCCCCCTCTTAGGCAGTCAGTAGGCCCCCACTTATGAAAATTTCTAGATCCGCCACTGTCTTCTGTGATGTAAGGAAGAGCTACACCTTACAACAAATTAAGGCAGTCCCTTGAGTCAACTTGAAATCCACAATATGTATGTTAATATCTTTGTATGGCACTTTCTTTAATACTTTTTTTCAGAAATAACTTACACAGTGTAGATTTTGTACTTTCACTTTGTTTCACTTGGTCAGCAATCTTTCGATTCAGGGTCATTAAATTTTCTGTTATATCTGAAGCCACTTTAGCCAGTCCTTCTTTACTGTTACCACCTCTGTAAATCATAAAATTACTGGTTCATCTGTTATAGTATCAGACTACAGGTATATATTTTTCACGGAGTCAAAATCTAATAAATTAATCATAGTTTTCAGAGAAAAGGTTCAATGTAAAGAATAAACTTTAGATTTATGCTTAAGTTAGGCAGAATTTTACCTCTTCCGGAGTCCTGTGCCTCCATTTAAAAGCTGGTCTTTTTCTGATCGATCGATTGCAAGCTGAGCTGACAGGTTCGACTGCCTAAGTGTTGATACAGTACTGAAAAATTGTATTATATTCATGTAATGTGTACATTTATATACAACAAAAAAAAGGTGAAAACCTCATAATTTAAATATTTGTAACTAATCTGTGTTTATTTATATTTTGTGTTAATAAGCATTGTGTATAAGTTTCATAACATTTGGTTAAGGCAAACTAAAGTTAGAGAACTGAAACCAATTTCGGGATGTACGGACGTACAAGGGTAAACCTTAATGCCGCTTCCACTACAGCAGGGGTATAAAAACCTCCCTATTACAAACAAACTCAGTAAGTTTTAACATCATATCTAATAGGCAGTATATGGATTGTTAGGATAGAGTGTTTGTCAGCCTTTATATAGATTTATAGTACAAACCCTTAATCATGGCTTCATGTGTTAGCCAGTTTTCTAATATCTGAACCGTTCAATTTATATTTTATCAAAAACTACTTTATAGGTGAAAATTCCTTATGAAAGTGACAGATTTGCTAGAGTTTCACCTGAGCATTTCTGATTTTAACTACTGTCTTTTTTTAAACAGCTCTGAATTAAATAACAAGAGAGTACATACTGAAATGTCTTGCCTGCTTTACTGATCATGAATGATTTTATGTTGAAAGTCTTTAAGATGAAGGATTTACTAAAAGTATCACATACACTTGACAGGTGGGTACAAAAATGACAATTTGGATGAAACTTTGTAAACACATAGATATAAGAAGATGTGGTATGAGTGCCAATGAGACAACTCTCCATCCAAGTCAAAATTTATAAAAGTAAACCATTATAGGTCACAGTATGGACTTCAACACGGAGCCTTGGCTCACACCAAACAGTAAGCTATAAAGGGCCCCAAAAAATTACTAGTGTAAAACCATTCAAACGGGAAAACCAACGGTCTAATCTATATAAAAAACGAGAAACGAGAAACACTTATGAACCACATCAACAAACGACAACTACTGAACATCAGATTCCTGAATGGTTAGTATTATAACACACTGTGACATACTTAGTAAGTTGTTGTTTGTGGTTGCCAACATCATGTAATAAGGTAATTCTATCCTCTTCTCTGTCCTGTTCATTAGCAAGTCTTTCTAGATCCTAAAAAAGATCAAACATAGTAGTTTCAGTTCAATTTTCAAATTAAATTATGAAATCATCTTGTCTATTATAAACTCAGTTTGGTCCCATATAATAACAAACTTTAACAGTATTACAAATTTTAGTGTGTAAAGGGTTCTTTTTCTGTATCCAAATCAGGGGCGGGTCCAGGTGAGGGCGTAATGGGCGTACACCCCCCCTTTTAAAAAAAAAACAAAAAAACTATCGTAATCTAATATTGTATTGAATATGGCAATTTATCATATTCATTAATTAAACACACACTCTGAAATGGTTCTAATGAATCCACTCTAGTCTTACATGAGAGTCCGTCAGTATTTCTATGTTCATTTTAGGTTTTGTGTTAAGGTACATTTATACTAGTAACATGTATATTTGGTATAGCATTTTTACTTCCCATCTGGTTAGCCTTTGGTAGTATCATATTGTTTCAATATCCATTAGTGAGTAACTAAGTGACATTGACCTACATTATGCCATGAAGTTCAAGCACCATATTTATTTATGTACCATATACCACCTATCGGAACTAGACAGTGACATGATTGCTTTAATTTAGTACTGTAGTACAATGACGTCAATTTTTCATATTCAATCATGTATTCCATATTAAAGCCTACAATATTTAGAACGAAAGAACTCTATACTTCAGTGTTTGTTTGTCTTGTATCATGTGTGTCGTTCAACGAAACCAGAACTTAATCTAAAATAGAGAGATATTTATCAGTCTGGCTACTTCATAATTTGATGTTAAATTGTTGAAATCCAGGAGCTTCTGAGCTTCCCAATAGACCCTCTACCAGGGCAACCGTAATTTCGCCTCCCGTTCATAAAATTCTAGCCTAGGACTATTGAAATGTTAAGTAATGCCTTATACCCTAGAATTTGGAATTTCTCATTATTGGTCTACTGCTGTTAAGATCCATCCAATCATTTTAATATACTATAGACAATTAATGGAGAGAATTCGGCAAAATGTCAAACCCTGACACTTTAACTATAAAATATACATGCTCCAAGTCAGGAACTGTTACATGAGTGCATTTCACAATTATTTAATGTTTTTATGCTCAAAAAAAGGTCATTATACACCCCCTCTTTCAAATATCCTAGAAATGCCCCTGCAAATAGAAGGTCTTTTTGATATGGCACCACAAACAAGAGGCTCTCAAGAGCCTGAATCGCTCACCTGTATTTCAGAGGAGAAGATATTTAAATGTTAGCAAACTTGGTGAACAAATCGTGTAAAATTGTCTTTAAAGGGCAATAACTCCTTAAGGGATCAATTGACAATTTTGGTCATATTAACTTTTTTGTAGATCTTACTTTGCTGAACATTATTGCTGCTTACAGTTTATATATATCTTTAATAATATTTAAAATAATAACAAAAAACTGCAAAATTTTGTTAAAACTACCAATTCGGTGGCAGCAACCCAACAATGGGTTGTTCGATTCGTCTGATAATTTCAGGGCTGATAGATCTTGACCAATTAAATAATTTTACACGTGTCAGATTTGCTCTAAAAGCTTTAGTTTTTGAGATACAAGCCAAAAACTGCATTTGACCCCTATGTTCTATTTTTAGCCATGGCGGCCATGTTTGTCGATGGATCAAAACTTCTGATACAATTTATAAACTAGATACCCTAAGGAACATTTAGTTAAAGTTTGAAGGTATTTGGCCCAGTAGTTCAGAGGAGAAGATTTTTTAAATAGTTTACGATGACAGACGATGGATGACGACGGACGCCAAGTGATGGCATAAGCTCACACGGGGCCCAAAGGGGCCCCGGTGAGCTAAAAAGTTGAGTCCCAAAGCATGATTCAGATAAAAAAAAATATCCCAAAATGACAATCGTTTGTCACAGCCTGACCAACCCAATCCCAATGACTCTTAAACTTCATGTATTTATAAATTTACAACGGTTTTACTCTTTAAAAAAAAATTTTGTGACTGGATGACTCTTACATCCAAACATCAGTTCGAGGTAGTGCAAACAATAATTTCAAGTCAGATATAACTGAATATAAAAAATTTAGATTTAAGGACTGTACTTTGATAATAATAGAGAGATGAAATTAGCATATTAAGGTTATGGTTGTCTTTCTGATATTGTTAAACATCTAACTCTCTTGTTTTATTAATTTTGTATTTACATTGTGTCATAGATCAAATTTATTCATTCATTGTATGTTCACTTGTTTTTGTTAATATGTCTTTTGAGTTAAGCCATTTCAATTGATATTTTATAGTGTGTCTTTCTATGTTGTGATGTTACACTATTGTTTCAGGTAGGGTGAAGGTTGGCGCCTATTAAAACGTCCTAAGTTAGGAACCTGATGTTTAGTGGTTGTCGTTTGTTGATGTGGTTCATAAGTGTTTCTCCTTTCTCATTTTTTATATAGATTAGACCGTTGGTTTTCCTATTTAAATGGTTTTATACGTCATTTTTGGGGCCCTTTATAGCTTGCTGTTCTGTGTGAGCCAAGGCTCCGTGTTGAAGGCCGTACTTTGACCTATAATGGTTTACTTTTACAAATTGTGACTTGGATGAAGAGTTGTCTCATTGGCACTCATACCACATCTTCTTATATCTATATATTAGCATAAAATGCACCTCACACATTTATCATTAAAGTGAAATCATTAATCTACATCTAGGTTAATTCTTGTTAAATACTTCGTTAAGTTCTTTTCTTTATCTAAAATATATCATGTTTCTTGTTTAAGTTCTTTGTTTTATCTTATTAAGATAGTCATGTTTAATATAATGTAAAGTTATTCTTTATATCTGCATAATATAAAGCATTTGATCGCTATACTCTCAGAATATTAGTCACATTTTTAGATACTTCTAGTCATTAACTTCATAAGTTTATAAGAAATATTGTCGGGTTGTTTTAAAATCACTATGATTGAATTCTCTAAAATTGTCAGTTTGACAGTTTCATCCATTTTCAATCTCCTTTGACCAGGCTTAAATTTGTTATTCTAATATCCCTTTCTTTTATTCTAAATACAAGTTTGAGGATAAAATTTGATCAATAAGTTTAACTTGTGACTGTCAGAAAAGAAACAATATATTTCAAAACAATAAAATGCAAAAATGATCTGTAGACATAGATCATTTACACAAGTCAATTAGAAAAACAAATGTACAAGTACATGTATAACAGAATGCATATCTATTTTTATTCATAATGCCATTTATAAGTTACCTCGATCTTCTTGCGTAGTTTACGGAGTTTACCCCTTATTTCAGTATTAATATCTTCTAATGCTTCCCTGGAATCTGCTTGTGTTCGTATATCCTGAAATAGTAAAAAAATTCCAGAACCACTTCAAAGACATGTACATGCTCAAGAATCTACAACATACATTTATCAATAAATAGACAACTAAAACATGCAAAGTCTATGTTTAGTAGTATGGAAAAAGTTGGATTTATAAATAGCAAACAAAATGAGTTCTCTGGAGAAACTCACCTCAGATCAATCAGGCAGATTTTTGTATATGAACAAAGATCAGTAATAAGACAACTTTGTATATTCGTTTTTTGTAGGTATAAATTAGTATGTTTTTATTTGCCGTGTTATAGCCTTTTTGTGCTGAGGCTGAGTAAAGCAACCACCAATCAATTATGTTTTTAATTAAACTTTTCTTTTTTTGTTGAGGCTGAGTAAAGCAACCACCAATCAATTATGTTTTTAATTAAACTTTTCTTTTTTTGTTGAGGCTGAGTAAAGCAACCACCCATCAATTATGTTATTAATTAAACTTTTCTTTTTTTGTTTACATTGAAAACCATGTCACATATAAAATTCCTAACACTAGGACCAACTTCGGATACGTTTCCGTAATTCAGTTACTTTTTCACAGGAAATTAGACTGGGAATTTTGCCTGCAATTTAACCCCTTAGCTAGAAATGGGTTACGTATGAACTAGGCGTGTTCAGCTCTTAAAAGCAAAAGAATGTAAACATTGAAAGTGAAACAAGGATAAACCATTTGGTTGACTTAATCTATCCACAAAAAACGCATTCTCATACAGGTAAAACTGATGATTAACATATTTCTATAACCTTTAATATGAAATTAAACAGACCAAAAAAAATTCAATTGCACAAGTTCGCTATCTATTTATATCTATATTTATGTTTATATTGGGTTATATGACTGTGAGCAGTCTTCGGAGGTCACCTCGATGGTTATTAAGATGACGTCTAGACTAAAATACACACGAAATACTTGCACATATTATCGAGTACATGCATGGTCATTATTTTGGACTTTTTATAATTTGGATACACATTTTAGTATGTTATAAATCAAATATGAGAACGTGCGTCAAATTGGTGAACATGAATTTGACAGCTAATGCCCTTTAAATATCATAATTTGTAAAATGTATAAATAAATGGTGGCCTTAATAATACTAAAGATTCAAAATCAGTTTACTGTATTATTAATCTTCAATCAAAGCCTTAAAGGCTGTAAAAGCAATTGCTGCCATGTTAATGTTTTGGGGACTTTTTCATCCACATATATATAAGAATTAAACCTGACAGGAGTGTTGTCTAGTGAGAAGTTAGAAGGTTTTAACTTTATATCAATAAAAGACTTTAGCAGAAAGTCATTTTTGATATGTTTTATATTTCACAAGGAGACAACACATTTACCAGGCTAAAGTTGGGGTCACATTTACATGTGCTGAAACCAGGGACTTTCTATACTAATAGTACAGAAAGTCCCTGCTGAAACATATAACTCAAAAAGAAATTATCCCCTGGTAGTGTTTGTAACTGGGCAATTTCCTTTATTGATTTAATTTTATCAATTATCATAATTAATTTAAATTTAACCATTCAATTAAAACATTTCAACTTTCCAGACGCAAATGTTGAAAAACGTGAAAGAAATAAAATATCTTACAAGACATAAACATGTAAAAAATAAATATATATTTCAGCTTACTAAAAATATTTTCATAATGTTACTTTGTTTTCATTTCTTAAAACTAAGTCCCAAACATTATTGCTCAGTTGATATGTGTCATTCTCATGCAATCCCGAAAAGGGGGGTCATCACAGACAAACATGACATTAAATCGTCATTATACGAACAAGAACAAACAGCTCTTCGTTGCTTTGATATTTATCAATTTTCAGGAAACATTGCGAAAAATGATCTTCAATATTTCGAAAACATGTGAAATAAAATTGCAAACACGGTGGACCATCGAGTGTCAACACACGTAGTAGACTCGTCCACTGGAAAGACGAGGATAATGGTTTCATCATTTGTCATGCATACCCAGTTTTGATTATGATATCCAAAAGGACATACTTTTTTTCAATCTATGAAACTAGAAAATTCCAAATTGTAAATATCTCTTCAGCTGGAGCTTGTTTTATTGGTCTCTTCTGCACATCTCTAGAATGTCTTCTGGTGAAGAGTCCAAAAAAATGAATCTGGACCTCTTCTGGAGATATTCTACGGAAGATCAATAAAACAAAAGTTCAAATCTTCTGGTCCTAACTATTATTTCTATTGCAAAATTTCGATGGTCAAAAGCTTCGGACCACCACTTTTCAAAAAATATCATTGTATATGTATCAATATGCAAGTATACAATGTATACCAGATATTTCTCAGACTGTTTTTTTTCTTTTTTTTTTAATAAATCCGTTGGTTGTGTAATGATTGATACTTCAGTCTGGGAGAACAAGATTTATTTCAGTACTAGTTGTAATTAGCTTTGAACAAACTTCCAGTAATTGCAAATACTCTTATTTCGGTGCTTTGTGTCTTTTGTCTTAATGTAAGTTTTTTTTGTGTGTCTCGTGCCGATCTTTTGAGTTAATCTAATTGCAATTGATTTGTGCAGGTTGTTCTTATATTTTACCTTTACACCGATGTCCCAGCTTAGGAAGGGTTGAGCGCTCACAAACATGTTCTTGTACTGTTACACCACTGTCCCAGGTTAGGGGGTGGGTTGGGCCGGATCCCTTTAACATGTTTAACCCCGCCACATTCTGTATGTATGTGCCTGTCCCATGTCAGGAGCCTGTAATTTAGTGGTTGTCGTTTGTTGCTGTGTTACATATTTGTTTTTCGTTCATTTTTTTGTACATTAATTAGACCATTAGTTTTCTCATTTGAATTGTTTTACATTTGTGATTTCGGGGCCTTTTATAGCTGACTATGCGGTATGGGCTTTGCTTATTGTTGAAGGCCGTACGGTGACCTATAGCTGTTAATTGCTGTGTCATTTGGTCTCTTGTGGAGGGTTGTCTCATTGGCAATCTTCGTTTTTATATCAACCCTGCCATATTCTTTGTGTGCCTGTCCCAAGTCAGGAGCCTATAGTTTAGTGGTTGTCGTTGGTTCATGCCTCGACTCATATTTGATATTTTGTAAATTATATTTTGTTATGTATAATTAGGCCGTTAGTTTTTTCGTTTGAATTGTTTCTCACACTTTTCACGTCGGGCCTCTTATAGACGACTTTTAATACAGTATCCGGTTTTGTCATTGTTGAAGGCCTCAATTACGATTGCCTATAATTGCTTACTTCCACTTCATATTTTAACTCCGGTGGATAGTTGCCTCATTAGCAATCATACATCTCTTCGTTTTTATATTATATACCTGACTTTTAAACTCGTGCTTTCCTGAACCGAGTCCTCAACATGCATGACATATTTGTCACTGGGCGTTAAAAATTAGCAAAAACAATCCATCAATTTAAACTTGTGTTAAATAAGAAGAAAAACCATTTGATATTTATTCATTTATTGGGGTGGGGGACAGGAGGATTTCATATGGTTGCCTGGTAAGAGCTGAAAAATAGGCATAATTAGCGACAGATTAAAAAAGTTAATAATGCCCTCTTCCCTTCCACATCCTTCATCTATAAATTTAAACTGACCACCACGGAATAGCCCAACTTAGTGTTGAAAGTAGCGTTAAACACCAATCAATCAAAATCCCTTCCCTAGAATATCAAATAGTCGTCCCTTAACTGTTATTGTCCAGCTTATCGTCCTACAGGGATGTCCTACTAAGACTGTCATACCATAAAAACGTTTATAACACAGCTCACATTCTAATATATCTGCATTCATAAGTTTATTAATGTCATTTAGACTAAACGACGCCATGTTTGTTATGTGACTCTACCGTCTAAACTACCTATCAAAAAAGAAGAGGTGGGAGAGAGCCAAAAGATCTTCCCTATTCAAAAAAAACAGAAATGGACATCTTCTGGCTCACTACCGAAAAAAAAAAAACATGCCCCTGGACTTGGCATCTATCACGTTTTGATTTTGACAGGTCCATTTCATTAGCAAATTGGTCGATAAATCTTACTGAGTTATGACAAAAAAGGAAAACAAACTTATTGTTATGTGTTTTTAACAAGGGTTTCGTTCCGCTAAATTATTTGCGCAAACAAATCAACAAAATAGGTCAGTTAAGTTTGTCTATTTTTAGATTGCAGGTAATCATTTGACACCACGTATAACCAGTGTAGTGATTTTGATTTTACGATAAATTTATGAATGAATGATAATTTTATGAATGAACAAGAGCACCTGGCCTCTTTCTTAGAGAAACACCAATTAAACATATAAAACCGTATTTAATGAGAGATAATTCAGTAAAATTTTCAATACTAAATCAACAACTGAAATGATTCGATATTTTGTTGAAACATCGTACGAAAGGAGAACGGAATCGCAGGTATAAAAATGCACTTTTTTTCACTCGGACTTCTATGTTTTTTGATAGTCAAACGGTTGTCCCCCTAAATACAAAAATACATCTACAAGAACATATGCTGAAACCTCTTAAATCCACTAACGTTTTTCAAAAGTTTCAAGCCATGTATTGCATTAGAAAACATACATAGGTGTTTAAGAATGACAGACCAGGAGCCTGTTTAACAAAATACTATGGCTTGATCTGGGCGGAGTCTCTGATTTGCGTCACAAAGATGGCCATACGCGATGACATAAAAGCAATTGCTTTAAAAACCAGTATTTAAACAGTTATTTATATCATGTTTATACAGACTTAGTAATACCTGCCTCTTATTATCATCTGAATAAAAATTAAGCTTCTATAAGTACCCCTTTCTCTTTTTATACCCAACTTGAAATAGAATTCTTAACTTCACAGAAACTTCATATGCTGTTTCTGTTGGTACATTGTAACTAGACCAGTATTTCCTGTAAACTTATGGAGCATATCATCACCAAACACATCATCAACCACCTTGAAAAGAACAATATACTGTATGACCTCCAGCATGGCTTCCGTCAGTCACGATCATGTGAAACCCAACTCATTTCATTCATCCAAGAGCTTGCAGCAAATAACAACAACAACACACAAACAGACTTAATTATAATGGACTTTGCCAAAGCATTTGACAAAGTCCCTCATAAAAGACTTCTCTATAAACTGAACTATTACGGTATTCAAAATGAAACACTAAACTGGGTCTCTGCCTTCTTAAACATGTTAAATGACAGAACACATACAGTTGTCCTGGATGGAGAGTCATCTGACCTGGCTCCAGTCACCTCAGGTGTCCCTCAAGGCACAGTTCTGGGCCCAGTATTATTCTTGGTTTACATCAATGACCTACCAGAATACTTACAATCCTGTAAGCTCAGACTGTTTGCCGATGACAGTGAGTATCATCTACAAAACCATCAAATCTCAAAGTAACTGTGATGAACTCCAGTTAGATTTAGATGCAGCTGCTAGGTGGGAACAAGACTGGTTGATGGCTTTCCATCCAGACAAATGCACAGTCCTTACAGTATCACAAAAGAAAAAACAGTTTAAACATGACTATATCCTTCACAATCGCAAACTTGAAGTAGTCTCTTCAGCTAAATATCTGGGCATTACACTACAAGCAAACTTAAATGGTCAAAACATACAGACAACATCATAGCTAATGGAAACAAATCTTTGGGCTTCTTAAAAAGAAATTTAAAAACATCATGTCAGAACATCAAAACCCAGGCATATCTGGCATTAGTTCGTCCTAAGCTTGAATATTCATGTTCAGTATGGGACCCTCACACAGCTGAACAAACCTCTAAAATTGAGATGGTCCAAAGACGAGCTGCCAGATATGTCTGTAACAGGTACCATAACATCAGTAGTCCTACAGACATGATAAACTCACTAAACTGGCCCATGCTACAAGAAAGAAGACTACGCACAAGATTGATAATGTTCTACAAAATAGTACATCAAATCGTAGCAATCCCATCTGCTATTCTCATACCATCAGACAGTAGAACCCGCAAAAATCATAGTTTCACTTTCAGACACATTCATGACATTTCTACTAAAAAAGATACATATAAATTTTCATTTTTTCCGTACACCATTACTCAGTGGAATTTACTACCAGTCCACACAGTCGCTGTAACCACAGTCGACACTTTCAGAGAACAGCTTACACCAACTGTTCTCCACAAATTCATTTAACTCATTATTAGCCTATGTACATAGTTTTAATCACAATTTAAAATTCTTACGCACTCCAAATTCATTTTCAATTATTTTTGTGTTTTTGTAAATATATATTTAGGCTATGCAGCGCAAAACAGTATATAATCTTCAGATAATGAAGGACTACTGAAAACCGAAAGAAGAAGAGTATAGATAAATGTGTTATGTCAATTTTTTGTTCCTGTAAAGTAATGTGACCAGCAAAAATCTTTACCTGAATACAAGCTTTGATCTCTAAATCTAACTTCACTATTTCTTGAAGACAAATTCTAACTTGTATGTCTTCAGCAGCCATGAAGCAATACAACACAAATCCAGCTGTGCTCAAAACGAAAATAACTTTGACATGTGTCCGGAAGTAAACATTAGAAATGACGATTGCCAATTGTCGCAAAAGATAAAAAGTAAATGATATGAAACAAAATAATAATTTGCTAGCATTGAGAGTGATTTAACATAAACAGGCAAGGAAATAAATGTTTAAAAAAAAAAATTCTTAAAAATTTTTTTTAAAAAAATGAAGCAAAAGACACTTACGTTAATGTTTACTTCCGGCTGGGAAGAGTAACCACGTTGACATGTCAATTAATTTAAAACTATGTTCTAATGCAACATCTAATATCAGAAATGCCAAATTTTAGAATAAACATTATATTTTACCATACAAATTTTGGGTAGTGACAAAAACGGAGGAAGCATAACAGATCGTGCGTACCTTTCAACCTGTCCTTCTGCAACACTGTCACTGACCGTTGTTTTCTAAATTCTATCGTGGAAAGAAACTGCTGTTTATATGGGAAGGTGAGCACTATTTCCGTTTTATGTTACATCAAACTCATCCAGCGAATAAAAGCAATGTTGGAATCATTAAGAAAACCAGATTGAGATCATATACTATATTGACCAAGAGATGTATTGTAGTTCATACTAATTACTATCATGACTATATAAACTAAACTGCTAATAACCTGTAGATTTATGCATACTATTTTGTACAGGTGATTGCATCAGTGCGGGTTCATTTCGCTTCCATAACATGTTCGCACCCTACATGTTTGCCCCTGCGTTAGTTTGCACCATACATGCGCATCCTATTTTTATTCAAAGACAGGTTAAATTATTATCCTGGTATTATGGGTGTTCATGTTATTTAGAATGCATTGTGATGTCACAATTTCCATTGAAAAAGCATGCATAGTACGAAAACATGATCTGCCAATAAATGTTTTTTTTAGATGTATATATCAAAATATATAATAATTTTTTAATGTTGTGGCAATGTCAGTGTGACGAGACTGATATCCATTTGGTATCTTTGGCAATATATAATTGGTTTTATGGAATTACGCCCACCTTTCAAAAATCCTGGATCCATTCCTGATCATCATGACTACTCATTATTCATTTCGTCAAAATAATTCACAAAACACTGAAGGAACCCTGTTTACATTTTTAGTATGTCACTTAATTTAAAACAATATAAAAAAACTTATCTTTATTTTATACACTTAACTAAAACATGGTCAAAAAATTATTAAAAACAAAATCTTTAAAAAGGATGCAAATGGACCCAGGGTGGGTGCAACTTGAAAGGAGGCGAACAGACCCAGATTCAGAGTGCACTCTCATCTGAACCAGTGTTTGATTACTTACCATATTTCTTGTAGAACCAAAAAACTCTGTTCCAAGTTCCAACACTGTTTTTGGTAATTTCTTCAAAACAGATTTAATTTCAAAATTGAAAATAATTACATTCATACTCATACATGTACATGTACTGTCATAACCATGATAACCAAAATGACTGTCCAAATTTTAAAAAAAAATTACGTAAATTTAATATGAAGCAGTCAGCAGGTTGTACCTGATGAGCTTTCAAACATTATCAGTACATGTTTGTTTTATTTATCATATTTTTTTTATATATTTCACAAATTCGCCTGTTATCATGGTTATGTGTTTTATATGTATTTTATGATGTTTTAGGAAAATCCTGAAAAGGAATAAAAGACAGGAAAGGGTTTTATCTACTGCCCTGTTGTTGAAGGTCTTACAGTGAGTTAGTGGTATTACCCAAATTGACCTAAAAATAGCTACTGTTTATGCACAATTTGAGAGCATAAAAACTTTTTGAAAGTAAATTATACAATTAGTTACATGTACTACATGTACATGTATACATTTTTTGTTGTTGAAAATGTGCTTTTTCTATGCCTTGTGCATTTTCAATGCTTGCTTCTGGAAAATATGAAATCAAAATTCAAGAAATATTCTTTGTTTATTAAAACTGGGAACGTGATTTGATAAAAATATTAGAATCAGATTAAAGAGAAATTGTCAGGGGCAGATTCAGGCGGGGGCATGGCAGGCGTGCGCCCCCCTCTAAAATTTGCAAAGCATAGGTTGTCCTCAGCTTCATAAAGAATATTTCGATAATTTTACCTCAAAAAAAATTTCGCCTCTTTCTGATCAACCAAAATTTAAGTTTGCACCTCCTAACCTAAAATCCTGGATCCACCCCTGACTTGTCTGGTTTTGAGAATTTAGTGACCCACTGACATGACTGACTTTAACACACATTTAGCTCATTTTATCTACTGAAAAAATTGCTTATCTTTCTAAAGAATTGCGGTAATCAGAGTTCTTGTAAAGTGTCGGCTTTATCGGTTTGGCTGATAAAAAAATTAAAAGTCTGACAAAAATTGGCCACATGTCAGTCAGTCAGAGGTAATACTTATACAAGTGTTTTTTATTAACTGGTACAGGTAAATTATTTTGAGGTAGAGTTAATTCCCATAGACATTCACATTTTTTTACTTCTATAAGTAAGAAAGTCTTATTTTCTTCTTTTCTTGAATTTCTCTTGACTACATTGCTCTAATGGCGTGTTTTATTGCCTGTCATTAAAAGCTGACTTTACTATTCATAAAAGTTTTGGGAGGTAAAAAAATACATAATCTTTAAAGTTCATGAAATTTTTTACCTCCCAAAACTTGAGAATTTAAGGGGTTGTAAAAAAAAATTACTTGTATAAGTACATTTTTGGAGAAAATTAAATTTCAGGGGAGATTATTCAAACCTGGAATATAAAATAAATATCTTACAAATTTACTTATACAAGTAAATATTACTTACATCTTCAAGTAAATAAACATGACTTGTATAAGTATTACCCCTGACTGTCGGTCCAGGTGTCCAATAGTAAAATTGCTATGATCATACTATTGTCTGTATAGGAATTGCTGTATTAGTATGTTTCAAAACTTTCAGAACACTCTGATTTATTCTATCTAACCTATGATAAAACACCAGAGTTCTGTATATTAACAACAACCAGGCCTCTTGGCCTCTCTCATTCCTCAGCCAAATAAATGTGGCATAAAGAGGGAAATGATAACAAAGTGAGTGAGAGAGGTTTGAATTAGGAACTCAGATTGAGAGTGATATGACATTGGACACAGAATGAAAATGGGAGAGCCAGTGACAGAACAGTGGAAGAGAGTGCTATTTACTGATATATAGTCCTTACAATCTTTCTTAAGATCACATTTATTGTCGATTTACATTATGCCGACTCTAAATAAAATTTACTTGCTAAAAGTGAGACAGGGAGTGATTGACAGTAAACGGTGACAATAAGACTTAAAGAAATATCCAGAGATACCAATAATATGAATTTAATTGATGTTTAAATAAAAACTTGAATTTAGCATTAGTGTATACAGTAAATACACAACAACAAAAGCTTACTCTATGGTTATATTTTAATAAGTCTGGAGATCTTTTCCCATTCTGGTTGAAAAAAATTGGACTGACAAAATTTTGTTTGGGCCAACAAAAGCTAAAATGTCAGCCCAAATAACTGACATGTGAATTTTTTTTCAAGAACTCTGGTAATGTGTAACAGGAGGGTTGGGTGTCTATGCATCACCGTTCCCCTCGTGTATACTAAGTACCGTGAATTGCCAACAAAATCAAACACCAACAGACCTTGATTGACCTCAACCAGTGTAAGTGCAATTATTTTAATCCTTTAACCCAAATACTATAGACGATGGATGCCTTTACTGAATTTTGATGACAGATGTTATGGCCTTCTTTTACTTTAGGGTCCCAAACCATATAGAGCTATACTAAACTAACCCTAACCCATACCTAAACCTTACACTAGCTCTAACCCTAAAACCTAACCATAACCTAGAACATCACCTAACCATAACCATGAATGAACCCTAACTCTAAAGTGAATGAACCATAACTCTAAAGTATAAGGACCCTTTAAGTAAAAGAAGACCAATGTTATTATGTATACCACAATGTTTTGTACTAGCAATTCAGGTTTAAGTTTGATCCTCTGGGAGACTGTTATGGCAGAGAAGACTCAAGATTTATTTAAGTTCAGATACTTTATATACTAATAACGTAAATCAACATATAACAATCAACAAGTGTAAACGTGATCCAAAATCAATAATATACATCAAAAAGTCAAAACAAAAACTATAATAAAGTTTTCAGTATTTTGTAAACAAGAATAGAGCACCAAACAGAACAAAATATGTAAAAATAAACTTATTGATTTCTTCATATTGAATTTAAACAAATAGGGAATGTAGCTGTCTAAATATTAGTGTGGAAATATCGAAACACTGTCTCAACGGAAAAGTTAAGTGCACTACGAACACATGGTGTAATATGACTTATCTATTTGTAGATTTACATCGTAACAGTTATTTAATTACAAGTAAAATAAGAAGAACACACTGCAGTGAATACAAAAGCGACAGGCTGAAGTTTTCTAAAATAAAATCCTACATTTTTAATTTGAATCATTTTCCAGGCTCAATTTAGACTACTTGTATGACGGACAATATTTAATCAACAGTTCTAAAGGTTGACAAAAACTCAGCTCTATAATAAAGAGAGGAGAGAGAAGTAGACCTTACTCAAGTCATTGGCCAAGAGACAAATTTCACTTCGAATCAGCCGCTTTTATACCACCGTTGACCAATGAAATTATTTAGTCAAATTGTATTTCTTTGACCCGAAAGTAACCAATGAAAATCACGGTTTCGGACATCATTTTGAATATGTGCCAATATGGATGACATAAAAACATTTTAGAACATTAAAGTGAAAAATCGAAACTGTCAACTTAATAATTCAATTAGGGAGCTACCATTTGATTTTTATGGGGGGGAAGGGGGGGGGGGGCTAGGATGAAAAATTTTGTCCTGCCTTTTTATTTTTCCCTCAATTCGGTCCTGCCTTTTTATTTTTTACTCTATTTGGTCCTGTCTTTTTTTTTTAGTTTATCCTGAAAATTTTTTTACATAAATTGTCATCCAGCCTTTTTATTTTGCAAATAATCTTATCCTGCCTTTTTTTTTACTCAAAACTCCTGTCCTGTCTATTTTTTTCAAATTTCATCCTAGCCCCCCCCATAAAAATCAAATGGTAGCTCCCTTAGCATCCAAAAATATGTAAGACAAAGTTAAACTAAATGGTAAGTGACAAACGTACGCTTCTCATTCAAACATGAACACGGTCTATAAAAATGAAGTTATTTATAAATGTCTGCCAAAATTAAGTTTACCGGCAAATTTATCAAAATAGACTTCAAAAACCAATCCCGCTACAAACATGACAAATGCAACTATATTTAAAAGCGCTATATCAAGTTTTTTCTCACCAAACCTCAATTAAAAACTAAAAAAAATGATTGAAATTATGCACATATTTCTTCAAAACTTTCCACCAGTGATTTCAACCACTTTGAATACTATTATTTACCAGACTGATTTCTTTGGGACTTGCAATTTCGAAAAGTTAAGATAATTGTGGTAGTAACAGTTGTCTTTTGTTGCTGTATATGATATTTGTCTTGCACATTTTATTGTTGTGTTGTGCTGTTACACCACTGTCCCATGTTAGGGAGATGGTTGGGTGCCCCAAACATGTTTAACCCTGCCACATTCTGTATGTGCCTGTTCCAACTTAGGACCCTGTCCTTTAGTGCTGTATAGCATATTTGTTTTCTGTTTATTGTTATTTTCATAAATCAGGTGTTAGTTTTCTCATTTGAATTGTTTTACATTTGTCATATCATGGCCCTTTGTAGCTTGCTGTGGGGTATTGGATTTGCTCATTGTTGAAGGCCATACAGACTCCTATACATGTAGTTGCTAACTTCTACATCATTTGGTCTCTGGTGGACAGTTGTCTCATTGACAATAATACTACTAATTATTTTATATAAGTTATCCTTCTCATTTCCTAAATTTAACAACTGTTAGCCATTTTATATATAAAAAAGAAGATGTGGTATGATTGCCAATGAGACAACTCTCCACAAGAGACCAAATGACACAGAGTCATTTAAACGGCATTCAAATCCTAAGCTTCTGTACATGTGCCCTTCTTGGATCTGATTGGTCAATGGCTAAAAGAAGCCCTAAATAAAATTAAGTATGTTAAGTACAGGTCTTTTGAAACCTAGCTAAAATGCTTGTTCAAAATGTAACTGACAACCAAGTTATCTGATATTTTCTTTAAATGTCATTTGGTTTTGGTTGGTTTTGTTTGAATGGCAATTATTAGAATTTAGATCAATCAACAAATAAATGCCAAAGTTGGATGAAAAAATGGAGAATAAATCCCAAAATAAAGTGAATAAATCTTTTCTGCAACAAATCTCCCAACTATTATATAAAAATAAGGAGATGTGGTATGATTGCCAATGAGATAACTATCCTACAAAGTTCAAATGAAGTGGATGTAAGCAATTATAGGCAACCATACGGCTTTCAACAATGAGAAAAACCCATACCATATAGTCCACTATAAAAGGCCTGGACACGAAAAATATGTCATATATACCATATAGTCCACTATAAAAGGCCTGGACACGAAAAATATGAAACAACTCAATTGAGTAAACTAACAGCCTAATTTATAACAAAACAATTATGAAAAACAAATTTGACAGACATGAACCAACAACAACCACTGAACTACAGGCTCCTGACTTGGGACAGGCACATAAAGAATGTGGCGGTGTTAAAAATGTTTGTGAGCGCTCAACCCTCCTCCTAACCTGGGACAGTGGTGTTACAGCACAACAAAAGAACAAACTATAAAAATCAGTTGAAAAGGGCTTAACTCATTAGAAAGATAGAAAGCAGAAAAACATCTAACAAAACACAGGCCTGACGTGGAGGGTATTTATATATCCCTAACATCAAAAAAGACACAAAGTACAGGAGAGAGTACTCAGAGTTACTGAAAGCTAGTTCAAAGCATATATAACAACTAATAAAAAAAAATAATGTATCTAAAACTGAAATATCAATCAGTACACATCCAACATCTAATGGATTTAGTGTAAAACAGTTGTCTTCAGGGTGAGATTTCCTCTTTTGGTATACTTGTTTAAAGATTAAACTTAATTGGACTTAAATGTGAAAACCCATCACTGTGACATGTAAATACTTGCAGGCACTGAAAGCTGGAAATTATCTCATATATATTCATTTCAAGTTTTTCTTCACTCAACCCCAAGTCCCAATTCTTAAATGATTGATAGGATAACATTATAATAAAGTAGCATAACAAGAAATTATTTAATGCAATGTTAACATGGTAAACTACAATGAATGGCAGCAGTTGATCATGTTGATACATGTTTACAAATTAGAATTTCATGTTCCTTATAAGTTACATGTAGAAAAAACATTTGATGTTTTATTGATTTTCTTCTATACAGTTAAATCAAAAACCTTTTCGATGTAAATTTATATATGATACTACTTGTACCATTAATAATATTCCTCTGAGTTTTTAAAAGTTTATTAAGTTTCTTTAAATGTCGCCATCTCGGAATAACACTTCCAGGTATATATGGTTGTTTTATTTTTATTTTGATATAATGCCTAAATGGTAAGGTAAGACCAAAGTTGTTGTTGTGGAAAGAATTCTCTATTTGACCCCCCCCCCTCCTGGTTTATGGAATAAGCAAAATACACAGGCAAGGGGGGTTCAACTGGAAGTCTTGCCATTTTTTGTTACACTTTTAATCTTTTTCTCACCATTCATATAAATGTACACGATTGCAAAATCGGTTTTGCCATAGCAATCTTAAACCCAGAAAAAATTGATGTACTTCATATTAAAAACAATTGAACTAAGCCTTTTAACAATAAAAAAATATAGCAAGTCTTTTACATGTATGTGTACCAATTTTTGTTTTGTGAGTTACATGTGTAGGTTTTGTTATACTTTATGCATCTTTATGCTATGCTGTATAATATTACTGTTTATTTATACTTTCTTTTCATTTATATTTCAGAATATATTTTAACTGTAAATCAATGATTCAACTATGTACCTGTATGAATAAACAGCTTCATAACTTGTCGTCACGGCAACTGATTGTCCTAGTAACAGTATTTATTTTATTGGGAATTTTGGTTTTTCTTTCCATCGATATATTTGTGTTTAGCTATGATAAGGATGCACGGGACTTACATATCAGTAGACCTTTGGCCTCTGTGCCCAGTAAGATTGACTTTGGACCAAATGTACATTTTGGTATAGTGATTGACTGTGGAAGTAGTGGAAGCCGAGTATATATTTATTTTTGGCCACCGCATTCAGGGAATCCAAGTGATCTACTCAGTATCCAGCAGTTAATGGACCCAACAGGAAAACCTGTTGTCAAGAAAATAAGTCCAGGTAATATCATTTATACACAAAATGTGAAAACATGTATGCAAGTTATATCATTTATACACAAAGTATGACAGCATGTACACATGTAATATCATTTATGCAGAAAGTATGATAAAATGTACACAGGTTATATCATTTATACACAAAATATGGCAAGTGCACAGGTTATTTCATTTATACACAAAGTATGACAACATGTGCACAGGTTATATCATTTAAATTATACACAAGTACACAGGTTTTATCATCTACACATAAAATGTGACAACATGTGCACAGGTTTTATCATTTACACACAAAATATCTTAAATATGACAATATGTGCACAGGTTATCATTTATACATAAAATATGACAACATGTGCACAGGTTATCATTTATGCATAAAATATGACAACATGTGCACAGGATATATCATTTATACATAAAATATGACAATAGAATACATGAAACTGTTATTGATGCACTTATGTGGAATCAACTATTCAACTTGCCGGTGAAAATTAATGAACTATGTTAGATTTGAGAAGTGAAACAAATGTCAAGTCCAAAGTAATAAATGTATAGGGACATATTAACTTGAGATAAAAGACACAAAAACTTTAATGATTCAACCAAAGTGCTCTGAATTATTATTTGTACTGATTGGGGTTGTGCTTTTGTATACAATATGCAGCACATTGTGTTATATATAAACATAAATTGAACTAATTTTATCTAAATGATACACCAAAAATTATGCATGTAATAAAAACAATTTCATTTACAGGTTTGGATACCTTTGAGAAGAACCCTGGAGCTGCTAGTGATTATATCAACCCCTTGTTAAAGTATGCTGCATCTCATATCCCATCTGCCCACCATGCTGATACACAGCTGTTTATACTGGCAACAGCTGGTATGAGAATGATCCCACAGGAGTAAGTATCCTCACAATATACATGATATATTACTTCAACTAATTTAAACTCAATAACACACTGCTACACCCCACCAAAATCATACTCATAGTATCCAAACATTTTTCAGAAAAATGACAGACTGAATTAAATGATTGGAACATTTCGAACACAATTTGTTTATCAGCAGCTGGGGCAATATGCGCAATTTTTTCTCCATAGGCGGTAATGGTAACGTTTTCTTCTGTAGCTCAGTCCATATCGTAAACTTGGATATGTATGATGGCTCGTTTCGAAGCTGAGACATTTTCACATATGTGGTTAAATTTTCGGGGTACAAAGTGTGATTCATTTTTCCATAAATTAGCATACAGTCATACCCCGAAAACCCCTTCGTAATGCAGCTCTTCCTTTTTTCACACAATAAGTTCTTTGAAAATTTAATACTTTGAATACATTTAATAACACCATAGTTTTTACACATTTATTCTATGGTCCTCTACTTTCCAAATCAACACAAATGGTTAAGCTCAATCACTTGTTAAAAATAGAAACATGTCCAATATCACTACACAGAGATTTTTTGTTTACACACAACTTTTGTGTTCCTCAATTGGAGGCGCATTAGGGATATTGACCCAGCTGTATTTTGCTACTAGTTGTTATAACAAAATTAGCAGATTAGGATATAGCTGAATACCAGCTGAACACATGATACACATCAGCCTTTCAACATCAAACCATATGGCATGCTCTAAATTGCCTTAGGTCTATTCTTAACAAATTGTGAATGAAGTCATCACAGACAACCAAAATCTTTTATCAAAGACAAGTTGATCACTGATTCCTGATTAAGGACAGCAGTATTAGCATCATCAAGCATGTCAAGGTAAGACTACTTTTGTGAGTACATGACCTTGCCTTGAATATCCTGACCAGTGTACATACAACCATACAATATAAAAGACCTCTTAATTTAATGATATTGAATGATAAATGTACATTGTATTACAGATGACTAAAACACAGTTACATGAAAAAGCATATTATTCTGTTTTGTGTAATTTTTATTTAAATATTGTTCACAATTACTAAAAGCAA
Source organism: Mytilus californianus (assembly GCF_021869535.1). Lineage (NCBI taxonomy): Eukaryota > Metazoa > Mollusca > Bivalvia > Mytilida > Mytilidae > Mytilus > Mytilus californianus. The sequence goes on from NW_026262679.1 coordinate 28,427,373, forward strand.
GCTCAAAGTACTTCACAGGTATTTGTTGATGCATGTAATGAAGAGATTGTCTTCTTACACTCATCACCCTGAAGATATGTTTTTTTCTTTATGTTATTTCAGAAGTCAAAAAGAAATATTTGAAGATTTAAAGAAAGATATACCTAAAAGCTTCCCATTTGTATTTTCTGACTCAAATTTTGAAGTAATTAGTGGAAAGTTGGAGGGGGTGTATGCCTGGATTGCTGTAAATTATGTTCTTCAGAAGTTTGGACACGGAGAAGAAGGTAAGATAGTGGTATTAAGATAAAGGATAAATGTTACTGTAAATATTATCATGATTATACTTTTATTTGTGCAATACAAATAAATTGACTGTATAAACTTTTGTTTTATACAGTCACTGACCATATAAAGCCTTGTTTGTGACATTGGTAATATGTTTTGATAAGTTTTATCATTGATGTCATGAAAGATACAGGCTCACAGAATTTCTGACCTCATCCGCTGTAAATTCATCTCAAAATAAAATTTTATATGAGCAATGCACAAAAAAAAGGATAGATATGTTTCGGCTAGGCCTTACATTCTACCTGTTTAAGTCTTGTACAAACAAAATTATGTGTTATGAGACAATGTATAGTTATTCTATTCATTGTATTCTATATATGATAATCTGAGAAGGAGAGTACTTCTGTTATATTCAAACAAATGATAGTATGTATAAAGAAAAAAGCAAATTATGTCAACACTTCATAAATGTATATTGATAGTACATGTATATAAAAGGAACTATTGTTTTATAATGCCATTGTACTTTATGATAACTATTTAGTGCCACTTATACCGTACCTCAAAAAGTGATTTTGGATGAAAGTAATCATTAAGTTTGTGACTGTTTTTAAAGGCAGTGCTTTAATGCCTTTCTAGTTGCCGGGTTAATCCTTCCTTCCGCGATATCCAACTTATCTACGTGGGGGGTCGTTAGGCTCCAAGTAGATCCGGAAATGTTGAATTCTCTCCTCTTCTTATTGTGATATAAAATGTTTTTTGTTTCATTTCATTTACATTTGGAAATAGAGAAACGATCATTGTGTTTTGTTAGTTTTAAAAACTTTTGATATATTTGTATTTTGCATTATAAGCAGTCAACCGATTGACAAACTAGAATTATTTGAATTCCGTGTGGAAAGAGCTCGGGTTAATTTCGAGTGTTATCTGCAATCTATATGTTTATAAATCATTTCAGTCGTTGATATAATAATTAAAGGTCGACTGAACATGAATTATATTGTACAATTTAAAGCGCATTTCTGTTTATGCACGTGAACCCGTCTAACGTTATTGTTATTTCGCAGTTATATAAAGTAGCAAATTATCGTTCCTGAATAGGTGGCGCCGTGGTAGCCGATCCTGTTCCTCAACTTCCGGTTTCTGCACTGTGCAACTATTTCAGTTACATTTTTAATTAACGATGCCAAGTACTTGTTGTTGTGTACCTGGATGTCATTTAAGAGGAGGACATGCATTTCCAAATGACTTAAAAAGAAGGAAAAGTTGGAACAACGCCATGGCCCATACGCAGATTGGACGAGAACACGATGAAATCGTGGAGTCCATCTCAATCAGCTGTTGTTTGCAAGGCACATTTTACTGAAAAAGACTACGTGCAGGAAACTATTCATGGTAAAACTCTATTTTCTTTTTGAAATATATAGTTATATATGTAATCGCCATGCGAATAAACCAGTCTGTTTACAACCGCAATTATCGTTTTAGAATAAAAGGGGGTGGTTAATTCAAGACGTCATAATTTTTTGGATTACGATTCAATGTGATCTGTTTGAGATTTTTTGGTGATTGCTACAATTATAATGATTTCTTACAAGAGGTATATCATACTGAGAATTATTTTAGCAGTAATTATGCTAATGTAGTAATGACAGGAATGCATAAGGAAGCAAGTTAACTCGTACCATTGTAAACTCGTACCACGTAAACTCGTACCAAAAAAGTTAACTCGTACCAACGTAAACTCATACCACTGGGAAGTCGTACCAATCAGAACTCGTACCACTGCAAACTCGTACCATTAAAAATATATTCAAAAATACGAATGTTTTATGATTTTTTTTTTGGTAAACTAAATAAAAAAAGTTGAATTACTTGAATTTTATACTAGATTTTAATGAAAACTTAGACAAAAATACGAATGTTTTATGATTATTTTTTTTTAAAGCTTTATACAAAAAATTAAAATATCTTTGAAATTTATACCAGATTTTAATGAAAACTTAGACAAAAATACGAATGTAATTTCTTAATTACCATGCTAATAAATATATTAAATTCCTTTGATTGTGTGATTATTGGTTGATTATTAACTAATCAACTTGTTTTTTTTTATCTTTAACTAATCAACTTGTATAATCATATAAGCATGGTCATATTCTGCTGAAATGTGCTGAATATTGTATAAAAATAAATTTCATACTTTCTAACTGTTGGTCATAAACAATTTTAAACCTTTAAAACACAATCAATAAATTCTTTCATTAAATAAAATTCCTTTTAGAAACAATAGAAAAATACCCAAATCTATTCAATGTTACTGATTTGGAATGATTAAAAATTAAATCAAATAGTTGTCAGTAAAAGTTTAAAAAAGAGTCTATTCAAGGGAGACAACAAAGCCAATCTGCCACGGTTTTCTCTATCCAATTAGAAAAGGAAAATTAGCTACAAATTGGTTATTGTAATTTCAAATTATATACATTTTACAGACTTAAAAGGTATTGAGTGAAATTAAAGTATATATTCATCATTAAACACCATTTTAATGCATTTAAATAAGTTGGTACGAGTTTACAATGGTATGAATTTACCGTGGTACGAGTTAGCAGTGGTACGAGTTTGCATTGGTACGAGTTTTTGTTTAGTGGTACGAGTTGACATTGGTACGAGTTTACAATGGTACGAGATAACTATAATTCATGCATAAGCTATGCCTCATAGACTTTCTTGAATAATATCAATGACAATGTTAACAGGAACAAAACAATGACATGCTCTCATCTATATTATAGTTATTTAGGTACAAACAATGTACGTTTGTTGCATAAGTCTCTCATTGTTTGTCCTTTGGATTTACATAACAATACATTGAATCAGGCAAACATAGTTTTATCCAGATTGTAATGAATAAATCTAGTTAATATTTCGCCAGGTAATACAAAGTATACATTGCTAATGGAAGTTCATTTAATTATCAAAAAACTAATGTTTTATAACCTTTTTCAGGGCGCAAACCCACCATTCAGAGACTTAAGTCTACTGCCATTCCCAGCCTATTTTCCTGGACCAAGCAAGAGACTGAATCGTCCGCAAAAAGAAAAATCAGGGCAGTTTCCTGTGAAAACAAAAGAACTAAACTTGATGAATATTGTAGTAGAAATCTAGAGGAAAGTTTTGATTGTAAAGTTGGTTTTCCTGAAGAAGTCATTCATACTGCAGAAAGGATTTATGACTGTCCACCACCAACTGCCGAGCTAATGTTGAGCTTCACAGATGGAATTATGCAAACACCATCAATGCCTATGTTTTCAGCAGAGAATTTTGAAATGAAGACACGTGACACAGCCATGCATTTTTATACCGGTTTAGAGTTGTATACTAAATTTTTATTTGTTTTGACCACACTTGGTCCAGCAGCACATTGTTTGAGATACATATATTTTCAAATTGATAGGGTGTCAGTTGAAAATCAGTTTTTTTATGACTTTGATGAAATTGAGGCATTATACAACCAACTTTGAACTTTCTAGATTCTAGATTGAATCTAGTGTAAAGAATATTGTGTATACATGGATTGTTTTTATGTCTAAACAGTGGTGTGAGGCTAACACTTGGCCATCTAGTGGTTTAGTCAGGTATTTTTCACAATCCAACTTCAAATTAAAGTTTCCTACGACTTGGATTATTATTGACAGCACAGAATATCCCATGATAAATCCTAAAGCTCCTAGAGCTCAGGCAACCTTTTCATCATATAAAAACAGAAACACTGAAAGTACTTGTATGTTCGACACCTGGTGGTTTAGTCAACTATGTCTCTAATGCATATGTTGGTTCTACCAGTGACTATGAAATAGTTGAAAGATGTAGAATAGTTCAATTATGTGATCCAGGTGACAGTGTGATGGCAGACAAAGGTTTAAATGTTCCAAATTTTTTGCTAACTTTTTTCAAAAAAAGAAACCGAATTAGTTCCAAAACTCTTATACGGGATAGAAAAGTCTCCAATTAACATGTGCACATAGAGCGAATTATTGGACTTGGCAAAACATACAAAATTCTAATAAATCCTATGAATGGAACTGAAACAAAACTTTCATCTGAAATAACATTTAGTTGTACTATGTTGTGTAATTTTAGAACTTGTATTGTGCCAAAGGATGCATAAATAAAAGTAACGCAATGAATTTTGTTCTGATATATATATATTTATAATTACATGCACATGTAAATTGTAATGCATATAAAATAAGGAGATGTGGTATGATATTCAGTGAGTTTATCGAACTAAAGTGCATAAGAAATGGGTTTAAGCAGTTACAGGTGTTACTGTCACCGTACAATCTCCAACAATGAGAAAAACTTGTACCGTGTAAAACATTTCAGAGATTTTACCACTAAGTTTTGTTGTCTCACCTTGACTTTGGTGAATTGTTTATATCTGTTGATGTAAATATAAAAAAGAAGATGTGGTATGATTGACAATGAGACAACTCTCCACAAGAGACCAAATTACACAGAAATTAACAGCTATAGTTCACAGTACGGCCTTCAACAAAGCCCATACCGCAATATCAGAGCTCTATAAAAGGCCCCGAAATGACAATGTAAAACAATTTAAACAAGAAAACTAACGGCCTAATTTATGTACAAAAAATGAACGAATATAACAAATATGCAACACATAAACAAACAACAACCACTGAATTACAGGCTCCTGACTTGGGACAGGCACATACATGTACATACAGAATGTGTCAGGGTTAAACATGTTAGCGGGATCCCAAACCTCCCCCTAACCTGGGACAGTGGTGTAACAGTACAATATAAGAAAGAACTATAAAAATCAGTTGAAAGAGGCTTAACTCATCAGATGGATAAATACAAGTGGACGTGGTCGGGTAGTTGTACATCCAAACAACAAAAAGACACTAAGTACAGATCTGAGAGTACTCAAAGTTACTGACAGCTAGTTCAAAGCCACTAACAACTGATAAAAAAATCTTGCATCTAAGACTAAATTATCAATCCGTAAGCTCCCTTTAGAATTTTATAAATTTTAGATTTTACATTTCTGAGTTATGGGGTTTTATGCATTAAAAAAGGGGTGATTTTCCAGTTTTTTTCGAGCCTGCGACTTTTGTCGCAGAAAGCTCGACATAGGGATAGGGATGTGGCGACGGCGTTAGCTAACTTCTTAAAAGCTTTATATTTTAGAAGGTGGAAGACCTGGATGCTTCATACTTTGTATATGGATACTTCATGTTACGAAGTTTCCGTCAGCCACATGTCCAATGTCCTTGACCTCATTTTCATGGTTCAGTGACTACTTGAAAAAAAAGTTAACATTTTTTGTAATGTTAAATTCTCTCTTATTATAAGTAGTAGGATAAGTATATTTGGTATGTGCGTACCTTGCAAGGTCCTCATGCCCGTTAGACAGTTTTCACTTGACCTCGACCTCATTTCATGGATCAGTGAACAAGGTTAAGTTTTGGTGGTCAAGTCCATATCTCAGATACTATAAGCAATAGGTCAAGTATATTCGGTGTATGGAAGGACTGTAAGGCGTACATGTCCAACTGGCAGGTGTCATCTGACCTTGACCTCATTTTCATGGTTCAGTGGTTATAGTTAAGTTTTTGTGTTTTGGTCTGTTTTTCTTATACTGTATGCAATAGGTCTACTATATTTGGTGTATGGAATGATTGTAAGGTGTACATGTCTAGCTGGCAGGTCTCATTTGACCTTGACCTCATTTTCATGGTTCAGTGGTCAAAGTTAAGATTTTGAGTTTTGGTCTTTTTTTCTAATACTATATGCAATAGGTCTACTATATTTGGTGTATGGTAATATTTTATGATCTATATGTCAGTTGCGCAGGTTTTATTTGACCTTGACCTCATTTTCACAGTTCATTGCTCAGTGTTAAGTTTTTGTGTTTTGGTCTGTTTTTCTTAAACTATAAGCAATAGGTCAACTATATTTGTTGTATGGAAGAATTGTTAGCTGTACATGCCTGCCTGGCATGGTTCATCTGACCTTGACCTCATTTTCATGGTTCATTGGTCAATGTTTAGTTTTCTTGGTTAATGTTAAGTTTATGTGACAGTTGTAATAAAGCTTTATATTAAGGACTATCAACATAATATCAGTGATTAGTAAAGAAGGCGAGACATTTCAGCGTGTGCACTCTTGTTGGACAACAACTCAAAAAAGCTTTAAGCAGTTCGCATGAAACTTTGGTGAATTATTTATAGCTATTGATGTAATCTCCCTATAGATTTTCATAAATTTCAAATATGACATCGAGAAGAAATTGAACTTTATTTGTTTATAGTCTGGCAACAGATTTATTAAGTATTGCGCAACAGCACAGTGTATTGCACAACAGCAAGAAATCTTTAATTGAATATAAATTCAATTCATATAACCGATTTCAAGTTCTTTGACTACATTTATTCAGAAACTATAATATGTCAAATATTTAATTACAATCCAAATTCAGACCTGTATCAAGCTTGAATATTGTGTCCATTTTTGCCCCAACTGTTCAGGGTTGGACCTCTGCGGGTGTATCCAGCTGCGCTCGGCGAATCAGTTTATTTCTTAATTAAGAACTCCTTTATTCATTCATAAATTACTTTAAACTTGGAAATATAATTTTGCTTGGAGTTATAGTTTCTTAAAAAAGTATTGTCATTGAAAGAGTTGACATGTTGCAATGTACATTTATTCTACATAGTTCTATGGTACCAAATCAAAAGTTTATATAAAAGAAAGAAGTCAAAGGTTTCCCATCATAGTTAAGTTACATACATTTTTTTGTACCTGAGGTCGTTGAATATAGATCATTATATAAATAAGGAGATGTGTTATGATTGCCAATGAAACAACTATCATCCATACTTAACAGTAACAAACCACATTTGCAGAGTTGAATAAAATACAGTTGATAACATTTACTTATTACTAAAAAGAAAATGCCTAACTATTTTAAACAGTATTTGAATATCAATTATATGGTCATTTTTATAAATTTCCTGTTACAAAACTTTGAATTTTTCGAAAAACTAAGGATTTTCTTATCCAAGGAATAGATTACCTTAGCCGTATTTGGCACAACTTATTGGAATTTTGGGTCCTCAATGCTCTTCAACTTTGTACTTGTTTAGCTTTATAACTATTTTGATCTGAGCGTCACTGATGAGTCTTATGTAGACGAAATGCGCGTCTGGCGTATTAAATTATAATCCTGATAACTAATTTGACTATAAACATAGATAAAAAAGGTACAAACTGGACATAATGCACTAGTTCATAAACAAGTGAGAACAATCTTCATATAGTGCTCAGAATATGACATTCATATAACTTGTTCAATATCATTAGAGAACTCTAAATCTTAAATACTGAAAGCCACCTCTGATAAGTACACTGTACTATGCAAGATAATGATATAACTGGACAAAAAATACACACAACCTGTAATTAACTGCCTTTACAGCGCTTTCGCGCTTTGATTAATTGTAGGAATTATATTTATAACTCAACTCCTCAAAATATTCAGCAACAGTTTGTACCTTTTTTAAAGTCATCTTCCTTAAAGCTGACATTATTTGTTTTCACTAAAAACATGAAAATTGATAATTGGAATCTAGCATTTTATTTGTTGATATATATTTATATAAGAAAATTAAAGCAGATGTAAAGTGATTTAAATAAGTTGGTGTACATACACAGCTTTGTGATATTGATCTTCAGATGGTTTAACTTGATGCTAATATTCCTAACACTATATCTAAAGTTTCATATTAATATGGTGTTAAGAAGAAATTGAGCTCTTATACAATTTGATTTACAGAACATCCATTAGTTTGGGTGGAGTCACTGAAGAATGAGGGTTCATCTGAGCGTCCACACATGCGACGGAGAACAGTTGGTATGTTAGATATGGGAGGTGGATCTTTCCAGATTGCTTTTGAAGTCACAGGAAAGGTAAAGTGATACAGAAAACATTTGGATTTCAAATTTCAATAATTATTCAGGATAGGGTACATCAGACTTTTATATTACTGATCTAATACAACTTCTCAGTAGCTGCAATTTTTTTTAGAAAAACAACATCAATTTTACTACTTTTGATATTGTTCTGTTATCCAATAGATACAAGAAGATGTGGTATGAGTACCAATGAGACAACTCTCCATCCAAGTCATAATAGGCAAAGCAGTAAAAGAACTCTTACAAAAACTGTTAAAAAAGGCCTGACGTAAAGACTTAAGTAATACAAAACAGACATATAACAAACACAGGGCAAAAACAGAGATTGTAAGAAATCTTAGTAAAACCATAGCAGGGGGCAATAAAAAAAATTGTAGGCGTGGATGAGTATTTATATATCCAAACACCATAATATGTAATAACAATTAAGATACAATAAACATGTGAAAGCTCTCTCACAGGCAAACAACCCATAATTGAAAAATATAGGGGCATACACCACAAGCACGGGGACACATTCTACAGCATCCACACAGCACGAGCAACATTCCCTGCAGTAAATAGATATAAGAAAATGTGGTATGAGTGCCAATGAGACAACTCTCCATCCAAGTCATAATAGGCATAGCAGTAAAAGAACTCTTACAAAAACTGTTATTTTTATTTATTTACATTACTTTCCAAATGCTTCCATCTAGCAATAGGGTCTAATATTGGATAATATTTCTATAAGTTCATAATTATCTTGATGTGGGAGAAAATCTACTGGTGACCACCGGTTAATAACTTCAAATTAAATACTCCTAAAGAAACAACCTCTATAATGAGATGGTGGTGAAAACAAAATATTAAACAGGGATTTTCATTCTGTCAAGGACATATTTGGTTAAAAGAGGGAAAACAAACATTTTAGAAATACTGTACAAATCATTTGTGGTCTGTTCTAGAAATAAATGTTTTGGAGGTCAGAAAGCACTTTTGATTTAACCCCACGCTACCATGCATATTAAACATTTTAATTGATTTTTCCCTAAAATTGTTCAGAATATCTGTTTGAAATATTCACCACCCATGAAATTTTAATAGAAATGCCTTCTGACCCTGGTTTTGTAATAGCAATAAATGCATTAACAAATTTGTAGGCAAAAATTTCATTGGTTAATAATTATTAAATCAGAAAGTAGAACAGAGAATTGTCAGATCCCTATAAGTAAAGCATTAACACAGGATCTGTATTTCAAAAAGATTGCATCAAATATTTCCTAATTTAAAAGCCTTTTATCTGTTTCCATTATAGAAATAAAATAATAAAAACTTCACTGATGTTGGCAATTATATTTGATTTATTCTTTATTTGCACCAGGATTCATCTATACCAAAGCACAGAATAGCTGAGTTTAACCTTGGATGTCAGAATAATGACCTTGACCATACCTATAAAGTGTATGTAACAACGTTCCTGGGATTTGGAGCTAATGAAGCTGAAGAGAGATATGGAGAGATGTTGGTCAACAAAGCTAGTCTTAGCATACAGAAAGAACATGAAGAATTAGTGAAGATGAATAAAAGGTGATCCTTTTTTTTGTCAATCTTTTTTTTTAATTTTCATTAATATGTCTTCATGTAATCTTGACACAAGTATTTAACAAGGATACAAGTTGTAAATAATAAAAGTAGATAATATAATTGTTATTGCAAAACATATATTTGTGTGCAGAAGTATTTACTAATTAAGTCTGTTGATACTTTCCAAATTTTAAGTCTTAATGAGAGTTATGACAGAAACATGGGTGATGCACACTGAAATCAGTATCATATTATTACATAACAATTGCTACCACTAGGTCAGTACTTATGTCCGTAAAATAAGTCCCTGAGGTTGCTAAATTTTCAGTGATGTGTATCTGATGGAAGCTATTCCAGAAACATGTGCTTTGTCCAATAAAATAACTATCATACAATCATATTTTAAACATTTTATAAGAAATACATAAAGATGAAGGTGTCAATGGCTGATTTATTTTCAGTTTCTTTATAATTTAGTCTCTATTTTATTAGACTCTTTGTATTTTAGTGAAGCTATTCATCCATTCCACCATCACAGAAAAGTTATGATAAAAGATCCATGTCTGCCAGAAGATCTGTCATATGAAATAAAGAAAGGCTATGTATTAGAAGGGGCAGGTAACTACTCAGCTTGTCAGCATTCCCTCTCACCTCTCCTTAACAGGTCAAGGTTATGTGAACAGGATCCATGTTCAATGAATGGTGTACATCAACCAGAGATTATTTTCAGAAACAGTGAATTCTATGGGTTTTCAGAGTTCTGGTATACCATGCAGGATGTGTTCAGGATTGGTGGTCTCTATGGTAGCAAGAGGTTTGAGGAAGAGGCAAAGGTATGTGGTATATATAGAAAAAATATGTTCCTTTCTGATTTAAACATACTTTTTCGAGAGGGAAAAAAATCTGGTTATTAAAATAGTGAAATATGGATTGCAGCTGCCAACAGTTTCTGTGCAATAACTTATGAGGCTATGAACCCTTTGTTCAACGCTTTTCAAATTTAAATATGTTGTTGCTGATGACAAAATGGAGGTCAAGTTTGAAAATATGAAACCCAGATTTGGCAGCTTGACAGCTCATTTCTTGTTTTATGAATATTAAAAGATTAATACTATACAAAAAGATATGATTATTTATTTGGAAACAAAGGGCATAGAAAATTGCAAGATCCCAATATTTTAATAAAGAATAATTGTTTGTGAATGCATTAGCCCAGCTTACACTCTAACCTTTAAAAAAAAATGACACACAAATTGGCTCAGTAGTAACCTTTATTTCATTTGCAAATAAGAGAATTCATACTCTGATTGAATGGTAGACCTCAAAGTTTTACCAAACAGTTGAATGTAAAAATAACATTTGAATACTGTATAAACAGAACAAATATTTGTTGAATCTTATTAGTAATCTATATTGACTTGCCATCTCTTTTTTTAAACAGAGGTTTTGCAGTACTAATTGGATGACATTACAGTCTTGGTACGAGCAAAAACTGTTTCCTCAAGCTGATGAGAAAAGATTCAGGTAAAATGATGATAGAAACAGTTAGTTAACATTTCTGTCTTTTAAAGAAGTTTACAAAATGTATTGTTCAATTTACTTGCAGATGCAATATGGATTTGGATAGCTAATCTGCATGTTCCCGAAATTTTAAATATTAGAGCCAAAAGATATTTCAAATTGAAGAAAAAAAACGAAAAGCATATTCTGTAACGATTAAAAAAACGTGACAGTAACAAAATATATAGATGTAACAGAAATCAGCAGTATATCTGTTAAGCCAAAAATTATCAGTTTTATAAATGTCTTGGAGAGAAAGGAAATTGCAGAAAAATAGGATTTTCACATTTAGGCAGAAATTCTGAAGTTCATTTTTTACTGCTCTCATACATTCTCAGTTGGAATTCCAGTCCACCTCAGTCATCATTTAGTAATAGTACTAGAATTTAATGTGACAATAATTCTGTGGAAATTTTACATTGTTTGAAACAGATCTATGCTGTTTTTTAAAAATATCTTAAAATGACAAGAAAAAACTATTTTTTAGATATTGAGCAGTGGATTATGCATCAAATGAAATGTTATTGGTATCAGTTAAAACAATTTTGATGTGTCTTTGAAAATTCTCCTCTGATCCTCTTCTATTTATTCTATTTTTCTAATCTGAAATAAAAAAAAATATATGCACAAATGCCATTCTATTGCTTTAAGCATTTTTATTATTAAATTCCTGAAATAACAAAGACAAATCTAATTTTTCAGTTATTTAGTTTGCTTTTAAAGCATGAGGCCCGAGAACACAGTTATTTCGTAGTGCATTTCTTTTAGACAATAAATTCAAATTAAAAAAATCGCACCTGCTCTATCTTAAAAAGATTTTTACAGTGTAGTGTACTACTATTGATACAAATAATATCAAAATTATAGAAACTTCTACCAGCTCTTACTCAAAATATTGACAATTCTGTGTTAAGGGGGCCTAAAATTCAGTTTGACAGCTTCAGACATTCTAATTTTTGACCTTTTTTAACTGGACCAAATCACTACTTAACATAAAGATTCAGCACCCAAATTTTTTTAACATGTAATTTCATCCCCTTACTTAATATTTCATGCATAAAATATCAAGAAATAAATTGGGAAAGTGTATCAAAAAAAAATGCAAGTTATACACTGTTCACACTAGGGACTATATTTGTAGACAACGAGAACCAAAGGACGATAACTGTGTCCTTGGACCATGATAAGTGTCTATGTATGTTAACTGGAAAAAATGTAAATGATCATCAATACAGAATGATAGAAGGAAATGCATATTGAGCTTTGAATAACATTTGTATTTTTTGTTATATTTGATTTTATACAGACAACAATGTTTTAAAGCATCATGGATTACTACAGTATTACATAAAGGATTGAAGTTTCCTAAAAGTTACCACAGTTTACGATCTGTACAGTATATACAAAACAAAGAAGTGCAATGGACACTAGGTGCTCTTCTGCACAGAACTCGTTATCTACCTCTCAGGTATATTTTGAATATATTTCCTTCTTTTGAACTGTCTTTTGTCTTGATATGTTTGAAATGAAAAAAATAGGGCATGAAGCAAACAAAAGAATTGATGGAAAAATTGGTCTTTTAAATAATAATCCTTGTGTGTTAGTGTCAGTATTTTTCCATTCATGGTAGATAATTTAGATTTTTAACAGGTGAGCTTTACTGAGCCTTTTTCTGAACGGATCAAAGAATTCTACTTGATACATTAGCAGAATTTGTTTAACAAAAAATGATATCCGTATCTGGGAAATGCTAAGAGTTTTAAATTATTTTCAATGCTATCACAATGAACAAATCTGGTAACAACAATGGAATTGATGTCAGAATATAATTACAACGGAGAACACAGAACAAGTAAACAATATGTTGTTTGTTAAAACTAACTCTTGTTAAAGAGTGATAGAAGGTGAGACTATCCAGGAGTTGACAACCAACTCAAAGACAAGAAAGTAATTAACAGGACATTCCTGAACCATTAACAATGACTGCAAACCCATATCAGGAAACTTAAACTACAAAACCATAGAGTGAAAAGATTCAAAGATCAATGGTCAACTATATGTATCAGTCACAAAATGCATGTACATTTTGAAAGTTCAAAGATTAATGTAATCAGATTCCAAACAATCTGTAGAAATATTCAATTCTTGTTACATAATTTTTAAGATATTTTGATTGTGAAGAGGCTCATTAATTGAAATTAGGAAATTTGACATACATATTTGAGGAAATATCAGGTCGTGTAGTGTTCAGGGGTTAAATCTATATTGACAATGCATTTGTTTTTCAGGGATATGGAGAAAACATCTCAGCAACAGAAGAAACATACATGGACATTACGGAGAACTATACTCCATAATGAATATCTAATTATATTGTGTTTTATAATTGTAATAACTGCAATCACTTTGTATGTAAAAAGGTTAAAGTTGTGTCCAAAAGCTGATCTTTCTAGAGTGCCATCTATGTCCTACTTCATGACTGAGGAAGGACAGAATGAATCGGGAATCAGATATGGAAATGCGTACCAGTATCCTTGAAAGTTAAAGGAATACTGTAAAAGTGTCATATACAATCAGTAGAATTACAGAAAGTAAAGTGTTCAAATTATTTTGTGTTCAAATGATATTTTAGATATCTGATTAATGATAAATTATATCCGTAAATCCTGCTGAATATTTTGATATCCATCATTTTTTGTGAACCATGCTTTTATTATAAAGTAAATCACATGTTTTATATCCATAATTCATAAGGGAAGTAATATAGTAATTAGGTTTAATGGAGCAGTGCCAAAGTGTTTTAGAAGCTTATAACTTTAAGGTCCTCTGTGTTTCAAGGTCTAATATTTAATTATATATTGTATATGAACTACATGTATAATAATTTTAATAGACTTTTTATAATTCTAATTTTAATACTGATAGAATTTTAACTAGTTCATAGTTTCATAGTTCTGGTTGAGAAAAATCTATATGTTCTCATATAGCATATAAAACTTTGTATGTTGGTAATAATTACATTCTTCCTAAAAAATCCTAAGAGATAAGATAGAAATTTTGGAAGAGGGCCAGATTAGCATATTCAGATTTTAGTTTCAGCAAAAGTGGGGTATAATGTGAATGAAATTTCAAGGCTTATCTTGGAATCAAATCTGGATGTGCTTGATCTTGTATGATTGTGTATGTCAGTTTTTTTCTTAAAGTTTAGATTTTTGTGGTTCCTCTGGAAACATTAATAAAATCTTTAACATGATTTATCATAATGAGCTTATGTCGATATAAATGGAAAGTCAGATGTTAAACTGTCATAAATAGTTATAATCCATATACCTGTACATCATTATCCAAGGTTAAAGGAGGGGAGAGGGGTGGTCGAGTGCTCGCTTGCATGTTTAAACCAGCCACATTCTATATGTGCCTGTTCCAAGTCAGGAGCCTGTAATTCAGTGGTTGTCCTTGGTTGCTGTTTATCATATTTTTATGCTCCCGCCATAGCAGAGCGGACATTAAGTTTTACCTTTGTCCGTCAGTACGTCCGTCGGTACATCCATATGTCCCGAAATTGGTTTCCGTTTTTTCTAACTTTAGTTTGCCTCAACCAAATGTTATGAAACTTATACGCAATGCTTATTACCACAAAACACTGATCAAGTTTGAATTTGGGTGGTGTCACTTTTACCTTTCTAGAGTTATACCCCTTTACAAATGGAAAAATTGCTGAATTTTTTGTCTCCCTTTTTCAACTTAAGTATGCCTCAACCAAACGTTATAAAACTTATACACAATCATTATTACTACAAAACTCAGATCAAGTACGAATTTGGGTAAGGTCACTTTTACCATTCTTGAGTTATGTCCCTTTATAACGTTATATGCAAGCGGGGCATTATCAGTGTCCCATGGACACATTCCCCATTAATTTTTAATTTATTGTTGTGTATATAAATCAGGCAGATGTTTTTATTTGTTTGGATTTTATATTTTGTCATGTCAAGGCATTTATATCTTGCTATATGGTTTGGGTTTTGCTCATTGTTGAAGGCTGTACTGTGACACATAGTTGCTTACATCTACAGCATTTGGTCTCTTGTGGATAGTTGTCTCATTGGCATTCATACCACATCATCTTATTTTTATATGCATAACAAAATTTCAAATTTAGGAAGAGAGATTGCAATAATGTAAGGTCTATTGATAACCAGAAATACAAATGTATATAAAATAATAAATGATATTATTCAAACCATTTTATATGGAAAGGATTTATATAGGCTTTATCCAATCCCTCATTTAAACTTAAATATATGTATAAAAACTCACCAAAGATACCAGGCTTGTACTTTTGCGAACCAGACACATGTTTCTTTTACTTAAGACTCATCAGTGACACTTAAATAAAAAGTTTGAAGACCAAATTAAATTCAGAAATTATTTTTATTAATGCGAATAATGTGACTGAATGAGTATTGCAAAAATAAGAACTCGCATTTAGATATCTGATGTCATACACAGATTTTACTGAAATCGTTATAATTAATCTCGCTTCTTTTTTTAAAAGACTGCAAGAAAGTCACATGATTTTGAACATTTTGATGTTATTGAAATGGCTGTTTATTTGTACTTAGTTTATTTGATGGAAATAGTGTGTTTTGTAATTAATATATGAAAGGTTACAATATTTTAGCTATTGTAATTCAAATGTATGAATGGTTAACTTTGATATAATTGGCATTGGATGTTTGTAGATATGTAACCACACTTTTATGTCATTTCACATGTATGAGGGTCTTGATGGGGTTTACCGAATAGAGAATAATGGGCTAATATTACAGAAAAATTAGCCCAAAAAAATATAGAATAGAGAAAAGTAGGCCAAGAAAGTAAAGAATAGAGAATAATAGGGTGCTAAAATATGAAGACTAGAGAATAATGGGAAACATTTTATAAAGAATAGAGAAAAATTTCATTATGGATAAAAGAATTAAAGAATACAAAATTGAAGCACCCCATCCAAACCCTAATGTATTTCTAGTCCCACAGATTTAACAAACATAAAAATAAATATGGCATGCATTTTTATAATTATATTTATTACAGGGTATTTGTTTATTGAGAGGAATATTTCACATTTTTCTCCAGAAATGTATCAAGCGACAGTAATGTGATGTCCACCAAAGAAAGTCAGGAACAATAAATCACTCAGAAAATAGTTTTTTTTACAATTCTTCATAAATCCTGTGAAATATAATTGTTTATGGGTACCAATTTTCATGAATTTTATTGTTCCCTCTAACCACAAAATTGTTACCTAAGGACAAGTTTATATTCTATTTTGTCGTAAAACCACCAATTTATAACTGACCTGAACAAACCATAAAAAATTATACTCACATAGATTAATACTTTAATAGTATACTTGTGTTTATTTTGTGGATGGTATTTAGCTGTTAGTTAAATGAAATTATGTGTAAAAGCCTTGATGGTATGAGAAAATGGAGTGACACAATAATGGCAACTTCCTCATGAATATTACTTTTAAAGGCATTTTGTATATATTTTTTTTATTAACTTACTGATGATAAGTATGTTGCTGTAAGAAATCAATTTGCTTGTGATTACTTTTTCATAGCTTTTGTTGCTCACTGATCATCCCATGAGAGGTGTGCATTGTACCAGTTAAAAGCATTTTGTAAATTGAGTACATGCCAGAATTAGTAATTTCAACATTTCTCATACACCTACTCATTGATTGAATTCCACAGTGCTTTCATTGGGTGCTTAGTACATGTAAGTGGAAAAATAATAACAGTCATAGTATATAATGATTTCATATTCTAGAACTTAAATGTCAGTATGGACTTAAAATATAAAAAGTATAGTAAAGCAAACAATTTTTCTTATTTTATGAATAAGAATATAGGAACAAATTATACACACCTCCTAGCATTAATACAATGAAATTTTATCCCAACGAATTCACTAATGATGCAAGAAACATAGCGTTAGTCTTTGTAGCCTTTAAGTTGTGATTTTTTTCCATATTGCTTTTAAATTATACAGTAGATTGCCTTTTGTAAAGTTAAGTTGACATAGAAGTCTTTTTGTTACACTTCATCATTTTAAAATGTGTATAACTTCATTCACACAGTTACATGTATTCATGATTCATAAATGTTGGGTAATTTTTACCCAAAGACAGCAACAACAAAAACCCATGAAAAAAAACTCACATCTATATAGATGTGAAGTTTGGTATTTAAAAAATTAGAATTATGTTTATCTCTGTTGACATTGATTGTTAGAAGGTTATAGCATATTTATAAAAAAGATAATTAATATTTACAAATAAAAAATATGAAATATACATTTTGTCATCTGGTCAACTCTCTTTCAATAGTTACAAAAAGTAGAATTTACATACATTTTTAAGTTAACATGAATCAGTATGATAGAAAAATTGACAAATTCCAGTAGCAATATCTCACTAACAGATTTCCTTACAGCAGTAAACACTTACTGATTTTAAAAGTATTTTAGTAAACAAGTGACTAGTTCTTTATCCAAATTTATTATTCTTGTGTTTATCATTAATTAAATGTCTATCCCACAGGTATCACCTGTCCTTAACCTCTCTTTCATGGTTCATTGGTTAATGTTAAGTTTCTGTAGTTTGGTCCTCTTCTAAGATACTATAAGCAATAGGTCAACTATATTTGGTGTAGGAAATGATTGTAAGGTGTAAATGTCTGTCTTGCATGTATATTCTGACCTTGACTCATTTTCATGGTTCATTGGTCATTAATGTTAAGTTTTCATGGTTTGGTCTGTATCATAAATACTGTAACAATATTTGGTGCATGGAATGTATGTTAATTGTACATTTCTGTCTGGCAGGGTATATCTGACCTTGATTTCATTGGCATGGATCACTGTTAATGTTAAGTGTATGTGATACTTGTAGTAAAACCTTTATCTTTAAATCTTTCAACTTAAAATTAATCATGGCCAGTAAGCAGGTCAGACATTTCACATATGCACTTGTGAAATCCTTTAATGAAATTATTGTCTAGTCTATTTGTGAATTTAAAGAAAGGGTGACCAGTTGATAACATATTTGTTATAATAGTTTTTATATTCATTATATACTTAGTAGTAAATCAAGTAAAATTTAGATGTAATACAATCAATGGCAATCAGTCTGTATCCACCATCCTTGATGATATTGATATGTCATAGTTGAAAAGGCTTAATCAAACCCCTTATCTGAATAAAGTCAATGTCAGAGGAAAAACATTTATATTAGGTATATTATAAAGTGTCTATGATATGGCTTCTCAATATCACAGGATATATCAACCCTTTATCAATGTTATCTCTTTACCAAATCTCTTTGGATTATATTGGTGTATTTGGTTGATAAGAGTGTGATATTGAAAAAAGTCATAGTATATTCTCTATTTAGAATAGTATGTGAGTTAAATGACGGTTTATATTAACACACATCTGATATTTGATTTGTGATATTTATATTTGTTTGAAATATTTGTTATTGAATTTTTTTTTTTGTCTTTTTAATAAATGTTTAAACATTTCTTCGTGTTGAGTTCATTTATAGCCTAAAATAATAAATATTAGTTGTATACCAATAGGTTTGTGAAATTAAAGGTAAAAACTTCTACTGTAATGTTCAGAGTTCAAGTGTTCAAGTTAATGGCAGATCTTTTGGTGTCTGTTAAATTCTTACACAATACTTGTCTAGACCAGGAGCTTTACACATGGTATTGGCAATTTCTGTCATTGACATTGATTGACCTGTAAATGTCTTTGTTTTATTATCTTGCCTGCAAATAATTCCAAGAATGTGAGACATAGCTATATGTGCTTATCTTGTGACAGCAGTGTTAACTATTTGTATCAAGCTTTATATTTCAAAAGGAAGAAATGATGGATAATCCATCTTTTATACATATATAAAAATGAGATGTAGTATGATTGCCAATAAATATACTATCCACCAGAGTTAAAATGAAGTGGTAGTCAGCAGTTATAGCTTATGTATTACTTAATTATAGTGTCGTTTGACAGTTTTGATGTAAATGGACATTAGGTAGATCTCATCATTAAATAGGGCTATTTATTTCTATGGCTTTATCAGTAATCTAACAGAAATATTTGTTGTTCACATTTTATTTCATTTTTTATAATTCAATAAAAACAATTGGCAATATAAAAATAATAAAATAACAATATGATGTGAAATGTGTTCTATGATTCAGCTGATCATGTAACATACAACCTGCTACGGTTGGTAATCTCAAGTCTCCCAAATTAAATATCTACTATTATGGATTTAATAAAATCATCCCAATTACCATCCTCTTTACCAAAATTTGAAAATTCACATTTTTCTCTGCAGATAAAGTACTACAAACAGAAATTTAAGTGAATTGACTTCTGTACCAAACTTCTGGCAGCTATTCTTACCAAAGAATTTTCACTTTGAAGTTTTTGGGTAACAATATTCATCCTATATCTTACCTTATAGATACTGATGCTTTTTTTCTTTCAAAGTATCAGATTGTTGGTAGGGTTTTAATATTACTCAGCCCATCAGTAACCTAATATGGCATATACAAGATCAGTAAATTTTATATGGGGACTAAAGCTGACCTTTCACCCAATTAAAAATTTACTGACCGTGTATTATAGGACAACACTAATGATGTTCAGTAAATAAGACTGTAAGAAATGAATAAAAAAAAACTTTATTTGGGAGATTTAGTATTTTACTGTCTGGTGAATAAAAGACAT
The DNA here is from genome assembly GCF_021869535.1 of Mytilus californianus. NCBI lineage: Eukaryota > Metazoa > Mollusca > Bivalvia > Mytilida > Mytilidae > Mytilus > Mytilus californianus. The sequence goes on from NW_026262679.1 coordinate 28,447,587, forward strand.
TTATGTTTTAGTAATAAATCTACCATTACCTACAGCATACTAAATTTTACAGGAATATCTTTTTAGACAGGTCATACAAAGCTCATCCAGCGTCTAGGATTTAAGAAAGCATTTTAGAAAATAGACTTCAGCACTATTCTTTATACATATCAAATATTTGCTTTCACAAGAAACATTTGTAACATGGATAAGTAATTCAGTAAGATAAATGGTTACCGGTACTGATTGTCTAATACCAAACAAAATGTGTCCATAGTACACAGATGCCCCACTCGCACTAACATTTTCTATGTTCAGTGGACCGTAAAATTAGGGTCAAAACTCTAATTTGGCACCATAATTAGAAAGATCATATCATAGGGAACATGTGCATTAAGTTTCAAGTTGGTTGGACTTCAACTTCATCAAAAACTAACTTGACCAAAAACTTTAACCTGAAGCGGGACAGACGGACAAACAGACGCACGGACTGAAGAAACATAATTCCCTTAGGTGGGGCATTAAAAACATTTTTCTTAAAACTTTCAGTGCTTTTCCTAGAAATTGTTTCAGTATAGATTTATTTTTCTTTTTTTTTTTGGGGGGGGGGGGGGGGGGAGGGGGGGTTGACTGAAAGGATGTCGCTTATAATAGGTATTATCACATTTTGAAAAATAAGAGGCTTAATTAAAGCATGGGGTTACTATTATGTATAAACCCTCTATGGAAAACACTGACCTTTTTCATTGTACCAGACCACTAAAAGACTAAAACATGTAGAATTAATATTTACAGCATGTTTACCTCAATCTAGGAAACATTTCTCCTACATTTACTTTTATCTAAAAACAATTGATACATTAATAAACTGCTTCGCCGAGCACAGCTTGATATGACTGCAGAGGTCCAACCCTGAACAGTTGAGGCAAAAATGGACGCAATATTCAAGCTTGATACAGGTCTGAATTTGGATTGCAATTAAATATTTGACACATTATAGGTTTCTAACACAGAATAAATGTAGTCAAAGAACTTGAAATTGGTTGTATGATTTGAATTTACATTCAATTGAAGATTTCTTGCTGTTGTGCAATACACTGTGCTGTTGTGCAATACTTAGTAAATCTGTTTTCAGACTACATACAAAGAATCAGCAAAATAAATTGTGACCCCCAATATTTTTCTTTGGATACATGTTATTGAGTTTCTTAAATCTTGAGGAAAAAAAAAATTAATCCCCCCCTCCAAAAAAAAATATTTAGTGCAAATTAAGAGACATCCATACACTTAACAAGTTATTGTCTGAAAACAAGAAAAATGCTTGTTTCATACCCTTTTTGGCCCCTAATTCCGGAACGGATTGGGCAATTACCCCCAAAATAAATCCCAACCTTCTACTTGTGGTATTGAACCTTGTGGTACAATTTCAGAGCAATCAAAATACTTATACACAATTATTGTCCTGAAACTAGAAAAAAATGCTTGTTTATAGTAATATCTAAAATTAAATTCCTTCATCAGCATTTAATAGTAACTTCTAAAAATAAATTGACAGCTAGGACTTTGCAACCATAAAAACCCATTTAAATACATCATAAAAGTATTGACATCATAATCATGGCTAAAATTAAAAAATACTTCATCAGCAACATTTAATAGTAATATCTAAAAATAAAATTCCTTCATCAGCATTTAATAGTAACTTCTAAAAATAAATTGACAGCTAGGACTTTGCAACCATAAAAACCCATTTAAATACATCATAAAAGTATTAAATAAAAAATGACATCATAATCATGGCTAAAATTAAAAAACCTTCATCAGCAACATTTTATAGTAATATCTAAAAATAAAATTCCTTCATCAGCATTTAAGAGTAACTTCTAAAAATAAATTGACAGCTAACCACCTCAAGAGAATACAACATTTTCTTTATAACAAAACCATTGTAAGGGAGGTATCTCTAATGCAAAAAAAAACCCAAACAAAGAATAACCAATTCTGAGTATAAAATTTTATCACCACTGAACCCTTTGATATATATAGATTCTACCACTGCATCGAGTGTGATACGATATTTATCCACTCGAGACAGTTAAATTTTCAAATTTAAAACGCGAGGCTCGCCGAGCGTTTTAAATATTCAAAATTCAACTGTCGAGAGTGGATAAATATCGTATTACACGAGATTTGGTGGTGGAATCTAATTCTCTAATGATTTTCAAACAATACGCAGGCAAATTTATTCCTTCTTTTCGAATGATCTGCAAAAAGATGTGTTCTTTCTATGTGACGTCATCAGGCATGGTCGCCTTTTTTCATGCCGTCACAATAGGAAATTCAGAGGAAAGCAAGAAAATTCGACGTCATAATCGGATTTTAACCAATGAAGAACTGAGATCAAACGAACCACACGTTGATTAAATTTTTTTTATACCATGGGTGCAGAAAGGGATAAATTGACGAAGAATTAGAGAAATACTATTACAATATTATATGTATTTAAATCACAGTATTTGATGTTTCTAGAAACAGCTAAAAAATATATCATACTAGAACTAGCAAACAAATAGCAAAAAGTACCAACATAAAGAAACAAAGCTAAAGTAATTGTCCATTAACCAGGGAACCCTTGTTTTCCCCCTTTTTTGCCGCTAATTCCTAACAGATTGAGCCATAACCCCCCAAAGCCAATCCTAACCATCCCTTTGTGGTATGGAAACTTGTGGTACAATTTCAGACAATTCCATACACTGTTCCACAAGTTATTGTCTGGAAACTAGAAAAATGCTTATTTGGGCCCCTTTTCGACCCCTAATTCATAAACCATAGGGACCATAATCCACTTGTATTTGTAGTATTTGTATTTTTATCCATCTGATGAGTTAAGCCTCTTTCAACTGATTTTTATAGTTTGTTCTTATGTTGTACTGTTACACCACTGTCCCAGGTTAGGGGGAGGGTTGGGATCCCGCTAACATGTTTAACCCCGCCACATTCTGTATGTATGTGCCTGTCCCAAGTCAGGAGCCTGTAATTCAGTGGTTGTCGTTTGTTTATGTGTTACATATTTGTTTTTCGTTCATTTTTTTTACATAAATTAGGCCGTTAGTTTTCTCGTTTGAATTGTTTTACATTGTCATTTCGGGGCCTTTTATAACTGACTGTGCGGTATGGGCTTTGTTCATTGTTGAAGGCCGTACAGTGACCTATAGTTGTTAATTTCTGTGTCATTTGGTCTCTTGTAGAGAGTTGTCTCATTGGCAATCATACCACATCTTCTTTTTTATAATAACCCCCAAAATCAATCCCAACCTTCCTTTTGTGGTTTCAAACCTTGTGTTTAAATTTCATATATTTATATTTACTTATACTAAAGTTATTGTCCGGAAACCAAATGTCTTCGGACGACACTGACGACGTGATACCAATATACGACCGCAAAAATTTGGGGTCGTATAAAAACTTAAACTAAAAATACTATCACAAATAAAATGTACATCTTTGTTCAGTAACTACCATAAGAAATGAAACTAATGAAGAAAACATGAAATGTAAAATCAAATGTATTGATGTGAAATGAAATACAAATTCTTTAATAATTAGAGTTATTGCTAAGTTAATATATAACAAGTAACAAGAGTGTACACGCTGAAATGTCTCGCCTTCTTTACTAACCATTGATTTTATGTTGATAGTCCTAAATACAAAGCTTTACTACAAGTAACACATAAACTTAACATGATCCAAGAAAATGAGGTCAAGGTCAGATAAACCAAATGAGAAATACATGTACACCTTACAATAAACCAAACATAGTTGACCTATTGCTTATTGTTTCTAAGAAACAGTCTTAAACAAGAAAACTTAACATTGACCAATGAACCATGAAAATGAGGTCAAGGTCAGATGAACCATGCCAGACAGACATGTACACCTTACAATCAATTTAGGCATTAAATATAGTTGGCCTATTGCTTATAGTATCTAAGAAACAAACTTAACATTGACCAATGAACCATGAAAATGAGGTCAAGGTCAGATGATACCTGCCAGACAGACATATACACCTTACAATCCTTCCATACATCAAATATAGTTGATCTATTGCTTATAGTTGAAGAATAACAGACCAAAACACAAAAACTTAACACTGAGAAATGAACCGTGAAAATGAGGTCAAGGTCAAATAAAACCTGTGAGACTGACATGTACATCATAAAATATTTCCATACACCATTTATAGTTTGCATATAGTATTAGAAAAAAAGACCAAAACTCAAAAACTTAACTTTGACCACTGAACCATGAAAATGAGGTCAAGGTCAGATGACACCTACCAGTTGGACATGTACACCTTACAATCATTCCATATACCAAATATAGTAGACCTACTGCTTATAGTATCTGAAATATGGACTTCACCACGAAAACTTAACCTTGTTCACTGATCCATGAAATGAGGTCGAGGTCAAATGAAAATTGTCTGACAGGCATGAGGACCTTGCAAGGTACACACATACTAAATATAGTTATCCTATTACTCATAATAAGAAAGAAATTAACATTACAAAAAATGTTGACTTTTTTTTCAAGTAGTCACTGAACCATGAAAATGAGGTCAAGGACAATGGACATATGACAGGCGGAAACTTTGTAATATAAGGCATCTATATACAAAGTATGAAGCATCCAGGTCTTCTACCTTCTAAAATATAAAGCTTTTAAGAAGTAAGCTAACGCCGCCGCCGCCGCCGCCGGATCACTATCCCTATGTCGAGCTTTCTGCGACAAAAGTCGCAGGCTCGACAAAAATTACGACCAATGCTGTTCAAAGGAGATGATATTCTGTAGAATGCAATGAAAAGAATCCTGCAAAGGGAGACAACTCAATGATTTACAAATAAAGATGGATAACAAATCAAATTTAAATTTCTGTGATCAGACAGAATGAAACCAATAATTATTTGTTTCATAATTTTACCTACCATTAAAATCAACAGAATTTTTTGCACAAACCAAGTGACTAAACAACTATTTTCTTCAATGTAGCAAGCTCCATTATAAATGTTGCATCATTTGTAGAATTTAAACTTGCTTAGGTTGACAGCTGGCTCTGACTTCACTTCTGTATAACAGCAAGCTATGCCAGAGGGATCATATTTTCAAAAGCTGTCAGTTTTAAAAGCTAATGTAACAATGCACTTGTAATAGACTCAGGTTTTTATCATTTGGTTTGTGCAACACTAGTAGTCATTTTACAAAGTATCACCTAATTTTAAAATTGCATGGCCTAACAGGTAAAAAAGTAAAATAAATGCTGAAAATAAAGGCAAATAAATATCTGCACTGTTGAAAACAAAACATGTATGAGTATGGAAATAGGAATGCTCTCTTTCTGCAAAAGAAAGCAACATCTACTCATACTGAAGTTTTTACATGACTAGATAACAACAAAACAATAGAAATAATAATATGTAAGAAATATTTAATGTTTCACTGAAGTCAGGTTTTAACATGATTCTTATTTGCACACTATTCTATAAGTCCTTAAAAAACACTGAAAACATAGTGGTGAGTTTTGAGTATTAATTATTGATAATGAATAAAAATAAGTAAAGGCACATTAAAAATAAGGTCTGCATTATGTGTAATCTAGCTTGCTCGGAAATTTTTCCCAACTTCTTCTTTATGAGCTTCATTTCTTTCCTTTCCTAGATGGTGGTGTACCATTGTGTGTTTTAGCTTCCGTATGTAAATCATTTCTTTCCTTTTACACGTGAAGTTGCACCATTGTCTGATTTAGATTGTATTAATGGTTTTTTAGTTGGAGGTATTGTATAATCTCTGCTTGGTATAAGTGGTTTTTTTATTTGATAGACACGTATCAATTCCTAAAATAAAAACATGAAATTCTAAATTAAATCTGATCATTTCATTAGAACAGAAGGAATTTCATCAAATATTAATCATCTTCATTGAAAGTTTTCAGCAATATTCTAGAAAAACTCATAAGGAAAAACAAAAGAAAAGTATTAAAAAAAATGTAAGACCAATTACCTCTTTTTATCACAAGCAGAGTTATTAGCAAAATGTCTTTGAGCCAATATCAAAATTTGTAGTATCACAGTTTTGTATTTATATTTCTAGGTTTTGACAAAGATGTCTAGTTTTCTGCTGTTAACTTTTTTCGAAGTAATTTAACTGAACTATTTACAAAATCTTAAGTGAAATCTGAGAAATGTCTGCATTTAATGTGTATATTGATTGATTGATTGGTGTTTAAGTCCACTTTAAACACTATTGTGCTATTTCATGGCGGTCAGTTTTTTATTGGTGTAGGAAGCTGGGGTCCCTGGAGAAAACCACCGACCTTAGGTAGGAAAGTGTATATTGAACAATATGAGAAATGAACCTTCCTTCAATGAAATTATTGTCTAGCTAATTTTGAATTTAAAGAAAGGGTGACCAGTTGATAATATATTTGTAATAATAGTTTTTATATCTATTATATACGTAGTAGTAAATCAAGTAAAATTTAGATGAAATACAATCAATGGCAATCAGTCTGTATCAACCATCCCTGATATTGATATAAGTCATTGTTGAAAAAGGCTTAATCAAACCCCTTATCTGAATAAAGTGTCTATATTATGGCTTTCTCAATATCACAGGATATATCAACCCTTTATCAATGTTATCTCTTTACCAAATCTCTTTGGATTATATTGGTGTATTTGGTTGATAAGAGTGTGATATTGAAAAAAGTCATAGTATATTCTCTATTTAGAATAGTATGTAAGTTAAATGACGGTTTATATTAACACACATCTGATATTAGATTTGTGATATTTATATTTGTTTGAAATATTTGTTATTGAATTTTTTTTGTCTTTTTAATAAATGTTTAAACATTTCTTAGTGTTGAGTTCATTTATAGCCTAAAATAAAAAATATAAGTTGTATACCAATAGGTTTGTGAGATTAAAGGTAAAAACTTCTACTGTAGAGTTCAGAGTTCAAATGTTTAAGCTAATGACAGATCTTTGGGTGTCTGTTAAATTCTTAAACAGAACTTGTCTAGACTAAGAACTTTACACATGGTATTGGCAATTTCTGTTATTGAATGACCTGTAAATGTCTTTGTTTTATTATCTTGCCTGCAAAGAATTTCAACAATGTGAGACATAGCTATATGTGCTAATTTTGTGACAGCAGTGTTTTTTATTTGTATCAAGCTTTATATTTCAAAATGAAGAAATGATGGATAATCCATCTTTTATACATATATAAAAATGAGATGTAGTATGATTGCCAACGAGACAAATATCCACCAGAGTTAAAATGAAGTGGTAGTCAGCAGTTATAGCTTATGTATTACTGAATTATAGTGTAGTTTGACAGTTTTGATGTAAATGGACATTAGGTAGATCTCATCATTCTGAACACTTCTGCCTTTGTCAGATTTTCTCTATTTATAGCTTTTTTCCAAATAGGCAATGTTTGTTTTCTGGGGGGGGGGGGGGGGGGGGGGGGGTCATCAAACACATTTTTTAAACTAGATACCCCATTGTGGCCAAGTTTGGCCAAATAGTTTCAGAGGAGATGATCTTTGTAAAAGTTAACAGACGACGGACGCCAAGTGATCACAAAAGCTACCACTGGATCTTAAGGTGAGCTAAAAAGGGATATTCATTTCTATGGCTTTATCAGTAATCTAACAGAAATATTTGTTGTTCACATTTTATTTCATTTTTTATAATTCAATAAAAACAATTGGCAATATAAAAATAATAAAATAACAATATGATGTGAAATGAGTTCTATGATTCAGCTGATCGTGTAACATACAACATGTTACAGTTGGTGATCTCAAGTCTCCCAAATTAAATATTTTCTATTTTGGATTTAATCAAATCAACCCAATTACCTTCCTCTTTACCAAATTTGAAAATTCACATTTTCTCTGCAGATGAAGTTCTACCAACAGAAATTTAAGTGAATTGACATCTGTACCAAACTTCTGGCAGCTATTCTTACCAAAGAATTTTCACTTGGAAGTTTTTTGTGTAACAATATTTATCCTATATCTTACCTTATAGATACTGATGCTTTTTTTCTTTCAAAGTATCAGATTGTTGGTAGGGTATAAATACTACTCAGCCCATCAGTAGCCTAATATTGTATATACAAGGTCAGTAAATTTTATATGGGGACTAAAGCTGACCTTTCACCCAATTAAAAATTTACTGACCGTGTATTATAGGACAACACTAATGATGTTCAGTAAATAAGACTGTAAGAAATGAATAAAAAAATTCGTAAGGGTTCCGCGGAACCCAGTGTCTCGCCTACTTTTGGTGTTAATCGCAGGCTCAACAAAAATGAGGAAAAAAATTAATAAAAATATTCCTCTCTATACTATCTTTTGATTGTAAGAAGCTTCTGTCCAAGTTTGGTAAAAATCCAGGATAATTTATGAATCTAATAAATGTTTTAAAAACTTAAACTGCAGAATGTATGTACTGTTGACTGGAAGAAAAACTAAGTCCATTTATAAGTAAAATACAGAAAAAATGGAACAAAATTTTATCAAAATTTCCTTCTAGATACTAGCTTTTGATCATAAACAAGCTTCTGTCCAAGTGTGGTACAAATCCAGGATAGTTTAAGAAAGTTGTTAAAATTTTTAAAACTTTAACCACGGAGTGAATGTAATGTTAACTGGCAGAAAAACTAAGTCCATTTATAAGTAAAATACGGAAAAAATGGAATTTTTTTTTTACAAAATTTACTTTGGATACTATCTTATGATCATAAACAAGCTTCTTTCCAAGTTTGGTAGAAATCCAGGATAGTTTAAGAAAGTTATTAAAATTTCAAAAACTTTAACCACAGAGTGAATGTAATGTTTCCTGGCAGAAAAACTAAGTCCACTTATTAGTAAAATACGGAAAAAATGGAATTTTTTTTTTACAAAATTTACTTTTGAATATAATCTTATGATCATAAACAAGGTTCTGTCCAAGTTTGGTAGAAATCCAGGATAGTTTAAGAAAGTTATTAAAATTTCAAAAACTTTAACCACAGAGTGAATATTTGTGGACGCCGCCGCCGACGACGACGACGACGACGACGCCGACGGAATGTAGGATCGCTATGTCTCGCTTTTTCGACAAAAGTCGAAGGCTCGACAAAAAACCTTTATTTGGGAGACTTAGTATTTTACTGTCTGATGAATAAAAGACATTTATGTTTATATAGTAATAAATCTACCGGTACCTACATCATATTAAATTTTACAGGAATATCTTTTTAGACAGGTCATACAAAACTCATCCAGTGTCTAGGATTTAAGAAAGCATTTTAGATAAAATGCTCCGCAGGGCGCAGCTTGATACGACCGCAGAGGTCGAACCCTGAACAGTTGGGGGAAGTATGGACACAACATTCAAGCTTGATACAGCTTTGGATTTGGATTGTGATTAAATATTTGACACAGCATAGGTTTCTAACACAGATTTAATGTGGTCTAAGAACTTAAAAATTTTAAATTGGACATTCACCTATTATGGTCCAATATCCAAAATCTAAATACATGGTTAGATTCAGCATATCAAAGAACCCCAAGAATTCAATTTTTGATGAAATCAAACAAAAGTTTAATTTTGGACCCTTTTGACCTCAATGTGGACAAAGTTGATAACGGGGCCCAAAAATCAAAAATCAAAATACATGGTTAGATTCAGCATATCAAAGAACCCCATATATTCAATTTTTGTTGAAATCAAACAAAGTTTAATTTTGGACCCCGATTTGGACCAACTTGAAAACTGGGCCCATAATCAAAAATCTAAATACATGTTTAGATTCAGCATATCAAAGAACCCTAAGAATTCAATTTTTGTTAAAATCAAACTAAGTTTAATTTTGGACCCTTTGGACCTTAATGTAGACCAATTTGAAAACGGAACCAAAAATTAAGAATCTAAATACACGGTTAGATTCGGCATATCAAAGAACCCCAATAATTCAATTTTTGATGAAATCAAACAAAGTTTAATTTTGGACCCTTTTGACCTCAATGTGGACAAAGTTGATAACGGGGCCCAAAAATCAAAAATCTAAATACATGGTTAGATTCAGCATATCAAAGAACCCCATATATTCAATTTTTGTTGAAATCAAACAAAGTTTAATTTTGGACCCCGATTTGGACCAACTTGAAAACTGGGCCCATAATCAAAAATCTAAATACATGTTTAGATTCAGCATATCAAAGAACCCTAAGAATTCAATTTTTGTTAAAATCAAACTAAGTTTAATTTTGGACCCTTTGGACCTTAATGTAGACCAATTTGAAAACGGAACCAAAATTTAAGAATCTAAATACACAGTTAGATTCGGCATATCAAAGAACCCCAATAATTCAATTTTTGATGAAATCAAACAAAGTTTAATTTTGGACCCTTTGGACCTCAATGTGGACCAATTTAAAAACGGGGCCCAAAATCCAAAAACTAAATACACGGTTAGATTCAGCATATTAAAGAACCCCATGAAATCAAGAATAAAACCCCATTGAAATTGGTCAAGAAATAAGCAATTTATAGGAAGTATCTTCTTTTGCACAATCCTGTGCTATTAAATATTTCTTGCTATTGCGCAATACTGTACAATTGACAATTTCTTGCTATTGCGCAATATTGTGCTATTGGATATTTCTTGCTATTGCGCAATACTGTGCAATTGAAGATTTCTTGCTATTGTGCAATACTGTGCAATTGAAGATTTCTTGCTATTGTGCAATACTGTGCAATTGAAAATTTCTTGCTATTGCACAATACTTATTATATAATAATTTACACATCCTGTTTGGTGTGTATCTCCTACCATATCATTATTATTTGATTTTAAATATAAATCAGAAATAACCAACTTAAAATGGAAAATTTTAAAAGAAACAAAAAAGGAAAAAAAGAAAAAAAAGGAAAAAAAAATAAATCCCCCCCCAAAATTTTTTGAACCCCCATTATGATTCATCACCCCCAAACTCAATCCCAGCCTTCCCTTTGTGGTATGGTACCTTGCAGTACAATTTCAGAGAGATCCATACACTTGAACACAAGTTATTGTCTGGAAACTAGAAAAAAATGTGTTTTTTGGCCCCTTTTTGGCCCCTTACTCCTAAACGTTTTGGGCGATTACCCCCAAACTCAATTCCAGCTTTCCCTTTGTGATATGGAACCTTGTAGTACAATTTCAGAAAGATCCATACACTTACACACAAGTTATTGTCATGAAACTAGAAAAATGCTTGTTTTTTGCCCCTTTTTTGGCCCCTAATTCCTAAAATTTGGAGGCAATTACCCCCAAAATCAATCCCAGCATTCCTTTAGTGATATGGAACCTTGTGGTACAATGTCAGAGATATCCATACACTAACACACAAGTTATGTCTGGAAGTTACAAAAATGCTTATTTTTGGCCCCTTTTTGGCCCCTAATTCCTTTACTGTTATTACCATAACCCCCAAAATCAATCCCAACCTTCCTTTTGTGGTATTGAACCTTGTGGTAAAATTTCATAAAGATCCATTCACTTAAACTAAAGTTAGAGTGCGAAAACCAATGTGTCTTTGGACGACGACGACAACGACGACGACGCCAACGTCATACCAATATACGACCACAAAAATTTTTTTGCGGTCGTATAAAAATGGACATCAGCACTATTCTTAATACATATTCAACATTTGCTTTCACTAGAAACATTTGTAACATGGGTAGGTGATTCAGTAAGATACATGGTTACTGATTGTCATAAACAATTATTTACAGTTCACTTTAAATTCCTTCACGTTGTTAGCTTCAGTGATCTGATATGGTATACTTTATTCTAATACCAAATAAATAGTTGGTCAAATATTAAGAATTCAATAAGGATGCATATGCAGAGCAAATAAAAAAAAACATTTTTCTGAAAACTCAGTGTTTTTCCTAGAAATTTTTTCAATATAGGTTTCTTTTGGGGGGGGGTTGACTGAAATGATGGTGGTCACAAATTTTGAAGGGTAGTGCTTATCTAGAGTAATAGGGATTATCACATTATGAAAAAAAGAGGCTTAATTAAAGCATGGGGTTACTGTTATGTATAAACCCTCTATGAAAAACACTGACCTTTTTCATTGTACCAGACCACTAAAATACTAAAACATGTAGAATTAATATTTACAGCATGTTTACCTCAATCTAGGAAACATTTCTCCTACATTTATTTTTATCTAAAAACAATTGATACATTAAAAACTTAAAACTAAAAATACTATCACAAATAAAATGTACATCTTTGTTCAGTAACTTAAGAAATGAAACTAATGAAGAAAACAGGTAATGTAAAATAAAATGTATTGATGTGAAATGAAATACCAATATCTTTGATAATAAGTGATATCAAAAGTTGAACACAAGACTTTGATATGAGTTTGCTGCCCATTAAAAAATCAAATGATTAGAATTATTGCTTTAAGTTAATATATAACAAGTAAAAATTACGACCAATGCTGTAAAAGTAAACTTTTATTTAGAATTTTTTCAAAGGAGACGAAATTCTGTAGAATACAATGAAAAGAATCCTGAAAAGGGAGACAACTCAATGATTTACAAATAAAGATCGATAAAAAATCAAATTTAAATTTCTGTGATAAGACAGAATGAAACCAATAATTTTTTGTTTTATAATCTTACCTATTATCAAAATAAACCAATTTTTTTTTCACAAAACCAAATAACTAAACAACTATTTTCTTTAATGTAACAAGCTTCATTATAAATATTGAGTCATCTAAAATTTAAACTTGCTTAGGTTGACAGCTGGCTTTCAATGACTTCACTTTAGTACAACAGCCAGCTATTCTAAAGCCATTATTTTAAGGGATCTGATTTTCAAAAGCTGTCAGTTTTAAAAGCTAATGCACCTCTAATTGACTGGTTAAAAAAACTGTAATTTTATCATTTGGTTTATGCAATAAACACTAGTAGTCATTTTCAAAAGTATCAAATAATTTTAAAATTGCATGGACTAACAGGTAAAAAAGTAAAATAAATGCTGAAAATAAAGGCAAATAAATATCTGCACTGTTGAAAACGAAACATGTATGAGTATGGAAATAGGAATGCTCTCTTTCTGGCTCCCATTAATTCCAATCAATGAAATAATCTTTCATGAAGAAGTTCACAAACACAATGCTCTTTTGTACAAGTAACCCTCTAAAAACTGGCCTCCCTTTTGAGATTTTTTTGATAAACAAACTCATTTGTTGGTTTGAAGAGTGAAAATCTTTATATAAATTTGAAAAGGATCTGATAAAAAAATAAGGCACAATCCTAGAATTAATTTGGGATATTTTCAAAACACCCCTACCTACTAAATGGTCCCCCATTTATGATTTTAGAATTATCCAACTTGTCCAAGGTATTGATGAGTGGAAACCTGCATCCAAATTTGAAAAGGATCTTCAATTTTTTTCTTCAAATAATAAAATTACAAACATATTTTCCAACAGTAAATATTTCACACTAACAATAAAATATTACGTACAAAAGAAAAAAAATATGTGTTCTATATCTTTATACAATACCCTACAACTTCTTCCAAAACTGGTTCTTCTATAAATCATTTTAAAATGCTTTCAGTATTTGTTTGTGATAAAATGCATGCAGGGTAAGTATTGAATATATATAGACAATTTCAAAACATAAAGTTATTAGTGATTTTCTGCAAGAGAAAACAACATCTACTTTTACTGAAGTTTTTACATGACTAGATAACAACAATACAATAGAAATAATAATATGTAAGAAATATTTAATGTTTCACTGAAGTCAGGTTTTAACATGATTCTTATTTGCACACTATTCTATAAGTCCTTAAAAAACACTGAAAACATAGTGGTGAGTTTTGAGTATTAATTATTGATAATGAATAAAAATAAGTAAAGGCACATTAAAAATAAGGTCTGCATTATGTGTAATCTAGGTTGTTCTGAAATTTTTCCCAACTTCTTCTTTATGAGCTTCATTTCTTTCCTTTCCTAGATGGTGGTGTACCATTATGTGTTTTAGCTTCCGTATGTAAATCATTTCTTTCCTTTCCCAGTTGGTGGTGTACCATTGTGTGTTTTAGCTTCCGTATGTAAATCATTTCTTTCATTTCCCAGTTGGTGGTGTACCATTGTGTGTTTTAGCTTCCGTATGTAAATCATTTCTTTCCTTTTACACGTGAAGTTGCACCGTTCTGTGTTTTAGATTCTATTAATGGTTTTTTAGTTGGAGGTATTGTATGATCTCTGGTTGGTATAAGTGGTTCTTCTATTTGATAGACACGTATTAATTCCTAATATAAAAACAGGAAATACTAAGTTAAATCTGATCATTTCATTAGAACAGAAGGAATTTCATCAAATACAAATCATCTTCATTGAAAGTTTTCAGCAATATTCTAGACTAAATCATAAGGGAAAACAAAAGAAAAGTATTCAAAAAAATGTAAGACCAATTACCTCTTTTTAATCACAAGCAGAGTTAAGGGGCAAAATGTCTTTGAGCCAATATCAAAATTTGTAGTATCACAGCTTTGTATTTATATTTCTAGGTTTTGACAAAGATATCTAGTTTTCTGCTGTTAACTTTTTTCGTAGTAATTTTAACTGTGAAATATTTACAAAATCTCTGCATTTAATGTGTATATTGACCAATATGAGAAATGAAAGCTGAGGCTAACCATTTTCAGCTAAGGATTCTAAAATATTCTACCAAATAAAAATAGTTTTATATGTATCAAAGGACTTGTAAGAGATGAGGTCAAGGTCAGATGAACCCTGCCAGACTGACTTGTACACCTTACAATTATTCCATACACCAAATGCCTAAAAATAGATGTTCCTTTGAAATGTTGAAAGAATCTACAATTTGTGTACAACTTCAATGCTTTCAATTTGTTTCTCAATTACTTTAATTCACCTAGAGATAAACACAGAATAGTTTGGTGATTCTTTGCAGTGTAGGTTTCACACCTTCTATTCAACATGGTCTATTGGTGATTTTTATTTAAACATGATATATTATCTTCAATCAGCAGATTGAATTAACAAATATGGTTGATTATTCCAACTGAAATGTATTAAATACCTTCCATTCAGCAGGAGTTATAGACAGAATTGTTTGGTGATTCTATCTCGAGTGTTTAACATACCTTCCATTCAGCAGGAGTTATAGACAGAATTGTTTGGTGAACTATCTTGAGTGTTTAACATACCTTCCATTCAGCAGGAGTTATAGACAGAATTGTTTGGTGATTCTATCTCGAGTGTTTAACATACCTTCCATTCAGCAGGAGTTATAGACAGAATTGTTTGGTGATTCTATCTGAGTGTTTAACATACCTTCCATTCAGCAGGAGTTATAGACAGAATTGTTTGGTGATTCTATCTCGAGTGTTTAACATACCTTCCATTCAGCAGGAGTTATAGACAGAATTATTTGGTGATTCTATCTCGAGTGTTTAACATACCTTCCATTCAGCAGGAGTTATAGACAGAATTGTTTGGTGATTCTACATCGAGTGTTTAACATACCTTCCATTCAGCAGGAGTTATAGACAGAATTATTTGGTGATTCTACCTCGAGTGTTTAACATACCTTCCATTCAGCAGGAGTTATAGACAGAATTGTTTGGTGATTTCTAGTTTTGATGTGTTGTTTATTTCTTTCTGCTTCATTGTTCTCTACAGGCTCTGTAAGATAAAACCAGACAACATGTAATAAACTTGTTTGTTTTCTACAGATTTGGTCAGTTTTGTTGTTTGCTAGTATGTGCAAATAATCATTTGTACAGGTTAATTTATTAATGACTTCTATTTTCTTTGACAATTAAAATGTATCACTTACAATACCCCCGCTATAAGTATTCGGTAAACAGAAAGTGGAAGAGTGATGGGTGTTAAATTGCATCTTGATTCCACATTTCAAAAGGCTTGATTTGTAGTTTCTGTGAAAAATGTGTCGAAAATTTCCTACATGGTCATTATGTGTAAGAATATATAAGTACTCTGTAAACATGAAGTTGATCAGCAATGAATTCAAAAATGCATCAAACATGCTCGCTCACATGAAGCTTGATACCAAATCTCAGGGAGCTCTGATTTGAAGTTCTTGACAAACTATGACCAAAATGGGATGGACAGATGGAATCACAGACAGACATAGACTTGAGGATGTAGTCGGGTGAAATTTTAAAAATCTAGAATTTAAAATTTAGTCTAAGTCAGATGAGCGTCAGTTAAGGAACAAAATAAGCTAAAAATAGTGATAGGTTAAGGAACTCCTTTTCAAATATTTGATTTTTAAAAAATGGCGGGAAAAGGTTTACTAGGACATTTTACCTTGTATTTAGCATTGGCATTATTTGGGTCTCAAATCGTCTGAAAAAAAATCTACAATCTGCTTAAATTTTGGTTATGACTTTTTATGAGCTATTGAAGTCTTCTATGAAAAGAAAAGTGGGCGATATGGGGCAAAATATTTTACCCTGTATCATAGGAAAAAATCCAAGGAGTCCGAACATCTGACAAAAATTCCTGAACCTGACATGACAACATTCTTAATCTTTAATACCATTCTTTAGAGTAGGAGGATAATAATAGACCTGATGTTTAACAACATTTTAAGATACACTCACATGCATAAATTGACTTCATATGTGATACATGCTTGAAAAGAGGAAGATCTAATATATGTACAATGGCATAATTTATTTGAAATTGTGGACAAAATTTATCAAAACACACAAATTAAAGCTTTAAAATGAAGTTTTGATCTTAGTTGAGGTTAAATAGTTTTCTTACTAAAACTATGTAGTAAACATTCATTTGTTTATTTGTGTCATTGGGTTGTTGTCTCATTGATGTTTACCTCATATCTGGTCTTCAAATAGCATTATATTGTTTCTTGGGGTGTCTCTAGTATTGATATAAAATACTCCCCAGGGGGCAGCTTGATACTACCGCAGAGGTCCAACCCCAAACAATTGGGGCAAGTATGGACATAACATTTGAGCTTGATACACCTCTGAATTTGGATTTGTGATTAAATATTTGACACAGCATAGGTTTCTCACACAGAATGAATGTGGCGCAAGATCTTAAAAATTTGAAATTGGACATTTACCCATTATGGTCCAGTATCCAAAATCTAAATACATGGTTAGATTCAGCATATCAAAGACGCCCAAGAATTAAATTTTTGATGAAATCAAACAAAGTTTAATTTTGGACCCTTTGGACCTCAATGTGGACCAATTTGATAACGGGCCCAAAATCCAAAATCTAAATACACGGTAAGATTCAGCATATCATAAGACTCCATATATTCAATTTTTGTTGAAAGCAAACAAAGTTTAATTATTTTGAACCCATTTAACCATGATCTGGGGTCAATTACATGCCAAAGTAATAATTAATTATATTTCAATTACATTGATTTTTAAATGTTATTAATTACATTGATTTTCAAATGTAATTAATTACATTACAATTACATTTCAATTACTTTTCTCCAAAGACATGTACATGTAAGAGCTGTATCATATAGGAAATAACTCTAGAATGGTTAAAGTGACACCACCAAAATTCAAACTTGATCTGTGTTTTGTGGTAATAAGCATTGTGTATAAGTTTCATAAAATTTGGTTGAGGCAAACTAAAATTAGAGAACGGAAACGAAAAATTCAGCAATTTTTCCATTTTTAAAGGGGCATAACTCGACAACGGTAAAAGTGACGCCACCAAAATTCAAACTTGATCTGTGTTTTGTGGAAATAAGCATTGTGTATAAGTTTCATAACATTTGGTTGAGGCAAACTAAAGTTAGAGAACGGAAACCAATTTTGGGACGTACAGACAGACAAGGGTAAAACTTAATGCCCCCTGCGCTACAGCGGGGGCATAAAAAATCATAAATAGGACAACAGGCTGGACTGAAACTTTAACACATGCACTATTTAACAGTGAAAATATTTGTACAAGTTTTGTTTTAATTAAGTTTTCAAAGATCAACCCTTATTGTTACATGAATTCTCAATTTAATTTTCAATGCTGATTATTTAATTGCATTTTTTATTTTTATGGAGAAAAATTTGTAAAGATAAAGATATATATATAGAGAGAGATACAAATGAAATATTTGTTATTCTTAAAAAACTTTTTCTTGATTTCAAAACTTTTATTTAAAAAAGTTAATTTAGATATTTTAAAAGGTTTTCTTATTTACCTCATGCGAGTCACAAAATTTAAAGTAACTATTTAGGTTTCCATTTATTACAGAAGAACAATGATAGCTTGCTTTTACTAAATTTCCAAACGTCTTTTGGAAAGTTAAAATTGTCAAGTATATTAGACTCAATTCTTGTATGTTGTGACTGCTATATTAATAATTGTGTAGAAAGTGTTTAAATATATCCATCTGAACAGATTTTAACATAAAAATATGATGGTTTAAAATGAAAATTTCCCATGGCATCTTAAGCAAGGGACATTTTTGTACTTCAAAATTAGTTATGTAAAGGGAAATATCCTTAGGCTAAGATTATTGTTGATTGTTAGAACAACATATTTACAAATAAAATCCCATAACTAGGAAATGTAAAATCTAGAATTTATAAAAATCGAAAGGGAGCTAACGTCAATAGATATAAACAATTTACCAAAGTTTCATGAATATTGGTTTAAGTGTTTTTGAGTTATTTATTATCCGTCATGTTGATGACCGACAGACAACGGTATACCATAATACATTCTGTAAATGGGTGTAATAAAAACAAGACCAAATTCCAAAACCTAAATACACAGTTAGATTCAGCATTTAAAAGAAACCCAAGAATTTAAGACTTTGAAGTTAACCCACTGAAATTGTGCAGTCATATAAAAACAATTTTCAATGGTAGTTACCTATCAATGGTAAATTATCTTCATCTAGTGTTGTCTTTGCTAAACCATCCTGCAATAAAAAGGCTGTGCAAAACTTATATTATCAAAACTCAATATTAACTTCATTTTTAGTATATTTTGAAATCATTTACTGCATAGAATATATTATGTGGTCATAATGCAGTTATAAAAGAAAAACGAAAACCTGTTATCAAAACTTTTTGTCCTCTAATATTTAATTTTTTTTTTATCAAATAATACTTTAATAAAAAAAAAGTTTTTTTTCAATGCAGCAAGAAAATCCTGCACCCGGAGGTGGTCCTCAGCTGGCTCCTAAATAAAATTGTGTACTAGTTCAGTGAAAATGGATATCACTCTAAACTCCAAAACATATAAATGAACTAAAATTAAAAAAACATACAAGACTAACAAAGGCCAGAGGCTCCCGACTTGGGACAGGCTCAAATGCGGCGGGGTTAAACATGTATTTATCTTTAGACAACATAGATTTCTTAAATTATGGATTTATTTACTTTCATGGGTATCAATTTTCATGAGTTGAGGAAAGCTTGCATTTTCATGGATATTTGATTTTGTCAATATCCGCATACAAGCCTACAGAAAATATTTAATTCGTTGAACATTTAAATTCATGCTTTTGAATAACGGACTGTCCCTATCTTCAGAAGATAAGATGATTTTTGTTTCAGGTGTGATTCAACATTTTTTGACATTCATGCAAGACTGTCCCATCAGATGTTCTATTACAACCTTCAGTTATTAAGCATTATAGGATTAATGCTACTGAACATGGGAAAGTTACTAAGTAAATAAGCCACTTACCTTTATTAAAAATGAGGTGTAAAATATATTCTCTATGGTCTGACCAAATGATTCTGGATTTAAAACGAATTCAAAGAAACAAATTGGATTTTCTGAAAATAAAAATATAGGTCTAGATAAGCAATGTCTCACTACCTCCTCATCTTCTACTGTCAAAGACTCCATTTTAAAAAATAGTCACAAACCTTTAAATTAAAACTTAGTAATAAATATTTGAATGGTATAAGTAATGGAAAACTCCACAGTTTCACTATATGATAGACAACTTAGCATCTATGGAGTCCACTATCTTGGATTTGTTGCTTGTTTAATAATATTCTTGTTTCAAAATTCCAATAGGGAACATATATTACATTATTGTAGTAAATAAACCATTTTTTTTTTCAAATTTCATCCTAGCCCCCCCCATAAAAATCAAATGGTAGCTCCCCTATAGCTTTTTCATAAATGAATTGAAATACCTTAAACACTTTAGCTCATTTTAGGGGGAGATTATGAAATTGGAAATTACTGCAAAAATTTACAAAAAAAATAAAAGTAAACAAGAATGAGTTACCATTTTACTTTTTATATCATGAAAGCAATCGATCTAAAAATGTCCTCCCAAAACATTATTAAACTTATAATTTTACCCTAAATCTGTATAAAATTGTTAATTTTTAATCCCATAGTACCTTTATATTTTGAGAAAAAAATTAATTTATATACATTTAACTGCTTCAGGAAATTTCTCATAATCAAAGCATTGTTGATGTTGTGATCCAGACAAATTCATAGCTAGTCTCATATTCTTTCTGACCATACATTTTTCTAAATTTTTTTCTCTTTTCATTTCCAATCTTACTGTAAAATTTCTATGTTATTGTCCAAAGGTAGGGAATTTCTCAATATTGATGCAAATATAGATATATATACTAATCTTTCAATTTTAGACTCTGTCAGATTTTATTTTTGACAAGAATGGAAAGGAAAATCGTCAAACAAGTAATATATTTTTTATATGCCATTAATAATGACAGGTTTAATCATTTCCAGAAAGAGGCCTTATAAATGCTCTTTCTCACCAACAAAATTAAAAAAAATAATAACTATTTTTTATCTAAATTGGTGTTCATTCTTCATTAAGAAAAATACATTTCCTGTATTCAATTCTGAATGTACCGTTATAAACACTGTCCAAAATAAGGCATGTAAATACTTTTTGTCCGTTGGTAAAAATACGTCAAACATTTCGACACATATGGGATGGCTTTCTTGTCTCAGTAAGCAAATCATTTCTTGTATAAGACTTTTATTTATGTAAATTAACACGGATAGACCAAAACAGGAAAATATTTAAGGTTTGGCGTTGGGCATCGAGACGGAAAAAAGGATGGAATTTTGAAGTGAATAAAACTGTAAATTTATTAAATGTAAACGATGAAGTGAGTAATGTTACTTTGAATACTAAATACATTATGAAAACTGTAACCGAGAAGATCAACCTTCTTGACAATGATGAATGGTATAACGAACTTTTTAATGACCGTGGACACCAAAACGGTAATAAACTACGTACTTATAGACAATTTAAACAGGAACGAAATACTGAACTATATATTGCAATGTTAATACCTAGACAACATAAACACGTTATGGCTCTGTTCCGCGCCGGATCGCTACCGCTAGCCATCGAAACCGGAAGGTATGCCAGGCCGCCAATTCCAGTTCATAACAGACTTTGTGTGCTTTGTACGAACAATTGTGTTGAAACTGAAAAACACTTCCTTTTAAATTGTTCTCTTTATGATGACTTGAGATGGCTTTTATTTTCTGAATGTTCAAATTATATTGAAAATTTTGCTATTTTGGACGATGATCAGAAATTAGTTGAAATGATGAATTGTCCTGAAATTCAAGCATTTTTAAGCAAGAGTATTTATAACTTTTTTATGAGACGAAAGTTATTTTTAGTTTGAGATACTTATTTTTATAGTTTTAGTAACCTTTAAATTTTACTACTTTTAAAGTCATGTGATATTCAAATGAAATAATAATTTTTATCTATATAATTTATAATTTAATTTATTAAATGAATTTTTAATTGAATTTTTAATTATTTAAATGATAAATCTTTTTGAAATTGTACAAAAAACAAATTTTAGGAAATGTTATATTTACATATATCTAAATGTGAAATGTTTTGTAGATATGTGTCTCATAAGCCAATCTTATGGCTGGACACTGATTGTTTTAATGTATATTTTTATTATGTTATTCTTTAATGTTCAATCAGTATGTGACACAATAATAAAATAAAATTTATTATTATTATTATTATTTGTACAAATACCTAATGCTCAGATATTTCCAATTACTGTTAAATAGCAATATAAATGGATAGAAATGTAAAACAAACAAATAAATTTTATTGCAGATAATGCTCAGGTAAGAGTTATGCCATTTTATTTAATATTTCAACTAAATTTCTGATAATTGTAACTAATTAATTAGAACTTGATTATTGACTTATGTCAGATGATAATGGCACTGATTTTACAAGTAAAATAAAATTTGCTCGCATTTTTTATACATAAATTTTTCATTTTAAGTATTTTCTTTGAAAAAACACATCAGATTAATCATTCAGCTAGCTAGCAAAATTATCAGTATATTTTAATGTAGTGTAGATCAAAATAAATAATACATTTGTAGGTTTACTATTGAGGTCAAGAATGTGTGTATTCAGTTAGGTGTTTAATAAATTGTGTCTATTTAATTATGTAACAGGTCATGAGATATTAACTATTTTGAATTAAGCCTGGGGTTGTTTCTAATTAATACTTATTTGAAAATCATGACAGTTAATAATCATTCTGACTCTTACTTGCCTATGGAAAGAATTGGACTAATACCATTTCAAAAAAGTGTGGGAATCAACTTAGGTATATCAATATGCATGTTGACCTACATTTCATTGAACAATAATTTACACAAGCACAAGATACTAATATAATACTTTCAAAATTCTTATCAACTGATTCAATTGATATACAAATACTTTTTCAAATTAATTCATAAATAGTAAATCATCATAAATTTTGATTTAGAAAGGAACTATCTGTAAGTGTATATCTAAAATAAAGTCGCTATTCGACCAATCTTTTCTTAATTTAAGGGCAAATAACATGT
This sequence comes from Mytilus californianus, assembly GCF_021869535.1. Taxonomy (NCBI): domain Eukaryota; kingdom Metazoa; phylum Mollusca; class Bivalvia; order Mytilida; family Mytilidae; genus Mytilus; species Mytilus californianus. Next base: position 28,470,562 of record NW_026262679.1, read on the forward strand.
CAAAAGTTTGCAGTTGATGATTAAAATGGTGTAGAAAGTTTTTGCAAGTCATAAAAACACATAATTAGTTTCATGATATGTCTTCAACTTAGTATTCTGCACCATCTCCAAAACCAGAGTGATCGCATAGATCCAGCATGGCTGAATCAAAAACCTGTCTTATATCAGTATAAGTGATTACTCTAAGTTTAAATTAATTTCCAAATTATGAAACATAACCGGAAGTATTTTTCAGTATGTCAAACAACATTAACTTATATGCCATAACAACAATACTGATGCTGATGTTTACTGTTGTTGTGTTTTTATTGTTCTAAATGAAGTAATTGAAAAGGTTATTAATTGTGTTGTTACTTCTCCATATGTGGTCATAGTATTACACGAAGGATGCTTGTTTTTAATTTGATCATGTTGATAGATATTTTTAGTTCTTTTTTTTAAACTGATGTGGGTGGAAGGTAGCAAAATGGAGGTAAGAAAAACTTAGTACCATCTGTTTGCTTATAAAGTTTCTGCAAAATATCCAATACCCGTTCTACTTCTGCTGTTGTGGCTTCATTTTTACCACCAGTGCCATCAAAAGATTGCATCTGAAAATAAAATATAGAAAAATTGAGAGCATTTCACAAATTATTACCCCTCTCTTACCTGTTGATATAACCAAGATTATTATACTTTATGCAAATTTCTTATATTATCCATTCATTTCATTTGACACACAGCATTTGTTAATTTCCACTAACTTTTCATAAGCCACGCCCACCCATAGCAACATGTGATAATATTAGCAATGGGTGATACTGCCTAAAATTAACACCGGCCTGAGCACGAAGTTTGCCGATTGGAACAATTAACACCCGCTACGGCTGAAGTTTACCGATTCTTATTTCTACATCATTTCCGTCGTTTTGTTGTTATTAGTAAACTATGTAAATGTATGACTTTATTTTTTTACAATTGTCCTTCAAATAACATAGTGCACACTCTTAAATCAAAGGGCATTCAGTAAAATAAAAAACATACTGCCCTTGAATGTAGGTGTTAGGGTGATTAACACACTCGATGAAAAATTGATGGGTACACTTTATTGTGCTTCTTCTTGTTTGAGACCATATAAATAAATCTGATATTCAAAAATGTTATTTTCTTGAAAAGTTACAGTAAATAAATTGTAGTTAACTCACACCCACCCCCTCCCCCACCACCACCACCACCAGACCTTGTTAGCATATGTATTCATAGCCATGCACCATAAACTAACAATAGTGCACAAGCTGATTATGTCTGATTTACTGATCATGGTTTAATATTATGTCAAGTCTTTGAGATCGAAGTCAGATATCACTAAAACTAAAATTATAAATAATCCATGAAAATGAATTCAAGGTAAAATATACCCTGGACTGACATCTACACCGAAGCATCATTCGATGCTATACAGCAAAAACGTTAACCCATAACTTATAATATCTGAGAAGCTGGTCTAATCACGAAAACTAAACCTTGAACAAGAGTCAGATGAAGTCAATGCCAGAAAGACAAGTACACCTTACAATCTTTCTATACACCAATTATAGAAGTAGCCAATACTCTGAATAACAGTGCCAATATCAGATAACTGGAGTATTACCTTTTTAGGAATAGTCTCTTTGTCAATAGTTTCCTTGTCAGCATTTTTTTGCTTATTAGGATTTTTGGGTGGTCTTTCTTTCACATCTCTGTCAAAAGACCCTGCCCTGAAAAACAATGAAAAATAATATCATATTAGAACATCTTTAAATAAAGAGCTGTGCCATGAGCTCATGATACGCACATCGCTTTTTCAACAAAGTTCAACAACTCCTCAATGTCATATCATTAATTTATAAAAAAACTAAATGGAGCTTAATCTAATAGATATAAACCAGTCACCAGTTTCATGAAAACTGCTTAAACCATTTTTGAGTTATTGTCCGAAAACTGGAAAATCCCACCTTTTTTATGAATAAAATCCTATAACTCAGAAAGGTAAAATCAATTAAGAAAAAAAAGAAAGGGAGCTTACGTCAATAGATATAAACATTTCAACAAAGTTTCATGAAAATTGGTTAAAGCGCTTTTGAGTTATTGTCCGACATGTTGACGATGGACAGACGAACGGATATTGGTATACCATAATACGTCCCGTTAACAGGCATATAAAAATGTGTTTGGTTGTATTATGGTGAACACAAACAATTAGACATAACGGTAAAATTTGTAGATTTAACAATGAAATATCTTTTTTATAACTTTATGAACTATCTTTTGTTGACGCTGTTGCTCATACCTCAGGGATAAATTGTTAGTTTGTTGGTTTTTAAATTGGTACAGTGCAAAGTATTAGAAATGTTTTGTCAGCTTTTAATTCAAGTGGTTTAGCTGAATTACCTTACTGACCAAAATTACCAGGATGTATCCAATTTAAAATCACTTTAATTCATCCCAAAATTTGTGTCATGTCCTTTGAAAATGTAAATAATACTTATTAAATAACATACATGAAATGAAATGGTGGGTTTTTACTAAACAGCTTCTGTCCTGCGGCACCAAGGTTTTTCCATCCATCTGGTGAAATCCTGCTATGTGAATCTGAAGGAGCATTGTTCTCTCTCTGTATAAATGCTACCTGCAAAAAAGCCAACAATAAAATACCAACTGCATTTTTTAAAATTCATTATTTACTTTAGAGAATTTTTTCTGCAATAACACTTCCAACTTTCAATAACTAAGTCAAAGATATTTAGAAAATTGTATATATATATGAATACATGATAATATTACCCATAAAGAAATTTTATATATGAATCCATAATAATATTACCTATAAAGAAATTTTATATATGTATCCATAATAATATTACCTATAAAGAAATTTTATATATGTACCCATGATAATATTAAAGCCTGAAATACATGAATATTTTATATTTATTGCATGCTTGACATGCTAAGATATTTCACTGACTTTTACTTAAGACATGTAAGAGGGACCGATACAAATTATGACAAGAAAGACTTCACCAGAAAAAAGTTATGTAATTGTTGCAAAGAACATCATTTATGAAAAAAATTGGCCCATCAGAAATTTATTAATATGTAAATAATGAAAGAAATATCAGTAGCCGAGTTTTATAAAATTCATATTTTAACAAAATGTACTGATGCTCATTAATTCTCCAGCTTAATGGAAGGGTTTAACACTCATAAGCATGTTTAACCCCAACACTATGTGTTTTTCTGGATCTTCACAGAGAATATTGGCTCATATTTCCTGTCAGTGTTTTATATCCCTATCTGACAAGGGATATAGGGCACTGACAGGAATTATGAGCCCATATCCCCTGTAAACCCTGAATAACAATTATATTATACCATGTATACTGGAGTGTCCTGATTTCAATATTAAATACCAATGTGATCTTCTTTTTTTTCACAGGGTATATGGACTCATATACCGTCGAGGTAACCTATTAAATTGCAGGATTAGCTGTGAAATTTCACTCCAGTATAATATATTTTTACATGCCTGTCACAAAACCAGGAGCTTGTAATTCAGTGGTTGTCATTGATTGCTATCTGCATAATTATTTTTTGGTTATTGCTTTTAGCATAAATCATGCCATTGTTTTTCTCTTTTGAATTGTTTCACATTCTGTCATCCCGGTGTCTTTTTTGAATGCTTACCATTTGGTATGGATTTTGATACTTGTTGAAGGTTGTACAGTTACCTACAGTTGTTTACATCTTTTTCATTTGGTCTTTGGTCAGGGTTCTCACTAAGGTGAGTCCATGAGTAAACTGGTGACTCCAAAGATGCATCAAGATGTTAAAATGTTGTATCAACTAAACACATATATCATCATTCTATATCAAAAGTTTAAATATAATATAAATTTGATGTCATTTCTATGTGCTTTTTTTGGCATGGAGAATGATGGAGAATGAAATCGTAAATTAGATAGAAATAAAATTTCATCTTCTCACTGTTGGAATCTCCATGGCCAAGAACTAGAGTCCCTTGACTTGCCTTCAAAAATATTTAGTGAGAACCCTGTTGGTGGATAGTTGTCTCAATGGTAATCATACGGATTCATACCATATCTGATTTTTATATAATATACCCTCTCCTTTGGAGCAAAATTATAAAAACAAACAAAAGCACATATATTGTACTAACCAGTTTCTCAGCAAATTCTATTGGTTCAAATCTAACAAAATCTGTGTTTAAGTTGTCAGCCTGTTGTCTGGCTAAACTGGATATTGTGAGGATAGCTGTTGAATCAAGAGCCCCTTCTCTGGGTGTCCTCACTGAAAGTTAAAAAATTCAGCTACATGTACATGTATATAAAATCAGTAGCATTTTAAACTCTGATAACAAATTAAAGTTATGAAATAAATCAGTAAGTTTTTTTAGTCCAGGATAAACCTACCTTCTGAAGTAAGAATCATGTGCAAGTGCTTAATTATTTGAATTAAAAAAAATCATTTTAAGAAAATTATACTTTAAATCTCATCACTAATTAGGAATAGAAGGATTAACATTTGACTGATGAATAACAAAATGTAAATATAGGATTTTTTAATGTTCCAATAACTTAAGTGTCTGTACAACATTTGAATGCTCCCATCTCAATAGCTTAATAGAAAAGATGATCCGTGATACAAAATCAGTACATACACAGCAAAAAAAAACACAAAAAGTAAAGGAACAGGGCTTTTATCATGTTTATTGCTGTTCTTCATCTCAAAAGTCACTGTGCTTTAAGATTGCTTTAACGTCTGCCATTCTTACTGGGACTTGCTTGGGTAGTGGGATGTCAAAGCACAGTCCATATAAAAAATATGGAAATTTAATTCGGGTGGCAGATTTCTGTCTTTAAATCCAAAATTAATCATATCAATTGTCAAGCAAATATATCATACACCCTAAATGTTTCCTTTTTTATTTTATCTACAAATATGTACCTTAGTGTCAAAACAATGATAAAAGGTGAAATAAATCATCTGTCAGATTATTAAGTTAGTAAAAATGCCATTTTTAACAAACAATACAATGAATCAATATTGTCATGCCAATGTATACTTTTTCTAATTCTGTTTACGTGCTAATATGCCCTTAAGCGTATTCCTATCCAGTTTTCAATCTAAGTGCCCTTTTTTAGATTAGCAACGTTAACATTACCTTTTAAAATCCTGACTGAAACACTGAGGAGTGCCACTTAATATGCTTTACATGCTTAAGGTAGGATGGGAGTCTTTTATCATCTTGGCTCACAAATGGCATCAAATGATTGGTGCATAATTTTTAACATCTTCGCTAGCCAAGGGTAATACGATCCAGTCCCCTCCTCTCCACCCTTGGCAGATTAAGCTAGAATTCCAGAGACACGAGGTAATGATTTCCATTGGTCACAGTCGTAACTGGCTGCATCCAATCAAAACGCGCCTTTAAGATGACCACGTATAAAGGTAGAAATTATAAATAAACAATTGTCACATGCTGATTGAGCAACACGTCTTTATCCCCAAAACATTGGACGATGTTTAGTGACAATTTAAAGGTTCTTAATCAACTAATTGAAATTCCTGGTTAAGTTTCTTGCGCAAATGTTGGAATGCCAATGTATATTTTCGATTCCTGTTATACGAAATTTGTAAACACTAGACACAACCATTTTTACACCTCCACACAGAAGAGAGTTCAAGTACTGACATTGGTCATGAATGATGTAGTCGGAATGGGTGTGACTTTTATCTACCGGTAGATGGCGCAGCATTATACTCACAAATGTTGGCTTAATCTGCCAAGGGTGGAGAGGAGGGGACTGGATCGTATTACCCTTGGCTAGCGAAGATGAATTTTTAATGAAATTAGTAAGTTTTGATACTGAAAACATTTGCATTGTCCAAGGTAAATACAAAAAGACTTATCATCTCCTCATGGAGAATCAATGTACCAAGTATGTTGAGATGTATATGGTAACTTGAATTGTACCTACAAGGAGTCACAGATTAAAAAAAAACAAAGCCAATAAGGTTCTCTCCACAACTTTTCTGCTTCAGCATGTGAGCAAATACATGTAACAACTATTGAAGAAATGGTGAATTAGAAATTTCTCTCTCTCAGCAAGCAGCCTGATGTCATCTGAGGTACATGCCCTTATTTTACTTACATTCAGTGTATATAAAAACATACAATATGAATATAAAAATTATGAATATAAAATGTGTTTTCAGCATTGTATCACCTTAACTGGTGATCCAATGAATGGATCTGTCATAGAGTTGTCACTTGTTTAGACGTACTTATCAAAATAATTATTCCTGTGACTGTATCTTACGATCCTTTACGATAGATATTTAGCTAATTTGCAATCAATTCCATCTTCATGCCTAATATATCATGTACTGTGTTACAACTCTAGATTCTACTGACAAGGAAAGGTAACACTAGGCCACCGAAAGCTGAATTATTAGTTCAGTCTAGGTGGCCAAGTGGTCTAGAGCAATGGACACAGTGCAGGCTGTTGTCTTGATATCCCAATAGCATGAGTTCGAATCCTGGCGAGGGAAGAACAAAAAATTGCTTCCGCAAATTTGCAGATTTAACATTGTTGTGCTAATATTTAGAGTAGTTATGAATATAAAAACATACAATATATACATACCATCCTTATTCAGAGTATTGGCTACTTCTAATGCTTCTGTTAAAGTGTTGTTTTCAGGATTAACTAACTCATGCTTTTTGTCTAAAAAAAAATATCAAATTATATGAGTTTCATATATCATATATGTTTAGCTTTATCTACATTTATCAAATCTACACGAGAGAGAAGCCCAAAAAAATATTAACATGGATGTCATCAAAAATATTAAAAGATCAATCCCTCAAATAAATGATAATAACAAAAAAGCTTTATTTAGAGGTGGCATGGTTTACAAAGAAAAACACATCCACCTCATGTCATAAGTTAAGCTCTATTTAGCTTTTAACGGACATAAAACTTGAGTCAGGTTATTTCTTCATCCAGTAAATCCAAGGTTGATCCCTCTCTAAAAACTCAATTTCCCAAAAGGAATCATCTTTATAAACAATCAAATATTCAGAAAATTTTCTAACCAAAAGATACTGCCATTTTGAACTGATTAATCAGCATGATCAGTTACACTTTCAGTTTGCAAATTGTGAAACCTATGTTCTGAGAGATTAGAAAGTTAACCCATGCATTTTTTATTCAGACGTCCTAGACATCTGTTGACATTTCAATAACACATCAATTCCAATTGGATAAACAATTACGTCATGATCCTGTAGGCGAATCGATGACAACTGGCCCCACTTATGAAAAAGGGTAAAATCCCGTTGAATTTACTCCTGCCAACTTGCCAAACTTAGGAAAAAGGGTAAAATTCCGTTGAATTTAGTCCTGCCAACTTGCCCCACTACTGAAAAAGAGCAATATTGTGATGAATAAAGGTCTGCCAACTGGCCCCACTTCTGAAAAAGAGCAAAACCCTGGTGAATAAAGGTCGGCCAACTCGCCCCACTTATGAAAAGGAGTTTAATCCCGATGAATAAAGGTCTGCCAACTCGCCCAACTAACGAAAAATCCTGATGAATTTAGTCCTATTACCTCGCCCCACTTATGGGGGCCATTGAAAAAAAATCACAAGATTTTAGCAATTCTGTATTTCAAACATCATAGTGCAAAAATTGTAGCTGATTTGATGAATACTCTATATCAGAAGCTGTTTTTTCAACAAAAGTGTGTAACACTTGATTCAGATTTTCAGAGAATTTCAATCAGAATCATATATCAATTTTTCTATCTTTATTTGTATTTCAAGTGTATTTTTTCTATTGTTATTTTAGCAGTACAGTTAAGAAGATTGTGTAGATTAAACTACTTTTCATAAGTGGGGCGAGTTGGCAGGACTAAATAAGGGATTTTACTATTTTTCATAAGTGGGGCAAGTTGGCTGGACTAAATTTAATAGGATTTAACCCTTTTTCATAAGTGGGGCGGGTTGGTGGAAAGGTGGGGCAATTTGGTGTGGCGAGTTGTCTCGCTTCGCTGCATTCAATGACAAAATTTACTTACAAATTTTTAGGATTTAAAACTGTTGAAGTGTTGATTTTCCAAAAATTATTTGAAAGAATTTGTCAGGAAAATATATTTGCATGAAGAATGCAAAAATTAGCATAAAATTAAGAGGCTTTGACATTGGAACTTCCTTCAAAACATCACTTCTGGGAGAAATTTTTTCAACTCATAGTATATTGGCACTCAACCCGACTTTGTTTTTGACATTACTTTTAAGGTAAGCCTGTGTACCATAGAGCGAGGTAAATGTTTGCAATAATTTGGATGAGTGGTCCTAGCCTGTCTAGACCACACAATGGGATTTGTGGTAATATTCTTATTTGCGTTTGATATGATTCGGTCACACTAATTCATTATGTTCATAACATATATATACATACATTATTCTTCACATATTCCCAGAGCAACTAATTATACAAATTAAGTTTATAGCAAAGATAGTTTTGATATATAATTAACGTTTCACAGGCGCTTAGTACAGGATTGGCATTTTTTTTTATTGTTTGCATGAGTGTTGAATTTTTTATTTTTATACTAAATCCTCAACTCAAGCGAATGTGGTTCTGTTGTGTACGGTACACATTAAAATATTTTCTTTTAAATTGTTTTCATTCATATAAAACGAACTATTCAAGTCTTCAATGAGTGTTCTGTAGCCAGTTCGTATCCTGAGCCTTTCGCCCTTATCTTGTGTATTTTGTAAGTATTCCTCGGGGATTTCCTCATCATCTTCATCTTCAGCTTGGTTGTTTGTATTCTTATTTGCCCGCTTCGACATTATTTTTCATTTTCCACAATATTTACATGGTGTAAGGTGTAAATATCAACCAGAATTTTGTTCCGTATGATCCACTTTTTTCCCCCGGAATATTTTTCATGGTTTAGCTAAAACTGATTGATCCGTCCCGATGACCAGAAGTTACTTAGTTGCAATATAAATATATGTACACATAATTTTGGGCATACATACAATGCCTAAAATTATGTGTATATTTATATAATAAGGATTTTAAAATCTTTTGTCAAATAAAGAATGATTTTTACAAACCTAGATCAACTAGTTACTTCATATATTCAATCTTTCACAATCATCAGCAAGACTGATTTATGTATAATTCTGAAATCTAGGGTTATCGATGTCCTAGCTGGGACTATTAAACTAGTATAATAGTCCCAGGTCCTAGTAAATAATTAATAATGCAGAAAGAAATTGTCAGTAGAGAAACTATAAGGGAAACGTATTTGTGACCTTAAAATCGTAGTTTGTAAATCATTATACGGCTTTAAGATCCCTGGTTAGTGGGAATTAAATCCTCGGTTGATTGCTGTAGAGGTGACTTGGGTTATTTACCCGTTTTATATTGAGATTGTTAAATTTGTGAAGTACTGGCGTCAATTGTAAACCGTGCAAACACGTTCCATATAATCAGAAGTCCATGTCTAGTAATGGACTAAACATTTACTAAATTTTATCATCGGTACTAGGACATCATTCGTAAATATAAATCAACACGCAGACATCTTATACGTTCAGGTATTTCACATCCAATCATTTATGGTAATATTCTTTACAAAGCACAAAAATGTCGGCATTCACCTCTAATGCTAACAAAACCTTTAAAAAGACTTATTAAGAAGGGATAATAGTTACGATACTGTTGTCAGGTCATTAAAGATGCCATATTTTGGCTTTAATATTGATTCACTTATAGGGTCTTTGCATCGGAAATAAACACATTTATTCTAAAACCAGCTGTTGGCATGATACGGGTTATGTTCTTCTCATATATTTTATGATGGTATGATAATAAACCCCTAACGGGAGGGATTGTGCTTGATATTCATATGACGAAGACATAATCTTTCAATCAGTTTAATTGAGGTCTAGAGCTGGCATGTCAGTAACTGCTAGTAGTCCTTTGTTAATTTATGTATCATTGTCATTTTGTTTAGTTTCTTTTGTTACCTTTTCTGACATCGGACTCGGGCTTCTTTTAAACTGAGTTTTACTGAGCGTATTGCTGTGTGTTTGTTTATTCTACATTGGCTAGAGGTATAGGGGAGGGTTGAGATCTCACAAAACATGTTTAACCCCGCCGCATTTTTGCGCCTGTCCCAAGTCAGGAGCCTCTGACCTTTGTTAGTCTTGTATGATTTTTAATTTTAGTTTCTTTTATATATTTCGGAGTTGAGTATGACGTCCATTATTACTGAACTAGTAAATATTTTTGTTTAGGGGCCAGCTGAAGCACGCCTCCGGGTGCGGGATTTTCTCGCTGTATTGAAAACCCATTGGTGGCCTTCAGCTGTTTTCTGCTCTTTGGTCGGGTTGTTGTCTCTTTGACACATTCCCGATTTCCATTCTCAATTTTATTCTGATATTATCTGACGCATTAAAGTTGTTCCTGCATATTGATTGAGCACATTTATTTTTTTCTACCTTCCAGTCACAGCTAGTTAGGGTCTAGGTGGTTAAAATTTTATTAAAAACAGAGTTCCATGATTCGATAAAATTAGTATAGCTCACTATAAAAATCAACTGGCTTTTCTCGATCAAAGTTGGTCCAAGATTTTGGTAGTACTTTACAGCCTCTTTTGTTTTTCTAACGTCCCAAAAGTTTTTCTTTATTTTCGGGTTCAAAATCTTTCTCGGAGCATAACTGATCGAACTTGGATATTTATTTTAGAAACACGTATTGAGTGCTCTGAAACAACTACAAACGTATACATTTTTATTTTTTTTTTATTATTGGATATATGTATGTTATAAGTATTTTTTTAGTTTTTTTTAAAGTATACAATTTAGAAAGTATGGGTCTCGAACGTGCAGCAAAACAACACGGAAGTATATATATTCTACGATGTTTTTCGAACCCTAGGAGCACAGTAATGATTAAAAGCATCAATGTATGTGTAACCCTCGCTGTGTACGTAAGCTGATGATGAAGTCAAAAATATTGATACTTTTACATGAAACAATTTAACTTAATTTTATAACTAATTCATTATAAAGAGTATAAATATTTCAGAATTGACGGTATCGCGTGTCATTTTAATCAAAGAGTTTCAAATATAATCTTCTAGGACAGTCTGATGAATAAGGTTTCTTTTGCTTTTTCTATTGTATATTTAATTTCCTTTGGCAGTTCTAACTTTATTCTAGACTTTCAGAACGTATGGTGCTCACCCTGTTCCCTGGTATGCCCCACTCTGTGTCATATAATAATAACGTAACTGAAACCCAAATAAGAGTATTATAAAATAAAAAAATTAAAATTAAATAAAGACCCCCCTCTTTTTCTTAAAAAAAACAAACAAAAACTAAAGCTGACTTTATTCATGATACTGCAAAGCACTCCATAACTTGTAGAAAGGTTAAACTTGTGATATATAGTGTTGCTTGTCTTTTCGTTGTTTCTCTTATCATGCTTATTGGTCATGGTGCTGCCTGTTTTCTTTTTCTGAATTTTGATTGCCCATTTGGTGTATTTATTCCTTTTTTTTTAATAAAAAGGCGCATGAAATCGCTAATAAACTTTCATTTGTAGCATCTTACATGATGAAAAGGTTTATGGTGGTTCTAGTGTCCAACATAATTGGAAAAAAAATAATTATAGAAATTAGTCCAGACGGAACATATGTTCGGACGTTTTTACGCCTGGTACCTAATATACGTCATCACCCCGCGAAAAATATCTTCTGTGGACATCTCTCCATTTATTGGAGCACCTTTTCGTTTTGCATATATTCATACATGTATATTGATATTACAAATTTGTTGATTGATTGTTGTTTGCTTTACGTCAATTATTTCATGCATGTTCAGGACGACAGCAAAGTAACAATTTCAATAGGTCCTGCATTAGGGGTCGACTGGGATAAAGAGCGGGACATTTAAAAGGCCTCTCAGGAAACTGAGGAAATAATAGATAGGGACAGATATTGCCAAATAAACAAAGAAACGTATCTCATTACATGAAGGATTTATCATAAAACATTATACATTATAGGCCGTTATTTTTTTCGTATAAATTGTTTCACATTTTTTTGTGTCTGGGCCTTTTATAGTGGACTATACGTTATATGTTTTTTCCCTTTATTTAAGGCCGTACGATGACCTTTAATTGCTTTTATCCATGCCATTTGAACCTTGTTGGATAGTTGTCCTATTGGCAATCATATCACATATCCGCATTAGCTCTCCTGGCCCTGAGGGCCAAGTGAACTTTTCTCAACACGTGCGTCCGCCATCCGTCGTCCGTCGTCGTCCGTTAACGTTAACAAAAATCTTCTCCTCCGAAACTACTGCATGGAACAAATTTAACCAAACTTGGCCACACTCATCATAGGGTAACTAGTTTTAAAAATGTGTCCAATGAACCCGCCTGCCAGCAATAAAATTGAGAATGGAAATGGGGAATGTGTCAAAGAGACAACAACCCGACCAAAGAGCAGACAACAGCCGAAGGCCACCAATGGGTCTTCAACACAGCGATAAAATCCCGCACCCGGAGGCGGGATTCAGCTGGCCCCTAAACAAAAAGGTGTACTAGTTCAGTGAAAATGGACGTCACACTAAGCTCCAAAACATATAAATGAACTAAAATTTAAAAAAACATACAAGACTAACAAAGGCCAGATAGTCCTGACTAGGGACAGGCGCAAAATGCAGCGGGGTTAAACATGTTTTGTGAGATCTCAACCCTCCCCTATACCTCTAGCCAATGTAGAATAAACAAACACACAGCAATACGCACAGTAAAACTCAGTTTAAAAGAAGTCCGAGTCCGATGTCAGAATAGGTAACAAAAGAACAATGATACATAAATTAACAAAGGACTACTAGCAGTTACTGACATGCCAGCTCTAGACCTCAATTAAACGGATTGAAAGATTATGTCTTCATCATATGAAAATTAAGCACAATCCCTCCCGTTAGCGGTTTAGTATCATACTATCATAAAATATATGAGAAAAACATAACCCGTATCATGCCAACAGCTGGTTTTAGAATAAATGTGTTTATTTCCGATGCAAAGACCCTATAAGTGAATCAATATTAAAGCCAAAATATGGCATCTTTAATGACCTGACAACAGTATCGTAACTATTATCCCTTCTTAATAAGTCTTTTTAAAGGTTTTGTTAGCATTAGAGGTGAATGCCGACATTTTTGTGCTTTGTAAAGAATATTACCATAAATGATTGGATGTGAAATACCTGAACGTATAAGATGTCTGCGTGTTGATTTATATTTACGAATGATGTCCTTGTACCGATGATAAAATTTAGTAAATGTTTTGACAAGTTTGTGATATCGAAAACCCTGGTGTAATAATTTTTCAGTAATACAGAGATTTCTTTCGTTAAAAGAAAATACGTATACGTTGTTACATACACGAGCGAATCGAACAAGTCGAGGTATATTAACACCATACGATGATGACAAGGGAACGTCACCATCTAAAAATGGACAATTGACAATAGGAAATGAAAAATCATCTCTTTTATCATAAATTTTAGTATCAAGCTTCCCGTTTAAGATATAGATATCAAGATCCAGGAAATGGCAGTGTTCATTGTTAGTATTAGCTTTACTTAAAGTCAGTTCAGCAGGATAAATCTCTTTTTTTCTTTCTTTTCTTTTTTTCTTCTTTTTTTTTCCTTCTTCTTATTAGCGTACATACTGAAGTCGTCATTATTGAGACCGAATATATCATCCAAATATCTAAAAGTGTTATTAAATTTTCTTATCAGATGTTGTTTCGATGGATCTTTGCTGATTTTAGTCATAAATTGTAACTGTAACTCATAACAATACAGAAACAGCTCCGCAATAAGTGGTGCACAGTTAGTCCCCATTGGAATTCCGATAACTTGTCGATATACGGAATCTCCATAGCGAACAAAAATGTTATATAGTAAAAATTAAAGGGCAGTTATCGTATCAAAGCAGGTCCAATTGAAAGTTGTTACTAAAAAATGACCTAAAAGAGTTTGAACATATATATTCGCATTCTGACTTTTTAAATGCCCTTTTAATTAGGTGTGAATTATTTCTTAATAAGATTATGAGGCAAAGTGGTATATAGGGTGGAAAAATAAAAACTTTGAACAGATTCGAAATCACCAATATAAGCATGCAATTTATCAAGTACTTCCAACGAATTTTTGACACTCCAAAAGTAATTAATTCCACTATTTTCAAAGGCCTTATTAGAACAATTTATTACCGGGTTTTTGATTGTACCAAGTGTACTAGTAAGTAGAATAGACAGTTTAGTAGTGGAACAATGGCTTGAAGACGAAATAAATCTATATTTGTAAGGTGTTTTGTGCAGCTTCGGAAGCCAGTACATAGTTGGAACTTTCATTGTATTTGGTTCTGCTTGTAAAGAGGTAGCTAAAAGTTTATGTTTGTTACAGATGTCATTTTCCGAAAATGGAGTCAGTTGGAATGTTGTTGAATTCGTGGTTTTTCTTTTGAAGAACCTCAGAGTAAAATTTACGTTAAACAATAATGATATTATTATCAGCCTTATCAGCCGGGACAAAAACAAATTCCTTGGCGAGTTCGTTTAGCTTATGTTTGATACGAGAAATAGGGCTATTATGGTTGTTGTTAGGAGTAAAATGTTCTTTAAAATGTTTAATACGAATATCAACTATGTTCATTACTGAATTAAAAAAAGAATCTAAGGATTTGTTGTCAGCTTTTTCTCGTTTTATCCATTCTGAGCATTAAGTGCGGAGTGAGTCGTGGATGATGTTACGACACTCATTCCAATTAATAATTGACGGGGGACGATATTTAGGTCCTTTACTGAGGAATGATTTCAACTCTCGGTCATGAACGATGAAACATGATCCAACGTGGCCGACATGGCTAAAAATAGAACATAGGGGGTAAAACGCAAGTTTTGTCCATTATCTTGAAAACCGCTCAAAAAAGAGAAGATCTGACAGGGGCAGGAATATTTTTGTCTAATATCTTTAGAAATATAATAGATAGATAGAAACTTTGAATAGCAAAATTTTTTAGCAAGGCAAGAACTACAAATAAGTCCGCGTGACCAAAATCCTCTGATCGACTCCTTATTTGAGTTCTTGTTCTGAAAGACGAATTTAAACAATTTCTTTTCCTTTTTGCCTATTTTCTTGAAAACTATAAAAGATAGATCGACACTTGAAATAACAAAAAATATCAGAAAGACAAGATCTACAAAAGTCAAATTTTGCCGAAATCATTAGTAGACTCTTTATAGGAGTGATTGCCCTTTAATTGCGATTGCTATTACCCTTTTTTGTGTTCTGAGCAAAATCTAAAGAAGAAAGAAACTTTAGACAAAATTAATGACCAGCAATACAGGACCAACAAAAAAAAGATTCTTGTCATGAATTCTAATCTAGTCTACAATGTTGAAGACCTAGGTGAGCGACGCAGGCTCTTGAGCCTCTAGTTTTTATATAGCACACTTGTGACCTGTTGAAAGGGCGTATTTTCATTATTAAAAATTTATCCTGACCGATATATTATTTCTTTTTACATTGATGCAAGTTTGTACATTGTTATTCCAGCATAATCACAGTTTTACCTATCCGTGTACAAAAGAAGAACGATTTGAGGATTTGAGAACTGGGAACTGCAACACCCTATGATTACAATGACAAAATTTATGGGTTTGGTTTATATCTCGTCCTTCTCCCAGCTTGATGCATATAAAATATAATATTCAATAGTTTCAACTCTGTTCCTCGAAGTAGACGCAGCCATGGTCATTGTCATTATACAACACCTACTCACCATGATGTCTCTATTAATGACATTCTACCATTTGCAAAGAAGCCACAGGATAGTCAACACAGCCACACGAAGTTATATTCACTATCCCTTTACTTCAAAACTTCACTGTTAATACAACTTGTGTTGTATTGTTTGGACACCTCTGTTACAAGTTCCCATACCTGTACTATAAATAAGAATATGTGGCATCACAGCCAACTAGACAACTATATAATCCAACTGTATGGCCACGTCATTACTGGTGACATAACCATTGGCAAAAGCGAAATGTATTAACCAAAAGGGCCTAAATACTGTGAGCCTAAATACATAAATTGGAAACTAAATTTTAAAATACTAATGTATTCAATAAAGGATTATGCCAGACAATGGGCTAAACGTGACAAAGAAGACGTGTATACTCTTGCCGAATGGGTTAAGGGTGTGCGCACGTTGATACAAGAACTATAAAACTGAATGGGCATATGAACACTCATGCGACATCTGTCTTAAAAGACCCAAATGTTGCTAAAAACTTGTTCTACCTCCATTGAAATATATTATTGTCCCCGCAGACAGAAACTCAACAACATTGTTTTTGTTTGTAAATCCCATTTCATAAACTGAATGATAAATGAATTAGGTATTCACAATTCACTTGAAAACTCAAAATATACTCCCACAATACTTAACAAAGAGCAAAGATAAAGACCTGGATCTTCCGTCGCAGTACTAAAAACCAAAATGACACAAGTGTCCTTACATACAACTTTATATTATCATGATTATATACAGGTTTGCCAAATGCTCCATGAAACTTAAATCAAAATCATAAACGCTTCAGAGTTATAGTGAAACTACATTCTCTAGGGATGGTGTGAATCAGATTTGGATACTGAAACAAATCCAGAGATCTGTTTGACTACACACAAGTTAAGCCTTTTTCCGTTTGCAATGGTATAAAAACATTTGATTTCTTTACCCTTTAGAATAGAATACCCAATTTTTAAACTAAAGAGAGTTTGAAGGATTGGATAAATACTTTGAAAAAACAAACACTGTTTTCAAACAAAAATTCTATGAAATGACATATCAAAATGCTTGAATTTTATATTAATAACATCTTTTCAACAGAAAACTGGCATTCTTATGGGACCCAACTGTGCTCCTCATATTGCAGACTTGATCCTTTATTCATGTAAGACAGACTTCGTACAGGAACTTCTTAGGAAGAAAAAAAGAAGTTAGCTTTATCCTTTACCTTGTGGTTCACGTTCCGATATATAGATGATGTTCTCGCTAGATAATTCAAAGTTTGGTGACTATGTTGTACGCATATATCCAATCGAAATAAAGGATACTACAGATACAGTTTAGTCTGTCTCATATCTTGACTTACATCTAGAAATTGACAATGAGGGTCGGCTGAGAACAAATATGTACGAAATAGTGATGATTTCGTTTTCAAATTGTAAACTTTCTATTTCAATGTAGCGACACATTAGTAGCGCCGGGTTATGGAGTATATAACTCACAATTGATACAATATTCAAGAGCTGGCGTTTTTTTTATCATGATGTAATTTCTTTGATAAAGGGTTGCTACTTATCAGGAAGTTATTGAAACAAGGGTTCGATGTGGTAAAGTTGAAGTCATCCCTTCAAAAGATTTACGGACGCATTTATGAAGTTAATTAGTTAACCCTTATGGAATATCTATGTGACAAATGGCACCGCTTTTATTCCATTTTCGAAGCCACAATCCCGTCCTTTTTTCGTTTTTTATGACATCACCGAAATAGACTTATCACCGAATTTAAACCAATTACCATGATCAAAACAACGGGTGCTACATGTGGAGCAAGATCTGCTGACCCTTCTGAAGCACATGAGATCACTCTTGAATTTTGGTCGGATTCGTGTTACTTAGCTTATAGTTTTCTATGTAGTCTTTTGTAGACTGTTGTCTTTTCGTCGTTTTTCTTTTGCCATGGTTTTGCGGTCTCTTTTCGACTTACGAGTTTTTATAGTCTTTTGGTACATTCCACCTCCATTTTATCAAAATAAAATAAAAGTTAAAGTTTATTGTAAGAGAACTAAAAACAGATCATATCTGGCCTGTTTAGCTGTTTAGGGAGTAAGATGAATATGTCTCGCGTGAAGTCGGTGGACAAGAAATATGTCAAACAAACTCATATCACTCGCAAAGAAGAAAAATATCTGATACGGTCAACATAGGCAAGGTTATTACACTAATGATTAAAAAGTATTTGTAGACATATCTTATATGATTACAATAAACAATTTATGTCCATGATGCAAACTTAATTGATAGCCATAAGGCCAAGATAGTGTTACCAGAAAATTAATTCGAGAGTGTTCACTGCCCATTAATTCATCATTCGAGATCTGCAACCATTCACATTACTAAATAATAAATCATTGATGCGTGACATATTGTTTGTCAAGTTTGTTTAATATTTTTCTGACCATTTGGTGCAGAATTGATCATGATTGTTTGATTACGACCACATCACAAATGATAACATAAAGACAGACAATAAGTGCTCATCTGATAGAGCTATATGTACCAAAGATGGAGAAGCCGGCTACGTCGTTTTAAGCTACTAACTTTTGTTTCTTTGAGTGCAATTATAAATAAACTCCTCCTAGATACCAAACTTAAAATTTTGTACGCCAGACGCGCGTTTTGTCTACGAAAGACTCATTAGTGACACTCGAATCAAAAAGTTAAAAAAGGCCAAATAAAGTACGAAGTTAAAGAGCACTGAGGACCCAATTTATAAAATTTCATTTATATTTCGCATTTTTATGATAACATAATAGAGGGGCAATGCATTTATTGGTGACCTTTATCTTTGAATGTACTGTAAGGCGCAATGAAAGCTAGAGTGAAGGATTAGACAGCCCTTATTCTGTTCTATTCATTGTCTCCCGGATGTGTACACAAAGACCCTTTTCTCCTTACAACTTAGTAAATACCAACCTTTTGGACTATTTCTGACAAGAAAAGACATATTATTAAGTGTAAAACGAGATTTTTTGTTGCTGTTTAAGATTATAAAAATTAAGACACACAGTATATATGGGATATACAAGATGCATATAATATATAAGGGTATAGGAAATATATAGATGCAAATGGGATATTTTCATATGATATATTCGGAAATACTCTAACAAGAGGACAATATATTTGGACAGATGTTCTTTGTCTTGAAAAGCTACGAACAAAGGGAGTTCAAAGAATGACTGGTTATCAATTTTGAGATTTATGGCAAATTACTTCAATATTCAAATGAATAAAAATAAATATCTTAAATTTTTGGTTTAAAATTAACGTAAATAAAGGTGTCATTATTTGAACTTAAGTGTATAGAATAGAATGAATTAACGACCGTAATTGTCAGATAACAAATCCCTTTAGTTAAAATCTTCAAGTCTACATACTAAAAGAATTATTTATTACTCCCCTTTAACTCCTAATACACAAGTATAAATAACGTAAATGTGAAACGGAGTGAAAAATTAATTCACTGTTTGTTTTGCATCACGATGCGAACCTATTATTTTCAGAATTAACGATTTCGTTGTTCAGTCTAATCAAGGACTTCCGAATAGAACTTCCATGGTCTAATGAATAAGTTTTAGGTTTTAAGTATTCTATTCTATATTTACCTTTCACAGTCCCGGGATGTTGAGTATCTTTGCTTGACGAGCATGTTCCTGGATAGTTTGCACTTTAGATCATATTAACAATGTAACTGCAACCCAAATAAACGTATCCAAAAATGAACAGACAAAACCAATAGAAACTTCAAAGTATTTTCACTTAAAAAATCAAAGAAAACACAATCACATTTAAATCAACTCAAAGCATGATGTAAACAATAATGTAAAATTGTTGACTCCATGACCTTCACAATTAAGGTATCAATGATGGCATAAAGTACAATTGTCCCAGGAGTATTAGAATCACCCAACACGGAGAAATAATCAATACAAACGTCATTCAATTGTCTCCTCCTGGACAATTATATTATAGTGTCGTTTTAAAGATAAAAAGTATCATCAAAATAAATTGCCGCGGGGTCAGAATAATTCTTTTTACTTCCCTTGAGTGTTTTAATAAATGAAATAGATTTTCTATGGCATACACAAAGTAAAGACATTAGCTTGGGATATATAACCGAATAATACGCTTTATGGATTCTTCAATTTTCTTTCTCTTGATAATACCCAAGGTAAAGAAAAACATTTTGTGTCTGTTATGTTGAGACCGTTAAAAGCAGTCAAGATTGTAAAATGATCAACAACAATTGAAAAACGAATAAAATTATTGTTTGTAATGGTTTTTACTTTCGACTGAAAATATAAAAGAATCTGTTTGTTCGCAACGAAACTTATTGTTACCAGCCCAGTAGCCAGTACTTCGGTACTGACATAAAAACACTCATATTGTTCTTTTCAAACTTGCATATTTTATATTTAAGAATGGATCTCCCTCATGCATGGCTCTAATTCCTTTTCCAGGTTTTGCTTTATTTTTGGTCTTTTTTGGTTTTACATCCCTTCAAAGCTTGCATAAGGTTTCGACTTTCAAATAATTTGGTCTCGAGCATCACCGAAGAGACATTTATTGTCGAAATGCATATCTGGTGCAATAAACCTGGTGTGTTGTTATTGAAGTTTTACAAAATTTAATTTATTAGAAAGAAGTATAAATACAAGTACTAATACGAAGCCTGGTATCTATGCTAGGTTTATTAAGTAGGAGATTTCCTCCCCGAGGGTATCACCACCCAGTAGTCAGCACTTCTGTGTTGATAGGAATTATCATTGATATGGTCATAATTATAAAACAACTGGTTACAAAAATTTGAATTTGTCTTAATACTAAAAATTTTCTACACTAGGAATCGATTTCTTCAGCTGTATTTGACAAAACTTTTCGGAAATGTGGGTTCTCAATGCTCTTCAACTTCGTACTTTATTTGGCCTTTCAACTTTCTTTATTCGAGAGTGCCATTGATGAGTCTTAAGAAGACGAAACGCGCGTCTGGCATACCTTAGTTTCTTTTGTTACATATTCTAACATCGGACTCGGACTTCTTTTGAACTGAATTTTTACTGTGCGTATTGCTATGTGTTTCTTTATTCTACATTAGCTAGAGGTGTAGGGGGAGGGTTGAGATCTCACAAAAAATGTTTAACCCCGCCGCATTTTCGCGCCTGTCCCAAGTCAGGAGCCTCTGGCCTTTGTTAGTCTTATATGTTTTTTAATTTAAGTTCATTTATATGTTTTGGAGTTTAGTGTGACGTCCATTTTCACTGAACTAGTACACAATTTTATTTAGGGGCCAGCTGAGGACCACCTCCGGGTGCGGGATTTTATCGCTGCTTTGAAGACCCATTGGTGGCTTTCGGCTGTTGTCTGCTCTTTGGTCGGGTTGTTGTCTCTTTGACATATTCCCCATTTCTATTCTCAATTTTATTCAATTTTTGAGCCTGGATCTATGATGAGTTCTTTACAACCAATATGGGTTGATGCCACTGCTAGTGGAGATTTCCTCCCCGAGGGTATTACCAGCCTAATAGTCAGCACTTCTGTGTTGACATGAATTAACATTGATATGGTCATAATTATAAATAAACTGTTTACAAGACTTTAAATTTTTCGTAATAAAATTTTCACATCAGAAATAGATAACCGTAGCTGTATTTGGCAAAACCTTTCGGAATTTGGGTCCTAAATCCTCTTCAATTTCGTACTTTATTTGGCCTTTTAACCTTTTTTATTCGAACGTCATTGATGAATCTAAACATGGCGTACAAACTTTTAAGCCTGGTAGCTATGTTGAGTTTATTTACAACCACTGGTACCATGCCACTACTGTTGATGGATTCCTCTCCGAGAATATTACCAACCCAGTAGTCAGCACTTCTGTGTTGACATGGACTATCATTGATATGGTCATACTTATAAATCAACTGTTTAAAAACCTTTGATTTTTCGAAATCTAAGGATTTTCTACCCCAGAAATATGTTACCTTTGCTGTATTTGGTAAAACCTTGTAGAATTGTGTGTTCTCAATGCCCTTCAACTTCGAACTTTATTTGACCTTTTAACTTCTGTTTTTATCGTCACTGATGAGTCTTACGTAGACGAAACGCGCGTCTGTCGTATACATATTAAGCCTGGTATCTATGATGAGTTTATAGTACTTTTCCATGGTTACACCCACTGTTACCTTAATCAATTCATACTTTTATTAATACAGAAATTTTATATTTTAAATCGTATTTTAAAAAATCAGTTGAGTTTTTGTTTGATTTTGATATCTCTTTTATACAAAAAATATTATCCTGAAATTAACTTAGTTAGGAATTAATTTTGTATAAGTGTTATTTCATTTGTTTTCCAATCCTTATATATTTGTCTTATATATACCTTTTTTTTATCATCACAATAAAATAGTATATCCTTGACTAGAGATAATTTCTCGTTCCTGATTTTCCATTTACGAAGTTTTTTTTAGACGAGGAAATTAAAATTGCTTTAACCCTTTTACATGGTGTTGCATTCGGTGCATCAACATGTACGATTTCAAAGAACATAGTCTATGTATAACTGAAAAATTATCTAGCGAAGGATTTCACTGATAAAAAAACCCAAATAATAGATGAAACAAATTGGGTTTGAACATTTTGTGGTAACAGTAGAAACCTCAGTAAAACAGTATATCACATCCTTTTTTTTATTGTAAAATTGTTAATAAAGCTCGTAAATTTAGGTGTGATCTATTGCAGGATAATGACCCTTTAAATAAACTTATTAGTAAGGATTATGCTACGTATTTACATTGTTGAAAGATCTTTGAATAGTTTTTTCACAGCAATTACCTATATATGTTTAACTCGCATATTGAATGTACCAGTCCTAAACCAGTACCCTGTAGTCCTGCGGTTATCTATACGGCTGTATTAATCAATAAAGGGAAATGTGGAGTGTAGTCAAGGGACAGTAACATTACGACACAAATAACAACAAAATCTCTAATAGGTCAACATACTATCCTCAACAATATGTCAAGCTCTTAATCGCCCGGGGTCCAAAACATTTTTGTTTTAAACTTTCAAAACCTTTGATCGTCTGTGGTTTATTGGTACGCTTGCAGTAACATCACGTCTCTATATTTTCATATTCGTTTGATAACCGCATTTTTATTATTACAATTACACTTCAACCCTTACATTTTTGAATTATTGTTATAACAACATTAATTTTTTTTCCTTTGGTACAAGTTTTGCAATCTGTCGTTTACTTTGTTTTTCTATCCCTTAATTGTAATACATTCTTCTTATTTTGTTCTTTTTCCGTTTTATGAATACTTTAACCTTCATATTGAAACTTTTTCCTGTCAGCTGATCTCTAGATTTTTTTCACAAAATAAAGATAATGGAATAATCACCAAATGTGATCATTAAATAAACATAATTATATCAATCTGCTGACAAATTAGATATAAAATGCTGTGACAAAAGATTTAACTAAGTGAAATTCTCGATCCCATTGCGACATTGGTATATACAAAATAACTGCAATAAAAATACCGTATTAATGAACATACGTTGGATTTCATAAAATGTTTTACACACTGTCATAAACCTTTCACAGTTATGGGGGAGGATTAGGAATTTTACTTTGCTTTTGAGATTAAAAGAAATTATCGAATCTTACTTTTGAAGAACTAATGTTATGTTTTGTTTAACTGCTAAGTAGTTATATAGAAAATGAAAGAAGATACATAGAGAGCAATTTAAAACCTAAAAGCCCAAGAAAGAAAGACAACACCGTGACCTCCTAATAAGAAGACAACAACAGTCTAAAAGCCATTACAAAGAAAACCTGAGCGCCATGAACCCCCTAAAAAATCGGGGATAATCTCAAGTGCTCGCGAAGAGTCATCATTTTCTGCTCCACTAATTACATCCATCGCATTACTCCTGTATTAAGTCCGACAAATCATAGTCGGTGATACGAATGCCATATATGATTGGTAGTAGTTTCTGTTATAATCCAAAGACATTACCAAATTAACCTAAAAAGCGACCAAATGTGAAAATTGAAATAAATATATCTACGAACATTTATTTCAGTTAGAAAAGGCGATGACCGATTGACGCACATAAAACTATGCAAACAAAAAACCCCACAAGAATCCAATTAAAAAGCTTGGTGTAAATCAATGAGGATTAGCGGTTCCTATTTTACTAGTATTTTGTAAAATAAAGAAATAATTTTGAATGAAAAAAAATGCTTAAAATTGCGATTTGAAAAGTTAGAAAAAGTCTACATGGTATGCTTTTAACAATTACACGCTGTTTACATTTCGCAATAGCTATGTTCAAGTACCCTCTGAGTTTTTAAAAAGATGAACACTAAATTAGTGAATTTAGATCTGAAATACCATATGATGACATAACGCCCAAGAGCACAAGTAGGATATAAAAGAGTACAACTATAGGTAAAGGTAGGTATATTATTTTTACCTATAAGTGCATGTGACACAAAGTCATTTTAATCGTCATTAAACGCCACTTGAATAACATATTATTTAATTTTTTTTATATTCACAGCATGTTAACATAATTGTTTCCACTTACACACCACACTCTTAATCTTTTTTTTTTTAAACAAATTGCGATCCAGCGACAGACCACGATTCATGTATGCATGCAATTGTGCCGGTTATCCTAGCTTACAAGATTTTAGCTTTTTTTTTATACACAAGACACTCTATGAACTGCTTAATAAATGGAATAGGAGTTAGCAGTAATTGGAAAGTCCTACATTTAGCCTTATAAGTGAAATTATGGAGGAGATAATAAAGAATCACATGCTGGTTCTTTTTGTCCTCTTTTCATATCAATGATGACCGTTCATCCCTAATTTGTCACCAAAATTGTACAAGTTATTTACAAACACTGTTTAAATGCTGGATCTTCCAAATGACTATTGCAGTCCTATAACAAGGTCTCTTCACATGTAGGTCTTCTAAAAACAACCAGAAAATTTAGAAAAATTGCATAAGTATCCGACTTACGACTCTCCACACATAACATTTCAATCTGTCATGCTTTTCATAATATCTTCTAAAATTTTTTGAATACGTCGTTGTTTTTTTTTCATATCTAAAATAACAATATATTGAAGTTAATTTGATGTTCCATCTGCATATTAAAAAAAATATCTCCCCACTGACGCTCGAAACCTAAGAAAGGATTAAATTAAAGTCTCAAATGTTTTATATAAAGAAACAAGAAAATTGCGATATGGATAATTTGTATTCAGAAAAAGAAAGAATTGTACTGTGAAACAAAACGTGCTCAGGTGTACTTGAATTTTGATAGATAATATATAGTTGCATTAGTGGGAAAGGTCTTCCAACAGACGATATAAACACCCCGATGGCAATTTCACCGTTAATAACGAAAAAGAAAAAAAGGTAGTAGATAACAAGGGACAATACAAAAAAAAACACTAAGCAGGGAAAAAAACCAGACAACTTTCAGCTTTCACTATGTAAAATATTGGCTTCTTGGAAATATTCGATAAGTCTACATCTTATCTATTGTAGTAGAGTATCAATTAAGAGAACTAAGAAAACAACAAGACTTTTTTCATACCTCGACTTGCACATATTCATTAATAAATACCAAAGAGCGTTCAAACACAGAATCTAATTGCAAACGTTATCATTTCTTTGTAGCGAAAAAAGGCCCTCACTTCCACATAAACCGCTGGTTTTAGTATACCGTTACACATCAGGTGAATATTTCACATATGATCGCGGACTTATTTCATTAAGTGATTCATGTAATTTTTTACCTTTGATCATCATCGGTTCCGTCCAGTGGGCAATACGTGTGCCGCAATCAAATCAGATTATGTTTACCAATCGGAGCACTTAACCCCACTATCGCCTTTCATGGGAATTTTAATTTCCTTAAGAAAGTGTCCTCTTTTCCTTTACATGGTATCTTGCAAATAGTTGATTATTAATCGATATTTGGTTTACCCTTTCCTCGTTCCTATGTTGATCTCTGGTTTACCGTTTCCTTGTTTCTGTATTGATCACTGTGTTTCCCTTTTCCTTATTCCTATATTGATCTCTGGTCAACCCTTTCCTCGTTCCTATATTGATCTCTGGTTTACCGTTTCCTCGTTCCTATATTGATCTCTGGTTTACCGTTTCCTCCTTCCTATATTGATCTCTGGTTTACCGTTTCCTCGTTCCTATGTTGATCTCTGGTTTACCGTTTCCTTGTTTCTGTATTGATCTCTGGTTTACCGTTTCCTCGTTCCTATATTGATCTCTGGTTTACCGTTTCCTCGTTCCTATGTTGATCTCTGGTTTACCGTTTCCTTGATTCTGTATTGATCACTGTGTTTTCCTATTCCTTATTCCTTTATTAATATAAAGCCGTTCATTCTAAAACTTTACTCAGTACTCGGAGTACAAAATTTGTGCTCGAAACATCAAATCCACTTTTTTGATTTGTTGATTACTGAGTCTGAGTACGAAAATTTTACTCAAAATTTTTATGACCGCAAGGCCTGAGTTCTACTTTTCCTCATTCCTATATTGATCTTTTGGTTCCCCTTTGCCTGGATTCTGTATTGGTCTTTAGGACTCCCTTTTCCTCGTTCGTGTATAGATCTTCTAGCTGGTTCTTCTCCTGTTGTGTTATTCATTATGTCACATTGGGTCGAAGTGTCTATACTATCACCGTATGATATAAAAGCACAGTAACTGAGTAGAGTTGCAGATTACTAGCACTTCTATATAAATTCAAAAACATTTAACTTTTTTCTTAAGGATGTACTCAGGTCAGGTTTATGAATTTTTGTCAGATGTTCGAACTCCTTGGGTTTTTTCCTACGATACAGGGTAAAATATTTTGCCGCATATCACCCACTATTCTTTTCATAGAAGACTTCAATAGCTCATAAAAAGGTCATTACCAAAATTTAAGCAGATTCTAGATTTTTTTTCTTACGATTTGAGAACTAAATAATGCCAATGCTAAATATAAGGTAAAAGCCCGAGTCAGCCTTTTCCCGCCATTTTTTTTAATCAAATATCGCAAAAAGGAGTTCCATAACCTATCAATATTTTTAGCTTATTTTGTTCCTTTACTAATGCTTTTCTGGCTTTTAGTATCAATTTTAAATTCTAGATTTTTTTAACTACATCCTCAAGTCTGTTTTAATACCTCAAAGGTTTATGTATTTGTGTTGAACATTATATCAATGACAAAAATAGTTTAGAGACGTCTACAGATAGAACAATTTTATGGTTTTTATACCCCTCCCCCTGTTTTCTCCTTATGCATACCTGTCAAGGGCATTGCTCTCGCTATATATATATATAGGTTTGAACGTTGTTTTCAATTTAGACTTTTAAGATATTTTTTCGTTTGGGCTTGTATTATATTTTCCTTCGGGTTTATATGATCCGTTCATCCTATTTCGACTCTTTAAAATTCAAGAGTCTTTCCTAAATTGAGGTAAATTATATGGCCTTCCAAATACCGTTTCGATCTCTAACATCACTGAAGAGACATTAATTGTCGAAATCCGGATATGGTGTACAAATTTTGCACCTCATGTATGTGGTATACCATCTTTTCCGCAAGTTTATTGTTTTCTGTTTGGTATTAAATTAATATTAAGATCCATTTTGTTAGATCTGGTGATCAATATATTTGGCAATCGCCAATGGCAGTCAGCAGGGTTTAAGAACATCAGTTGTTCCACCTGTTAGTCAAATGCGTTTTGTTAAAATAGACTTTTTCACTTTTTTTGGTTTTTTGGAAATTGTTGTTTGTGCTGTATTTAGACCCCTCTACCACGAAATTTGTTTTACATGCACACGTATAAAAATTGCGGTTTTTATGCAACGCAATCATAGGTTTGAACGTTGTTTTCAATTTAGACTTTTATATTTTTTTTATTATATATATATATATATGTTACAGTGAATTTGTAAAATCAGGGATTATGTAGAATCCCTGAATTTTCAGGGATTATGTAGAATCACTAAAATCATTAGTGATTATATAGATTCCCTGAAAATGACCAGTGATTTTATATAATCACTGATAATTTTAATTATTATTCTACAAATTCTTTAATATGATTTCAGGGATTATCAATAATTAAATGCTCCAAAGATGATGAAACAAATTAACATAGACAAATTATCATTTTTTTTCTTATTCCTTGAAAGTTTAAGTAAACAGTTTTCATTCCTGATCTACTATGTGAATCTTAAGTGATGAGTTTTTCCCTTTACATTTTATTCAAGTGTTGAACCTCATTATGTCACTAACAAATAAGCTCGGCACAGGCACAGATGTTGCTTGGGTTGAAAAAAACTTATGCTCAAAAGTTAATGCAAATTGCAGAGGAAAAACAAAATGCAACATATGCATATCTCATACCATGGAAGTAATATTTAACTGGCGTTGTTGTTATTCCTTTCAATATTACTTCCATGATCATACCAATTCCACTAGTGATTCCAGGAAAGGGAGATCCCAAAAAAACATAAAGGTCATTATTCACGAAAAGACTGTAGAAGGATATCGCCTTGCCATATAGCATGGAATCCTGCTCGGATCTTTAATACAAGAAATCAGTTTGAGGTTGCTGATTTCCCTTCATTGGTACCTTCAGATGTTTGTGCTGAAAACTCTATTTCTCTGAGACGTGCCATAAAATCTGATTCAATATGGAGGACAAGGTTGTTTTTAAATGTTGATATTGTGGTAAAAACAGATGTGAATTTGATAGATATGCCTGTAGAAAAGCAGGGCACATGTGTAATAATCGATGCCATCCAAATATAGTTTGTAAATAAAATGTTTATTTTTAAAATATTGTGCATAACATTTGACTTCATTCATACAATGGACGAACATTTATCAAAACGATTGTACGCATAAAAATAGTTTTAATGACAATTTCATTTTATTTCATATTCTCAACCTAAAAACAATTGCTAAACAAATCAGATAAAAAGAATAATCATTATGCCATTTAATATTTTCATACCGACTTCATCAACCCGCCCTTGTGGGCTTGCTTGATATTATTAATACTGATAAAGTCAGTGTCAAAAAGGGCTCGCTTGATATTATTACTGATAAAGTCAGTATTAAAAAAAAAAAAAAAAAAACAATTATTCTATATATATTTTGCTTATCATTTAATTATATTGTGCTTATCATCTAATTATATTGTGTATAACATTTCAGTATTTTTGTGTCTATCATATTAATATATTATGCCTAACGTTTTAACATATTAAGGTTATTATTTTGATATATTACGGTTAACTTTTAATATATTTCAATATGTTATATATTTTAATATCATTTCAGTTATTCTGTATAATCCCTGACGTTTTTTCTAGTGATAGTACATAATCCCTGAAAATTTTAGTGATAATATATAATCCCTAAACTAACCAGTGATTATACATAATCCCTGAAAATTTTAGGGATTCTACATAATCCCTGATTATACAAATTCACTGTAACATATATATATATATATATATATATATATATATCAACTCTAATGTTACAATTGTTTTTTTATCATAGCTGTTTTGCCTCGAGTTTTGTTATTTCTATAATTAAGACCTGACAAAGCAAATTTAGTACAAAGTGTTTTAAGTATTTTTTTTTAAATTATGACAACTTGCTATAGTTATTAATTACTTGATTTGAAAGGCATGTTCTGGCTTAAATATATCATTCAAAAATTATCTTTACATTATTTCAGTAAATCTGTCATTTCATTAAACGCACCAAATTAATTGTTTTTGTTTTCCCTAATCAATAGTGAATTAATTGCCAAACTGACTATATAGTCTCATTTCGTGATGAAATGGTCTGGAAATCTGTGTGAAAAATGATATCTTTATACCTCAAGTTATACAAATTACATCTTGGTATCAACAAGTCAATTTGGGAAATAAATCTAGATCTGAGTTCGTCCTTATTGAATTAAGAGAAACATAATTAATTGTGAAACAAGTGCCCGTTGAGATTTGAGGAATTATTCTTAAGGAAGATGTTTTCCGTAATCACAAACATTGTATTGACATATCTGTATGTTCGATCTAAGATGAACAGGGATGAGATGTGGCAGCAAGGTTGTGATAGATATTTACTTTGTATTTGTAATTTGTAAACATTATTTTGTTAGGAAGGTCATCATTGCTGCTGGAATTGCTCCTCTAAATATAGCAAATATTTTCTATCTGAATGTTCCACATATTGTGATGGCAGTCATACAGGGGTCAGTGCATACTACTATTTGGTGTAGACAAGTCTGAAAAGTTCAGCATTTCATACTTTTTTACAATTTAAATTCAATTAAAACGAATTATAATTGTCAAACTGATAGAAAATACAAGGCTTATAATTCTGTACTACAGACGCGCGATTCGTCTATATAAGAATCATCACTGGCAATCGAATCAAACAAACGGAAGGTCGAATAAAATACGAAGTTGAAGAGCATTAAAACAGACAATTCCGACAGTTTTGCCAAATACGGCGTAGGGAATATATGCCTTGGGGTTGAAAAACCTTAGAGTTTCGAATACTCCAACGTTTAGTAATCAAGTAAATTTGCAGAAAATGAACAGATCAATAATATTAAATAAAATTGAGAATGGAAACGGGGAATGCGTCAAAGAGACAACAACCCGACCAAAGAGCAGAAAACAGCCCAATCAGTGTATGTCATCACAAAAATACTGACTACTGGTCTTGTGATACCCTCGTCTACCAGCAGTGGCATCGACCCAGTGGTTGTTAAAACTCATCAAAGATGCCAGGCTTATAATTTGGTACGCCAGACTTGCGTTTCGTCTAGATAATTAAAGAAGTTGGAAATCCAAATAATATAAACATTTTGATTTCATTTGAAGAGCCTTAAAAAATTCCATGTCGAAAAGTTGTAGCAATTACGCGCGGATGTTTCAGAAAACATCTAAAATAGGCACGCTTATATATATTTTGTGTGCGATAATTTATATTTGTGTTTTTTCTAAATCACTTAATAACAGATCATACATGACATTTCGCATACTTTTATAAGATAAAGAATATACTTAGAATGTAAAATATTGGCAAACATGCTAACACAATTGAGTAATCTCTGAATCTATGTAGTAGCTTTGTTTGAAACCATTTTATGTTTTTTTACTTCGGTACTGGCATGAAAATACGGATATTGTCTGATTGAAATTTGCTGTTATACAATTTGTAAATCATTTATATTAAGGAATATATCTGTCAATATAACGAAACTACAAACAAATGTCATATTAGTGGGAGGCTTAGCTAGCTATAAAACCAGGTTAAAAAACCCACCATTTTCTTCGGAAAATTCCTGTACCAATTCAGAAATATGGCAGTTGTTTTTCACTTGTTCCGTTGACTGATAGCGTTTGATTTTGTCAGTTTTTATTGACCTTACTTTTTAGTATTTGCCTTGAAGTTCGGTATTTTTGTTATATTTTTTTTCTCCCTCGTGCAAAGCTTTGATTTCTTGTCCGTATTTGGCTATACAAGGTCCATTGTGGTTTAATCACTTCTGCAACAGTTGTATTAGGTTTTAGAATTTCACACATTTTTGCCTCGAGAATCACTGAAGAATCAATTGTCGAAAAATGCGCATCTGGTGCAGTAAAATTGTAACCGTTGATGTTATTACTCTTAAATGACCCTTTTAAATATATAATTCAGGGGCATTCTTTAAAACAATCGTACAAAATAACAGAAATCAGCATAATTTTCAAGTGCAAAGAAGGTTTTACTGCTATGTTTTGAAAATGACAATGTCATTGATCGATCTTCTTACAATAATTGGAATTGCGTACAAGACGTCTACTCTTATTTCATCACTGATTTCTAGATGCTCTGTATTTTTCTGGAAAAATTATTATTTCTCTAGAGAACCAACATTGAACATGATTTCCTTTACATACATTTTCAACATTATATCAAAATGTAAATCATCTTGTGACAACTGTCAATCAAGAGATCTTGCAAAAAAGCAAGCGATTAATTGAAGTATTTCTATGCATGCATCACATTTGATGATAACAAATACCATATTCGACAAATAAGAAATATCGTCGCATCGTGTGATTAACCTACAACTAAATGAATCTAGCGAAAAATATATATTTGACAGGCAGAAAGTTGTTTAAGTAATGAAACTGGATCACACAATCATGAATGTAACTATGGAAGCAGAAGGTGTATATCAAGAGCTAAATGCAAACTAGTCAACATGGTAAGAAGGTGCGGGGCATTATATTTTCTAGTAATAGAAAAATTAAGACACATTAAGGTGGATAGCGTCACACTTTATATCCTACCATAGTAAATCTATCTGAATGGTCCATATATTGGGTTGACAGTCATAGAGTCAATACATATTACTTTTTGGTCTGAACAATTCCAGAAAAGTGCAACAACAATAGTCAGTTGATACTTTATTTGCAATTTAAATTCAATTAAAACGAATAATTGTCAAAACTAATCGAAGATAAAAGGCTTAAAATTGTGTACCCTAGACGCACGTTTCGTCTTCATAAGACTCATCAGGGGCGATCGAATCCAAACAAATGGAAGGTAGAATAAAATAATAAATATAAAAATAAGAAGATATGGTATACATGCAATTGCCAAGGAGACAACTCTCAACCAGAGACCAAATGACATAGAAGTGAACAACTATAGGTCATCGTACGACCTTCAACAATGAGCAAAACCCATACCGCATAGTCAGTTATAAAAGGCCCGAAATGACAAATGAAAAACAATCCAAACGAGAAAACTAACTAACATATCTGATTTATGTAAAAAAAAACAATGACGGAAATACAAATATGATATACAGCAACAAACGACAACCACTGAATTACAGGGACAGGCACATACAGAATTTGGCGGGGTTAAACATGTTAGCGGGCGCCCAACACTCCAATAACCTAGGACAGTGGTGTTACAGTACAGCATATGAACAAACTATGAAAATCAGTTGAAAAGGGCTGAACTTATCAGATCGATACAAAGCAGAAAAACAAGTAACAAAAACACAGACCGGACGTGGCTGGGTATTTTCATATCCCTATAACAAAAAAGACAATAAGTACAGATCTGACAGTACTCGCAGTTACTGACAGCTAGTTCAAAGCCAATAGCAACTAATACAAAAATCATGTATCTAAGACTAAAATATCAAAGCATCATTCTCATTTCATGAATACGCCTGTGAATAAGAGTTTAAAACTATTATTAAAGGGATATTGCAACCTTTCAGTATTGAAAATATTTACAAAAAACACGGTACCCTACAAGTAACGGCAAGTTGTTGATAATTTATGTAGATTATAGTTTTTGAATGGAAGATGTGAACTGTTTGAACTATAAGTCAAATGTCTAAAAGAACGCGCTCAACCAGTCAGTCGGAAATGAACTTGTAATTGTTGTTCAGATGTAGATATCACTACACAAGGAAACAGATGAAACAAGAATTAATTTATCTTCAAGGGAAATCAAAATAAACCCATTTAGAATATGTGATTGCTTGTAAAACACAGTTATATACATTGATGTAGCCCGTGTTGATAAAACATCGAAGAAAAATTAATGTTTTTGCCAATGTTCTGTTTAATTTACCTGAGCAGAAAACTCGAAATTATAAAAACACCAAGAAATGTTACAAATATACCAAAATACTAGGAAATATCAAAAGTAGTGGTAATTGTCAACTTCATTAAAACACCACCCGACTTCGTGTTGTTTCAATGATTGACTGCTACCGTTATACGGAAACCGTTTTAAATACTTGATGTTCGCACACTAACTTGGCCCGTTGGTATTGAGGAACAATACACTGATGAAAATCCCTTTCTTTGCCAAAAACTGACACCATAAATTTAGGCAATATCCTTCACCATAACTCAGTCAAATTCCTTCCTAATTGCTGGATATCAACACTTGATGACTTCAAGTATAAACCGCATGACTACATAAGTTCAAGGATCCATTCATATAGAATCCGACTGAGCTAGTCATAACTGTTGACATAAAACTTCCCTAAGGGATGTGATAGGACAGAAATACCTTTAACCTGAAAGTTACAGTGGTTTTCGTTGGTTTATGTCTGTCACATTTGTTTTTCGTAAATTGTTTTTGTTACAAATTAGTCCGTTAGTTTTTCTCGTTTGAATTATTTCACGTTTTTCATGTCAGGGCCTGTTATAGCTGACTATACGGAATGTGTTTTTCTCATTTTGTAGGCCGTACGGTTGTCTATAATTGCTTACATGCATCAACCTTCGTTTGAACTCTTGTGGATAGTTGTCTCACTGGCAATCATACCACATCTCCTCATTTTTGTATTAAAATACAAATCAGAGAAATGCAAAAATTCTGTTTTGTTGAGATCTACTAAAGTTCTAAAAATAATGCACTGAATAAGGCCATACATGAATGTTGGACTTGGTTGGTCAACATTCAACACAATATCGCTTTATAAAACGACACTAATTGCATTTAAATCTTGGGTTTTGCATTTAGCTGTATTGATGCTATCATTCAATCATTCTCATTTCAATGGATATAATCTAATAAATCTTTCTTAATTTCAAATAAAAGATTCCAGTAAAGTAAGGTCATTTTTAGTACTGAGATATACTTCTGACTATTGACGTTATCGCTTTCAATGAAAAGAAAAAGAAACTGGAAAATTCATTCATGATTAAAATCATATTTAAGCTCGAACCAGGAAATTCTGGTTTTTGATGAAATTGTTAATCAGTTTATTTAAGAAGATGAATTAATTAATTATCTGTTACATAGAGTAAAATAGATTTCTATACTACTTAACAAGTGCATTTCATGGCAATCTAAATAATACAATCAGACAACGAAAACAAGTTCAATGTCCATGAATTGGATGTTACAGATTTCCTTTAATACCCACTAGATGAAACCCCTTTAAAACAGTTGTTTGTTATACCGACCCTACCTACATTACAAATAAATACATTGAGCGTTCAGTATGACGTTAGAAATGTCACCATGCAGACAAAATAAAACAGTAAGATTCTTTTAAGACCTGCGGAAATAAAAATGTCACTTAGATCACACGTTTAATTAGTAAAAAATGTCAATGAATAGACAACAACAAGAAGAATGACATGTGTAGAATCTTGTCTATAGCACACAGGATTAATGCAGGAACTGTACGAACATCAAAGACACAGACGCCTATAATTCCATCAAACATCCATGTTGGTGGGTTTGTATTTTTAACATTGATGATTCAGAGAATAAAAACAAAACTTTTCCTGTCTTTACATAGAATCGATGGAAGTTTTGTGACAAGACAACACATAGGTGATCAGAGAGCTTTGATAGCATATTATAATTATCTTTACTTCCTTCACATCCGCCAACGCAGTATAGTTGATAACTTTGAACTTTTCTGGGTTTTTTTTATAAAGTAAAGTTTATATGCTTTAAATGAGATTTAATTTCCGTATGCCGTTTTTCTGTTTTTATAGTAAAATAATTATAATCGTTATATTCTTATCTAACATCTTAAGATCTTGCTCCCGTCTCCAGGGGGTGTTTTACTCATTCGTGAAACAAAATATACAAAAAGGAAAGAACTGAATTGTTTTCCAAATATGTTTCTCTATTACACCATTATGTTCATCTTCTTTATATCGTTTTTGTTTATCATCTTAAAGCATTCTCTCTTTTGAATAGTCCGATTTGATTGGCTGCTTTTTATACGTTTGTCACAGACTAGATGTACTACAAGAAACTGTTTTCCGCCTGTCTGCCCATCGAAACGTCGTACAATAACTAGAGAATGCTTTGAAGTCTGCATGTAATATTTGAATCTATGGAAAACGTTTCCTTTCAATTTGGAAAATGATTTATTTTGTCGTTCAAGAATTATGGGACTTACTCTCAGATAAAAGGCAATATTATACTTAACGCATTGGTGAAGTTACCTTTCGCTTTTGTAAGTTGTCCTATTGGTATTCCAGAGTTATTGCACTTTAATCGTCAAAATTACGATTTTCCGCACGTCGCGCACTAACTTAAGTAGGCATGGATCAATTGTTTTCGATCTTTACACTATTGTTGGGAATCGGTATAGTAAAGCCCCTGCTGATTAAGAAAATATTCGGATTTGTTTTTCCAGAGTTATGGGACTTTAACCGTCAATTTCAATGCAATATTCCTGCCAACTGTTGTGATAAACTCAATTATTTGAATATATAAAACAAATACAACATCATATAAATAAAAATAAACCATGATCTGAGACTTTTGTTCCCTTTTGAGTTGTTCACATTCTTTATTTACAGGTATCAATTGTTTTTACTTTCCCTTCATAAAGTTCGCATATGAATAAACTATCAGTCGATTTCGATAATTGTGTACTCCATATACTAAATATTTCAAAAATGAGCTCTATCTACCCTAGTACCCAGAATTACGAATCCGGAATGAAGTAGCAATACACCATAAAAACAGCAATATATTTTTTCTTTAATATTGACTCCTGAAATTATATGCTACTGTTGCAGAGAACAATCCAAAGGATGCAAGCAAACAGACTACCCTATGAACGTGGATACACAATGTTTATGTTGATAATACTATTCACAGCTATTGAAAAAATGCTCCCCTAAATGCAACAGCAACTAACTAAATTGGTGTCATGTGAACAACATATAAATCAGCGAACATGAAACGCACCATTTATGTGAAGAAATGCTCGTCAATTTTATGGCTTGAAGCGCTTTTCCAGATGCATATTCACAATGAAGGCTAATACTTCAAAATTTGGAAAGCCAAGGCAGTATTGAAATAGTAGTTATAAAAATGAAAAAAAAAAGATATGAAATTTAAAAACCGATTTAATATAAGCGTTGCCTAATGTAATGACCTTCTTAATACTACACAGTCAGGCTTCAGACCTAAACATTCTTGCACTACTGCACTTACTAAATTAGTTGATGAATGGTTAACAAATATAGATAATGGATAAATAAACGGAGTTATATTTTTAGATTTATAGAAAGCTTTTGATCTGGTTAATCATATAATTTTATTGAAAAAACTTGAATATTATAATATTTCAAACTGTACACTAGACTGGTTTAAGTCAAACTTGTTTGAACGAATTCTACAAGTTAAGGTCAATAACGTGATGTCTGATACTAAATACATACAAAAATGGTGTACTCTGTTATTTATTTTATACATCAATGATTTACCACTGAATATAGAAAATTCATTAATAGGTTTATATGCAGATTATTCTATTTTACACAGTAAAGGTAATAATTTACATAAGTTAAATGCTAATCTTCAAAATGATATTTATATCATTGAAAACTTGTGTTTGGAAAATTGTATAAAACTAAATGCCAAAAAATGTAAATCAATGATTATTGGTTCAAAACAGAGGCTTTATTCAACTGGGAACAGTTTAGATATCAGTATTTCAGATGAACAAATAGAGAATGTAGATTGTGAAAAACTTCTTGGTTTATATATCGACAAAAATATAAATTGGAATGAGCAAATAGTTAAAATATCATGTACAATATCAAATAGAATCAACTTGTTACAAAAGATAAGAAAGTATTTACCTATGCATATACGTTTTATTATTCATACTAAGTATGAATAACAAAATTTATAAAATATTAATTTTAGCATAATGTATTCATAAAACTTGAAGAAGAGCTATCCCCGAAAACAAATATCTCCATAAAAAATTTTACAACGCATACTCGTATCTGCTTACTCGATTGTAAGTTTTTGGTGGGGTTCGTGTTGTCAAGTCTTTAGTTTTCTATGTTGTGTCATCTGTACTATTATTTGTCTGTTTGTCTTTTTATTTTTGGCCATGGCGTTGTCAGTTTGTTTTCGATCTATGAGTTTGACTGTCCCTCTGGTATCTTTCGTCCCTCTTCTATTGATATAGACAACACTCTATACATACTGTTGGTATTTGCAGCATTATATTTGCTAATTTTTTCCTCCGGTTTCTAGTGAGTTCTACGACTTAATTTCAGTTCATATTTGTACATAATTAATTTTTTCTTTCTATAGACTAAAACCAATAACGTGAATAAACTAATAAGTCATTTTGTTTCAGATAAACAACTACACTTTTAATGTTCCTTTACCAATTGTGTAAATGTGTTGCTAGTGAATATCATCAGATCAACCTCAATTATATTCAGCAACACGTCATGACCACCAATAACAACAATAACAATATCAAAATTGCTGCAAAGACTTGTGCATTAAAGTAAAATAGTCACAAGAAGCCTCAAAATAAAAATGTATGTGCAACAACAAACTATAAAGAAAATTAAGAAAACCGACACAACAAACGTTGGTTTTATGGAGTTGAAAGTGATTATTTGTAAGGGGTTAAAGCACGAAGCTATTAACAATAAAGTATAATGGCTTACAAAACACGGAAGTTACATCATATATAATACTTCTGAGGATAGAGATGTCAAATTAATTAAACCTTTGACATTGTCAGGACTGATTATTATTGTCACGTCAGTAGCACATTATTTTATCTTATCACATGCATCATTGCAATGAAAACAAAGTTTCTCGCGGAGCTGTGTTAAATGACCTGTTGTTCTTGAAGTTACTCACCTCATTATGACTATGATGGAATGAAAAAGAAATCCAAAAAGTACCAAAACAAAAACATCTTCACAATGTATTGCCATATCCACAAAAATTCGCAAAGCTGAGGATCAACAATACAAACGCGATTTCTAATGCTTAAGATATAAGCAGCAAAAAAATTAAAAAACTGCTGGTGCACGTTTTGTCCCTGAGGATATCACAAAAACTCAGTAGTCAGCACTCTTCTGTGCTGACATCTCATATAGTTGATGTGGCGATTTTCTGTATTCTTCATAAAATGTTGAAGCTATACTCGAAATTTTGGGTTCTTCTAACCCAAACATAGATTTAACACAACTTTTTTTAATTTTGTTGTTTTCAAGACTTCATAATTGATTTGGCCTTTAAGTCATTTTGGGAATTCAGTATTATTTAATTAAGCTCCAATTTGTCAGTTATTATTTTATTAAGAAACTTGTTTCCAGATATTTTTACCAAACCTATAATTTTTCTACAGAGGGAAAAGATGTTCTGAAAGTTGATCAGCCACTCTCTCTATATATAAGACTCTTTTGTTTGTGCAGGTACCCATGTTATAGGCGACGAACAGGTACAGTTTTACCACCACTTTCGAAGTCGGGGACAAAACTATGAATAAGCAGGGGATATATTGACACGACACAAAACAAAACTAAACAGGCTTCTATTCATCAGCGTGTCTAAAAATGTGCAAAATTTAATAGAGACTATGAACGATCGATCTGCAATCGACACTAAACTCTCTAAATTTAAAACCTTGCTTTTACCGTTGCATATTCAGTATTCAGTTTGACTTTTAATTCTCAATCATTCTTTTGATTTTCAAATGTTCTCTCTTCTGTAATACTAAGAATGATTATTTATTAAATATATATATATATCTCAATGCATATTATTTATTCTGTTGAAAATATATGTTTTAGCAA
This sequence comes from Mytilus californianus, assembly GCF_021869535.1. Taxonomy (NCBI): domain Eukaryota; kingdom Metazoa; phylum Mollusca; class Bivalvia; order Mytilida; family Mytilidae; genus Mytilus; species Mytilus californianus. The sequence continues at coordinate 28,510,248 of NW_026262679.1, forward strand.
TTAAATTCAAGGCCATTTTGTTATAAAGTAAAACCATTATAGTTAAATCAACCCGTTTTATAATTAGGATTTATACTCACGTATTTGTCACAAGTTACAATGAGATCAATCCTGCACTACCCCTTTGGGAGTAAGACTCATTGAAGGTGCTCGATCAACTCTTAGCAAACACACTTCTAACAATTTTGTTTTCGTTAGAGACTGATTTTACATTGGTTTACATTAACAAACTTTTGATGATATAAATATATAGAAAGATGTTCGACACCAGGATTCAAGATACAGACCGAAATAGGTAGATTTCACTTTGTTTTGTGGTTAAGATTTCTTTATACTATGATAAACTCATTTTCATTATAAGTGCTTTTGATTAATAGATAAAACAAGCTTATCGGTATTTCAATAGGTACAAATTGTGAAACCCTACTGGTCGATTTTTTTTGTTATCAAGAGGAAATCATACGAAACCTTCTCAAAAAGAAAAAGAAAGCATCTTAAAAGTAAGTTAAATTCATGTTCGAATATATTAACGATGAGCTGTCACTAAATAATAACAAGCAATCAGTCAGCGAATGCTTGCATTTCATATATCTCAATGAACATGACACAAATATAAATAAGAAGATGTGGTATGATTGCCAATGAGACAACTCTCCATCCAAGTCACAATGTGTAAAAAGTAAACAATTATAGGTCAAAGTACGGCCTTCAACACGGAGCCTTGGCTCACACCGAACAGCAAGCTTTAAATGGCCCCAAAAAGACGTGTGTAAAACAATTCAAACAGGAAAACAAACGGTCTAATTTATATAAAAACGAGAAACTAGAAACACTTATGAACCACACCAACAAACGACAACCACTGAACAACAGGCTCCTGACTTAGGACAGGTGCATAAAAATGCAGCGGTTTTAAACGTTTTAACAGGCGCCAACATTCACCCTAACCTGAAACAGTGGTATAACATTACAACTTAAAAAGACACACAATAAAATATCAATTGAAATGGCTTAACTCGATCAAAAAGACAATACACAAAAACAAGTAAATATACACTGAACGAATAAGTTTGATCTATGACATAATATAAATAAATAAGATTTTTCAATGTCAAAAAGACAACTTTAACCTAGAACAAAATGGCGTTAAATAAAGTAACGTACACAGGTAAATTTGAATATAATAATTTTGTTGTTAGTACAGAAACATATTTTACAAAATAAATTTGTTATTCATAGTACGAGTGCAGAAGTCAATTTTTTTTCGTCATACTAAATACTCACCAAAGGTGGTACATATTAAAAATAGTAAGACGAGATATACCACAAAATAAGTAAACATTGAATAACAGAAATGCATTACAAATTGTGTTAACAGTTCAAATTAATATGAAAGTACGATTTGAGAGTACTCGCAGTTACTGAAAGCTAGTTAAAAGCCAAAATCAATTAATAATAAAAAATCATGCATCAGAGACTAAATATCCATTAAAACACATCCCAGGCAGGGATTTAGTGTTTTAACGCCATGGATAGTCAAAGAAGACATGACTTGTGCAATGCCAAAAAAAAGTAACAACAGGCAGTAGGATAGTTAGGATTTAACCTTATAATAAATATGTATGATGTTATGTATAGATAAAACAATTTCTAAATAGAAAATAAACGTGGATGTGTATATATACATCCAAAAAAAAAAAAACGTTCGAAAAGAATACAAATTTAGTTATGTTTTAATTTGTTGATGACAAAATCGATGTTAGTGCCAATGGAAACAATATTCAAAGATCTTATTAAAACATTAATAAGATAACCTTTACTAATAAGTTTGTTTTTAAGTTCGATAAGTTTACACGGATCACATAGTGATTTCCGCGCTTTTAGTACAATATTACCGTAAAACAAAGCATACTACCAAAGCTTGAAAGTCTGCTTCACATCTGGGTCATTTTCTTGACACAGCTGACATTTAACACTAAAGTGCGAATATTATAATGTGGGTTGTACAAAGCAGACATTTCGTATGAGGAATAATAAGAAAATTATGGAATATTTTCTTTAATAAAATCGCAAAGTACCGTGATGTAATGATTTTCATGATACGGTAAATGGTTATCTCGTTCAGTGGAAATTCAGTACAGACCTGGGATGGTTTTACAATAATTACTATTGTAATGTTATAGATGAGGTCAATGTTTCTTTTGTCTGCCTTCCGCTGGTCTATATAAGTGTACTTGCCTTTACTGAGTGTAAAACTAATTCATTAAAACTTTATAAAACAGATGATATTTCAAGTTCCTTTGAGTATCCCTCCCTTTTCTGCTAAATGAAATAAGGCGTACAAACTGTTTTCCTCATTTTTGGCTACACATGAAACAAATAATTAGTCTCCTGTTGAACTTAGAATCCCGCAACAATAGAGAAATGGATAACCTCTGATAACACTTCTGGCTAAGGATAGTTATGCTAAAATCTAGCTGAAAGCACTTTCATAAATATTTTTGTCTACCCTTTACCACATTTACCTGAGTTTTATCAGTACGAATGAGTTAATAAAGTCAGTAGACCTACAGTGACCAAAGGGCAACGGAACTCAATAATGAAAACTCATGTCACAAATAGCATTGTTCATACTAAAAGCCTCTCATAAGCTTCCCTCAAAAATAAAAAGCAATACTAATATCATGTATTTGTTCCTATGGTAATTCAATTTAAAATTCTGTAAGAAGGTGAAGTTTTTACAAAAGATAATTGTCCCTTATTAACCAATTTTAATATATTGTGCACATGTGGGCTGTTAGTCTTTGGTGAATGTATGTACATGTATATATAATTCGGAAACATTTGCGTTATAAGAAATTTACTGCGATTTACCGCCTAAGTTTGACTGCAGACGTACACATCTAAAGAGAAACGATAACAATATCCGAAACTACTTGTCTTCACGGAAATGACAAATTACATAAATTACTTCAAAATAAGAAACGGATGCTACGAAAGAGAAGTTGATAAACACAGCATTCGCCTGCTGTTAAACAATAATTCATCTATATGACACTATTTGACATTGGCATAGTTGTATAATTGTATTTTATTAAATCTCATATATGTTGTAGCGTCATTACAATTATAGTTATATAAAGTGTTTTAATATCAGCTTCCAGACAAAGAAATGTAGCTCACGTTGTTTCATTAATTAAGTAGTTGACTTTTCTTCTTGTTTCAACAGTTCTCTTCGGCGGTACTTCATCGAAAAATGGCGGGTTTTCGAAAGGCATTTATACATGGTGTAAAAACAACGACGATGTCCTGTATAATTTGCACTTAATTGCCTACTCTGTTGTTTTTGAATCGTTCAGTTTCTGGCGTGATGTGATTCAGCAATGCAACCGCGACTGGTTCATTAGAGCAAATAAGACGAAAAAAGCTATGCATTTACATTCATTTCCATTTCATGACTTTAAAATATTTTTAAACCGACTAAAAATAGCTATTTTTCTAAAATCATCAGGTAGATCAATCAATAAAACTGCAGCTGTATATCTAAAAGAATTTTTACCATAGGTTGATGTTCGAACCCTAATTATGTCTACAATGTTAGAATATATAAATTTATATTTGCAAAAGCCATGTTACGCATACTATACGTCTTATTTTAAGGAATGGAACCTTTGCTCGTACAAGTAATTCAACATACGTTTATATTTAAATCGTAAAGCCCCTTCCTGATTTTATTCTAATTTAGTTTTATTAATTTTGCCACGCCAAAGGATTAAAATTCAAACAAGATAAAACAAATGTGCGACAAATGGTCAATTTATTTCATTTTTTAAGGTAGCAACTAATGCGGCTTAAAACATTCATTTGTTCAGATGCTTTACGACAAATATTTTAATGATTAAGTTAAGTTGGTAATCAATATCAAGACCCAATCTCATCACATGATTTTTAAGCTGACTGTATATTAAAAACAGGCTTTTTCTCAAATGTTTTATTTACAACTTCAATGGCTTGGAATTTATCAGGATTTGCCTGCATAAAATTAAATCTAAAATAGATTTTTTTCTCAAGTATACATAATAAAATTCATCATCAGCGTATGACAGAGTATTATCGTCAGCATAGTTATATAGGGTTCCATGTTCAATAAAATAAAATATGTCATTTAAAAACAAGTTGCTTTCTTTAAAAAAAGAAAAGCAACACGTGAACCTAAGACCACTGACTGGTCACCAAAAGATTGTTGCTGAATTTTTGTTTGTTTTTGAATTGAAATAATTGACTGTGAATAGAAGATAATTTCGAAGTTAAACAACCTTTATTAAAAATATGTATAATAGTGTGTACATTCTTGCACAAGTCAGTTGAAAGCAATGTTGGATAGGTGTGAATAGAAAAGTGTATATCCAGCTACTATTTGAATATACATTTTAAAGCTCGACTATTTCATTTATTACTTGGGATTGTACATCATTTTTTATAATCCTATTGCAAATCCCTGTTTCTACAAACCGGATGTATTATGCAAATTGAACAAACCAATCGCAATATAAATTTAAGCACTCAGTTTGCTTTATAATCTGGAAGCATTTATTTTATCTATCACATCTTTATATTTTGTTTCCTGCATGGACGCCTCCATATTCTCAACTCGTTATTGAAGTTGTCTGTACTCATGGTAGATGTTGTACAGATAAATTTAAAGTCCATTTTCCATGTAAAGTGAAACCCTGTGGCATGCAACTTATAAGAAGGTTTCGTATATTTTTCTTGAGAGTAACACACCAGCTTCATTTGGACCTCTTATATAGAGACTTATTTTGGTCTCATAAAACATCTCAAATTTTAAGGATTTCCAGATCAATCCAAATATTCTATAGGGAAACTTGGTTTTGAAGAATATCTTATTTTTAGAAGTTTTATGAATTATACCTTAACATACTCTCAAAAGAACCAATTTATATAAAAAGACATGTAGATATAAAAAGATACCAGGATTAGATATAAGAAGATGTGGTATGAGTGCCAATGAGACAACATGTTTAACGTCAGACGCGAGTTTAGTCTACAAAGAATCATCAGTGACGCTCGAATAAAAGTAGTTGAAAAGGCCAAATAAAGTACGAAGTTAAGTAATCTATTCCTTGGGTAGAAAATCCTTGGCATTTCGAAAATGTCAAAGTTTATAAAAGAATAGTGACTCAAAAAAGAAAACAAAAGAGAAACAGCTAGAGGTCAGAATACCATAAGCAATGATGACCGTGCTTGAAAGTCACATGGCAAGCTTTAATTGCCGTGTCCTGAATTTTAGATAAGAAAAGCGAAAATTCGCATTCGCGAGTGAAATTATTATTGAAAATTGAAAGCATACCGATGATACTCTGGATAAGAATACGCATTTGCGTCATCGCATATATTAATCTAATAGTTGAATTCGGATGTCAAACTACCTACTTCAAGTGTTTTGACTCCGGATTCATTGATATTTTATCCGGAATTTTTGTGAACGCAAACCGAAAGTGTGCGTGTGCATGAACAGGGTGATGTATAATGTGAATGAATCAAGACGTGTAGAATAGCTTACCAACACAATGAATACAATTTTCAAAACCGTACCATAGTACAAATAAGGCTGAACTAATAAAAGAAAAAAAAATGATTAACATTGTGATAGTAACTAAATTTTGTTATGATTATTGTAAAATATTAATTACGTTTTTTGTGAGATGCAAGGATTTAAAATCCTTGTGAATTGAAACCACGCAAGTATTTTTTCATTCATGACTGTTTAAAATTTAGATATTTAGCTAACTTTGAGTACGCATCCCTGCTCATGGTGCTCATACGTTACATATGATTTTCATAAATTAAATGACTGATCAAACCTGTGAGACATAATGCACGTATACATTACAATTTTAATTATATTCTATAATTATTAGGAATAAATTAAGTCTCAGTTTTACCTTAACAATGAATATTCTCTTAGTCTGGTAGTATCTATTAATGAAATTAGATATTTTTTTACATAAAAATCCTTTTGTTTGATTATCTTTCTGTTTTCCGACCACTGTGTTTCCGACCTTAGATAAATATTTTTAACAGAAATATCGTTTTCTTAATTTTCTTCATTCTTTCCGACATTTTCTCATGCTATGATTGAAATACTAAATATCAAATGATAAATGTTCGGAAATAATCAGTTTATTCTGGGTCATTGTATATCAATAAACTATTCCCAGGTTTATTAAATACAACACACACAACGCGTAGAGGGACCGTCTCAAAGCATGAATTATATAATTGCGTTATCATTATACTTGATATTTAATAAACATTCACATTATTTTATCAAAAGGCAAATAGGTTCTAACATATAAATGATTTTTAGAATGCAACCTAGTCTTTATTGTTTTACTTTCAAATCTACAAATGAACCGTTTGCCGGATTGTTGAAATATACATTGTCACGTTGTAGCCTATCCATAGAGGAACCGTATCAAAGACATAAATAATTACCTGTATAAATGATGGAAAATTTTCGAGACGTTCCGAGAATCGTGATTCCGAGGATATCGAGTGGCCTATAGACACTTCCAAAACTCGCCAATATATAAGCGTGAACCCCTCAGGGGGTTCACGCAAAAAAATAATTAATAAAGGTCCCAGTATTGAACATTAGGGTTCCATGTCCAATAACATGTGTCATTTATAAAAAAATATTAGATAAAAAAGGTCCCAGTATTGATGGATGTCAGCCCAACTGCTGAGTACTCCCTGAAGTTTGATTACTGCAACAAACATGTGACATCCAAAGCTGTTTTTAAATCTTCAAGGAATCTCAGCAGACATCCATGACCTTTTCTAAAGAAACATAACAAACATGAAATATGTTTCCAAACAAATTCAGTTAACTGGTCATACATAACCATTTCTTATACTTTTGAAATTGTTGTTAAGATGCTCACAGGTGGATCATTCTTTTTTGTGTAGTGGTACGAATTGAGCTTCTTTTAATCTTTTTGGGAATTTTCTTGATTCTATTGTATTATTTATAAGTTTTGTTATATGTTTGTTAAGTACAATGAACCAGCTCGCAAAACCTTGGATGATATTTTATCTTGTAGCTTTTTTATATTAATTTTTCACCAGTGTGTCTACAGTGTTAACATGTATAGGTTTAAAATCAAAAGGTGTATCAGTTTGTGATTTAGCTTTAATTTTCTAAATATAAGGGTGAGTGTTTTCTTCAAAAATAGTACCTGTGTCATTTTCAACGTTTACAAAAAAAAAGTGTTAAAGTCATAAACATCTTTAGTGACGTTTTAAAGTTTTGTTATCTTCCACTAGTTCAGTTTATTGTTGGCTGCAGTTTAACTGTACTATAAAAGTGTTTGGATTTTTATCCTCAAACACATTTTTCTTGAAAATAAATATGTAACACAATGGTTAGAACATTATTTAAGTACATAACGAGAAATGTGTAATTTAATGCATTAACAGACTATATACAAGTGATGTTACAATTATTTTGACAATCGTAATAAAATAACATTTGGACGATTTGTTACCGTATTTCATTACATACAGACAAATGTGTATTTCATTAATAGACTGCACACTTTATTATACAATCCGTTTTGACTTCAATTACGCTGATATATGTATCATGCAGCAAATTAATAACCTTCCACAGACTGACCAGAAAGATTGACCGTATATAAATACTAGGAAAGAAAAATAAACGGCAGATTTTCATCAGGGTTCCCCTCGTGGGTAGGCTGGAAATCATTTACGACCAAAATTCATTTTAGTCAGGACCGAAATTATACATTATACAATCTACGTGTCCGTGTGACGTTTGTGAACTTTCGAACATTTGAACTTTAGAATATTCTTAACTTTGTAATTACATTATAAATCTCATTTACATATGTTACCAAATTTCTTTGTTTTCTATATGCTTCTCAAGTTTTGTTCTCTTTTGTATTTTCCAATTTCAGATCTCAATATTTGTCTGTGAAAATAGCTTTTCTCAGTTCTCTGTCCATATATGGTACTGAGCTTTTAAGAGGATATCAGTACTTCATCGGTGCATGATAAGTTAAAATCTCCTCAGAGACTTTATTTTCAAAATCATTATATACTAAGTTTACACCAGTACTAAAATTCAGTGTTTTGAAACTAAGTGTTGTTCTATTTGTAAGAATAACATCTACGAGTGGTGGTTCAGGTTTTTCGCACTATACATCGTATTTGACAGATAAAAAATATCACATATATCCGCCAACATTTGTGATTTGTTTTCATCCATTACATCATAGTTAGAATCTCCAATAACCATATAATTTTCTATAAATTTAGAACCTCTATCTAAAAGGATATTTATTGAGTCATAAACTATATTATTCGCCAGTGATGGTGGACGATAAAGGGCATACATTATCCATTTGGTTTTATCAAGAGTAATCTCTCATTCAGTCTTACATTCAATGTCTAGTCTTCATCTGGCTTGTTTGTGCATCACATGAAGGTATCTATACCTCCTCGATGGGGTACGGTCTCTTTGCTGTAGTTTGTAACCACCAACTTCAAATAGGCAGCCTTTAAAGAAGAGTCTAATTTAGTTTTAGGATTAATTAGACAGTCAACAATTTTATCATGCAAATTCTGTTTACTTTCATTGAATTTATATGGCATACTGTTAATATTTAAATGGCAGATGTGAGAGTCTTTCATATGTTTCTATCTAGCTTCTCTAAGTTCAGCAAAGATATCTCTTTTTGAACCTTGAAAGTCTTCTGTTGATCACGACAAATTGCTTGTGTTAATAGGCTTAATAAAATTGTCGTTTTGAAACGAACTATCGAAAAATAAGTCAGTCCATTTAAATGAGTTGCAGTCACTGCATAACCATGAATCCACAGATTTACTTAGTTCAGTGTAAATGGTAGGTGAAATGTTGGCATTTAATGTGGCACTGGTAGTTGCAGGCCTCATAGTACTACACGTTTTTTTTGCAACTGCTTTACAGATGTTTAGCTGGTCCTAAATTGAGTGAAATATCACCGCTAATGACAAGAAGTATAAGTAGTAATGGTGTCTTTGCTTACATTCAAATGGGATAGAGGGAGGGCATCGACTGCTATGTTTTATGTGGTGAAAAATCATGAAGTGAAATTCAATATCTAGGTAGTGGATGAACTGTTTGCTGATGTAATAATACATTTAGTATAAAAGCACATACTTGGTAAAACATCATCTTAAAAAGTAAAATGAAAAAGTTGGTTCTTTCAATGATTGTATACATAATTTTCTTTTAAGTCCCAGACATCCATCGTTTTGATAATGTTTGCCGCCTTGCTGCTATCGATTTTTTTGTCGAATGCAAGCATTCATATTGATAGCGATTGATGTAAACAGAAAAGATAAAAGGAATTAACTTTTGACAATGAAATAGTTCTTTATGATAGATGTGGATGTTGCTTATTGTTAAATCAAAGTATATTTTACTTATTCATCAGCTTTGAAAAGCATTTTTTGATAATACCTTTGAAAAACTAAATTGTTTATATCATTCAATTTTGATCAAAGTCATCTACAAAGACTTAATTTATGAGCAAGATAAAGAAAAAAAAACCTCAACTGATGACAAGACCTACAATTCATTACATTTTATAAAGGGGATTAATTCATCAGAGAACGTATTTTTTCCATGAATTTTGATGTTAACAAGTAAATCATGATAATACACATTATTATTCCATCCGGCAGTCTGAAATCTCGTTTAATGTACAAAGAAAACTATCTTCAATTCAAGAGAACGTATAATCCCTTATTACTGCGAAGAAGTCTTAGTGATCAAAGTTCTTATACAAAAAATTGAAATAGTAATCGACTTAAATCGTTATCGCCAACAGCGACCAAATATTTTGAATTTGTTATGTGTAGATCAAGCAACTCTCTGAGGAATGTATAAACAGATTTCAAAGACATTACAAAAGATTTAGGAAGATGTGGTATGAGTGCTAATGAGACAACTCTCCATCCAAGTCACAATTTGTAAAAGTAAACCATTATATGTCAAAGTACGGCCTTCAACACGGAGCCTTGGCTCAAACCGAACAGCAAGCTATAAAGGGCCCCAAAAATGACTAGTGTGAAACCATTCAAACAGGAAACCCAACGGTCTAATCAATATAAAAAACGAGAAACGAGAAACACTTATGAGCCACATCAGCAAACGACAACCACTGAACATCAGGTTCCTGACTTAGGACAGGTGCAAACAAATGCAGCTGGTTTAAACGTTTTAATAGGCGCCATCCTTCACCCTTCCTGAAACAATAGTGTAACATCACAACATAGAAAGACACACTATAAAATATCAATTGAAATGGTTTAACTCAATCAAAAGACATATTAACAAAAACAATGTCTAGATGTTCAATTTTTTTTTTAAATAAATGGGAGAGATAGATATAAATGAAGAGGGCATAAATTAAGACTAGATTTTGGTTAAGACATAATTGCGGACAGTCACTTGTTGCGCCTGAAACTAGACATCAAAACTACATATTTTATAGGCTTTACATAGATCTAGCTTACAAAACTACATTTTTACCTGAAGAAAATTCAAATTCGAATCACCTGTTTATTCCTTAAAAAACATCTACAGTTTTAATGAAAGAATAGAACGAGAAAGAAAGTTTTCTTGCGAGTTTGTTTCATTCACATTCAAAATTAAGTAGAAAAGTGACATGTCAGCAAAGGTTCAGTAGAAAAGTGACATGTCAGCAAAGGTTCAGTAAAAAAGTGACATGTCAGCAAAGGTTCAGTAGAAAAGTGACTTGTCATCAAAGGTTCCGTTAACTGACATGTCAGCAAAGGTTCCGGTTACTAATATTTTGTGCGGCACAGACAAAAATGATTAATAAAAGAACAGAGTTCCAATGTCCCCCGCGTTGCACATATTTTATATTTCCAAGGGGCATAACTCTTTTAGAAAAAGTCGATCGTCCACCATTATAGAACTTGTCCGAGATATTGCTGATATTAACCTATAGTATAAGTTTTATAAAAATCTGGCAAGAATTGTACCCGTGAGAGCGCTAACAAGACCGGACGGACGGACGGACGCCCGATATTTCCATGTCCCCCGCAACGCGTTACGCGGGGGACAATAATGATGCAAACAAAACAAGGGTATCACTTTTCGTGGATTTCGTGTTACAAGCGAAATTTAATGCGCTTCGGACGCATGAACTTTATAAAGAGGGTGGTAAAGGGTTATTTTTGTGCAACGTGTTTTGCCATTTTTATTTCACGTGCAGCCGTGAAAAAGGTTCGTTATTCACCGTGTTTCGTGAAATCGGTAAAAAGATCAACGTGCAAGAAATTTTTAATTGTTCGTTCATCGTGAAATGTCAATTTAATTTCGCGTTCTTCCGTGCAGATACCCCCCTTTACGCCCCTCTATAAAGTGTTGTTTTCATTTTTTTTAAGCACTGGGTCGATAACGCTGCAGGTAGATTATCAGTCCCCGAGGGTATCATCAGCTCAGTAGTCAGTGCTGACATGATTTTTGACAAACCTTTTAAATTTTTTTTTAGGTTCTTTTTTGTTATACATAGCTCTTCAACTGTTTCGGTTTTTATACATCCTTGGCTTTGCAACATTCCTGATAAAGATAACTCTAAAAAAACGCACGTCGGACGCATGAAATTCATGAAGTGTTGTTTTCACTTTTTTTAGTGCCTAACGAAATAGACATTTCTAAGTAATTAATAGGTATTAATATTAAAACCATGATTTTAAAACCACGACCTAATGATGTTTTCATAAATTTCAATTTTAACATAGGTAGGCATTATATTTGTCAATATTTTACACCTCGCTAACGTTCAGTATAAAGATATTGACAAATATAATGCCTACCCATGTTAAAATGAGCATAAAGCATGGCATGAAAGAATTATTTCTTAATTTTTGTTGTTTTAACAAGAATAACAAATATGCTACATAGCATGATATGTCCACCAGCAAAACCTTGACATAGCTAAGTTAAAGTGCATAATAATGAAATGGTTCTAATAGCAAAAGTTTTCAAAATTGTATCAACATTCTATAGATAATATCAGGATATGTTATGCTATTTTAGCGTAATGTTGTTTCTTACAATGCCAACATCTATTTTGAAAATTGCAGACGACGAATATTTTGACTCCAGAAATCAAATGATATCATAGTCTACTTAGATATCTGTCGAAATCCGAGCACTTTGAATGTTTATGTATTTAAACGGCAATCGAAAAATAAATTTTGATAACAGAAATTAATTCCGTATATCACATACATATTAAATTTCGTTTAAATCCGAGCAGCATGGTGTTTTTAGTATTATGATGGCCATTTTATTAATGGCGGCCGACGAATAATTTGTGATCAATTGATTGATTGATTGATTGGTTGTTAGTGTTTATCGCCACTTTCAGCACTTTTGGCTTTATCTTAGCGGTCAGTTTGTATTGATGTAGGAAACCAGAGAGAACCACTGACCTTCGGCATGAAAACTGACAATCCTCCTGGTCAATTGAAATTGTTGTCGAACGCACTTGCCACGTGCAGGGGTCGATTTCACAAACTCAGTGTAGACAGCCTAGTGATACAGTAGATAACACCGGGAATCAATTTGAAATAGCATTTTATGCCTACATATATCAATTTTCTTTGAAATCCTAGCACAAAAGAGGTTTTCTCAAAATTCTACATACATGTATTAAGCAAAAAAAAAAAACTGTACAACATTGCATGTCAGTCGTACTCATACTTCTGTAAACTCTGCGTTCACAAAAAGTATTTCTCAAGTTTTTTTATTTAATTTTACCAAAATGCATTTGCCTTCTTTCACGAAAAAATAATATTTATTTCTACATATTACAAAGTATGAAATTTCAGCCACTTTTTTACAATAATAGAGTTTTTGCGTTAACAAAATTGTTGAAGGACAGGCGAACAAAGTGAAAACTATAGGCCTCGCGCATCCTCGATAATTATAAAATTGACATATCAAAATGAGTAACACAACATAATAGAGATCACATCTGAGGGTCTATGATGTGGAAAACAATACTTCTTTCACGGTATGAAAATTATTTTTAAAACGTTAATGCCATGAATATGATGAATGGATTTAAGGTCATTTGATAACTTGTGTTGGAGGGTAGGATTATGATAAATTATATTTCTATAGATATTCTATATGGAACGTAAAAACGACGGTTTACGACGTGCAAAGGAAAGTCGTTAAAACCGTACGGATGCAGTTTGATTAAATACAGAGATTAATGTAGATTATACCAAAGGATTTATACAAGGACTAATTATCTCATTACTTAACCATCAATCAGATGAGGAACATGTATGAACCACACAATAACTATGAAGTAACATTTGAATTAATGACTAAGATTAGCGCTAAGGTTTCTCTTTAAAAAACCTGACGAACGCTAACTCTAATAATTGACGTAATCTGGTTCTATGAAATATTGCACAAATGCAGCAAACATACCTACGCACTGACATTTGATGTTATTACAATAATTCGTATTAAAATTGTATTTTTTTTAAAAATAAAAATGTCGACTAGAATATATGACGTTTGACTTATTTTTTTCGAGATTTGTTTGATAGTATTGTTCTCAAATGTTTAGTATGAGATCAACACTTAAGGTCTTCGTTCACTATTACTGACTTGGCATAATTATCTGAAAATAGAAACACTTCTGGATTTGCCTGCCTTCATCAAGTACATGCATGGTCTAAACTGTAAAGCGGATTAAAAGGAAAGTGGAGGTGGGTATAGAATAAAAAATAAAAGGATTTTTTAAACTTACACATTTTGTCGTCGATTGCTGTCTGCCGTGATTGTTATTCGTCCATTGTTTTAGTATAGATCAGATTCTTGATTTTCTAAAATTGTTTCACATTTTTTAATATCGGGGCCTATTATAGCTTACTTTACGGAATGTGTTTTTCTCATTGTTGAAGGCGGTAGGGTAACCTATAGTTGTTTACATCCTCGAGACTGAGAACATTTATAAGATATGGATAGAAAAAATTAACAACCCCACACTGAACTTTCTTTACACAATAGCTGATTTGATTCTATGACTTTTGAAACTAAAGCACGTCAATGCAAGATCCTACATTCCATGACATCTTGTACTATTTTTATTTTGTACCCAAGGTCAACAACACCATATGCGATATATTTCTTGTTGAAAACATTTAATTTTATGTCTTATTACACAAACAATAACAATTACATTTAACGGTTAAATATTTTTTATCTTTCGTTATAACGGCCAACAAACAATCAAACATAAATTGATTTGAGAAATATTCAGTTGAGCATGAAAAGTGAATTCAATTTCCTTAATCTATAAAAGTATGAGATCAACATGACATTTATTTGAATATCAATAAAAAGGAGCTAAACAAATGATGGCTAAGGCGCCCTGTAGAATATAAGTTCTGTCTCCTAGCATGCAATAGGTAGCCAAATGTAGAACAAATTTATGTTGATAACATATCACTAAACAGTGTTAATTTCATTTCGAACTTCAATTAACAACAAATCTTCTGCTGTTATTTGATTTGTACCAATTTGGTCGTGTTTGATACTATAGTGATTGTAGATTGAAATACCCTTGCTACAAGCGAACTTAGACAACTGGTCTGTTATAAGAAAAATAGTATTATTCTTTTTCCTTCGAGACTGTGGAGAGGCCGCTGTAAATAACAAATATACAACAGCCTAACAGCTGCCAAATTTTCCTGTGACAAACCGAATAATACCGCTTATGATAGAGTCCCTAGTGTGGACAGTGTATAACTTGCAATTGTTTTGCATGCACCTTCCAAATTTATTTCTTTATATTTTATGCCTCAAATTACATGTTAAAAAAATTTGGGGCATGAATTTTTAGGTATAGTAGTGATTTGGTCCAGTTTGAAAAGGAAAAAAATTGGAATGTCTGAAGCTGTCAAACTGAATTACAGACCCCCTTAAACATAAAATTATCCATATTTTGAGTTAGAGCCGACAGACTTTTCTATAATTTTGATATAATTTGTCTCAAAAGTAGTTCACTACACTGTAAAAATCTTTTTTGGATAGAGCAGGTGCGATTTTTTTTAATTTGCGTTTTTTGCACTACGAAATAACTGTGTTTTCGGGACAACTGTTAAAACGGTATTCATAGCATTTCCTATTGTTACTAAAACATTGTCTACTGGGCATTACCACCGTTAGTAAAACACGTAAGGGAGAAATTGTTAGTAAAACACGTAAGGGAGAAATTCTTATTTTCCAAAAACCTATTGCTTTAATCTGTTATGTAATGTTAAAAGTTGAATGAACATATATGTCAATGATACAGCAACCAATCAACTGACAAAACCGTAAGTGTCAACATGCGGTCTTTTTCACTACCTGTTATGAAATTTTGATATAAAATACTAGCATAAGATGCATTGAAGTAAATAATTGATCCTTTTACTTCGATGTCTTGTGTGCCGAAACAAGGACAGACGATACCAAGCGGGTAATCAAAAATTAAAGCGGATGAAAACAGACAAAAAATAAACTACAAAACACAAAACACAAAACAGAAACGTAAAGACTGAGCAACACGAACCCACACACCAAGCAACAGAAATATCAATCAAAATCATAAATATTCTTGCTCGTCAGTGTTGTTGTGATTTCACCAATCACACATCATTCAATTTTGCATTTTTTGAATAATTATGTTCAATATTTGTGCTATAAAATATACGCACAAACACCGTTTGGACAGCACTGATTAATACAAGACTCTTATTGACCTCATGTCTGATTTGATTTTCTTAAGCTGTTCATTTTAAAACTTAAAAAGGTGTTGTCTTTATAATGAAAGCTTTATTTGTTTTGTTATAGATTTTTTTAAATTCATCAGCTAATATAAAAAAAGGAGATTATTGGTATGATCGCCAATAAAACAACCATCCACCAGACGACTAAAATGGATGGAAGCAGCGAAAATTACCGTGCATACATTTGATTTTTAATACAACATGTTATGAGTTGACGTCCAAATCAAAGCTTGCATCTTACCATTTTTCATTAAAAATTGAAATTTAAAAATTATCAATGAGCATAAGAAACTAACAACAATTATAAGATTAAAGAAGAAAATATTTAAAACATCACATAAAAAAAGAGTTCAAATATACTCCACACACACACATTTTATATTTGTCAGTAAGAAAAAAGTTGTCCAAATAATTGGGTCCCTTCCATTTATTTAACCCAAAACATTCAGGAAAAGTGCCAAACAACTCGACAATATTAAGTATTTATATAAACTGTCGTCTGCGGGTTTATCGTAATTATCCCCAAGATCATTAGTCAATGTTTATATTCAAACATAGTAAGGAATCTTTAATAATGCCATGATCCAGTAATTAATCAATGGTAGAGCTAGGTACGTGATCTACTCATGTCCATAGTCAAGGGCCACAATTGATTTAATCCCAATATTAAATACCATGACTGCTACCGTATTGACTTAGAAGTATATAATATATACCTACCGCCGATACTTGGAAAATTACAAAACGTTTTAAAAATGCCGCAGAAAAAAACCCCTAATTTACATTCATTCTCAGTACAAAAGTACCCGCCCTCATTTGTTCAACAACTTTAGTCAATTTGTATGAAAAGCCTTAGTTTCAACCGTTTTCTGGTAATTGATCATCCCATGACATCAATTATTTTGGTGGAAATGTAAAGTGTGGGTTGTTCTAATGTTTTTTCCCTACAACTATTATTATATGAGGGTTTGGATGCATGGGGGTAATCTCGTTTCTTTATTCTTTCATTTTTATACCCTTTTTCTCTTATCTTTATTTATTTTGCCCATTTTTTCTATTCTTTATATATTAGCACCCAATTATTCTCTATTCATTATTTTTTTGGCGTATTTTTTCTCTATTCTTTATTTCTGTTGCCCTTTATTCTGCACTTTTGCCCATTATCTATTCTGTAAACCCCACCAAGACCCTCTTATATTGTTCATAAAAAAATGGAACACTTAAATTACTTCTTTCAACATTTGTAATTATTACATATTTGACAATTGTTTTTTTAAATAAACTTGATAATCCAATAGATGTGCTTACAATTTTTACTACATTTCAGGGGTGTCCTCGAGTATCTTTTATCTTAATACGTCCATAGAGCAAACTAAATATTTTCCGGAATTCATTAATTTCTTGTGTTGTATATTGTGTCACACGCATTATTGTCACCTTCTCTTGTCACACTTACTACAATACTACATTGCCTCGGTATCATGACCTGTCCGAGTGATGGACGTCGTGGGTTCGACTACCATCATATCAAAGGCTTAAAACTTTTCTGCCAAGCGTATAGCAAAAATTGGTCGTCTTGGAGCCAGACAATGTATTCTGGTAGGGTGACATCTCTTCCAATTGAATGCTACATTGGGTACTGGAAAATAAAAATTCGCGATCAACGTACAAACTTGTTTTAAACCCGCGGCACTCTTGTGAACAATGAGCATCTTAAAATCATCTGCTGGACGAATAGCACAATTTCTTTTGTTCAACCTAGTCGTGGTCTATTATCGAAAGTCATACATTAGCGTGTATATAATCATCTTCTTTAGAAACATTGTTGTCTCTTATTATACACTCCTTATTAAACCCCCATACAAATGACTCTGTTTCTCGGGAAAGAGACTTGTAAAAAATATTTCATATTTGTTCTTGGATAGTGCCTTTTTCAGATCAGTTTTAATATTGTATGCAAGTTTCCACTCAATAAAACCTCTAATGAATTCGATAATTTAAAAAAATTGAATGAGGACCATTTATTTTGAGAGTGGATTTGTAAAAATATTCTATTTATTCAATTCTTGTCGCCAGGATAGGTCCTTCATTTTTATCTGATCCTCTTCAAATTTGGATGAATTCTCAAATGGGGGCCTTGTAAAAATATCCAATATAAATTATGTTGGGAAAGGGGTGGGTTGGGGTATGTGATCCTGCTCCTTTAAGGTTCTTTCAGTTTCCAAATTAGTTAATCTACATTTTAAACATATACTGACCCCAAAAAGCTGTGCGAGTTGTTTGTGCATTGTATTACAACACTCGCCATGCCATTTTCCCAGTATGTTGTAATGAACTGAATATTCCCGCAAGTTACAATTGTTCATAATATTGGAAATGTAAAACAACAAAGAAAAAGAACTAATACATCTAACTGTTTACACAAATCTATCATTTTGCAGTTCAATTCATTTTGATGAAATTACTTGAAGCAATTTTCATAAAGCTAAATACTTTAGCAATTGCATTTTTTGTGGCATAACATGGCTAATTTAGTAAATTTAAATATATTTTGTTTGCCAATTAAACACTTTCAAAATTAATAAACGATTTGTATAGCCCGTAGATAAGAACAGTAAACTAATTTTAGATAATGGCAAATACTAGAAGTTTTATCAATTCTTTTTATAGACACAGTAATGAGATAGTTCTTTATAAATGATCACATAACCACTTTCTTATCACGAGGATCAACAATTCATTCACTTTACTGAGACAAATATGTCTTTTGAAGATCCACAGTTAGATTCAAAGTGTATTATGGAAAAATGCAAATTTATAATAATGAACTTTTTAATATACTGTCGTAAATCTTGGGAACATTGAGAACCGAAGAAATCTAAATATTGACTTGAATAATTTTTTCAAACAAAATTGTTGAAATCAATCTACGTTGGTAAATATAGATGGAACGCCTTTCAACATCAAAGTAAACTAATAGTTCCTTTCAAATATGATATTATAATTAAAAAAATCATATATGTTTTTAATTTATGACACTTTTATCAATATTTGCTACGCTTGTTGACGGAGAAAAAAAGATACGAAACTGACAGTCAGCTTGCTCTTTATCCGTATGTCCATTCCGTATAAGCTGGAATGTAATTAATATCCTATCTAAGTTTGACAGAATGGATTTAGACTATATTTTCTCATACAAACAAATTTAATAAATCGTTGTGATATTGTATATTGATAAACGTAACTTCAAATGAATGACAGCTCCATCAATAGTAGAATTAACTATCTGAACATAATGTGATTCTCACGATCATTTACAGTTATGTATTGGTCTATGTAAAACTCATTACTTTACTTCAATGCATAAGTCTTCCCTACAGCTTCCGGACTAGCAGTAAGAACTGACCATCTTTGGTCAAATGAGATTTGTCAAACAATCCATCTTCTTCTTGATCTTATATTAAACAATACATGACTGATTTCCATTGTTATGATTCAATCAGAAGTAAACGTGAGTAAAATTCATTGACAGCAGAACTGCATTACGAAAAAAAAAAAATACGGAAGTAACGAAATCGGTATCAACAACAACACGGCAACTGAGAACACTGTACTGACATTGTTCTTAACAGAAAAGAAAATTCATCACGCGCAAGACATTTGCATTGGCACTTATTTGTGCATAGGACCATTTGACCCATTTATATATGTTTTTTTATTCTCTTGTTAACATAATTTGTATTGGTATGTTATGTTGTAGACACCAAACATTTCTTATTTGCACGACTGACAGTGTTATAATGGATAATATCAAGATTTATTGCATTAGCATTTTGCATTTCTTTTCCATCCATTTTAATTCTAATTCATGTACATTTTGTATTATGATTATGTTTCACACATGGCATTTCATAAAAAATAAAATAAATAAAACAAAACAAAACAAAATTGGAATGTACGAATCTCTAACGCTAGGCATTTCAATTGGGCCTTCGACCTTTGTATATGAAATGTGTATTCTCTTGTTAACACGATTTGTATTGGTATGCCTTGCTTTCTAGACATAAGAGAAACACTCAGCATTTCTTATTTGCATCACTAACAATGTTAAAAAGGACTATGCATTTATTACACCTCATCAAAAAGATGCTTCTATTTAGCATTTCTTTTCCATTCATTTTAATTTCAATTCATCAATTTATCAATTATGATATTCGTTCCAACCTGGCTTTTCATAAAACAAAAAAACAAAAAAGAACTTCTACTCTCGCAATCGCTACAGCAAATAACTGAGAAGTGAAAAATAACCCATAAATTTACTGAATCTGAAGCTGTGTTCTGTATTTACCTCCATCAAGAACGCTCATACCAATACACTGAAAGTTAACTACAGGATGTATAACTACTTAAACACATGAAGAACTTAGTCTATATGATTAAAAAGGACATAAAAGAATAACCAAATCCATCTAAGGTCAACTCTACCTGAGGGAGTAGGAAAGTCAGATTAAAAAAAAATCAATTTATTTAGGAGGAATCACTCGTTTGTTAATGATTCTTATAAATTAACCTATTTTTTAGATCTGTCAAGAATTCAGTAAAGAGTATAATATTTGGCCTTTTATATAAACTTTTTAATATATATATGCATTTCTCTTTTCTATAAAATGTAAACAATTTATAATGTTATGGAATTTCTCCCCAATATCTAGATAATACAGGTTACACTTTCTATTTTCCCGTTCTATATTGAACCATCTTCCAAGTTCGACTGGATGTTTATGGTTACATATTCTAAATTTACAAAACGTCAAAAAATATTTTTCATCTAGAATATAAAAATATTCTTCAAATCTAAATATATTTTATAAATACGGTAATTCAAGGCTTTCGAACAGTTTTGAATAGTCTTTGTTTAGCCATGTCTGCTTGAATTGATCACATAATCTTACTTTCATATTATATTTCAAACAGATATCATTTAAAAAGTACTGTGTGTTCCAGGTATAAGAAAATCCACATTCATCAAATAAACTTTGACAAATCTTAACCATTTTTAAAAAATCTATGTTTTTGGTACAATATAAGTGGAACAATAATCTATATATGAGACAAGAATACTTTGACTGTTATCTTATAATTAATGTAAACCATTAGAAAATCTTCCTTAATTTACATCAATAAAAAGAATTCTCATATTTCCGATCCATATATCAGAACACGTTTGACTACTCTTTCAAAAAGATCAAACTGAAGAGAAACTGATAAGCTATGAAATTTTCCCCTTTTATGTATCACATACAGTATTTCTGTCCCCTTTTCAACCTTTGATTTAATTGCCTCTTTTTATAACTTTTTGTTTTTGTTAATACAATACACACATAGCTAAACTCTTGAACGATTTCTGCCTCTTGATTATCTAAAATGAAGTGTAAATCATCATGTAATCTTCCATTTTTCAATTTATCAGCGGAGAATTTAATTACCAAATCCCAAAATATGTATGTTATAAATCATGCCAGATCCAAAGCACCAACTTCCGTGAAATGATGATACCACAAGGGACTATCAGTCCACCAGCAGTGGTATAGACACAGTGCTAGAATAATGAAAAGAAAACTTTATAATTTTGTTGCGTTCATATTTGCTGTGAAAAGTAAAATAAGAAAAATACCGAAATCCAAGGAAAATTCAAAACGGAAATTCTCTTATCAAATGGCAAAATCAAAAGCTCAAACACATCAAACGAATGGAAAACAACTGTCATATTCCTGACTTGGTACAGGGGTTTCCTAATGTAGAAAATGGTGGACTAAACCTGGTTTTATAGCAAACAGACATAATAGGTAAAAATGTCAAAATTGGGTTACAGCAGTCAACATTGTGTTATAATTTTAATCACTATAAAAACAAACAACTAAAAAGTCTACCTCCAAATTCAACAAATATGTTGCCATAAGACACTCCAGCATACTGATCACTTGTTCCTTAGTGTAGCATGTTTGACCTTTTTGTTCACTATTAACAAAATATGTCGTATGGTATCCCAAATCAATAAATTTATAGCATATGCTATCATTTTTATATTGAAAAGCATTGTGGATTATTTTTTTTAGACGATTTTTCAATTTCACATGGGGAATAGTGGTATAAAGGGTTGAAAAATCAAAGGTTTTGATAGAATAAGTTTCAGAGAAAGATCGAGATTTAAAATTATCCAGAAGTTTTTAGAATCCACATATGGTTAATACCACTACGCAATAGTAAAAGGAATAGCCAAATCCCTTCAAGAACAAGTTGGAAACTAAGTTTCCATTTTTATGAATTTATTTCATGTACACCCACAATTACATTTGAATAACACTTGTTTGATTATGTCATGACTAATTTAGTGAGGAAGGACGGAAATTAGAAAATTTGCATAGCAAACAAGAAAATAGAATCATCCCGATAGATATTTGGATTAAAAAGCAATAACTGATTTAAATGTTTTGCCATCAATGAAAGAGTATTGCAAAATATCAAATCGTTATTATTAAGCGAAAGAAAGTTTTGAAGAATACTTAACCACATGCTCAAATATGGAGAAAAGATGAATATATCACATCAAATGTAGTGAGATAAAAGAGAAGCTGAAGATTCCGAATGGATATTTCAACTCATCAGTTACAGACAAATTGACAACAACATGGCAACAAACGAAAAACAACAGAAAGACAAACATCAGTCTACAAAACACAACACAGGAAAGTAAAGACTAAGCAACACGAAACCAACCAAAACTAGTGGTGATCTCATCTGCTCCAGATCGATAAGATTTGAAGACCCTACTCCACATGTGGCACATGGTGCACCCGTCGTATTGCTCATGACAAGCCTCATTCGATGACGATGACTTCATTGAATGAGACTTATTACCGAGTTCGAACTTACATGATATCGAGGAAAAGAAGAATGTGATTACGACAAATGAAATAAATCCGTCGTCATATGTGAAACCAACTCGTAGTGACGTTTGTAAACTTTTCGATGGGATGATTTCAACTTTACCACTTGAAACCCTTGGTTCAATAGCTTCATTGTAAGTAGAAACTCTATCAAATCAAGATAGGTAACGCAAGCACGGGGATATCGTATTAATAATGAGATATATACTCCATATGCATATTGGTTTGTTGCTAAATATAAATGTAAAGTTCACAATCGGAAAGCTGAACTCATTTCTTTACTCAACCGACCTTAATTGTTAATCTCTAGATGTAGAAAATATGAAAAAAGATTGTTCGCCATAATAAGATATTGCAACCAGTTTTCCCCTAGCTTACGGGCTTTAAAATATTCAACACCAGGACTATTAATTTAAAAAAAACTGTAAACGCTTCATTTATCCTTTTTCTCTTCACGTTATTAGTTCTTGTACATCCGTAGGTTTTATAATTTTGGGTTTGAGTGTTCCTGATCAAGTTATATCCAGAAAAGCGCCTCGGACGCAAGAAATTAATAAAGTTTTATTTTCTTTACTAGCGGTGGATCTGACATGATTTTCGACAAACTTTTCTTAAATTTTCAGTTGATAAATGATTTTCGACAAACTTTTCTTAACTTAGTTGATAAATTAAGAAATTATAAAAAAAACTACCAAGGTTCCAACTCTCTCAGGCTAAGTTGACATTAAATGAATTTGGCAATTTTTTAGGTTTTTTTTTGTCATATAGGTCATCGAGTGATTGAAATTTGTACATTTACTTTTGTTTTATGATTCTGCTACAAAATACACAAATTGTACAATGCATCAGAATAGATTTTGCAATGTAAAATTGGAATGTTGTTTATCCAGTACATGTACTCATAGCGCGTTCGTTTTTACCGATTCTTTCGACTGTAAGTAATTTTATTGGTTGCTAATCTACTGCTTACGCAATAAATATCATAAAAAATGGAAAATAAGGATTTTTATCATTTTATTAAAGGAATAATCACTCATTCATATAAAATATATACCAGCATCATGTTATTTGGTCAGAAGATTTCTAAATGGAGCAAGATTCTCAAATACACATGTACTATACTGCACTTTGTGTCTCTTAACCAAGGCAGTCAATAAATTAAGTTACAAAATGAATAATAAGACAGTAATCCAGTCCAAAGAACAAACAATAATTATGTCATTCGAAAAACAGGAAGGGAACCTATAATTCTTCACTTATAAATCACGTGATTAAAGAGGAGCCATGTTTTCTATTGCTACTAAATCATCATTACTATCAATTGTCGCCTTTTGTGTCTGTTGTCTGTTCAGTGCATCAGTTATTAAACAGAAAAGAGCCAAAGGTGCCGAGAAAGATTTGAGACATAAAATCAGACCTCAGAGTTTACTGAGTCATATGATAGACCTTTACCTACAAACTATTATAGTGAATTATCAGAAATCATTTGATATTGCACTTTACATTAGATATTGTATAATTATATGTCTTCAATGTAAATGTGTTTTTGATCTGAAATCGAATCATCTGCAAAAGTACATTACCGATATTCAACTATAAAATAGTTTACATAAATGAAAAACCCTTCTTTATTGTAGAGTTTAGAAAGTTGCTTTACGTCGTTCTCAAATCCTTTAACATACCTCTAGCTGTATAATGACGCATACTTGTATGTTTTTTTGTGTTTCTTATCGCCGGAGTGATATTCTGATTTACACATACTCTACGTCTCCTATTTAATATTACCTGGCCCACAGGGTGATGTGAGCTTTTCTCACCACTTATTCATTTGTCGTCGTCGTGATTAAATTTTACAAAGAATCGTCTCCTCTGAAACAACTGGGCCAATTGGAAACAAACTTGGTCACAATCATCCTGGGGTATGTACTTTAAATATGAGACCGAGGATCCCGCCTGCTATGCATCATGACAAACTAAATATTGAATATGGGAGTAAAATATAAATATTCCCTATTATCTTTGAAATAACATAAACGGTACCAATTTTTCTGCACCAGATGCGCATTTCGACAATCAATGTCTCTTCAGTGATGCTCGAGGCCAAAATATTTGAAAATCCAAAGCTTATTAAAAAGATGAAGAGCTATAAACCAAAAAAGACAAAAAAGTATAGTCAAAGCCGGACAACCGTTATAGATAAATACAATCTGACCTGGCACTCAGGAATATAGAGTGTGATGATCTAACTACCGTTTATTTGGACCAAAAACTGTCGGACAACTCCTTATAAGTCGTAAAGGTGTTGTTGCCTGTTAAAATGCGATTTGTTTGAAGAAACTATAATTTGAGAAAAAGTATAATCAGCAAAAATTAAGCGACTGCTTATATGAGTAATTTCCATTGAAAGACGAATTTAACCTATTATTATGTGGGAACAATAAAAGATAAGGAGACACTATAAACAGCAAAACTGATGAGCAGGATAAGATGCACTATTAAGTCAATTTGGCTAAAATCGTAACTTGATTCGGTACTGGAATTATTGTCCTTAAATAACAATTTTTACCCCGTAATGACCTTTTTGTTTTGCCAGAAAATATCAGAAATGTTCTAATTTCATTGTATGATTTTTGTCCAAAAAAGCAAAATATAGGCCTTTTAGCCTCTAATTACATTCTATTACCCGATAAACTTTTAAAAATCTCTCAGCTGCTTCCATTAATATAATGATAAATTACTAAAATAATTGATATAATTTTTAACTTATTATATATGCCGAATAATGTACATTAATATCAGATATTTTAAAATGTTTCAAGTCTACCAATTTTTTTATTGCAAAGATATAAATCAAAGAAGCTATCTGTCAATATGAGTTTACTGTAATGAATAGAATATATGTCTTGTAAATTGTCCAAGTAACTCAATTTATCATTTAAAAAAATCCCACGTAACAAATGCTTTGGCTTTTCATCTTTCATCTTTCATCAATTTTTAATTTCCTTATAGATTTTTATAGATTTTCCTAGTTTATACAAAATCAAAATGAACTTTATTCTTCAAAACTATGCATATTTATCATTAAATAGTATTAATAGACATACAATATTTGAACCTTCAACAATAAATTAATTAGCCTATAAAATATAAAAATGACAGCAAAAACTATACTGAAAATATACAAAAAGTTACATGAAAATATATAAATTCGCCAACATATGCATGAGTTCGAATCCCGGCCAGGGAAGAACAAAAATTTGCTTCCGCAAAATTACAGATCTAACATTGTTGGGCTGTTATTCAGACGAATGATATATACAGAATGTGTTTTCAGTATTGTATCACCATCACTGATGATCCGATGGATAAAATCTGTCGTAGAGTTGTCACTGGTTCAGACGTACTTATATTTATATATATAATGTACACAGCCATGTATCACCATCACTGCTGGTAATCCGATGGATCAATCTGTTGTAGAGTTGTCACTGGTTCAGACGTACTTATAAATATAATTATTTCTGTGACTGTATCTTGCATTCATTTGTAGGATCCTTTACAATAGATATTTCAGCTGATCTGTAACAATTCCATCTTCATGCCTTATATATCATTTACTGTATTACGACGCTAGATTAAAACTGACGAGGAAAGGTAACATCCGGCCACCGAAAGCTTTATTATTGTGAAGCCTAGGTGGTCCTGTGGTCTACCGCGTCGGATATAGTGCAGGCGATTTGGTGTCACGATATCTCAGTAGCATGAGTTCGAATCCCGGCGAGAGGAGAACAAAATATTTGCGAAAGCAAATCTACAGATCTAACATTGTTGGGCTGATGTTTAGAAGAGTTATATATATATATATACATAATCAATCTAATTATCAGGACAAAAATGTTAAATCTGCAAATTTGCGGAAGCAAATTATTGTTCTTCCATCGCAGGGATTCAAACTCATGCTATTGAGATATCGAGAAAACACCACCTGCACTGTGTCCAGCGCTGTAGACCACTCGGCCACCTAGACTTAACTAAAAATTCAGCTTTCGGTGGCCTAGTGTTACCTTTCCTCGTCAGTAGAATCTAGAGTTGTAACACAGTACATGATATGTTAGGCATGAAGATGGAATTGATTGCAGATTATGTATATATATATATATATATATATATAAAGTACGTCTGACCCAGTGACAACTCTACAACAGATTTATCCATCGGATCACCAGCAGTGATGGTGAAACATGGCTGTGTAAATTTTGTATAGACAACTCGTGTAAACATCAGCCCAACAATGTTAGATCTGTAAATTTGCTTTCGCAAATTTTTTGTTCTTCCCTCGCCGGGATTCGAACTCATGATACTGAGATATCGTGACACCAATTCGCCTGCACTGTATCCGACGCGCTAGACCACACGACCTAGGTCCAGATGTAACAAAATGGATCTTATTTATTAATTTAATACCAAACAGAAAACAATAAACTTGCGGAAAAGATGGTATACCGCAAACAATAGGTGCAAAAATTAGTACACCATATCCGGATTTCGACAATTAATGTCTCTTCAGTGATGTTAGGAATCGAAACGGTATTTGGAAGGCCATATAATTTACCTCAATTTAGGATAGACTCTTGAATTTAAAGAGTCTATAGATAGATATAAGAAGATGTGGTATGAGTGCCAATGAGATATTATTCCATCCGGCAGTCTGAAATCTCGTTTAATGTACAAAGAAAACTATCTTCAATAAAAGAGAACGTATAATCCCTTATTACTGCGAAGAAGTCTTAGTGATCAAAGTTCTTATACAAAAAATTGAAATAGTAATCGACTTAAATCGTTATCGCCAACAGCGACCAAATATTTTGAATTTGTTATGTGTAGATCAAGCAACTCTCTGAGGAATGTATAAACAGATTTCAAAGACATTACAATAGATATAGGAAGATGTGGTATGAGTGCTAATGAGACAACTCTCCATCCAAGTCAAAATTTATAAAAGTAAACCATTATAGGTCAAAGTACGGTCTTCAACACGGAGCCTTGGCTCACACCGAACAGCAAGCTATAAAGGGCCCCAAAAAATTACTAGTGTAAAGCAATTCAAACGGGAAAACCAACGGTCTAATCTATATAAAAAACGAGAAACGAGAAACACTTATGAACCACATCAACAAACGACAACTACTGAACATCAGATTCCTGACTTAGGACAGGTGCAATCAATTGCAGCGGGTTTAAACGTTTTAATGGTACCAAACCTTCACTCTTATCTAAAACAATAGTGTAACATCACAACATAGAAAGACAAACTATAAAATATCAATTGAAATGACTTAACTCAATCAAACGACATATTAACACCAGTGAACATACACTGAACAAATAAATTTGATCTATGATACAATATAAATACAAAATAAATAAACTAAGGGAAGAATAATTAAAGTAACATGTTATACCGCTGTGAAATGTTAAACAATTTAAGAAAAACAATATGCTAAAACAAAAATATCAGCCATTTGCAATTACTTTAAACGCCGGTAATGAAAATAATTTTATTGTTAGGTATACGTGTACAGTTCAAATGGAGAAAGGAAATATTTTTACAAAATAAATAATTTTGATGTTCATAGTACGAAGAAGTGAAAATTTATAGTAATACCAAACACTTATCAAAGCTGGTATATAGACCAGATATAACCCTGAATAACATTAAATAACAAAAAGCATTACAATTAGTAATAGTGATTTCCGCGCTTTAAGTACAATATTACCGTAAAATTTAGGATGTGAAATACCGTTTTTAATCAGTTTTCTACAGGTACAGCCAAATTTACTAATCCAATCTTTGTATCTATGAAAGAATTTAGTAAAAGTTTTACGTAATTTTTGGTAACGATATCCCTGAATTAATAATTTACCAGTGATGTATATATATATATATACATTTACGTGGTTCATGATATATTGCCTGGACCTGTTTCTATGGTGTTGATGGGCTGGAGGTGATCATACATCATGCTAAGTAACCTTTCCGTCAACTTTATATTTCATACTGGAATTATTACTGCTCCTGAGAGTAACGCAAATTGATCAACTAGAATCTTGAGTGTTTATTAAGTGTTTTAGGTTGTGTAAAATGTTCATGTTTAACCATTCCTTCATTTTATTGATGTCAATGACAAGTCAATACCACGTCAAAGATCTGTTATAGATTTCCGGTTCTTCATTTTTAAATTTCTTTGATGAAGAGGTGACACAAGGGACAATACTGGTCGTGGTCGACAGCAGTTATTCGCATTTAATTCAAAAAGATTTACTTGCGTATAATTCAAAGTTAGTGTCAATTTGCACACATATCTAAAGTGGAAAATAAAGCTAAAATATGATTTCAATTTGGTTGTTTTTGTATCTGTACTTCCTATTACCTTTTCATTCATTCGGATCTTTGATGACTATAGAAGATAAACCATTTGGGACGACCTTGTACTGAAACAAACAATTTCTTCTTCCAATTGATTGACATTCGTTTTGATAAATTCAAATACCATTCCAGGAAAATACCACACCTTTTCATCAAATTTCAATGACTGTATTATCTTTGAAGAGGATATAGAATAAAATAATAAAGTAACTTCGTTAAAGCAAACAATTAATTAATACATTAACCTTCGATCAATGTTAAAGCACTCTCTTAAAGGATTTGTTCATTACAATAAAGTTAATTATACAGCATTCAGAATCCGCCATGAATAAAGTGACAAATCCCTGCTATATTTCACAGTCAATCTAATATTTTGGAAAAGTCACAGTCGATATTTTGTATAGAACTTTAACATTCCAGAACAAGCACGTCCATTGGTATCATAAGATCTCGTTTTATTTCCTATCAATAGATTACGCAATACTTTAGTTATCAATTGGTTATGCTATTTCTGTTTTTATGTGAATTTCAGTATAATTCTAAGTAGTTTCAGAAGAATGCAAACTGTTATTAAAACATAAAAAAGAATATAAGTAGTGGGAAGAATCAATAATACTTAAACAAACGAACATTAAGGTTGAATTAAATTCGTATTTAACCAGCAGAACGAATACAATATCTCAGGTCATCTTCCATAATTTCATACCGAGATATATTTTTAACGAAAATGATGGCGTGCTTGATGATATAAATTAGCAAATCACACCAAAACCTGTCATCTGGGATGAATTCACGAGAGCATTATCTGCAGAAAAGTTAAGTCTGAAAACCATTATATATAATTACGAGATACAATTGCACATCTATATCTTAATCCTTATATTTAAAGTATGTTCTTATTTTCACAATTTGGAGAAAGAAAAAAAATATTTGAAAGAAAGTTTCTATTTTATACATTCAATCTTTAATTGGTTAACTAAAAGTCAAAATTGGTTTTACATGCTTTTGAAGGTCCTTTCAATTTGGTTGATGGTTGTGACTTTTCGACTTTCTACAGTTCAATTCCTCACTTTCTTATCAAAAAGAAGTTTTCTTAGTTAATATCTAGTACTTTTAGTAAATGATTTCAGACTTATTTAATGCGACTCGTGTAAAGCCTTCTTGATGAAAATGCTAGATATACTTACTGGAACTGTGATTGGATGAGTAAAGCTGACTAGTTTCTCCTTAACAACATCTATGTACAATATATCGACAGTGTGTACGTATTCCTATCAAGTCTAAGGACACAAAGTGCGCCCCTTTAAAAGAGAGGCGAAAGATACCAAAGGGACACTGAAACTAAGAAAAAAAGAAATTGACAATGTCATGGCAAAAAAAAACAAAAACAAAAAACGATCTAAAAGACAAACAACAGTTTACAAAACACAACATATAAAACCAGAGACTGGGTAACACGAACCCAACCGAAAACCGGGGGTAATTTTATGTGCTCTGGAATGGTAAACATATCCTGCTCCACATATGGAACCCGTCGTGTTGCTCATGTAAGGAAACACCGGGTGATAAGTCTAATTTGGTAGGTCACATTCGAGGAAAAGAGGACGGGATTGTTATTACGACAATTGGAACATATTCGTCGTCATCTGTGAAATAGATATTCTATAACGGACGACCAACTCGTGATGGCGTCTGTAAAATTTTCGAATACATGATTTCAACTTCACTACTTGGAACTCTTGGTTTGATAACTTTCTTCTAAGCAGCAACCCTCTATCAATGAAATAAAATGGCTGTGTAGAATTTGTTATCACAGATTAAATTCGTTATCACGAATTTATGGAATTAGTTATAACAGTATTTTTCAATTCGTGATAACGGTTTAAAATCGTTATAACAAATTGTAGAATTCGTGATAATTATTTCTGCGAATTCGTGATAACGAATTTATTCCGTTATAACTATTTATCAAAATTATTATCACGATTTTAATCCGTTATCACGAATTACAAAAAACTTGTGATAACTATTTCTACGAATTCGTGATAACGAATTCAATCCGTTATAACGTCTTGTACAATTCGTTATCACGATTTATAAAATTCGTTATTACGATTTTCATCCGTTAACACGAATTACAAGAATTGTGATAACGAATTTAATTCGTAATTACGAAATACAGAAACTGTTATAACTAAATCCGGAAATTCGTTTTCACGAATTTAATCTGTTATAACGATTTAAATTTGTGATTTCGAATTCAAATATATATTTTTGGTAGGTCCTAAATGGGCATCTGTATAACTCAGTATATATCCGTCTAATTTATGAACTTATCATCACTTACCATTAACTTGATGATATTGTGTACTTAATAATCGAGAATAATCTTATTATACTGTGGAAATTTACCAAAGAAAACTTACATTGAATAAATCTAATATCAACAGCAGTAATTGGAATTTCAGTTTCATTTTAAAAAAATACGACAAAAGAGGGGATTCTTTGGTTCCCCATCTTAAATTTCCCATTTTTGAACGGTGATGTTCTTTTTGGTCCCTTCTTATACAGTGTGTTTTCCCAACTTCCTCGATATACCCGAGTAGTAACGTTTTAGATTTCAATGAATGTAATATGTGTATAACTGTTAAAATGTTAAGTGAAGGTTCTCTTTACCTTCAATTACTTAAAACTTTTACTAAACTATTTCATAGACACAACGATTTGCTTTCGAAGTGTGACTATACATGTAGAATTCTTGTTACAGACGAGATATAACATTCAAATGTTTACGGTAATGTTGTTGATAAATTCTCTAACTTTAGAAATGATACATGTAAACTTGTTAATCCTCTGAATAAACTTAACCTGAAAGAAAATCAATTAAACACCGTAGTAATTGTTTGAATATTGTTTTCATTGTACTAACATTGAATATGTTTTTGAAATTGAAATTTGAATTGCTACATGTATACAGTTGTGAAAACTTATGGTCCTATATCCTGTCAATATGATGTATTTAAATTTTGACT
Organism: Mytilus californianus; assembly: GCF_021869535.1. NCBI lineage: Eukaryota > Metazoa > Mollusca > Bivalvia > Mytilida > Mytilidae > Mytilus > Mytilus californianus. The sequence continues at coordinate 28,542,572 of NW_026262679.1, forward strand.
CCTGCACAAGGTCGTGCTTTTCTCGGACTGATTATCACGTCTATACATTAAATTCGTTGGATGTGTACTGATTGATTATTTAGTCTTGGGGAACACAATTTAGTTATAAGTTGTTATTGGCCTTGAACTAGCTCAATTCAGTGTTTGTCGTTGGTTGCTTTCTGTCATATTTGTTTTTTTTATTTTATTTAGTCATAAATCAGGTCAGAGGTTTTTTCCATTTGAAATGTTTTTACACAGGGTTTTTATGTTGACTATACGGCATGGGTTTTGCTCCTTGTTGAATGCCGTACAATGACCTACAGAAATCTCATCGGCAATGATGACACATCCCCTTGTTTTATATAAATATAACGCATGCAATTCTAGAAATATATGGCAGGTTAATAAGGATAACAGAAAACTTTCCATTTTCACTGTAAGTGCGATGAATTATCATTGTTAGTTCGTTCACCATTAATTTCCAATTTTCGATAGCCTAATGATCTTAAATTGTGGATTTAAACTTTTAGATTTTTCAATGAGGGAATGACGTGTTGACTTTAATGATTACACTGAATAAACTACAGCACAAACTTATAATCGAGTTAAAGTTATTCACAAATTGATCTTAACCACTGTATATAGAAACGATAAACTTACCTAGTGTACGTCGTAATTACCCAGTCGCAAGGTTACATTTTATTACGGGTATACCACATGTGGAGCAGGAACTGCTAACCCTTTCTGAGTTAACCCCTGTTTTTTTTGTAACGTTTGTGTTGCTCAGTCATTAGTTCTCTTTTTAGTGTTTTGTGGACTTGTACATTTTTACGTCGCTTTTTTTCAATTTTTGATATGGTGTTATCAGTTTTTCTTCGACATATGAGTTTTGAGTGTTCCTTTGGTCTCTCCAGCCTCTATTAAAAAAATCTGTATATCTATGTAGCTATGTATCTCAATATAGATTTATAAATCTGTATATCTATGTAGCTATGTATCTCAATATAGATTTATAAATCTGTATATCTATGTAGCTTTGTATCTCAATATAGATTTATAAATCTGTATTTCTATGTAGTTATGTATCTCAATATAGATTTATAAATCTGTATATCTATGTAGTTATGTATCTCAATATAGATTTATAAATCTGTATATCTATGTAGTTATGTATCTCAATATAGATTTATAAATCTGTATATCTATGTAGCTATGTATCTCAATATAGATTTATAAATCTGTATATCTATGTAGCTATGTATCTCAATATAGATTTATAAATCTGTATATCTATGTAGCTATGTATCTCAATATAGATTTATAAATCTGAATATCTATGTAGCTTTGTATCTCAATATAGATTTATAAATCTGTATACTAGTATCTATGTAGCTATGTATCTCAATATAGATTTATAAATCTGTATATCTATGTAGTTATGTATCTCAATATAGATTTATAAATCTGTATATCTATGTAGTTATGTATCTCAATATAGATTTATAAATCTGTATATCTATGTAGCTATGTATCTCAATATAGATTTACAAATCTGTATATCTATGTAGCTATGTATCTCAATATAGATTTATAAATCTGTATATCTATGTAGCTATGTATCTCAATATAGATTAATAAATCTGTATATCTATGTAGCTATGTATCTCAATATAGATTTATAAATCTGTATATCTATGTAGCTATGTATCTCAATATAGATTTATAAATCTTTATATCTATGTAGCTTTAGATTTATAAATCTGTATATCTATGTAGCTATGTATCTCAATATAGATTTATAAATCTGTATATCTATGTAGCTATGTATCTCAATATAGATTTATAAATCTTTATATCTATGTAGCTTTAGATTTATAAATCTTTATATCTATGTAGCTTTAGATTTATAAATCTGTATATCTATGTAGCTATGTATCTCAATATAGTTTTATAAATCTGCATATCTATGTAGCTATGTATCTCAATATAGATTTATAAATCTGTATATCTATGTAGCTATGTATCTCAATATAGATTTATAAATCTGTATATCTATGTAGCTATGTATCTCAATATAGATTAATAAATCTGTATATCTATGTAGCTATGTATCTCAATATAGATTTATAAATCTGTATATCTATGTAGCTATGTATCTCAATATAGATTTATAAATCTTTATATCTATGTAGCTTTAGATTTATAAATCTGTATATCTATGTAGTTATGTATCTCAATATAGATTTATAAATCTGTATATCTATGTAGCTATGTATCTCAATATAGATTTATAAATCTGTATATCTATGTAGCTATGTATCTCAATATAGATTTATAAATCTGTATATCTATGTAGCTATGTATCTCAATATAGATTAATAAATCTGTATATCTATGTAGCTATGTATCTCAATATAGATTTATAAATCTGTATATCTATGTAGCTATGTATCTCAATATAGATTTATAAATCTTTATATCTATGTAGCTTTAGATTTATAAATCTGTATATCTATGTAGCTATGTATCTCAATATAGATTTATAAATCTGTATATCTATGTAGCTATGTATCTCAATATAGATTTATAAATCTTTATATCTATGTAGCTTTAGATTTATAAATCTTTATATCTATGTAGCTTTAGATTTATAAATCTGTATATCTATGTAGCTATGTATCTCAATATAGTTTTATAAATCTGTATATCTATGTAGCTATGTATCTCAATATAGATTTATAAATCTGTATATCTATGTAGCTATGTATCTCAATATAGATTTATAAATCTGTATATCTATGTAGCTATGTATCTAAATATAGATTTATAAATCTTTGGGGTTACGAATTTTTGGCTCAGAGCGCTCCAGAGGAAGGTAAAACAAAAAATTAATCGAATTCAAAGCAGAAAATCGGTACATCTACTTTGAGTTACTACCACTAGATATAATGGATGTTACGTATCACCCGCCATGTAGTCAATATGCAAAATTGTTCTTAATTAATCACGTTATTAAATTCTGAGCTGACAAATTAGAAAGTTTACAAAAAAAAAAGGGTTTGCAGCAATTTTGGATTCCTTTTAGGCCATTTATTCTACTCAAGTACTGACAATCATCCTAATAATAATAAACAGCGTTCATAACTATTATGAATAATTTATTTGTCCATTTTTTTCATTTTAATGTTATCATGTTCTGTACGTTGCTATTGAAGAAAATATGATAGATACATGTTTTTGTAGAATTGTACAGAACAAAAATGAAATGATATGTATCTCGAAGACACTACATTGTAATACCTCAAACAGAATATTTGACTAAATGGTGCATACGCCACCATCCTTTTGTTCACATTTAATCATGAGTTGCTAGTGTTTTTGTAAAGAAGAAATGTTAAAGAAGGATGAAACCATCGGGTAGAGTATATAATTTATTCCTGGTATCAATGATGAGTTTATGTCAAATAACAATGGTATAGACTATATGGTAGTGAACTAGCTACATTATAGATACATATAAATTATTTTTAAAAGGCTACAAGTATATTGAAGCATTTGCAATTAAAGAACTTTTCGAAGACTACATGCTAGTATAAAACCTTGACAACTCCAAATACACATGAACAAATGTCTCAACAGACAGCATTGAACATTTAGTCAACACAAATTCTAACTCAACATGAAGCGCATTTCCTAATGAAACATACGTTACGCCAAAGTACGTAAAATGGTATGCATGATAAATAACAACTAAAACATTGAAATTCTTTGGTTTCCATTCTTTTAACAGCAGGATTGCATACTTAAAGAGATAATGGTGCTTATCTCAACTTGTATTTTAAAAGAAACTGTATGAAAAATTGATAGGGCTATATATAAACTATCTACACACGAAGTTTTGATCATATGATAATTTGACGAATGGGTTTTTAAGTTGTCTGAAATTTCTTGGTTTAAAATTAATTACTTATTTAACATCAATAAACTCCGAGTTAATGGCTGATTTATTTTTTTGATATAAAAGTTTTTCGTTCACTGGGAACGTTAAACTCAAAAAATGAACTCCATCGACAAATTCGCAGAATAAATACAAGTTCAAAAGTAAATGTCAATTAATAATTGGCCATTAGCAATTTTTCATCTCTTAAAACATGTTTGAAAGTTCAGCTATAATATTTGAGCAGTGAACGATACATTTGACAACTGCACATGTGTCTTTGGGCAATAAACATTATGTTAGTCATTTTTTTTGTCAATCAAAAACTTATGCTTTTTCATACAATGATGTGTATCATGATCTAAAGCAAGTACTTGTTATACCAAAACCTATTGCAATAGAGAAAATAACTAATGTACCAAACTTCTGAAATATTAAAAGTCAACGTTCACACACACTTAAACATCTCTACTTTCGACAACTCTATGGTATATTATCTGCAATGGATAGCCTAGCCAACAGCTACGCAGGGGTTTCTCCATATATATACTTTTTCATCTTGAATTCCGCTCAACATTGTAAGAACTGCATTTTTGCACTTGAAAATTATATATATCGTTCCCAGAGCGGGGTTTGAGCATTCAACGACAACTACGCATGCACCGTGTGTCCAACACATTAGTGCACTTGGCCAACTGGGAAGAATAAATAATCTAATGCATCCAAGGGACTTAACAGTTGTTTATTACACGAGGCCGTACATTCAGATTTTTACATTTTTCTCCTGTGAACTTTGATGGTTGACTGTCTAATTAATAAATACGTTGCATCTTACTTTTATATATAACTGCATGATTCCAATTGAAATAACTTAGTTATGATGCAGAATAATGAGTTGTCACATTCACAGTGGGGTATTACTACTAATAATTTAAAATTAAATCATTTTAAAATTTAATAAGGTGCTGTGTTTTCAAATTGGTGTCATTCTGGGTAATAGATATTAATGTATGTAGTAATAAGATGCAAGCTAGAATAACTTCAATGAAAGTGTCACGAATTTACGTGCAAAGAAAAAATAATAAAAGTATAAAAACTTATCTGTATGTACTAATGGGTTTATGTATAATTCATAAAACGGATGGTTTACTAAATAAGTAAAGGTTAAGACTGCCATATACATTTTACAAAACAAGAAGAAAATATATAGTAGCAGATATGACTTGTTGAAAAAAAATCTAAGCTTTCTTATACATTATTATAAGAAGTCTTGCTTGTGTCACAAGGAATATTTTAACACATTGACTATATTGTCAAAGCTTTTACGCTTGTATTATGCAACTCCTCTGGTTATTCCTTTTCGATGCTTGAACATGTTTTGCTCAGGAAGCTCCACATTTCTTCATATTCTAAAATATACATCTCCGATACAATTGGGGCAATATTTCGATATTCTTGTTAATATCATTCTAAATCCATCCCATATATATTGCATGATATCAATTTCTGCCTAAAAAATTAGTTTTCAATGGTTAAATCTCAAATATATCACTTAATATATTTATTCTTTCATATTTTTTTTTTTTATATTTTACGTGTTATTGAAATTGGCTTCATTATTGCAGCTGACAGTGTATTTATACATAAAAAAAAGCTTCAACTGGGCAAAATAGTTGATTTTTTGTCTCAGGATGACAGAAAACCATTGAGACCGATTGTTTATTAACTACAATTCGCATAGCACACGGCGCCAAAAAAAAAAAATGAAAATATTTGTATTTTAATGGGGTTTTCTTTTGCCTATTAAGTTTCATTCACTCCTTGTATCTAGACATTTATATCTTTTTGTAAGTGATCTCAAGATATATGAGTGAAAAGTATTAGTTTTTGCGGATCTGCATTTGTTTCAATTAAAGATACGTGATAAAATACTAGTCAAAAAATCTAAAGTGAATCAATTTACACGTTACATTTTGATAATACAAGATTCCCCCTGCTATTCAGTAATATACTCAATCATCGCAAAACCTCTATAATATCATTTGCAGACCTCAGATAAACTGTATTACACAAAGTATTACAAGGCTTCTGTTGGTAATTACTGAAGATATATGTACTTTAACAGGTGAACCTCTATACAAACCACAATTATATTTCTTAATTACATAACATTTAAACAAGAATGACTTTGAAGTAGTAATTCATCTTCAGATCTAATTAGATAATTTCCACCAATGTAAAATTAAATACGTTGATAACTTTTGAAGCTAAACAAAAGTATTTTAAATCTGATAATTTACCGTTTCGAAACTCTTTTATTTTATTTATATAATCACTTGCTATAGTTTGCATATAACTTTCCTTCATGTAGTTTCATGGCCTACAAATTGAAAAACTGAAGAAGAATAAAAAAAAAAAGAATTGGGAGTGTCAATGTATCTATTTATTGCTCATCCGAAAAAAAAAACAACAAACATGAAAACTGATATATCCAAAGAGCCAGCCAAATGTAAATGAGCATATTTCTACGCTGTGTAAACTAGAGAAGGGACTGGGAGATAGGAGAGAGAGGCGAGCGGAAATGAGAAAACATGGTTAAATAAGAAGACAATAACCTAAAGATGACTGAAAATTTTGTAATGAAATTCTTCATAAAAAAAAGTTCGAATATTTCCATCTTCTTTCTAAAATTACATGGCCAGTCTTAACCAAACTAGGCTGGATTAATATAAACCATCGTCGTGTAGTTTTTATTGGATATACAACATGGCTGCAGTGAACATTTTATTCTGATTGGTTTGAAACCTTGTATGATTGACGATTGGAAAACCAGCTACAAACAGTTGGTTGGTAAGTAGACGTTACGACAGTAGTTCCTATTGAAACCTTAAGAGAAATAACATTTTTGTCTTTTTCTCTTAAACGTTTACCTGCCCTTAATTTATCAAAAGTTACAAGGAATAATGTACGGAGGGTTCAAATGGTCGAAACGATCTACTTTAAGTCACATGGTAGTGTTTGATTCTGATCGGTAAGTTTTTGATAAACTGTCTCCTCTAAATCTGTGTAAGGCTAAATGTTTTGAAAACATGGTCGCCATGAGCGGGAGGTGAAAATACGGGGCATTGGCGATAGCCAGTTCTCATTGAAACTTCATAGAAAATCTAAAATTTATTATAATATCTGCAACTGCTTCGCCAATGTAAACCGAACTTGACAGGGATAAATGGATAGTAGGTCCTCTACAAATGATGTCATGTGGAGCTCTTCTAATGAGGAATATTGCTACTAGGGACTATCCATGTTAGATACTAACTTTCTCTTGAGCAATTTATAATAAATTTCGCCAGTTACCATTGTTCAGTTAATATCTAACACTAAGACCAGGGGAAAAACAGACAAAACAAACGGCATTGTATATACTCAAAACGATATGAAACCTGTCAGCAACTCCTGATATGAATGCATCACTTGCCATTCAATTCCAAAATAATTACATTACATGTATGTTTCAATATAATACGTTATTTTGATTGGCTAACAGCAATCTCGCGTCATTCTGAAATTAACATTCATTTCAAAATGAAATGTAACATTCATGATGACACGAGCTTTCACAATAAAGTGCACATGTAAATAAAAGAAAGACTTGATATAAATCGTGTTTTCATGATCTCAGCAAAAAAATGTAATCATAAGTACCGAATGCTTCTTTTAGTAATTTTATAGAGTTGTAAAAGCGTTGACCGTGCGTACATTTTTAGAACGAAGCGCTTCCGCGCACCATACCATATGCACTTCGGTCAACGCTTTTACACCTCAATAAATTTACAAAAAGAAGCATTCAATTCCATAGTAAAATACAGAAAATGTCAAATCCAGGAACATGACAAAGCAAGTAATAATGTCATGTTGACATCAGTGAACATTCAGTGGTTGTCTTTTGTTGCTGTGTAACATATTTGTTTGTCGTTAGTTATTTTGTACATAAATTAGGGCGTTAGTTTTCTCGTTTGAATTGCTTTACATTTGTCATTTCGGGGCCTTCTATAGCTGCTATGCAGTATGGGCTTTTCGCATTGCTGAAGGCCGTACGGTGACATATAGTTGTTAATTTCTGTCATTTGGTCTCATGTGGAGAGTTGTCTCATTGGCAATCATACCACATCTTTTTATTTTTATATATGGAGTCCAAGATAGAGCTAAAAGAACACTACTGAGTTTAGAAATTGAGACGCTGCATTCCACGCGCTTAATCAATTGATGGCGGAGATGGAAGAACTTGAGAATGATAAATTTAGCCGTCCGTTCTCATAAGTTCGAGTAGTGTTTTAGTAAAGTGATAGCCTCTAGAAAAAATAATGATGTATTAAATAACAACGATCTTTTCCATAACATGTTAAAAAAAACGCATCATCGATACCAGGCTTATAATTTTGTTCCCGTTTCGTAGAAAAAAGACTCATCACTAACGCTCGAATAAAAAAAGTTAAACTATCAAATAAAGTTCGAAGTTAAAGAGCATTGAGGACCCAAAATTACGGAAGGGACTTGTAAACACTCTTTGAAGCTTATGGTAGGTTACTTCTCAAGTGTTGGAAGTTGGTAATTTGAAAACTTGAACCATGGCGTTTGTCAGAAAATAGTTTTCAGCTGTTGATCATCATTAGTCTCGAGAAAATTATCTGTTATATATGACGCATACCTCCTATCTCCAAACATCTGAAATCTCAAGTTTCAGTAAGATGAAATCACCAATCTAGGAGTGAAATGTCAAATGTTTTTATTTCTTGTCTTTCGGAAGGTTTTGTATAATTATGACATAAACAAGTCGGTTATTAGGGTGCACAAATAGTACCAATTGAAATACCAAAATGTCTGTTGAAGTGTTACATTGTAATCTACCAAACCCACATATGTGCGTTGACCAAATGTCCAGCATTTCGATTATGGCTTTTTGTATTGAAAATATTTTTTTCTCGACTGAATGAAGAAACTGGTAAATGGTGTGGTTCCATTCTTATAACAAACACTATTTTGTGAAAAGATATAGATAAGCTTTCAAATAAAAACTATGAAAGTGGTCCATAGTGTATAAAAGCCGAATATTCCAATATTGCAAAATATAATTGATAGTGATCTAACAAATATTTTGAGTTTATAAGAATCCACGTATGATGAAATTTCCATTAGAATAGACCTTCTAAGGCTTCTTTATCTTTAATGAGAATAGCTGTACTAGTCTTGGAAAGAGATTCAGTAGAACACCGAGAGGATCATACGATATTTCAAAAATTAAACCCTTCCTAAACTGATAAATGTTCCACCTCCTCCTGATTTTTAATCAATTTGGGTTCGTTCTACTAAATCTTTAGTTTTCTGTGTATTACTTTTGGTGTCTAATGTTACACTTTTGATCTATTGATTATGGTGTTGGCTTATCTCCTCTTATTCGATTTGTGATTTATTGTCACTTTAGTATATTTTGACTCTCTTTCTGTTCATACCTCACTCCGAAATTTTGATTTGGTTCGTGTTACCCAGTCTTTAGTCTTAGATGTAGTTGTTGACTGTTGTTGTCTTTTCGCGTTTTTGTTTTTTGCCAAGGTTTTGTAGGTCTCTCTTGGAATTGTGGGATATCTTTGGTATCTTTAGTAACTTCCGCCTCTTTTTACATATTGTTTTCAGTAGGAAATGGTTTATATCAAAAATCGAGCAGCTTTTTAAGCTTTGCTGATTTTAATTGTTCTATGGCAATAATTGTGTCATCTGTTATAAATTTGCTTTACACCCCCGCCTATTCATACTACTCATTATGTTTTAAGTACACATATATACAGTGCAATCATTTCCATATCATTTTTTTAAATCAAAACTATTTTGAGGGGAAATTAATCAAAATTAAATCTGATGTAAATAATATCAGAGTTCGTGTGAAATACAAGAATAAAAAAGTGTTGATTTACTATCCTGATATCTTTCAACAGAAACTCATAACCATATTATTTCCCTTTATAGACTAATTGATAAATGATATACTGTGAAATTCAATACTCATAACGAACACATTAAGTTTGTAATAAAATGTATTGGGAATTTTAGATGCTACAAAATTGGATAAATCTATATCAATTGTAACCTTTAATATTCATTATTCATAACTTGAAAAAGTATACAATTATTACATAGAACTTTGTCGTTTGTTTTCTCTTTTGAATTGTGTCATATTTGTTCACGCTAGTGCCTTTGATAGCTTACTATACGGTATGGGTTTTCTCATTGTTGAAAGCTGTTTGGTGTCTGATAGTTTGGTCTAAGGAGTATAGTTGTTTCATTGGCAAATATTGCAGATCTTCTTGTTTTTTATGCATCCCACTTCTGTTTCGCTAACCATGATTATTATAGCACTGTTCCCTGATATTCAGTTTATAAACAGAATTTTTGAATGGAAAGCGACGACCCTTAGACATAGAATTTTCGTTGGTTGGCGCGTCTGCCTAATTTTTAAAATGAGGAATATCTAAAAAAAATTAATGTAGTTGTTTCGGAATGTTGAGTTGTTGTCTTATTGAGATATGCCCCACAGCTCTTTTCTGGAAATGTTTGAACTGACATCTTTTGAATCCACGAAAAAAAATATTCACATGATTAGAACGAACATTGTGTTTATAAGTTGTTTGAGACAATGTTATGCTATTAAAGCGGATACTCCTTTTCGACTGAAAATATTCCAGTTTGTTGTTGGTTTAATTTTTTTTAATGGAAACTCATTTTTCAGGATCTAATAGTTTCTGTAGCTCTTTCTTATTCTCTGCTAAAAACAAAACATCATCCGCAAATTATCATATTTAATTTTCTCATCATTTTAAATATCTATTATATCTATACCAATATCTAATTTTTAAACCTCATTAATCAACCCATTTTTAAAAATCAATGAACAACAAAGGAAACAAAAAACAACCGTTGTTAAACTAATCTATTATTATAAATTGGCAAGTATTCCACTTAAACTTGGAACAAAATTATGATCACTCGATCACTTTGCGCTGACATTTTGGACGGGAATGACGTTTTAAAAACATATTTTTTTGTAATGAATGAACTGTAATATATATTGTATTGATTTGATATGTTCATGAGGTTAATTTATATTGCTCTCAAACGATTTTATTATTTTTATCTGTCCAAACTTTTGGTCTCTAACGTACCAGATGGTAGTCATCCCAAAAACACTTTTGGTCTCTAGCGTAACTGATTACCTGATGGTAGTCATCCCAGAAACACTTTTGGTCTCTAGCGTACCTGATGGTAGTCATCCCAGAAACACTTTTGCTCTCTAGCGTACCTGATGGTAGTCATCCTAGAAACACTTTTGCTCGCTACCATACCTGATGGTAGTCATCCCAGAAACACTTTTGGTCTCTAGCGTACCTGATGGTAGTCATCCCAGAAACACTTTTGGTCTCTAGCGTACCTGATGGTAGTCATCCCAGAAACACTTTTGGTCTCTAGCGTACCTGATGGTAGTCATCCCAGAAACACTTTTGCTCTCTAGCGTCCCTGATGGTAGTCATCTCAGAAACACTTTTGGTCTCTAGCGTACCGGATGGTAGTCATCCCACAAACACTTCTGCTCTCTAGCGTACCTGATGGTTGTCATCCCAGAAACACGTTTGCTCTCTAGCGTACCGGATGGTAGTCAGTCATCCCAGAAACACATTTTGTGTAACGTCTAACAAAAACTAAGCCGAGTTGTTTCCAGCGTCGACGGTGTCAACAATTGTCGTGTTCAAAATTTGTGTGATTGTATTACACAAGCGATATGTATCACTATGTCAATAGAGTAATACATGTTCAAACGCTTGGTCGGCATAGCTGCAGGTAGACTATTAGTCCAAAAGGTTATCATCCGACCAGTGACCAGTGTGTCGGTTGTGGCATGATTTCAGGATGTCTTTTTCTTTTAAATTTGCTACTTGAATAATGTAAAAAAAAATCCAGTAACACGTGTTGTGCGTATGGTAATCAATATCATATGGGTTGACATCGCTGATGGTGGACTATAAGTGACTATAAGTGTCCGATGCTACCCAGTAGACAGTGCTTCAGTATTAACACAATTTAATGATAGATTTTGTTTGTACATTTCCTTTCCATAAATAATGAAGTTGTATTGAAATATACCAAAATTACATTCTCTTCAGGCATGCTTCAAGTGACTAAAGTTTTATATGCTCTCGAGCGTTTTATATTCTTGAATGTGCAAACCGATCGAGCGCATCTAATGATTAATGTTTGTTGGACTCGAAACACGTGTCGTTTGCAAAGAAATCCGTTTCATTAATACGTTTCTCCCAAATTTTGTCGTTTATAAAAGGTTTTCAAACTTCAGAAGTCTGTGTTGGTTGTTCAATACTTCGCTTGAAATCCGTGTTTTTATTTCAAACTATTGTATTCAGTTAAGTTTTAGGGTGTGAGAATTTTCCTGTCGCTCAATCTTTGGTTTCTCTGTATAGTGTTTTTATAATACAAGTCTAAATTGAAAACAACGTTCAAACCTATGATTGCGTTGGATAAAAACCGCAATTTTTATACGTGTGCATGCAAAACAAATTTCTAGTTAGAGGGGTCTAAATACAGCACAAACAACATTTTCCAAAAGACCAAAAAAGTGAAAAAGTATATTTTAACAAAACGCATTTGACTAACAGGTCGAACAACAAATGTTCTTAAACCCTGCTGACTGCCATTGGCGATTGCCAAATAAACGGATCACCGATGTAATAAATGGATCTTAATTATAAATTTAATACTAAACAAAAAACAATAAACTTGCGGAAAAGATGGTATACCGCAAACAAAAGGTGCAAAAATTTTTGTACACCATATCCAGGTTTCGACAATTAATGTCTCTTCAGTGATGTTAGGAATCGAAACGGTATTTGGAAAGCCATACAATTAACCTCAATTTAGGATAGACTCTTGAATTTTGAGGAGTCAAAATAGGATGAACGGATCATATAAACCCGAAGGCAAATATAATACAAGCCCAAACGAAAAAAATATAAACAAGTCTAAATTGAAAACAACGTTCAAACCTATGATTGCGTTGGTTAAAAACCGCAATTTTTATGCGTGTGCATGCAAAACAAATTTCTTGTTAGAGGGGTCTAAATACAGCACAAACAACATTTTCCAAAAGACCAAAAAAGTGAAAAAGTATATTTTAACAAAACGCATTTGACTAACAGGTCGAACAACAAATGTTCTTAAACCCTGCTGACTGCCATTGGCGATTGCCAAATAAACGGATCACCGATGTAATAAATGGATCTTAATTATAAATTTAATACTAAACAGAAAACAATAAACTTGCGGAAAAGATGGTATACCGCAAACAAAAGGTGCAAAGGTTTTTGTACACCATATCCGGATTTCGACAATTAATGTCTCTTCAGTGATGTTAGGAATCGAAACGGTATTTGGAAAGCCATACAATTTACCTCAATTAAGGATAGACTCTTGAATTTTGAGGAGTCAAAATAGGATGAACGGATCATATAAACCCGAAGGCAAATATAATACAAGCCCAAACGAAAAAATATAAACAAGTCTAAATTGAAAACAACGTTCAAACCTATGATTGCGTTGGTTAAAAACCGCAATTTTTATGCGTGTGCATGCAAAACAAATTTCTTGTTAGAGGGGTCTAAATACAGCACAAACAACATTTTCCAAAAGACCAAAAAAGTGAAAAAGTATATTTTAACAAAACGCATTTGACTAACAGGTCGAACAACAAATGTTCTTAAACCCTGCTGACTGCCATTGGCGATTGCCAAATAAACGGATCACCGATGTAATAAATGGATCTTAATTATAAATTTAATACTAAACAGAAAACAATAAACTTGCGGAAAAGATGGTATACCGCAAACAAAAGGTGCAAAGGTTTTTGTACACCATATCCGGATTTCGACAATTAATGTCTCTTCAGTGATGTTAGGAATCGAAACGGTATTTGGAAAGCCATACAATTTACCTCAATTAAGGATAGACTCTTGAATTTTGAGGAGTCAAAATAGGATGAACGGATCATATAAACCCGAAGGCAAATATAATACAAGCCCAAACGAAAAAATATAAACAAGTCTAAATTGAAAACAACGTTCAAACCTATGATTGCGTTGGATAAAAACCGCAATTTTTATACGTGTGCATGCAAAACAAATTTCTTGTTAGAGGGGTCTAAATACAGCACAAACAACATTTTCCAAAAGACCAAAAAAGTGAAAAAGTATATTTTAACAAAACGCATTTGACTAACAGGTCGAACAACCAATGTTCTTAAACCCTGCTGACTGCCATTCGCGATTGGCAAATAAACGGATCACCGATGTAATAAATGGATCTTAATTATAAAAATAATACTAAACAGAAAACAATAAACTTGCGGAAAAGATGGTATACCGCAAACAAAAGGTGCAAAGGTTTTTGTACACCATATCCGGATTTCGACAATTAATGTCTCTTCAGTGATGTTAGGAATCGAAACGGTATTTGGAAAGCCATACAATTTACCTCAATTTAGGATAGACTCTTGAATTTTGAGGAGTCAAAATAGGATGAACGGATCATATAAACCCGAAGGCAAATATAATACAAGCCCAAACGAAAAAATATAAACAAGTCTAAATTGAAAACAACGTTCAAACCTATGATTGCGTTGGATAAAAACCGCAATTTTTATACGTGTGCATGCAAAACAAATTTCTTGTTAGAGGGGTCTAAATACAGCACAAACAACATTTTCCAAAAGACCAAAAAAGTGAAAAAGTATATTTTAACAAAACGCATTTGACTAACAGGTCTAACAACAAATGTTCTTAAACCCTGCTGACTGCCATTGGCGATTGCCAAATAAACGGATCACCGATGTAATAAATGGATCTTAATTATAAATTTAATACTAAACAGAAAACAATAAACTTGCGGAAAAGATGGTATACCGCAAACAAAAGGTGCAAAAATTTTTGTACACCATATCCGGATTTCGACAATTAATGTCTCTTCAGTGATGTTAGGAATCGAAACGGTATTTGGAAAGTCATACAATTTACCTCAATTTAGGATAGACTCTTGAATTTTGAGGAGTCAAAATAGGATGAACGGATCATATAAACCCGAAGGCAAATATAATACAAGCCCAAACGAAAAAATATAAACAAGTCTAAATTGAAAACAACGTTCAAACCTATGATTGCGTTGGATAAAAACCGCAATTTTTATACGTGTGCATGCAAAACAAATTTCTTGTTAGAGGGGTCTAAATACAGCACAAACAACATTTTCCAAAAGACCAAAAAAGTGAAAAAGTATATTTTAACAAAACGCATTTGACTAACAGGTCGAACAACAAATGTTCTTAAACCCTGCTGACTGCCATTGGCGATTGCCAAATAAACGGATCACCGATGTAATAAATGGATCTTAATTATAAATTTAATACTAAACAGAAAACAATAAACTTGCGGAAAAGATGGTATACCGCAAACAAAAGGTGCAAAGGTTTTTGTACACCATATCCGGATTTCGACAATTAATGTCTCTTCAGTGATGTTAGGAATCGAAACGGTTTTTGGAAAGCCATACAATTTACCTCAATTTAGGATAGACTCTTGAATTTTGAGGAGTCAAAATAGGATGAACGGATCATATAAACCCGAAGGCAAATATAATACAAGTCCAAGCGAAAAAATATAAACAAAAACCTTTGCACCTTTTGATTGCGGTATACCATCTTTTCCGCAAGTTTATTGTTTTCTGTTTAGTATTAAATTTATAATTAAGATCCATTTATTACATCGGTGATCCGTTTATTTGGCAATCGCCAATGGCAGTCAGCAGGGTTTAAGAACATTTGTTGTTCGACCTGTTAGTCAAATGCGTTTTGTTAAAATATACTTTTTCACTTTTTTGGTCTTTTGGAAAATGTTGTTTGTGTTGTATTTAGACCCCTCTAACAAGAAATATGTTTTTATAATATATACTCTTTGGTCGGGTTGTTGTCTCTTTGACATATTCCCCATTTCCATTCTCAATTTTAATGACCAAGGATTAATTAATTAATATACTTAGGGCCGTCCTGACCTTGTTGTAGGATATGAACGATTTGTTCATTGTTGAAGACCCTACATCAACTGTCAAGATGAAGAACAGGAATAAAAGCCCTGTTCATTGATAATTTTTTTTTCTAAGTATTGTGTGCGATTTTGTCCTATGTACATTTACTCCATATCCTTTTATTTTCTATTGATTTTAGAGTTTGTCTCTATAGTGCTGTGTGGAGGCAGTAGAACGTTTCCCGTTCTTGAGGTGTATTCTCTTATAATATTTACAGTTATGGTGTGCTTGTTCATGTGAGAATTTTTCATATTAATATACACCGTCAAAATTCCATGTTTGGCTATTTAATATTTTCCTAATTTCTTCAAAATACTGGTCTGGTCATCTGTTTTGTATATTGCCCTTTCATACTATTTTAAAATGATAAGTTTTCTTACATATATTTCGATGTACCCCGTGCTGTCTATCATTTGTTGCATGTTTAGTTTGATATGTATTGTCTATCATTTGTTGTTTCAATGTTTGGTCTTTTGTTGGGCAATGTATGACAAATACATGTTGAAAAACCTCGCCCGTAATTATAAATTATGTAATTCATTGACCGCTCCTGACATGTGTAACTTCAAAGCATATGTTATTTAATGTATTTGACCAAGAGTTATAGCTGAACCTTCTATTTAATTTTAGTTGTTTATCATGTTGTCAATTCTAACCCTGGGTGAATCTCTATATTTCTTACCGAGATCAGAACTTTTTTTTTTAAATTCAACCAAGGAATAGAATAAACAAAACTACCATGCCCGTTCTGTTTGTAATTATCATCGTTTGATGAGCTCAAAAGCAATCAACATCATATCGGAGCATTTTAGGACACGTGACATTCTTGGTGGGTGCACGTTATTACGTTTCTTTGTTGTTTTGTTTGGATAGAAACCATTTTCACTGTCAGTCGCAGTTCTGTTCGAGTACAATTTATAACAATAGAATGAAATAATAGTAGATCATATAAACAAAGAAACCCTTGGCGCAAAAGACAAAAATAAAGGATCCTTATATTTGTTTGTTTTTTTTACAAAATCGGTTTTATGTTGTTGGGTTACTGGCTCTTTCAATCAAAACTTGAATTAAATGAGAAAAAGGAATACAAAAGGGGATATAGTATGACTGACGTTGAGATATCTTTCCAACAAATGATAAGGATTTAAAAAAAAACTACATTCTATCGTCCGGCCTTCAACAATAAGCTAAGCCCATTCCGTTAAGTAAGCTATAAAAGGCTTCGGACAACAAAATAATTTGAAACAATGCATCAGAGAAAACTATAACGGCCTGATTTCAATAAATGCAGATACAATGTGTGATTTGATATATGAATTTAATGTATGGGGTAAATGATGTCATGATTATTATGCAGTTTAGTAGTTCTGATCAAAAGTGGGCAAGGTTGGAAGATTTAATAGTATTATTTCATTCAATTAATTTTCTTCTTTAGATACACAAAGCAAAAGATAAACTCAGTGAGCAATTTCCCTCATTGATAGATTTTATCATTTCAAATAAGTTAACTCTGCAAAGCCCTACAAATCTTAATGAAAGCATTACCAGCCAACGAACCAAGCTTAATTGTTGCAGTATAAAAGCAAGAGTTCTATTTACGTATGAAGTGTGTCCGTTGAACTTTTTAAATTCCATGTTTTCCCATTTGAGGCCCATTACATTAAGATCCTGTGCATAACAAGTTTCCTTTGATACCATGCATTTCAGGTAATATCCTACCTATAACAATTTGATTTATTAGCATGACTCTTCCCACCATCTCGTGAGGTATTAGTTCCTTCGTTAATGCAATCGATTTTTAATTGCTGTTTTTACTCAATGTAAAACTTACACAGCTATTTAAGCCTTGAAAATATATTAGACTCGAATCCTAAGTTCCTGACCAGAGGCACGATATCCGGCATTAAAACATTCAACGTGCCAACAAGAATATTATCATCTTGTTTATTTTACCATAAAGCACACATATAGCGAGATCGAAGATGTATTTTATCTATTTTGAAGAATAAACAGTGCGATTAACATTTTTTTTTTTTTAAATTTCTTTAAATGATAAATAAACTTTGATTAAAAGAAAATGAATTGTGTGTATGTGCTCTTTTCTTCCATAACACAATAACGAAAGGTGTCGAATGTTTGAAAATAATAACAAAAACAAAGAAAATTATTTGAGTTTAGTTTAAAAACCGATTTTGAATTCATAGAAGATTTTTTACTAATGTATTAAATACTGGACAAGATCTTTTGACACTCTTTCAACTCGTGGGTGCCAACGATGATAAAATCGTAAAAATACTGATTCATGATTTATATACTAGTAGATTGATTGGTGGCTGCATAACGTCCAGTGATAAATATAACATGCATATTTCGGACGATAATACGATAATGCGATGAATATACCATGCTTTGTGCGAAAAAGACATGCTGAGTCGACTTTTTATTCGTTCATTTTAAGTGTATATGGATATTAAATATGCAAGCTCACAACGTAACCGTCCACAAGACAACAATCACCTTATCATATCTTTTTTTTTACGTATTATGACATTAACCTGACTCTAAGCTGCTCTACAATGCTTGGCTTAATCTGTCAGCTTTAAAAGCTTTTTATCAAATGATAATCGATCACTATTAACAAAATAAGCAATAATAAGAGCAGGAGACACGACTATAGTTTATCTCATCCAAAGCATTATTCTTTTCTTAAAAGGAATCGACCTTTTATCTTATTGCAAGTTCAAAACATAAAAATACCATATGGCAAAAAGAAAACTTGAATGTAATAATCCTGTGTCGTTTAAGCTAAGACAAAAAACGAAGTGAGAGACGGAATATGTCTCAAATATCTTTAATTTCATGTACATTTAGATATTAAAATCTTATGCGTTTACTAGTACATAATTTTAGAATACATGTACAAATGTATGTTTTAACTAGTATTTGGCATCAGAGCAGCATCTGAATATAGACATTAAGTAAACATGATCTTCCTGACACATTTTCCCTCTTTTACTGTGTTTTCAGCAGGAGGCCAACGTGCACGACGTTATTTTAAATTTTTTTCTTCAAAAAATGAATAAATTTCCTCCAGCATTTTAACGACTGTTGTGAATTTAATCACAATGATACAGTGCAAAGATGGCTATTTTCCAGTTACAGCGGTCGTATCAAGTTCCACTCCACGTAACTTCTGTATTATTATCTTCAATCTGATTTAATAATAATAATATTTCGGTAATATGTGCCTTTCCCAAGTCGGAAGGTTTTCCATTTTTTTGTACAGTTTGTTCTTGTGTTGTACTTTTTCATGTTAAGGGAGCTTTGGGCGCCCCTATCATGTTTATCCCCTCCACATTTTGTATGGACCTGTCCAATGTCAGGAGCCTGTAATTCAGTGGTTGTCGTTTGTTACTGTATATCATATTTGTTTTCCGTTTGTTGTTTTGTATATAAATCAGGCCGTTGATTTTCTCATTTGAATTGGTAAACATTTTGTTTTGTCTTTGCTTTAATAGCTTGCTATGCAGTATTGGTTTTGCTAATTGTTGAAGGCGACCTCTAGTTGCTAACATCGACGTCATTTTGGTCTTTGGTGGCAATCATACCACATATCCATATTTTATATCAACACAAAGTCCCCAGACTTTACACGGAGTGTATGTAGTCAGTGGGTGAGCCGACATAGTTTGTACACCGATGAATTACTAGATCTAACTTGTTTTACGGTAGTCGTATATTTTTTTGCAACATTCATTGTTCTTGTTTTCCATCTACTTATTTACGAAAGCAGTTTCGTACCGACATTTGGATTTAAAAGCATACATCTTGAGAGAATAAACATAAGTGAAACAAATAGCATACCAATTAAAATATGTTTTCATTCTCAGCATGTTTAATCTGTTGCAATAATCAACACTTCAAACAACATGACCATTAAAAATCTATCCTGAGTACAAATATAATGGAAAAGTAGTATAAAAATTAGCAACAACTATATTCTAAATCAGTTTTTTACTGGCTAATTCCTTGCAAAAACGTCAATTATAAGGTAATTTGTATGTTTTATGCTAAGAAACAGTTGCAATGACAGGCATAACAGTCTTGCATTCAAAGATATAGAAATTCCCTATTAAATTACTTAGATATTTTTAGATCTTTTTATCCACTTTGAGATATCAATCAAATGTAGCAATGTTGAGGTAACAATTTATCTTTCATTAGTTGTGATTGTGTATTCATTGATGGGGGAGGAAAAGGTAGATGAGAGACATTAGTCTGACATTTCATTAGCCAAAATATGTCACATTGACGTGCCAAATGTTCGCTATTACAACCAGAACCAG
The DNA here is from genome assembly GCF_021869535.1 of Mytilus californianus. NCBI lineage: Eukaryota > Metazoa > Mollusca > Bivalvia > Mytilida > Mytilidae > Mytilus > Mytilus californianus. Next base: position 28,563,023 of record NW_026262679.1, read on the forward strand.
GAATCTTTTTAATTTGCATCTATATCTTGAGAACATTACCACGATGGGGTACATCTAATATACACTATGATAGCATAGTGGCGCCAAATATTAGTATTAAGAAATTTAGAAAGGGGGTATTTCAGGAAAATTGACAAAATTTTAGGATAAAAATAATAGAAATTCCCAATATTCAATTACATTTAATGACATCATGATGGAAATAATAGGTACACTATTAGTAATACAATTTTATCAAGTTTTATGTAAGGTCATGTTCATATGTTCATAGTTAGGCGATAATGTCTACACATATAACCATTTTAGTATGCTTTAAAATCACAGATAGGGGATAAAAAAGGGGCAAAAGATACCAAAGGAATATTCAAACTCATTAGTCGAAAATAAACTGACAACGCTATGGCTAAAAAAGAAAAAGACCAACAGACAAACAATAGTACACAAAACACAACATAGAAAACTAAAGACTGAGCAACACGAACCCCACCAAAACTGGGGGTGATCTCAGGAGCTCCGGAAGGGTAAGCAGATCCTGCTCCACATGTGACACCCGACGTGTTGCTCATATTAGTATAAACCCGGTAATAAGTCTAATTCGGTAGGTCACATTCATATCAAGGGAAGTCATGATAGAAAATACAAGCCCTGGAGTATCGTATCAACTGGGAGATATATACTCCGTATGCAGGCGCTGCTGGAATGTTGCTACATAAAAATGGAAAGTTCACAATTGGGAAGCTGAAATCATCTCTTTTGTCATAAAGTTTTGTTTTCAACCGACCCTCATTGTCAATTTCTAAATGTAAGTCAAGATATGAGGCAGACTTAACTGTATCTGTTGTATCCTTTATCTCAAGTTCAATGCGATAGATGCGTTCAACATAGTCACCAAATTTTGAATTATTTTGTGAGAGAACAAAGTAAGTAAAGTAAAGGGATACTGCTAACTTCTTTTCTTTCTTCCTAAGAAGTTCCTGTATGAAGTCAGACGCATATGAATACAGGAACAAGTCGGCAAGAAGAGGGGCACAGTTGATTCCCATGGGAATGCCGATTGTTTGTTGAAAAACTCGTCCTCCAAATGTTACAAATATGTTGTCAATCAAGAAATCAAGCATCTTGATAATGTCAGTTTCAGAGAATTGTTTGTTAGAATCAGAGTGATTTTTTACAAAGTAGGATTTATCCCTCCCTAAGACCAGATACTTGTATCTACGTTGGCCATTCTTTTTTATGAAACAAAGCAGGACCAACTCTTTCGATTTGTCTTTTAGTTTGGAATGGGGAATACTTGTGTAAAGTGTAGAAAAGTTAAATGTTTTAATACTATTGCAAGATGAAAGAGTCTTAGATTGTATGTACTCTAAAAGATAAGGGGTACTATGCTTCTCTTAAGTTGCAAAGATATCATAGTGCACCACCAAGGACGTGAAGAATTATTGATATAGTCCAAATTTTCTAGTATCAAACACATTCTGTGATCTCAAAATCCTTTCAAATCATCTGCCAGACACTCTAAATTCATGATTGGCGTTACCGTACGAACTTAACTTATTGGTCATGTTTTTTAGCTTTAAAATATCCAATTGTAAAATTAAAGCAATGTTTGTATTTGACAGACAGTCACTTCAGTTTGAGTTACATCGTGTAAGTGATTTTCAGATTATCAGGACTTTCATAGTCTTTTTGGTATTACTTTGACATCTTACTGTATTTACAGAGCATTATTTTTTTTTATATATATTCCTAATATAATAGGTTCATAAAAAAGGAGTTTTCTGTTTTATTTCAGCCTTACTTAATGTTTTGTAAACGATTCTTTATTACATATTGTACCGCGAGTAGTTGCCGCGTTCTATAAAATTTCCAATATGACCTCTTTGTTATTTACTAAATGTAGATGAGGTAACGTATCCCTGATGATTTGTTTTGCGTTAAAACTTTTCTTTTCAATTTGTTGCTAATATATTTTGAAATAACCATACATGTTTTTGTATTTTTATCCATCTGATGAGTTAAGCCTCTTTCAACTGATTTTTACAGTTCGTTCTTATGTTGTACTGTTACACCACTGTCCCAGGTTAGGGGGAGGGTTGAGATCCCGCTAACATGTTTAACCCCGCCACATTCTGTATGTATGTGCCTGTCCCAAGTCAGGAGCCTCTAATTCAGTGGTTGTCGTTTGTTTATGTGTTACATATTTGTTTTAGTTCATTTTTTGTACATGAATTAGGTCGTTAGTTTTTCTCGTTTGAATTGTTTTACATTGTCAGTTCGGGGCCTTTTATAGCGGACTGTGCGGTATGGGCTTTGCTCATTGTTGAAGGCCGTATGGTGACCTATAGTTGTTAATTTCTGTGTCATTTGGTCTCTTGTGGAGAGTTGTCTCATTGGCAATCATACCACATCTTCTTTTTTATATACATGATTCATGTTACATATTTGCTTTAGCAGTAGTTGGAAAGAACGCTCTCCTCGACCCTCAGGTATTTTAATTGTCTTCTTTAATGGGAACAACTTATATCAAAAGGAAGCTGCAGACTTAATTTAAATATTACTTTTTAATAGGAATCCTCTCAAAGAAGAACTGTACTTTTAAAATGAGAAATAATCATAATTATAAAATTAAAAAATAAAAGCTTGATCGAATCTTGAATGTAGTTATTTTGATAAAGGATGAAAGTGATGTTAAAATAATACTCTGAACTGAAACTAATCATCGTTAGCGTACCGCTTATATCGTCTGTGAATACGTTTCATATCAACTAATTGATGATAAAATAATTAAAGAATTCCCTACAAAAGAAAATATATCCCATTTAAAATATATCGCGTCTCAATATTTCTACTCGTGTAATTCATAATCTTCAATAGTTAATTGAAGTTATTGATATAGCCTATGCATGAGGTCCTTTTAATATTTAAAGCTTCACAACGCCTACACGATACTTGAATATATACAACTCGGATCTTTATTTTTAGAAATATGGTCACTCGAATGTAAGGGACCTTCACTAGCTATGTTACTCATACTCATTGAAATTAAGAGCGAATTTAGATTCCGTTGCGTTCATTATATCATGTATTTGCTCATTTCGTTGGGTTGATGTCCTTTTGATATTATTTCATATCTTATTTCATTCACATAAACCTGACAAATATCTAGAATTACACTTCAGCTGTAGCAAAATCAACTACATTATGTATATTCGATATAGTCTATGTTGAATATAAAATGTTTCTCAGTCTTCAGTTTTTTGTATTGTTTTGTGTGTTTTTTTATTTCCCGCCTTTTTTATTCACAGCTTTTCTTGACTCGTGGCATATTGAAAAGAGACTTGACTATTGTTTTATATGAATAAAATGATATGTGTGTGATGCGACAATGCAACAACAACCAAACTACAAAAATAACCGAATACCGTATGTTGACCCCTAGAACTATCTTTCATACAGATTTTTTGTGTCATAAGGTTGCTGTATAATTGGCGTATACACATCTTCGTTGTGAAAGAATCGTAAAGTGTATACGTATACTGAAGTTGTATACAATAAACACGTTCTCTGAATAATCTATAATCGCAACAGTTTCTGTGTGAGAAGAAAAAAAGAAAGAAAAAAACACCAACCCAAGACCAAAACAACTTCAAAAAAAGATAATCAGTTTATAACCGCAAAGACCTGTGTAAATGTAAACAAAGACGATATTAAAAATCATAGCTAAGACAAAATTTATATAAGAACCGAAACAGTTGAAGAGCTATATGACTTAAGACCTAAAAAAAAATAGCCAAATCCAGCTAAGGTCAACTCTGCCTGATGGGAGTTGAAACCTTAAGATTTTTAACTATAAATTTAATGTTTATTTTTCCTACTTATTCTGTACGATTCTGTTTTTGTAAGGTATATTTAATATTTAGTATCCGTCTTGTATCACGAGTTTAAAATTATTTTCTTCCCGTCCAGAGCCTTAAGTAAACATTAACTTTCTAAAGACATTATGTAAAGTTGTCACGTTATGTGGGTAGAACATTTGCATGGGTTGTTGCAATTACTGCAGACTATATTTACAAAATGAAAAATTTTTCAAGTGCATTGGTCGACATTTTTTACATTGCTCATTCAAACGGAAAAAAAATAAATTCACTTTTTAAAGAGAAAACCTTTTACATTAATCATCTATTGATGAAAAATAACATATCTTTATGTTTGAAACATTACCTATAAAATGTCCATCTCTCAAGTGTGTCATTCAATTTACATAACCAATTTATCGTTCACTATTATGAAACATCATAAAACTGTATTTGGAATTCCATAAAAAAAGCTTGAAAATAAATTATTACAGAATAACAAAGTAAATTAAAAACGAGTAAATTAAACGTTCGTTTAATATCCTTAACCTAATTTCTCAGAATATAATAGTATCATGGGTATTTTTAGCACTGGATCATATTGGTCAAAATGATTAAGTATGCTACATTTTATTACTGTTCATAGAAAATCAGTGAATAAGTTTTAGCGGGAATTTTAGTTGACAACACACAGAGAATGAGTTTTGAAAAGAGAAAAAAATCTGTTTCCAATATGTAGAATACATCTACCTTGAGACTCACTAACATCAGTAAACTGTGCATGCATATTATATGATTATATTACATGTATAGTTTGTATAAACACTTAATTAGATTTGTACAATGGAAATTCCTGCTAGTTTCCATTATGGCCATGGTAATTTCATGTCAATCAAATGATTTTCCGTTTCCATCTGTTCACAGTTGACATTTCCGTCGTATTTTCCTGTTATTCGCCTAATCTGATCGGCCGTGTAGGAATTCAGCGTAATATAGAATCATTCAAAAAACAAAATGTCAGGTAAAATTCTACCTGTAATTGCATTTTCCACTGCAATTGGTACTGAATCAATATTGTTAAAACAAAATATATATGCGTTAACTGTAAATAATCACACAATAAATCTGTTTGATTAAGGAACATTTCTACAAATGAATAAATAATAAATAATTAAATTTAAAAGGAAAAGTGCTAAATCTGGGCAATTCAATTTATAAATTTGCTATTTTCAGAAACTTTCCTTCAATTTGCACACTACAAAGAGGAATTATCTTTACTGTATCTGCGATCAACAAAGAAAAATCCATTAATTTTAAAGTGAACTTTGATTTGCTAAGACATATATGTTTGGGTTGAGAACAGTTCTGAAATTGAATAATCTTGTTTAAAAGTACTTTTATAAGTAAGGACTCGCCAGTGGGTTTTGATGTTTTTGTCCCATTCACTGTGAATGTTGTGTTAATTTGACACTGTTGAATTTCGTTCTAAAACGGGAAGATCTGGTGATAAAGAAGCGGCACTTGTCCATATCATTATGGTGACATCTGTCTCCACCGCTAGCGCTGCAATGACAACCACGGTATGTTATTTCTTGATATTTTGTTGCAAAAGATGTAGGAAATATAATACGTTCTAGATGCTCGCAAATGTATATACGGTTTCTCATATAATATTATCTTATTAAGACATAAACAATTATAAACTTTAATTTTCCAAAAGGAAAAACCAAAACAAAATTACATTTATCAACTAGGAAATACATTATGACAATATGAATCTAAGAGAGTTTCATTTAAATCCATCTTTAAATTTCTGTACGATATTTGTGGACTTGTCTTTGTGCTATATTCTTGTTGGTCAAAGTATTATATGTTTTCCTCCATTTCTGTATGATATTTGTGGACTTGTCTTTGTGCTACATTCTTGTTGGTCATAGTATTATCTGTTTTCCTCCATTTCTGTATGATATTTTTGGATTTGTCTTTATGCTACATTCTTGTTGGTCATAGTATTATCTGTCTTCCTCCATACATGGTTTCTGATTGCCTCTTGACCATCTGCAAATAGAATATACATACCCGTAGTATGATTATAGAAAGGACAAAACCCATGGTTTGTTACATCTAGTCTAGATTTGATACTAGCGCCATTTAATTATCTAATATTGATAGGTTATAGCCTAAAAAATTCGTAAGGGTTCCGCGGAATCCAGTGTCTCGCCTACTTTTGCTGTTAGTCGCAGGCTCAACAAAAATGGGGAAAAATTATTAAAAATTTTCCACTAGATACTATCTTTTGATTGTAAGAAGCTTCTATCTAAATTTGGTAAAAATCCAGGATGGTTTATGAATCTAATAAATGTTTTAAAAACTTTAACTGCAGACTGTATGTAATGTTAACTGGAAGAAAAACAAAGTCCATTTATAAGTAAAATACGGATAAACAGTTTTTTTTTAACAAAATTTACTTCTGGATGTAAAACACGTGAGTATTGCTTACATGGTTCTCTTAACTTGAAAAGGATGGCTATAGACTTAGCTCCTCGAATTTAAACGGAAAGTGATTTTGACTTATAACAAGCAACTCTGTAATTATTACATATGCAAAACCAACTGTTTTCTCATGAATGTACGACAAAAATAATTCAACAACAACAATAAGAAGTAAAAGTTAACCTGACAATATCTGATGAACATTGGAATAGTTGCGGATGCTTAATGTCAACAACATCCCTTACGTTACGACTTTTTCCCAATAACTCTTTGTATTCAAACCGAAAACAATCTACCACAAGAAGCAGCAACAACAACTGACGAAGTTCTTGACTTTGGCCGGGCATATAAACATGTTAAAATTAGTACATAACCTCCATTAATTACTCTTTTCAGTAAAATATCAATTATTTGTACGTGACAAGGCTTGGTTGACAAGAGAAAAGGATTAACGTAAAATTTATCGACAAACATTTCCATTTTTGCAATCTGAGTCTTGAAAGTCACACCAGTATAATTCCAGGTCACTCTCAACACATTTTTTGTCCTTGATGAAACTCCTTACAGAAACACATTTTTTTGTCCTTGATGAAACTCCTTACAGATCTATTAACTTGAGGAAATAGATTCGTCATTATCAACTATAATGGTTTTCACTCTCATTTCTCAAACCTGTCCATCCAGAACAATTAAATAGAAAGAATGACAATTTTTCAATTTGGAATTTCTTAAGGAAGACTATTACAAAGTAGATAATGACAATTATGTGATGGAATTGTCGACTGCAATGCAGCCTTCAAAATTTCACCATTTGAATCTATAGTACCATTGAATTGTTTTCCAGTGAATCTTGAATACTTTAAAATTATTTTAAAAAAAACTTTAAAAAATCTTCAATTAAAAAACAAATTTTATACAAAAACTTATCATACATATATGTATAAGTTAAAATAAAATTCTAACGCAGTTCTTGACCAACAATCAGGCAATTAAGATGTATCATAAAATTCTTTATATATCTTTATTCTGATAAACCTTCGTCAATAAAATGGTTTACAGAAGTTACATGTAATAAATAGCACAGTTATAAATTAAAATAAAACATAATATGTACACTATTTACAAATCGAAGTTGAATTTAGCCAGGAGAACACACACATGAATTAATATGCCTTATAAATGAACATAGCTTTTTTTAAATATGATTGTTTTGTCATATTCATAACTTCCTTAAATTTAATTATATTTGGATAATCAATATACTTTTTATCAATATACTTTTGTCTTTCTATAGCCATAAATTTACACTTCATTATATAGTGGAATTCATCTCCAAGATCTTTTAAGTCACATAGTTCGCATATTCTTTTATCTCTCTGAATTTTTTGCCATCTACATGTACCACTTTCTATAGGTAATCTGTGGTTAATTAGTCTAAACTGACATAGAGTGTAAATATCACGGGGTTCCAAAATATCTAAATACTGTTCGAATCCGAAAAGTTCTTTGAAAAAGCGGTAATTTAATGTTTTCGGGTTCGTTTGAATATCTGAGTACCATGTTTGTTTAAATTGATCTTGGAGAGATGTTCTAACAACAGTCTTTAACCAAATTTCATTTGGTTTACTCCTGGTTTGCCCACTTTTAATTACACCAGTTATTTATTAGTAAAGAAAACAAAAAAGACAAAAGGTTTAATGAGCATACAATTATATAGTCTGTTCCAACTTAGGTATATAGTTTATCAGTGTTTTTGATATATATTCAGGTATTTTTTATTTTGTTATTCCATTTTCATAAATGTATAGATACATTATAAATAAATCATATATTTTTTCTCTCAATAATTTAACATACATGTAAAACAATGGCACTAGCCTGTTTTCAAAGTAATATAAAGTATATTAAAAAAAACTAAACAAATTTCGTGCGCAGGGTTTTGGGGCCGAAGAAGCTATAGAAAAATGTATGCAAATCATGCATTCTGCGCATTTCCCAGAATCTTTCTTGATCAAAAATGCAATTTCTGTAAACAGTTTTAATTACTTTTTTGGTCTCAAGGCAAAATATATAGTTTCAGTGTAAGACTTTTAGTTTTTAGGGACATCAAAAGACCAATATGTAGGATTAAGCAAAATCATGTAGTTCACATATAGTTTTATGGATGTGGCTGCTATTTTTTTTAGATAAAAAATCTTTAAAAAAATAAAAGTCAAGTTAAATTTTTTTTTACTAAATTACAAATGGAAAGCAACACTAAGAGAATAAAGTAAATGTTCCTGAGACAATATACCTAAATTAAATGAAACCCATTTTCAGACATTTAATTCAAGTTAATTAATATTTATACATTATATTATTTAAAGATTTGGGAAGTTTTTCCCTAAAAAAAATTAAAAAAAAGACGAATTTTGGAAGAATCTGGGGCCATTCATACTTTAGAATATCATTTATAAAATGGCTGAAAAGACCTGCCGAGTTATTTATTTTCCATACATTTTAAGTAAGTTTATTTATTTTCAAACTACTACAGGACAAACCATTATTTTTTTCTTATTATCTAGGCTGAGTTATTTATTTTCAAAATCCTACCCACTATGATAAAATGACAATCTGTTGGGTTTTTTTAAGAAGAAAATGCTAGCTTGGATGCAGATTACTGTTCAAATTAAATTTATTTGTAAAGCTTGGCTACTGAACAGTTGCATTTTTAATCTCTTTGTTAGAATTTTTGTCAAATTCAATACATTTTCCTAATAAAAACTATATTAAAACTTTTAAACATTTTCATTGATTTAATAGCAGAATATAGTATTTGGTAAAATTTTACAGGTAAAATAAAAGATGAAAAATATGACTATAATTCAGAAATAAACTATAACTGTTAAAACAACAATCCACCCTATGTTTATATATGCATGTAATTAAAAGTGGGCAAACCAGGATGACACCTTTCATTTATACAAGTTTGAATTACCATACATAAGATAAACCAGTTTCATTAAGAATAGATTCTATACATTTCATCCAATAAAATTTAACATTATTTCCATGAGATAAACTAAACATTAATTTGTATGCTATTGCTGATAATTTACTGGGTTTGCTAAAAATCAACTTTGCCCAGTATGAAATCATGCGAACTTTGATATCTAAACTTATAGGATAACGTCCTAATTCTCCATATATAACACAATTCGGGGTGGAAGATTTTAGATGGAGAAGAAGTTTACAAAATTTCAAATGAACTCTTTCTAATATTTCATTATTTCCAAATCCCCAAATTTCACAGCCGTAAAGTAAAACAGGTTTAACCAATATATCAAATAAATCTATCTAATTGACAGCTTATTGATAAGCCAGGCTTTCTCCCTTTTTTGATAACTTCATACATGGCTCTCGTAGCTTTTTCTGCGAAATGCTTCTTATTTGCTTTAAATGAGCCATTGTTAGAAAAATAAATCCCAAGATAATTAAACTCATTAACAATTTCTAAGTCAGAGTTACCAAAATTAAATTTAAGGTTAACAGGTTGTCTACCACTACAAACAAATCATGATTTTAGTCTTATCTACATTGACTTTCATTTTCCAAACTTTACAATATGATTCAAATTTTTCTAGTAGCAATTGAAGTTCTTTGAAATCGGGATTTCTAAGTTTTAGGTGACATGATTGCACATTTTGCATGAAGCACATACAAACTTCTTGCTGAATGTGTCTTTCTTATATAAATTTATACCGAGTTATATAGCAAACATTTGTCTGAGAATTACTACTTAGTGATCATAAATATTGGCATTGGTATATTTTTATCTGTGATGTTCTGCAATGAAAAGCAAAACTTCAGTCGGGATACACAAATTCGGTTTTTGTGAATATCTAACGCTGATCGTTCGGAATTATTTATATATATTGTTGAAATGTTTTTTTTTTAATATAATGATAAACTTTTTGAAGTTTTTATTCAACATATATGCTCTTGAATTTGATCTGAAACATTTTTTCTTGTGTTTTTAAAACGAAAAATTTAACCGACTAATTTGTTTAAGAAAAAAAAAATACTTACGAATGTTGCTTATTTGGCCGAAAGAAAACACGTTTTTGAGGAGAAGTGGAGCGCTAAATCGATTATTGGGGTACGTTTTACTGTGCTATGTGTGTTGGTAATTCTTTTTCTCCCTTATATCAATTTGTGCTTTGATCTTTATAAAAATCCGTTTATTCATATCTAGACGAGTAAATTAAGTAACACTGCATTACTGCATTATGTTCATAAAAGATAGCATTGAGATTTTTTTTTATTAAATGTAAAGATGGAACAACTCCTCAGACAATAGTATAGGAGAAATCCGCCTCGGCATACAGCTATTTATATTTATCTCTTTTATGTTTTTTCTTCAAGATACCAGTGAGTAATATATGAGAAAGTTATAACTGCCAATCACAAGACTTTATAAATGGTACTTTCATTCCAGACATGCCTTGTAAGTAAACATGTTTACCGAATTAGCAGTACTGTCATCGTTAAAGGATGCATTTGTTTTCGGAATATTCTGCTTTTATGAGATAAAACCGTAAAAGCATTAAATGGCGCCAATTGTATGCGTGTTTACATATCTATAGAAGAGGCAATATATTGTAAGCATGTGTTCAAAAGACTATCAGAAATATAGACATAAAACTATTATGATATTCATTTACTACAAATTATGTGTCTATAAAATAATGCAATGATAATCATCTTTCCCTGAACTGGTTCGATGTGTTCGATTGGACAGTGAATTGCTAAAGGTCTTACACTTTCAATTAATATGATTTTTATTCAGGAACAGTTTAATAAATAAATGTACTATCAAAGAATTTTATTAAATGATAATGTGTTGTGATAATTAAAAATCTACCACTAACACTCTCGCATAGTTTAATGTAGCTTGCTCTCCAAGAGTGCTGGATAACATGGATTCGATTCCCTGGCGGATAAAATTCAAGACTTAAAAGCTGATTCTCCACCACTGCTCAGAATCAAAACCATGTTATTTAAGAATTGAATGCTCCTTTATGTTTTTTGGGGGGTTCAAAAGAGTTTTTCGAGGCACATTTTGTATAAGGCGCGGAAGCGCTTAATACTAAAAATATGCACACGACCAACGGTTTTACATCCCTATAAAATTATAAAAAGAAGCATTCAATTCTTATAGTTACATTTTTATGTTACAACCATGAAATTAAAGAGTTATGTCAAGCTTTTCGTTTGCCTTTCAATGCATTATTTCAACATTTTCACGAATAGCTATGGAAGCGTATAAGGGCCATACACTTGATAAATATGTGTGATAGCACGGGCAGCCGAGATTCACTTGTTGTCGAGTATCGAGTTTCGAGATACAAAAGTCGAGTTGCGAGTTACAAAAGTCGAGTTACGAGTTACAAAAGTCGAGTTGCGAGTTACGAAAGTCGAGTTGCGAGTTACAAAAGTCGAGTTGCGAGTTACGAAAGTCGAGTTTCGAGTAACAAACGTAGAGTTGCGAGTAACGAACGTCGAGTTGCGAGTTACGAAAGTCGAGTTGCGAGTTACGAAAGTCGAGTTGCGATTTAAGAACGTCGAGCTGCGAGTTACGAAAGTAGAGTTGCGAGTTACAAAATTAGAGATTTGCGTGAAAATGGGGAAAACTATTTAAATTTTTATGGTGTACCACTTTAACATTTTTGAATGATGATTGCTTGTAGAATTGTATACAGTATTGTTGATTCTTTTTGTTTTTTGGACTTCATCCGAGTCTCGTGTAAAAACAATGAATGGATTGCTTACATAATCACTACGCAAAGTATGGTTATTTTCTGAAGAAACAGATAGCCTATTGAAATTCAACGGATGGCTTGTAGTTTAATTATTATTAAATTTCATAGCTAGCACCGTCATATTTAACGTAAAGGGAGATAGCAACTAAACTATAGTACATATATGTAAAAGACCCCTCCTGCAGATTTCGTTAAGAGTGGGCTCTTTGGGGCAGCTGCAGAGGCAATATTTGTTAGGGACCCCAAAATGTATTTTTGGCAGTGACACTCAAAATTGTGGACGTTTAAGTTATATATGTCTACATTGGCTAGAGGTGAAGAGGGAAGGTTGAGCGCTCATAAAACTTGTTTAACCCCGCCGCATTTTTGCGTCTGTCCTAAGTCAGGAACCTCTAGCCTTTATTGGTCTTGTATATTTTTTAATTTCGGTTCATCTATATGTTTCGGAGCATAGAATGGCGTCCATTTTCTTGATCTAGTGTACATTGTGTTTCGGGGCCTGCTCGGGGCTGCCTCAGGGTGTGGGATTTCTCGTTGTGTTGAAGACCCATTGGTGGCCTTGGGAGTTGACTTGTATATTTTGGTTGGGTTGTTGTCTCTTTGACTAGCTATAAAACCTGGTTCAATCCACCATTTTCTACATAAGAAAATGCCTGTACCAAGTCAGGAATATGACAATTGTTATCCATTCGTTTGATGTGTTTGAGCTTTTGATTTTGACATTTGATTAGGGACTTTCCTTTTTGAATTTTCCTCGGAGTTCAGTATTTTTGTGATTTTAATTTTTGACACATTCCCCGTTTCCATTCTTTATTCTATACATGTAGCTGTCAAAGATACTTTTGTAAAATAGACAAAAGACGCAGTTTTGGAATATGTAACTTCTTTCTAAAAAATGGGCTAATCATACCCAAATCAATCAAGTTCTTTAGGAATAACATGCTGACAAATATAACTCTTTTAACTTTTTTTTGGACATGAAACTCATTGTGCAGTAGGTGGGAAATTGATTAAATAAAGTTTGAATTGTCTGTATAAAACGTCGAAACATTTTTACATCAATATGAAAAAGTGAAGTTTTAAAGAGTTGTTAGTTATTTGAAAAGTATTTGAAAAACAGAACAATTCAGAGAATTTCAACATTGACCAATGAACCATGAAAATATGGTCAAGGTCAGATGAAACATGACAGACATATACATACACCTTACAATCATTCCATAAACCAAATATAATAGAAAAACATAGGATATGGGGTATCCATCCATGGCGCAAAATCAGTAAATGCACAATAGTTCACCTATTTCTTATAGTATCTGAAAAACAGACCAAACTTGAAGCCATACTTACCCGGGTAAAACTTTTTTCAGGTGCTCTCGTGACAGGCTATGCATGATATAGAAATGAAAAGCAAGCACATTTTTTTTAGAAAAATGTACAATACCCAGCTGATATCTGAAACTACAACATTTGTATCAAGGCTGCATGCAGGCTTCCGTGCTCATACCGTAAAAACATACGCCATAACATTCCTTAAAACTGTTCCTTTATTTTTTGTAACAGCGGTATAGCTTATTGTAGAATAACGTCTTTCCAAATTAAAAATCCATATTATGATCTCCTATGCCAGGAAGTTACCATAATGCCATACTGATAGAAAGACATCTATAGCATGCTTATTTTTGCGTTGTAGTATTCAGATATACATACATTGAACAACTCGATTATTAACTATTTGGTATATATATGCACTCTCCGCTTGGGGTTGAATCACAAAGTTAACAAAGTTCAAAATTATTTAATTTATCACATAAAGCACATAGCATATCACATTTCTAATTCATGAGATATTTTCCTCAGTTAAATGTACAATTGTGCCTATATCACCCTAAACCTTTGCGAAAGACAAAGTGTTAGCACTTGGCACTAGTATGCTAATGAATATCCTTTATTCAAGCGTCACTGATGAGTCTTGTATAGACGAAACGCGCGTCTGGCGTAGAAAATATTATAAGCCTGGTACCTTTGATAAGTATTTACCTTTAGGCCTAACACAGTGCCATATTCTGTGAGATGTCGATAATTTGCAAGTATATTTCATTTGTCTACATGATTTATTTTCTTATGCTTGATTTGTCCAGTACGGTATACATTTTGTCTTAGAGAATGAACAATGTCGCTCTCATGAAAGAAATTTATGCGTGCGTGACTTTGCAACATAATGACTCTTATAAATAAGTATCGCAAATACTTTTCAAATCCTGCAATCAAAATACCGGGACCCTTCCTCATGCAGTGTAAAACTAAGCTGGGGTACATGTATGCTTTGTTTATTAGATGCGAAGTAAACCCGAAAATTCTGTTTCAAAAATCAGACGCAACTCGACTTTCGTAACTCGTAACTCGACCTTCGTAACTCGCAACTCGACGTTCGTAATTCGCAACTCGACATTCGTAACTCGAAATTCGACGTTCGTAACTCGCAACTCGACGATCGTAACTCGGAACTCGACGTTCGTAACTCGCAACTCGACTTTCGTAACTCGAAACTCGACATTCTTAACTCGTAACTCGGCTTTTGTAACTCGCAACTCGGCCTTTTCAACTCGCAACTTGCAACTCGACTATAAGAAACCCTCCGTGCAGCCATTGCCGTTGTATTTTATACGGAAATCAAATATGTTATTAGGGTGCCACGTGATTGTTGTCAGCCAATCAAAATTAGGGATTCTAATGAAACATACACATGTAATAGATACACCTTGAGGGTGTTACACCAAGATATTATTGTCAATGCAGAATGATAGTTTTCAATAATTTAGGAGGAGGGTTGTTAGTGGGCCGATTTTGTTACTGGCCGAGTTTGTTACAGGCCGAGTCAGCGACTTAACTATATCTTTTTGAAAAGAAGGATAAATGCAGGGTATCCACTTTCATTTAACGAAATCTTGGTGTAAGTGATGTAATTATACTAGAAAGAAATGTCTTCCTACGGTAATCCTTTGTGAACTATCACTCAGCGTATCGGTCAAGATAACAAAGCAGAAATATTTGTTGTTATCTTCTTGAATAACTAACATTTTTCTGCTGGACGATAAACATCTGGAAATCTACTTCTCAATTAAAAATACCACAAGATGTAGGTAGGGACAATATGAATCAGAGTGATATTTTACATTATTTACTTGTTTTTGAGATTTCAGCCATAGAAAATTTGGCGGGAAATGATTCTCTCTAGATTTTTCATACATTTAACATTGACACCTTTTTTCTTTTAAAAACTATGAGTAAATAACAAGAATTTGATAAGATTTTCAAAGATGGCTGTTTAAACTATATGTTTTAATATTATGAAAAGAAAAGTAGGGGTAAGCGGGCACAATTTTTTTAATGGCACTACATGGATAAAACCAGAGGAATCCGAATATCTGGCATAAATTCAAAAACAAGAGACGCGAACATCCTTAAGTCAAGTAAATACGCTTTTATTGTCTATACATATATACACAAAGCTTTGGAAGGATAAAAAAATATTGCGCAACTTCTATATATGAGCATTTGTGTTTTCAAAACATTGATCATTTCAGACTTATTAGAAATAGATATTCAGTGTCGTTTCTTATTCTTAATTGTTTTATGAGAAGCTTCGTCGATCTCTTATAATGACTTCTCATAGACCATCTTCACACTTTATACCTCATGACTTAATTTATGGACTTCTGGACCACATGATTAATTTATAGACTTCGTATTGACGAGAAAGCATTATTTAAACTAAATGGAAAACGCTGAAATCAAACTGAATGAATGATCAATCCTATTTGAACCAAACTGTCGTAAGTTTCCAATCAGGCAAACCTAATTACGCACTATTCTTCAGATTAAGTAAATCTGGAGCGGAAACTTTACAATTTACAGTATTTCCATCTCGTACTATCACTGTCGTTAAGGAATTAAAGTAAAACTGGTAAAAAATTGTAAAAAGCACTAAAAGCTAAGTCTACTAAAGCAACCAAAAAAAAAAAATTATAAAAATAATAAAAAAAATAAAATTTATTGATATTTACAATTATTAAAAAACAGTTCTACAGATAACATACGAAATAAAACCCAGCTACTAGTACAACGCTGATCAAATGAGTCTAATATATTTAAAGTATGAAACTTGAAAATTGTAAAATTTTATTTCATGCTAAACATCAGATTGAAAAAAGGTCTACTAAATTAATTTTCCAAGTCCAAATCATGAAACTATAAATACTTTTATTTGCTTTCAAAATTGTAGGTCTACAATGTAGTGTGTGATTTTTTAACCTATTGTTTAAGATTTCTGTGAATCTCCATCATTTTCTTATTCTTATCAGTTCCAAAAGTTATGTGATTTGACTTTTTAAATGAACAGGAAAATAAATCCATTTTCGTAGACTTATTTTTGAAATTTACTTGAAAACTAGACCCAGACTCGTATATCTTTATGTCCCTTTTGAATTCCATATCTATGATATAACGTAGCCAGAACTCATTTAGTATAAAAAATGACAAGAAAATGAACAAAAAATAAATGAATACTACTTCAAATGGATGATTCAATATCTGACTGGTAATAACGGTTGTAGTCAGAGTTAATATTAATGCTATTTTATTTTTTAAATGATGTGAAGATTTGGTAGAAACTAATTATTTCCCATTACTATCACTGGTCAATAATATTACTGGTCAATAATTCTTGTCTGAGAGCTTTTAACAAATTTTATTATATTGTAACTGATATATACGGAAACAGAATCACGCAACAGATAATGGCCGCTACAGTATGTATAGATCCCTTTCACAATATTTTACCAGGACCATTTATCTCTGTTACAGTACCGATAAACTGGATCAATGTGTACAAAAGCCAACATAAATGGTTAGATTGTACATTTCTTTTGTCTATTGTGGGAGCATTGGATATAATTGTCTGTAAAAGATTGGGTTAGACGATAGTGGATACAACAAAGTCAAAGAAACGGAAAATGAAATCGAAAAACTGATTTACTGCTTTAAAAGTTCTTATAATCAGTTATTTCCGTCTTAGAATATACCCTTTCTGATAAATCTGTTTTGTGATAATTATCATATACCTAGGAGGTATCAGACTACGTAGGCCAACCATTTGTGCTTACTTATGTTACAACTACAAAACAAAAAGTTAAATACTTGTATTGAATAGACCAATTAATTCTTTTGAAAAAAACCCCAGTAGATTTGCAAAACACTGTTTTTCTTATATTGACAATTGTGACTTTACAAAAAATAATGCGGGAAATAATAAATTTGCCTTACTGTGCAATCGGTAACTCATGGCATCACCTAATTATCTGTACGAACACATTTTAATTCCAAATCTGGTCTCAAATGCATTTCATAAATACAATGAACATGCATATTTCTTTTTAATGTAGAACCATCTCATCAACACTACTACTTAAACATAATGATTTATAAGTTAGAATAATACAACCAATCTACCGTTTCGGTGGTATCACGCTCGTCGTGGAGTTAGAAATTTGTTGGTTTGCTCAACAACTGAATCAAATTTAAGAATTTAAAACTGGTATGCTCTGCTTCCCCACTTATACAGCAAATAACATTTAAGAGCAAGGGCAAAAACTGACGGGTCGGCTCGGAGTAACAATAAAAATGAATTTCGACATCTTTCTGCGAACTTGTATCGTGTGTGTCGTAAAGCGCAAATAATCGGATTAGTGTGTTGGTCTAGTAGATAGTATGGTTCATATTCTTATAACATGGAAATGTTATCGTCCTGAATATGCATTCAACATGTATCGCTGGACACTATACAACCAACTATCAATTGAAAACTAACTGAATTTGACACATTCGCTCTATACCTTTCGGATTTGGCCGAATATGATACACTAACAAAAGTGTTCATGCTTTATCTATGTCCATTGATGAAGCACTGCATGTTTTTTTGTCTTATAGCCCAAACGCAACTACAAATGTATTACTTATCTCCATATTGGATTTGGTAAAGAGTAGGCCGCCTGTTTTTATGTTTTGTTTATTGTAATCTTGTTTAGTTGTTTTTCTCGTTCTTGTTTATTATAAATTGCGTTCTTGTTTATTATAAATTGGCCTCTGGGTTTCGATGTATGACCTTCTTGACATTTACGTTTTAGGGTATCGTCAGGAAGGTTACCTTGTTTTAGCTTTTGTTTTGTTTTGTAATTTTGTTGTTTTTTTGTTCATGTTTTGTCCTCTGGATATTGATGAGGGAGTTTCTCACTATTTAACTGTATGCTATCTTCTACTGTATAAAATGGCATGTAGGGTATTAGACACCAACCTAGCAAAGAATTGGAAATAAAAAAGACAGAAAAAAGCATGATATATATATAAGAATAAATATAGCAAAGAATGGAAAAACGCTGTGTTTTGTAATTGATGTAGAAATATATACTCCCAGCTGTGTATAATTGTATGTTAATACGAGATGAATGTCCTGTGATAGTCAATACCAATTGAAGTGGAGAACGAATAAAACACTATATCAGTACTATATCAGTACGTATAGGTACTTGAGAATGGCTAATTGATTTATACAATGTTGATAGGTGACAGAAAAAAAAAACACTGACTTTTGTGAAGGCCGAGTCGTCGTCCCAAACCCACACTCAACGCAGACGTGAGGTACCAGAGTCATTCAATGCGTCCATCGCACAGTTTCTGTCTCGAATGATTCAGATGAAAGTTTTAAAAATCATAGTAATAAAAAATTGCTAACGAATTCTATGAACTGTAAATTTTGAAATAGACACCAGCAGGAAAATTTGCCACGTGTTTTATAGACATTTACAAATTTTTAAGGGCTAAATGAATCATCCCAAAAGACTTTGTATACGCTTTTTTCTGATCAACTGTCTAATAGGTCTAATTACAATTTAAACAAGGAGTAGTCTCTCATAATGACCTAAGCATATTTCAACACTGCATACAGATATTTGTTGCCTCAAAGTCTTTATATACTAGTCATTCTTCTAAGGATATTATTCCGTTGTATACTTTTACAATACATTCACATTTACATTATAAGTACACAAATGGCAATGTGAAATCATCCAGATACACATTTCAAACAGGGATGAACAACCATTTCTGTGTATTCATTCTTTCAAATGTACTGCATATTAATAATAATATGATGAATCAAGTCAAAAGAAGTACAATTTAAAGTAAGACTGTAAGAATTAGTATGTGAACAGCTGCTCCGCAACATATGTCTTTACATTAGCTGTAATAGTCCTGGTTTTACTACAAATTCTATTACCCAAAACAATAAAAATACAACACAATAATATAAATCTTTCAATCTTTGTAATGGATTTCTAACGACTAAACGATTGAAAAAATCCCAATGTTGACATGAAATTATCCACATCGTTTAATTTCGAACAAAAGTTTGACGATCGACTTGGTAAAAAATCGATGCCATATACGTAAAGTATAGGCTAATACCTCAATATTTACATTGTATCTGTCCAAACCATAACTGTGAATTATATCCTATAAAATATTAAACGTAATAGAAATGGCCGTTTGTACTGACCTTACTGTTAAAACCCACACTTTAAAGTAATAATCTCATGTTTTAGCCTTACCATAAAATATAATAGAAAATGATGAAAATGAATAATTCATTTGATAAAGCACTGCAAACTTTTTTGTATAATTATATACTTTATAATTATCTAGCAATTTCTGAACTTTACAAAGTTTTTTGGTATATGCATTTGTATATTTGATTCCGATTCAAAAAGGATTTCAAACAATAGATTAACCCCGCCTTATGTTGATTGTACCCGTCACAAGTCATGAACCCGATCAGAGTTGTCTTATGTCATATCTTATAGTATGTTTGTTATTTTAGAGAATTCGCATGCATGGTTTGTCTGCAGATTTCTCCCATATAGTAAATGTTCAATTCATTCACAACAGTTACAGACTTGGGACGATTTAGAGCTCGCCTTATTATACAGACACCTATCTGTTATTGGAGAATAATGTATGTCGACACCTATCTGTTCTTGGAGAAGAATGTATGTCGACATCTATCTGTTCTTGGAGAAGAATGTATGTCGACATCTATCTGTTCTTGGAGAAGAATGTATGTCGACATCTATCTGTTCTTGGAGAATAATGTATGTCGACATCTATCTGTTCTTGGAGAAGAATGTATGTCGACATCTATCTGTTCTTGGAGAAGAATTTATGTCGACACCTATCTGTTCTTGGAGAAGAATGTATGTCGACACCTATCTGTTCTTGGAGAAGAACGTATTTCGACACCTATCTGTTCTTGGAGAAGAATGTATGTCGACATCTATATGTCTTTTGGTTATTTGCGTCATTGGATTGTTGTTTTATTGATGAAGCCCACATTTTTTATTCATACAGCATAATGTCTTAGATAGATATAAGAAGATGCGGTATGAGTGCCAATGCGACAACTCTCCATCCAAGTCACAATTTGTAAAAGTAAACCATTATAGGTCAAAGTACGGCCTTCAACACGGAGCCTTGGCTCACACCGAACAGCAAGCCATAAAGGGCCCCCAAAAATGACTAGTGTAAAACCATTCAAACAGGAAAACCACTTCCATGACTTTACATGTCAAATACAGAGCATGGCTTTTTATTGTTGCATTTTATTGATACGGTGTTGAGTTTGTACGGGTATAAAAGAGCACATTGCTTATCCAGAACAAGTCCGAGATTGACCTACAGGAGTAAAAACTGACGTCTTTGCAAATGTGAACAAATTAAATCACAACTATGAAAACATGCATAGAACGTGAAATAATTTTAGAAATTAAAACAAAGAGGTCTCAAATGATGAAGATATATGGTTTGGGTTTGTCTCGACGCAATTTTGATGATGCATACATTGATTTATGATACACGCATTAAAATATCTGTGCTATAAAGAAAATCATTGTGATGTTATGGAATATTGAACACAAATTTACTGGAGAATACCAGTGCATATATAGACATACCACCAAAGTAATTGTATCAGAGTGTTGTATTGTATAAATGTATATATCCAAGATTCTATTTAATATGAATCTGTTTACTACGACAGTCTGAAACAAGGAAAACATTATCCCAATTGTCATGGACTTGAAATGTGCACAAATGTACGTGCGGTATTGCACAAGATCATGTCTTCCCGCAGTATTCACAATATTGCTGTATGAAATAGACTCCAAAGTACAGCTAGCAATGTTCGAGTGTAGGACTGCATGATTTCAATATCCACAGGATTGGCTCTAAATATAAATAAGAAGATGTAGTATGAGTGCCAATGAGACAACTCTCCATCCAAGTCACAATGTGTAAAAAGTAAACAATTATAGGTCAAAGTACGGCCTTCAACACGGAGCCTCGGCTCACACGGAACAGCAAGCTATAAAAGGCCCCAAAATGACTAGTGTAAAACAATTCAAACAGGAAAACCAACGGTCTAGTTTATATAAACAACGAGAAACGAGAAACACTTACGAACCACACCAACAAACGACAACCACTGAACAACAGGCTCCTGACTTATGACAGGTGCATACAAATGCAGCGGGTTTAAAGGTTTTAACAGGCGCCAACCTTCACCCTAACCTGAAACAGTAGTGTAACATTACAACATAAAAAGACACATTATAAAATATCAATTGAAATGGATTAACTCGATCAAAAAGACATATAAACAAACACAAGTAAACATACACTGAACGAATATGATTGATCTATGACACAATATAAATACAATATTAATAAAAAAAGATGTAGAACAATGTCGAAAATACAACTTTAACCTAGGACTAAGCTTGCTTTCAGTAACAGCGACCATTCTTCGATACATTAAAATTTCGTGTTTTCCTGGTATCCGTGTTTGAGGAGTTAAATATTTTATCTATGTTGTTTTAGTTTTTCTACTGATCGACAACAAAAGAGGGAAGATTTCGGTGCTAAAGCAAACTATATATGTAGTTAAACCAGGTCATATGTTTATTTTCATGTCCGAAGTCCAAACCGTGTTAATGATTGATGAGATCCTAATGTTTTTGTTCATAAAGAAATGGTGTTGATGCCAGATCTTTGAGAGTATCTATATTCAACTTCTTGGAATGTTGATTTCGAGCTGTAAATTCTGTAAATTCTTGTTTAATTGTTAAAGACTGCGTGCTGAGCTGCTCATGTCATTTCGTTTTGTACTTTTGGGTTGCTGTTTCATTGACGTGGGACCCAGATTTCTTTTAACTCATATTTATGTATTTGTAAGCACACTGATTAGTACAAATCGCAAACATTTTCCTTGAGATATGTTTATATTTTTCAATTGATAACTGTTAATTTGCTAAATTCGGTGACACGATTTTAAAAAAAGGCGATTGATACCTATTGTGGGCGTTCCTTAATAATTTCTTTACTGGCATGAAGCATTTTTTCTCTTTATCGTGGGTTATTATAAAAGATAAAACTAAGTGGGTCCTTCAATTTCAGATTCTCGTAAATAAATTTTATATGTTTTCTCTAAAATGATGAGAAGGTAAAAGGTGCTCTATATTTCGTCACTCGAAATGTTCTTAATTCCTAAACTTACACCTATCAACGATATCATTACATTGGAATACAAAACTAACACAAACGTGATCATTTATCAGAGCATGATCATACTTCCAGTTTTTGTTTTAACGTGACTGAATTATTCGCCGTTCGTATTCGTCTTTCTGTGTTTGTCAGTACACTGATTGGTACTTGTTCGTGTACCAATTTGTGCAATGTCTAATGTAAAATTGCATCAATTCAAGGCACTTACATTCGAAACATATATAGACAGCAATACTACACTGTGGACATACCGTACATTGTAAGAACATTTAAGGTTTGCACTTTAACATGACAATTTTGTCTGAAGAAATTTAGGTTTTCTACTTTGTAAAAGTATTTGTACTTGTAAATGACGTTTATATCTTTTTCACACTGTATGCAGTAGAGAATTGGATTTTTGACATTTTGGACAGATATCTCTTTAATTACCTACAATAAAATATCTGACGCTTTAAACAATGCAACGTCAACAATTCTTTGCATAAAAGATAACTAACACTCCCTGGAGAAAATGTTGTATTATTTAAACATCGATCGTAAAGGCTTACGGACACCTCAACAATAGTGATCTAATTTCGATACTACTGATACATTCCCTTGTGGCAGCATTCTGTCTATAGATGTAACTTGGAGACCTTGTAATTCGATTAAGTTCTGCCAAAACGATGTTTATAGCATTATGTATTGCTAAAAGATCACAACTTAGTGACATTATGCATTTGAAAGAACATGCAAAAATAATATATATTTGAACTATATAACATGCTATGACTAGTGTTAAAAATTTAGCCCCATAAATCGAGTACTTCTCAGATCGCAAGCAAAGATATTTGTTCTGTTGAGGTATTTGATCAATAGACAAAATGGGAAATGTATCAGTCAGCCTAATTAGTGATCTAAGACAGGACATACTATAGTCAACAGAAAGAATAACAATAAATAGATACAATAACAAGTAATTTGCATGATATTATAAATCCCTCTTCAGTATCAGTTATTCAGTGTAAGATTGCGAACACATCATATCAATCGCTAAAAATTCCGAACGACAAACAAACAAACCATTAAAACAATCAGGTTTGGAGAAAAGTTACATATTCGCCTTCAAAAAAATTGAGTATCTTAAAATCATATATATATATGACAAAAAAACATTCATAGAATGTGTGAAAATGAATTCAAAAGGTCCCCAAAGGAACAATTTGCGAAACAAGGACGAACAGATCAGAAGTCTGCACAGAATATTAAAAACAAATATGAGCAGCACGAACTCGCGTGCTCCGATTGGATGAGCAATTCCTGCTTCACTAGGGACAACAGTACTCCAAAAGGGTTCACTGGAGTATTGAAATATGATCATACAGACTTCTCCTGTCTGGCAGCAAAACACGTGGTTGGTCCATTTGGTTTTTTGGGGGTACACATGGAAATTTTATACGCAGATAAGATAACATAACCCATGCTACTCAAACAAGAAAATGTTTCAAAAAATTATCATATTCATCAATAACCATTTTAATTCTTTTATTTTTACTAATATATATAATATACACAATGATTCGATTCATGCAAAGAAACGGATTTCCACAACGAGAAAAGAAGATATATATTTCCTTAACAACGAATTTAGACAATTAATAGCACTCTTAATGTCTTAAATTACGGTTCACAGTAAGAAGGAATAGAAGCAACAGCTACTTGGTTTGTCGGTCGTTTTAATTATCCTTAAGTAGGAAGAACTTAATCAGTTATCGGTAATGATATTAACGGAGTGGTTAACTAGTTACAACGAAGTGTATAGAGCCTGGAAAAACCATCATTATTTGCCAGTTATATAAATTACAAAAAGTGTACCAATAGATTGACAACATATCCCAATACGATTATCTATAGGGCTAACGGACTTTTTCTGAGTCCCTTTTATAAGCTTTGATTTTTCCTGTTATATACTTCTTTTTGATAAGCGGTTCGTTGTATTGTCCTTTTACATTCCTTTAACTAAAAGATGTTCTCTGATAATGTCAGCCATCTGTTTTTCATTTTGTCGAGTTCATCTGGCTTTTTCGTTTCAAATAGTATTAGAAAATTTTGTCCTGTAAACCCCACGTTTTTATAATGTATGCCATTGAATACAACTTAAAGTGCATCCCTGGTAAATCTTGTAAAAATCCTTGTTATTATTTGAAGAATTTGCATACATTTGAAATTATATCGGGAATATTGTTTTGTTACTAAATACATGTACAAATCCTTGTTATGTCGAAAACTACCAGCTATTCTAAAAAATCAATGTATGTTGTTTGTTTATCAACATGTTTGTCGTTGTGACTTGTATTTATTACACTTTGTATCCGTGCATTATGTTTTGTATCTGCTTTTATTGCTTATTTTTAATTTATACACATGTCTTTTGAAGTCTCTTTTTCCCCATATTATCTTTCTTTATTGTTGCTTATATTCCTTCGACCTTTCAATACCCATTGTTTAGGTTCACAACACTGAAACCTTTATCCTAAGATAAGATAACGTTATTTAAATTAAACGGGCATATATGAAAATGATTTAGCATCATTAAGTGTATAAACAGGGAGCAAAATACTAATACATAATACATACAAATAAAGTAATTATATATATTATCAATTGTGAACATAGTTTCCAAGACAAACATCTATTTTTTTCACAATCTAACTTGCTAGAACGCCAGTTTGGTTGAACTGACCCTAAATATGTAATTTTATAACATCATATGAAATATTATCATTTTCTTGATTATATCATACAAATTATAAAAAAGATCAAATAACAATCTGCGAAACTTTGACGCCCCCTATTTTATTTATCATTTTCAGTATCATTTAAAATACAACATGTTATACATTCAAATACAAGAGAAGGTATTCTAATAAAAATTTTTAACCAAATTCTTATTATTCTTTGTTTTTCTAAGAACATACTTATTTCTCTTCACGTGTTAAGGTCTTATAAATCCTTTGATTTCAAATATTTGGGTTTGAGCGTTGCTGGTGAAGGTATAATATATCCAGAAAAAGCGCTTCGGTCGCATGAAATTAATACTGTGTTCTTCCCATCCATTGGTAAATGACCTAGTTCGATAATTACAACACATATAGGTGAAAATTTACCAACTTAGAGTACAAATTTAAAGTAAAATATTATGAACTAATACAATGTCTTTGGCATGATGGAAGTCTCATGTACCTCAAAATCATACTTCAAAATAGATCCAACAAAACTACCAAACATTTCAGAAATAAAAAATATACCAGCATTATGAAACTGCTCTGCTTAAATGGACTGTAACTATTTGTCATTTGAATTAGAAGCCTTAGATTTTGACTTTTGATTTTGATATTTAGGGATTTTGACATATGCCATATTTACTTAGAATGAAGATTTACAGAAGATTCACGTGAATAAAAATGGAACTTATTTATGTTAATTTCACAATTAATGTGAAAAATAAAACATTTACCTACAACATAGGAAAGTACATTTAAAGAAAACATTTTGTTGTTGCCAGTGATGATGTATTTATGAATAATAACCAGTATGACATCTGGTGGCGACACTAACTACTAGATATGACTTGTGAATCACGTGACGGGTGGTACATATATAGAAGGATAATTAAGTTTACACTGTCGACTGGCTTTGTCTCACTCGGTTTGAGTTCATGAGATTTCGAATGTAATCACATACGCCTTTGTCTACTGATGTCTGTAATTTTGAAAACTGAAGTGATATCGTTATACTACCATCATGTTTTGGAAAACAAATCATTCTAATTTCCGATGTTCCTCTTTAAGACGAACTGAAGTTAAACTCGTTATTTTTATGTCAAAAAATAATTTAATTGACGAAAATTGCTTTTGAAGACCTCAACACTTGAAGAAGTTATTGAGAACTATTTACTATTCCAGTCCATCTTTGTGAAATATAAATCCTTACATCAGTAATTAACACTCCACAGCTGATACCTGCAGTCCATTAATTAGCAAATTATTTATAGGTACTTTACTCAAAATAACGTGGGCTCATTTT
Organism: Mytilus californianus; assembly: GCF_021869535.1. NCBI lineage: Eukaryota > Metazoa > Mollusca > Bivalvia > Mytilida > Mytilidae > Mytilus > Mytilus californianus. The sequence continues at coordinate 28,589,907 of NW_026262679.1, forward strand.
GGGGAAAGACCTCATGCAATTCCAAAATCATTTCAAGAAAAGTGAATTTGATGAGAGTCCCTCTTCTGTTATATCTTAGACCTTATATATTTATTAAATGTCTTTCAAACTTGTTTGTTTGTTTGTTAATGCGCTTGTCTTTTGTAGTCTGTTTTTCCTTACTTCTTTTCCTTATTGTTGCTAATATACCTTCGACATTTCAGTACCCATTGTCTTCACTTCCTAACACTTGAACCTTTATCATAAGACAAGATAACTTTATTGAAATATGAATACATCAATAACATATAAGTAGTATGGGACAGTATATAAACAGGAAGCAAAAACCGTAGATTCCAAAACAAACATTTATTTTGTACAATCTAACTTGCTAGAACGCCAGTTTGGTTGAACTGGTCATAAAGATGTAATTTCAGAACATCATATGAAATATCTACATTTTCTTGATTATATCATTAAGAATTGAATAAGATCAAATAACAATCTTCGAAGATTTGACGCCCAGTTTTATTTAACATTTTTCAGTATCATTTACTAACAGAGAAGGTATCTTAGTATCAATTTTGAGGAAATATTTTAATATTCTTTGTTTTCTAAGAACATACATATTATTGTATTCGCGTGTTTAGGTCTTATACATCCTTGGCTTTCAAATGTTTGGGTTTGTACTTTCAGAATGAAGGTATAATATTTCCAGAAAAAAAGCGCTTCGGTCACAAGAAATTAATAGTTCTTTTCATCCACTGGTGAATAACCTTGTTCGCTAATAACAACACATATAGGTGTAGTTTAACCAAATTAAAGTACAAATCTACCAAATCTATTATTAACTAATTCAATGTCTTTGGCATGATAAAAACCCCATTCCTCAAAACCATAATTCAAGGTAGATCCAACGACACTATCAAACATTTCAGAAATAAAACAAACATTTTGAAACTTTTCTGCTAATATGGATTGTAAGTATTTGTAATTTTAATTGGAAGCCATACAATTTCGACACATGCCAGATTAAGTTACAATGAAGATTCACGTGAATAGAAATAGCACTAATTTATGTTTATTTCATATCTAAATGTGAAAAATAATAAAGTTGCCTGTAATATGGAAAAGTGCGTTTTATTAAGACCTTGCTTTAAACAGAAAATTCACTCGGAGAAAATCGTTTTGATTTGACTTTCTTATTCTGGGACTATTATAACAAAATATTAGGTCCAATATTTAATGAAACCTTTTAATCATGGTGATATTCAAATAATCAAATAATCCACCAAGTGAGCTAATATCAGTTATAAAGTAAAGGTGAATAATAACCAGTATGTCATCTGGTGGCGCCACTGACTTAGGAATCAAGTGACGGTTGATACATACATATAAGAATGCTTACACTGTCGACGTGTCGGATATCATTCAATTTTTAGTTCATGAGGTTCTGATTGCTTTTACTGACACTTTAGTCTATTGGTGTCATTTTAATTAATTGAATTGATACCGTTATACTACCTCTTTTTTCGGGAAAACAAATTATTTTAACTTCCGAGGTTCCTCCTTAAACGATTTTCAGTTGAAATCGTTACATTCATGCGAAAAAAGAATTCACTTGACGAAAATTGCCCTTGAAGACCTTAACACTTGAGTTGGCTGAAACATGATTAGTAGTTTATGCATAAAAGTAAAATGCATGAAAGCCCTAAAGTATAATTTTCGTAAGGTTTTTGAAAACCTAATAAAAAGACAATAAAGTGCATTCAAAAACTATTTATACATATTATATGCACATGGCTAAATATAAAGTATATTTTAATATTTAAACCAAACAATAAAAAATTAAAATCATAAAATTCAGCTCACTGATCAACAAAAGTTTTAAAAATAATATATCTTGCATAATACATTAGGTAAGTTTTGTAAGTTTTTATCAAACATAAATTTTCTAAATATATTTAACTTATTATAACTTTTTTAGATCATGATGTGATAAGTGCTAGATTTATAAATAGTAGTGTCATATTAGTGTCATATTAAAAATAAATCACAGTAGATATTTATATACATAAAAAAGCTGAATAAAAGCAAGTGATTGCGAACTGCTTACTATTCCAGTACATTTTTTTATACATCTCAGTTAGATTTTATTGCTCGCACAAGTCAACAACACTCCATAGCTGATACCTACTGTATACTAATTAGCCTAACTTATTGTTACTCAATTTACTTAAAATGACGTGAGATCATTAGGGGGGGGGGGACTTCATCCAATTCCAAAAACAATTCCAAAAAAGTGAATATCATGATAATCCTTCTTCTATTATAACTAATACCTTTTTTATAATTGACATTCAGCTACAAATTAGTATGCCTTACATTTACCTTGAATGTGTCTACACATCTTGTTCCTTATTGATGATATACGTCATACCCCCACTTTTTCTGACCACCAATAAACTAAATTATGCAAGTCATTTAAAAGTGATTAGTTGACAACACCTACGTTATTATGATATAAAATGTAAAAAATGGCAGATCCGTTCCATTGCTTCCTCAACATTACCAATACAACTCATGAATTTTTATATATCAAAGGATATTAATACCGACTAAACAATTAATATTTTAAGTAAAGCGAAACATAATGCACTGTAAAATCAAATCACAGAAGATTGTTAAAGCGTCTTATAAACTGACTCATTGACAGAAAATCAACAACATGTAACAAGATTCTTTAAGGTTTAACTACATCACCGGAATTAATTCCTGCCATTATACTAAGTCGACAGAAACCAGGAAGAGGCCGAGAACAAAGGTTCTAATACATCTTTTATTTAAATTTTATAACATGTAGTGAAAAAAATACTGACATTCGATATAAACAGTCTGTTTTACCATATCAAAGAAATTGTGAAGGAAAGACCAAGACAAACGTTGATAATAGATATAACGAATAATTATATAGCGAACTTTAATTTTACCATGGAATCGGATTTTTTTAGAATTTAGAATTTCTCTGACATTGTTAAGATATTCTTAGCCTCAAAGGATATTATTCATCCGTTTTTTAACTTATAGTTTGATAATGAAATATATACAATTCGTCATAAACAATGCGAAGAAGGATGATATCAAAGTGCATCGTTTTATTTTTTTCAAATTTTGTTGATTAAGTTTAAACGGTCCAGTTTTATAAAAGTACATTTAAAAATTAAATTGGATAGGAACTACCTAATTCATCTTGTAGTAAATTGGCAAAAAAAATCTTTTCTGTTACTGTTCGATACGTATACGTTTACATTTATGTAAAAAAAAAGAAAACTACTTTTTTATAACTTAATTGTCCTTTTATGTACAATTAGAGACCTTGTATATGGTATCCGTTTCCTCTCAGATAATACACGATATGCACTAACCTGTATGAACACTTTTAAACTTATTTCTACCAACATTCAATGAATATATATTACGCAACAAACCATTGAGTCTTGTATACCCTGATTTATATATATAAGTCCGTATACAAATATCAATGAGAAGAGATATATATGCTCTGATTTGATATTGTATAAGACCGTATAAAAATATCAACGAGAGGAGATTTAGGGTATAAACGGGTGAGTCTTCAACCTAAAACACAATAACTCAAGAACAGTCATACGATCTTCAACAAAAGACACGTGTCTCAGCAATCTTTAAACACAATAAAATCAAAACAGTCATACGATTTTCAACAATAGACACGTGTCACATCAACCTTTAAACATAATCAAACCAGAAAATACATACAAACACGTGTCTACACGATATATCAAAACTAAATCTTAAAGCGCTGAAAAGTTCTGAATACATACATACATACAGAGACTCCAAAAGATATGTCGTCATCACCTAATTCTTCAAAACAACCAACAAAAAAACACACAGAAACTGCACGATTGAATTTGTATTGCGCCTTCAAGGCCTAGTGTTTCAACTGATGTTTCTGTCTACAACACAAATGTCCATTAGGAACAATAGCTCATCAGCGTATACGGTCATAATGATATAACAGGCATAATCAATTACTGGAACGTGACAGTGGTTTACAATTGTGAAATAATGATTTGGGTAATTTGGTAATAATATTGTACGCGATGAATTGATTTCCCGTGGCGTCATGTGGATGTTTATTTATCAATATGTCCCTTTGTTTTTACTTCTAAGTTCTTTTAATGTTTCATACTTTTGAAGAAAGAAATTCGAGTTCAATACACAAACGTTCTTGTGACCTCCGCCTATATCAAGATTTTAAATCTGAGTTACTTAAATGAAATATGCAGATTGTCATAGCACATATACTCGGCTTTATATCTAAGTAACAAGAGTAAAATTATTTATCAAAATGTTCCTTTGTTTTTACGTTTAAGTTGTGTTATCATTTAATGATTCATACTTTTGATGAAAGAAAATACGAGTTAAATACATAAAACTTCTTGTGACCACCGCCTATATCGAGATTTTGAATCTAAATTACTAAAATAAGAATATGCAGATTGTCATCGCACATATATTGGGCTTTGTGTCCAAGTAATAACACTAAAATTAAAATGTACAATTACTCGGTTTCAATAAATATATTACAAAATGTAGAATAGATACCGCCTCTTTGTGGTATATTTAGACGATGGCATTGTTTAGTACGAATAATGCAAGGGGAAATGTTTAGAAATACAGTATATTATATTTTAATTAAAATGTGAATTTGTACCCGGATTTTTATCAACTATAGAATAATTATTTGACTTAGTTATTTCCATTTATTTCGTGGGTGCAATCGTATTTGGTTCTTCAAAATAAGAAAACCTAATGTTAGTTAAATGTCAACGTCAAAATAATTTCCAAAAGTCAAATAAGTATGGAATGGCAAAGATTATAGAAACACCGAACAAACGACAACAGCGTAAATATGAGCAACGTACTATTATATGTTACTTTGAAGCTACAATCTTGATTTTTCGATAACTGCAGTTTTTCAAATTTTTTATTTATAAAGTGCTATTGGTAACTCCGTTTAGACCAATAGAAGACAGAACTACACATTTCGAAACTAATTATGGATACTTTGTTTGAAAATGTGTAGTGTATAGTGTTAGCCATCAGTAGTCATTACTACTAGTATAAGTCATTTGTATTGGTAATGTTGATAACGATGGACTTGCCAACCTCGATCTTAGTGCGTGCTTGAATGCGCCCCTGAAAGCTGACTACATAGAAAGAAAAGGCTGACACTTATGCATAAAAAATAACTGGAAAATGTAAAACTATATACAGTATACCTCAATTTGAATATTTTTTACATTTTTAGCAAAACTTTGAATTTTTATAAAATTTGTTTACCAATAAAAAAGATTTTAACCGCGTTTACTTAATTTCAATCGCTCATTATTAGGTGTTATTTATATTTTAACGTCTAAAATTTGTAAACGTACTTGTTCGTGGTATTTAAAAAACGATTTACGTTTTACTTAGTATGATTATGGACGTAAAGCAAACGATGATATTTTCTCAAATGCGTCTATCAAATTAAAGGATATTTATTACACCCAAGACAAAAAGCTGGACCTAGAGGTAACATGAAAAAATCAAAGAATTAAGATAACTTCTTGCCCTCCAAAAGAATAAACTGAAGTAATAACTCCCTCAGTTTGGATAGTGCAATAATATCTTCTCATTTTAAGCCTTACATTTAATCAAGCTTCAAGTTATAGATTTATACAGACATTCATTCTTTCAAAATATTTTTTACTACAGTTGGAATGTATTGCTGCAAACACATGATATTCATTCTTAACAATTGTATGATTGGTTGTAAATAGAAATGTTTGTATGGAATTTAATCCTGACAATTAGTAATCAATGTTAGATAGCTCATCCTCTGACCGATTTACAAGCATGATAGATTCTAATCTATCTAATCGCTACTTTTTATGTACTTGAAACCAAGTTATTCAATCACTTTGTGTCATGTCCTGTTTTATGCTCGACTCCGCAAATGATATCCGACCTTGCAGTTCCAATGACTTCTATTGGCCCATCTCCAACCCGAATACAAGAGGTTTACGTCACAAATAGCGAATTCATTTCATACCTTGATATTTATCTTGATTTTAGCGGAAACGATTATTGATCAAATAAAGTTTGTTCAAGTCATTGTTGTCGTGCTAAGGTCAACATTTCAGGAACTAACCACTTGATCCACAATTAAGACTAACATTACAGTTTTAAAGGCAAAACCTTATCGTTTGATTTAAAGTCACAATACAAACCTGTTGTTATACATGAATGTTTTATGTCCTAGTCTCATGAGTATTGTCAATAAAAAGTTCCTTTTCTAGAAATTTGTTGATCTATTAGCTTAGACAGGATTAATGTCCAATCAGGATTCTAATCTCAATTTCATTGTTATAGTATCTCATCTCGGAACTACATGACAGAGTGTGTTGTAGAAAATGGAGGTGTAAAATTTGTCCATGTAAATAGAGGCAAATATATATCATTCACATTGTAAATTCCAAACTGAAATGATTTGTAATGTTCTACACCAATTGCCAGCAATCAAATATTCAAGTCAATTTGCATGATCATTTCTTTTCCACTTATATGCAACAGTTTGCACAAACACATTTTAGAAGAATCTTGGCATTAAAATAATTTAAAGGATATGAATAAAACTTCAAAATACTAAGGATGTTCTACCCCCAGGAATAGAATACATTGACTGCATTTGGCAAATTCTTTCGGAATGTTTGGTCTTCGCTGCTTTTCAACTTCGTACGTTATTTGGCCTTTTAAACTTTTTTGATTCGAGCGTCACGTCTTTGTAGGCAAAATTGGCGTTTAGCGTACATAATTATAAGCCTGGTATCATTGGTGAAATTGTTTTCCTCATAACATAATTTATTGATGCCTGTTGTTGTCTAGGACGTTGTGCACAGTGTCGTTATTGTTGTTGTTAATGTTGCAACGGTTTTGTGTTCGCATCCAACTAAGAGAATAAGATTATTTTGAAAGTGCATAAATGAAGTTCTTACATATACTGTCATACCAAATCCACCCTTCATTTTAGTCAATCCATCGTGCAGAACCTTCTTATTTAATAAAAATCACGTAAAGAAAACAACCAATCAATCAAACAAATAATCGTAATTTGTAAGAATAAGTAATCTGCACAATCTGACTGTAACAACTTATTACAATCTCAACGTCTCTATTCACAAAATTGTATATTTTGTCTGTACATGTAAAGATAGTCAAATAGTTATTCTTCGTATCGTAAATTAATATTATATGTTATAACTTTGTATCAAATAGTCATACTTAGTAGTGAACTTATCATATATGTTATCAACTAGTCATATTTCGTCATGAAATTAATAAATGTCATATGTAGTAATGGTTTAATTATGTGTTGTAACAATTATGAGACTTAGTAATGTTTAGAAATATTTTATATCAAACAGTCATTAATATAGTAATGAATTAATGATTATGTTGTATCAAATATTCATACTTAGTAATGAATTAATGATATGGGTATCAAATAGCCATACTTAGTCATGAATACTTAGATAATATGGTGTATCAAAAGCCATACTTAGTATTGACATAATGATATGGTGTATCAAATAGCCATACTTAGTAATGAATTGCTGATATGGTGTATCAAATAGCCATACGACGTATGAATAAATGATACTGTATCAAATAGTCATACTAAGAAATGAATTTATGGTGAGTTGTATCAAACAGTTATTCTTAGTAATTAACAAATAATGTGTTGTATCAAATTGTGACACTTACAAATGTAGTAATAAATTCTGGTCTTTTATAGATTACTATGCGGTACGGGGTTTTCACATACTTTTAAAGGCCGTACGGTGACCTATAGTTGCTAACTTCATTGTCAGAGGGTCTCTGACGGAGACTTGTCTCGCTGACAATCATACCTCATCTTTTCTATATAAACGATATATTGTATGTAACGCTCATGTATACTCTTACTAATAATGGGAGAAGATGCATACAGACCGATGTTAATATAAAGATTTGGTATAACTGCCAATGAGACAACTATCCACCATAGTCCAAAGGAAACGGATTTAAGCAATTACAGGTCACTGTACAGCCTTCAGCAATGAGTCAATCAACACCGTATACTAAGCTATAAGAGACCCCATCATCTAACGAAAACACTTACGGCATGACAATACAAGAAACGGAAAACCAATATTTCAGAATTGCAACCAACGACTACTACTGCATTACAGCTTCCTTACTTGGGACAGGCCCATATAGAATGTAGCGAGGTTTAACATATTTGAGAGCGCCCAACCTTCCTATTAATTTGTTACATCACTGTTACACAACTGTCCCAGGTTAGAGGAGGGTTGGGCACCAGAAAACACGTTTAATCCCGCCACATTATATAAGTGCCTGTCCCAAGTCAGGAGCCTGTAATTGAGTAGTTGTCGTTTGTTGCCGTTTATCATATCTGTTTTTCGTTTACTAGAATTATTTTTGTTATAGATTGTTGTTCTGTTGCACCATTGCCCCAGGTTAGTGGAGAGTTTGGCGCACGCTAAAATGGTTTAACACCGCCACATTCTGTGTGTACCTGTTTGTAGTTCAGTGGTTGTCGTTTGTTGCGGCATATCACATTTGTTTTTTTGCTTATTGTTTTGTACATAAATCAGGCCGTTATAATGTTTTTTGTTTTCCGTTTTAATTGTTTTACATTTGTCATTTCGGGTCCTCTTAGAGCTTACTGTGCGGAATTGGATTTTGCTCATTAATGAAGGCAGTACGATGACCATACGGTGACCTATGGTTTTTAACCTCTACTTCATTTGGTCTCTGTTGGAGAGTTGTCTCATTGGCAATTATACCACATCTTCTATTTCTTTTTGCGTTCCAGTAGGTACGCCAGATTTGCGTTTCGTCTACATAAGACTCATCAGTAAGGTGCATGACCTTATTGGATAGCAGTGTTGTTTAGATTGACGAGTCTGTATATAAGGGGCAAAAAATGGGTAGCATAATTGCGTTCGAATTCTTGTATTTATTTGTTAAACTTTATATATGTTTATTTAAATATCCTTGTGTTAAATATAATTGTGTATAATATGAATTAAACCCGTCTTAAGGTATAATTTGTGAACTGCATTGCTTAGCCTTGAATGATTAACGTCTGTAATTTGTTGTCTAGTACTATAACAGTGCCTGTAATTTAAAGAATTCTCCCTGTGCATATTTCAGTTCATTAAGTGTCATTTTTAAGAATATGTTTTCTTTATTTCATGATGTTATGAATTTGTCATTTTGTACGACTACTAATGATATTATACATAGTTTGTCTTCATACCTTCGTTTCTAATCACTGTGATTTTTAAATAAGTACTTTTTGATGAAATAATTTTTTTTTTTTTTATATATTTAACTTGTATCAGAACATTTGTTTCATTTACGATATATAAGGATATATTACACTGTGTTCACTGAACTCTAATTAGCGGTTAATTTCATTAATCCTTATTACATATTAATCACGTCTCTCATACAAATAATTGTTTACCCTTCATTTTTAAAATCAAATGTTGGAGAAACGTGAAAACATTTATTGGTTACACGGGTAGTAACCTCGTCATATCGAAAAGCGTTTAGTACAGTGATTTTGTCATAGTTTGGTTAAGATGAACATGGTTGTGTTAAGTGTTTTTGTTGACAAACAGTTTCAAAATATAAACATTCGAATAGTTTGTTAAAGGAACTAATGATAACAAATTCAAGCTGGTAAGTATCTTTGTTTATAGCTAATATGTTATCACATCAAAATTTGTATCATATAGTTATCAATTTGACACAGAATATGCTTGCGTATGTCAAAGTTTAAAAGTTGTGATTCGTTTCTAATGCACAAAGAAAAGTGGTTTGCTTACTGTCTGCTACATCACATATTTTGTTATGATATAAAACTGCCGTCAATTTTCCCGAAAAACAGCCCCTAGTGCACACAATTTGAGATTACAGAATATTCGGTGTCATGGTTTGGTTCATTCGTGTCATGGTTTATTTCATGTTGAACATGGTTCAGTTATGTGATTCTATTCGTGAATGAAGGAAGAGTAACGATCAAAATAAACAGACATTATATATATATTGAAATACTCTTTTTTAAATCGTTTAATTTGGAATACAAAAGACATATATACGCACATTAAAAGTAGTATTAAATATATTATTAAGTACATGCGGTCTGATTGCCAATGAGATAACTATCCACCCGAGACCAAAATGACGTAGATGTAAGCAACTATATGTCGTCGTACGGCCTTCAACAATGAACAAAATCCATACCTTTTAGCCAGCTATAAAAGGCTCCGACAAAATTATATGTATAAACAATTTAAATGAGAAAACCAATGTATTATACAATATTACAAAAACATAATCATTTTTATTCGTTCGTAATAATAATTGATAAAAGTGGACATTAAATCGGCTTCATTCTAATTCGGAATTGTGATTTTTCATATATTTGAATTCTGAACTTGTGTGTATTTTTTTTTTTTTTTTTATGTTTACTAATAGTTTGTAAAACAAATAAGTTTTAACTGTTGTCCACGTCACGCGTTAACTATTTGTTTCGTGGATGGTTGAAGACTTATTGTGTCCTCTTGATATCGTTTGGTTAGTTTTGTAGTTGGGATACTATAGCATGGGCGTATAACCCCACGTCTCCTTTTTTCCTCATAGACTGGTTCAAAATAAAACAACAGATATATAGTTTAGTAGAAAAAAAAAGAAGAACAAAAATTACTTTTTGACATGCTGATACGTTTTGCAACTTTACAAATTGAACAAGTGATGCCGCTCACGATATCATCGACAGAGTCAATCATGGACAAATAATCTATGTGAAACAGATGCAGCGCTTTCTGTTTTTTTGTAATTATTATCTCAAAAGATAGTTTAAAAGAGCAGAGACTATTTAAATTATAAAAGCAAAATAACAAAAATACGGGACTTCGAGGTAAATTCTAAACGGAAAGTCCCTAATCAAATGGCAAAATCAAAAACTGAAACACATCAAACGAACGGATAACAATTGTCATATTCCTGACTTGGTACAGACATTTTTTTCTGTAGAAAATGGTGGATAAAACCTGGTTTTATAGCCAGCTTCACCTCTCATATGTATGACAGTCGCATAAAATTCCATTATATTGACGACGATGTGTGAACAAAACAAACAGACATAATAGTTAAAAATGTAAAAAAATAAAGGTACAGCAGGCAACATTGTGTTATAATCTTAGTCACTATAAAAACAAAACAAATATTACAACAAAGAAAAACAAAAAGGCATATAGACAAAGCACATAAGCAAAAACGAAAGACAAGAATACTAAAATTTACCATAGCACAATAACACAAGGACGGTGTGTATAAGTACCGAGCCACGTCAAATGGATTGGGCCAAAAATAGACTAAACAGTTAAAGAAATAATTTACAAAGACAAAAAAAAAGAGTACCATAACACGTCATTAAGATGACAAACAACGTCAGTACTTAGAATCTATACTTAAAGACCATCGTGTATTATTTGTGAAGTTGAAAAGGAATATTTACCCACAAGGTCTTCCGATGAACTTTTTTGGAAAAAGGACGAGACGTTCTTTGACATACCACTGGTTCATCAACTTTCTGCTCAGACACTGGTGACGGTTTACAAAGTCTGAGTAGCATCTGCAAGCTCTTGAATATCGAATGAGTTGGGAAATGTATATCCCATATGCAGGAGAAGTTGGTATATTGCTACTAAGGTTGGAGAAACTGATAATTTCAAAATTAAAATCGTCTCGTTTGTCATAGATTCTGGTACTGAGATGACTGTATGCCAAATTCGAGGTATAAGTCTAAAAATGAGGCGGAGGAAGCTTAAGCCGTGTCTGTTGTTCCTTTAATTTCTAGTTCTGGGGGATATATTAATGGAATTCAATCAGAAAAGTCTGGATTGTTAATGGAAAGAACATCATCAATATATCTGAATGTGAAATTTAATGATATGGCTTCTTTGATCTTCTTGTTTTTTTACAAATGTCTGAAGGAACTCCGACTAATATGAAGATAAGAAGACGTCACTGCCGCACAGTTCGCTCTCATAGAAATACCGATAATTTGGTGACAAAGTCTACCTCCAAATTCAACAAATATGTTGTCAATAAGAAACTCCAGCATACTGGTCACTTGTTCCTCTGTGTAGCATGTTTTATTTTTTTGTTCACTATTAACAAAATATGCCGTATGGTATCCAAAAGTAATAAACGTATAGCGTGCGCTACTATTTTTATGTTGAAAAGCATTGTAGATTTAAATTATTTCTTTTAGACGATTTTTCAATTACACATAGGGAATGGTGGTACACAGGGTTGAAAAATTAAACGTTTTGATAGAACTAATTTCAGAGAAAGATCGAGATTTACATTTATTCAGAAGTTCTTTAAGAGTTTTTTTTTAAATCCAAATATGGTTAATACCACTACGCGAGTAAACAGTTACACGGTATTTCTGAAAACCCTCTTTCATTGCAGAAAGAATCTTTGTCAATCTAATGGACAATTCTTTCGTCGAACATGCAGATGAGCTGGCAATGTACGGCTGTTTGTATGGAATTTTGTGAAGCTTAGGTATCCAATACAAACAAGGTAAGTCCTCCGATTTGCTGCTCAAAGTAATGTTCATTGAAGCTATTAAGGACTTATGAATCACCAAAATCTCATCCTTGTCAAATGATGTTTTTGTATGTGGGATTACATGAGTGCTTATTTATTCCTAATTCTTTTACAAGACACTCGTAGTAGTACGATTTGCATACAAAGACAAGTTACGAGTAGTTAAATTGTTTAATGTACGTTTTGCCAATTACAGCATCTAATTTTGGTTTAAAAGGCTTTTTTTCTTTTTAGTCAGTTGGTAAATTGTGTAACCTCGTTTAATTTCAAGCGTTTTTAAACAAACTATCAATATTGAGCTGAAACAAATATATATTAATTTGGATCTAAACCATGACAAACTTGATCAAAACCATGACGAATTTCTAGACACTTAACCGAACCATGTCATAACTTAACCAAACCATAGCAATTTCTATAGTTTGCTTATTCTGCGTTAGTTTCTTGAAAACAACAATTCCAATGTAGATCGTTTGACTAACAATGCAAATTCAAACATCTTATTTGCTTTTTATTTGCTCGTTTGAATAGAACTGAGGCAATTGTTCGGGGAAGTAACTTAACACAACCATGTTCATCTTAACCAAACTATGACAAAATCACTGTACTAAACGCTTCTCGATATGACGAGGTTACTACCCGTGGGTTAGCTTACTCTACTGTTATAGTTCAGTGGTTTCGATAAAACTATCTTAAGTATAACAAATCAATGTAAACAGATTGAAATTAATTTTATACGAGAAATTTAAAACATAATATGTACTTTTACGATGAAATTAAAATTTGTAATCTCGAATAACAATATTGAATTAGTGATAGGTCGAGTCTGGTACATGTAAGTAAATTTTTATTTTACTTCCACTAAAGTGCTTTGCACATGTGTATATATTATAGCAAATGTTCCTACTTGGCATATTTCATGAATACATCACCTAATTACATGAACAGTGCTAATTATGATGTTACTTTTGTGAATGGACATGTAGATTAAGATTCTGATTCAAAATTTTAATAGAGTTTCATCACTTGTGATACATAAGCATACAGTACAAACACAATATCTAACAAACAGTAGTGGCCTTGGTTGACGAGTGGTCTAAGTAGACAAACTACTGTATCCCTAGCCTGTCAACACTGGGGTTGTGGGTTCGAATCCCACACGTGACCCGCTCGACTCCAATCTTAATTGACTAGGATTGTCAGTTTTCGTACCGAAGGTCGGTGGTTCTCTCCGTGCACCCTGGCTTCCTCCACAAATAAAAACTGACTTCCACGAAATAACACTTTAGTGCTGAAAGTGGCGTTAAACACCAATCAATTAATCAATCAAACAATCAAAATGGATCAAACTCAAGTGTCATTCTATTAAGAATTATGAGAGACTGTAAAAGATATTTCACATACTGTTTCTATATCACATAACATTATATTAAATAACTTTAATCAGGGTATTTCGTCTACTTTAAATATTAAAGCAGGTATTGTCAATCATATTGTAACACTCCGACTCGTTATATTGAAATGAATACACATATTTGTCGTCATCACATGAATATGATAAAAATCTGCATTAAACTGCAATGCTTCTTTATATATATAGAGAATAGTATATGGCTTTTTCAATATCACATCCGTATCAACCCGAGACACCAAACTTATATTTCCTCATACTAACAAAATATTTAGTATACTTATAATTCATGGATAGCTAATAAATGAAAGACCAATGTCAAGTTGTATGGCAATGGTTAACCATTTTCAAAGATAATATACTTACTTTATTATAAGACTAATAGCAAATACTTCGGCATGTTCATGACGAAAAAAAGTTATTTATATATCAGTTCTTATGTTTTGACGAGTAGTTTGGCCAGTAGAAATGGTGGAAAATTTCGACTGTCACTGGAAAACAGGACACGGAATAATGCCAGAATATTTGCATTTTAACAGGTCAGCCATATGTCTCTCTGAAGCGGTTATTTTTGGGCCTTAGATTTAGCCCGACTGATAAGTCATGTGTAGACGAATTGCGCATTTGTAAGCCTGGTATATTTGATGAGTTGTTAAAATCATTTATCCAATACAAAGACATGTATATATTTTTCTGGTCGATATCACTGACGGTGAACTTGAAGACAAGTACGTTGGAGAAGACTTTATAAGTTTGATTAACTTGTGTCTCATCCCTTTTGCATATTTAAGAAAATAAAGTATGTTTAAACTAAGCCAAGTACCTACCTCCTGTGCTCATGTACTGACATGAAATATCATTTATACGGTGATTTTCTGTTAATTTACTATTCATAAAACTAACTATAAAATCATTCGAAACCAATGTGTCTCTATCTCAGGCATAGATGGTCGCAGCTAGATGTGTCACAATAGAAGCTTCAGGACACGGCAGTTAGAGCTGGACATGTGAGCTTTTGGTTTTCAATGCTCTTCAACTTCGTTAATGATTTGGCCGCCACCTTTGTTGATTTCATCGCCAGTGACGAGTCCTGTGTAGACGAAACGCCTGGTATCTTTGACTAGTTCTTTCTGTACCTATAAATAAACTCATCATATATACCAGGACTTTATTTGATTAACACATAATGGTGTGTTATGACAAAGGCGTATAAGTTTATATCAAACATCTACCCAGTATATCATGGAATGTCCTCTTACTTCTTACTGACGTTACTTAACCCTCCCCCCCCCCCCCCCCCCGTAATTGATATCTTCTAATCGCGAGGAGTAGCCATCATTAAGCAGCGGAAAATATCGAATGGATTATTCGAGTAATATATACTATGATATAAATTATTGTAAGCGAACTTCATCCGGAAGTGGGATCCATGCTGACAGGGTGTCTGTTTGTCTGTTTGGTGTGTGTAAACCACATCCAAGCCTGGGCGGAATGTAGACGTGTTGGAACTTAGAGTGCTTAAATCTTGAAAACAATCTCAAGAGGGCCCATTTATGACATCTTGCAAGGCAAACTTTCTTCGGTTGTAAAACATCCACTTTTTCCAGAGTAGTCCTAGTTTGCCGCCTTCCTTCACGGACCCATTTTTTGTTGTGATTTGTATTGTTTAATAAGTTTTAAGGATATAAACAAAAATGACTGTCATGTGTTTTGGAAATTTCACTCAAAAAACTTGACTGTTTATTCCAATTTTAAAAACATCAATTTCATTTCACTGGAAAAAAATGAAAAATATGTTATTCCGACGTTATAAATAAGTTATGAAATAAAAATATGTGTTTTTTTATGTAATTGTTATATTAAGTTATATTAATTTCTATTTCTTTACCGACAATGTTCAAATGAAATACGCGTGGAATTTTAAATGATTTTAGTTTATAACAAATGTTTGAAAAAAATACGTAAACAACTCTTGTGTGTATTTACAAACACTCACTTTCATAGTATTTAAAAATCACATAAACCAATGGTAACCTTATAAGAATGACACCACATTTTCCCGTGTAATTCTAACCACTCTATTCATAGTTCATAACTAATAAGTTAATAAATAATAATATACACTGTAGGTGGTGAGGGAAGTCAATTTATAATTCTACTTTTATTGGAATGGAACAAAACATAATTAAAGTGCCATGGTAGGCTTTACGTCACGTACTTGCCATATGAGAAGAAACTACCTATTATTTGGGGAACATTTAGTGAACTCAAAAGAACCGAATATTCTTGTAACATTTAGTGTCATCTGTTATTTTCCAACTGTTTTTGATTTTGTTAAAGATCTACCTTTAATGACACAATAATTACATGATTATATAGTCATAGATCAAACGTTATAACTGTTTGACGAAAACATATTTCACTTAAGAATAACACAGATTTAATCATTCGACGCCATATACTTGAACTGATATAGAAGTACTTTTTGTTTTTTGTTGTTGTTGTACATGTATATATTGTATATTTATGTTTATGTATTTAATGTATTATATTAGATGTCTTCTCTGTACCAATGTATTTGGTGATGAGAAAAAAAAATTAAAAAAAAGATATATACTTCAAAATCTTAATAAGTCAGCTAAATAACAAAAAGTACATATTTTTTAATAAACAAATAAAGTGACGAAAAATCGAGTCTGCTGTCAACAGGTCGGAACAGGGTTCCAGTATTCTCCCAAAAAGAACTTCGTCTTTTTATTTTTCTAAAGTTGACTATCAATCCTTTTGTAGCCCTTTATAATTTCTGAAGGATTCCTTGAAAGGTCCTAATGTGGATTTTAGAGATCATTTTTTTTGGAGTAAATTTTTTTTTTTTAACTTCCTGGTAAAAATTATATATAGCATATGGACCATTGACATGGATAAAATTCCATCAAACACACCTAAGATTCGCTATATCATGGAACCTGATAGCTTGTTTCATATCAAAATACAGTTACATACCTTTTCAACTTTGGGGCTCGTTCGAGAGTAGCAGTGAATAAAGATGTCCATGTTCCCAAACCATGACTATACAAACGATAAGTTTGTCATGAATATTATTTAATTTCTTACAAATTATTTCACATCATATAGCAGACGGATTTCTTAAAAGAAGGAAAAAAGTTTACACTAACAAATCAAAAGATTTTGAGAATTAACGTTTCCCTTTTCCTTTCCAATAAAAAACAAACAAAAAAGTTCAGAGATAAAGCGTTGGCAAAATGAACATGAAATGGTACTGTGTATCAACAGATTAAGAACACTTAAATTTACTATAAGTATGATACTACAAGTATTTACTACTAGGTTATGCGAGGTCGTTCTTGTTGACCGCTAAAACCTGGCTTTATTTACAATAGTACAATGAACTTAAAAAAGTACTTTAAGAAACGAAAAAGTAAGACATATATTGATATAAGCTTTTCTGATAGGCAAAATAAACAAACGTGTTATACAATTCACACTGCAGAAGAAAAAACATAGAACATGTCATTTCTATAGGAAACACAGCATTCCAAAGATACATTTCTCATAAATCAATGCTGAAACCAGTTCCACAAAAACAATCATGCCTGAAAGGTTTGTAAACAATAGAAATCCTTGTTATATTAGCAGTGTAGTAGATCTCAGCGCCTCTTGGTTGTCATTTGAGAATAATGAAATGTTTTCAGTGTATGAAGAGCAAACTTGTACTTTAATAACTACCTGAAATGACTGTTGAGATATAATGCATGCCCAAAAATACATATCAAATTGCTGTTTTATTTTACCTCTTATTCTGTAGTATTTGTTCATTTGAATAAGTAAATAAAAAGCCTTATTTTTATAAATCATCTCTAGACTATTCACTTATTTGTTTTAGAAAACGAAAAGAAAGACGTTGGGCAAATGTCTTTTGGATCGCAACCAAACTATACAATACAACAAAAAAGTCATTTAAAGGTTTCAGAATACATTTATCAGTGAAAGATGAGTGTCCAAAAGTCATTTGTAAATCTAAATGGCTCGGAATGTAGATGATGATGATGATGGATGGCTGCAAATTAATATGCATATTCAGGACGAGAACATGTTAATGTAACATGAAATTTAGCCCTGCTTTGTACTAGACAGACACGCTGATCCGGATTTTTAACGTGCTAGTTCAAAGGTAACAGTCACAGGAAGACATGTCACATTACCCGGACACATTATTCTGACTGCGAGCTAACCAGTCTTTACTCTTAATGCCGCGTACTAAGCGGAAAAGCAGCAATTACCAACTTTAAAGTCATTGGTTTGACCCGGCCGGGGTTTGAACCCACGACCCCCCGCACTCTAGGCGAACACGCTACCACGAGACCACCGAGGCGGTCGGAATGTAAACTAATTGTGAATACATTAAAGACTACTTTAGTAACAAAGATATGGTATCAACAACTTACACTATTCCTGCAGGGGTTGGGACAGCAAATTATTACTGTCTAGCATTAGAACTTTAATCGGTGTGTCAACTATGCCATTAATACATGCAATTATCTTTATACAGAAATGAAGTGTTGTAACAAAAAATTAGCATTTTTTATCTGAGCTAAAAGCAAGCTAGCAACAAACAATTATAATGATTAAAAAAAAAAACAACAAAAAAAAAAAAAACAACAAAAAAAAAAAAAAAAAAAACAACAAACAAACAAACAAAAAATTAATCACTATTCTAAAAATGATATCTGATCGTAAAATAAAATAGAACGGATGCGTCGTAAAACGACGCGTGAAAAAAGTGATGTAAAGTGGGAATCCATCTCACAAGTAAATGTAATAAATTTAGTGTTACTAACCGCTATAGAAAAGCGATATAAAGTATTTAACCGAAAAGACATTTTAAACATATATGATAACTTGTTTACCCTGCAGATAGTGAACATACAGTCTGATAACTCGGTAACCACTCACATGCCAGTCTACAGTATGTTTAAAGCAAACAAAATGCTAATAGTATATAAGGCTTCATCGACGAGGCATTCATAATGCAAATATACATTTAATACATTTGTCAAATTATCAAGAAATATTCAAATTTAATTTATGGATGAATTGTTTTGATAAAATCAAATTTAAACCACTTTTCATTGTGAAACTTTGTATAATTGAATAAAAGAAAATGCTATAATTGTTCTATAAATAGATTGATTTTAAACGACAATTGAATCAACTTTGCTTTCACTCATGGACATAAATACCATAATGTGAGTATCTTCATGATTTTTTCTCTTTGTGTTTTCCTTCAAGCTTGTTTCAGTGTACAATTGCAAGATTCTATCTGTGTACAATGCATTGCGAATCGATGTTATTAAGTGTTTCACGTGAATAATTACAGGATATTGTAATGGAATTAAGATTTAAGGAATAAACATATCACTGTTAATGCCACACTGGTAAAATAGGAAGAATTGAGAAAGTATATTGACAATGGAGTGTTTTAATTATTGTTTTAAAACAGTGCAGTTTGTTTTTAACTTTATAGGACGTCTGATATGCGAATGCTTAAAGAAGTAAAAATATTTAAATGTAATCGATACATACAGAATCAAGGAAGTACAATTTGACAAGCTTGTTTTACTTTTAAAATACTGATTTTCATTGAAACTACAAAAAATGTGGTTAATGAGATGTATTAGTTTTTGGTCAACCATTAGAATATAGCGTGTATAAGTGATTAATTGTATTGAGATCCGAAAAATCATAACAGATTTAAGAAAAGAACCCAATTAGAAAGTTACCTAAGGTCAGATTTGCAAATATAAAAAAAATACGTAATTCATAATATACTAATATAATTATTAGGTATGGCGGTGTCAAAAAGATGCTAAGTTATGCAGGGGGCGTTGTAATTACACGTAACGAGACTGCAAATTATGAACATGAAGTGATTGTAGACGAATTATTATAACATAGAGTACTTTACAGACATAATTATGTATCTGAGTTATTCATTACATAAAAATATTAGTAACATTTACATTTTTTGTAATTATACACTAAAACACAAGGTAGTATATAATACTATCATTCTTACTTACTTAAAAGTTAAACAATTAAACAATAGGAATTTGAATTTAAACGCACTAATGTTTTTATTTTCTCTCCACAAATAGTAGTAGTGAACTTCAATTTAAATCCGTTACAATTACATGTGTAATGTCAATTACCTCAAGTAGGTTTTCTCAACGGTTGCACCAGGTAATAAGGACCATTGTTTCAACACTTTCAATGATTTTTGCTTAGGTTGTATTTGACAGGAAGACGCTGTGTAATGCTGTTAAATGATAGGAGAAAGAAAACTAATTATATATTTTTTTAATCCTGATGACACATGTTTTCGCTTAGACCATGCATAGACAGAGGATAATAAATATACATTTTTTTTTCATGTACAACAAGATTAATTGGACCGTTCTATATATATAAAAGCAAAATATTAGTTTCAAAAATTTGGGTACGCATATTTTTTAATATTATCATTTCTAAGGTAAAAACACCATGTTAAGCATGTCATGTGGTGGAACACCAATTGAAATGATGATTGAAGTATTATTTTAAGTTTCAGACTATAGTTAATGTCGATCAAAACAAGAGGAAAATATCTGGTTTAATATAATATATTGTTCAAAAAAACAAACAAGTAGAAATCTCATGAACTCGAAATACAGTGAGACGAGGTGCATCAACAGGGTAAAGCATCTCATAACCTATAAATACTGCGAGACGAGGCGCGTCGACAGGGTAAAGCATCTCATGACCTCTAAATACAGTGAGACGAGGTGCGTCGACGGGGTAAAGCATCTCGTGACCTCTAACTACAGTGAGACGAGGTGCATCGACAAGGTAAAGCATCTCATGACCTCTAACTACAGTGAGACGAGGTACGTCGACAGGTTAAAGCATATCATGACCTCTAACTACAGTGAGACGAGATGCGTCGACAGGGTAAAGCATCTCATGACCTCTAAATACAGTATGACGAGGTGTTCGACAGGTTATAGCATCTCATGATCTCTTAATACAGTGAGACGAGGTGCTTCGACATGGTAAATAATCTCATGATCTCTAAATACAGTGAGACGCGGTGCGTCGACAGGGTAAAGCATCTCATAACCTCTAACTACAATATAACGTGGTTTTTCGACAGGTTATAGCATCTCATGATCTCTAAATACAGTGAGACGAGGTGCATCGACAGGGTAAATCATCTAATGATCTCTAAATGCAGTGAGACGCGGTGCGTCGACAGGGTAAAGCATCTCATGACCTGTAACTACTGTAACAGTTAGACGAGATGCGTCTACATGGTAAAGCATCTCATGACCTCTAACTACAGTAGAAGAGGTACGTCGACAGGGTAAAGCATTTCATGACCTCTAACTACAGTGAGATGAGGTGCATCGACAGGGTAAACGTAAATCATCTCATGACCCCTAACTACAGTGAGACGAGGTGCATCGAGAAGGTAAAGCATCTCATGACCTCTAACTACAGTGAGACGAGGTGCATCGACAAGGTAAAGCATCTCATGATCTCTAACTACAGTGAGACGAGGTGCATCGACAGGGTAAAGCATCTCATGACCTCTCACTACTGTGAGACGAGGTGCGTCGACAGGGTTAAGCATCTCATTACCTCTAAATACAGTGAGACGAGGTGCGTCGACAGGGTAAAGCATCTCATGATCTGTTACTACAGTGAGACGAGGTGCATCGACAAGGTAAAGCATCTAATAACCTCTAACTACAGTGAGACGAGGTGCGTCGACAGAGTTAAGCATCTCATGACCTTTAACTACAGTGAGACAAGGTGCATTGACAGGGTAAAGCATCTCATGATCATGCTATATAAATTAAGGTGTGATATTTAATTGCAAATGAAACTATCCACCAGAGCCCAAATGAAGATGATTTTAGCAATTATGCTTGCATCACTCGTCACAATCATGTGACGTCACACCAAGTAGTAATTGTTAAGCAAGTTACATGACAAAACAGGTTACAGCGTCATGCAGACGATGTCAACCAACAACTTCTATTTGCAAAGTATTTACACCAAGCCAGGACTACGCTAAAACCACTATAAACATAATGAGATGTGGTATGGTTGCAACTACGAAAGGCAATCGGTTACTGTTCCGATTATAATGATTTGCGAAAACAAAAAAGATTCCTAAAAGTGGTTAACGTGGATGAATATTGATTTCTATATATCGTGGGAGTAGAGATTTTGTTATTTACTATTTTTATAACGGGTCCATCGTATATGTATTCTTTCATTATCTTGAATGAGGAAGGAAAAGGAACTATCAATTACAAAAAAAAATACTATTCTAAAAATGATATCTGCAATTGATCGTATAAAAAAGAACGGATGTTTCGTAAAATGACGAAACTGAAAAAAAGAAATTAAAGTGGAAATCCATTTCACAAGGAAATTTAACAAATTTAGTCATAAATCGTTCAAACTGGCTATATAGGAAACTGGGACATCTTAATTTGGTCTTTTTAAAGATGAGATACTGAAATGTACCTTATAGTATAAATGGATTGCTTTCCTTTATTTTAGAATAAGATAATATAAAACTGGATGTAACCATTATTGTTCAAGTCTCCCAATTAAATGCTCTTGCACCAATTGAAAAGATGTAGCTTTTGAACTTCAAATCTCGCTATAAATAGTAATATTTGATATAAGTGGATTGTTATGTACTCCACTTAAAAACAATTATCACATTAAAATTAATTTCCAAATTATTCAGGATATTGATAGAACGTAAGTACAATATTGTATATTTACTTCACTATTGAAATATTAAGGTAAAAACAAAACTATTAATACGATACCACCGTCTGTATTAATATGTGCTAAAGGTATTATTCTAAAGCTTAATTCTTAAGATCGTCATTCTACAACAAATGGCGATTTTGTTGATGGCAGAATATTGAATATATGGAAGATTGAATACTGTCTTAGAAAACTGTGAATGTTGTCAATAAAGCCACTTAACATGCCAATAAAATAATTAAAAATAACATAACGCAATTGATTACCATTCATTGCAGTGTTAAACCTCCATTACTATATACCTTTCAAAAAGAAAATTGATTTTATCATGCATATGACAATTACATAATTTTGTATTTGCGTGTTGATTTTGGTCCTGTACTACAAAGTACACTATGATGTAAACCAAAAGGTTTCGCATAAAACACCGTATGTAAAAATACGAATGGAAATATACAAACGGGACCAGTCTTTAAACTTACTTTTAATAAAACAGATAACACCACGAAGAAAAACGACGAAAAGATGAACAATCGTAGTCTACAAAACACTACACATAAAAATAAATTTTGAGTAACGCTACATCAAAGCACCAAAGAAACCGGGGGTGAAATCATATACTCCGGAATGGCCAAAAGTTCCTTGTCCATTAGTGACAACTGCCGTGTTACTCCTGTTGAAATACGTTGATAGATCATATCCAGCAATTATGCATTATACAATAACATCTTTGTAAGTGTCTCTTGTTCAACCCAATCACATGACCAAATTGATAGGAGAATGCAACTGCCTGTATCAAGCTGAATATAGAACAAGCATAATAGACAAGTGTGATTGTTTAAACATAAAAATGCAGTTGTCAATTTTATTCTAAAATCAAAACTAAAACGTAAAGAGTCAGTTCAAAGTAACAAGTAGACAGTCTCTCCACTGAACAGTTATTAGACTTAAAAGAGACATTTCTTACCCAAATCAATCTCAATAAACATTTCAATTGCAGTAAAATCAAACATACCAACATTTTAAAATGGATAAATTTAGTTTTCAAATCTTCATATCATCACTTATATCAAAGAAATGGGTAACTGTCAAATTCCGAAAACAACATAGGTATGGAAGAGGGACGAAAGATACCAGAGGGACAGTCAAACTCATAGATCGAAAACAAACTGACAACGTCATGACCAAAAATAAAAAGACAATCAGACAAATAATAGTACAGATGACACAACATAGAAAACTAAAGACTAAGCAACACGAACCCCACCAAAAACTGGGGGTGATCTCAGGTGCTCCGGAAGGGTAAGCAGTGACATTTGTAATAGACTGATAGCATGTTTTATAAATCCAATTATATGCAACAGTGTTACATTGTAGAAAAGTTTAACAGCGGAAGTGATTTTTTTAAAATGCCAAAGTGCACTTCTCTGGTTCCTTTTCTTCTGAACCTATAAGAAACTTTGTCAGGTAGTTACTTTAGATAGAAAAAATACTTCCTGGTTTCTATAGTTACTTAAAGTTGTTGACCTCAAAATCATAAGCCTGACACCTTAATACATGACAGCAAAGAACTTTGAATTGGAATAAGAGAAGATAAGTAGGGAACTGATAAATCGAAGAAAAACAAACAACATCATGGCCAAGAGAAAAAAACTTATAGACAAACAACAGTTGAAAACAAACTACACTATAAGCCAGTTAAGTGCCTCTTGCAACCCGGCCAACAATGTGCAGCATGAACCTCACCGAAAACCTGTGTGCTGTAGAAAAGATGACACATAATTTAGATATTCTAAAATGATGGAAAAAGAAATAAGTTAGAATGTTTCAGACCGATATGATAAAGATTAATGTTGAAGCACTATTAATCTATTCGCTGTTCTCTCTTTGTGCGAACGAGTATTGCTAGTATCTTTAATCAAATAAAAATATTTTAACAATAGATTTCTTGTCTAAAAAATATGAAAATCAAAGGCACCGTTTTTTTTGTTGTATATCGACATTGTGCTGTAGTCATTTACATTCGCCATATATTAATATCGACCCATGAACTGCATGTTCATGTACTTAGAGCATGTACATGTACTTGTAACAGATTTTGAGGAAAATGATTTAAAAGCTTTAAACACTGGAAACATTTCATATAAATGTTTTATAAATGACATTCATGCGATAAGTCACTAGTAGCCATTTACTGCTAATGATTTGTTATTAAATTTATTGTATTATATTGCAGCGGCGGTTGATAATGAACTAGTTATTGTATTCTCAACGTACCATCAATTTTAGTCTGACACTCGTGATTATTGGTAGTTGTCATGTTTTTGGAAGTTAGAACGAATAAAGGTCAGTAATTTCTTATGCTAAATTCAATTTAAGTTATGTTTTAGAAATAATGAGGTTATTTGAAAATTCAACTATCATTCCTATTCTTTAAATTTCCGTCTGAGTGATATATTTAAACCACAGCGTTTTCGTCTTGTTCTTTAAGTGAAGAAATCGCTCAGTCACTTTTGAGATTAAGAACATCAGTATATGTACCGGTATAATTAATTTCCAGTGTATCTTGGAAACGTCTCATGAAAATCTGTCACATGTCCCTTTTCTCTTATAGGGGGATATTGTAACACAAACATAATATTGAGTTTTGAGATGTAATTTAAAGGCAAAATTGTAAGTATAAAAGCGTTTGATGTTTAGTCAAAAAGGGTAAGAAAAATCCTTTAAAAACACCCAAAAAAAACCAAAAAAAACAAAAAAACAACAAGTATCAGATGTAAGTCTATCATATCTGATTTACATAAAAGTAATACATAAATGTTTTATCTTTTCTCTTGTTCTAAAAAAGTGCAATTAGTTTCGATAAAACAGGAAAAGTGTCATTATCTCAAATGCTTTAGATGCAGTAACACTTTTAGAGGATGTTTTGTAGTTATGGATTTGGAATGAAATCTTAATTGTGTCTATTTTTCTGTCATCAAATTGATACCTTTTCACTGCTTTTGTTTGGCAATATGAATCTCTGTACAATCTTGTCTTTTAATGGTTTAATTGCCAAAATCTTAACTTTTTGCTGAAAAAATTATAACACTTCTATGTAAGTATTAGATACACCTTGAAGGAGTTAGCCCAAATGGGTGTATCTAATTTACACCAAGATATTATTGTCAATGCAGAATGATAGTTTTCAATAATTTAATTAATTAAAACCTTCTCAACATCACAATCGCTAATACACATAAATATACCCTTTGTTTTATGTTTGTTTTCTTGTAACTTGCAAAATACGATGGTCGATACCTGTTTTACCAATTTCAAATTTACATATTCATTTAACAATCCCGAATTAAATAAGAAAGTAAAACTTCGTGATATACACGAAGCATACATATATGTGCTGATGGGACTTGTTCAATTGTCAACTTAATCATACATGATCACATGTATGAAAGCTGTTTAGCTTCGTATGAGTTTATGCTGTATTTGCTTTACGTACGATACTTAAACTGTGAACTGAATATCAAGTATAAAATGAATTATGTGTATATTGTATCCCAGTCTTTGATTTCAATAAAAATGGAAAATGAGCTTCCGATTTTCTAGAAGCGAAGAAATACATAAATGCATAAATATTACACACCTAAAATATTTGTTTTTACATTTAACTCTTACATTGTACGTTTTTGATTAACCTTCAGTCGTCGAAAGATATCTTTATATCTGTCTAAGACTGTCCTATGTAAAAAGAAAAACTAGGATGTGTTTGAATTTATTCTATGCTTGAATGCACCCTTTTTCTTTTAGATTTACTCTTTTAAAAAATCATAATTTAATAATCAATTTAACGTTGATTTCCAGAAGGTGATTTATCATCGTCCAGGGGATAGGTTAAGAACGGGGTATGTCATGGATTTTAAATGATTTCACGTTTCTCTACTTCAAATTAAAAGTGTAAATAGAATTATTAATAGAAAATGCTTAATGGAATAGGCGTTTATGTTTGAACAAAAGTTTTAACCACCCGTGACACTACTTCGATAGGACTATTTTAATGCTCAGGTGAAGAGCGGCAAGGTTTTTTTCACCATATAACCATCGTTGTTAAAATTATAAATGCAATTCTAAACGACATATAATATTTCATTGGAGTCATAATTACTTTATACCTGAAAGAAATCTCTGCATATTATGTCGATGGTAAAATATGATAAAGTGAAAACTTCACAGGATAGATAAACGTAGAAGCATTTTTCGCTTTTTTAACAAAAACGAAAGATAAAAGATAAACGTAAATCATAATCATAATCGAAAAAAATTGAAAAAATATGACACATGGAGATATATACACATTGGTGTTGATATTGTAGAGATAATTAATTACGTCCACAGAAGTATGTGGTTTATGATTTTCACGTTAAATACTTCTATCAATCGTTGAGAGATACCACGTGTATTACAAGGAGGCTGCATAATTTTCTTGGCATAAAAATCGTTACAACTCACTGATACATAAATATTTGTAATCCAATCATTTTTAACTTTGTGAATTATTTCTAAAATCAATGAGAAACTTGTAAGATTGTTTTCTTACATCTTATGCCTTTATACAATTTAAAATCGAAGGACATGTATATTTTCACATTTAATTTCTTCTGTTGATAGGACATGCGCATTGATAATAAACGTGGCTACAGAGAGAGCAACAGAAAGCTTAAGAAAGAAATATTATTAAATAGTTATCGTTAACTACAAACTGGGCGGTCAGTTTATAATCAAGTGAGGATCTAAGAAATTAATTCGGATGATTTATTTGGAGAAAAAATAGAACAAGATCCAGTGATCGGAGAGTTATTTAAAAGAATTGTATTACTATCGGAAAAGATTTTAGATAGTTTTAAATATGTTCATTTGCCACAAAGGACAATATTAAATCAATCCAATTGTGATTAAAAGTATGTATTGAGATTTTTATTTATTAAATGGATTTAATTTCTTTTAAATGACGAGCAGTGTTTTGATATGGAAATATGTCATATAAGTAAAATTGACAATTAATAATCACAATATTTCTGAGGGAATATTCAATACAGAGAGTTCATGCGAAAAAATGCAATTATCGAAGCAAATATTGAATTTTAAAGTGGAAAAGAAAACAAACCGTCGGTATTTATAAAGTGTGTACATAAAATTAAAGCGTTGTTTACATGGAATAAAGTGGTAAAGAGTGTCAGTGTGTTCCAAATCGATCTGGATATTTGTTGGACTTCTAACTAGCAAAGATTATGTCAGTTAGATATGGGTTATTCTCTTCAGGACTTACAAATGATTCGGGACTATGATAACAAATTTTTCTATATTGGACCTATCTTCGGATAGTCCGAATTATACAATTTTTGATACTTTAAACGGTACAAATGGCTCGAACAATACTAACGAAGAGGAAACTGGAAGCGGCTATCAACTGGCTGAAAAAATTATTATTGGGACCATATTATCTCTGTTCATTATCTTAGCGATAGTCGGAAACATTTTAGTCTGTGTTGCTGTTTTTACGGACAGACGTTTAAAGCATCTAAATAATTTATTACTGGTATCGTTAGCTATAGCAGATTTACTAGTAGCTATCCTGGTGATGACTTTTGCTGTTATCAATGACATTCTTGATAAGTGGATATTCGGAGCCACATTTTGTGATATTTGGATATCTGGCGATATCATGTGTTCCACAGCATCCATATTAAATCTCTGTGTCATAAGTCTCGATAGATACATACACATTAGGGATCCATTCCGATATGAGAATTGGATGAACTGGAAAAAGATTGCCGCCATGATAAGTGCGGTTTGGATTATGTCTTGTGCGATCTCGTTCATCCCGATACATTTAGAGTGGCATAAGAACGCAGAGGATAGAGGGAAACCATTGGAGGAAAATGTGTGTGCCATGGAGTTAAATCCAGTGTATTCAGTTGTTTCGTCCACAATCAGCTTTTATATTCCTTGTATTGTAATGTTAGCTATTTATATACAGTTATATTGCTACGCACGTCGACATATTAAAAGTATAAAGAAAACGCAAACACCACAGTTTGGTGGTGGCAAAAATAGTTCTAGCCAAGATCACAAAGCAGCAGTGACTTTGGGAATAATTGTAGGCGTATTTTTATTCTGTTGGTTGCCTTTTTTCATTATCAACCTCATAGCTGCATTTTGTAAATGTGTTCCTTTAATTCTATTCAAAATATTAACATGGCTTGGATACGTAAATTCGTGCTTAAATCCTATTATTTACAGTATCTTTAATCAGGAATTCCGAGACGCCTTTAGACGAATTTTATTCCCAAAGTCTTGTGTCTCCGTAGAACATAGAAATGGTTACGCCTATCGTAGTCCTAACAATTCCTATGCTAAACCTGAATATACGATGAGAACCGTGGAAAACGGTTCACAAACAAAAGAATTATTGGAAAAGGACAAGGTAACTGCTTTGTGAAACTACTTGTGATAAATGTAAATATACCTATTTAATGATAATCATTATTTATAATCAAGATATTTTATTTATATAAAAATGTATTTCAGCCAATTGGATTTTTGTGTAAATTGAATTTAGCAACAAATGGTCTTTAAATCATAAAACCTCATTCACGTCAGCAAACCAACAATCAAAACAATTCATTTTCCTTCGTTGTATTGTATTGTAGTTGTTTAACGATTTTTTATGTTTGATGATGCAAAACAGTCGAATAATTTTATAAAATCTAATTTACAAGTAATTCCCCATGTCTAATAAATCATTTTCAAGTATTCTACACTACAATTTTAAACCAAATATTCTTTATTATTACATTACATAATATTATGACGGTTGTTGTTTTACTCAACCTTGATGCCTACATATTCGACAACGTGAAACAATTTAATCCGCAACGTATCAGATATATGAAGAAGACACTTTATAAAAACAAAAAATGTCCGTAGGCCACAATATAATAGACTGTGGACAACAAAACATTTTTCTGGTCGATATTCTAACACAATATATCTCCGTATAAGATGTACACAGATAACTCTAACCATCATGTGACACGACTGCTGCTTTTTATAAACTATATCCATGAATGCGTTCGGTATTTTCATATAATCAAAATATTATTGTTTAATTACACATGTTTGCTCTTGAATGTTTTATTTATTTGGCTTGACCAAACTTAAGTCTCGTGTCTATCTGATGAAGGTTATTTTTGAAAGACTAGCTGTGCGCTCTGACATCGGCATCGAACGTTTATTTCTGCAGTTTTCACCAGTAGAAAAGCTCCGTATGTCTTTGTTATAAATAAACTCGCCATAGATACCAGGATTAAAGTTTTGTATGCCAGACGGGCGTTCGTCTACAAAAGACTCAATAGTAACGATCGAATCAAAAAAGTTAAAAGGCCAAATAGTTATGTCAGTTAAAAAAAGTATTATATGTTGTGTATCACTTTTTATAGACAAACAAAACGTAATAACATATTTTATAGAAAGAGAGAAATTAGGTATATACACCAACTATACAGCAACCTAACAATGAGATATGCCAAAACATTTAAAACATCTTTTTAATGCATTTTTCGTATAGTTAGTTGCATAATTTAAGCTTTAATTTCAACTGATATGATAGTTTTAAAACTCATCATTTGATTTTGTAGGTTTCATGAAAAATATTACTAAATGAAAATTTGAAAAGTTTTTATCTTTTCTTTCCACTTTAAGATACTGTTAAAATAAACCGTGCGCTTAGATTATTTACAAATGAAGTATTCATTAAGTTAGTATCAACATTTGCAAAGTTCATGTGTTTTTTCTCTTTGTTTGATTCAAAGTTTCTACATTTTAGTCAAATAGTTTTAGTGGTTGACTGCTTGGATTTAAGCTTAACTACCTTTTCTGTGAAATTAGGAAACATGATTATTTTAATCCTAGATTTGACAAATAGGTTTGGCGCAATCACATAGAAAAACGCAATAAAATCGTATTGATTTTTTCACATCAGACAAACTTCAGGCAAACCAATTTGAAAGTTATCTAAATTTGTGACAATTTGCAGCCTGAAAAGGATCGAGTTTGAAGTATTTCTTCCGCATAATGAAAAGTACGGGACAATAATTTGAAAAGCTTTCATTTAAAGGGTAAATTAAACATATTACCGTGTGACATGTCAACAGAAATACATACTTTGAATCCCTTTTATTAAAATCATACTGCAGTAAAGAGCTCGTTATGTAGTTTTATGGTTTTTGTGTCATTCTATCGTTTTGAAAGAAAAATTTGAATAACTTTAATAATGGTTGAATTGTACCTGTTTGCCATGCTAAAATTTCAATTAAGTGTAAGCCATATTATTACAAAAATAGTTTAAAGCAGGTTTATATGAGGCATCCAATGGGATGTTATCTAGTAGTAAACCAATAATCACCGTTAAGTTTTAATACAACATGCTTTTATTCTTTATAGATATAATTCGAAGACAAAAGTGAATTTGGGAATACTTCAATGATACAGCTTCCAAGATATAGACTAAAACGAAAAACAATACATTTACAAGAGCCTTAAAACAGACAGGTCCAGCAGCTTCCAAGATATTATTTTCTAAACGAGTGTTTTTTTTTCTTAATAATAAGATTATTTACCTTTTACTCTAGACAAATTATTTATACAATCACGCGTTTAAAAATTCTATTGCTTCAAATAACTTCATTTAACATATAAGATTTGACTATTCAAGCAAGTTATATAACATTAACTATATCATGCTATTCTGACTACACATTGATGCATGCACACGTTTATTTCTTTCTTAAAACAGAAAATTGATATTTAAAAACATTTGCATGTTGGAATGTTATAAACTGTTCTTAAAATAACATGATATTCTATGAACATCTCCTTGCATGTTTGTAAATTTTTATTCAAATAATTTATAAGATTATTAATGCAAGATGTCTTTTTTTATACACAAAACTGGTCAAAAGTTGAACATTATACCAAGAAAGCTTAAAATATCTGTTTGACTTCGAACGTCACTTCAAATTTAAAAATTCTTTTTGTATTATTATTGTTTTATTGATCGATTAAAGGGTTGCTGTACGGAAAGATCGAATCCATAACGTGCACGTAAACAGCAAAATCATGAATATACACAGAAAATGTGGAGGTTAACACATGTATTTTCAGTACTGATGTATGAACAAATCAGTCTTTTGTTTACATTACAGCACGCGTTAACCATGCATATAAGAGTACAAATGTATAGGGAAAAACATAAAATATAAAAAGAGATGTTAAATGGGAAACGTTAAAGAGGCAGAAATCTGACAACACTAGTGTACAAAAATGTATGGCCATAAGGTGACTTTTAGCGCTTCAATGTTTAAATAGCACGCTCAAATGCTTTCGTTATTTATGTCTTTTAGATGACATTTGATTGAAGTATACTCAGCATCTCATTTCATTTATATCCAGGATAAATCCGAGCCATAAACATCAAGCTGCTTATTTACAATACAAGTAGTTTTTCTTCTTCTGTATGTTTTGAAACTTGCATACGAAAACAGAATTATAACGATTTCATATCTGATTGCATGTTATCTCTGTAAAATGGGTTTTAATCATAATTTTTTTAGTTAACAAGCTTAAAACAAACGGAAGTTTCTGATTGTACAGTGTTTCATTTTTTGTTGGCTGCGAGTCAAAATCTCTCGTTGAACCCTCATTATGTAATTATTATAGAAACTATAAGAATCACTGAGATTTTGAATTTCTCTGATTCGAGGAAACTGGGTTTGAATGAGCTTACCTAGTGAGATGTTGTCATATTCATAAATTATCATCATACTTAAGAAGTGAACTTTAGTTTCTTCATTTTATTTTTCTTGTGATTATTTAACCATCATGGTAAATTACTGGCAAACAGTTCAATCGAAGACCTATGCACAGGTAAAAAGTAAAAAAAAAAAAAAAAAAAAAAAAACACACATGAAAAATGACGAATGCTTCACTGTATTCTTCTTTGGAAAACCAACGCAGAATCAAAGCTGAATCTTTCAATGCTCTTCAACTTCGTACTTTATTTGGCGTTTTTTACTTTTTTGATTAGAGCGTCACCGATGAGTCTTTTGTAGCCGAAACGCGCGTCTGGTGTACAAACGTTTAATCCTGGTATCAACGATGAGTTTATTGATAATAGTCTAAACATGAATTAACTACAAAGTAAGTTTACCTTGATCTGTTGACTTGGATTAGTTTGTCTTTTTAGTCCTTCTTCTTTAGTGTTCTCTTTGATTTACGATTTTTGATTGCTCCTATAGAATATCTTATTCTTGTTAAATGTGTATTGGGCTTATACTGCAATTTAGAAAAGAACATCGCGTATTTCGAGTAAAGGTGACTATTTATAGAGTCTTATTACCAATAGATAAAGATGTTTTAAAGTATGATAGCAAGTTAATTTGAGGATTATGTTTGATAGCTTCAACTGTGTGGGGGATTTTGAATTATCTGTATTCTAAACTCAATTGATTGGACTATTAGATAACAACAAGTCGAGTTGAAGATATTTAGTTAATTGATTCTTAAATTAAATCCACTCTTAAAATGGGGAAAAACCTAAGTTGAAATTTGTACCACTTGACAACATTTACTGATGCGGATGTCCCCAAATGAAACACACTTTATACATTTTTATTGGCAGGCATGTTACTATTTCTTGTAAGTATTAATTACAAGTAGAATCGACCAAAATCCTAAGTGGTATTGAATTGTAACAAATGTAACCTATAATTTCCTCCAAATACATCGACCTCTGTAATCAATAGAGTTTTAAAGACATATTAGTACAAATAAACATAAAGCGCTGTTCATGTTGACACGGGGTCATTGATTTTGGTTACTGGGCTATATAAAGTTCCAAATGATACTTGAATTCCCACTTACTGTCTATTAAGCCTAATTACTGTTACTTAAGCCGCTGTAGGTTTCCTGTCTGTTCTTTGAAAATTACTGTCTGTTCTTAAGTATTAGAAAGAGCAAGATTTGATATCGATATCAAATTATTTATGGCCATGAAAGCACTTTATCGATATACATTTGTGGCCTAATATTTAGGAATGGTTCTGTTTCTGTTGTGAATGTTTTGCTGTAGAGCTTGTATACGGTATCCTGTTCATAATATTTACTTGTTTCAATGTATAGTCGCAGTTCAAGAGACTACATTTATACCGAAAAAAACTGTTAGACAAAAAACGCAGGGAAAAAATGCATAATAGCACCGTTACTATAATAGACCTCGTGTTCCATCACAGAAAAATAGTTGAAAAGTGACGTCATGACTTAGATACAACTTTTAATTAGCTTCTATTTCGAAAACTGTATTGACTAAATTCATTCTGGTTAATAATGTCGACATATGAGCATATACGTTGCTGATATAAAAATTTAAGATATTTCTAGCAGCATTGGTTCAATTCACATCTTACCAATTTGTCACACATATAAACTTAAACTGATTCCAGAAAAAATCTGGTATTGAACATTTTTTGCCAAGATGTGAACGATGCTAGCGACATATGTATTTGGATTTGTTGTTGCTTTATTGCAAAGTCTTATAAAGTGAAAAAGGTTCAGTTCAGTTTAAAAGATTTTATAAATTTGCAATGGACAATAATGATGACAAGTATTCTGATAATCAATTTATAAAAAAGTAAAATAAGTCCTTCGTAATGTTGAAAATCACTTTCTTAAAAATATTTCTAAATTGCAATTAGAACGACTGAAATTTTGTTGTGTTAAAATCAGACTTCAGTAAATTCATATTTAGCTAGTTTTTCTATTGTGTTTGCAGGACAAAGTATATCGTAATTTCTTTCTTTTTGTGCACCAATTTGAATATGTCATTATCTGCATGTACAATAGTAAAGTAAACATTTACCAAAAATAAGAACATCTTTAAAATTATCTCAATGTATATCCTGGTAGTTTCGTAACACGTTTTCATGACTCATATCTGTTAAAATCAGTGCACTTATCACTAATCAAACTTAAACAGCACAGGACAACAAGAAATGCAATGGACTTTTTCTTTCCAACCATACAATTTTTGTTCATTTTAATTTTTTTTACAGTAATGTAAACATATTAGTTTTCAGTCTAATTCCTGACCTGCCAGATTTGACATTATAACATCATCCACGATAATGGCAAAACATTACAGGCTTTTTTTATCAAGATCTACATATCTTCTTAACATTGTACATGTTATATGAACTTGTTTGTTCAAAGTAGTTGATCAAATTGAAAATATTATGTTTATCTTATGAACGGTATTGATATTGATCTTCTCACTTAAATTTCAAAGGTCAACAATTTGTTTTAATTATTATGAACTACACTTGGTGTCTTCGTCAATAGGGAACCAGTCTATAGGGCTGTATCCCTCGGTTATCCTTAACGAAAAACATCCGTGTTTCAAGTGTTATGTAAGAAAAGTAATTTGATATATTATCTATTTTGATTTTTTAAATACAAAATTAAAAAAAAAAATGTTCTACAGAAATGTGTTCGCAAAGGAAAAATGTTATTAGAAGTAAGGAAGTTTTAAATCTTTTCATTAACGTTAAAGAAAACGTACTTTTTATTTACTGAAACAGTTTATTCGTTTCATTTCAGCATTGAAATAAAGGGTCTTTTCTTTATCAGAAAGCTATAGAAAGCAAATAATTACTATTCAATTGATCTGTGCTATAGAATAAAATGTCGTTTAAGTGTATTTACACACGGTCCATAGTTCCTTTGCTCCTTGTTTTTAACAAATACTGCTTTAAATAAAAAAATATTTAATATGTCACAGTGGTTGGCAGACAATAAGCATAATTATTTCACAGTTGTTGTGTCAGACATTTCTATATAATGTTATCCTACCATTTATCTTAATACAAAATAATAATGGTTGACAGAGATATATTCATTCCAAGTTTAGAATTTAATTACAAATTTTCTTAAACCTAAGTTGAAGCGAGGTAATCATTCACAAAACATTACGGGCACATTATAAAACATTACCGACACATTATAACTATTTATTTTCAATTTTGCTAAGAAACTGGTCCATGGAAAAAGTGAATAAAAGATAACGTAGTACTTTCCAAATCATATTGTCATAATGACATTTAAAGAGATTTATGTTTTGCATATGTGTTTATGGTAATCTGCTTCAAATATTTATTCATTTCAAACGAGGTAGGAATGTAATTATCTGCAGATTGGTGCTGATTTCTTAAATATAGGTCATATTAAAATGCTGTTGATTCTAGACATGCTTACTTCGAGTACAATATGAAAAAGTAAAATAACAAAAAAAAACGAACTCCAAGGAAAATTCAAAACGGAAAGTCCTTTATCAAATGGCAAAATCAAAAGCTCAAATACATCAAACGAATGGAAAACAGCGGTCATATTTCTGACTTGGTACAGGCATTTCCTTATGTAGAAGGGACTATGTATTTTTATTAATTCCAAATTATATTTTCAAACCGTATTGCCATTTTCGTACAGTAGGTTGTCTTTCAAACTTGACAGACTCCAGGAAGCCAATGTTCAGTGTTCACTAGAAATTTTCTTGACAATCTTACAAAACTCAACATTGTTTTTGTTTGTCCGTGCACCTGTCTCTTCATTCGTGTAATGTTCTTGATTTTAATTGCTGATTTCCGTTTTACATACATGTAGTTAGTTCGATTCTTTTTACCTGTTATTTGCCAATTATGGTTAGTAATACTTGATATTTACATTTTGCAATTTAATCATTAATTCTCATTGATATATATATTTTGTAACCAATAAAAAATATCTACAGATTTTTTCTTGACATGAACAACATTATATGAATCGATAGCAGGACAGTAACTTTTTTCTTGACAGGAACAACATTATATGAATCGAGTGATTTTCCCATTGTTGATGTTCTTAGATTGGTGGTTTGTAATTGATCAAATGTGATTTTAGATCTTTTAAGACTGATAGTTTGTTATTGTCCCCTTGTTGATGTCAGACCTTTTTAGACTGATGGTTTATGACTTTCTTAGATTGGTGGTTTGTAATTGTCCAAATGTGATTTTAGACCTTCCTTTTTAGACTGATAGTTTGTTATTGTCTCTTTGTTGATGTCTGATCTTCTTAGACTGAAGGTTTGTGATTGTCCACTTGTTGATGTCTGACCTTCTTAAGACTGATAGTTTGATATTGTCCCTTGTTGATGTCATACCTTCTTAGACTAACAGTTTGTCATTGTTCCAATGTGATTTTAGTCCTTTTAAGACTGATAGTTTGTTGTTGTCTCCTTGGTGATTTTAGACCTTTTAAGACTGATGGTTTGTCATTGTTCCCTATTTAATGTCAGACCTTTTAAGACTGAAGATTTGTGATTGTCCCCTTGTTGATGTCTGACCTTCTTCGACCGATAGTTTGTCATTGTCCAAATGTAATTTTAGACCTTTTAAGACTGATGGTTTATGATTGTCCCCAATGTAATGTCAGACCTTTTAAGACTGAAGATTTGTGATTGTCCCCTTGTTGATGTCTGAACTTCTTATATTGATGGTTTGTCATTGTCCCAAGGTGATTTTAGACATTTTAAGACTGATAGTTTATTATCGTCCCCTTGGTGATTTTAGACCTTTTAAGACTGATAGTTTGTCATTGTCCCCTATGTAATGTCAGACCTTTTAAGACTGACGATTTGTGATTGTCCCCCTGTTGGTGTCTGACCTTCTTAGACTGATAGTTTGTCATTGTTCCAATGTGATTTTAGACATTTTAAGACTGATATTTTATTATCGTCCCCTTGGTGATTTTAGACCTTTTAAGACTTATGGTTTGTCATTGTCCCCTATGTAATGTCAGACCTTTTAAGACTAATGGTTTATGATTGTCTCCTTGGTGATGTCTGACCTTTTAAGACTGATGGTTAGCTGTTGTCATTCTGGTCCTTTCTTATTTTGTTTATACATGTATCAAACACGAAGGAATGTAGTTTGATAAAGATGACCATGTTAAATATAATGTTTAATACTAGTATTCAGTATAATTTGATTTATAAGACTATATAGATAAAAGATGTCACGTATACTACATCAATGTGACAGCTACACAACGAAAAAAAAGACATTTAGAGGTCCGCATGCGGTCTACAAGAATACTATAGTGTCTAAACCAGATGCCAAGCTTTACATTACCCCAGAGTCTTGTAGAAAAGTCGGGAATACATTTAACATCGATAATCAAAGATCTGGTATCCACGATGACCCTCAAAGGAAAGTCATTAAAGCTATAACTATAAAGACAATCCATTGACGAGGCTCCAGACTTTAGACAGGTGCATGAACAACTTGATTTCTTTGTACTTTGTTCTGTATGGATACTTAATTCTCATTGGCAGTTGTATATATAACATCTCCTTATTCTTATATATATACCGGGAAAGGGTGTTTTAGCAGTTGAGTCTGTCCTGTTTTAAATCTAGATCAGTAAAACAGTTTAAAAAACAGCACTGCAATAGACGATTCTGGTTGAAATAGAGCTTGATATATAGTATCTGTTCATTGTTGAAAACTGTATATGTAAGCCTTAAAATGTGCTTTGGTTTATTTTTGTTGTTTGGTTGTTGTCTCATTGACGTATATCCCAAACTTTTCATTCAATAATAAACACAGGTACAAGAAAAGAAAAAATACAATTATACTACCGTACAAAAAAATATCTCCATCTACCGAAAACAAGATCAATGTTGTCTTACCTAGCCGTCCTGAACTCTGATATTGATATCAAGCCATCCTGAACTCTGATATTGATATCAAGCCGTCCTGAACTCTGATATTGATATCAAGCCGTCCTGAACTCTGATATAAGCGGCTGTATTTCGGAGTAGATTTCATACAGCAACGGCATGACCAGTACATGAAAATTCGAACTTGTGCAATGTCCAAAGTATTTTTTTTGGAGAATCTTATTCAGATTTGCAGTTTTTAATACAATTTAATGGTTCTTATGAAGTAGAATACTTGTATTGTAGGTACATGTCATTTCATAAAATTTTAAATGGCATTGACCTGACGCTTCTAAATATAACGTCAATAAGGAGTATAAATGTGATCAGTTGAAAAAAGCTTAAAGGAATTGTTTGCATATTAACATAATTGATAGACAAATAAACTAAGTTTTAATAAAAATGATATCCATACACGTCAATGATATATCTATTAACCAACAGCGGCAACATTAATCCGTCATCGGGCGCTTATATAACATAGATTAAGAAAATATTACGCTGAGAAAGGGTTTACTTACACGTTGTAAGTAAAATCTTTCTCAACGTAATATTATCTTAATCTATGTTCCAGTTCTCAAAGAACAGCTAGAACCACCTTTTTGAACTCGCAGTGATTCAAAGTAGAGAGACTGACGATACCAAAGGGATATACAAGCTCATAAGTAGAATAAAAACTGACAAGGCCACGTAAAGAAAAACCGGAAAACAACCAAAAGGCCAACAACAGTCTACAAAACGACCTCCAAAACTAAAGACTGAGCAACCCCACCAAAAACTAGGGGTGATTTCAGGTGCTCCGGAAAGGTGATCAGATCCTAATTCACACCTGGCGCCCGTCATGTTGCTAATGCAATTACATATTCGCTGATAAATCTAATATGGTGATGTCACATTCGGATAAAGGAGAACGGGACCGGGTTACGACAATTGGAACATATCCGTCGTCATTTGTGAAACAAACAACGCGTGATGGTGTCCGTAAAATTTTCAAAGCGAAGACTTCAACGCTTTTAAATGAGCAGCAACCATCTTTCAAGGAAATCATGTTAGGATATGCAAGCTCTGGAATATTGTATCAACAGGGAGATTTAAATACATATATTTTACATAAATTAAATACTCCATATGTAGGTGCTGCTGAAATGTTGCTACATAGAAATGTAAAATTGGGAGGCTGAAATCATCTCTTTCGTCGTAAAGTTTTGTTTTTAATCAACCCTCATTGTCAATTTCTAGATGTAAGTCAAGATACGTGTCAGACTTCTTAACAGTTGAAACCTTTATTTCAAATTCGATGGGATAGATGCGTTCAACATAGTCACCAAACTTTAAATTATTCAGTGAGATGACATCATCTATAAAGCGGAACGTGAAGTTAAAGGATAATACTAGCTCCTGTATGAAATAGTATAGAAAATGGAAACGGGATATGTGTCAAATAGACAACAACCCGACCAAAGAGCAGAAAACAGCCCAAGGCCACCAATGTGTCTTCAACACAGCGAGAAAATCCCGCACCCAGAGGCGGGCTTCATCCGGCCCCGAAGCAATAATGTATACCAATTCAGTAAAATGGACGCCACACTTAACCTCGAAACATACAAATAAACCAAAATTAAAAAAAAAAACAAAACAAAAACATAGCTCCTGTATGAAGTCTACCTCCTATGAATAAAGATACAAGTCAAAAAGAATAAGAGCACAGTTGGTTCCTATGGGTATACTAATTTGTATTTTTTAATATTAAGTCCTAATAATGTAACAAATATGTTGTCAATCAAGAAATCAAGCATGATATACTGTCAGTTTCAGAGAATGTTTTTGTTTGAATTAGTTCTTTTTAATATGATTGATCCTTCCCTTACACAAGATATTTTCTACATTGGCCATTCTTTTTTCTGAAACAAAGAAGTACCAATTATTTCAATTTGTATTTAAGTTTGGAATGGGGAATACTTGTGTAAAGGGTAGAGAAGTCAAATGTTTTAATACTATTGCAACAGGAAAGGAACTTTGATTGTATGTACTCTAACAGATCTTTGTAATTTTTAAGTATCCACATCTAATTCAAACCGCCCCTAGAGTGGGTAGTTTCACAATAACGTATTTATAATAGTATTTCGCCCCATCAATGTTATGAAAAAAGACCAAACATTAACATAAAATTATATTATTCACCGGTAATGCAGAAATAGATCAAAACATCAGCAATCAAGGTAACTTAACAATTTACAGTTTATTACCAAGACAAAACATAAATATATAGAATGTTACCGATAAAGAAGAAATACACAACCTGAAAACTTAAAAATCAGGTATTTCAGATAAAATCAGAATTGAAGCTTCTTACTCTAGTATGGTTTGTGTCAGTTGTAATTATACACAAGCGAAACACAGCAAAAAATTTAATACTGACACGAACAAAAAATATATGATAAAAAATGATAGATTATCCAAGGCAATATCACATTTGAAAAAAAAGGAAAATCTTTAAAATTGTGTTGCTTTAATGGTGCCTCTTTTCGCGAAGCATGCTTAACACAATCATGAAAAAAAACTATTTTCAGCGATTTTCACGCAAGTTCAAAAACAAATTCGATTTAAAACAAAGTTATGGTCCAATTCCAGAATCTTCTCTCCTCCTCCACCACTGCTTTAAATCCCTGCGTCATATTGTTTTTCCAAATTATTCTTTATTCCCTTCCGATATCTGTTTGCATCATATATTCATAGTCCAGAGCTGACCGGAATATAGAAATACGGTCAGCTCTGGACTACTCTAATCCAGAAGTAAAATCCTTGCTAAAAAGGGACGTCAATTTGGCTGTGTGGGATTTATAAATACGAACCAACCTCTGGTAGTAATGGAGACGTTAAATTCAATGCAGCCTGTGAAGAGACTGCACTTTAAAGAATGTGGCATGTGCAAGGCGAAATGTCTGCCCATTTTCAATAAACATGCCGTCATTTTCAAATGACTGTCTGAATTCACGCCCTTTATCCAGTTGGATCATATTGGATTTATTTCCAACATGTCCTGAATATGCATCTAATACTTGTAACTGGACGTTAAGCAAACAACAATTAATAAATCAACAATCATCTCATACAATTCCACAAAAATATGATTTTAAAGGGAAATCGATACAAGCTATACAAGCTATGATTTATTTCTAAAACATGAACTATTATTATCTCTGTTTCCGTTGCTATTATCTGCATTCTTTGTCCGGTTAGTTTCTGTCATTATATCTGGTTTTTACCATATTTTTCTTCCGCTTCCTAAAGAACTAGAAATTCAAAAATAATTCATTTTCGGTGTGTGTCATCTTGTCATTAGGTAAATACCAGTGATGGTTGAATTGGTGAGGTTTCATGTATGATATATATTTATGATATAACCTACCCTTATTTTTACAAAATTACAAAACGCACCAACAGAACAATATTCAATATCAGAGTAGATTTACTAAGAGTCATCAGTGGACTCATTATATATAATTGAATAATGAATAAGCAATAAGATGTACTAGTTGTATTTCTAGAAGTATTCACTAATGAACATCTGTCTGTCCTGAAATGGTTAGTAATAAATGTCTAGATGTTGAATGTTAATTAGTGTACAGCTACAATGGCCATTGTAAGTTGTTTAAGGTTCTGGTCATGTCTTGAATACAACTTATGTGAATTATTTGAGCTACAGAAATATGTATAGGTACATGATAAAAGTTGATACTTCATATCATTGTGTAACTCTGTTATCTAATCAAAGTTGCAGGTTAATTGCCAATATATGATATGTTTCTACAGCTGCAATCGAGTGTTGTACAATATTGCTCATTACGAAACAGTTAAATTTCAAATTAAAAACACGAGGATTGGGCGTTTTAGATATTGAAAATTAAAAAAAAAACTACACAATAAAATATAAATTTACTTAAATGAAAGAAAGGTCAGACATTTAAAAACTTTCTCGAGATATTTACATTCACTGATGCAGTTGAAATGAATTATTTCTTTCTTTTTTGACAGTTTTAATTCGTGTTTCAAAGTTTTTTTTTTAACAATTTAGAGCAATATGACACTATAAAATTTTATTTGTAGATGTACCTTTCATGTATTTACAGCTAGTCACGCAATTCGCTGAAAGGAATGTTACAATGTCTCTCTATATATAGTGACACTTAACACAATTAATAGAGATGTGGGCGATCATTTAGGAATCTTCCTTGTCATAAACTCGGTCTATCCGGACTCTCTCCATTCACAATATGAAACGGTGATCTGATCTGTATTATACGTATAAGTACTTATAGTAATGACATTCATTCCCTAACATTTAGTTGCATTGGCTATTCAACAGAAATTTAACCCTGAAGGTAGCATATTTATTAAGATGTGATACTGTACACTGTACATGTGAACTTGACAATCACACGGACCGGATTACCAAGTCTTTATGAAGATCTTTCCAGTTTCCAAAAGGAATGCTTAATTATTTATTGTGCACCAACAACCAAAGTTTAATTGATTGACTTATATTCCCCCTTAGAACTAGTTTGAACCAAGCATCTTCGTGAAATCATAAACAAAACATAGCATCCTGAAAAGTTTGAAAACGGTTGTATCGCTTTAACTCAAGAACACTAAATGAAAAGTTGAAAACTTACTCTGCCGATACTTCCTGACTCGTTTAAACTGAACAATTTGACATATTCTTGTTGGAAAAAATAATAGTTTGCCGCCGTCAAATAACTTCAAGACATAGATACCTTATCACTGATATCCTAAATTAGCGCTAAACTGTTTACCTTTTCAGCACTTTGAAATACTTTTTTGTTCCATCTTCTACTGGTGTACCTGTAATGATATTCGGGGCCTCGGTGGCCGAGTGGTCTAAGAAGTTACTACTGTAATCACTAGCCAGTCAACATTGAGGTTGTGAGTTCGAACCCCGCTCGTGCGGGTGCACTCGACTCAAATCTTAATTGACTAGGATTGTCAGTTTTCCTATCGAAGGTCGGTGGTTTTCTCCGGGCACTCCGGCTTCCTCCACCAATAAAACCTGGCCGCCACGAAATAGGCCAAAAGTGGTGCTTAAAAGTGGCGTTAAAACACCAAAAATCAATCAATCATGTAATGATATTCAGCAGTAAATTGAGAGTAATGAAATAAAGTGAATTTCGCTTACAGTCAAATTAATGTTCACGTGGTCATTGCCGATTTGTCCTTATGAAACACAATATGCCGACATGGGAAAATAACTTTAGTAGAAATATCTACAAGAAGTCAATTGCTTAACTCACAGGAACTTTGGTCATTAAACCATTTTTCTTTTCTTTTTTAAATTTATTTTGGTGTTTAAATGTTTTTTTTTATTAAATCAAAATTTCTTAAATTTTCAAATTGTTTTTAGTTATTTAATGTATTCTTGCTCCTAATCATACAATTTTACAATAACAATAAAAGCAAGAACACATCATTCACATCAATTAAATGAAAACAAAAAGAAATTGGACGAAATTGTGTTACTGAAATTATAATTTAAACACTAACAAAAAAGAAAAAAAACCAGGTCCATGCCCAAAAACAACTGTGGTTTCACTTACGGACGAAAAAGTCAACAGGATAAAGGCGATTTAAACTGACTCCAGCGGAATCAAGACAACAGATATACCAAGATGCAGACAATATACAAAAGATACAGGAATTCATTTAGTAAATTGTGTCGTTTTGGGTTCAGGGAATGAGATGTGTGATCATGCAGAGGAAGGTAGAATTTATTCGAAAAATATCTATATGGTCTATATATTCATATGGTTCGGCCCCCTAATAACCAAACGAGTATGATATCTATATGATGAGTATACGCACATGGCCATGTCAATTGGTCTGGAACAGGTATATGCCACTTTTCTTGATACGTAACTCATAGTACCTTTTATTTCATGATCAGTTATGCTTTGCATTGGGGCAAAGGTCAAAGACCTTTATATTACTGAAGATTCACAAATGGCTAT
The DNA here is from genome assembly GCF_021869535.1 of Mytilus californianus. Classification (NCBI taxonomy): domain Eukaryota; kingdom Metazoa; phylum Mollusca; class Bivalvia; order Mytilida; family Mytilidae; genus Mytilus; species Mytilus californianus. The sequence goes on from NW_026262679.1 coordinate 28,634,812, forward strand.
CTCATACATATCCAATCATCGCCGCTATTTTCAGATTCAAGAGAATGGTAACTTCAAAATATAACTTCAAATACAATATCAAAACAGACATCGGAAGTTTCAAATCAAACAATACATGTAATGTCATACAGTCCTAAAAGTAAATTGAGAACTTCAAGCTGTCGATAAAGGTTGTTTCGCATTGTATGGTTGTGATTTCATCAAAGATTTTTTTTTTATCGTTCTTAGATACCCTTATTCAAGTAACATGCAAAGATTTTTTGAAACCATTATTCAACTAATATGCAACATAAACAGATTCTTGGATACCTTTATTCGAGTAACATACAAAAGAAAATGAAAAGATATGGAGTAAATGTACATGGGACAAAATCGCACACAATACATAGAAAACATAGAAAATTATCAATGAACAGGGCTTTTATTCCTGTTCTTCATCTTGACAGTTGATGTAGGGTCTTCAACAATGAACGAATCATTCATACCCTACAACAAAGTTTAATAACATTCTGTTCACGTAGTGTTGGGAGGAGTTGAACTTAAAGTATACGACCGAAAATAGACAACAGTTAATAAGCCAGACTATTTTGTTCCTTATCTGGTACTAAAGTGACTGATATTTTTTCTTGACAGCATGTGACCATACAGATGCACTACAAGATTGACAATAAAAATATTAATTTTGTTTTACGTTTCAATTTAACAACAAATAATTTTGTTTGACAATTATTTTTTTTAATTTGTAATTGGAAGCGAACATTGATATTGCTTTCTTCATTTTACGTTTATGATTTTAATTACAATATCAAATCAAGGTCAAGTACACGAATTACAAAAAAAAACAAAAAAAAACATGTAGCTGAGTTCGAATTGTTTATATGGATTAACCAACATGAGAAATGCTAACAGACTAGTCTAAAGCCACATAGTTTTGTTATTGCCATAGAGACCAACATGCTAGCGAAGCGACTGATATACTTGTATAATATATATCAAGATTTCTAACCAGTGTAAGAAGACTTACATTTATTTAATTTATAGTATACCAATAATGAACTATTGAATATTCCTCAATAGACAGTTAAGCAAAATATCTCACGGGAGTTCTTCATTTACAACCATATATTCGAATAAGTAAGTTTACTTTGTAATCAATACCATGAAAATTTAAATAATCAATTTATTAATAAAAATGTCAATCTTCTTCAAGCATAATCGATTGCAGGATTGTCTTGGAAGACACCTTTTTAAATTGGTTCAAACAAAATTGTTCATTTGAAAGTCAGTGTTCCCGCCCCTAGAGATATACCACAATATAAAATGAATAAGGTAATAACGAAAGTGAACTTATTGAAACTAAACCTGGATTTGATTTGAAAGACTTGTTACATGTATTGTTTGTCGATTGTATAAATATATCAACAAGATCATAGAAAATTGCAGTTTTATTCAATTTATTGTCAGACAACTGAAGTATTATGTCTAATTTTTATCAATATTTATTAATCTGATCATATTTTTGTCGGAAGGACAAGAAGGTCAACACAATGGTATTCAGTGTATAAACTGCAAGATATTTGTTAAATACAGAACGAGTCTTTAAGATAGTATAACAACTTCAAACCTCTAAAATTTGTAGTCTATAAACATACCAACATATGCTTGAAACTTAGGAAAAACGCTTCTGGAATAACTATCATCAAGTACACTCGAGACCAAAAGTACGAGGACAATATACTTTAAAAAAAGTAGATTAAAGTTCCTATTATTGTCTTATTATGTCCCTTTTAGTTAAATATCTTGACGTATTCAGGTATTTATAAATCACTGTCCTTCAGATGTTTGTGTTTGACCGTTCCTAAAGAACATATTTAAATCCAGAAAACGTTTCGGACGTGCGAAATTTATACATGTAAAAGGTTTATTTTGAATGAACGACCTTTTCATTTCTTTATCTTGTATGTAGATATTATTTACTTTTTATTCCATGTAGTTATCTGATTAGGTGCTTTTATATATAAATATTGAACAAAATATACAAATTATATGGAAAGGAATCAAAGATAGTAGAATGTTTAGTTCGTTCATAGTAAACTGTGTTAAAATATTATGATTGGTTAATAGAAGGCTTAAAACAGTACAATTAGGAAATCAAAAGTTTAACTTAAGAAGATTTGGATCCAATGAAGTGGCTATTGAACTAAATTGTTTTTATAAATGTCACAATTTTCAAAAAGCAAAATACAATCAACACCAATACCTTGAAACAAGGTTTTGAAGATTTCATAGGTGTTTTTCTATTTAAGCATATTCTATTTGCCTTTTACGTATTACAAATAGGACTGGACACACTATCGCAACTTACATAAGTCCTCACCTAAATATAAGAGAACCTTCAAAGAACAAACGAAAGTTGTGTTCTGTTAGAAGATAAAAGGTCATAATTTAGGGTTTAACGTAGTATTGTTAATATGATACTTACCATACGTTCTCCAACATTATAGTGTTTAGAAGTCTGTTACAGGACAAATTTGTGTCACCATCCAACAGATCACCTGTATGTACTTTGTCACCATCCAACAGACCACCTGTATTTACTTTGTCACCACCCAATAGACCAACTGTATGTACTTTGTCACCATCCAACAGACCACCTGCATGTACTTTGTCACCATCCAACAGACCACCTGTATGTACTTTATCATCATCCAACAAACCATCTGTATGTACTTTGTCACCATCCAACAGACCACCTGCATGTACTTTGTCACCATCCAACAGACCACCTGTATGTACTTTGTCACCATCCAACAGACCACCTGTATGTACTTTGTCACCATCCAACGGACCACCTGTATGTACTTTGTCACCATCCAACAGACCACCTGCATGTACTTTGTCACCATCCAACGGACCACCTGTATGTACTTTGTCACCATCCAACAGACCACCTGTATGTACTTTGTCACCATCCAACGGACCACCTGTATGTACTTTGTCACCATCCAACAGACCACCTGTATGTACTTTGTCACCATCCAACGGACCACCTGTATGTTCTTTGCAGAACATTTTAATTGCATTTATTGTGTTATTATGCTTGAAATATTTAACACTGGACTTGGAAAAAATCTTAATCTTTATGTTGCATTTTAATAGAAAAAATGTTAGTATATATCCGTAGTCTTTCTTATGAATATTCATTTATTTAAATTGTACAACATAAATTATTGGCCTTACATGTCTCACTATATTCAACCTAGTTCTTTTTCATCTTAAACCTTGTCCGTCATTAATTATAAATAAGTGAGTGGTATGAGTGCCAATGAGACAACTCTCCATCCAAGTCACAATGTATAAAAGTAAACAAGTATAGGTCAAAGTACGGCCTTCAACACGGAGCCTTGGCTCAAACCGAACAGCAAGCTATAAAGGGCCCAAAAATGAGTAGTGTAAAACAATTCAAACAGGAAAACCAACGGTCTCATCTATATAAAAAACGAGAAACGAGAAAAATCTATGAACCACTGAACAACAGGCTCCTGACTAAGGACAGGTGCATACAAAAGCAGCGGGTTTGAACGTTTTAACAGGCGGCAACCTTCACCCTCACCTGAGATAGTAGTGTAACATTACAACATAAAAAGACACAATATAAAATATCAATTGAAATGGCTTAGCTCGATCAAAAAGACCTATAAACAAAAACAAGTAAACATACACTGAACGAATAAGTTTGATTTATGACAAAATATAAATGCAATATTAATAAAAAAAAATTATGTAACAACAGTGTCATAAAGTCAACTCTAACCTAGGACAAAATGGCGTTAAATAAAATAACGTACACAGGTAAATCTAAATATAATAATTTTGTTGTTAGGAGTACGGAAACATTTTTTACAAAATTAAAAAAATTGTTGTTCAAAGTACGAGTACAGAAATGAAAATTTATCGTCATACTTAATACTTATCAAAGGTGGTACATATCAAAAATAGTGAGACGAGATATAACACAAAATAAGAAAACATTGAATTACAGAAATGCATTACAAATTGTGTCAAATGCATTCTTATATAGATATAAGAAGATGTGGTATGAGTGCCAATGAGACAACTCTCCATCCAAGTCAAAATTTATAAAAGTAAACCCTTATAGGTCACAGTACGGTCTTCAACACGGAGCCTTGGCTCACACCGAACAGTAAGCTATAAAGGGCCCCAAAAATTACTAGTGTAAAACCATTCAAACGGGAAAACCAACGGTCTAATCTATATAAAAAACGAGAAACGAGAAACACTTATGAACCACATTAACAAACGACAACTACTGAACATCAGATTCCTGACTTAGGACAGGTGCAAACAAATGCAGCGGGTTATATAACTTTATATAACTTTCATGCACGTTGGTACTTATACTAAGTTTTCAGACTGGAAAGATACCAAATTTTATGTAAAATTTACCGTAATTTTTCCTTTAAAATATGTGTCTTCGTAATTTTACTTAATGTTTTTACTTTTGCCGAAGTAGTTGAGGCCATGATAAATATGTAAATGATCGAAGTATATATTATACCTCTTTATTCTTGTTGTACAGGAATCTATCAGTTTTGTATAATGGCTAACACTTTACAACGGCGAAATTTAAACTGTTATGAATACAGTGCTATTTTGTAAATGATAAATTTCCGGATGATAAAAGTTATTAAGTGAGACATTTCCTAAAGTAGATGATATTTTTAGTTCAATTTGTCCCTTGAATTCGAAAATGATAAAAGAATTTAAGGGCTTCAAACTCCCTGCAGAAAATGCAAAACTCGACTAAAAATCCTAAAATAGCCTCTCTTAGAGATCTAGTCATTAACAATTACGTATGAGCCAATGCATTTGCCTAAAAAGATATTTTGCTACAAGAAGTCTTATTCGAAGATTTTAATGTGTTTAACTTATATTTATAAGGCTTGACTCATATCTAATTTGTCTATTTTTGTGTGTGTTAAATATGTCAGAGACACAACAGTGGCATCATAAATGACATTTCTGCACTTTGAATGTCAAGATTTTATCCACAATTCATTTTATTTAATACAAAATAAAAAATTTTGAAAAGCTTACAAGGTTTTCATCTTCAGGGGACAAATAATTACTTATGATATAATAGTTGTCTCTCCCTTCAACGTGTTTATTTTCATTTGCAAAGACATAAATATCAGATAAGAAAAATTACATGATATTGGTTAAATGATCCATAATGGATTAAGTAAAAACAAACAACCTTAAGACTCCCCACATACGGAGAAGTCCTATTAAATGAACCTAAAAAAAACACAAATTTAAATAGTACAAACCAATTAAAACCACTGTACCCCGATTTCTGACTATGGCATAACTTTTCGTTTTTTTTCGATTTTTAAATGCTCTTCAGTCTCGTATTTGAATTTTCCTTCAAACTGTTTAGATTACCAAATAATAAGCCTGGTATCTTTGATGATGTTTTAACAGGTTACATTCCGAGGGGACTAACAAATTTACAAGTTCTTCTGTTTCACTTATTTTAAAGTCGCTTAGATTTGAAAACTGATTTATTTATGGTTCTCCAATATTTTAACGAATAGAGTTCACTTTAATCCAACAAGTGTCAAACACTAGATGGGTTTCGTGTTTATACAGCTATCAAAATGGTTGTGATTGGAAAGGTATAGTGTGACCTGTACTTTTAATTTATTTTGCAACTATTATAGCCTGTCTCATGCTCAAACTACCATTACTTAAACATAAAATTTTATATTTAACTTTCATAATATTTTATGTTTTTTTTTAAATTGTTTCGTAATATGACAAAAAAAACAGTATCATTCTGTATGTCGAATACAACCCATACAAAGTAATAGAACACTGAATGCTGCTAATGTAAACATAATTTTAATTCAAATCCAGTTAAAAAAAATCATGATTATAGTCATATTAACCAAGATTTCTTTAAATTTTTGTCTTTTGTGTTGTTTTATTTTGAATATTTTTCAAATAGAAAACTTTTTTTTAAGTGAAACGAAAAGAAAAATGTCATGCTATAATAATTTTCTATTTTACTACTATTAACAAATAAGTTGAAATACATTTTTTGTACCTCAATCAATTTTTTAGTAGCTATATTTTTTACTAAGGTTCTTAACATCTCAGAAAAGGCCATATCGGAATAAAGTCGTAATCCAATAAATGTAAACTAATTTCTAACTTCTAACCATCCAAGTAATCAGTTTATGGTCAACTTGTATATCCGTTCAAATCTGTCTGGACATTATTGACTCGGCCATTTAATTGCATACCACTTTTTGTCTTCAGTAATTATTTTAAAACTGTTATGGCAAAAAGTATTGTACTTTTATTTATTACCGTAGTTAAAGTACCAGATGTAGATTCTGAAATAGATTTTATTCTTTCGTGCGTTGGAATTCCAAAGGTCTCTGACATTTTAGCTATAAGAGCATGTAAATGCACATTCAAGACAGGACGTATTGCTTGAGCTTAGATGTCTAGCTACCTAAGGTTATAGAATCACTTACGTAGGTCAAATTGCACTTTAGAATGACGACTGGTTTTAAAAGTCAAGCTAATTTTCTAATGAACGAAGAGTAAAAGTATCAAACAAAGATGTTAATTTTGAATAATAATTCCTTAATTGGTGGATGTCATTTTTCTTAACCATGATGTGGTAAAAAACGGGAAATATGTAATACCTTTACACAAATTTTGTCATTTTTAATATTTTAATCATTTTAAAAATGTCACATGTCTTTGTTTGCGCTGATGAATTGGATGTTAAACGAAAATGTACTCCATTTAAGTAGTTCAAGTGTTAAAACAAAAATACGAAATATTCTAATAAACTGGGGCATTGATTTTCCTATCAATATAAACCAACCACTTTATTCACGATCTGTTTATTTTAGAAAAAGATAAAATTTTCAACAAACTTTAAATCAAAATCACGAACAAATTATAGATATCACATCTAAACTAACGTTACTTAACTGACAGTTATAATCTTTCTAAAATGGACATGGCATCTGTCCATTCACAATTTTGTCATAGAAAAAAAATCGAATGAACACATTTTTTGCTTCCTCAGATTTTTGTTCATATGTTGATTGTTTGTTGCTAAAAAGTCAGCAAGAAACATTTCATGCATATTCAGTTTAACATTTGATAGCCGCTGAAAAATGTCTAAAGCGGATAACTCGAAAATGTCTGCATATGAAGAAGGTTGGTATAATTTGCATTACAACAATCACTTCTGAAATTCTTCACTTTTATTAAAGACTTTAACATTATCTCTATACGTGACAAATCTGACATGACATGATTGGTAAATAGCAAAACCCACACAGAGAAACAGACACGACAAATATAAACCATCAGCTATGCTTTTAGTAAAAATGGTGAAGGTCATCAATTGATTGCCAATGAGACAACTATCCAAAAAGAGTCCAAAATGACGTAGATTTAAGCAATTTTAGGGCATCGTATGGGCTTCAACAATGAGCAAAACACATGCCGTAAAGGCAGCTATAAAATGACATGACAAAATATGAAACAATTCAAACAAAAAAGACAACGGCCTAATTTACGACAAAACAATATACGAAAAACAGATATAACAGACGGCAAACCACAACAATCCTTGAATTACAGGCTCCTGACTTGGAGCTGTCACATAAAGAATGTGGCTGGGTTAAACATGTTTGTCAGCGCTCAATCCTCCCCTAACCTTAGACAATGGCGTAACAGCCAAAAAAAAAGCTTGACTCTAGTACATGTATGACCAGTTCCCTTATACTCGAAAATTGATATACGAAGGCTACATTTCGAGATATGGAATGTTGTCTGATCGGTATCGCTAATGATTTATCATTGTCTAACATTGAGTTGTTAGTTATGATGTTTTTGATAGTTTTGAGTTGTACCTGTGCATTCGTTACATACTCCAAGCTACACATTTACCAAAATGTATTTACCATTATTATATTAATATTCTTTTTGGACACGAATTGAAATTTACTTCATTATAGACAGATATCTTTAAAAAATACTTGAACGTATTAAAACATTTGAACTATATTACTCTAACTCGAATCATCAAAATCCAACAGCAATTTGCAATAGTACTATTATAGATATTTTAATCAACCAAAAAGTGGAATTTTATTGTAATTTTATTCAAATTACATGTGTAAGGTACTAACATTCTATGCGATTTAAAAACAACTTTCCTATTGTATGCATGGTATTACAAAAGGCGACAAAAAGTTACAAATGATTTTCTCTGATTTTTTATGGTTTGGGTGCTGTCATTGATGTTTATCAAATATCTCCTGTAAAAGTCTGCGTTATAGCTTGATTTAAAAGTTATTATATCATCAAAATAAAAACAATATTAGAATTTGGTTCGATTGTAATTCGGTGAGAAAAAAAAAGTTTTATTTGTCATTATGTTGTTAGCTTTCTCTTCTGAAGAGGAAAACAGCTGCAGCAAATCAAATATAATACAATAACCGACGTCTTCACCGACATGTAAACAATTGTTTTATTTGATTTTAAATGTTTAGAATGTAAACAACTTGATTGATGAGACAATTGAAAAAAACATGTAGAATTAAAAAATGATGAATACTATTAAGACAAAGAAGTGCATGTCTCGACCAGACGTGATATGATATGAAAACAGACCTATATATAAAGGCTCTATGGAAACATGACACTAGTGTCACCTGGAAAATAAATATTAATAAATATGAAGCGCTAAACATGTGCACACGTTCAACGCATATACAACCCAATAATATTACAACAAGTTGCTTTTTTAAAAAAAAAAAGACAATCCGTGAACCTTAGAACTATTTATTCTAATTATTTATTCAACTGAATAAAAAATTATATATCAGTGTTATCTTGGCCATGTGTGTAGAGGATAATATTTTCTTTTTATTGCCCCGAAATGACAAATGTAAAACAATTCAAACGAGAAAACTAACGGCCTAATTTATGTACAAAAATGAACAAAAAACAAATATGTAACACATCAACAAACGACAACCACTGAATTACAGGCTCCTGACTTGGGACAGGCACATACATACAGAATGTGGCGGGGTTAAACATGTTAGCGGGATCCCAACCCTCCCCCTAACCTGGGACAGTGGTGTAACAGTACAACATAAACATACAAGTTCTAATATGAGGTGTCGACATCTAGTATGGCCTATTTAGAGGGTGGTAAAGGGTTATTTCGTGCAACGTTTTCGGCCTTTTTATTTCACGTGTTTCCGTGTTTCGACGTTTCATTTTTCGTTTTCTCGTGTTTGGTTCGATGTGCGTGCTTCGTGTTTTCCCTTAATTATTTTCCGTGTTTCGTGTCGGTACTCTTTTTTTTCTCGTGCTTGTCCCGCATTTGATTAAAAAGTAAACCGGGACTAATTCAAAGTCAGCCCAAATATTGTTTTAAATTATAAACTAATTAACTGGTCCCAAGATATTTATTAATAGCCTATTGTATTACTATGATAAATCGGATGCAACTAACGGACGCTAAAAGGTGACCACGTGCAGGATCGCCATGTCCATTTATAATGACTGCATGATCTCCAAGAACGGCTGAGTAATAACTTTTGGTACTTTTTTCCTTAATATTTACGATTTTATTCCTTGGCTTCGTTTTTCCAGAGTGTTTTTTTTTTTCGTGCAACGTTTTTGCGATTTGTTATTTAACTTGTTTCCGTGTCCAGACCCTCCCTTTTACCACCCTCTATTTAGATACCGAAGTGTACAAAAATGAACGATTCCATAATAATGGAATTCTTGATGTTTTAAGTCACATATACTAAAAACACAGAAACGTATCAATATTTACCAATCACTAGTGCACATCCAAAACACACATAAATTTAAGAGCACTACAGTGTGTGAATAATATAAGAAATTTCTGCTTCTACCACTAAGTGACCACCGTCATTTGGTTGACTATCATGTCACTGTTTGGTGTGCGCTTGCATACTTAACAAGTCCAAAAAAAGTATTAACAGAAAGGAAATAATTTGTGCTGTACATAACATTTATACATGGTGCAAATAAAAACATGGGACTTGAAATTTAATGTGCATGCAATAGTCTCTTGAACGAGTCAAGAATTTCTGCAGCGGTCACTGAAATAATAGTGACATCAATGAATTAGATAAACATTTAATTAACTTACAAGATAACTTAATTGATAGAGAATACTGTAAAAAGGAAACAGTAAAAGTTGTAAAAATGTATATTAACGAACAGTCTTTATTTTAATTGTTTTATTTTCATTTGAAGCATACTTTTTTATCTGATTTGTCAAAATGACAAGTGTGCATAATGATTTTATTGTTACAAATCAAATCCCAAAGCCCACCATAACTCATTATGTAGAAACCACAGCACGATTTTAAAATATCTCTCTTTGAATATCTCAGTGAGACACAGATGTTTGATACCATAGGTCGTTATAATTAAATCTTGACCATTTAACTTTCACTTGTTTATCAAAGGGTACAACTGTCAACTTTGCTCAAGTCAGCAAACCCTTGCAATGCATAAAATGTAGCTTTACAATAAATATACATGTTTGAAAAGGATCAATAGATTGTTTATTATCATATATCAGATATGTGAATTATCGATCTGTGAAAATTCTTTATTGCCATGTTTTAAATATCTTAGATACACCGTATGGAGGTGCTCTTAATTGCAGGAAGCTAATACAGATAAGATAAATAGGTGTTCCGAATGAACAATAATTTAGCTTCCGAATATTCCTCCATATACTATATTTCTAACTAATAAATATGCGTGAACCCTCAGGGGTTCACGCAAAAATCGCCACTGGACGTTAAACAGCTATCCATCGTGAAAATGTGTACGGTATTTGCACAGAAATCTCTATGGGAGTATTCCGGCATTTTATATCGCAAATACTTGTTAAAATTTAAGCGACAACGGCTCCAACGAATTAGTAAAGCTCTCATTGATTTTTCAGGTTAGTTGCACTATTAAGAAGATATAATTAACAATGTCTTATCTAAGTTTTATACAATACGAAAATTAGACAGTAAGTGGGAATTCAAGTAAGAAACGCTCAGTAACCAAAATCAATGATTCCGAGTCAACATGGACATCGCATTATATATATTAGCACTTGGATGTCTAAAAATCTCCATTGATTACAGAAAACAGGGGTCCGTTTGACTGTGCGGGATGTATAAATGCGCAAACACGTGCAGCCGCGCTCTCTACACGTTAATGCAAGCTTAAAAGAACTCTTTAGTGGGGTCCGTTGGTGGCCTTATTGCAATGCAAAATTTCTGCCTCTACAAACACCCTCGGTTTTTCAGTGGCAGTCAAACCTTCCATTTTTCATTAAGGTTATTTGTAGAACCAACCAACTTCTGCATTTACTTTTTATTTGTTTTCGCCCTGAATATATGCATGTAAATACTAGCCACTGGACGTTAAACAGACAACAATTTACAATCAATCAATTCATACGGAAAAATGCAAAAAAAAAAAAATATAAATCAACAGTTGACTTTGACACATGCGAATAAACCTTATGCTCATTAAAGGTCATTAACACAACGACCGTACAATATTGTAAGATGTTATTCTACAAAAACCCCACCATATTTTAATATCGTCATAGTCAACAGTTACCTTCTTGGTAGAATGTTTTTAGGGAAATACATGTGGTAATCCTAGAAAAAGGATATCACCGACCTGAGAAATGATCGTGAAAATTAAAGTTGGCATTAGTCCCGAAGTTAAGTTATTCATGGTGTTTTTCTACATTATTTTTTGTTAAGATTTATAATAGATATAAATAAAGGGAGGTGTGGGGTATACGTCAATGAGCCATCAACCCAAGGACAAAAATAACCAAAAGACATATACACGGAGGGCAACATACAGTATTCAACAATAGACAGTTGTCTACAGAATCAGTCGAGCTCTAAATTGTCCCGAGTCTATAAAATAATAAGCCGGTCCAAACAAAGAAACTGATAGACCATTGTACGTCTTTTGCTTGTTTAAGTCGTTCGGTTGTTGTCAAATCAATGTCGTATACTTAACATCTACATATTCCTAATAACAGCACACATAATTTCCCATATTTTAGATATTCATGTTAATATGAGGACATTATGCAATAATATTACAGGAATACCAGTTAAACGTGTTTCTTTGTGTTTTTGGGTTAACCAGCTTGTAATTTCGCCTTGAACGGTTGAATTACCGAGATCGACTGAGACATTATTGTAGCATGGAATGTCAACAGCTGGAGCAAAAACACGGAAGCCGAACAAAAGCCCTCATTCATCTAAAATTATATTTGGCGACGACAAGATCTTTATATCTAGTGTCATTAATGTGATTTTCATGTAAATAAGGTTATCTACAGTTCTCTGATGAATGCATATTAGACCTGGGTACGAATGATTTTTGAACGCTGCTTTATGTTATATATTAAACAAAAAGGTGTAACCCAAATCATGTATAATAAATAAATGAATATTATAGTATATTGTAAAGATGTACAATGAAGAGTCGATTAAATGTTGGCAGTACTGCTTCCTTATGTGGAAAAGTGAATTAAATCCGCTTTAGGTTGTTTACGCACAAACTATACTATATACATTTTACTGATATTGTCTGACAAAAACAAATATATAAATATAATGAACAATCTTTCAAAACTACGTGTAGTAAAAATATTTAAATGAAAAGGATATCAAACTCATACTTACCAAATAAACACGCATTTGAAAATTTTAACTATACACTTTCAACTGATTTTTATAGTTTGTTCTTATGTTGTGCTGTAACACCACTGTTCCAGGTTAGGAGAGGGTTGGGCGCTCACTCACATGTAATACCTCGCCACATTCTTTATGTGCCTGTCCCAAGTCAGGAGTCTGTAGTTCAGTGGTTGTCGTTGGTTCATGTTTTTTTTTATAGATTAGGCCGTTAGTTTTCTCAATTCAATTGTTTCATATTTTTTCATGTCGGGGCCTTTAAGAGCCGACTATACGGTATGGATTTTTTCTGATTGTTGCAGGTCGTACGGTTGCCTATAATTGCTTACATCCACTTCATTTGAACTTTTGTGAATAGTTGTCTCATTGGCAATTATACCACATCTCTTTTTCTTTTTAATGTCAATATACTACGAAAATGTGATTCAGGATTTTGCAACTATACAAAGACATTTAAAGACTAATTTAGTTGATCTCTTCCGACTTTCACAATGTACATTTGCAACTATCTGGATACATAATGTATGTGCACCAGCAGTCACGAATATTAAAAAATATGGGAAACTTGCGATGTCAGATTTGGTGTGTAATACTATATATTTACTAAACGACTTTTATATAAAACGTATACAAATTAACAAAAAACATAATGTCCTTATTGACCTTAACAACACTAAATAAAGTCATCGGTTCCGGAATTAATCTTGCGCTTTTAATTTCTTGCTAGCGAAATATTACATTTTGCCAAGAACTTGTATTCAAATGTGTCAATTACGATAGCCTCATGACACACACCACAGTAACATCAAACATAAATTCTTGCCTATAAAATCCTAAATTAAGGTTCAATAACATATGGAATCATTATACAGTGCTATAGATAAAAGTAAAAAAAATATTAGAAATGACATCTCTGGTTTTATTTAGTAGTTTGATGTTGTCTCTGATGTTTACCCACCATCGTCATTTATTCATATTGCAGTCTGATATTTTAGTTTACAAGTGCATTTCATATATTGTTAAACGAAAATAATACTGAGCCGTTTTGGGATTGTAATTCAGTGAGCAATACAGCTGCAGCAAATAAAATATAATACAATAACCGACGTTTTTCAGACATGTATATAATTGCTTTATTTAATTTATAAGTTTTAGAAGGTACACAATTTGATCGATGAATAAAACTGAAGAAAACATATGGGAATTTAAATATCATGAATATTATTAAGACTAAGGAGTACATGTCTCGTCTAGAAGTAAAGTACAATACATAGAACAGACCTACCAAATCTTCAAGGAAATGCGACACTGTTTTTCACCTGTTTAAAAAATGCGTTGGTTTGAATTCATTATTGTCATTGAAGCTAAAACAAGAAGCTTCTGTAATCCTGCAGTATGTACCTATCATCGCACTGCAGTGAAAACCCCCAAGGAACCTTAGAGTCGATGAAACTGAACTGTTACAAGCTTTTAAAATAGATTACAGAAAGAAACATTATTCACCTAATAAAATTGTTCAAAAATTAAAAAAAAGTTAAAAAAATAACTGTTTAAATCAAGCAATTACACAATGTGAACGTTATTTGCAATTTGATCATATGAGCTCCAAAATGCAATGAAATCCTTTTAAGGAAGTATTATGACTTACAGAATTCTGCTTCGATGTTACCAGGCCACTTATTGAACCAACGACCTCCCACCCTCGAGGCGAACACGCTTCAACGAAACCAGAGAAGCAGTTCCCTTGTATTGGAAAGATGATACTTCATTTAAAGGACCATTTTCAATGTACAATGCGTCACTTCAATAAAAAGAATTTAAAAAAAAAACTTTTATAAATCTTGACTTCTCATCAACTTGAAGATCATTCATGAAAATACTTGTTAAACTTTTTTTCTTACATTACATGTCACTCGTTTGACAAATATCGCATTTTATATCCTTTATATCTTTGCCATGGCATTGTCAATTTGTTTTCGACTTTTGAATATCCCTTTGGTATCTTTCGCCTATCTTTTAACAAATCATGCACAACAAGTAATTATAATAACGATGACAAACTTGCGTAGGAGCCAGGGGTGGCGGAGAAGGGGTCAATTTCACTCCATTGCAAGCAACGTTTCGGCTTATGTTCAGGAATTTCAATCTAACGTTTAAACAACAAAAGTATAAAACAGATAAGTTCCATCAATATTTTAGCATAAAAAGAAAAGACGATTAATATAATGGTTTGACAACCAGTACTAACCAATTCACTAACAATTACAGTTCAGTTATCAACTCTGTTCCGTCACCATTAATTTTAAAGTAAAGCAATTAAATATAGAC
Source organism: Mytilus californianus (assembly GCF_021869535.1). Taxonomy (NCBI): domain Eukaryota; kingdom Metazoa; phylum Mollusca; class Bivalvia; order Mytilida; family Mytilidae; genus Mytilus; species Mytilus californianus. The sequence goes on from NW_026262679.1 coordinate 28,649,976, forward strand.
AAGAACTCCTGAAATATGGGTGAAATGCAAGAAACAACAATTACAAATATGCTTACATTCGTCATAGTAGCAATAATGAACAATAAACTCATACTCTACAGAAATTTCAAGCTACTCGACCGTTTCTAATTGTTAACTCTAGGACAATTCTGTTTTACCCTTTCCAATAAATAGGCAAGGATTAGTATGATCTAAGATTTGACAGTGGAAGTTCTTTAATGAAGAAACCAACAACTTTATAACATTTTTAATTGTTAATTCCAATAAGAATTTAAAAACAATATAAGGATTGATGAGCTCCAAAATGTTTTCAAAGACCCTTAAAATGTAGTACGACCATATTTCACCATACAGGACATACCGATAATACTTTATGAAGCCTGAATCATAATGCTACATCGACTGCTTGAATTGACATTGACAGTAACTTTAAGATTCAACATATATAATCAATTTATAATTCCAAAGAAGAAAAGTCATTTAGAATTTTACGTATGCATTTTTTACTTAAGGAACGGATTCTTATTTTCTAGAAAGGTTTATTAATTGACACAACTTGTCACAAGCTCCTGAAACAGACATTGTTGTTCTTAAGTCTGTTTAATTAAAGATACACTTCATATAAAATATGAGGAATGTGCATTTTAACAGTACACTTGGCATTACAATGAGATTAGTATGCGCAACTTATTGCATGACTTCTTCATATGGTTCATATGATTAATTTTTGCAGTTACATGGATTTTTCAGGTTCTCCCAAGTAATAATTAACTATAAAAAAGAAAACGGGGGGAAAATGGACAAATGCTATATAATTTATAGTTGAAGATTGTCTGTAATAGTTCTTGGATAGCCAGCAGTAGTACTTTATGTCAATAATTTTCTTTAAGTTCTCCTATAATAATGCTGAAGCTAATAAAAAAAAAATCATCATATATTTGATAAAGCAGACATGACTTCCAGCAATATGAAGAACTGGAAACAACACTCGACTTAATGAGGAACTCCACCACTGAGAAACTTTATCCAGCACGTTTCTCGGTAACGGACGAATGGGTTTTCGAGGTTGAATGCAATTTAAAGTTGATATTAGGAATCCGAATATAAATATATCCTTAATACTCCATTTCTTAAAAAAATGATTTTTTTTTCTTGCTGTTCATATAATATGTTTAATTATGTCGTTATACTAATTTATTGTTACTATGTACTAAGGATTTGATACTGAATAGATATATTGCCACAAACACAATAATTTTGATTTAAACAGTAGAATATAATTCCGGCATATTTGTGCGTTCGATTGAATCATAAAAACCTGTCCTTCTGTTTGATGGTGCCAATTGAAACTTGTGTGTATTTTAAATACCCGTATTTTCACGAATATGGACCAAGTTTGTCAGCTACTTGGCCACTCGTTAAACATCCTCCTTCGGTTAGATTTTTTATTAGTTCGAAGCGGACCACTTTTGATTTGATGAAGCAAAACGCTCTATTAAAAGCCCAAGTTTTTCACGATTTAAAGTTTACAAGTAAATGTAGGCTTACTTTTAAAATCATTTTATTGAATTTCAAAGCAAGTGACTTCGACAGAGATGTTCATTTTGATTCCCAGCGTCGTTCAAAATGCAACTGAAATGCATATTCTTTACATTTATTGAAAAACCATGAGTCTTTGTAAAATATTTTTGACAATGAACATAAAAATGAAATAAGCATGACTTAGTCTAGTTGTTTTATTGATTGGTAATAATCCTAATAGTTTTAAATTTTGGTTAGCTTTATTTTTAGCAGTTGCATTGAAGTCATCATAATAATTGTGATTTTGACATCTATTTGATACTGAAGCGTTTTACTTATATTCGCTTCAAATATTAATATTATCCGTACAAACCCGAATCTCTCTTCTTTAATTAAAAAGTTGTATTGACATATCTAGTGGATGTATGCTGTTAAACAATAAATATTCCAAATATAAACCACTTAGAACGAAATAAATTCAATATCTCACAAACTAAAACTGTCTAGTAACATTTGTAATATCAGACCAATAACAATTAAATCAAGTTCCAGGCTACGTTTGTAACAATAATAAAAACTAAATGGAACAACGTTTAGAAGCTACTTAAAATAAGTTGGGAAAAGGTCTTCGTTACATATAAGATTATTAGACATGGCCTATTTTTTTAGTTGAAATTGGGCTTTGAACTTTCAATAACCGCGAGTACTCATAGATCGTTATTTTGTGGCTTTTGTCATTTTGTAAGTTGTTTTTTGTGTCTAGTACTGATCTGAAGAGTCAAAGATTATCTAATAATTTGAAAAAGTTTGTTTTAAACGTTGTACTGTACATGGCCGCTAACATGTTAAATCCCGCTTCGTTCATTATGTACCCGTCACTTACCAGGACCCTGTAGTTTAGCTTTAGTTTGGTTTAAATTAGGGAGCTGATTTTCTCTCTTTTGAATTGTTTCACATTTTGTTATCTTTTGGCGTTTTATATCCTTCTATACGGTAAAGGTTTTACTGAATGTTGAAGACCATACGATGACCTGTAATTGTTTACATCCTTATTATCTCATTGACAAACATACCATATCTTGTTTTAATAAATCTGCGCATTTTTTTGGTATGCTCAAAGAAAACAAAATATTTTTCATCACTGCATATATTCCATCAAATATACTTAAACCATTATATATAATCGAATTTAAATTGGTTTAATCGACAAACTTTAATTCATTTTTATCAAAGATTGATATTAATACATAAATTATGTTGTTTTAGGGAGTTAATAATTTTCAGAATGTAACCATTTTAGTTGACTATGGATATACAAATGTATTCAAAATTTTGAAGTAAGAATTTGTAAACTTTGAATCTTTTCACGTTTGCCACCATGTCTATCGATATCAGTTGTCTCATTAGGGTTGTAATGAATAATTACTGGAAAATGAGCAAATTTGCCTAGATACAGGATAATATATATTATGAAAATGTAAACAATTATATCTCGAGGCAATCATATTTATTATCCCACGAACAGACAAAGATATACATTGGGCATGTGATCTTGTATTCAACATACAATAAAAAAAAAAAAAATTTCAAACAATACAAGCTTCCATGCAAAGTGATATTGAAGGTATATCGTTCTCACTGTGCGCACACCAGTATAATTGCCAATAGCCAATGCCATTATCTGTCATATACTTGAATTGCGTGCACAACCACGTGACAAAGTATATTTATCTATATCCAGGAAATTAAAGACGCCGATAAGACTTTATCAAACATATCTTAGCCTAGTCCATTCATTTTAGCACCAGTCAAACAGAGGTGTACTGTCTTTAAAGATTAAAACTCTGAACTACCACAAGATATTAAGGATAGACAAAGCTCATGAGTTCAGTAGTAATACCAACCAAAGATGGGACTGAATACAACATGAGTAGAATGAATAGAGTGAAATCAGCCGCGACGATAGGGTGGCAACGCCTGATATGCATGCATTACTGGTCACACGACTCAAGTCAAACTCAATAGTATTTGTCAAAGCCAGTAAATTTACCATATCGGTTACAATTTAAGATTTAAATACTGGACGTTTGGGTTTTATTACAAGGTTAAAATACCACGGAAGGGTAAGCAGATCCTGCTCCACATGTGGCACCTGTCGAGTTGATCGTGTAAGTACAAACCCGGTGATTATTCTTATTCGATAAGGTAGTTCACATTTGAGAAAAAGAGGACAGGATTGTGGTCACGACAATTGGAACATACCCGTCGTCATCTGTGAAACAGATATTTTATAACGATCAGGAGCTGTTTTGTACATAAATCAGGCCGTTACTTTTCTCGTTTGAATTGTTTAATATTAGTAATTTCGGGGCCTTTTATAACTGACTATGCGGTATGGGTTTTGGGCATTGTTGAAAGACTTACGGTGACCTATAGTTGTTAACTACTATGTCATTTGGTCTCTGGTGGTGTGTTGTATTATTGGCAATTATACCACATCTTTTATTTTTATATTTTATGTAACACATTGTTCGCTCCTCAACAGGCTATTATCAATACACAATCATCGTCATGGTAAAGTTCTGCTGCGAGTCATATGAAACTTTTTTGTCGAGTAGCAGCGAAGGAGTTAAACAGGCTTTACATCTCAAGGGTTGACCGGGGTATAAAGTCGTGGTCATCCCTATGACTACTCCCTTCCAGCAGTAAAAAGTAAAATAACAGAAATACCGAACTCCAAGGAAATTTCCTTATCAAATGACAAAATCAAAAGCTCAAACACATCAAACGAATCGAAAACAACCTTCATATTCCTGATTTGGTACAGACATTTCCTTATGTAAAAAATGGTGAATTAAACCTGGTTTTATAGCTAGATAAACCTCTCACTTGTATGACAGTCGCATAAAATTCCACTATTTTGACAACAATGTCAGAACAAAAAAAACCAGACATAATGGGTACACATGTCAAAAATAGGGGTACAGCAGTCAATATTGTGTTATAATCTTAATCACTATAAAAACAAATATGTCAACAAAGAAAAAACAAAATGACATATAGACAAAGCACATAAGTAAAAATAAAACACAGGAATACAAAAAAAAATGACCATTTACAATAACATAATGGCGGGATGTATAAGTACAGAGCCACGCCAAAAGGATATTACCAAATATAAACTAAACATTTATGGTTAATAATTTATAAAAACAAATAAAAGAACACTATAACACGTAATTAAGATGATAAATAAGTCAGTGGTACTAGAATCTATACTTCAAGACCATCATGTATCATAAACCCTTGAGTGGTGTCTGTTTGGCAATGCGGGTGAGTAATAAGCAGCCAGTCGGAATGAGGACTTTAAATACAAATCCTAGTGTAGAGAGATGGCCACGATCGGGAAAAATGTCTGCTCCTATCCAATATGTCGTCATTTTCCGCTGGCAGTCGAAAATCTCAAACTCTGACGTTGCAGAGCCCATCTTTTGTATTAATTCTTATTTTGTTTTAATTAATTCACTAGTTAATGAATCTTAGTCTTAAACGGTCATTTTGATCTTAACAACAGCTGAAAAGTCTGAACAATAAATTATTTAGTCATGTTGAGTCTTTCAGTCTTTATCACTGCGGTAAATTGTCCAGATATAGGCAATTCAGTATGATGTTGAAGTTGATGTGTACAGGTAAATAAGAACTACTGAACAGTCTGATCAGAACATAGACTGAACAGATCTTGATTAATGGATAGCGAATTGTCTGAACAGTAATGAATTTATCACAGTAAATAAGTCTGAAAAATGAATGAAAAACTGAAAATGACTTAATTATTTATTGTTCAGTCTTTTAAGAGCTGTTTTGGTTTACTTATTTCGTTCTGTATATGCATCGTATATTCCACACTAGACGTTAAGCGAAAAAACAATCCATCAATAAAAAGGATTCATATTGTTTGAAGCAGCTGATATTTTATAATTTCGATATGTATTTTATTTGTTTCTTTTTCAAGATGTAAACAAGGCTTTTTATCCTTTACCAGCAGACTGGAAGGAGAGGACTTGATTAGTTTGCACGACTGGTCAAACATTATGACACCAAATCAAGCATTTTTTACGTCAACAAAGTCGTGATATGCAATTTTATGTAGAGCCGGTCAGAGAAATACAGGTTTAAAAATTAACCTCATAAAAACACAACGCTTATAATTAGTACGCCAGACTCGCGTTCCATCTATATATGACCTATCAGTGGCGCCCGAATAAAAAAAGTTGGAAAGTCAAATCAAATATAATCTTGAAGATAATTATAAACCGAAAAGTTGTGCAAAATACAACTTAGCTAATCTATTCCTTAGGCATAAATACCTAAGTGTTTCGAATGATTCAACATCTTACAAACGGTACAGAAAAGGAACATACCAATGATAATTAATGTCAACACTATAGTGTATAGTGTATAGTGTTGACTCCTTTGCTGGTGATACTCTCGGGGACGTTTAACTGTAGTGGCATCGAACCGCTGGTTATAAAAACTCACCAAAGATAAGGGTAATAATATGGTCCGCCAAAATGAAGACCGATAATATAACAGAATACTGTTTACGATCGCTATCTGTATTTGATCGGTTTTAATCAAAGAGGGCTGTCAGGAACCTGATGTTCAGTGGTTGTCGTTTGTTGATGTGCTTCATAAGTGTTTCTCGTTTCTCGTTTTTTATATAGATTAGACCGTTGGTTTTCCTGTTTGAATGGTTTTACACTAGTCATTTTTGGAGCCCTTTATAGCTTGCTGTTCAGTTTGAGCTCCGTGTTGAAGGCCGTATTTTGACCTATAATGGTTTACTTTTACAAATTGTGATGGACAGTTGTCTCATTGGCACTCATACCACATCTTCTTATATCTATTAATAAATGACCGTAAACAAATTGCCTTGAGTGTTTTTATCTTTATCTTAACCTTTATTGGTAAACTATTTATTTGTATATAAACAGTTTATCGATTATGACACACCCTCTTCTTAAATTTGTCTCAATATTGTCTTTTGACCATGGGCAATAGGACGGTTTGGCAGAATTTGACTTTCTGGAGTACCTGGTATATAAATAAAGGCAACAGTAGTATACCGCTTTTCGAAATTCATAAATCGATTGAAAAAAAAAAACAAATCCGGGTTACAAACTAAAACTGAGGGAAACACGTCAAATATAAGAGGAGAACTACGACACAACAGAAACACAACATTAAAATGTAACACACACAGAAACGAACTATAATATAACAATGGCCATTTTCCTGACTTGGTACAGGACATTTTAAGAAAAAAATGGTGGGTTGAACCTGGTTTTGTGGCTAGCCAAACCTCCCGCTTTTATGGCAATGTTAAATATAACATTAGAATGACAACATTACATGACAGGACTACAATACAAATAAATGGGAGAACATATAGGACAGAGAAACATACGAATAATAGCTAACAAAAGGTACCAGGTTTAAAATTTAATACGCAAGACGCGCGTTTCGTCCACACAAGACTAACAAGTGACGCTCAGATAAAAAAGTACGAAAGCCAAAACAAGTACAAAGTTGAAGAGCATTGAGGACCAAAAGTTCCAAAAAGTTGTGCCAAATATGGCTAAGGTTATATGTCTGGGATAAGAAAACCCTTAGTATTTAGAATAATTCATACTTTTGCAGACGGTAAATTTATAAAAATGACTATATAATAGATATACATGATAACTCCGAAGTGGTGACTAACTACAGAATAAAAACGGATACATAAAACAACATAAACCAGCACATAAAAATTCACAGCCGAGTTAGCCGAAGAGATCAACGCAAAAAAAGTGACGTCACATTTGAATTTCTGAAATTTCCCCAAAATAGGATAGAATTAGGATAGAATTCAAGATTTGGTTTATAATACTCATATAACATTTATTAATAACAATGAAAATTACAATACTAATTAGTATCACATTCGATTTTGATTGATGTCTAGTTGTATACGTTCCTATTTCATGTACACTTTTTTTGTTTGTCCACACATCTTTATCTAGTATCATCACTGGGTTTCGTGCTTTGTTCTCCTGTTAATTATCGCAATTGGTTCCGTTTCTTTTACTTATATGATAACTGAAGTGAAAAGGCAATGTGGCCTTTTTTGGCTCTTACTAAAACAGAAAATCAAGAAGTAGTTTGTTAATTAAAGGAAAGACATTTCCTGTAAAAATTTTATACAATGTTCATGTTTTCATATACTTAAGATGTGTTTGTTGACCCATGTTTTAAGTACTCTGATTATAAAATACCAGATGAGATGATTGGTCACCTTTTACCCAATGTTACCGTCAACGGTCAATATTTGTCTTAATTAAACTAGGAAAGTAAAATCCCAACAAATATAAATTAATACATTATAGACTTCAAACCAGAGAGTGATAATATTTTCACGTCATATTAAGGTCACATGTTTTTGCTAAGTACGCATTAATCTAAATCCAACATTAAAGAAAAATGTCCCGTAAATCAATGCAAACTGGGTAAAATGTAATAAGCCCATGTAAAATAATTAATGTGTAAAGTTAATGACTTGTTAAAAATGATGCTGTTGTATGATAAAAGAAAATTATTAACTAGAAAATGTAATTCTATAGATGTGCCACCAGCAATTTTCTAGTCAATTTCAAATTGAAAAGATTAAATATTAGATTATATCTGATTAATTATCGCATTAACAGTTCAGTCCTCGTTTTGTTCTAATGTCGTTTATTTCAACTACTGGATCTATGGGAATTAAAAATGTTATCAGAAAGACAGCACCATCAAACTAAGCGGATTACTGAAGGAATTTTCAACATCCCTGAAGTTTCACTGAACTGAACATTTTGACAAGTGACTTCCGGCTCTTGTTTACGAAAATTGATTCAAATGCAAAATGTGGATATTACTTTTGCGATATAATTCGATTGTAGTGAAGTATAAATTTGTATTACTAGAACTATACAGTAGTAGAAATAGCAATATTGATAATAAAACTTTAATTGTAACATATGACATTCAAGTGATACAAAGTTTACAGGAAAATTACCCAACAAATGTCATTATAGAAAAAGTTTCTATGAAGAATTACGTATTGCTGCAGTTTGGTGACACTTACATCAAAAGTTTAATTTGTCCTCGTCAGGAATGGTATATTTTGAAATTGTCTAATTTTATTATATCGGTATACGCCTCCACATCTGCAAGCTTGAGACAAAAAAAGGTCATTTATCTTCTGAAAATGATCATAAGGACATTAAAATTGCCTTTGTTAAAATTGTAGTGTGTTCGTGGATTGTTACAGCATACCTTCTTATAAAATAATATAAAAGGATGATAACACTTTTTTATTGAAATACTAAATAAATACTGATTGTTCCAATATCTATCGAGTCCTTCAGTTGAAATGTTGTCGCTAAGTCATGCTTTAGTTATTTACTCAATTAAAATTAAAATTAATTTATTTCACAATTTACATTTTATAGAGTGAAATGTTTGAAGACGGGAACTATACTAGAGGCAACAGTGGTTTACCGATGTTCAAATGTCACAAATCCGTTTAGATTATATAAATCAAATTGAAAAAAGAGGGCATTCGAAAAAGGAAGGAGAGAGCGGATTCTTCGACTCGATACTAGTCTCCTGCCTGTACAAAGTCAGGAATATGACAGTTGTTTTCCCTTCGTTTGATGTGTTTGAGCTTTTGATTTTGCCATTTTATAAAGGGTTTTCCGTTTTGAATGTCCCTTGGAGTTCGGTATTTTTGTTATTTTACTTCCTGCTATGCATGTATCACGTACTAAGCAACACTCCGTAAACATAACACAATCTGTTATATGAAACAATAGGTATATTTATATATAAGAAGACTTTCCTGGTATTTCAATATTTGAATAAAATGTATCTTTTATAAAGGGACATACTCGGTTACTTACTCGGTTACTCAACAAATCCAAATACATTCCGCGTCGTTTACACTTGATAAAGGATTGTTGCTTTTAAAAGAAAGCTACTAAATGCTAGTTTCTTCATGAGAAAACTAAAGTCATCTCCAAAACGACCGAAATCACGACTAAGATTGTCGGAATATCTATGTCATGGCTGACTTGTAGCACCTGAGATCACCCCCAGTTTTTAGTGGGGTTCGTGTTGCTTAGTCTTTAGTTTTCTATGTTGTGTCATCTGTATTATTATTTGTCTATTTGTTTTTTTTATTTTTGGCCATTGCGTTGTTAGTTTGTTTTCGATCTATGAGTTTGACTGTCCCTCTGGTATCATTCGTCCCTCTTTTGTAGCTATATTCTATTATCCTTTCATTATTTATTTCGTATTACCTGATGATGTTTACTTGTCTTGAGCAGAAGATTCGAAAGGATGACTTGGTATAGAGATATGGTCATCCGGCAGTATAACCCATGTCATAGTCTGTTGGGCTGTGTAGGATGTATAAATACGCAACCACGTCCGATTTGGAAGGGAACGTAACAATGCAAAAATGTTGGCTGGTGTAGGTCCTACTCAACATTTGAAAACCTTCGTGTTGCTCCTAAAGGACGTTTGATGTTATGACTTTCAAAAGCATTTATGCCTAAACTTCGTACATTTGTGCCAGAAATGACACAAATATTGACACATGCCTTCGTAGTGGAGCTTCGAGACTTGGATTTGAAGACGTTTTATAGAAGAGATTTCCTAAATTTCCTAATTAAACTAAGTCTTTTTCATTTATAATTATATTAGCTTTAAACTACATTTCCTCATGAAGAAACCATAAAACATTCGATTATAGAAAAATTGTCTCTGTTAACTATCAATATTTAGTTTAGGGTCAGTTTGTCTATATTGAAATTGTGATTTCATTACACTTTACCAAACACTACAAACTTATTATAACAAATTACCATTTAGATGGTCTTTTGATATATCGTGTTGGACTTTATCTAATCTTTATCGTTTTGATTCCCAATTTTATAATAAAACCTACAAATATAGAATACTTATAAATGCAAAGCCATTATCTAAGCCATCACTTTTTAACGTAATATTTGTTTTGTGTATGGAGGATATAGTTTATGTCAAGTGATTGATATTTCGAAGGTACAGTTACTATACCCATCGTATTTCAATTCTTTTTTATTGTGATTTATCTCTGTTTATTCTGGTAAAACTGTATAAAACAAGTTTTTATGATAATATATCTTTACTAAAATCTGTAGATATGGAGATGGCACACTCTATGAATAATTAAGACCTGCAGATATGTAGACGGCATACAATGCAGATTTCCCGCTCCATATACCGAATGATTTATCCGCTTGAACTAACTATAACTTCATAATAGTTATTTCAAAAATAAGAAGATGCGGTATGATTGCCAATGAGCAGAAAACAGCTGAAGGCCACCAATGGGTCTTCAACACAGCGAGAAATCCCGCACCCGGAGGCAGGCTTCAGTTGGCCCCTAAATAAAAATGTGTATTAGTTTAGTGAAAATGGACGTCATACTAAACTCCAAAACATATAAATGAAATAAAATTAAAAAACATATAAGACTAACAAAGGCCAGAGGCTCCTGACTTGGGACAGGCGCAAAAATGCGGCGGGGTTAAACATGTTTTGTGAGATCTCAACCCTCTTCCTATACCTCTAGCCTATGTAGAATAAACAAACACACAGCAATACGCACAGTAAAACTCAGTTTAAAAGAAGTTCGAGTCCGATGTCAGAATAGGTAACAGAAGAAACTAAGCAAAATGACAATGATACATAAATTAACAACGGACTACTAGCAGTTACTGACATGCCAGCTCTAGACCTCATATAAGAGTTTGAACAAACATATTCGCATTCTGACTTTTTAAATGCCAATTTAATTAGATTTGTGAACTTTTTCTGAATGAGATTATGAGGCAAAGTGATATATAGAGTAGAAAAATCAAAACTTTGAACAGATTCGAAATCACCGATATTTTAAAAATGTCTTTTTGTCCCATTGTTGATCTGATCTAGATTGGCCTCCCTTTGCCATTCGACGTAAGAACCCAATGACATTTTATCAAGAATTTCAGATATCTCTCTCAATAAATTTAAAGAAATGTATAGATAGATTCTGTCAAATATCGAGATATAAAGAGTACATGTCTGTTGTTGTTAATGATAATGAAAATATACTGTCTTGGTTAAAACAAGTAAAGTCTAGCTAGAAAAAGAACAGGAAAGTCAAAATCAACAAAAACTAAAGAAAAACAAATTAACAAATTTCCGAAAGGCATTAGTAATAAAACCTTTTAAAAAACAATAAACAAAACCAAAATAATGGCAAGATGAATAATATATAACTTTTCATGGTTTTTGTATAAAGAATGGACTTTATAAAAAAACCATGCAAAGTTATTGTTCTTGCTTTGTTATAGTTCGTAAAGTCTAAATTCGAGTACTGTAGTTTTAGTAGCATATAAATGATGAAAATTGACAACTCTTCATGGTAATTGAAATATTTTTATGTTTATATGTTTTGTGCTTTTTGATTAAGTGTGCATTTAAGTCCTTGTGAAGTCCATATAAGTTCATTTTTTTATTGAAGCATACGCTTGTTTAATGAAGTCTTTTCATTGACTTCCGTCCCTTAACTTTTAACCATATATATTAATATCTCGATATGAATAAAACAAACCTAGTCAGCAATAATTGCTTGAAAAGATAATTGGAGAAAATAAGTATACATTTATTGGAGCTGCCTTTAACCGCTGATGGTATTTGGGCTTATGAATGTTCTGGTCACTTAAGACAAATGTTAAGTGCTTTGTTTCTTTATATGGGAAAAGTTGTATTGATTGTCGAAAAGTATTTTGTTGTCAATCAACGTTCTCTTAGATTTATCCATACTGAGTGAAAAATAAACATCAACCTCTACAAAGATAGGAATGCAAACACTGCAAAATTTATTTGGTTAAATAACCAACAAAATTGTGTCAGTGGTCAAATTGGTGTTCAATTTTGTCATGCAAATCTATTCAATTGAAATATGAAATAGTGTTAATTATATTTTTTAAAAATACATAAAAACAAGAAGTATCTTCGTACTATTATCTGAAAATGATCGTTTATTTCTTCGTATATTTGCCTGGAGATCCTTGCTTGTATCTGTCGACATGGAATTGCAATTATATAACATGATATAAAGCGGAAAACAACACATTAATAGCAATAATATAACATCAAATACGACTTATTTAAAATACTTTCAATATTAACATGTGAACATGTTTGTGGTAGGTGGCAATCCTATAGTCTTGTCAGCATTATTAATGAGAAGAGTAAAACATGTGACATAATGACGATACTACAATTTCATATTGAATCATGAAACCAGTGATTAACTAAAGTGCAGAGACAAACAAAAACAAACAGATTGAAGTGAATTTGGCACGCAACAAACGATCATCGCGCGCGTGCCAAATAACAGCCAGCCAATTTTATACAGTAACAGTCTTCCGATCAAGTTTTGGAATGGCATGTCACCATTCTTATAAATTTGACTAAACATAACTGTTTTATCATAAGTATTATGAGATATACGCAAATGATACAGAAAATATACAACAAATCAAAACTAGAAAGTGGTTGGTTTATTTCTGGATGTTGATGTCACACCTGCTGTCGTTGGATTCATTCACAACGCGAACAGAAGATGGATGATTTTGAGCTGCATATTGAAATGCGGTTTATTGTTTGGTTTATACGTTTATACGTACCGAATCTCAATGTTCTCATATTTGATGTTTGCCTGAGAAGGCGTTATCATCATCAACATATTAAATATTTTGAGCTTATCGTAGTCCGAGATTGCTTTGCCGTCCGACGGCCTGTTTGTAGGACTAGCTGGGGCAGGTTGGTTGTTGGCAATAAAAGCTTGCCTTAGTGTTACTGGAGGCTAGTAAGTGAATAAAAGATGCACATTCGCGATGAAAAATAAATTAGTAATCGAATGATATAAGATTTACCTACTGTACATGAATATGGATCTATAACGATTTTGAGACAGAAACTTGCCACCCCATAGTTTCTATATGGAATGCGCACTACCGTCCAACGTTTTTGCGTAGGTTCACATCAATGAAATGATTTATATAAACACATATCTCATAAAAAGACATCAAAACGTACCTAGACAAATCCTTATAATCATCTTTAAAAGAAAAATAGACTTTCGATCTGAAATAGGTCTAGCAAAAAAAGATCATTATGAAGTATTATTAACATCATTTGAAAAAAAATAATTGAGGTTCCGACGTTGTACATCATCTTTTATATGGAGCAGTTACTATTTGCATCCTAAATACATTTTATACTATATCATATTCATAGTGACCAATATCATCATATTATTCATATTGCAATGTCTATTTAGTCGAAGCTATTTCCTGACTTAAGTTTGATTTTCATATAAATTATTCACATAATTGAATATCACAACAAAGGATATATACGGTGTTTCCCAAAAAAGTAGTTTCTAAGAAGAGAGGCGAAAGATACCAAAGAGACATTCAAACTCATAAGTCGAAAATAACCTAACAATGCCATGGCTAAAAACAGACAAACAACAGTAAACAAAATACAAAATAGAAAACAAAAGACTGAGCAACACGAACCCCAACAAAACTGGGGGTGATCTCAGGTGCTCCTAAAGGGTAAGCAGATCCTGTTCCACATGTGGCACCTGTCGTGTTGTTCATGTAAATACAAACCCGGTGATAAGTCTAAATCGGTAGGTCACATTCGGGGAAAGGGGACAGGATTGTAGGTACGACAATTTGAATATTAACGGCGTCATCTGTGGAACAGATACTCCATAGCGGTCAATCAACTCGTGATGGCGTCCGTAAAATTTACGTATGGATGATTTCAACTTCACCACTTGGAACTCTCGCTTTAATAGTTTCCTTGTAAGCAGTAACCCTCTATCAAGGAAATAATGATAGGAAATACAAGCTCTGGAATATCGTATCATCTGAGAGATATATACTCCGTATGCAGGCGCTGCTGGAATGTTGCTACATAGAAATTGAAATTTCACAATTTGGAAGCTGAAATCATCTCTTTCGTCGTAAAGGTTTGTTTTCAACCGAGCCTCATTGTCAATTTCTAGATGTAAATTAAGATATACGGCAGACTTAACTGTATCTGTTGTGTCCTTTATCTCAAGTTCGATGGGATAGATGCGTTCAACATAGTCACCAAATTTTGAATTATTTAGTGAGTGAATATCATCTATGTAGCGGAAGCGTAGTTAAAGGATACTGCTAACTTCTTTTCTGTCTCCATAAGAAGTTCCTGTATGAAGACAGCCTCATATAAATAAAGAAACAAATCGACAAGAAGAGGATCACAGTTGGTTCCCATGGGAAAGCCGCTTGTTTGTTGAAAAACACGTCCTCCAAACGTAACAAATATGAAATATGTTGTCAATCAAGAAATCAAGCATCATTAGAATGTCAGTTTCAGAGATTTTGTGGTTTAAATCGGAGTGATGTTTTACAAAGAACGATTAATCCCTCCCTAAGACAAACTACTTGTATTTACGTTGGTCATTCTTTTTTATGAGACAAAGCATGACCAACTCTTTCAATTTGTCTCTTAGTTTGGAATGGGAAATACTTGTGTAAAGTGTCGAAAAATAAAATGCTTTAAAACTATTGCAAGATAAAATAGTCTTTAGATTGTATACACTCTAAACATATTTGATATTTTGTAGTATCCACATCTGATTTACGCCACCTATAGAATAGGTAGTTTCACAATAACTTTGAAGCCCGGCTTTGATTGCTGATAAAATCGATGTTAATAATTTAGAAAGAGGTTTCGTGGAGCACTTGGAAGACCCAGCAATATAACGTTGTTTGTAAGGACACTTACTTAGTTTAGGTATCAAATACAGTGAAGGAAGATCCAGTTCTTCAACTTTGGTTGAAATTCCATAGAACAGACCTATGATTATCCAGGATTTCCTCCTTGGTAAGTGTCGTGGGGGTATATGTTGAATTTCCAAGTGAATTGTCGATACCTAATTCATTTATCAAGCAGTTAATGTATTGTGATTTACACAAAAAAAACGATGTTGTTTGGGGCTTTACCTGCGATGACAACATATTTGTCATGGAGGTAGGACAAAGTTTGTATTGCTTTGTAACAGTGGTTAACAAATATAATTGTACAAAAAATGAAGTTTTGAAAGGGGTAATGAATAAAACTTCGTGCGAATATGAAGAATACCTAACGGCTTTTGTATAAATGGCAGCAGGTCATTAATAGAGACATCATGGAAAGTAGGCGATGTATATTGACAATGGTCATAACTGCGTCTACGTCGAGGAGTAGAGTTGAAAATGTTCATCACATTCACCGAGCTACAAGAAGGAATAGATATAATACCTATACCTTCAATTTTGTCATTGCAACCACATGATGTGGCAGTTCCCAATTGTCGGATCCAGTAGTCTTCCTTTGTCTACGGAGGGGTGTTGCAAGATTAGGATTGTTAGTCCTGTGGTATATTTTGTCGATGACGCGAACTTGCATATAAAGGATTGAATGATCAGGCTGATTAAAATGCTGGTAAACAATATCGCTTGCATTATTGTTGATGTCTGATCTATGGCCGCACATACGTTTATTAAACCTTCCTTTCGTTTCACCGACATATACCAATCCGCAAAGGTTACACTGTAATCCGTAGACGAGATTTGTAGATTTACAATTCAGATCATCGAAGATTCTGGTAAAGTAGGATTTGTAAGTTAAATTGCTTGTGAATTGAGCATCTGTTATTAAATTTTTTTTGCAGGTTTTGCAGTTGTTGGTTTTACATTTAGAAATGAGACAGTGCTGTTCAGTCATTAAATCCAAAATGTCTTGTAGAAGGACTGAACACAGCCGTGTACGAAGATTATTGCTATTGTCATTAGTACGATGATCATGTCATATTTGAGATATTTATCATGTCTGGTGATGAGAGGTGATTTAAGACGACATCGTGTCCATGGTGATGTCTGTTTCGGGCCTTTTTATACTGGACGACGTCCGAGCCAGTATTCTGTTTGGTCTTCGTAAATTCATTCATATCATACTTCTAGTCGGATGATGTCCTCGGACAATATTTACACATTGCTGTTAACCATAGAAACAATTTTAAGAACTCTTCCATTGATGCTTGAATTACTAACGGGAACTTTTTATCTGTTAATATTTCATAACAGTTTAAATTGGTCAGCTAAACCTTTCTTGATTATAAAGAATACAAGCAGTATCACTATTTATACTCCTTTTACAATTGAAGATACAAACATAAATTAAAAAGACAAAAGTGTGGTGAATTATTTCATGCACGTTCAAGACCACAAATTAACAATAAATAAGTATGGCCTGCAAATATGGTATATTGGAAGGGACCCAGAATTAAGCCTTGCAACATCCCAACTACCAATCCCTTTAAGAGTTGCTGTAATTGTTTTTAACGTGAAGATATCGTAGCACTCTCTCTACATGAGGCATCAGATTAAACGTCGCTATTCTGACAGGACGTGGCTGCAAATTCATACATAATACACAGCCAAACGGACGCCACATTTTGTCAAGAAGACCAAGAGATGATATATCTAAATATCCCAGTGAATCCTTGGTTAGTACTTTGTTTGACCGTCAAGTGTAGCTACTAAGTAGAAAAATTATTAACAAAAAAAAAAAAAAAACGAACTCCAAGGTAAATTCAAATGGGGAAGTCCATTAAACCTGACAAAACAAAACGCTCGACTATACCAACCAAGGGAACGAAAATAACTTATCACTAAGAATATATCGATAGCTCGACTGTTTATCATTGAGATGGTACAGGATTTTCTGATTTGTCTGTATAAGTGTAATACTGCAACATGTTGCCGAAATACATGTGCAGAAGTTATATCATACATATGATATACTCCTACAGCACTATAAATTACAGCAAAGATTGTTATGAAAAGTTAACAGTAAAGCCATGTAATGAATTTGAACAGATAGTTTTTTGATAACAATACATGGATGAGCAGGCCTTTCGATGTATGTCAGGCATTTAATAAATGACAAACTGACAAGATACCTGATTGTTTTCTAAGAATTATTCAAATTCATCTATCTTTTATGTTATTTTTTTCTGATTTATGTTGCACATTTTGACGTTACCATAGAATTAAATTCTGTTTTATGTTTGTTTTAGTATGATATCTGTGTTGTCTTAGATCTGAAGATCATCTTTTTTGTTTCATGCCAGCATTGATATCATAAGGTTTGATCTCATGCTGTAAATTTTGTGTATTATATGCTTCTTTGTTAAATTGCGCATACCAATTAAATTGTCTACTATGTAAATCATAAAAACTTATCAGTAATTATTTTATGTATTCTAGATCAAAATAATCTATTACAGGAAATTACATTGTAGCGTTTTTACATACATTAGCAAACATAATTGAAATTGAAATTGCAATACATTTTCAAATTCTGTGAAATCCACATGATTATAACTAGAATTGCAATTGAAAAAAAAGACCTAGAAAAAAAGTATATCAAAAGTTTTAAATTGTTTTGAACAATTCTTTAGTCATATGGGACTCTGTTTGAAAACTGACAAGATACCTGATTGTTTTCTAAGAAACAAACAAAAACATGTGGTTGGTCGACTATTTTGTTTAACTCACGAATAGTCAATTCCAAACAAACCTAAAGAATTACAACAGAAATACAGAAACACACACCCACTAGTTGATATTCGTATAATAGATAATAAATGTGTTCGTTTAACATGCATGCTAATAATAATAGTATTATATATCTATTCGTATAGTATTATGGAGAAGACATAAGTATGATTTACGTTTGTCTCATTATTTTGCCTAGATTTAGCAAAAAGTTAAATAACAAAAATACCGAACTCCAAGGGAAATTGAAATCGGAAATTCCTTTATAAAATGGCAAAATCAAACACTCGAACACATCAAACGAATGGAAAGCAACTGTCATATTCCTGGCTTGGTACAGGCATTTACTTATGTAAAAAATGGTGGATTAGATACAATATGTTTAATCTAAACTTATAAGCCTGTATATAACTATGCATAACTACTGAAATCAACTGTTTATATATTACATGCTGAAATGCGTTCTGTAGTTACGCAATACCAAATATTAGCACAATACTATTTAAGTTATAAATTAAGAGAAGATTGGGATATACTTCACGGATACAGCAGTCGTTAAGTTTTATAAAACCCAAAAATACATTGACAGAAAAATATAATCTTCAACACTGGACATGTGTTTATGTCAAGTGTCGAGCTCTAACTTTTTCCGAGTAAGGAATAACTTTTACAACCTAATAAGATCATAACAAGAAAACCACTATTATTCAAAACTCTTCCTTTTAAAAGAAACCACAAAAAAAAACGAAAAAAACAATGATGAATTCATTACTTGCCTGATTAATCGTATTAGAACCTAGATATGAGGATAAAAAATGAAGCAAACATATCTCTAAAAGTATTCTGGACATAAAATCAAGATCATCTGCAGTTGACGTAGTCCAGCATTATATAATTATATAATGATGGATAGAATGTTGGACCAAGAAATACATCCAGTGTATTGGAATTTCATAACAGAACTTTATTTTGACTTGACATCAAAAGTGAATTGGCTAAAAGGCATAGATACTCCATTCAATATTAAGTTACACAATCTTCGTCCAGTATCTTCTGGTAGAATTGGAATCGAATGCTATACGCTATATCACAGGAAACATATACGCAGGCGCTCTAATATGTGTTGACGATATAGCATTTATTAGTAAAAATGTAAATGAACTGCAGATACTGTTAAATGTAAGGTGTAGATATTCGAACGAACACCTTCATATTATACATCCAACGAAAACACAAATCATCGACTGCTCAAAGAAGAAAAGTAACTATAAATGGAATCTAGATGGAAACGATGTAAACATTCCTGAATCGGGTGTCCACCTAGGTATTATAAGAGCTGAAAATAGTGAAAGAAAAATGAATATTCACGAGAGAAGAACAAAATATGCACTAATGGGATCACGAGTCCACGGTACAAATAGTCTAGATCCTCCAACCCAGTACAATATATAAATAAAATTATATTATATCAAGGCTTATATATGGACTTGAAGTTTTATGTCTGACAAAATCAAATATTTAACCATTGAAAAATCCATGAACCTGATGTTCAGTGGTTGTCGTTTGTTGAAGTGTTTCTCGTTTCTCGTTTTTTTATATAGATTAGACCGTTGGTTTTCCTGTTTGAATGGTTTTACAATAGTCATTTTTGGGACCCTTTATAGCTTGTTGTTTAATGTGAGCCAAGGCTCCGTGTTGAAGGCCGTAATTTGACCAATAATGGTTTACTTTTGCAAATTGTGACTTGGAAGGAGAGTTGTCTCATTGGCACTCATACCACATCTTATATCTATCCATATGGACATATATATATAACTTAGTAATGTCTTCTCTAGAAGAGATTACTTCCGGAAAAAAAGAAATAACATTTTTAAAGAAAAAAACAGCAATTTCACAGCTAATGATAGATTGTACGAAATATAAAGAAGTGTTCTACAATTCTAATAAAATAATGGACAGAGTTGAAAACAAAACCTGAAATCTTATTTTCCCGTTTTATATGGACAGACTGAAAACTCTGGATAAGATTAACACATACGCATAGCTAAATTTAACATATAGATATAAGAAGATGTGGTATGAGTGCCAATGAGACAACTCTCCATCCAAGTCACCATTTATAAAAGTAAACCATTATAGGTCACAGTACGGTCTTCAACACGGAGCCTTGGCTCACACCGAACAGTAAGCTATAAAGGGCCCCAAAAAATTACTAGTGTAAAACCATTCAAACGGGAAAACCAACGGTCTAATCTATATAAAAAAAGAGAAACGAGAAACACTTATGAACCACATCAACAAAGACAACTACTGAACATCAGATTCCTGACTTGGGACAGGTGCAAACAAATGCAGCGGGTTTAAACGTTTTAATGGTACCAAACCTTCACCCTTTTTCTGAAACAATAGTGTAACATCACAACATAGAAAGACACACTATGAAATATCAACTGAAATAGCTTAACTCAATCAAAGGACATATTAACACCATTGAACATACACTGAACAAATAAATTTGACCTATGACACAATGTAAATACAAAATAAATAAACTAAGGGAAGAATAATAAAAGTAACATGTTATATCGGTAAGAAATGTTAAACAATTAAAGAAAAACAATATGCTCGAACAAAAATACCATCCATTTGCAATAACTTTAAACACAGGTAAATGAAAATAATTTTGTTGTCAGGTATACGTGTACAGTACCAATAGAGAAAGGAAATATGATTGCAAAATATCTATATAACTACTTTTTAAAACCATTTAGAAACCCACTAGTGATGCCAAAATATGTTATATACTAGTTAAAAAATGAAACGTTACACTAATTTTATGTAATATAATTTATAAAACAACAACATTATTTGATGAAAATTAACAAAAATTTCAAGAATCAATCTCTACAAAGATAAAAACACCATTCAAGTTGGGCAACTATGTGACGTCGTTTCAATATGGCTCCATTCAATGGACGAAGTGGTCGAATGCCAATCTGACACAGGCGATTTCGGACAGTTAGGTCGGAAATTGTGTTGTTGGCTCTTCCGGGTATACGCCTGGCTGTAGCTACTGCAGTCACGAAAACGACGTTACAACATTCCATAAAATATCCAAACAACCATAATCGATAAGAGTACAACATAACATTTAATTGTTCAGACACAAAGATAATTCAATTATGCCCAATTTTTTCGAAAAATAATAAAAACTGATATAATATTTCTTTTTTGACTACTATATAGTTAAAGCCGCAACTAAAACAAGTTAACGTTTACTTTTACGCAACGAAAACTACCTCAGTTTTATTAATTCTAAAGTGTACTTGAAATAAGTTTTACTCCATCAAAACAATATAGGGTAAACTCAAATCGTAGTTTAATATAAAATCGCTAATTTTCAATCAGTTGATACAGCGGATGGAGACCTCATACTGTATTAATTCTAAAGTGTACTTAAAATAAGTTTTACTCCATCAAAACAATATAGGGTAAACTCAAATCGTAGTTTAATATAAAATTGCTAATTTTCAATCAGTTGATACAGCGGATACTCATACTGTATTATACCTTATCATATTGTACCTTATTTTAAATTTTAAAGGTTTATACTCAACAAAAGTAGTTTAATTTTTATTAAGATTTTAAACAATATTATATGATTTTAACATCTTTTGCTCATTTTATATGACATAATTCAAAAATATAACTAAACCCTGTAGAATATGCCATGTAGAAAAAATCTTTTAGTTATATATGTATGTACTGTACATAATTGTAATACTAAGGTATTCGTTTCATATGCAGGTGTTGCTACTTGCAGGAGGCTTATACACAGATGAAGAAGAGAATAATAAAAACATTTCAGTTTGAGTTTTAAATACTGCAAACTTTATAGTATGGTTTATGATAGAAAAGTAAAACAATTAAAAAGAGGGAGTAGGGGTAGGTAAATCAATTCTCAATTTAATGATTTTACCTTCCCAATTGAGAACTTTTGGTTTTGATTTAGTATCATTCCATCAGCACCTGCATAAAGGGTATATATCTCCCAGGCGTCAGTCTTTACACGCAGAAACTTGCTTAAGGGATTTAGAAAGAAAGATAGGGTCAGCTTCAAATCATCTGATACAGACGTCATTTTTCTTTGAATTAATTTTTGGCCAAAATGAGGAATACGGAGGAAGATCAGCCAAAGATTTCTTGCATCATTACTACTTTGAAGGAAACATGTCAACAAATTTTCTTCATGATCTCGTTGTATGCCTGTAAGTGGAATTCACAATGTAAAAAGTCTTGTTGGAGAGAATCCAGGTGTGGGATTCCCTCGCTGTGTTGAAGACCCATTGGTGGCATTGGGCTGTTTTCTGCTCTTTGGTCGGGTTGTTGTCTCTTTGACTTATTCTCCATTTCCATTCTCGATTTTATTTTTTTTTGTTTCGACCAAAACCTTGAATGTACACGACAGTAAAGTTTTTAGTGCATTGTGTAAGGGTTTCTTTAACTTTTATCACTTAGTCCTGGATTTGAAATCTAAATATTCCGCAAGGTAAGATGCGGTTCTAGTAATCAAAAATGCTTTTTACAGTTTTTTGTTGAATTGTGTTCCTACATGCATTATATTATTTTCAAATGTCCATACCAGTCTGTTTGAAATAATCGATAAATTAGATTTTCTTGGTGCTAAATGACAATAGGACATGTGTCGTTGTAAAGCAATAGAGGAAAACCCATAAGTTCATTTGCCATAGTAATCAGATTGTTTACTCTTCAACTTCATCCTTTATTTCGGCCTTTTTAACTTTTTTTTATTCGAGCGTCACTGATGAGTCTTTTGTAGACGAAACGCGCATCTAGCGCAAATACAAAATTTCAATCCTGGTATCTGTGATGAGTTTATTTACCATATGTTAGTCAATATTTTGTGCAGAATTCAGGAGCAAAATATTCTATGTATCATATCGAACCTAAACTACACTTGCCAACTTTTAAATTGTCATTCTGATTGATAGTTTTATTCAGAAAAAGTTTTGTTGCTGAACATTATGTATACCTTTTTCGTTTTCATATTTTTAAATGGCACAATAGTGAAGGAGTTCTGTAGTTACCAAGCCTAAGTTTTGTAAGTTTGTTATGATTTCATCGTATGCCATGAACAAGACAAAAACAAATATAACAATTAAATCCTATCAATCCTTGAATATTATATTTTAAAAATATGTTTGGCAAGTGATCTTTGACATCCAGTTAATCAAACAATGCAATTATCTCGGGACACTTGGTAATTTTGACAGTTCACACTAAAAACTTGAAATAAGGCTTGTTTATACGACTAATGAATCTTCCAATGTTACGACATGCAGTACATCATCGATAGTCTAAGGTCATTACACTCTATTCTGGGACAACCTTAGATTACGGCAGAGAAATCAAAGAACAATATAATAAATAGAATTCTTCTATTTAACTACGATTTTATGTCGGAATTTTTGCACCTTTGCTTAATTGAATATTGACTTGGACATAACAAAACTAAACAAGATTATTATTATGATTAGATTACCATACAACTCTAAAGATATGTCTGAAATCGTTAGCTGTGTTAGATGTTCAAACCTTGCTTTTCAACTATTATTCGTTCCGTTTCTCGATCGATTTGAATGTTTGGTTGTCAGTTCGATTAACTGGAGACTGTGTAAAGATGATAGAGAAGGTCGTCTAGTTCTGTTCATTCATAATCACACCGTAACAAGTACGCGTCAATTGAGAATTTGTCACAATACATTTGTCATACTGGAATCTACACGTATTAGTTCATTCTGCAGTGACAGGAATTCAATGATAAGCTGCATTGAGACAGTCCTGTGTATTGTAATAATTGTCCTTCAGAGGAATTCTGATTATAAGAGCAAAAGTCAGAGTGGAATTTCCACAGATATTCGTAACACGAACAAATTAACTAGATAGAAACTTATTTATGACAGATCTTTAATATTTGTGTCCTGATTTATAAAAAGAAAAGATAAACAACAGCAATATATCATTAATTTAGATGGAAATGAAAACGATAGCATTTAAGTTAAGAACCATATCATTACAACTATTATATACTAGTTTTATTACATTAGAAAAAGAAATCACATTATGTCCATCTACTTCTAAACATATTTTAAACTTGTTCTCATGAAGCTGAAAAGATAAAAAAAAAACAAGGAGAAAATGTAAAAAAAGTCATTTTTTTATCTTAAAAATGCAAACAAAGTGTTAATGCTATGTGCCTTATGTATTGGTAAATGAATACGATGGTGTAGTCTAGATAGTTTGCAGTATAAATGTAATTACATTTGATGGCATAGTGCTTCGTAAACATGCAACGATATATACATGTGATTATTTGAACACAAACATAGCTATTGACATAAAGTTTTCTAGATCAAACATGAGCAACAGTCTAACCCATTGAGTGGAAAATTGTTGTTGTTGTTGGGGGGGGGGGGCGTAAGGGGGATCCTCATGGTGAATTTTCTGGTAAGGTCGTATGTCATGCTTGAAATAGTTATACAAACCTACATAAGAATAATGTATATAAAATGCGGAAATTTTAGAATTTTTTCTAATCTTTTCAATGCAAAGAGTTGTACTTAGCTACTTTAGTAATTATCTAATGGGGCAAATGTGTAAAACAAATACAAACATATTGTTTGTTTGTGACCATTGAGGATGTTTGATAAATCTTAATTAATTTAATTCAAAGGATCAAAAAGAATCCTCACCATACCTTCTCCATTGCCATCGTCATCATAAATATATAATACTGACAATTTCTACAGCAATCAATTAAATTGAAAAAGTTTACCGCGATGATAGTACTCATGTTCTCATCTGATGACTTGGTATACAATACCAAACGCAATCAGCTGATATGCAATTTGATCAAGTACATAACGTCTTATGGAAATAAGGATGATTACCAATTAGACAGTTGTCTACATGAGATCAAATGACGTGGATGTAAGCAACTATATGTCACAGTGCGACCTTCAACAACGAGCACAATCCATACCGTATTGTCAAAAATAAAAGGCTTCAGAGTTTCAGTTATGCCGTTGTTTTCCTCTTATAGTTGATGTGTTTCCCTCGGTTTTCGTTTGTGACCCGGATTTGTTTTCGCTTAATCGATTTATTACTATTGAATAGTGGTATACTACTATTGCCTTTATTATTCGACATAACATGATGTAAATCGATTCAAACGAATAAAACAACGTCTTGGACAAAACAGATAATTTTTTTTCTAAACTGTGGTTTCCATGATACATCGAAAGCATTTTTGTGACAGTTTCAGTGTTACCTAAAATCAGCATTACACAATTTTTACGGTCACGATCACGAATTGGTTGACCGATACGGTTTTTCTGTGTTTCAGTCCATTAACGACTTTTTTTTACGATTTTGGATATTTAGATTCCAGTGTAATCGTAAATTTTTCGATTGTTTCCTATTCCCTATTGTGACATTTTGATTGAGTGTGCTTCCGATTGCTGGATGATGCCTGTGTAGCAGAAAATACTTACCCTGTCGACGAACCAAGTATCGCTCCCTTTGGAGTGCATGCGATTCCGTCAGTGTTTAATGATTTTTGAGTTTTGAACATTGTAAACTACTGTTGTCTTTATTTAGGTACGAAGGGCGACAACTCAAATGACTGGGTTGCCATTTTTGTGGTTTGTGACTTGAAATATTATAAACATTGTTATGACACTAGGATTTGATTGTTTAACGAAGCAACTATTTATAGATATAAGAAGATGTGGTATGAGTGCCAATGAGACAACTCTCCATCCAAATCAAAATTCATAAAAGTAAACCATTATAGGTCAAAGTACGGCCTTCAACACGGAGCCTTGGCTCACACCGAACAGCAAGCTATAAAGGGCCCCAAAAATTACTAGTGTTAAACCATTCAAACGGGAAAACCAACGGTCTAATCTATATGAAAAACGAGAAACGGGAAACACTTATGAACCACATCAACAAACGACAACTACTGAATGTTAGTGAAGAAAAACGATATCTTCATAGTATTATTTAAATAAAACTACAATAAAGGCTAATAAGATAACATCATCAAATGGCACTCTGCATCGAAAATGCTACTGAAAATTAACTTAACCAACCCAATAATCAACAAAAATATCTAAATGTGCACACAGTGAGCTTTAGTATATTTACAAAATAGAACTAAAAATTTTAAAGGCTATGGGTTCAAAACAGTATGAGTAGTTTATTACATAAAAACGGCATGACAATCACCATACTATAAAATCGCATGACAATCACCATACTATATAAGATTGGAATCTGCTTTCATCAAAAATATCTGGTTCTTTATTTTATCATTAATATTGTTTTTAATTTGTTTTCCTCGCATGACAAAAGTACAATATAAAGGTATGTATCCAATAGAAAATATTTGAATTGGCACTTTATCATAGACTTCTACAGCACATAAAAGGAGAAAAACAGTTAAAAAAGTTTGCACAAGACATGAACGATGCTCCTACAACTGTAAAGATTCGACTGGGACAACTTCTGTAATAAAGGAGACAGTAGTTTACCGATGATAAAATCTCGTAAATCGATTACCGAATTCGTCGACAGGGTAGTAACTGCAGGGTGATAAATTGCAGGATAGCTTTTGTCGAGCAGGTTGTAGTATAGCTTCAAACTATTGGATTAGGTCCAAATCATCTTTCAACAGTTCTAGTTTTGATTATCTACATCAATTTGCGTTCAATCCGGTAAGGTATCTTGATTGTTTCGTAAGAATATCACCAAACGTTATAACAATTAGAATACTGAGTCTTCGTAAAAAGTCCAATATTTTTGACAATCTGATCTGATCCGGATTATGCCGAGTACTGTGCGTTACACATTATATGATTTTACATAAAGATTGTAACCATCACATTCAATCACCCATTCAATCACCCTTCTGAAATAAGATATGAATAATAAACTTTGATACCAGTCCATTTTTTTTAATAATTAAATAGCTATTTGTTCATTTCCGATTTCTTTTCTAGAAATATTTTTTCTATTAATGCTAGGCTTTTTCAGGTTCAATGTACTTTATTGCGTGCATTTGGTTTTTTTTTTTATCACAAGCTAGATTATTATTGATAGGATGTCAGTTTAAATCTATATATATTTAAATCATAAATTGCAATTTTATTGCAAGGTGAGCTGTGAAGATACTTCATGAGTGTGTTTTTTTCATACTGATAACCCTATCATTACCCTAGATCTGTCATAAAAATTACCTACATTGCGTCTTAATAGATAATAACTGGCTACTTTCTGTCAGAATGTATCATAATATCATTACATCCCTGAATATACATGGCTCAGCTATTGAAGCGTTGTTCGAAACATGATTTCGCCAAAACATTTAACTTGACATTATTCAAGAATGTGTGTATAACATGGTAGGTAAAAATGACCATGTAGCATTTTTAAATTGGTACTCCGATTTGGTCTAAATGTGTGTTTATCTTACATAAAACGAATATTTTTTTTCTAATTGATTTTACCTGGAGAACGTCCTTTACAGTCGGAATATTCAATTATTTTGTTCAATAATCAAACACAATTTCAAAATTAAGGAATACTCATATCGGAGACTTGGTATTTAGCTTCAAGCTGACAAGTGTAAAGAAGACACGAGTTTTATCATGTTAATGATTGTTCAAAACCAAATGACATAGGATATACACTGGGAATGTGCCATATGTGGGAAGCCATTTATAATTATGTTTAGTATACTGGATTTCCAATGCCTTATTTGGTGGAACAAAATAAACTCGGACAAAACATTATGGACATAGCTTAACCAAACATAGCTTCCCTAGTATTATTGAAAGAGCGTTATTTGAGGAAGCTCTCACCCCGACATAATCAAAATATTTTTTGTTAATAGTTTATCGAACTTAGCTGAGGTTTTGATTAGTAGAAACATTTATCCCAATTCAAATTTAAAAAGGATTGGATGAAAGACTATTTTGGCGATAAAAATATATGATATATATACCGCAAAATGGTCCCTCAAGGTAAAGTTTTCTGACTATGGAACTAATCCGATGTTTTGATGAGTGAAAACCTTCGTATAAATCTGAAGTGGATATGATAAAATGAAGGTGTTATCTCGACTCTTAAGAAACATTATTATACCTTACAGTAGTAACAACTAATAAAATAAGCAACAAAAGTAACAACTTTTTCCTGTTGGAAACTGCGAGTAGGTAAAATATCTGTTTGGGAGTGTCCATGTTGTAAAATTCAATCCCTTTTCCCATTGGAAACTTCGCGTAGGCAACATATATGTTTGGCAGTTTGTGCGTAGTATTAATAACCCTTTGTTAAATTTGGCGCACTTCTGAACGTAAAAGAGATAGCCAGTTGTCGTCCGGTTGCAGTTCTGATTTAGACAGAAAATATTCCTCGACATACATACTAAAACACACAAAACATGCAACAAAAGTAAGATGTATTTTACCTCATATTTAGTTCAGTATAATTACTTGTATATAATTATGGCCTTCATCAAAAGTTAATATAGAAAACGATTAGATATTGAAAAAGGCTATTTTCCTTGGTCCCATGGACCGAAAGGAAATAACATATTCTTGAATAAATTGTTTTATGTATTAACTCTTGGTGAAGGTTATAATTGTATTATATGGGTTGTGGTTACAAGTCCACCTTGCTAAAAAAATGGTCCCCAGTGTCAAATATTTTTGTTATTATCAAACTCATCTGCAGTTGAGATGAGCAAGCTGATAAAGACATTGCAACAAGGAAAATAAAGATTTTTCTTTACAAGACCCCATCCCGAATGAATGGTCCCCAATTTAAGGAAACCATTTTTATCGAAGTCATCCATGGTTTTGATGAGTGGAGATCCCCTTCGCTAGCACGACGACAACAAATTGATGACGGGTCAGAAACATTATGGTTTTCACTCTGAAAATGTGTCCCTATGATATTATTGAATATTATTGAATATTAAGCAAATTAAAGTAATGGCTATGTCCTTGTTATCGCTCATTATCTAATACACAATTTGTTTCAAGAAGTTTTTGAAAAATGGATTGAGGATAGGTTAATCTTGATATGCATGCAAGTAGTAAATATTGACTTTTTTTTTATCAAAGTTAATATAACAAACTAAAATTCAAATGTTTTCCAATACCTTAACACAACCCTCGACAATAATAGATTTTATATTTGACGTTTATTATATTTTCTGATTTGCATGCTGTCGTCAAATCATGGGATTAGAAACTTCCGATCAGTTTTACTTTAAATCGATGTCTTATAATGTCCATAAGTCGGAAGAAGAAAAAAAACTCTTCCTCATTTAAGTGAGTAAGTATTTCAAAAGCCGTTACATGTGGTATGATAGATATTTAATATGCATACATCAAACATCTTTGTAACAGAAAAAGGTTACAAATCATTTAACAAACGGGCATAGTTTACAATAAAATTGATTGTTTGATTCGTGTTTGTTTTACGCCCTACCAACATGACAATATATGACAATGTTATACCGAGGCAATAAACGGGAAATAGATAAATGAACAGAAAATTAAAAAGAGGTTTGATCGGACACAAAAGGGGAACGAAGTTAGTCATCTACAGGAAACACATTGAGAGTCTTGGCGGATCTGAAATTGAACACCAACCAATAATGAGTCAATTTTTACGAATGATGCATGATGATTCTTTTTCCTGCCAGGAGCTTTGCACTCTCCAAACTCTGGTTGAGCATTTACTTCATCCCTTTGTTTAACAGCGATCGTCCTTCCGAGAGGAAATCTAGCCACGATGTTATTTAATGTAATTGGATATCCTGCATTTTTCATGCTATAACACAACATAAGGTTAAATTACTGAAAGAAACCCCTCATAAATAATAGAATCTCATCATTTGGCAATAACCATAACATTTTTGTGTAAATAAGAAACACACAATCAGACTAACATACGATTGGGTGTATCTACTAACAGAAATAAAAAGATAGTTTCAATTAAATATATGGGAAAACAACTCATTTATGAAGATGTGGTGTTAATGAAAACTGGTTTCCGACAAAATATGAAAAGAATGTTCTATGTTGATCGTTACTCAGTAAACATCTTTATTTTACGTTTTGCAGTTGTCATTCTTAGAGCAGTCTTCAGCCAATTCTGCTAAGTAAACATACGGTGGCTATTTGACCGATTCTTTCTTAGCAATTGGCTATTCTTTGGTAGTTAAACGATAGCAAGGGAAGGTTGCATTATTTTTTACATCAAACAACTGCAGACATGTAAAACAATATATCAACGTCAGGATGCTATACAGGTGTGTTTACATCAGATTTGTACCGGTAATTAGTGACTGATGATCATAAAACTGCCTATATCCATTTCTGTTGATAATTGGAAGATTAACATCTGTTAGATGTTGCACATTAAGATGACTATAGGAATTGAAAAGAGTGATTATACCATCTATTTCTGTTTATATTGATGAACACATAATTCTAATTATTTTTAAAATTGATAATAATTAATAATTAAGGACGATATAAGAAAAACGTGTAAGTGTTAGTAAGTCGTATGCAACAGTACAAATTACATAAGTAAATTGACAGCATCGAATTTGGTGGACGTTAATTGTCTGCTTCATTTCTGAATTGTTGTTACATTGTACTATGTTTTAATGTCTGAGTAGTCTGAATTGATGAAAATATGACCTCGAAACCTGTATATTTTACAACAGCAGCCGTGGACAATATTGACAACAACAAGAATTCAAATACGGCTAAAGAATCGTTACAATTTTCATAGTTCAGACTTTTCCTAGTCTAACTTGGCAAATTTGTAAAACTGAAAAAAGTCTTTATAAATTTTGTTCGCCCGATGCACCTATTCTAGATTTAAAGTCACTAGAACCGCTTAAATCGCAAAAATTAAAATCAAAGGATGAATAATTAAATATACAGTACTTGAGCTATATAACCAGAAGGAACCTTTAAATAGTAGTCAAATTCACCCAAGGTCAACTTTGCTTGAGGAAGTTGGTCCCTTGATTAGTTTCTGCTTCATCTGTACAGCAATGCAATTAACGATTTTAACGTGAATTCGTAGGAAGTTATGATTTCAATAGTATGCTGAGCTTACTTTCAGCATTCTACTTCCATGCTTTCAGTAACAGAAACTTCTTGTACATTTATGCCTGTGCCAAGTCAGGAATATGACAGTTGTAATCCATTGTGTTTGAGCTTTTGATTTTGCCATTTGACTTATATCTAGAAATTGACTATGAGGGTCGGTGGAAAACAAAACTTTACGACAAAAGAGATGCTTTCAGCTTCCCAATTGTGACCTTTTCATTTCTAAACCAAAAGTTCCAAATGGTGAAGTTGAAATCATCACTTCGTAAATTTTACGAACGCAATCACGAGTTGGTTGACCGTTATGGAATATCCGTTATACCGATGATACCGGATATGTTCCTTATGTCGTAACTACAATCCCGTTCCATTTTCACGAATGTGACCTACCGAATTTGACTATTTACCGGC
This sequence comes from Mytilus californianus, assembly GCF_021869535.1. Lineage (NCBI taxonomy): Eukaryota > Metazoa > Mollusca > Bivalvia > Mytilida > Mytilidae > Mytilus > Mytilus californianus. Next base: position 28,681,909 of record NW_026262679.1, read on the forward strand.
TTTATAGTATCATGAACACGACGGGTGCCACATGTGGAGCATGATCTGCTTACCCTTCCGGAGCACCTGAAATCAACCCCCGTTTTTGGTGGGGTTCGTGTTGTTGTTGTACCTCTATTTGTGACATTTTGTTCACGTATCGTTGTCAATATAATGGAATTTGATGCGACTGTCGTACAAGTAAGAGGTTTAGCGCTATAAAACCAGGTTCAATCCACCATTTTCTACATAAGAAAATGCCTGTACCAAGTCAGGAATATGACAGTTGTTGTCCATTCGTTTGATGTGTTTGTGCTTTTGATTTTGCCATTTGATTAGGGACTTTCCGTTTTGAATTTTCCTCGGAGTTCAGTATTTTTGTGATTTAACTTTTTATTTTATAGTAATGATTTCTATGTCCTGTTGTTTAATTTGTTCGACCTTTATCTTTATATATTTGAGAAAAATATTCTTTTGGACTGACTCAATACATCGGTCTTTTTTCTTTGTATATTTTTGCTAAAAATTCTGATTTACACCAAGATGTCGTTAAATGAAACTGGATACCCTGCATATATCATGCTTTTCAAGAAAATATAGTCCAATCGCTGAAAGTATTATTATTTTTCCTTGACACAATTTTTATTCATCAGCCATTAAATTTGTGCGAAAGTGAATGGTTAATATTGTTTGAGTGTTTTAAATCATTGCCACTTGAATTTAATAGAATATTAAAACAAATTCAATTGATTCTGACATTATATTAAAAGTTAAAACGACTTAATGACATGAAAGATATAATGCATAATAAACAATATTTATGAAATCACGCCACAGTATAAAGTAAATGGGCAATTGCTAGTAAATTGTATGGTTACTAAAAGTAATTTAATATCAGGGCATTTATTAAATCATATAAAACATTTATTTGAAGTCTTTCTGATTTAGAATCTGATGTTTCCTGCTGGTTTCAATACAATTTTTTTCCCACTTAACACTGGTTTTCAAGCATAATGATCTCATCTCATATTATCATCATGAAAATCAAAATAATTGTTTTGCGATGAAATAACTACCACCCGTGACTGAAATACTCACAAAAATGTATATATATATATATATATACTTAGTATATATGTTTATATATTTTCGTTTGGGCTTGTATTATATTTGCCTTCGGGTTTATATGATCCGTTCATCCTATTTCGACTCTTCAAAATTCAAGAGTCTATCCTAAATTGAGGTAAATTATATGGCCTTCCAAATACCGTTTCGATTTCTAACATCACTCAAGAGACATTAATTGTCGAAATCCGGATATGTTGTACTAATTTTTGCACTTTTTGTTTTCGGTATACCATCTTTTCCGCAAGTTTATTGTTTTCTGTATGGTATTAGATTTATAATAAAGATTCATTTTGTTACATCTGGTGATCCGTTTATTTGGCAATCGCCAATGGCAGTCAGGATGTTTAAGAACATCCGTTGTTCGACCTGCTAGTCAAATGCATTTTGTTAAAATATACTTTTTCACTTTTTTGGTCTTTCGGAAAATGTTGTTTGTGCTGAATTTAGACCCCTCTACCAAGAAATTTGTTTTGCATGCACAAGTATAAAAATTGCGGTTTTTATCCAACGCAATCATATGTTTGAACGTTGTTTTCAATTTAGACTTGTTTATATTTTTTGTTTGGGCTTGTATTATATTTGCCTTCGGGTTTATATGATCCGTTCATCCTATTTCGACTCTTCAAAATTCAAGAGTCTATCCTAAATTGAGGTAAATTATATGGCCTTCCAAATATCGTTTCGATTCCTAACATCACTGAAGAGACATTTATTGTCGAAATTCGGATATGGTGTACTAATTTTTGCACCTTTTGTTTTCGGTATACCATCTTTTCCGCAAGTTTATTGTTTTCTGTATGGTATTAGATTTATAATTAAGATCCATTTTGTTACATCTTGTGATCTGTTTATTTGGCAATCGACAATGGCAGTCAGCAGGGTTTAAGAACATCCGTTGTTCGACCTGCTAGTCAAATGCGTTTTGTTAAAATATACTTTTTCACTTTTTTTGGTCTTTTGGAAAATGTTGTTTGTGCTGTATTTAGACACTTCTATCAAGAAATTTGTTTTGCATGCACACGTATAAAAATTGCGGTTTTTATCCAACGCAATCATAGGTTTGAACGTTGTTTTCAATTTAGACTTGTTTATATTTTTTCGTTTGGGCTTGTATTATATTTGCCTTTGGGTTTATATGATCCGTTCATCCTATTTCGACTCTTAAAATTCAAGAGCCTATCCACAATTGAGGTAAATTATATGGCCTTCCAAATACCGTTTCGATTCCTAACATCACTGAAGAGACATTTATTGTCGAAATCCGGATATGGTGTACTAATTTTTGCACCTTTTGTTTGCGGTATACCATCCTTTCCGCAAGTTTATTGTTTTCTGTTTGGTATTAAATTAATAGTTAAGATCCATTTTGTTACATCTGGTGATCCGTTTATTTGGCAATCGCCAATAGCAGTCAGCAGGGTTTAAGAACATCCGTTGTTCGACCTGCTAGTCAAATGCGTTTTGTTAAAATATACTTTTTCACTGTTTTGTTCTTTTGGAAAATGTTGTTTGTGCTGTATTTAGATCCCTCTATCCATGAAATTTGTATTGCATGCACACGTATAAAAGTTACGGTTTTTATCCAACGCAATCATAGGTTTGAACGTTGTTTTCAATTTAGACTTGTTTATATATATATATATATATATCCCTTACCCTTATATATATATATATATATATAAGGGTAAGGGATGGTAATTTCATGAAAAAAAAATACTCGATTAAACCAGGCGAATTTTGAGTAGTATTCGCTTTGGAAGGAATATGTAAGTAGATTAAGCTTGAATGAATTATGTTATGAATTCCAATGTGGCAGTAACACCTATGCCAAAGAAGGGCGTCCGTTTGGTTGTGTTTGATTTACAAATAAATTTGATAGAGACTACTCAAGATCACCCCTTACTATCAAATTCTTTAAAGGACAAACAAGATAAATTTCAAACAAAAAACCCTGACGAGGTTATTGACTTTGGCCAGCACTTTATTAATGGATTGGTTAAGTGTCTGTAATGTTAAATTCTCACAAAGACGTTAATGTAGTATAGTAGTTGGCAAAAGACATTAAAGAAGAGGCGATATCTACCAAGGAGAGCATAAAACCTCATAAGTCGACAAGAGACCGACAAAATCATGAAAAAAAAAGAAAAAAAAAACAACGAAAAGACAAACAACAGGTAACAAAAAACAACAGGAACATCGCCAAAAATTGAGGATTATCTCATGTTCTCCGAAAGGGAAAGCAGATCCTGCTTCATGTGGCAATCGTCGTGTTGCTCCTTAAGAGCACTAATATTGATTGAAAAATATTTTTCAAAGAACTTCTGTATAGTTAAATCAACAATGTAGTGGATTATTATAAAACTATGTATTAAAAATTAATCTTAAACCTACATATTATGTTCCTATGGTTGAACTGGCAAACACGTAATGTTCATTGAATTTGTACTTATATTTGCATAATATTGCTTTTGTTTTATCAATGAGATCATACTATTAATAACAGATGGTTGTCCATAATATCTACAAAGAATGTTGTTGCATGTCAAAATATTTTGTTTGAAATAGAATAGAGAATGGAAACGAGGAATGTATCAAAGAGACAACTACCAGACAAAAGAGCAGAAAACAGCCCATCTTCAACGCAGCGAGAAACTCCCGCACCCGGAGGAAGGCTTCAGTTGGCCCCTAAATAATAATGTATACTAGTTCAGCGAAATGGACGCCATACTCAAGTCCGAAACATACAAATGAACCAAAATTAAAAAACCTCACACGACTAATAAAGTCTAGAGGTTCCCGACTTGGGAAAATGCGGCGGGAAGAAACATGTTTTGTAAGATCTCAACCTTCCCCTTATACCTCTATCCAATGTAAAACTCAGTATAAACGAAATTCGAGTCCGATGTTAGAATACTACGCATTTATAAGCAAATAAAAGATTCAGGAATCAAAAACTTAAAACTTTTAATTAAACGGATAGTAAGTGCAACAAGAGACCAGTTTTTTGGTATCTCGATAGTTTGATCCCCATCACTTTAACTAAATTTAACCTTTGATGTATATTTGTACATATTGGGAGAACATCGTAGACATTTTTCTAAAATGTCGTGTCGAGATTTAACATCCAGTGAAACAGACAAAAGCAAAACAAACCACTAAAAATACATTGATATAAAAGTAAAAATTGAGGCAGGAACATAGCAAGCGATAACATATCGATTTATATTCATGCTATAGGAAAATTTTACTATCTTCCCAAAATACATTATTTGAACTGTTTTTAAAGATCTCTGTACTAATATGGTATACAACTTTAAGTCACTTATATATGGCAATAAGAAACCCAAGTATTTCCCATGATTAATTAAGGAAGGTGAGGTTAGACAAAAGACGTTCAAATTCTGTTTAACTTATGAATAATACATTCAAAGGCCCATTTTTGATTCAGTGCGAATAAATATATTTATAGTTGGTTAACTTACGGAAGTTGATTCGTTAAACATTATAATTGAACATTCAATTCAGCCTGTTTGCGGAAGGATTGATCGGTTTATTTAAACCCGAAAGAAATGTAAAATTGTATTTTATTAGTATGTTAGTAAACATGTCGCTAGAAATAAAGCGATCTTTTAGACTACCATGCCTGGTGCTGTACCTTTTTAATTAATATATGTATTTTAGAACATGGATTGATAATTGTAAACAAGAAGTGATTTATAGAAAGGGGTTTTGTGCATATTGCATAATAGATTTGTAAATGTCAAATGCAACCTTATTCAAACACATTTACTTTTACATCATTTCATATTTTATGCTATTACCCTTAATTCACTGTATCATTCGGACCTGTCAGATAGTGTATGATCACCATTCATTAGTAACCTGAAAGTGATCGTACCTGCCGACGACTATTTGTTTACTCATCTGGGTGTTTACATGTAAAACTACATGTAGACGTAGTTTTATTTCCGTATAACGACGTCTAGATGAAAAGCACTCGAGTAGATAAATCACAGAAATGTGGCGATTTCTCCTACCCTTTTGTAAACACTGCGAATCAATAATCCTTAAATTTGATAAATCTAGCATATGAATTGTTAATTACCGATTTACATAAGAAACATGCAAAATGTAATTCATGGGTGGAAAGCTTACAAATAAAAAAAAATATCTTATATACGATATAGAATCATGTTGAAAATTAGATATTGTTTTTCATATCGACCTTAACCAGGTGAGATATAAATTCTATAGAATGCATTATAAAATTTATGTTGAGGGGGATAACTCCAATAATATCGCATAGAATCCATTTTAAAGTATTACTCTTTTCTTTTATCTACACTCATATTGCAACCGATTGACAAAATAAAACATATGTAGTCTTTCATGAAGTGTTTCATAAAATTTGAATATTTTACATGATTCTTAATGGACTACTACTTAAAAGATCGACATTTGTGTGGTCGTCTTGCTATATTGCTGTCCGATATGAGTACTTCAGCATCGTAGACCTCTAGCCACCGTCAAGATGAAGAATAGTGATACAAAACTTTTTGATATTTTTATATACCTTGCGATTTCACTAGGATGTCGGCTTATATAAGACTACCGTTTTTTCTCAAACTACCACCGTAAGAATTTTGTTTCATTTAGTTGTATATTTATAGTTTGTTACAAATGAAAGCTAAATCAAATGTTCGGTGCAAAGTTCGCACAGAGCAACATAACAACTTTTAATCATAGTATAACTATCCATTAAAATTATTTTAGTTTGGGTTTATTTTGTCATTTGATGTTCGTATATTCTGGTTAATAGAACTTCAAAGTAGAAGCGGTAGTTTGTGAATACAATTTATCTCAATTTAATAACAATTAACCCCTACATAAAACGGTGCAATTTAATTAGTACTTTAGATGTTCCATGTATTTTCAAAAAAGAAAAATTGTACCGATATAAATACCCACCTGAACATTCATAATAATATATGCATTGTCAGTTATACTTGGAAATTAAATCAATGAAACTCTAAAGGTACGATTTCGCCCACATGGACACAAGATTCCAATTTTAACATATAAATAAAAGAGATGAGGGGTATATTGGACGACTAAACGACAAATATTAACTACTAGTAATCACATCTAGAGGTTTCTTATTTGATTTTTCAGTCCATGACCGAACCAATAGACTAATGTATGTATACATTTGTTTGTATAACCATCGATGATGGTACAACCCCACCCCCCTCCCCCCCCCCCCCCCCCCCCCCCCCCCCCCGACATATTTGTTCAAAGAAATACTCGTTTGAGATCGTTACTCTGTAAATCATAAAAGTAAACGCTACATGAGCGGTTTGCAACTGGAAGAAGGATTCACCAACTGTATATATGCGTAATAACCAGAAGAATTAAATGTAAAAGATGAAAGAACTTATTGGAAAGTCTTAAGTTGATAACGCGGCATCAACCACAACAAGCTTGTAATAATGACCACTGGACGTTGCAATAAACTAACTACCTTATGATATCAATACAATATGCACTGGGAACTACAAAGTTGATATATGACTATCGGCACGCTAGTCCAAAAGTTTTCATGTGCATTTTAAGTATTTAAAAATTAATTTTCTGTTAAATTTCATCTGATATTTCGAACATCTAGACGTATAGATAAATTAGTGATTAATACTTTTATCAATTTCTCAAGTTTTAAACAATTTTGTTTCGGGGAAATTTGCATAAAGTGATCGTATCTGTGTCTGTATTGTAAACAAATATGTTATCCAATTCGGTTCAAATATGTTTAGCAGAGATCATGAATTCAAAGTGTATCACATTGATCTGTATTAAAAATAATAACGACTTATTTTTTTTTTAATCCTTCATAAAAATAATTAATAACAGTGTTCGTTGATAATGAATAAATGCAAACTGAATTAAAATTTTATCTTAAAACCCTACATATTGCATAGAAGAATACAGATATTTCAAAGGTTCATATAAGCGGTATAATAAATGATGGCCAAATTTCGTTTATTTAACACAATTAAAATGCATTTTAAATGTAAGTCAAATGTCCGTTGTATATTTGCACAAAAAAATTCATGTTCAACAAAAATAAAAAAGTTTGACCTTGTGCACAGAGTGTGAAGGTTGACATTGATAAAACATTACACAAAAGCTAGGGTTGTATAGTTCTGTTTTTGACATAAAATATTTTCATAAAATTTATTTCTAGATTTGGTTAACCATAAATACCCGTGTCTATTATGAATGTTATTTCTATTAAAAGTATCACAAAGACGTCCTTTATATTTTTAAATATTTATTGTGACCATAGAAAGTTTTTTCTATATTGCGTTTTCACTAAAAGAAATACATCAACAATTTATGTCTCTTTTAAGACTTAATTAAATGTTTAGAAGAGTTCATGTTAGGTATATATTACAAAAATTGTTAAATTTCAGCATGAGAAGGCAATAACGGTATATGCATTGATTGTATATAATTCATATTAGTGTGATAGCTAGTTGATATTGTCCAGATGCATATTTACCATGCGTATTCAGGAGGACAGTATAATGAGAAAAAAGTCTTCTATGTTGCAAAGTTACATTCATCGTCAGGTTCAATATTCCTACAAAAACGACGGCGTGATCAGTAGGGACTGATATCAATATAGATAAAAAAAAAAGTTCTTTTAATACACAAAATGTCAAGGTTTAATTAACTGAAACAAGAAGGAATAAACATGCGCAGACCACATTAATCCCTCAAATGGTAGAAATGTAGGTCTGAAATTATACCTACTTGATAACATTAAATAAACGCCTTATATGTTTTGATAAGGAGACTACCAAGTCACTACGAAAGGGTGGCGAAAAGCTTATGCAACAATAACACTCTCGTGGTGTATATATTCACATGGCGTAGACCAGATTCTAACACAGCGAATACATTCTTAGGTGTAGACTAGTTTCTAAAACAAAAAAATACATGATCATGGTGTATAGACTAGATCCTAATACAAGGAATACATTCTCAAAGTGTAGGCCAGTTTCTAATACAACGAAAGCATGACATTTGTGTAGACCATTTATGCAACGAAATTATTCTCATAGTGTAGATCAGATTCTAATACAACGAATATATGATCATGGTGTAGACAAGATTCTTAAACCACATAAATATTCTCATAGTGTAGACCAGATTCTAATACAACGAATACATGCTCATGGTGTAGACAAGATTAAAACGAAAAAATAAAAAACGAAAATATTCTCATAGTGTATACAAGATTCTAATACAACAATTACATGCCCATGGTGTAAGCCAGATTCTATTGCAACGAACTCACTTTCTTCCTGTGGACCAGATTATCATGGTGTAGACCCCATTGTATTGCAAACTTCGTATGATGTAGACCACATTCTTTTGCAAAGCCGATATATAATGTAAACCACATTCTATTGTAAAGAATACGTCATCATTGTGTCGACCAGATTCGTATGCAACGTATACATTATCATTGTGTCGACCAGATTCGTATGCAACGTATACATTATCATTGTGTCGACCAGATTCGTATGCAACGTATACATTATCATTGTGTCGACCAGATTCGTATGCAACAAATGTATTATCATTGTGTCGACCAGATTCGTATGCAACAAATGTATTATCATTGTGTCGACCAGATTCGTATGCAACATATGTATTATCATTGTGTCGACCAGATTCGTATGCAACAAATACAGTGTAATGGTGTAGACTTTTTTCTGATTCTATTGCACGGAAAGGACACCGTAAAAAACACCCCAAAAAATACGAGAATATCGTCAAATAATTTTTTAAGTATGCAGTTATCTATAGCAACTTTGAAGGATAGAAAAACATTTTCATTTGCTATATTGCCAACAGTCTTATATATCTGAGCTATTACCGAACTCAATAATTATCCGCAAAGCTTTTTATGATTAACATCAAATAATATTGTGGAACATTTCACTTACTAATACATACCTAACAAATCCTATCGAATACTGAATATATCTGTTAACTATGTAATTCCTAACAAACCTTGTAATTATGAACACGGAAATGTTTTGATAACACATTTTGTATTTATTAGCTTTTCACCCCAATTATATAAAATTAGCTCAAAACTCTCATTCACTGTTTTATTTGTATTAAGATTTCTTATTTATAGAAACATACGAAGAGTACATGAATTAAAAATAAGAAGAAAAGATAAAAATTGACGCCGACAGTTATCGCTCACCATATGTCAAACTTCAGATCTAAACAAAGCAATACCTAGTTGTACAATGTAACTGTGAGTCAAACTATATTCTCCTTCTGTTCAATAAATTGCTGTTAAACATCTAGTTTTCGATTCTTAAACAAAAGAGGATCAACTGACCGATTCCTATCAAAAGGATATTCTCAATTTTAATCTGGCTATAGTATTTTATCTGCCCGTGCCCCCACTCCGTTCATATTATCGTTGTTATAGTGTGTTATTAACATACTTTCTTATTTTCTGCTTAAATGGTTTAAAATTATGATTCATCTTTTAACATTACATTCAAATAATTGGATTGGAAATTGTTTTATGATTTTTCGTAATCGATTTGTTTAGGTAATATAAAAAAGTTTTTGAAAAAAAGCATTGCTTCCTGTAAAGCAAAATTTAAATATTTCCATGACCAAATATTTTAAGCAATGAAAACGTTATATTACTACTTATGTAAATTGTCTTAATCAAAACAATCTTCCTGTATCAAAGTTAATAATTTTGTTTAAAAAACGGAATTTAATGTTAAATAAATCAATGTATATTTATAAGTGTTTATGCATTTACGCATTTATTTAATATAATAGAATAGAAATGATATGGGGTATCTATCTATGACAAAAAATATGTATAAGGATAGCAAAAACACAAAAAAGCAAAGGAACAGTGCTTTTATTGCTGTTCTTCATCTCAAAGTCACAGTGAGGCCTTCAACACGGAACAAAAAAACTCTCACCTCACTGCAAGTTTGAGACGGCCCATAGCACCGGTTTGAGCGGATTTTTGTTTGTTAATTTTTTCTCTTATTACCTCGGTAAGTACTAATCATATTATCTTTTGTAACGTTCATTCTGTTTTAGCTCCAACACTGAATTAAGATTATGGTTTATTTGGGAAAAAATAAAAATATTTGACCTTAAATATTCAACTATCATGGAATAAATGAAAAAAGCGCATTTGTTAATTTTGATTCTTAGAAATAAGAAAGTTTTCATCCATGTATATCACTCAGTTTTTCTGTTTACTTTATTACTTATTGTCTACATAGTCTGTCGGTACATTTAGGATAACCAATTCTCCTTTAATTAGTGTCTGAAAGTTTTCATTCAAAGGCAAACTATAATATCTTATAAGCAAAGAAACGGCAGTATATATAACACATATATGTGGAAGAACATTTTAAAACTAACATCTTTTGTTTGCTTTTCAACAGCATGTTTTTCACAATTCGCGCCGTTTATTTACATAGTCAATATTTGACAAAATGATTGAGAGTTTTGCAATTTAAAGAAATGGGTTATGACATTGATGTGAAAATATATTTACTGAATTGGGTCAGTTTGTCATAATTGAATAATTGTCATTATTTTAAATCGAAAAACGAATTTGTATGGTGGCGGGATGCGGCCATTTCGCCTTTTCGCATTTTCGCATTTTCGCGTTTTCTCCTTTCACTTCGCGAAATCAAGAAATCGAGAAATCGGGAAATCGAGAAAGCGAAATCGAGAAATTGAGAAATCGGGAAATCGGGAAATCAGGAAATCGGGAAATAGAGAAATCGAGAAAGCGAAATCGAGAAATCGAGAAATCAAGAAAGCAAAAACGCGAAAGCGAAAACGCGAAAACGGGAAATCGAGAAATCGGAAAATCGAGAAATCGGGAAATCGAGAAAGCGAGAAAGCTTAAACGCGAAATCGAGAAATCTATTTCATTTGCGTTTTCGCCTTCGCGTTTTCGCGTTTTTGCTTTCTTGATTTCTAGATTTTCCAATTTCCCGATTTCTCGATTTCTCGATTTCCCAAATTTCCCAATTTCTCGATTTCGCGTGTAAGTGAAAGGAGAAAACACGAAAACGCGAAAAGGCGAAATGGCCGCATCCGCCCACCATAAATTTGTCTTAAAAAAATGTTGCGGGCTGTAGAAGATGTTTTTTTATGTTTTTGTGGAATGTAAAATTGAGAATGTAAATGGGGAATGTGTCAAAGAGACAACAACCCGACCAAAGAGTTACTACTTTATATTATAACTTGGAAAGAGGTTTATTGGCTGTTTTTATGCCAGGGGAATTGGTCAATAGATTAAAAATTTGTTAATAACGAGATTATCTACAAATAACAAGAGTCTGAGTGAAAAACACTCTACAACACTAGCTGAAGAATGATGGTAGAGGATATCTCATCATGTATTCCAATATTTTTTTTCAAAAAGGGTTTGCAGGTGTGTTGCACTAGAACATTTCAGTTTCATAGTCAGAATTTGTGATTGACATCCTGATTCTGCATATACTGGGAATGTTGATTATAAAGAGCACTCTATAAATATTTTCAGGGTTTGCTTAAAACTAGGCAGACAATTTTATAAAAGATTAAAATATATATATTTTTTTTTAAATGTGAATGGGAAAATTGTTATATCGACCTTACCAATACAACACAAATCTCTAAAGGTCTCCCATGATCAATGACTCGGAGAAGGAATGGAATTGTTGAAAACTCACAACACTGTTTTATTAGCTTTGAGATGTTCCCCAAAGGTAATGATTGCATTGTATTCTATCGATTGAAATCAAGAATAAAGGAAATATAGATATTTTCAAAACAATAGGTAATTTAAACAGTGTAAATCAGTGGACACACATCAGATACAATTCAAGTGTTTGTTTATTGCACCATCCTCTGCAGTGATGTAAAAAAATGAAATTCCAAATCCAAGAAAGTTTTCAATTTTTCTAAATCACAAAATACATTAAACTTTTTATATTAAGATCTCATGCCTAAAATCTTTCCCAGTTGCACAGGTTCGTCTGTACTTAGAATGAATTTCATGATGGTAAACACAGGAATTTTGCCAAAAGATTATGATGAACCTTAAAACCCTCACGCGAATATACGCCTGGTGAATAAAATTTCAAATGCACCACCTTTACAATTTATTATTTATGATTCCCCCGTTAGTATCTTATTTGTGTTCTTGCACACAGCTTGATCATAGAACATTTTGTGATGAAAGCATGTTTAAAGCGTTTAAACAAAACAGCAGAATGAACATGTCATAAAACAAAGCAATTTCTTGACCTATGTTATTCAACGATAAGAGATACAAGTTAGCGAAAAAAATATATAGATAAGAGCTGGGAATGACATGAAAAGAACGAAGATTCCTAATTAAAAACATAACTGTAATGTCTTCATTGGAATAGAAAGTTTCAATGAATGACCCGAAAGAATGCAGCTGGCTGGCTTATGCGAAAGTAAAATAAATAAAACCGTTAAGATAAAGATGACTTTTTCTAAACATATGTTTGAACGCAAAGAACTTTAAAGAATAGAAACAAGATCCTGAATAAATGGGTCGTATAAAAGAAAAGTTTTCAGTTGTCTATTCATAGGATGAACACTTTTACATTAAGCACACAACGATTAAGTTATCAACAGATTATTTATTATATATTGGTTTTAATTAGATTAATCTCTTTTTTTTCAAATGTGATAGTAGTTTCGACGCCTTTTTCATATATTTGTATTTAGTATATAAATATTAAGGTTAGTAAACCTATGTTCAATTAAATTAAAAATAGATCTTAGTATGAAACAGACAAACATGAGTGGCATGAATTACAAAAGGATTGAGATCAGATGCAATGGACCAGAATCATCCGTCATATATTCTCGTTTTGAGTATTCCACCAGTAGTCTATGGTTTGAGTTCATCTTAACAAAATGAATTTGTTACAGAGTTATATTTCTTATCTCTTAAGATATTTTGTAGTAAATTCGGTACCATCGGTAAGCAAGGGCTTATATTGGAATATCAAACCATCAAGCTAAACAAGTTTTATGGATAAAATTGAAAGCATTTTAACAAATTATACTTCTGATTTTTGTGTGTTGAAATCGTCGTGTTTCTGAATAAGTCAAGGATTTTTCTACCTAGAACATGAAACGCTATTTGCGTCTGTCATTTTCATAGAGGAAAAACTATCTAAGAGAATATTTTTCAGTTGACATTGGAAAGAGCGAGAAAAATGCCAAGGGGATCGTTAAAATTATAAATCGAAGAAATAGACGAGATAGTAAAACCCCGACTAAAACAGTTTTGAGCAACATGTACCCCAACGTAAACATTAATATCCAAATCAAAATTTTTATAGTTGTAAGAAATTTCAAATGGAAAAACGTAAATGTATTTTATATACTTGAATGGCTAAGTTTGTACTATAAAACAAGTGTACGTGATCTTTCTTGTAAAAGAACATCTTTTATATTATCAAAATCTTCATAAATGTACTGCTATCGAATTATTGTCTTCCTGTACTCTAATTCTCCCATATTTCTCCGTACGCATCGACCATAACTACGAGACCTCTCGTCAGAACTTCAGCCATCGCACAGAGCAAGTGCGAGGGGAAAACCGATGAAAGAATGTAAACAAACGTGGACTGGGAGGTAAATAGTAATATCTGATTCTTAAAGAACAAATTAAATACACCAAATCATTTAACAACTGTTAAGGAAAAGCTTAATTAACAAATGGGAACGCATGGATAATTTAAAAAAAAATATTGTGGCTCTATCAATTCACTTATTTTTCACGTGCTCCACATGCTCTGTGTTGATTGTTTATCAAATGTCACGATCCGGTAAACTTCGGCGACAAACTCGAAAGCTAATTAGCTAGGGATAAAAAATCACCGAATGAAATGTTATTTGTCGATAATACGTTATAGATTCGTAATAAATGTTTAAAAAAAACGTACATAGAGGACTTAGTTTAGTATGTATGTATGCATTGGTTCAATAATTTCGAAAACTTTATAATTACAAGAAACTTGTTTCATATGACTGTAATCTTTCCTTCAATTTAGCATCCCCAAATTCAATGTTCAGTTATTTAGGTCCATGTTTATTAAGTTTCGGCAACATTGGCTATTGTTAAACTAAATAGTCAATGGTGTACATTATAATAAAAACTTGATAATATTATGTATGACATTTCAATTATATCTGATGTAATTTATACGACATGTTATCCAGATACATGTTGTTACGGCCAGAAATCACATTAAAAATTGTAGCCAACAAAAGACACAAATCAATAATAAAATTTAACAAGATTTACTATAAACAAGTTTATAAGAAATATTATACAAATTGAAATGTCAACTTAAGTGTTATAATATATGTCCGATCCTTTGTCTTTTCTTTATCCGGAATTCTTCTCTTAACTGTACGGAATATGTCAAATCTAGTATGATGTAGTTAACGTAAATAACATGTAAAAGTGTCAATCCAACAACTCTGAAGAACTTCTGAGACTACAAGTATAATAATGTCTGATCTGTTTAATTTCGGTATCTGTATATATAGTTGTCACGGAAACCTCTAGAACACTGTAGAAGGGAAACTCCCAGAAATCTAGAGAAGAGAAACTTCTAGAACATTGTGGAAGTTAAAATTACGCATCATAGATTATGATCATTCCGGAATTATTATGTAAGTCAAATAGAAAGTTTTAATCATTCCATCAGTATCTATGATTATTCCAGTGATTTCTTAAATGCACATTTATAACATTATTTTGTAAATAACTATAACCAAATTATGTAAATATATTATACATATTATAAGACCACACAAAACAAATTAGGCCAAGATAAATAAACATGATAATTACAATATCATAACAATGTATTAAAAATATATGACAGAGTGTAAAAATCATCAAAGATACCAGGCAATCTATTGTACCTGGTGATATAAAAACCATAATGTTTCGAATAATTCATTACTTTATATACAGTAAATTTACAGAAAATGAACAAAATTATATCCGTGACATTTCATGTCAACACAAAAGTGCTGACTACTGGGATTATAATACCCTTGGGGACGTAACGTCCAGCAGCAATGGCATCGACCCAGTGGTTGTAAAAACTCCTCAAAGATATCAGACTTATAATTTTGTACGCCAGACGCGCGCTTTGTCCTCATAAGACTCATCAATGGCACACGAATGAAAACAGATGGAATGCCAAATAAATACGAATTTGTAAAGGTTTAAAAATCGAAATTCAGAAAAGTCGTAAGTCGAAGAAAAACTGACAACGCCATGGCAAAAAAAATACATAGAAAACTATTAAAAGACTGAGCAACACGAACCCCATCAAAAACTAGCGTGATATCAGGTGCTCCGGAAGGGTAAGCAGAAAACTCACTTTCATTTATTAATTTCTGTTCTTTATGTAAGTAAAAAGTTTTTTTTCAAATAAGTTATCACTTGAGAAACAGACACATCATAATGTTCATACATTTTTTATGGTGACCATAAAACTTGTGCACTATTGATTTCATTTGTTCTTCCTAATAAAACCTGATACGGGATTTTTTTTTAATTAGGAGCACCACCCTGTTAATAAAGTCCATACAATTTGAACATTTAGCATATCAATTGAGATATGTACACGCTGAATAAAGTGTGTGAAACAACTAAGAAATGGGGAACCTGACAAACATGGTTATGTCAGGGACTGTTATAGCTAGCTATGTTATACGGGTTTTGCTCATTGTTGAAGGTCGTACGACGAGCTATAGTTTCTAACATATACATCGTTTGGTCGGATGGATAGTTGTCTCATTGTCCCCTTTCCTTATTTTATATTGAAATTGTGGTGTTACATTTGTCATAGATCCTAATTTGAAGTAGTGATTCTTTGTCATATAAGTTGACCCCGATATGAAGACTTCTACTACTACTATGCTACTATTACTACTGTATGGCGAACGACCGTGACTACCCACGAGGGCCTCGCATGATCGCTGAAGAAGACAATCTAGTTTCGGTAGTATCTTAAATATCAGTAACACTGGGATACATGAAATGCAAGCACTCGCTGAAACATTGAGTGATAAGACATCATCAAAATAACTCAACGCGAATCTTAAGAATTTTGGAAAATTACTGTGTTTTGAATTCGACAAGGTTTTGTATGAATTTGGCTTCATATGAATACAAAATTAATTCAGCCAGTAGGAGTGCAAATACGCAGATGATTTGGAGTTTGGGGAGAGGTTATATACGGCCTTATGCGTTCGTGATGAATGTAAATCCAGGAAAGCGCTTCGGACGCATGAAATTCATAATGACTTTTGTGTTGTTTT
Source organism: Mytilus californianus (assembly GCF_021869535.1). Lineage (NCBI taxonomy): Eukaryota > Metazoa > Mollusca > Bivalvia > Mytilida > Mytilidae > Mytilus > Mytilus californianus. The sequence continues at coordinate 28,698,472 of NW_026262679.1, forward strand.
TAAGCAAACAAATTGCAGAATTCTTTCCATTGTAGCCTAGATTCTGCTTCGTATATCAATGTTAAAGGTTTCGGCACTGGCTTTATGAAATAATATGTTCAATTCGGATGGCTTGTATTTATAAAAAAAATGTTGATTGTGTTCAATGTATGCCGTTTATTGTCGTTGATATTTACCTATTTTGTCCTCTTTGTGATTCGCTCATTTTTATTGGTATTACCAATTAACCTTTATTTCGAAAATATTCAAACAAAATCCACCACACCAACAGGTTACACAACGCGATGCTTCAAACATTTTTGTTATTGTGATAAATAAATAGCCTTTTCTGCTATATGTACGTTTGAAAAAGTGGGCTCTTTATATAAATGGTTATTTTTGTACTCACAAAATACAAGATCACACATTAACGTACTACTATGATTATTTTGTACTGATTTAAGTGGAGTGTTAATAGTTAACTAATTGTGATGAATTATATGTACAAACAAAATAAATAAGCTTTGATGTACCAAAGTGTTTCTTAATCAAATGTCAAAACAAATAAACCCATTAAGCAAAACAAATACCATATCATCATTACTTACAAATAACTTCTCTTCTCAATATCAAACGTTCTCACACGTACTCTTCGTAGTGCAAGATCTTTCAGAATGACAACTGAAGGTCTTATAGTAATTAAACTATCAATTCAAATTGCTTTCATTATTTTTCGATCTGCTGCCTGCAACAAATGTTGCGGAAGGCGGAATATAGATATAAATTTTCCGGCGTTGTATGTGTAGTTAACTTAAAGTTTGGATATACTTATCAGTTAATGTGTTGGGTGACTTTCGTAGTCCCAATTGCGCTCTTTTGATTTGAATATTTTTTGCATACACGTTTAACAATAACGACATATGGCGACCAACAACAACCACTGAACTACAAGCTAGTGACAGGTACTGTTAATTCGTTTTCTCTGTACTGTTATCCTTCATACAAAACAATTAAAAAACATCAACGCTTGATTCGATCACCCAGTGCTGCTTTTTTTATATTCATTTGTATTAGTCAGCTAATGTTTTCATGGTTTGATTATTGGGGTGTTTTGCATGAAAGAATACTAATGTAGCACGTAATGCTAATTGTTCAAAAATATATTTTAAAATGTTGGTTCTTGTCTCCTGTCTGGTTACCTAGTTCCATTTTGACAGTATATTATAACCTGTTTCACTACGTTATATATACATGTATATAATCCGGATGAGTAGGTCTAAGAATATGTTGTTTAAATGTGTTGTATTATGTGTGACGATGTATAATTTATTTGCACTGAACTACATTTCCCAGTTATGTATCTATATACCAGGTTTTCAAAAACACTTCAAAGACAATGGAAACATAATAGTTTTTGTCCTATTTATATCCAACCAGCACACTTTATTCTCAAATGCAAACATTTGATTGATTGATTGATTGATTGATTGATTAGTGTTTAACGCCACTTTCAGCACTATTGTGTTATTTCGTGGCAGTCAGTTTTTATTGATGGATCGGAGGAAGCCGGAGTGTCCAGAGAGAACCACCAACCTTCGGTAGGGAAACTGAATTAAACATTCGAAGGATGAAAAGCTTTCGGTGCATTTCGTATTTCGTGTAATACTAGTAGATAAGATGACCATAAGACAATAATTTGAGTAGATCGAATTTAACCGAAGACCGACTAGACCATTTTTTCATTGTTTCTAGGACTTTAGAAAAAATCTTTGATATCCTAGTGAACTGGTTTGAAATTTGTTTGATATTTAATTAGAATATGGCAATTTTATTAATACAAATTATTTCTAAATCCTAAAGATACTAACTATTTTCTAAAGTTTATAACCATTAACATTCTGAAACCTTTCTACACTTCTACTTGTAATATATCCGATTTGTTATAACCTAGAAAGCTTATGCATGTCTTAATGCACGAATCGTGACATTGAAGTAAGAAACCTATTCGGTTGTGCATATTTTGATAGTAAATTGATGGAATTCACGATTTCTATAACAGCAATTTTACTGCTATGAGCTTGTTGTCGGCAACAGCGATCCATTGATACATAATTAAGTATGGTTTTATTGTGTATAATATCGGTAGTGTAAAATAAAGTGTTTGTGTTGGACCGTTTAAACTTGCATTAATCAATTAATTGCATTGGATAAGGATAACATCTTATTAACTGGTTCTGATTTGTGCAAATAATACCTGCGATTTAAGTATTAAATTCAACAGAATCCTTGATTGGAATTGTTTTATGGACTTGCTCTATGATGTATCAAGTGTTTGTCAAGCTGAACCATGATTTAATCAGAAGGTTCTGACGTTTATTGTACCTGAAAACAGTCATAAAGATGTACAATTCCATCCACAGAAATCGTAATAAAGTACATGAAAATATTCAGCTGATCCTGAGTCTGGGAGATGTTTCAAACAATTTGAAGCATAATGGCATTATTTATCTGATGGAGTAGATCATAATGAATCAGAATAAGTGAACGTTCCAAGCACTATAGTTTTGTCGACATCAATTAATCTTTATCTGACCGTAGTATGAAATGAAATACAAAAAGAAAGACAGTAAATAAATAAATAATAAATTTAAAGTAGCATCTACCAATTGATTAATTGTCTATAGATTTTCGGAAGTCACTGTTATCATTGATAAAAGGGGAGAAGATACTTAGGAGGTAATCATTAACCATAACTATTAGGAAAACAAAACACCACGATAAAAACACGGGAGACATACAACAGTATGCAAAGCACTACAAAAAAGTCAAGATTGAACAAAATGCATCCCATAATTAACCGGAAGCAAACTCAGATGCACAGGAAGAGTCAACAGGAACTGCTCCACAAGTAAGGAAGAGTCAGCAGTCAGGACGAGTCAGCAGTAACTGTCCCACTAGTAAGGAAGGGTCAGCAGTAACTGCTCCACTAGTAAGGAAGAGTCAGCAGTAACTGTTCCACTAGTAAGGAAGAGTCAGCAGTAACTGCTCCACTAGTAAGGAAGAGTTAGCAGTAACTGTCCCACTAGTAAGGAAGGGTCAGCAGTAACTGCTCCACTAGTAAGGAAGAGTCAGCAGTAACTGCTCCACTAGTAAGGAAGAGTCAGCAGTAACTGCTCCATTAGTAAGGAAGAGTCAGCAGTAACTGCTCCACTATTCAGGAAGAGTCAGCAGTACCTGCTCCACAAGTAAGGAAGAGTAAGCAGTAACTGCTCCACTAGTAAGGAAGAGTAAGCAGTAACTGTCCCCCTAGTAAGGAAGAGTCAGTAGTAACTGTCCCACTAGTAGGGAAGAGTCAGCAGTAACTGCTCCACTAGTAAGGAAGAGTCAGCAGTAACTGCTCCACAAGTAAGGAAAAGTAAGCAGTAACTGTCCCACTAGTAAGGAAGAGTCAGCAGTAACTGCTCCACAAGTAAGGAAGAGTCAGCAGTAACTGCTCCACTAGTAAGGAAGAGTCAGCAGTAACTGCTCCACTAGTAAGGAAGAGTCAGCAGTAACTGCTTCACTAGTAAGGAAGAGTCAGCAGTAACTGTCCGACTAGTAAGGAAGAGTCAGCAGTAACTGTCCCACTAGTAAGGAAGGGTCAGCAGTAGCGGTCCCACTAGTAAGGAAGAGTCAGCAGTAACTGTCCTACTAGTAAGGAATGTCAGCAGTAACTGTCCCACTAGTAAGGAAGAGTCAGCAGTAACAGTCCCACTAGTAAGGAAGGGTCAGCAGTAGCAGTCCCACTAGTAAAGAAGAGTCAGCAGTAACTGTCCCACTAGTAAGGAAGAGTCAGCAGTAACTGTCCCACTAGTAAGGAAGAGTCAGCAGTAACTGTCCCACTAGTAAGGGAGAGTCAGCAGTAACTGCTCCACAAGTAAGGAAGAGTCAGCAGTAACTGCTCCACTAGTAAGGAAGAGTCAGCAGTAACTGCTCCACTAGTAAGGAAGGGTCAGCAGTAGCGGTCCCACTAGTAAGGAAGAGTCAGCAGTAACTGTCCTACTAGTAAGGAAGAGTCAGCAGTAACTGTCCCACTAGTAAGGAAGAGTCAGCAGTAACTGTCCCACTAGTAAGGAAGAGTCAGCAGTAACTGTCCCACTAGTAAGGAAGGGTCAGCAGTAGCGGTCCCACTAGTAAGGAAGAGTCAGCAGTAACTGTCCTACTAGTAAGGAATGTCAGCAGTAACTGTCCCACTAGTAAGGAAGAGTCAGCAGTAACAGTCCCACTAGTAAGGAAGGGTCAGCAGTAGCAGTCCCACTAGTAAGGAAGAGTCAGCAGTAACTGTCCCACTAGTAAGGAAGAGTCAGCAGTAACTGTCCCACTAGTAAGGAAGAGTCAGCAGTAACTGTCCCACTAGTAAGGGAGAGTCAGCAGTAACTGCTCCACAAGTAAGGAAGAGTCAGCAGTAACTGCTCCACTAGTAAGGAAGAGTCAGCAGTAACTGCTTCACTAGTAAGGAAGAGTCAGCAGTAACTGCTCCACTAGTAAGGAAGAGTAAGCAGTAACTGCTCCACTAGTAAGGAAGAGTCAGCCACAACTGCTCCACTAGTAAGGAAGAGTCAGCAGTAACTGTCCCACTAGTAAGGAAGAGTCAGCAGTAACTGCTCCACTAGTAAGGAAGAGTCAGCAGTAACTGCTTCACAAGTAAGGAAGAGTCAGCAGTAACTGCTCCACTAGTAAGGAAGAGTCAGCAGTAACTGCTTCACTAGTAAGGAAGAGTCAACAGTAACTGTCCCACTAGTAAGGAAGAGTCAGCAGTAACTGTCCCACTAGTAAGGAAGGGTCAGCAGTAGCGGTCCCACTAGTAAGGAAGAGTCAGCAGTAACTGTCCTACTAGTAAGGAATGTCAGCAGTAACTGTCCCACTAGTAAGGAAGAGTCAGCAGTAACAGTCCCACTAGTAAGGAAGGGTCAGCAGTAGCAGTCCCACTAGTAAGGAAGAGTCAGCAGTAACTGTCCCACTAGTAAGGAAGAGTCAGCAGTAACTGTCCCACTAGTAAGGGAGAGTCAGCAGTAACTGCTCCACAAGTAAGGAAGAGTCAGCAGTAACTGCTCCACTAGTAAGGAAGAGTCAGCAGTAACTGCTTCACTAGTAAGGAAGAGTAAGCAGTAACTGCTCCACTAGTAAGGAAGAGTCAGCCACAACTGCTCCACTAGTAAGGAAGAGTCAGCAGTAACTGTCCCACTAGTAAGGAAGAGTCAGCAGTAACTGCTCCACTAGTAAAGAAGAGTAAGCAGTAACTGCTCCACTAGTAAGGAAGAGTCAGCAGTAACTGTCCCACTAGTAAGGAAGAGTCAGCAGTAACTGCTCCACTAGTAAGGAAGAGTCAGCAGTAACTGCTCCACTGGTAGGGAAGAGCATCAGTAACTGCTCTACTAGTAAGGAAGAGTCAGCAGTAACTGTCCCACTAGTAAGGAATAGTCATTTTACTCAAGTGAAAATATGATGTTGAGTCATATTCGATGATAAATCATCAAACAATTATAGCGGATCGGTAAATGGCTCTCGTCTTTAACCCCTTAGACATCATAAACCCTCAGTACACGTAAAAGATATAATCCTAAACCTTGACCGAATATGAAAAACCAGAAATCGTGATCTGAAAGAAATACAACGAAAGGGCAATCAACAGTCTACTAAACACTACACAGAAAACAAAAGACTGAGCAAAACGAAGCCCATTAAAAACGATGCACCGGAAGGGTTAGCAGATCCTGCTCCACATAGCATGGCATGTAAACATTAGGTGATCAGTCTCATTCGATGACGGCATAGATGAGGAAAAGTGGACTGACTAGCTGTCAAAGTGTCAATTGGTCCATAATACCACAAGAAAGGTAGACTGTTTCCCAGTAAAAAATATTTTAATATCCTAGACTCATTTGCATTTCGTCGATATATACATATTTTATTTCCACTGGGTGTAAAGCAATCAATCAGTTGATCCACTTTCGCAGGTTCTGATATTGACATAGTATCTTAACCATAAAAATTATACATCACTTTTAGGTAATCTTTATATTCAATATCCATAAGAATAGTAGTAATAAAAAAAAATACAAAAGAAACTAAATATTAGGAAATACAACAAGAAACGTTTGTCCTTAAACCTATCGTCACTGTTAAACACTAAATATGGGTCAAGGTATGTAGTACACGCAGCTGTATCTGTCAGTAGTATATATATATTTTTTATAACAATTCAAAGTTTAAACTTGATAACCGGGTTCAATATAGTCATCTGTTTTTGCATTACTTGGTGAAACGAAATTATTTACATTTGTACAGCGGGAAATGAAGTTAATTGCAATAAAGTGGCATTCTACTATTGTAAGTAGTATGATTCATCAGATCAAGAAAATAGACACAGAAGATGTACACATTTGATTGTTTTCAAATTATGCTCAACTGTCAAAAACATCAAGCATTGTAGTGACTGTTGCATAGAACTACTGCGTACAAAACTAGTGGAAGATACCAAGGGGAAATTCACATCCAAAGGAACCGACAACGCGATGACCAAAAAACAAAATATGACAAAAAAGGAAACAAATTTACAAAACAATACAATACAAAACTAAAGACTGAGCAACACGAACTCCAACAGAGACAGGTGCTCTGGAACAGTAATCAGATTCTGCTCTAGTAGTGGCACCTGTCATGTTACTCATGGTAAGTATAAATTCGGTGCTACGTCTCATTTGATGAATCAGTGCAATTTATAGAGTAAAATTTAAAAAAATAAAATATCGATTATTTAAAAAAAAAAAAAAAAAAAAAAAAATCAGTAAACGATACAACTATTGAAATATGCTATATTTATTTCATTGCAGACAAAGTTTCTCTTTACATAATATAAAGTCGTGTATGTTTTTAAATTTTATTGAAAGTATTACTCATTTTCACAGTCAACCCTGATAGTATATAATTTTCTCATTAACTTCCTGTTTAATTTACCAGAAAGTTGAAACAAGTAAGACTTAGGCCACGCCAAATAAATACCTCGTTCGTCGGATTTCCCGCGTGTTGTGAAAGGTCGACGAGAAAAAAGTCCTTTTTTTTTTTAAACCCGCGTCCAGTATGGAGCCGCGCGCGTCCGTCTCCAAATTTATATAACCAAAATTTTAATCAGTTGTGCGTTTTAAAGTAAACCCATACAGACACGGAAATTGACATAAAAACAATCTAGATCTAACATTCACAACGTTTTTGTATTATGGACAAATATAATAGGATATATATTCAAAACGTAAGACACGAGTGGAATATGTGTAGTTACAGTGGTAACGCAGGCAACAGACATACTACCAAACACAGCAGTGTAATGTGATTTGGACAATTCTTTTACCGATGTGTTTGAAGTGCTGCCTGCAAGACCACAATTTGGCACAAAGCACTCCGAATTGGAAGATTTGAATGATGACAATATAACATGCACGAAAAGAGAATCCCAGAGATGGCGGAACATGCATTGAAATGGCACCGCGATGATACTATTATATTTTTTACTTTTTTTATCTTTTAGAATAAAAGTTTTTTTTACCTTGAAACTTTTATTTATATTTGCTACAATCATTAAAAAGTTATAAAGCATGGAATTTGACAAGAAAGTGTTTGTGGTAATTGAATATAACACATCAATCCAATTTGACAATGTCAATTAGACAAACTTCCACCAGAGACCAAATTTGTTGAGATTTGTAACCAGTAAAGTTTACAGTATGGCCTTCAACACAGAGCAATATCCCCATATACATAAAGATCTGATTGCTATAAAATTCTTTTTCCCCCTTAGGGTGACTGGGGAATAGAAATATGGTCATCATGGGTCTTCCTCCGACTGGAAGTAAAATCCTCGCTAGAGAGAGGCATTCGTATGGCTGTGCGAGATGTATAAGTGCACAGCCACGTCCGGTAAGAATTAGGACGTTAAATCTGATGCCTCGTGTAAGGAGAGTGCCACAATATTTGCGCATTAAAAACCCTTGCAACAACTCTTTGAGAGGTCAGTAGGTGGCCTGTTGCAAGGCTGATTTTCCGTCCCTGTCCAATGTACAATGTACCCTCATTTTCCCGTGGCAGTCCAAATTTCACCGACCCTCCTCCCGGACCGCCTCTGTTGCAGGACTTTGTGTGTATTGTTAATTTGTTCTCATCCTGAACATGCATGAAATATTTGCCATTGGATGTTAAGCAACCATCAATCAATTAATTAATTATATTAAATTCTTCAGCAAAGCAGGACAATTAAGTGGAATGTATTAAAATGTTTCTTTTATTTAATTAGTATATATAATAGCATCTGGTGTGATGCATTTGAATACGTAAAAGTATAATTGTAGTTTTTGAAGGACAGTCCTTAATTAATTTTCATCTTGTTGTTTACACAATATGTATAGTTGTATATTAAAGTTTTATACATGCATATATGCTTTGCACACGTTTATTTGAAATAACATACCATTCTATATGTGCCTGTAATAAGTCAGGAGCCTGTAGTTTGCATGTCTGTCAAATTTGTTTTTTCATAAATTGTTTTGTTATGAATTAGCTGTTAGTTTTCTCAAATGAATTGTTTCATATTTTTCATGTCAGGGCCTTTTATATCCGACTATACGGAATGAGTTTTCTCATTGTTAAAGGCTGTATGGTTGCCTATAATTGTAAATATCAATATCTTTGAACTTTGGTGAAGAGTTGTCTCATTGGCAATCATACCACATCTTCTTTTTTTATATATACCACATCTCCTTATTTTTATAATGCATCAATTATAACTGTCATCAAACATGGATGTGTACCTGTTCAATCAATGCTGTTGTACTATTTCATGTTCAGCTGGATCTTTATTTGAGCAGACTACACGAAGTTATCTTTGCATTGCTACTAGTTAACAATTTGTGTGCTAGAAATGTTGTGAAAAGATTCAACAGGGTGTCAGAGAACATATTAAGAAGCAAAGTAGGGTAATATAAGAAGTAGGATATGATATGAAAACATGAAGCACCTAAACTGTGTAAATTTCTGATCGCTCGCTTGCAAAAAAAGTTTTTCTTAGATTTTTATTTTTCATATTTCAAAAATAATATCGCTCGCTAGTAAAAAATACTTTCGACTGCCAAATATTAAACTTCGAAAAAAAAAACAAATAAAAAATCTCGCTGAAAGTGTCCGAAGAACTAGAAATTAATTTGGTGTGGCCTTAGTGTTCAAAAATAATAACACCACATAAGAAATCATTCAAATTTTATGAGAATAGAACAGGTGTATGGATATGTATAACACGAAACAGACATATTCACAGAGTTCTCAGGTACATTATGTTATTGAAGTGTCATAGTTTCACGTTTTACTGGTACAGCAAAGATAATTCAACTCTCGGTGGCAAGCACTTACACTAAATATAATTTTCTGAATTTACCTTGGAGTTCGATATTTTTGTTATACTTTTTCACTCAAATCACTGAAAGCTAATTCAGCAGGTGCAATTAATTTCAGCGTCATCATCTGCGCTTGGTGTATATAGAACATAGTATGTTCGATACTCACGAGTATATAATGTATACACTTAAGATACTTCCTTGAGAGAAAACTTAAACTGCTTCCGGATAAAGTTATAACATCGCTACAAATTTGTAAGGTCAAAATTTCAATTTTTTAGATCTTTAACAGGTGAATGTGTAACAAAATATTTAACGTTAGTTTATCTATCTTGAAACTAAAAATTCTACTCATAAATTTGTTTTATCAGTGGCAACACACAAAGAGTGTCACGTGCGGATTGGCTTTACATCCGAAACATCTAGCTATAACTTGGATCCGAGTTTGTATTGCGGACAGCCTTGTTATTAGCAGTTGCAGACTACTTTTCTTGTTTAGGATACACCTGTCTTCTCCTGGTTTTTCATGTATGATTGTTACTCCCCTTTTAATAGAAAATTTACATGACCGATGGTTTACGAATTTGTTGATGTCTTATGATTAGATAAGAGTCGACTATCAATCTGCTATTGTGTGATGCCATATCACTTGATATATCTTATCAACGTATTTTGAAGGACTTATACGACGAGCGGGATAACCCTTTCAGAGCACCTGGGATCAACCCCGGTTTTGGTGGGGTTCGTGTTGCTCAGTTATTAGTTTTTGTGTTGTGTTTTGTGAACTGTTGTTTTTCTTTTCGTCGTTTTTCGTTTTGTGTCATGGCATTGTCAGGTTGTTTTAGATTTATAAGTTTGAATATCCCTTTGGTATCTTTCACCTCTCTTTATCTTAATAATTGGTTCTTTTTGTGTACATATTAGTTGTCGTCAGTATTTATCTAAAAACGATTCATTCCACTGATGAAGCAATCTTTCAATTTCGTGAAACTTTATAAACATTATAAAAAACTTTTGTATCATATCAAACAAACATGGGATTTCATGTAGGGATAAATTAATTTTATTTGATAAAATGGTTTTTGCGATAATATGCTAAATTTATCAAAACGTTCGTCTGAACTTCTGGTATTGCTAATAAAGGCTTTGTAAAACAATATCAAATAAAATGATCAGAAACATAAAAACACAGCAAATTGCTCCCTGGTAACATTCATGGAGAAATAATTAGTAGATGAAAGTTGTAAATTGTCTGATTTGTTTGGTGCAGTTTTTAGCAATTTATTTAAATTAATCAAATATGCATTTGTGCATTTACTAAAATCAATTAACTTTCATTTTATCTAATTTCGATCCCGTTCTATGGATGCACATTACTTTTAATTGATGATCTGTTGATTTAATTGATGTATAATTTGTTACATTTCGAGATAGTTTAAATCATATATTAATGGAGTGTGTTTTATTTTTACTGATTTTTTATGTTGTTTTGCAAGTTCATATAGATTTCTTTTCTCATCTTTCTTTTTCTGAATGGACGTAAAGTTAACCAATTTATCATGTTATTGTTTAAATTTTGATAAGGATCTTATTCGTGCCTTTGTTTCATATTAATTTCTGATTAAACAGCTAATTTTAGACAAGTTATGTCAAATATGGTTACCAGATATGCAAAACACATCCGGGGAAATTTTATTCAATATTCCAAACGTAAAGTTGATAACAAAAATATTTGATTAATCTTAAGACGATATAAAGAATTCAGATATGAAAATTTACTTATTCAAATATCAAAATTTCAATTGAAATTGGTCGTCGGAAAAAACGTCAAAAGGTAGCCACTATTGTAAGCCGGGTTATAAAAAATGTATGAGTTAGGATTGTGATTTTATTTTTCTGTGTAATAATTTAGTATTCGATTCAAACCAAACCATTATTGTGTAAATTTAAACGAAATCATAATAAAGTAATTATTGTGTTTATTTTAATGAACCTGTATTGCAAAAAAAAAAATGATTTATATATGTTATTGTACATGTTTATCACCTTTTAATTGGGTTACTGTTTTGGTTTTTCAGATTTTCTTTTACACATGTGTGCAGTAAGAGATACACACACAGCATAAAACAATATATTTTTTCAAAACTCACCAAAGATGCAAGGTTTATAATTTGTTTACGCCAGTAGCGCGTTTCGTCCACATTGGACTCATTAGTGGCGTTCGAATGGACTCATTAGTGGCGTTCGAATGGACTCATTAGTGGCGTTCGAATGGACTCATTAGTGGCGTTCGAATGGACTCATTAGTGGCGTTCGAATCAATACAGTTGAAAGGCCAAATAAAAAACGAAGATGAGAAGCTAAAAATAAAAGTATTCGGAAACAGTTGTACCTAATACGTTTTCGGTCTTCTTCGGCACTGGAGCATAATCGTTGGGTTTGATATACTACATAGATTGCATCGAGATTCATGAATGCTGATGCAGCTGTATACATGTACATAAGTAAATTAATACTAATTATCAATGATGGAGAATGTAACACTTATCCAAAATATGATCTAATAAAAAAACATAGCATAAGATGTTAATGAGACAATACCAGGACGAAAAGTTATATCAATGTCTCACACTTTCCAACATTCAACGTAGGTGCAACAAAAAAGGGCACTGAAGCAAAATGTTTTTTTTCATAGAACTCAAATTAGAAACAATTGCTTTGTATTTCAACACTATTCTAAGGGCATATCTACATTGATGAACAGAACGAGCTGTTGAAATAAATAACAAAGACATAAGCACAATCCAGTTGAAGAAAATTTTCGTTTAAGGAAAAAAATAGCTTAGAGCATATGTACTCAAACCGTTTACACAAAGTTTTTATACGTTCTAACTTGTAAACTAGAGGATTAAACACAGTTTGTATACGTTCTAACTGGTAAACCAACGGATTAAACACAGTTTTTATACGTTCTTACTTATAAACAAGAGGATTAAACACAGTTTTGATACGTTCTTACTTGTAAACAAGAAGATTAAACACAGTTTTTGCTTTTTATACATTTTCCTTGATTTGCATCGTGGTTTATATATAATTATGTACTTCAAGAAGAGATATAAATGACTGAGAAATATATATATAGAGAGAAAGCTATGAAAAAAATCCTTATCGCTCTTTACAGTCGTTCTTTACCCTACTTAAGGTTTTTAGTATAAATATTAAGCTAGTTCTCTATATATCTTTCGGAGTGAAATTAAGGCTTCAAAATTGAACTGAACGACAAAAGTTTGAAAATATTCTAAAGGGTTTCTTTTAAATTGAATATTTTTAGAACTGAGAAGAAATTCAAGTAGGGGTGTCTGGCATATGTGTCAACAATATATACTATAAGTTAAATACCAACATATAAAACATCTTTTGTACCATAAACTGAATGAAAGCATTATCCTTCAAATTGATATATACTTTATGACTGGATGATATTTAAAATAATTGTGATTTGAGAAACTGTATAATTTGATTTAATCTAAATACGACATGTTTATTATTATGAATCAGAACTAGAGGCACTGATTTTGGACAACATTGCACAAAATCTTATACCAATTCAAGTGATTGATATCTTAGTCAGCAGGAGTGTTTATTTTCATTATCCCCATCCACCAAAAAGATAATGAAAATTAAAACTCGCAAAAAAGTTATTAATTTTTAATTTTTTGCAACATTGATTGTACAATATATGAAATATTCATTTTTATATGATTAAGTATAACTTTGCTTGAAATTTAAAAAAAAACAAATATCTGTTTTAAAGTGACAAATAATAATGATAATCGGAGTCATGACCTTCGATGATGAATTAGAGGTCAATATATAGATTTAAAACTAAAATTACAAAGTGTAAGTTATAAATAATATGACAGACAAAGATGCCACAACCCAAGGTATAATGTACTGAAATATGTTTCACATTATAGAAGGGAAAAGCTGTAATTACTATATGCATGTTAATTTTATTTTAGTATCCTAAACTTGTATTTGAAAGTATTGATATGACATTTGTTTGTTCCCACTAACATCTTGATTTTAGTCATTTAATCACTGATACGAGTGATTTTGTTCTTTTATGCAATTCCCTTGTTCTTTCTTGTTTACAAACTTTGCCGTATTTAAAGAAATTGATAGCTTTTATTATCTTATGTTTGTTTAACATGCGTATAAGCAATGCACTTAAGAAAAAAAAAAGAATGTTATCAGAATTTTACAACAGAAGGTAAAGACTTCAAGGCACCAAGTGCGATGTCACAGGTACTTGATAAGTTCAATTATTGCGTCTATTTTCAACATTAGCATTTACAACTGATAAAATAAAGAATGTAATTAATTTCGAATGCTTTAGATAAATTGATTCCTTTAAGTTAAATTGCTATTCTTTTCTGTTTTTATACATGAAGCAACTACTATTTCCCAAGTTAAAGCTGCATTTTAAATGATTTGAAACGTTATTTTCACTTACACTTGGCGAGTTAAAAGGGATAAGGCCTGTAAACTTTCTGGATTATCCAGCAACCAACTGCTTGAACACTGGCAATATATTAGGGGAACCCACTGATTTCATTCTACTTATGTTTTATATGCTAAATTCTGCGTTTTCAAAGAGCTTAATCGTAATTTCACATTTTTCAAACAAAAAATCTTAAGATATATTGTATTAACACTGCAACCTTGCCGAAATCGTCCTGCAATTTCCGAGTAGTTAAAAGTTATGGACTAAACTAGCTGAGGAAGGTCAATTATTTGTTCGTCATTCTTCAGATTTCAGTTACTGTAATGGATTATGAAATAGTTTATTTTACATTGAGGTTCTGCAAAAGGAAATCACGAATTCACCAACATTCCAACTGACTTCATTTTCAGAAAACGATATCTGTAACAAACATAAACTATTAGCTACTTCTTTACAAGCAGAACCAAATACAATGAAAGTCCCAACTATGTACTGGCTTCCGAAGCTACACAAATCACCTTACAAATATAGATTTATTTCGTCTTCAAGTCATTGTTCCACTACTAAATTGTCTATTCTACTTACTAGTACACTTGGTACAATCAAAAACCTGATAATAAATTGTTCAAATAAGGCCTTTGAAAATAGTGGAATTAATTACTTTTGGCGTGTCAAAAACTCATTGGAAGTACTTGATAAATTACATGCATATATTGGTGATTTTGAATCTGTTCAAAGTTTTGATTTGTCTACCCTATATACCACTTTGCCTCATATTCTTATTAAGAAAAAATTCACACACCTAATTAAATGGGCATTTAAAAAGTCGGAATGCGAATACATATGTTCAAACTCTTTTAGGTCATTTTTTAGTAGCAACAAACAAAAGAACTATGTCAATTGGACATGCTTTGATACTATATCTGCCCTTGAATTTTTACTTGATAACATTTTTGTTCGCTTTGGAGATTCCGTATATCGTCAAGTTATCGGAATTCCAATGGGGACTAACTGTGCACCACTTATTGCGGACCTGTTTTTGTATTGTTATGAGTTACAATTTATGACTAAAATCAGCAAAGACCCATCGAAGCAACATCTGATACAAAAATTTAACAATACTTTTAGATGTTTGGATGATATATTGGCTCTCAATAATGACGACTTCAGTATGTATACTAAAGAAATTTATCCTGTTGAACTTACTTTAAATAAAGCTTATACTAACAATGACCACTGTCCTTTCCTCGATCTTGATATCTATATCATTAACGGGAAGCTTAATACAAAAATTTATGATAAAAGAGATGATTTTTCATTTCCTATCGTTAATTATTCATTTTTAGATGGTAACGTTCCCTTGTCACCATCTTATGGTGTTTATATATCTCAACTTGTACGATTCGCTCGTGTATGTAACAACGTATTAGATTTTAGCGAGAGAAATTTATGTATTACTTAAAAATTATTACACCAGGGTTTTCGATATCATAGACTAGTCAAAACATTTACTAAATTTTATCATCGGTACAAGGACATCATTCGTAAATATAACTCAACATGCAGACATCTTATACGTTCGGGTATTTCACATCCAATCTTTTATGGTAATATTCTTTACAAAGCACAAAAATGTCAGTATTCACCTCAAAAGCTAACAAAACCTTAAACAGACTTATTAAGAAGGGATATAGTTACGATACTGTTGTCAGGTCATTAAAGATTGCATATTTTGGCTTTAATATTGATTCACTTATAGGGTCTTTGCATCGGAATTAAACACATTTGTTCTAAAACCAGTTGTTGGCATGACACGGGTTATGTTCTTCTCATATATTTTATGACGGTATAATACTAAACCACTAACAGGAGGGATTGTGCCTGATATTCATATGATGAAGACATAATCTTTCAATCAGTTTAATTGAGGTCTGGAGCTGGCATATCAGTAACTGCTAGTAGTCTGTTGTTATTTATGTATTATTGTCATTTTGTTTATTTTCTTTTGTTTCCTATTCTGACATCGGACTCGGACTTCTCTTAAACTGAGTTTTACTGTGCGTACTGTTGTGCGTTTGTTTTTACTACATTGGCTAGAGGTATAGGGGGAGGGTTGAGATCTCAAAATACATGTTTAACCCCGCCGCATTTTTGCGCCTGTCCCAAGTCAGGAGCCTCTGGCCTTTGTTAGTCTTGTATCATTTTTAATTTTAGATTCCTGTGTATAATTTGGAGTTTAGTATGACGTCCATTATCATTGAACTAGTATACATATGTTTAGGGGCCAGCTGAAGGACGCCTCCGGATGCGGGAGTTTCTTGCTGCATTGAAGACCCATTGATGGCCTTCATCTGTTGTCTGCTCTATGGTCGGGTCGTTGTCTCTTTGACACATTCCCCATTTCCATTCTCAATTTTATGATATGAAAAAATATTTAATGGTTCAAAAGTTAAATCAATGTGAAGGAACTACTTTCTAATTAACGTATCTACACATATAAAAGAAACATTGATATTGCCATATTACCTTTCTATAGTCAAATATATCATGCAGAATACTTTTCTGACTCCTAGCTTAAACTGGACTGGGAGTATCAAATGGAGTACACAAGAAAAACTCCATATAGATTGGTGAATAATGTAAGATTTTATCTAGTAATATTTTCCCGCCTACAAATCAAAGCATCTGGCTAAACTAATATATGATAGTCAAAATCATTAGAGTTCAAGAAACTGCCAATTTTTAGTGTTATCCAAAATGAATTTGGATAAAGTTCAATATTGCTATTAAAGAAACAAGAAAAACTCCATATAGATATTACTGGTGAATACTGTAAGATTTTATCCAGTAATATTTCCCCGCCTACTGAAAATAGTACAAATCAAAGCATCTGGCTAAACTAATATATGATAGTCAAAATCATTAGAGTTCAAGAAACCGCCAATTTTAAGTGTTATCCAAAATGAATTTGGATAAAGTTCGATATTGCTATTAAAGAAACAAGTGCTTAATTTAGATTACAGTATTTAAAAAACTTCTCGACGGAATATGCAAGATATTCCTTATTACATAATATGCCATTGTTTGATTGAAATTGCTGACATTATTGAATTAACTATTGCTTTATTGATAGTTTTGGTATAGAGAAGCAAACGCAGGTTTACGTTAGATCGTTTCTTGTATTATTTTTCAAAACTTATAATTCCTGGGAAAAAATACTTTTTCAAAACCGGCATTTGGCATTATTGTACATGTGCTCTTTGGCAATTTTAACATTTTTCTCAAATTTAACTAAGAAATGGACTTAAAAAGAATTCATCGAGGATTTAAATGAGTGTAGATTTTTTTTTTAATTTTCGTTTACGGAGATCGAGTCAGGTCTATTCCAGCTTTGGGTTGTTTTTTAATTGTTAAATGTAGGCCTTATTTTTCATGGCAATATTCTATTCAATTTTTATAACCCTCCCACCCTCACCAATTGGCTAGTTGCTTGCTTTGCTTTCGTCTTAAGCTTTTAATTGTGCTTTTTAAAATCTACTGCCTGTTCAGTTCTGAGCTGAATTAGCTCATGCTTTATGTAGGGGAAGCTTCAATATCATTCTTATAAGCTTATATTATTTTGATATCTATATTGCTGGTATTATTGATATATAAAACAGTAATGTTTTTATGTAATTTTATTTACTATAGCAGTTATAATAGCTCATATGGGGTAGTAGTTTTCATATTCTACTTATAGCAGTTAGCTTATATAATGCCTTTTTTTTGCCTTTTAAAACAGGCTTAATATTCATTGTTCTAATGTTACATGTGTAATTTGTGTTTATTTGAAACTTGTAATAAATTGTTGCACCCAGTACACGTTTTATATGAAGGTCATAGTAAAGTGAATGAATAGGTGACTAAGACTTTCACGATCAAAGTCCCGTAACCCCAAAACATAGACCAGAGAACGGTAAATAGTGAATTTTAAAGGACAGTTTATCTTTAAAAATATGTCGTGATAAGAACCCATAACCACACATTAAAAAAAAAAACCTGTGAGCTCATAGGAGTTTCTATGAGCATATTCTTCTTTTTCTAAAATCCAAATTATCGAAATATACTTTATTAAGATGAGGACAACCCATGCTTTGCAAATTTTAGGGGGCCGCCACGCCCCTGGTTATTACGATTTACCTTCATATGAAGAGACAACTTCCAATGTAGACCTCAAACATAACACGATGAACTGTTCTCATGATAAACAGGCTTTCCAATTACACTAGCAGATTGCGTATGAAATTAAACACAATCTGATAAATACATCTGTTTTACCTTAGATTATATGTATATTGTACAATCGCCTTAGACAGTTCCATACACCAAGCACAACCGGATAACATTCTTAAATGTCGTATGCTATATGTTCTAATAAGATCGCTAAAAAGAGATCGATGAGACAGCAAAAAAAAAAAAAAAATCCAACGCAAAAATAAAGACGTCTACAGGTAAACAAACGGTTTTCAAATACGAACAAATATTGATACAACAATCGAACTCGTATTCAAAGTCTAGAAATGTTGTGCATAAAGTTAACAAAGGCTGTCAACAGCATCAATTCAGAAAGGACAAACGCATTAAATATAGCTAAAGCCAATCTGATGAAGTTCCTGACTAAAAAGGCATAATAACATGGGACGGGTTTAAATAAAAATTTGCCCTCTACCTTTCAATCTCGATCCGTGAAATAGCAAAATATCCATAGAAGTACGTACAGTTAAAATTTAATTCACAAAAAGCACTTAACTCTTTGTTACCGGTATGATATACATTAAAGCACAGATACAAATTATAGAAAGGATAATCTATTTGTTTGAGAAAGACCCTATTTCTGGGGTTTAATTCGCAAGAGTTATGACCGTGACAGAACACAACATCCACTATGTGCACTTGGAATAACTATCTTGTGTATGACGACGTGCTATGTTATGCGGAAAACGTACAAAAATCCCATATTTTTTCTTTCAGTTAACAGTAAATCTAAATCAATAATGCGAATAGTATAGGGACAACAGCTGCAGAAGTTTGTGATGCGGAACTAGAATGAAGCATCATCTTTACACGTTGTTATGTACATCTTTGAAGATTTGTAAAATTTCCTGCGGTTTTCTTAAATACATGGATTTTGTAATTATCTTTTAAACCTTGTCCCATTTATGTATTACAAAGCTAATATCAATTTTTTTTAATCAATTGAACTTTTGAACAATTGCTGATTGATTATATGCTACAGCTCTTAGATAAAACAAAATGTTACAGAATTTAAACAAGTGACATTATATACAAATAATGGAAACATGAACATGAGATGACATAATATTCAATATGGAAATATGTCGGGCAAAAGACAATCATACTACGATATTAGTCAATTAATTGCTTTGTCCCTAAAAGCAATTTGAAATACCGGACATATGGTAGTGAACCGACAATGTATCGAAAGAAATTATAAATTCAAGTATGTGTATGTTTTTTTTTGGATTAAATTTGGTTTGAGGAGAAATGTACTTTGATTATTTTGATGTGTTCTTTTTGAACATAATATATTTTAGAAAAACCTGTTGGAACGACAATAAACATTATTTTGAATGTCAATCATCAGGAAGAGTTTTTGCTTCCAGCAGAGCAATAACACAGCAGTTAATAAAATTTTTCAAATGTAATAATCTTAGGAACCATTAATTACAGTACTTCTGTGGAAGCACGCCATTTTGTCATGAATGTGATATGCTTTTTACAAATATGTTTAATGCATTTCAGAATTACATGACAATGTTTGTCAATTATAGAATTATAAGGTGAGAGAATACCCAACTCTATATGAATACAATAAATTCTCTGAAAGCCATGAAACATTGTATAGCTAAATTACCTTTTTTTATTTGAACCAAAGTTGCATTCTGCATGATAGTATTATAATTATCAAGATTATATCATCCTTTTATTAAATAAAATATGTTGTATTATAATCCCGAAACAAATTATATCGAACTCACTAGTTTGTAAAGTTGAAGTGGTTTGTTAATTTGTTAAAAAGTTTTTGATGCTAACTTTGCACTTAAAGATAAAGAACTAATCTGAATTTAACATCAATGTACTTCCATCTTGCATAATTTAACACGAATGCTTCATGTCTTAAACTTTGGTGCCTCCTTAAAACAATTTTGTAAATGTGCTTAAAATCATAGTTTAAAGAACACCTGCAATGAAACACAATGTTGAAAATCATTTAAATTTTTAAATCTTATGAAGGTTTATTTGTATTTTTACGATACATTTCACTGCACTTAAGTCTTAATTGTTTGATTGATGGACTTTGAATACACTTGCTATAATTCCATAACGCTTTTGTAATGAACTTCTGTTTACAGCTGACAATCCCTTTACATTCCAGTAAATCAAGTGCACTGTTTTGCAGAAAATCCAACCATTTGAAAAATGTAAAGATAAATGACGACCAGTTTACATGATACCTACCTCATCACCACAAAGATTTAATTTATTCACAATACATTAAGCGAAATATGCGGATAACAAGTAAGCCTGCAATCGCCCATTTTATTTCGCAATATTGTATCAGTATGAAAACGAGGACAGTGTGCCGTCCATTTATTGTCTTAGTCTCTTGTACAATAGTTTCTTGTGTGGTTTTGTGTAGAAAGCATTTGATAATCTAGGATTAAAATGTCAGTTTATAGACCGACATCAAATGCTTTCATTGAGTCATATAAGATGAGTGTAATTGGATTGGAATCGCACGAATAGCCAGATATGAATGCGTGATTTAGTGAAGTTAAGTCGGAAAGAGCATGGTTAACTTTATTTATTACTTGAAATTGGGCTTAGGAATAGCTTACAGTAAAGACGAGTGCTCTTAGATCGGTGGTGTTTTTTGTTGTTGTTGTTGTTGTTTGTTTTTTTTTTTGTGCTTAGTACTAATCTGGTGAGTCGAACCCTTTCCAACTGTTTGTTTAATTCGTTTTTATGTTGTGTTGTTTCACAATTGTTCCTGTTTAGTGGGAGGTTAAGCGCGCACAAAAATTATAACCCCATCACATTCTCTATGAGTCTGTTCAAATTGATACACATTTTGTAATATCAGTGACTTTAATAGCTTGTATTCATAATCTATGTTTTTCGAGTTGTTTCCTTATATGTTTGTAAATGATGTTTTCCAGCAGTTTTCATTGTACAAAGGTCAGGGAAGCTGGTCTAAAGTTTATAAACGCACATGAGATATTTGTGTTGAACCAGTCTTCAACTAGTATCTAAAACCTATAAAGTTTTGAAAGATTATGGGCATCACAAGGCTCCGTGTTGAAGACCGTACTGTGACCTTTAATGGTTTACTTTTATAAATTTTGACTTGGATGGAGAGTTGTCTCATTGGCACTCATACCACATCTTCTTATATCTATATATGGTGTTATTGCGGTTGTGCATTTTTTAAGTATTCTGTTGGATATGTCATATAGTCCATGGATATGTCATATAGTCCATGGATATGTCATATAGTCCAAACAATTTTGGTTGGTTTTCTTTTAAAAGTATTTTTTTCTAATGCGTTTTCTGCAATTGTAGTTTTTGTATTGATTTCTGATTATGTTTTGTGGAATGTAAAGACATATTGAAATTGTTGCAGTAGAATTTCGGCTTTCCTTTGTTTTATCCAGTATTGTCGGTTTCCCTGGATTTGATGCATTTCCAGAATGGCCCGGTGATATTTGTTAAAATACCTTTGGCACCATCTTACGGTTTTTATATATCACTCGTTGGCTATGCCCGTGTCTGTTTTGGATTTCAATGAACGTAATCTATGTATTACTGGTAAATTATTAAGTCAGGGATTTCGTTACCACACATTACTTAAAACCTTAACTAAATTCTTCCATAGATATAAAGATTAGGTTTTGTATTTGGTTGTACTTATTTCAAACGGGATAGCACATCCTCATTTTTACAGAGATGTTGTTTACCGAGCCCAAAAATTTAGAAACGATCCGGGTAAATTTATCGATTCTTTAAATAAACTTATTCTAAAAGGTTATCAATTCAACACTGTCATTAGATCTTTGAATATTGTTTTTATTGGTATTGATATTGATTTTGTTATCAGAAAATTAAAATCAAACTAAATATTATTTTTGTACACATATGCACATTCATGGCTCTACAATCTGTCGATACATGTATCTTAGCATTGCACAAGGTCATGTTTTTCTCTGACTGTTTATGACGTCTTTACACTAAATCCATTGCATGTTGGATGTGTACTGATTGATATTTTAGTCTTAGATGCATGTTTTTTTTGTTATTAGTTGTTATTGGCTTTGAGCTATCTGTCAGTAACTGCGAGTACTCTCAGATCTGTATTTAGTGTCTTTTTGTTGGGGGATGTATAAGTACCCGTCCACGTCCACTCTGTGTTTTACACTCTAAAAAATGTGTTTAGAGCCTAAACACTTTCCTAAACACATTTATGAAACCGATTTTTGACATGTTTTAAATCTAAACATGTTTAATATTTAATGTGCTAACAGCCTAAACGTGTCAAGCTATAAAGTGCTTAAACTGTAAACATGTTTAGCTGTAAAGCGTTTAGACTAGAAACACGTTTAGCTAAAAAGTGCTTAGACTGTAAACATGTTTAGTTGTGAATTGTTGTATCTGGAAACATGTTTAGCTGAGAAGTGTTTTGTCTGGAAACACGTTTAGCTGTGAAGTGTTTTGAATGTAAACATGTTTAGACCATAAAGGGTCGTGAAGAAACATGTTTATCATTTTATTGTGAGAAGCCGTTACTTCATTAGGCCCCAATTAAACTAATATTCCGGAAGGCTTGACTGTAAAACGTATGATAGCTCTCAATAAAACAGGTTTTCATACCATCACAAAAAGGAGCCAATGCATCAAACTAAGAAACTGGAATTTCCATATCAAATTGAATGTGACCAATACCTTTTCAATCTCAATGAGTTTTTTCTTTAATTCATTTCACGTCATTCGACTATTGCATTTTTTCTTCATTTTAAATATTCGTAAAACAGTCTAGAACTTTTGAAATGAAATTATCATTATGCTAATTCTAGCTTTAAAAACAAAATTACAACATATAAAACAAAGGAATTTATGTTATCATTTATTTCCAGTTTATCATTGAACACAATCAAAAATAAATTCATATCAAGGTACATGTACATAATATTGACCAATCTTCTACTTGTACCCCATCCCTACAACAAAACAATTTGAAAATGTCCTGTTTTCATTTCACAGGTCAATAAGAGCTTCTCCTTTCTTAGTACCCAACTGCTGGTCAATGGCCTGAAATATAGAAAAATATTGATAATCAACTAAGTAGAGTTAATCTAAAAATATAAGAATACGAACTACACCACCAAAAAGTAATAGCATGGTTTTAAGATCCAGATAACAACATTAGGACCGTGGTATAAAAACATAAATTTACTGATGAATCAATTGATATTTTTTAATATAAAACTTCTTGTCATGCTTAATTTTATTCATTTGATCAAATATATATTGGCATTTTTAAAATCAAATACACTATTGATTCTTACCTAGCAGCATATTTGCTACTGTTCTTTATCTCCTCTTTTAGTATGCCAAGACAGATGATGATTTCCTCTGCACTTCTCTCATCTAGAATAGAACAATACATATGAATAAAATTATAAAAAAAAATAAAATCACAACCGCTTATAACTATTGAAATAAACAAGCATCTTTCTATTTATTTTGAGGAAATGTTGATTGTGCATATCGGAAGTGCTTACGAAAACAATGAACTCGATATGACACTGGTTTTGCGAATGATGCACCTCATCCTGATAAGACTCGGCAGATTCCGCTACCCTTCATGTTCCATTATAATCTGCCGAGGAGTACCGAACGAAAATTATCCTCACAAACTCCTTTCCAAGAACATATATAAATAAAAAAATAAATGCAAACTTGCATGATAGAACATTAAACAACTCTTATCATCTATACACAAGATAGTTTGAACACTTTAAGCTCTTACAAGCACTTGTTTCGTGGGATGGTACCCCCTTTTCTCTCCTGCATTGACTATACGGTAGTGTACTTGTAAATAATGCTTATAACTGTCAATAATCATTTAAAATTGGCAGTACAAAATAAAAGACAGTATAATCATAACTCCTTACCTTTCTGAAACAGTCAAGTTACGGTCAGTTATGGTCAGAAGTAAACAGCGTGGCCTTTGACTTCGGGTTCTTTGTTTCTTCTTCCCGCTCAAAAATTAGCACGTGATATGAATGCCGTATTCGGCCTAAATGTGTTGTAATTCTAAACGTGTTTAGGAAAGTGTCTAAATATTGAAAGTGCTTAGAGTTTAAACACGTTTAGCTTTATATACTTGACAAAGTAGCTAAACATGTTCAGCACAGCAACATGTTTATTGAAAAGTGCTGAGAGCCAAAACATGTTTATTGCGAAGTGCTGAGAGCCAAAACATGTTTATTTTTTTATGTTTAGAAGTTAAACACTTTCCTAAGCACATAAGTCTTGCAACACGTTTAAATTCTAAACAGAATTTTTACAGTGTAGTTAGATGTATTTCTATTTGTATTCATCTGATGAGTTAAACCTTTTTCAACTGATTTTTATATTTTGTTCTTATGTTGTACTGTTACACCACTGTCCCAGGTTAGGGGAGGGTTGGCGCCTTCAAACGAGTTTAACCCCGCAACATTTTGTATGTGCATGTCCCAAGTCAGGAGCCTGTAATTCAGTGGTTGTCGTTTGTTGCTGTGTAACATATTTGTTTTTCGTTCATTATTTTGTACATAAATTAGGCCAGGTCGTTAGTTTTCTCGTTTGAATTGTTTTACATTTGTCATTGCGGGGCCTTTTATAGCTGACTTTGCGGTATGGGCTTTGCTCGTTGTTGAAGGTCGTGCTGTGACCTATAGTTTTTAATTTCTGTGTCATTTAGTCTCTTGTGGAAAGTTGTCTCATTGGCAATCATACCACATCTTCTTTTTATATTTGGTGTATGTGTGGTTGATGTATGACAATTCTGATTCGATATGAACTTATTCGATATTCTGAAAGTAATCAAATACCGTCTCCTTGTAACCCCACGTTACCAGGGTCAGTGCTATTAGGCGGGGCATTTGTTTGACATGTCCGGATTGACGGTTAAATTCCATATCAAACGTCGAGAGAGAAAGATGGGTTAGTGTTTATTAAAATCCAGTGATATATTTCATTCAAGGACGAAAACATATTGATTTGATATGAATATGGAAATGAGCTTTGCACTTGAGGTTAGATCTCTTCGACAGGACCAGCAAGGCGATTTTAAATGCTTTAAACATTAAAGATTATCTATGATAAATGTAACTTAAATTTTGCTAAAATTCGAATTAGTAATAGTGGCCTAAAAATTGAACATGATTGGCATAACAACTCATTTGGATCAGAGAAACACAAGCTCCCACGGGTTTTTTCCCACAACAAAAGAACATATATACCAACAATAAAACAATGCATGCAATGTTAATAACATATATAAAGATTGCAGGCTTGTTTTGTAAAAATTATATCTAATAAATAAAAATCTCAATGGATTTAAAATTTCCTGGTACGTGTATAAAAAACAATAAAAGGTAAGAACAATTAAGAATAATCGTGTTCATCTACATTCTACGACAGTCATATTTGCAGGCACTCCAATTCCAATTTAACATCAAATTTCTAAATTGATTAAAATAAGTTTCCTTTCAGATTAGTAAACTATTAAAAAGTTCGTATTCGTGGTAATATATAATTATGAACCTGCGCAAAAAAAAAAAAGATTAAGATATTTTTGAAATATTGTATTGACAGTATTTAGTATTTTTGATTATTTACAAGTGGTCAACAGTTTTTGTCTTCTGTTTTTATACAAAAAAAAACAGTTAACCCGTTGCTTGAGATGTGCGTCCGTTTGGCTGTATTGAATGTATAGAAACGCAGACATATCCGGTCGGAATGGGACATGAAATCCGATGCCCCTTGTAGAGTGAGTGCCATGCTCTATGCATATAAGAGAACCATTTGCAATAACCGAGGGGTTCGTAGCTGGTCTGTTGCAAAGCCAACATATCATCAATTTCCAGTTGCAGTCTAAATTTTCGCCTTCATCCGGTCGACCTAACTTGAACAACCTATATGTATATTTAAAATCTTACATAAACATGCCAATTGCGAAAAATTAATTACGTCAGTGAGACTAGCAATCCAATCAACACGTTCTAATGAGGCAAATATACATTCCACAATTAATGCTAGGTGTATATACAGTATGTCAAGGTTTAAAACGTCTCGAATCATGTCAAGAAAGAAGTTATCAAAGATCTTTAATATATAACAAATATCGAATTATTTTTAAATTAGCAGAAAAAAATCAGTTGAGAAAAACATCGATAAGTAACGATATGTCCACTCGTACAGCTATATATTCAATATGAAATCATTTCCAGCGAATTAAAGTTTGATGAATTTCTTAATATCAGAACGAGTGGTGAATAAATTGTTTCAAACTTAATTGAGAAATAAGGTTCACATATAATTTTTGGCGTGTCATTTCGTTGACGGTACCTATTAACAAAAAAAGAATTTCGATTCTAAAAACAATTTCCGTCTGGCTTTTTCATCTTTGTTTTCTTTAACCGTTTAATATTAACTGCCATTTAATGGTTGGCCATATGTATACTCGGCAAATACCATGTAAAAATCCTGACTGCAATTTTTTTTAACGAGATTTCGGAATTTTCATTCAATCAGAAAAGCAATTTAATTGTTTTCGCCAAGAAAGCCAAAATAATGTACAAAATAACAAGTGTTTGGTGTTGTTTGTTTGACAGAAAGAAGCTACGAGTGTTTACCAAAGATAACGGTCACGTGATAATGACAATAATGACATTCTTTCTGCCAAACAACGGTCTGCTCAAGCTTATTTGTAGTGCTTCAATACTCTTTTACTACGTATATTGAAGGATTGGTTGATGATTATAAAAATAAGATGCGGTATGATTGCCAATGAGACAACTCTCCACAAGAGACCAAATAACACAGAAATTAACAACTATAGGTCACCGTACGGCC
Source organism: Mytilus californianus (assembly GCF_021869535.1). Lineage (NCBI taxonomy): Eukaryota > Metazoa > Mollusca > Bivalvia > Mytilida > Mytilidae > Mytilus > Mytilus californianus. The sequence goes on from NW_026262679.1 coordinate 28,725,556, forward strand.
TTCAACAATGAGCAAAGCCCATACCGCATAGTCAGCTATAAAAGGCCCCGAAATGACAAATGTAAAACAATTCAAACGAGAAAAATAACGGCCTGATTTATGTACAAAATAGTGAACGAAAAACAAATATGTTACACAGCAACAAATGACAACCACTGATGTTTGCTTTACGCTGCATCAACGCAAAAAGACTATATCGCAGCGAGAGATCATTCATATATATACATACAGGTGTAGTATATTAAAGGAAGATGATAGTTCGATATTTCTTAAAGGATGAAACATAGTACACTAAATAAGGTTTTCTATGCATGTATGATTATAAGGTGTACGCCAATGAGACGTGTACAGTAACCAAATTTTTGATTGAAGTAAACATTTATTCACAACTTCCACAGAGTCGAATCAATTTAGTGCTTTTAAAATAAATTAACAAATCTAATGTTGATGACCGTTTTAGGATCTCAAGATGTCTTTAAGTTCTTTTGTGTCGCTGGGCTGCTGCCTGATGGACTTATGCCCCTCGACTCCTTTTATTCATATTTACAAGAAACATTTAAATATGGAATTATTTTTTTATTGCATGCTTTCTAGTCTGTCAAGCAAGTTTCCGAATCATAATAAGGATCTAACTAACTACCTGTACCGTACTATGTACATATTGATCGTATCTGCCATTTAATAACACGTCTCCCTTGAACTGCATGTATCAAATTCCTGACATGTGCTTCCTTTCCAGGACATGGAAATTGTTATCAGTAGACCAAGAGATTAGTTTTGCTGGAGTTTTATTAACTTCTAAATTATCATGTTGCCATCGGGGAAAACATTTGATGTAACACAATTATGTTGTTGGTTTATTACTTCACGACAAAATTGTTGCTTGCAAGTTAGCCATGTCTGAAAGATAGTCTTTCAGAAATGTTATCAAGGATTTACTAAATACGGTTGAATTCATGCCATAAACGTATATTCGGGAATGGAAACATATCATATTTTTTTGTGTTTCTGTATATTGAGAAAGATTCATACCTAAGTAACTCGACCTCTACAGACAAAGATAAGTACTCGGTTTCCAATACAAACTATTGATTTTGAATTTGAATCATAAAAGATGTGAGGTATGTATCTATACCTATAAGCCTGTAGTAAAATGAACCCACTATACTTACGCACAAACGCACAACCTCTAGAGCTTGACAAACGGACTTCAATAAATAATGAACAAGTGTGTAAACAATGTGTTGAGTATCTATTGACCTTCCCAGAAAGACTGTTAAAATTTCTGTATTTCCTACAACTTCAGATAATATACAGACATGCGTATCAGTTATGTTCTGTGATGATACATTTCTATAAGGACTACCTCTTAGTTCGTGATACTAGTTTTTTAACTCACAAAAAGTCATGTTTGAAGAATGAGCTCATTCTGCCAGAAACTCCTGTCATGGTTTCTTTCAAAGCATTTCCTTTCAAATAAATTCTTTACATATAAAAGTATGCCATCAATGAAGATTTATCTTAAAAGATGCTATATAACAATAAAAAGATTTGGTATGATTGCCAGTGAGACACCTCTCCACCAGAGACCAAATAACATAGAAGATCAACAATAGATCATCGTACCGCCTTCAACAATGAACACAACCAATACTGCATAGCAAGCTATAAAAGACCACGAAATGACAAATGTAAAACAATTCAAACGAGAAAACTAACGACCTAACTTGTGTACAAAACAATAAACGAAAAATAAAAACAAATACAGCAATAAACGACAACCACTAAATTACTCCTGAATAGCGACAGGCGCATACATAATGGGGCGGGGTTGAACATGTTTGCGGTGCACAACCCTCCCCTAACCTGGGACAGAGGTGTAACAGCACAACAGAGGAACAAATTGTGAAAATAAGCCGAAAATGGCTTAACTCATCATATCAATAAAAAGCAACAAAACAACTAGCAAAAACACTAGACACAAAGTACAGATCTGAGAGTACTCCCAGTTACTATTTATCATACTTGACTAAGGCAAAAAGAACGTGTCTTTAGAGATAATTAAATGGATATGTTAAGCTTATAAAAATATGCATATGGTCCTTCAAATACATACAGTAGCAGAAAATGTTTACGCTGTCAAAGTGCATTAAGTTGCTTAAGGCGACACAAGGACCATTTTGAACTTCACTTAAGGTGAAATCACTTTAGTTTACCGTTACTAGCTTTGCATTTTCTAGAAATATGATAAAAATCTTTCTCTTTTCATGAATTGAAAGATAATCAAATATAAAGGAATATGCCTATCATCCACCCCCTAAAAATGGATAAAACTTAAAAGGATGTGGCTGTTTAAAGGAGTGTGGATATACAAATTCTGAGATAAAGGCCGATATAGTTTAACAGCTTGAAACTATACATGAGAATCAAGAATACTAGTAGTATGGACATGCACATTCGTTGAATGGGAAGGAGCAGCGATATAAAATCGCTCTGCTAACGGTTATTGTCGTCAAAAGTAGTTTCATCTATATGCATTGCACAGATTGGAATGTTAGTTTTGTTAATGTAAGAATTGAGCTTTCATAACTTATCAGCACAAGAAGGACAACTCTGGTGTGTTGAACATTTACTCTTTGTCCATTTTTTTTTTCGAATTTTCGAATTTCTGTTAAACATATCAAAAATATAAAACATACAAGATGCGCGATTGAAACAATTATCTTGTAAGAAAGGGGACATATTGCATATATAATATCACTTTACGTCTTATAAAATGACATCAGAAAACTAAACTTGGAACAACTAGCAGTATGATATATAGATAATTATAGACAAATATGATAAAAATATACTGGCAAGCCGGGTTTGGTACATTCAGTGTAGAAGTAGAAAAAATAGAAGAATGATATTTGTGTCGTTGGGTTGATGTCTCATTGACGTATATTTATAGATATATTATTGTATGCAGTTATCAGAAATCGTGGTCAGTAGAACAATAAAAATTTCATACATAAGTTGTAGAGATCCTCAGTTTGATAGTATAACAAGAACAACATATTTTACGAATCCTGTAGGTGTTTGAAGATACTCCAAAATCATTCGATTGATTGATTGTTGGTGTTTAACGCTACTTTCAGCCCTCATGGCTATATCAAAGTAGTCAGTTTTTATTGGTGGATGAAGCCGGAGTACCTTCGGCATGAGAACTGGTAATTCTGGTCAATTAAGATAGTAGAAGTCGAACGTAGCTGCCAAGAGCGTGTTTCAAACTCACAACCTCAATTATTTACAGGCTAGTAATTATAATTACTGTTGATGAACTGCTTAGACTACTCGACCCCGAAATCATTAGAAAAGTAAAAACATTATTTAACATGAGACTGAAAAGAAGACTGAATCACCAACCTGGTACATATGAACATACTTAGATTGGCACCCACTTCCGATGTCAACTCCTCTCTTAATTCACGATTTCGAAGTCTGAAGACAAACCATGAATCATCTGTGCACATTATTAATTTAATTTATGAAAACTTGAAAAAAGAGATGTTTGCATGTTCATATGGAATCCAATGTTGAACTATGTTATGCGGTGACGGCCATCTTTGATTTTGAAACGCCATAAATGTCAAATAAATTTGGTGGATCATTTTATTGACATTCATGCATAATATTAATCAATTTGAAATACTTTCCAAGAAAGACAAACAAATGTTTGTATTCTTTCCTTAAAGGGTTATATTAGGGCCTTAAATGCCAACCGGCATGAAGAGGATAGTTGAGGTGAAGGTGAGGGTTCTATATTAAATAGCCGTTGTTGCCATCATTGATTACAGATCAGTATAAAATGTTGATATCTATGCATATTATTTACATAGTTATAAACAGTCTTTCTAGTAACACTATAGAAACACCTATAAGTAATAATTTACATTTTCTATACGTTAGTTAAGTAAAGCAGATAACAGGAAAAAACTGCTAAAACGCAAGTGCTTTCACATCTTTGATGTTATATTACACTCATGTTTCGCAACTTGACGCTTTTTGAACTCACCTGTTCATTAGTACAAGTAAAATCAATTACATTAAAAATCAGATCTGCATATTGAACTTAATATTTTTATTTTTGCTAATAGCATTTTTACAATTTACCAAGATGAGTATGTTCGCATGTGATAAATGAAACACTGTTTCTTTGATTTGAATACAAATGTTCTTTCAGAAATAATGCATTTCTATTGCACAAAATCTTTTGCTGATACACCCACCTGTCTTAATTTTTTTTAACGGCAACTGCACATTGAAATTGTTTAGAGTCTCTGGTGTCCAAAATGATGCGATGATCCACTATACGGCGACGAAGAAAGAGTCTGATAGGTTGGCGAATAATATGAATCTGCGGTACTTGATGACATTGGATGGCTGAACGGTGCAGCGACATGCTGTCCAAAACTTGTACCAAATGCAGAATTCAGAGAATGTTCACTTTGAGTTTGAGGAGCATATCCTGAAAATGGCGTCCATTTAAATGCATTTGTATCAGCTGTAAATGGATATTGATGAGAATGTAATGGCGGTGGAACCGGAAGTGCAGAATGAGACCCATACAGGTGACCAAACGGGTTTTTGCTGTAGTCGTCTGATTTTTTATTCTTTTTGAAACGTGATGATCTTCTCAGGAAACTGCCATTGCCAAACATATCCTTACAATCTGGATGAATTGCCCAATAACTTCCCTTTCCTGGGCGTCCCGCAGCACGTGGAACTTTAATAAAACAATCGTTTAGAGAAAGGTTATGTCTTACGGAATTCTGCCATCTTTGTTGGTCTTTTTGATAATATGGAAATCGATTCATTATAAACTGATAAATTTCATTTAACGACATCATTCCTGTTGGCGCACTTTCAATTGCCATCGTTACTAAGGCAATGTATGAATATGGAGGTTTCACATCAGCCGAAAATTGTCTAGCAGCTTGTGAAGATATTGATTTTAAGTTCCCTGATGTCTGTTGTCCGGATGTAGACAAGATTTCTGACTCCTGGTCATAACTGTTATCATCTGTTGAATTCGGAGTTGTTTTTCCTGTTTCATAATAAACACTTTCTCTTCGTCCAAGCTTTTCTTCCTTACAATTATTAAAGTTCCCTGGCACTTGGTTATGTGTTTCTGTATTGTTTATGGTGCCAGGTTCAATTAAACGAAATGATTCCATGACCCAATCTGTGTTAAGCTAAATATATTTTTTTCGTTCTCTCATATATATTATACTCTAAATAATATTAGCACAGGACAATATACGTTACTCTTACAGTCATATCTTAAATGTCTCATGTATGTAAAATTCTAAGTAGTAATAAAAACATAATAGCCATTGAAAAGGCGAATAATATGAGAAGAAAGTTAAATTTCAAAATCGTTAATAGCGCTTCATTTCTATTCTTTAAAGTTTTAATGTTCTCAAAACATTAATTGCCTTTTGCCACTGGGAAATATCAATATTTTGTTTGTGTATTATTACATGTATAGACTAATCAGAGAAAGATTGTCAATTTGAGTCCATGGGTTATGTCTTTAAGAGCCTCATTGCCAATCACATGCATATGCATATACATATTGATGAAAAACTATATAAGAATATATAAGTTTCAGGTTCAACTCAAAATACATGATTTTGAGAATTTCAATTTTATATAAACTTGTGCATTGCAATGCATGTCTGACTCATTAAAATGTCACTATAGGGGCAAACTCCGCCTAGTTATCGAGTTCAGCGAGAAGAGAACCTAGACTAGAGTATAACGAGAGACCCATTTAGAAAAAAAGGTCACGATATTACAATAACAGTAGTTTATAAATTTTGACCCTCTGTGGAAAATATTGATAAAGGGTCAAAATTTATAAACTACTTGTATTGTAATATCGTACGGAAAAGAGCACGAACACTTCAAATATGTTAAACAAAGCGCCTGTGACTAGGATTGGCAACATTGAAGCATTTCAGAAAAGGTGCACTGTTATGAATTGTGCAGCTACAGATGTAATTTAACAAAGCGTTGATAGTTTTATTCTTTAAATCATTATAAAAGAAAAAAAGCCCGAACGGTTCATTTTACCGTGCCATTAAGCTTAATTTCACACGTTATTTTCAACCTATATTAAATTAACCATTATAATGTTTGTTTTGGGATTTTCGTTTAAACTCTTTCATTCAAACAAAATGTGGTAATCATTAAATGACTTTAAACCCTTAGATAAATAAAAGTAATCATTTAAAATAAAAGCAACCGAAATTTGTATAACGTGTTACCGTATTATGTGAACAAAAAGTTGAAACAACATAAAAATGCCAACTGTATATGTACGACTTTCAGTGTGAATAAAGCGATCGAAAGTTACTTGACTCAAAGAAGACTGAGCATTCAATTTTTGCTATCAATATTTAAGAAAAATCTATGCATTTGTAACTGGAGATTTAGTGATTTAAGACACAATTAAGAATTTTTTTCGTCGATTTTATGTTCTTTTTATACAAATGTGTATCTATTTTGAAGAAATAAATTCAGTTATATTTAAAAAAGTAAAAGAGAAAAATGCAGCTTCTTATATCTATGTTTTTGATTTTTAACTGTACCTTGACCTGAAAAGAAAATCCTTGAACAAACAATATAGTAATAATAATGGTTTATTTAATACAGACTGAAAATAATAGCATTTTAAAAACTTCAAAGATTGAAAGAATTAGTCGAAATTTATTTCGTCATGGTTTACGTAGAAAAATTAAGTATAGTATTTTGACAAAAAGTCAGGACACTCAAGCTAAATTAAAAGATGAGAGAAAAAAAATAAAGTTTGTTCATTATGATGTAAATGAAATATTTATGGTAAGAAATGTCTAGTAGTTTCAAATAAAAAAACACATCTATTTTATGTTATATTATAAGAAAGAGTTATATTTACTAACATTGATTTTGTTTTCAATAAATTGATATGCTTTGTTATACAGTTATGAATTTTTTTTAGGCCTATATCATGTCGATACTTAAATTTTTGCATTGCCAAAGGTCATCATGTTCTAAGTCTTTACACTGATTCCATTGGCTGTGAACTGATTGATGATTAAGTCTGGTAAAATAGCATTTATTTATTAGTTGTAGTGAGCTTTATGATATAGTTTTCAGTAACTGCTAGTCTCTTAGGTCGGTGCTTTGGGTCTTTTGTCTTATTGTTGGTTGCTGTTGTGCTTCGTAGCGATCAGATGAGTCAAGTCCTTTCCAACTGAAGCTATTGGTTGTAGTCGATATGCATGCCATCTTAAAATTATTACTAAACAACATTCCTGATTGGTTGCCTGTTGGGGTGGTTAAGCTTTTATTGGCTTGAACGAGTTCTAAAATTTAGAATACGCCAGGATTTGGGAAGAAATTATAAACAGTTGGTCTGATTGGTTGCTTATTTGTGTGGTTAAGCTTTTATTGGCTTGAATGAGTTATAAAATTTAGAATACGCCAGGATTTGGGAAGAAATTATAAACGGTTGGTCTGATTGGTTGCTTGTTGGTGTGGTTAAGCTTTTATTGTATTGACTTGAATGAGTTATAAAATTTAGAATACGCCAGGATTTGGGAAGAAATTATAAACGGTTGGTCTGATTGGTTGCTTATTTGTGTGGTTAAGCTTTTATTGGCTTGAATGAGTTCTAAAATTTAGAATACGCCAGGATTTGGGAAGAAATTATAAACGGTTGTTCTGATTGGTTGCTTGTTTGTGTGGTTAAGCTTTTATTGGCTTGAATGAGTTATAAAATCTAGAATACGCCAAGATTTGGGAAGAAATTATAAACGGTTGGTCTGATTGGTTGCTTGTTGGTGTGGTTAAGCTTTTATTGTATTGACTTGAATGAGTTCTAAAATTTAGAATACGCCAGGATTTGGGAAGAAATTATAAACGGTTGGTCTGATTGGTTGCTTGTTTGTGTGGTTAAGCTTTTATTGGCTTGAATGAGTTCTAAAATTTAGAATACGCCAGGATTTGGGAAGAAATTATAAACGGTTGGTCTGACAGTATGGGTACTCGAGACCCGATCGATGAATATGTTGCTATAGGATCACATATCGTTAGATAAGCACTGATAGTCAAAATTGATACATGTATTGTTAGGCAATTCCTTTCCTTTAATCTGTATAACACAGTTTATTTCCTATGTATGATGAGTATATATGGTGTTTATATCATATCATCGGTCATTATCTTATATATTCTATGAAAATGATGGCTCTGTTCGCTGTGTCGTTTACTCGATATTGACCTATAATAAGTTATTAGACATTTATTAAAAGTAATTAGTTAAACTATCATTTCTGCTATCACATTATACTATTTAGAAAGTATGTGTCAAAAATGGCATTAAAATAGTTAAACAACCAACACACAAGTAGAAGTATATAACGTGCAACCATCGGAACACGTGAATTTTAAAGCATAATGATTAATTTGTGGGTTACTCTCGCTGTGTACTTTAGGTGATGATGAAGTTGAGACGGTATCAATTTACTTGTCCCGAAGGAAATGATTTAATTCATAACAGAGAGTAAACAACTTCAGTCAGAGTTGACGGTATAGCGTGTCAGCCAATCAACGAGATTCCAATTTAACCTCCTCTGTTTAAGTTTGTATAACTATTTTATGTTGCATATGCGGGACCCTAAAAACGGATCATATTCCCTGTTAGGTCGCATTTTATATCATATTACTAATAATAATGGAACTCAAATCAAATGAAAGTATCCGAAAATCAAAAATGATTATAAATTCTTTTGATATAATTACTTAATGAGTACCAATTTTACCACTGTCGGTGTTGAAATATCTACTAAATAACGATTTGACTAGGTACAAAATGTAAACTGCACTAAATAGACAAAAACTCCTAAGTTGGTTGATCGAGTCATAATGATAAAGCGCGGTATGTGCGTCATAGATATTTATTAATGGCTAGCCATAAATATTTATGCTTAGGCATAAATCGATTTATGCCTAACCATAAATTCATTTAAGGCTAGCCTTAAATGATTTATGCATAGGCATAAATACTTATGGCTAGCCTTAAATGAATTATGCTTAGGCATAAATACTTATAGCTAGCCTTAAATTGATTTATGCCTAGGCATAAGTACTTACGCCTAGCCATAATTCGATTTTTGCCTAGGCATAAATACTTATGGATAGCCATAAGTCATTATGCCTAGGTATAATTAAATTTTTTTTACCAATCATATGCCATGTTAGAACTGTGATTAATATAGCGAAATAATGGTTTTTCACGTTTTCTTTAATTACTGTACATGTACAGATGAAATTGAATTGGTAGAATGTTTTTGATTTGTTTTCTTGTTTGTATATAAACAAGAAACTAAAACATAAGTCGTCTAAACTGCGCATGTATACTAAACAAAAAAATGCTCATTATCGGATATATGGCACAGAAAAAAATAAAGTAAATTGTCTAAAAGTCCGTTTATTTTACACGAATTTGCTCGACATAGCAGTTTTGAGAAAATCTGTGTCAGGGTGCTGGTGATTTTTGAACATATGTTGATATTATTGTGATTTAAATGACAAAATCAACTGCCCGTGGCAACACATGTATTCAAAAGTAATTGCGACACCGATTTGAACCATAGACACGTTCTTTATTTATTGTACAAACTGTTTAAGCGTTTCAAATATCGAAACTACATATTATTTAAAAGGCAACACAGTTTTTTCAATATCATTTGAAAATGTATTTCATTATTGCTAGCATATACATTCATTTTTTTTTCAATAAAGCTTGCTTCTCAAACACAATTCATATATATCGTATAAATGCGTGTTCTATAATGATAAAGCCTATGTTACGTTGAATCTGATTGGACAAGGCTATATATTATGCCTAGGCATAAATATTTATGGCTAACCATAAATAGATTTATGGCTAGCCTTAAATAATTAAGGCTAGGCATAAATCGAATTATGGCTAGGCATAAGTATTTATGCCTAGGATTAAATCGATTTAAGGCTAGCCATAAATAATTATGTCTAGGCATAAATCGATTTAAAGCTAGCCATAAATAATTATGCCTAGGCATAAATCATTTAAGGCTAACCTTAAATGGATTTATGGTTAGGCATAAATCGGTTTATGCCTAGGCATAAATATTTATGGCTAGCCATAAATAAATATTAATGACGCACATACCGCGTCATATAATGATGATTGTGGCTATATTGGGTTAAAATTTTATGTATCCAAGAAAGAGTTTTCAGCACATACTTTTGACTGGTGAATATATACGTACACTTACCTAATGTCTGTATAATTTTGACCTTATGTATTTTATTGAAAACAAATTCTAAGCAATAATCAAGAATCCTTGTATATAATCATACATTATGTAGTTATGTCAATTATTAATATTTAAATAATATCACTCAAACACTGAGAGTTTTGGAACAAAACAAGTATTCCATTTAGTTAAATTAGGACACAATGAGAATGTTTAATTTCTACTGGTGTTTAAATCTAAATCAGTGACAAAAAAGGGACATTATAGTGTCAAATCAAACTTGTGTACCACCTATTACCATGAAATTAGAAAAGTTCCCAAAAGGGTGCCATACATATCATTTTTTCAAAATAAAAAAAAAAAAAACGAATGAAATCAAGATTAGTTTTTCATATTCAATATATTATTTTTATCAAGTAAGGTATGGGTAAACTAAGTTGTTTTAAAGATGAAAATTGACTGATTTCTAATCAGATTGAATAGGAATCTATGTGGCATCATGTTATTTTTGACATAATTAAGATTCAAAATCAGAGGCCAAATAATCTTTATTTTTTAGTTATGAAATTTGAAGAGATGTGGCCTTGTAGTTTTAGAGGAAAACAAAAAACCAGAAACCCTGTCAATGATTGTCTTTTGTAATATCTTAATGTTTTTTTTTGTTATTTGAAAAATTTGTGTTTGATTGAATCCTTTGTTATTATCTGTAAATTTCATTCATAACTTTTTTGGACTTGGAGCAATTAAGAGCTTGACATATTGTATATATATATATAGACACTGGTCTATTATTGAAACCTCGTCCTCAAGCCTTTAGGTTATTTGTGTCTATGGGTTGATGTCTCATTGACATCCCCTACATCACTTTTTATTCAACTAAAATACAAAATAAGACAATGAAGAATTTTTAACACAGAGTTTGGTTTATAAATTTGGTGAAGTTATTTCAGAGGGGAAAATGAAAATTCCTAAAGATAACTGATGATAGATATATAATGACAACAAGATACAGTTTACACTGGCCATTTGATCAGGTGAGCTAATAGTGGACTTCTCTCTGGTTCTGTATAAAATAAGGCTTCTTAGAATTCAAAACGTTTTGACATATGACTTACAAAATTTATGTATCCCTCTATCACGTCTCTGTTTGATGGTTTCAATTTTTTCCTCTATGAAATATGGAAATGTAATAATGCTATAAGACATGATTCTTTAAGGTAGCATATAAGATTACAGGAGGAATAAGACATCATTTAATCCTGAAATTTTATATTTGCTCAAATGTGATGTTACACCTGTTCAGTGTCCCAGTTTAGATATGGGAGAGTTGAGAGCTCACATACATTTTTAACACCACCACGTTCTTTATGTGCCTGTCCAAAGCCTGCAGACTTTAGTCCAGTGGTTGTCATTGGTTACTGTCTGCCATATTTTCTCTTTTTATTAATGTTATCAGGTCATTAGCTTTTTTTTCACATATTATTATCTGGCATTAAAGGGGCATTAGCTGTCGAATTCATGTTCACTGATTTGACTCGTTTCTCATATTTGATTCATAACATATTAAAATGTATATCCAAATTACAAAAAGTCCAAAAGAAACAATTAACAATGCATGAACTTGTTACAATATATCAGGATTTTGTGTGTATTTTAGATTTATAATAAACCGTCCAGATGACCTCCTAAGAACGTTGTTGTCAAATGACCCTATATAAACCTAAATTTTAATTCAAATACACAGACAGCACATGCAACAATAAAATGACTATTTTTCTAGGTCTGTTTGATTTCATGTCATAGAATAAAAAAATATGTAAATCATCCATTTACCTGTAAAACAAGGATTTTTTGTGGACCAAATCATTCAAGGAAATGGTTCTTCTCTGTGGCTCTCTTGTTTCACTTTTCAATTCTGACATTCTTTTCTTTTTAATAATTGCACATGTATAGATTTGTATAAACAATCTCCAGCTACGATTCAATTAAATTCACATCCAAACAAATGAAGTTGAATTATTGACTTGCAAGCCAAAAATGCATCAGAGATATTTTTCATTAGCTTATTTTGACAAAACTGAACCAAAATGACTGCTAACGGAAATATTATTTCAATATTCTGCTTTACAGATGTTTAAAAAAACAAAAAAAAACCAATTGTCTGAACCATAGATTATGTCCCTTTAATAGCTTACTATACAGTATGAGTTTTGTTTATTGTTGACCTTTGCTTGTTAGCATCCTTGTCCTTTTGTCTTTTGGTGGATTGCGGTCTCATTTGCAATCATTCCACATCTTCTTATTCAATAAGATTTTTATTTTATTTCTCAAGTTTTAAATGTTGCATTGCATTCCTGTAGAAGTAAAGTAAAGGCATACCGTTGGTTTTCCCGTTTGAATGGTTTTACACTAGTAATTTTTGGGGCCCTTTAAAGCTTGCTGTTCGGTGTGAGCCAAGGCTCCGTGTTGAAGACTGTACATTGACCTATAATGGTTTACTTTTATTAATTTTGACTTGGATGGAGAGTTGTCTCATTGGCACTCATACCACATCTTCTTATATCTATATACAATAGTAAACTGTTGACAAATATGGCTCACCTTTTTGTAATTATGATAGTATAATGCCAATCTTGATATTAAAATGGCAATAACTTTTATGGGGGGGGGGGGGGCTAGGTTGAAAAATTTTGTCCTGCATTTTTTTTAGGTTGTAATCTCTGTCCTGCCTTTTTATTTTTCACTCTATTCAGTCCTGCCTTTTTTTTTATTAGTTTATCCTGACTTTTTTTACATAAATTGTCATCCGGCCTTTTTTTTTTTGCCAAGTTGGTCATCCTGCCTTTTTTTTTACTCAAAACTCCTGTCCTGCCTTTTTTTCAAATTTCATCCTAGCCCCCCCCCCCATAAAAATCAAATGGTAGCTCCCTTAGTTCCCTTTAAACTCACTTAAACACAAACTTTAACTTGTAAACAATGCAAAACATTCAAAGTCCTAGACCATGACTTTGGGGGCTGGACCAAATAATCTCCATGGAAATGAGATGTGCCAATGCTAATACAACTGCATACCAAATATCATAAATTAGCTACTTGTGGTTCCCCTTAAACTGTACTAATCACAAACTAATACATGTTATCTAAGCAAATGTTTCAAAGTTAATAGACCATGACTGAGGGGGCAGGGCCAAATAATCTCCATCGAAATGAGATGCACCAATGCTTATACAATGGCATACCAAATATTATTGACCTACCACTAGTGGTTCCTCTTAAACTGATCTAATCACAAACAAATACATTGTTGATGACGCTGCCACCCCCGCTGATGCCAGAAACAGCATACCTAAGTCTTGCTTTTTGACTCTATCAAGGTGAGACAAAAATAAAATAAAACCCAAAGTATTATGAGACAGATTTAATGTTTATCACATGACTATAATATGATATAATGATTTCATAAAAATATCAACATATTAATCACTAGTTAAATCATTCATCAATGAGATACAATAACATACCACACAACCATACTTGTGATGTACTAATTGTTTTAAAAAACACACCCAACATTATAACACAGTACAAAACTAATCATCAAATAACCTTTATATGCTTTCTATATATAGTAACAGAAGAGATTTGCTCTTAATAAAACTTCTGGTAGTCATTATGCAGAAATCTTCTATTATGTAGTCACAATAACATTAAAATAAATGCCCTACTTCTAAGGCGTTTAATTTTTATGACAAATTACAACTGTTTTCTTTGGAAGAGGCAATTATTCATAGTGAATCGTATAATCATATTCATGTACATTCAATCTTAAGTAGGATTTAATTTGAAGTCTTATTCCAAACTTTTTATCTTTTTTTGTAATAAAACAGAACATATGTTTTAAAAGACCTAAGTAGTCAGCAGGACTACTAAAGGTAAAAATACAAAGTCCTTTCCAACAAAACTAATGGACTATTATGAAATCAAACCCTGTGCAAGTATTCAAAACTTTTAGATGGTACTCAGCTTAACCATATCCACTTGAATACTTTTAAAAAATCAAATATCCCAACAATGTATTTTTCAAGATTTTCAAAAAGATGCTGAACCTATCATGCCTATAAACTAGAAAGAAAAAATAAAAAATAGCACCAACTAACCGTTTAATATATAAGAGTAACAAATATAGAAAGGGCTTTCAAAACTTCTCTTGGAACTTGTGTGAAATGCTGGCTTTAAATGACACTTATTTGGTATTGAGAAGGACAATCAAATTTTCTCTTTTAAATGAAGATCCCACATTCATCTACCATTTATAAACAAAACGTTTTTTGCACACTTTAGATATTGTGTTCCTTTTAAAGCATGTTTAATCTTTATTATATCTTAAATCTTACATTATGCTCTCTTCACCATAAGAAAACCACTTTTTAAATGATTTATCCAAGTTTTCTTTGTTTCACTACAAATTAAAACATGTATTATTCCTGAACTAAAAATCATGTTGACCTTAAATTATTTGCACTGCTTCAAACATGTTTAGTTTTTACACTAATCATGATCTCACTTTTCATTCAATCAATCTTACACTTGACAACATTAAAATTAATATGTAGAATATTATTCAACTTAATACATTTTATGTAAAAAAATATTCTTGATGATTGATAATTGTAATAATAATTTCACTAAAAGAATATTCAAACTTATTACACAAATCAGAAATAATAACATTTAAATATAAATAATATATGATCAAATATGGTTTAAAAAAAAACGATGACATTATGAACAGATATATTTTGGCAAAGCAAAATAATTATCACATAGATAACTCGTTTTGGCAATGCTTGACGATCATTAACATAAGGATATAACACTCAGATTATTTATAATATTTCATACATTCTTACAATGATCTATAACAAGAATTTGAGAAGATTCACTCAGAAGAATCAAATTAAAGATTTGAAAAAATGCATCAGATAAAATAAAATAAATAAAGTTGTTTTAGCACTTTTAAGTCGTGTAAATCATGCAAGAAAATACAAATCTGCATTCAGAGAATTCAATTTTAGGCTTTTTAAACTTGGGGTAATTTTGCCCACAAAATTAAAAATTAAAAATGCTTGTACCAAAGCTAATCACAATGTACATGTATAATGAAGAAAATTTCCAAATTCTGAAAACTGAAAATAATGGGAATCTGCTTAAAAAAGGTAGAATAGAATCAATTTGTTGGAAAGGAAATCTAATATTCTCATTCAGTATTAATTTACATGCAAATGGTACAATCCAAAAGAATAACACATATTTTTATTATATGTTTGTGTGATTTGAAACATTTTGTTGTTTAATCCTGAAGCTACAATAAATACACAGTAAAAAAAAGGTTTAACCTTCATAAAATATGATGGAATACAAGATTAGTTAAGCCTTTGAGGAGGGATATGTTTTCAATCTGTATCATTGCCAGAAAAATTAACTCCAATAAATGCATAACATAAATATGTGCTGTTCAACATGTCAAGTGAGCTCATGATGATTTTTTATGGCCCAATGTATTTATTTTTCTTATACATGTTAAAGGTATATATAAAAAAATTCAACAATTTGGAAAACTTTTATAGCATCACAGACACTGTGTCCACTGTTTTTAAAAGAGAAATTATCAGTGTAAACAGTTTTACAATTTGAACTTTGTATACTTTCTATATATTCCATAAATACCAGATCAAAAAAATCTTATGTAACTTATTTTACAAATATAAAAATCGAATACTTAAACACCATGAATCATTTTTGATGAAGTGGGAACTTACAATGTTAATAGTGTATATAACCTTGCATACTTTTCTTGTCATTCACATGTACTATTTACCATCTTTAAAGCATACCACAAAACCTGACAGTAAATATGTATTTTAAGATGTCAGTACTATCCTCCTTAACTTGGGTCAAAGAACTGCACCAATATCAAGCACTTATTTGACATTACTTATATAATGCTACACTGTTAAGCCGTAGAACTGTCATTAAGTAAATCTATTTCTTTTTGTTCTACATTTGTTTCCATACTAGAATTACCATATAGAGGATTAGCGAATGAGTTCGGAGACGTTTCACTACTAAAACTGTCATTTTTAGCATAATATGCATTGCCATTTTTGGATAATTTTAACTTATCTCCATCTTGAGATGGACGAGAACCTTCTGCATAACCATTGCCTGTTGGCTGAAGGCTAAGATCATACAGTTGATTATTCATACCAAGACTGTCTTGGTTGTTTTCTATAATATCATCATGGAAACGTTCATGTGGAACACCTCGTTTGAATCTTCTAATCCTTACAATAAAGACAACAAGTAATGCTATCAAAATTATCACAAATATGACGATCGGCACTGCTATCACTACACCCAAATTATTTTCAGATTTTTGTTGTTTACTTGGAATCACAGTAACATTAGAATTTGTGGTTGTAACTGGAATAATAACTGTCGTTGTTTTAGTTGTTGTTGATGTGCTAGTTGTCCTGGTGGTTGTTGGTTTTGTAGTTGTGGCTCGTGTTGATGTAGAAGTTTGTTGAGTTGAAGTAGTTGGTCTTGTTGTTGTTGGGGATGGTGTTGGTTTCTGAGTACTTGTTGTCCTGGTTGTTGAACTTTGTGAAGTTGTTTCTGTTGTTGTAGATTGGACTGTTGTTGTTGTTGATCTTAATGTTGTTGTTGTTGGAGTAGCTGTACTTGTAACTAATATTGTAGGTATTGTTGGAGCTGAAATAAAAAAAGATAAAAATATCTTTATGTTGAACATCTGAATATTCAATATGCAAATATTTCAATTCTTTTTATCAACTGTGGCATGTATTGAAAATTTTTTTCATTTAAACACAAGATTTTCTTTCATTTCTGTATTTGAAAAAGTTGTTTCTACAATTCATTTATAAACTTAAGCAGCTGATTACAAATGATTCATATCCATTAACTGGCAAAAAAAATGGACTATTTGTTCCTACATACAGTCTTCAGTTCACAACTTTATCCACTAAAATATTATATTTCTCACTCAATATATTTAATTTTTTTTTAATTTTGGTATCAAATGAATTTATTTTAGAGGAGAAACTACTTCGCTGCACAGGAAATCTCAAAATATTATGTAGAAGTTTTTTATGCAAATAACCAAACACATTTTTGCATGAAACATTGAAGCATTTCTTTCTTTGAATTTTGCTACCAAACTGTCTTAACACTTGAAACTTATTGAAAAAACAATACTAAAAAATATCTTATATGTAGAGTAAATATAAATTAACATAACATATAATTAAACATGCACCCACCATGGAGTTGACCTAATACAGTACCTGAATAGATTACAGATATCATGAATGAATGAATTACAGATATGTTCAATGCTGGAAACATTCCATTGTCTCTATTTATGTGTGAATGTGTGTGTTTTGGGGAGGTCGAGTAAATGCCTTCTTCAAATAATGATTAAACATAATTACTGACTATTGACTAATTATTGAGATTCAGGATCATATTTTCAAAAATATTGTTTAACTGTAAATTGTAATACTGTGTTTAGTTATTGTCAAGTTGAATGTTTGATTCATTTACAAATCATTTGATGCTTCCTTTTTTCCCTTTTTGCTAAAAATTTAGCTTCACGATTTACTTTACTTTGAAACAAGTTAACATGTTGATTGCAAATTTTATTTTCTACATACCCATACATATAACTCCAACATCCTCAGTGTGGTTACAGTTATGTGTACCTATCCCTCTGTGTCCACACTTATAAAGGGATTCTTCCGTCCCTTTACACTTCACATTGTCAAACCAGATTGGTCCAGATCCTGTTCCAAACTTTCCTCCTCGAACCACAGTCCCACCAGTAAAGTTGAGTTGTCGACACACTACACTGGCAGCCTGGTCATTCCAGAAATCATCACACACTGTACCCCATTTATTTGGTCCCTTAACGTACACTTCCACACGCCCTGAGTATTTGTCTTTACCATTCATCAAACGTATTTGTGTTGGCTCTGAAATAAGTTGGTAAAACTGTCTTATGAAAAAAAAGAAACAATCTACATGTACGTAATTTGGTCACTGGTGGATAGTTGTCTCATTGGCAATCATACTACATCTTCTTATTTTTACTTGAATTGATTTGGTTTTTTTTCTTTGAAATACTGGTGTTTTATGATGATTCATTATTGCATTTTCCAAAGATTTCATGAATAAAGGGAGCCTAGACTCAAAAGTCTAAAACAAATACTTTCTTTTGTAAAAGCAAATAACTAAACCCTACACACAACTGAATATCCTCAAAGTTTTTCTTGAAGCATGAATATTGGTACATGAACTAAAGAAATTCAACTAATTCACAGCAATTTTTCTTTTTAATTTCTTTATTCTTGATTAAAAAAAAACAGCCCATCCACACCCAAACAAAAGCATCACTTCCTCCTGGCAAAAAAAAAACTGTATTAAGAGCAATATGTTGGCTATACATTGAAAATATGTTTATTAGCAAGAACATTTGTGACAATGCCTACTATATATAGCTGAAATGAAACAAAATAAACCATTTCTAATTAAAAAAAAGAATATGCCCAGGTCGTAATATCCCTTAACCACTGAAGGAGGGGCATGTTTATATGTAAATCTTCCACTACAGATGTTTGAAAACTTGACATTTAAATGTAAAACATACCAACAGTTTCATTAAAACATTCTGTGTAAGCCCCTGGTTCATCTGTTCTCCTCATGCAAAGATCATCCAAGAATGAAGAATTAAATCCTGTATTCAGACATGTCATCATCGTCTTTTCCGAACCCTGACAGAAAAATCCTGTTATCCAACGAGGTAATGATGTAAGAGTTTTGTTGACATTGTAGTTGACTATACCATCAGTGTAATGGAGTTGTTTACACATGACTTTAGCATCAGCAGTCTTCCATGACCATGAACAGACTGAACCCCAGGATCCATCGTAACTTATTTCTACTCTGCCCACAGATGGATTCTTACTTCCCTGTAACCTGTACTGTATACCTAATAAAAGAAAACATTTAAAAATTATTCTTTTTGTATATTGTTTTAAAATTTCCTTGCAAAACATTATGAAATAATTAACTTATTTTCCCTGATACCTTTTTTTTCACATTTAGGCATTTTTAGCCAAATCACAGCAATTTTTGTTTTAATTTTCTTACCATGCTAACTTAATTGAAAAATTCATGTAAGAGGAGATGAAAGTTCAAAATAGTTGCAACAATTTATTTACACATAATTTATTTACTCACAAAACAAGAAGTTCTGCAAATTAATTACTTACAACAATAAGTTGGTTTACAGTTAATTCATCTGAACAGAAACAATTCTCTAATAGGTCACTCAAGTCATTTTACTGTGTAAATAAATTTGAAGTCTTAGATAAAGGTTCCTAGAACTGTTATATTTTTACGATTGAAATATGAAGACAACTTACCTGTGGAATTGTAACACAATACTCCAGCATCATTTGAATTAAAGCTACAAGAATCTAGGTCAGCCTTCGCAGAATGAACACAATCAGCTAAGGAATTCTCCAGGCCTGTACATTTCACTCCTCTCATTAATATTGGCTTTCTGTTCTTCATAATATGCAAGTAAGCCACACCTCCAGCATAACCTAGCTCTTTACATGTGACATTAGCATCACGATCATCCCAGTCCTGCATACAAACACGCCCCCAAACACCATTAACTCTGACCTCTAGGATACCATGAACAGTACTGGCTAAACTGTCTGAGGCTATTCGAGGTGCAAATCCTACAAATATACCCAGAATTTTGATGACTCAACATACATTTG
This sequence comes from Mytilus californianus, assembly GCF_021869535.1. NCBI lineage: Eukaryota > Metazoa > Mollusca > Bivalvia > Mytilida > Mytilidae > Mytilus > Mytilus californianus. The sequence goes on from NW_026262679.1 coordinate 28,745,756, forward strand.
CGTAAATCCACTTTATTAGGACTCTGATGGATAGTTGTTTCATTTGCAATCATACTATGTACTAATGATAAATCAAGTTTCTGGATAAACCATTGGTAAACTGGTTTAACTAAAAAAACATATTTCGCTGATCCCTTTCTACCATAAATGAAATTTTAAGTTTTCTTTTAAAAGGAAGACCCTAATAAGACATCTTTTTTTCTCTCACATAGTATAGTTCACTATATATCAAACATGATTTTTAAATTAAGCATAAGAAAAAGATATGGGAAGACATTACACACAGTTTTTAACAGACCCTCTTTTGTAAATCATTTTTATAGGTTTCATAACGAGTGAGAATTGGATATCGCTTGATATAAACTCCAGTTATTTTATTTCAATACAATAATATATGAGCCTTTGGCGAGTTTATTATTACTATTTAAATTAAATAACAGGAGTGGATATCAAGAGATATCCAATTCTCACAAGTTGTTAAACCTATTTCTCTTATTGTCAACACTCTCATTGTGTTAAATTAAAAATTCCGCGAATGGTTGATCTAGTCTTTTGCACATACCAGTATGACGTCATATGTCCTGTTCCGGCGACAAACTTCGACATACAACATTTTAAAACTTTTTGTACGCCTCAGAATGTAATAAATTTTGATAAAAGAAAAATTACAGGTGAAAAGTGTGAGTGTTTTGTATATTATCGAAGAAATCACATATTTCTTGCCATGGAGGAAATGTACATCGTCTTAACCTTTGAAAGTTATCAATGACCTAACCAATAGCCAATGGGAATATCGTAATATTGTCACATGATGCTGGATAAGCCAATCAAATTAACTCAGTTTTCATATCACTTTTTCAGATTACACTCCGTGCAGTGTGATACGAGAAATATCTCTTCATACATGAAATAGATAACAGGCCACAACCATAAGAGAATACTGCATAAATTATAAATAATATTATAATCAAGCTTCAAAATACCTTTCTTTTCTATAGTTGTATTACTACAGTATACAGAAGCATATGAAGTGCAAGTTGTGGCATTAAACTTCATTTGACATTCAGACAGGTCAGATTCAGTTCCAATACATCTCAGGTCTGAGATAAAAGTCTTTCCTTTAATCTTGCCAAAAGCTGAGCCTCTAATGGCGAGACCATCAGTAAAGTTATTTCCCAGACTTCTACAGGTAACCCTAGCAGCTTGGTCATCAAACCCTTCATCACAGATGCTATACCACTCCCCATTACGGTGGAATTCTACTCCTCCCATCCTGGCATCATGTCCTTCATTAAGACGAACTGAAAGAAGTATTATTCTTTAATAAGTCATTTTACTTTGTGAATCAAGATAAGATATAATTGTGTTTACAATATGAATATTTTTTTTGCATAATAAAATAAAAGTAAAACATTGTTATTTTTCAGGTTTTATACAATTTTAAAAGGGTTAAGTTAAGATGAAAACCAAAATAAATTTGTGAAACTTTCTAAATAGCATGTTGATATTTTCTCAGTATTTTTCATTATACAATAGCTATAGTTTGTATTAAATAAACATTGAATAAATTAAAATATCCCAAATACCTGTTACTTTTTAAAATGCTGCTTTGAGGTAAAGTGTCAATATTTTACATTCTTTAAATGTTGATTCATTGTCATAACAGTTTACATATTTAAAAAAAATATAAGTACAAGACTTACCATTTTTATAACAAAATACAGAAGCATCATCTCGATGCGAATCACATATGATCGACAGAATCCAGTTACTCTCTGAGAACTGATCATTAAATCCTCGATGTGGACACTGATGAAGATTCTTTTCATTTCCACTACACTGAAGATGGCTTAGCCAAATAGGTCCACGACCCTGTCCATAAGTTGCGCTAGGTAATGCCACACCCTCAGTGAATCCAAACTGACGACAGAATACAGAAGCATCTTTATTGTCCCATCCAGCATCACATATTGTGCCATTGATGCCACCAACTGATATCTCAACTCTGCCATAATGAGAGCCACCTTCACTCATATAATACTTTATTCCTGTCATATAAACAATATCAATATGTTAATAGCAGTCTTTTTAAGCTTTTTTCAATCAGTCATTTGTTTAATCTAATTTCAGTTTTAAACCTAAATAAATTACAAGTTAGATAAAAATCAGCAAAATTAAGATAGGTCTGTATTACATGACCATTGTATAACATTTTTTTCCCAATTCATCTAAAAATAAAAAAAAGAATGTGTCTGAGGACATGAATGCCCCTGCTCAAGCTTGCTTATAATATGTGAAAATACTTTTTGGATGGATGGAAGGACAGATGGAAAGACAGATGGAAGGACAGACGGTCAAGGGTAACACTTAATGCCCCTTCACCTAGCAGTGGGGGCATAAAAAACTCTTATTTCTGTATCTTTAATAGTGCTAGCATATTTTTACAAGAAATTGATTAAAATTACTCAAAACACTGCATGTATACAATCTTCCACATAACATAACAAATGAAAAAGGTATCATCAGACATAAGCATTAAAGTGTTTCTATATTAAAGGCATGTTTATGACTGTAACCGTTATTCTAACAGCTGTACTCTATTTTATAATTGTGCTTAAAGCTTCATTCAGGGTATACACTCTCTACATGTTATGTTTATATTGTACTATACCATGTTTGATACCAAATTCACATAAAATGTATTGCCAAATATCTACAATAAAAACAAGACAAATACAAAAATTATTCCAACTATCTGTTAACAAAAGCATACCTTCATCCTTAAAGCACAATACTGAAGCGATATGTGAATCAGAACAGTTTCCTAATGACATTCTAGATTGATGAGGACAGTCAAGTAGTGCCTTTTCCTCTCCTGTACAGTTAAAGTCACTCAGCCAATAAGGACCCCTAGAACTCTCTGAGGTAGACTGTTCATCATGTTTGTAGGCTATACCATGTCTGTATCCCTGTTCTCTACAGAACACACCAGCATCAACATCATCCCAGTTTTTACCACATATCCTACCAGTAGCACCTAGATGTGTAACAATTACTTGCCCTTTGTTTCTATCCTGTAACTTTAGTGAATATTTTTCTGAAAGAAAAAATTATTTCCACCATAAAACATTTGCTTTTTACCTTTTTCTGATAAAAAAACCTTGCCAGAGTTATTATTTGCAGCACACTGCATTCTCTATATAAGGCTTCCTTGCATATAGCTGCTATGTCTTAAGTAAATCATAAGGGTATAAAGGCCCTTTTGCATTGTATATGAAATTACTATCAAACTTTGATGAAATATAGAGTGTGTTATTTTATGTTAATTCCTTTTTGATATTTTGTAAGAATGGATTGCTGTATTACGATCACATTTAATAATTTCTCCATTTTTAATATTCAATTATACAGTAACAAACTGTTGAAACAGAAAGACAATCTGATGGACATTAACATTGCTTATTAATTCAAATAGGCTGGACCATGATCTAGTGGGCAGGGCCTCAAAATGGTCGACAAACTGAGATGAACAGAACCTGTAATTCAGTGGTTGTCGTTTGTTACTGTGTTTCATATTTGTTTTTCTTTCATTATTTTGTACATAAATTAGGTCGTTAGTTTTCTCGTTTGAATTGTTTTACATATGTCATTTCGGGGCCTTTTATATCTGACTATGCGGTATGGGCTTTGCTCGTTGTTGAAGGCCATACGGTGATCTATAGTTGTTATTTTCTGTGTCATTTGGTCTCTTGTGGAGAGTTGTCTCATTTGCAATCATACCACATCTTCTTTTTATAAGTAATGTAACTTTATAGAAAATATTGTTGTCTACTGAAAGCAGTTCCTATCAATCTATCAAGCAGAAAACTTAACATTGAAAATTGCTAATTAATTCAAAGTCACTGGACCATGTCCAAGGGGGCAGGGCCTCAAAATAGTCATCAAATTGATATGTACTGATAGTAATGCAACTTTATATTAAATATCAATGATCTATCACAAGTAGTTCCTATCAAACTAACTTTAGCAGAAAACTTAACATTGTTGACGCCGTTGTCATTGCCTTCGCCTGAAAAGCAATGCCCATGTCTTGCTTTCCACTACTTTCGTCACAGGAGAGACAAAACTACTATCAAATGCTAAATTTTACTTCCTTCAATATATGTATTATTCAACTGCAAGCTCACTAATTATTGTGAATAATAAATTGTCACAAATATGTCAAGCTTGGTTCTTTTCTAATATGAGTACATGTATAAAGTTAGAAAGAATAAATTGGTTTACAGTATAAATTGTTTACCTTTATCTGCTATCTTTGTTTCATTAAAACACATCACAGAAGCATACTGGTCACTTTCACATTGCTCTTCACGTAAACATTCCGTTACAGACTTCTCCCTACCAGTACATCGGAGTGTGTAATTTGTCAATACGGGTTCACTGGTTTTACCAAATGCTGAACAACAGATAGCTTGTCCGTCTGTATAACCTAGCTCCTCACACACCACTCTAGCTGACATGTCTGTAAATCCTGTGTCACACACACGTAACCACGTCCTGTTGTGGTAATATAACACAGCTCCATTGCTACTGCCTGGGGTGTAACCTTTGTATAGTTTAACTGAAGAAGAAAGATCATTCAGATTTCCATGTTAATCATGTTTACAGTGAAGGTTCCTCATGTTTGTATTGACTTTAAAATTATAAGCATTGATTTCATAGAAAATGTAATCAGAAATTCCTTTTTCATTTCATGAAATTATTTATGTAAGTTAAGAATTATCTTTTACAGTGAGGAATAATAAATTTAGATGTTACAATTGTCATAAAATTTTACCATTAGTATAACACATAACAGCAGCATCATCTTTATGTCCCAGACAGAATCTGGAGTTTCCAACAACCCATCCTTCATGAGGACAAAGATCAAGACTTTCTTCCTTCCCACTACAGTGTATTTTACCATCCCACTGTGTCCCAGAACCTGGAGGTAAATTGTCACCATAGTAAGAATCTCCTGTGTTGAACCCAAGCTGTCTACAGAATACGTCAGCATCATACTGGTCCCAGTAATGATCACAAATGGTTCCCCATTCTCCATGGACAGACACCTCTACACGACCTGATCTATCATTTCCTCCAGCTAAACGGTAGTATACACCTTAAAGTAGTACAATTCAATTTGTGAAAATCAATGTTTTTTAAAAAATAAACTAAATTTTTTGTGTAAGAATTGAGACAAGAGCATAAGCCATAACATTCAAAAGATTAGAACTAGGCTTACCTCTTGCAATTTTTGTTTATATATATATATACCATGGATTGTACACTTTCAACAATAAGAAAAAATATAATTAAAACAAATGCACATATATCAACACTTGGTATTTACCTTCTCTGTCAAAGCACAGCACCCCAGCATAATGCTTTCCTTTACATTCTTTTACATTCCCAAATCCAACATGGCTACACTGGTTGATACTAGACTCGTTACCATGACATGTGACATTTGTTGTCCAATAGGGGCCTACAGCATCCATATCACTCTTGTAATGGAAGTATGACATGCCATCAGGATAGCCCAGCTCATGACAGACAACTCTGGAAGCCTTGTCATTCCAGCCATCAATACAGATACGACCCTCTATTCCAAGGTAAGTAATGTTGACTTGACCAGTATAACTCGATCCTCCAGCTAGTCTAAGTGTGTAATCTAAAAGTATATAAACATTTCATAATTTCAGCAATCTTGTAAACTTTAAAGAGGGGGAGGGGTCTCATTCCAACTTCCCAATAAAAGAGATGCCAAGTCTTGAATTCCTGTGAAAATAATGTGTCTGTTACCCCCATCACGATATAATTAAATACTGAATTACTGATGATTTTACTGGCTATTCCCAAATTCCTGCGCATTAAACGGCTCAATCAGGACATCCTGAAAAAAAAAGTCCTTCCATCCCTTTACAAATACATGAAAATACTTGTAACAAATTCCCGTGAAGACATTTGTTTGGGAACATTCCTCGACAGTAATTTGAAACTCAAAAAAGTGAAAAAAGACTGGTTGTGATGGCTATAAATGTCATACACCTTAAATTTTTAATTCAAAAGGATTTGAAAAGTTTTTTTTAAAGAAATTACACTATATATAGTTAATAGATTGTGTTTCATTTTTTCAGTGACAGTCTTTTTACATGTCTTTAAGGTATAATCTGGTGTACTGTTACAGACTATGAAATTATTGGGACCTAAAACTATTCACCTATACTAAAGAAGACAGAGTTATTGAAATATAAAATATCATCTCCTGGACTTCTGTCCAACAATGAGACTTGCATGAAGACAGCATCTGTTTAGCTGTGCATGATACACAGTCTTGTCATGATGGGAGTAGTGAGTTTAAACTAATGACCTGTATTGGTAGAATGCTTTTTGCATGTAAAATAATTCTTGTTTTCTTGAACAGGTGTTATAGATAAGCCAATGTAAGTTAAATTTCTGAACCTATTATGTATGCTCTCCTTTTTAATTGCCAATCTTACGATTTATCTCTGGCGGTACAAATATAGTTGATTAATTCTTCAATTTTTTATTGCATGTAATACTTTCACAATGTTCACTTTAAGCATGATAGCTTGTGTGCTATCATTGTGTGGATTGAATATAGCAATACTTTGACAATGTACATGTATAATATATTAAATCTGTGTTTGATTTTGTGGTCTGAATATAGCAGTACTTTTAGATTGTAAAATATATTTGCTCTAGGTAAAAATCTTATTATAACCTGTAGACTTACAAACTTTACCAATACTAAGACAGAATAAATAAACTTACTTTGTGTACGGATCCCATTATAACATGCAAGTGAGGCATAATTCTGTGGACTAGTACAGACTATAGCAGTACTGGGACAATCTGTCAGATGCTTTTCCTTTCCTTTACACTGTAACCTTCCAAACAATGGAGTGATGAAGCTAAAACCAAACGGTGAGCAGCATAGCGGTAATCCATGTTCATATCCTAGAATCCTACAGGCGACATCTGTAATATATATATGTATGTGTACATTACTAATACCATATTACTTTTAGAAGAAAAAAGTTTGAGATTTAAAAAGAAACCTATTATAACCCCACCAGGTATTAAAATATGTCTGGAACCTTGTCTGAAGTTGTCTTATGTTTTATTTAAATTTGTTGGGGTTATTTGGAGAATTTGGTGTTGACAGCAGATCCTTGACAGTTCCTGTTTAATCTATTCACATCAGACAAACTGTATTGACAACTTTGTATTGTTCATCACTATATACTTACTGTATATAACAATAAGATAAGTTGAATACTGTGGATTCTTTATTATTGATGGTAATAATTTGATTTTAGGAAAAAGTATTTCAGTGAATCAATGATTTATAGAAATGTTTTTGTTAACAAAAATACTGTATAAAAGCTTATAGAAAATTTGTATTTAGTGGAATACTTAAATTAGTGGGTAACCCCAACCCACAAAAATAAGAACCCAACCAATAATATTGAATTCCAAGTAAAACATTCTAATTTACATATTTTTGTTAGGGTTGCTATAATTTTGATCGAATAAATGATTTATTGTTTTTGTATATAAGCAGTTCATTTTAGATAAACATAAACAATTTTGGCATGTTATAGCCATTGAGTCTAAATAAATAATGTCTGTACTTGTATCATAAAATTTGTAAATGGTTCCACAGAGCCCTATGTCTTGCCTGTGATTGCTACTGTCAGTGAAACAATGTAATGTTGAATGCCAAAAAATGACCTTTTCCTTCAAATGCTATTTCTTGATCTTGAAAAAAGCTTCTATCTGAGTTTTATAATAATGAAGCTTTAACAAAGTTATTTATTTCTAAAAAAGAATTTTTATAACCACAGATTAAAGCTAAATGTTGATGAAGATTGAAGGATTTGCAATTCTCAAAAGGCATATCAAAATTTAATGACTTCATGCCAAGCGTGAAAAATGTGTTATAAAATAAATCACCCATTAAATTCAGATGATTTACCAACATTTACCTGCTTCTGTTTCACCAAATCCACTGGCACAGACTGTACTCCAACCTTTGTTCTTGTGATATACCTCAACCATACCATTACTTCTATAGTTCCCTCTCATTAAACGCACTACAAAAAAAAAACCACCTTTCACTATAGCTACATTATATAAAAATAAGGAGATGAGGTATGATTGCCAATGAGACAACTATCCACCAAAGTTCAAATGAAGTGGATGTAAACAATTATAGGCAACTGTACGGCCTTCAACAATGAGAAAAACCCATACTGTATAGTCGGCTATAAAAGGCACTGACATGAAAAATATGAAACAATTGAGAAAACTAACATCCTAATTTATAACAAAACAATTATCGAAAAACAAATATGACCGACATGAACCAACGACAACCACTGAACTACAGGCTCCTGACTTGGGACAGGCACATAAAGAATGTGGCGGGGTTAAACATGTTTATACACATTGAACTGACTGAAAGTGCTTTTTACCTTTAGGCTTTACACATATAAAAATAACAGTACAATTTCATTTCTTATTGATTTAAAAAACAAGTTCTTATTGAATGACTATGGATATACAAATTAACTAAAATTTTAAAATCAAAATTAATAAACAGAGTATGTAATATATGAACTAGATTAAACACTTTTCTATATTTGCTTTGCATTGACAATTATTGACTACATTAAAAGTTTACCAGATTTGAAACAAACAACTCCAGCATCATTGCCATGTGTACATCTTTGTGTCTGAGCTGGATACCATGATGCTTCACACTGCAGGAAGTTTGTCTCATTTCCCATACACTCCACCCTTGTCATCCAGATATCCTGATCACTAGTGCCTACAGTTGTAGGATTAGCCTGAACTCCTCCTACAAAGGGTCCTAACTGCCTACAGAAGACTTCAGCATCAACATCATCCCAGTATACATTACAAACTGTACCCCATCTCCCATTCAGATATATTTCTGCTCGACCACTTCCTTCATATTCTTCACCAATTCTAAACTGCACACCCTCTGTAAATAATAATACATCATATCATTAACCAATTCTTATGCTGCAATGTTTCCTGTTTCATTGAGTCTTCAGTCAGTTTTTCAGCATTTTGATGTTTTAAAGGTCCTTTACTCAAAGTGAGCTTATAATCTATATCATTTGTCTATCATAGGTATTTTTTATATTTAAAACTTTTGGCAAAGATTGGTATAGACAAACATGACCAAAATTAACATTTTTCATAGATGTTATGTTGTGAACATTATAGTGTCAGCAAGTTTTCTGTAAAAAATAATAGGTTTATGTTAATAAAAATGCATGTGTTGGCTTACTTAGAGTACCCCTGTTCATAATTCAAAAGTATCTGAAAATGAAAATAGCCGTCTGACAAATCGTAAATCTTAAAAGCAATCACATGTCAACTTATCCCTGTTAAGCTACTGATCAAATATGAAGTCATCCTGTTAAGTAGATCATGAGAAAAGTGTGACAAGAATAAAAATATTTGTTGGACGAACAGACAATGTGATAGCAATAAAGCACCTACTCCTAGAGTTGGGCTATAATATAAATAATACCTGCTTTCTTTGAGCAAACAATAGCAGCCCTAGAAGATCTATCATTACATTGATGGTCCTCTCTGAATGTTGCCATGGGACACCCATGCAATGTCTTCTCTGTTCCAGAACAGTTAACATGCCCAAACAATGTAGGCACATGTCTAAGTACTGTTCCCCTGGTAGCATTACCACCAGCGAAACCTAATTCACGACAGACTACTTGTGCATCATCATTATCCCATCCTACATCACAGATTGATCCCCAGATTCCATATCGCTGGACCTCTACATTACCAAAGAATAATCCACTTGGCCTGGTAACATGGACAGCTGGAAAACAATGATAAAATAATTAAACATTATGATTATCAATTATCAGTAGTATTAGGCAATGAAAGAAATGTACGTTTTACCTTTTTCTATATATGTTATGCATATCATATTTTTTTAAAAAGTTTTGGATATCAGGTTTATTTGGTTTTCTCCATTTTCTTTGTGGTTATATTAATTCTTTCTTTTTCTTGGGGTTTTCTTTAGTATTTCTGTCCCATTCGTTCAAGCTACTTTCTGTAGGACTATTACTTTGCTTGCCCTTGGTTTTCTCATCTGAATTGCTTTACATTTTGTCATTTCGGGTCTTTTATAGCTTACCTCTTGGTTTTATGCATTGTTGATGGCCATTCAGGGCTGCATAGTTGTTTACATCTTCTTGCTTTGGTTGGTTGTCAATCATACCTTATCTTATATTTATATAGATGTCTACAAATTATGGAAAAGAGTACAAGTACAACATTTATTTCCATGTTGACTAAAGTTTTGTGTACTTACAATATTTAGTAGCATCAGAATCTGTACAAGCCACAGACACGTAATGTTTAGTTGAACATGAACCCTCTTCATGTGGACAATCATTGAACTTCTCCTTGCCAGTACACTGGACATTAGTTATTCCTATTGGACGAGAAGTCAGCCATGTTCCCTGGGCAGAACAACACTGGGCCCTGCCATCTGTATATCCCATTGACTGACATGCAACCTTAGCATCAGTATCATTGAAGTTTTCATCACAAACAGAATACCAAGAATCTTTCTTAAATACCTGAAGTTGTCCATAATTGGCAAGTCCAAGTCCAGACAGTCTGACTGTAAAAGGTTAAACAGGAAATTATATCTATTTCAATTTGAAAATAAAATTACTTTAATCACTGTAATATAATACTTAGACTTTGACAATTTTTTACATTTTTTCTACTATAGTTACACTTTGTGAAAACTACAGATCTGAGCCAATTTGTCTAAAGCATATAAAGTTAAGAAAACAAAGCTATTAAAGACAGGAGTTTTTATTGTGTTTCAAATTTAATTGTATCCAATATCATTCTTAGCAGTAATGAAAATAAATATTTGCATCCTTTGACCCTTTGATCATTCTTTGACCCTTTGATCAGAGTATAGCATTACAGTGATTATTTGTACACAAATTTCAAAATTTTATTTCTAAGTCCTAAAAAACAAGGGAAAAAATATGAAAACAAAGCTATTAGAGATGTAGATTTGTTGTGCTATCATATTCAATAGGAATTTTGACCATGCTGATCAATTATGAAAATAAATATGTACACTGCAAAACAATCAAGGTACATCTGTAACATATGTACATGATGTAAATATGTTAACTTACCACTTGCATAACATTTGACACCAATATCCTTCTCGTGTGCAGCACATGCTGTATCTGGTTTCTCAGCTAGACCTACTAACTCACAGTCTAGTATACTGCTCTCATTCCCATGACAGTAGGCTCTACTGATCCACACAGGACCAGTTGTGTTGCCATAGGAATGATTCACAACATACACACCATACATAAATCCTCTCTGACGACATATCACTGTGGCAACCTTGTTTGTCATATACCATCCACAAATACTTCCCCATGTTCCATTGATTTTGACCTCTACAAGACCTTCTGATTTGGACTTTCCACCTGTTATTCTTAATTCAAAGCCTGCTGTCTCTGTAAATACATAAATACTATAAATTACATGTTTAAAAGATAGGTTTGTAAGGAGGAATAAAATTGGAATTGTGCTTGCAGTCAAAACATATTAAGACAGGGTTTATGTATACAAGCTTAAAGCTATGTCTATACAGAAACATTCAAATCTATTAAATACTATTTTTGATTTCTTATAATTAATATCTTTTACAATTAAAATTTTCATGTAAAAAACAATATAAATAATAACAAAATTCCAATGGAACAGAAGATGTAAATAATATTTAGATAAGGTTAAGTTGTTTTAACATAATTTGTACAGTACCTTTAGTTTTATAACAGAATGCTGCAGCAGAACTACTGATAGAACAGTTGTCTATCTGACCCCAGGCTAAGTTTCCACATTTATCTAAGTCACTCTCAGTGCCAGTACAATTCAGGTTGTTTAACCATCTGATATCGTCGGTCCGTGATCGAGGTACATGTGGTAATACGTCATGGCGATATTTGTAACCAAAACCTCCCAGAAATCCTTTCTGTCGACATGCAACCATTGCATCATTACTGTCGTAACCATTTGTACACACCAAACCCTCATGATTGTAGTAATCTACCCATAGTTTGCCAAAAGTTCCATTCTCAAATCGGAGCTCAAACCCTGAAAGATATGTCATAATACCATAACTGGTACACACAATACAAGATTGCTCTGCACTAGTATAGGGAAATGTCCCTTTTGGTTATACATGCATGTTGTTCTCTAGTTTTCTTTTTTAAAACAGTGTATTACGTACAGCTAAACACATTACATTGTCTTCCTCTTTCAGGTATTTGTAATAATTCCCCTGATTGTTGCCATTTCCATGTAAAATGTGGAAAATTAAGAAAAAGAAGTCAGCTTGAGCTTCTGCAAAAATTAGGCAAATTAAAATGCTGGCATAGTCAGATCAAATACACAAGATGAAATATCTAACTATGAAAGCTTGGGATATATGGTCCTAGAAGAGAAATATGCACAAGATTTCACCCTGCTAGCTAGCGCCGCAATAGGCAAAAAATTGTCCATGTCTGTAACTCTGACATGCAAACATTATCAAATTAAAATAGTGCTTTAGTATGGTCAACTAAACATATCAACAAACAGCTATTACAAGAATGAAAGAAGTAGACTTCATAAAGTATCATATAACAAAAATGATAATGCTACAATTGGCTACAATTGGTGAAAGTCCCACAACTCCTACACAAATTGTCAACTCAGAATGGCAATATAGATTTATAGATAAGAAAAAAAAATATGAAAAAACCTCACTTAGTATTAAAGCTTTTGTGCAGTTTTCTATGAATTGGTTGGTACCTACTTTTTTAGGACCCATCAATCAGATTGTGACTTATGATGGTCTGGATGGGGGTCCTTCATTTCTTTATTCTTTTATTTTTTTGACCATTTTTCTCTATTCTTTATCTTTTTTGCCCATTATTCTCTATTCTTTATCTTTTTTGCCCATTATTCTCTATTCTTTATCTTTTTTGCCCATTATTCTCTATTCTTTATCTTTTTTGCCCATTATTCTCTATTCTTTATCTTTTTTGCCCATTATTCTCTAATCTTTATATTTTAACACCCCATTATTCTATTCTTTTTTTTTTGCCTATTTTTCTCCATTCTTTATTTTTATTTTTGCCCTTAATTCTGCAACTTTTGCCTATTATTCTCTGTTCTGTTAACCCCATTCAGCTGCTCACTTATACCTTCTTATACAGCAGTAAATCAGTGATTGGTACTTACCTTTATGTGATGGTTCCTTGTCAGTACAGACAACTGAGGCATATTTTTTACTAGCACATCTCTTAAGTCCATCTATAGTTTTGCAGTCCTTCAGGGTAGGTTCATTACCAAGGCACTGTAGACCTGTTACTGATATTTGGTAATCATGTGACCCAAATGCTGAGCAACACAGGCTCTTCCCATAGGCATATCCCATATCTCGACATGCCACGGTGGCATCATTGTCATCGAAGTTATCAGAACAGACCATCGTGTATAGCTTGTTTGACCAAATCTGGAGAGCACCATAATCATCTCCTGGACTGGTATTCACTAAAATCATACAGAAATAAATGACATTGATAAATATATCATTTTATATGATTTAAAGATATGCGATTTAATCTTCCATAGTGGAGCAAAATAGTTTCTATTATTCAACCATTTTTCAAATTAATTTGAAATTATAAGTCTTAATTTACTAAAATATACAGTTAAGCTAATGTTTTAAGTGTACAGGTACTTTGAAAATTAAAAGGTTTTGAGTAAAGAAACTTTATCTGACAGGAATTTTTCTTTCATGTTATATATAGTGTTCCCTATTGTGTCACTAGCAGATATTATAATTCTGGTGACATTTTTAACATAAAAGTCAATGTAAAAAAACAAAAACATTCATTGGATCAAAATTATCATATCAAACAAGAAAAGAACTTATGAAATACTGTAAATTCAGAAATTAATGCGTTCATTTATTATTGCGATTTTTGAAAAAAGGACAAAAATGCGAGATTTATTATTGCGATTTCAGAAACATTTGCTTAAGATATGTGTATCAGATTTCAGAATGCGAGTTCTTATTATTGCGATACTCAATGAGTCGCATTATTCGCATTAATAAAAACCTCGCAATAATTTCTGAATTTACAGTAGGTGGTAGAACTTTTCATAAACTAAAGTGTCACCCTGATCAGGAGGACCCTGGAGCTTACATTAATAAAACACATAAAGCTGTTTTCTTTGATAGTAATTATCAAATACATTATCATGTGATCATTGCTATGAGTGTTGTACATTTATTCAAGATCATCTTTCATCTTTACATTTAGATTTTATTAATTGAAAATCATTTCAATTTTTATTGATGAAAAGACATACACACTTTAAATACAATTCTGATCATTTTATCAGGTTAATAAACAAAGTAGAAAAAAATATCATAGGTTCAATATTGTATTATATATAAAAGTAAGACAGTTTAAACCAATGTATCTAAGTAACTTATGCTATACCTCTTCTTGAACAAGTGACTCCAGCATCAGTCATATGTTGAGTACAGTAGGACTGGACATTACCCCATCCACGACTGGGACATTCTAGTAAACTGGACTCAGTACTGTCACAGAACATTCCAGATAGGTATACATTTCCAGTCCCTGATCCATGATAAGAACCTTTATAGGCAGTACCATCAGGATAACCAAGCTGTTGACACAGAACCCTGGCATCATACTTGCTCCAGTCATAATCACATACTGTACCAGAAACTCCATCATAAACAATCTCTACTCTACCATAGTGTTTCTTTCCGTCAACAAGCTTGATTTCTACACCTGAAATAATTTAATTGAACAATAGTTTATCCTGAAAAATTTATAATAATTACAATATAAAAATAAGGAGATCATGAGGTATGATTGCCAATGAGACAGCTATCCACCAAAGTTCAAATAAAGTGGATGTACGCAATTATAGGCAACTGTATATTACAAGTCTCTTTTCTGTCAAAGCACCATATTTTTTTTTGCCTTCAACTGAAAAAGATTTTTTCAAACTTTGATATTTATCATGTTCATTTTTAGGTTTCGGAAAAATAACTTTAATATAATTAATAATTAACCATAATCTATATATATTGGATAATGTAAAAAAAGAAAAAAGGTTCAGTTAATTATATGCTTTTCTGTTTTAATATCTATTGGTTTCCAATCATCTTTAACTGATTAAATTGTTGTTTAAAATGTTTTGTGATTTTTTTTTAATCCAATGAATTTGTTTATATCTGATCCTTTTGATTGGTTTAATTAAATGATTGCATTTTGTAATTTACACCTGTAGAATCTTACAGGGTTCATACCTGTAGAATTGTAACACAGTACACCAGCATTCTTAATGGACCGTACACAATCTAGTGATACATGTGGACTAGCATCACATTCTGACGGAGAAGACTCTGTTCCTGTACAATTAAAATTTGTATACCAAACCGGCATTGACCTTGAATACACTTCTTGAGGGCCAAAGACAACACCCCCTTTGTAACCAACCATATGGCAGAAAGCGTTGGCATCCTTGTCATCCCAGCCTTCAGTACAGATTGTACCATTCATACCATACTGTTCAGCCAAAACAGACCCATGGTAACCATCTGATATATAGAACTTCTTCTCTAAAATAAAAATGATTAAAAATATTTCAAAAAGTTTGAGTTAAAGTGCAATAGTATCTCATAAAAGTGTATAAAAATACTGTAAAATACTTTTTCCATTCAGCTAAATGCATTTCAAATACTGTATATTCAGAATTTTTTGCATGGACTTATTGCATTTTTTGAAAAACAGACAAAATTACAAGATTAATTTTTGCGATTTCATTTAATACTGTATACAAATAATATCAAAATTCCTTTGCAATTTTAGCAATAATACAACTATCGCAAAAATTTATGAATTTAAAGTACAATTTAACCGATAACCCATATTTGGGCTTATACATATTATTGACATCAGCCAGATGAACTTTAAACAAACTACCGCTGGGTAATTGTACTTTAAAAAAAATGGTAATGATTTATAAAGAATTTATAAAACATTTACTTGCTGTGTGTTAGGAGTTAACAAAAAGTGGCTTCATACACCAACTGATTGAATAATAAAACACCCCTTACATATATGTAAATACTGCAGTAGATATTTTATTATACATGTTTTTGATTATTTGTCAGCAGTGTTTATTGCAACCTATACAGAAAAGCTATACACATGACTATAAACTTTAACAATACGAAAACAGAACTGCCAGGGTTTGAAAAAAGTAGGGGTTGTCAAAAGGCCCTTCAAAATATGCATTGTTTGACTAAAATTTTGCACTTAGAAGCTACATGATAACTCTGCTTTTATGTTGTATTTTCGGTAACAATTACTTTCAGACAAAACAAACAGCATTTAAAATTTTTTTTTCTAGGAAACTTTATATGTGCAGGGTTTTTTAAGACACTGTCCTTACAGCCATCTCCAACTGCATTGAAATTGGTTGATGAACACATATTGATTGTTTCAAACAAGATTTTATTAATGAAGGCATATAAAGACCAAACATCTATTCCAGAAATTCATAGTTATTGAAACGGTAAATATTATTTTCTTTTCCCTGGAGGAGTATTCAAAACCCAAACTGAATTTTTAAACAGAAAAAAAGACTGGACAAGAGATTCTAACGGAGGGTTCATACTCTTATAAGCCTAGAACTTAAAACACCTACCAGGTACAAAACTACCGTTTATACACAGCAGACTGGCATAGTTGACAGTAACTGAGTTACATTTTGTAGTCACAGTCATCTTACAATCACTTAAGGTCTTCTCAGTTCCTTTACAGTCCACATTGTAAGTAGTACCAAAGGATTTGAGGAATCCAAATGATCCTGGTCCTAGAATCCTAGCTTTATCGAAGCCTATATCTCGACAGACAATATCAGCACTAGCCTGGGTAAAGTTGGTGGCACAGATACTGTAAAATTTGTTTTGAATTAACACTTCTACTCTTCCTGTAATGTAACCTGTTCCTTTTTTACCATCTAACAGTTTCACTAAAATGTAATTTAAATTAATACATTAAGTAATATTATAAAAGTCAAATGTACCCGGTAAGTAAAGATGATACATTTGTATATGAATTGATACAGTCACTTGTTAAATATTTTTAGAAATTGTTTTCTTAGATAAGTTATTCATTTTATTACATTGGCTTTTCATGTCAATAAACCAGAAGATATAGAAGTGTAAGAGACATAAACCTTCACCAGTAAACAAAATCAACAGGGCAGATATACAGGATATTTTGAAACTAAAACTGTAAAAGCAACAGTATAATTTATATATTGGGATGTGCTGTTTTATATCTGCCAACTTTCATGATGTATGTGTGAACTACACAATTTTGATCCCTTGTCCTGATTGCACATTCATGATTGTGAAAATAGCCCCAAAACACTATTCTAGAAAAATCTACACAAAAAGTTTGTTGGTTCCTATTTTTGAACTTTTCCCAAGAGAGACAATCGTGATCAATCAAAATCCTCGGATCACACTATCTATATCTTGGGATGTACTTTTTGTGGATATAGAATGCAGGTGAATCCAAACAGACCTTCAACAGACAAATTCAATGGTCATATGAAAGATTAATTTTTAAACCAAACATTCCTCTCAACTGACATCTTTATTTCTGTTGTCAATCTTGAATAAACCAATTTTGAAAGGCAAGACAAAAGAAAAATTTGTAAGGGTTCCGGGGAACCCAGTGTCTCGCCTACTTTTGCTGTTGTCTATGTTTTCAGTGTGATAGGGGAATGCACATAATAGATTTACAGTTAATGAAATAAAACATTTGAAATGTATGAAAAAAGTTATGCTTGTAAAAAATGAATACAGTATGCAATCAAATTTATGATTTATAAAAGAGTTGAAACATAAATTTATTGAATGAACAAATGATAAAGAAGATAATTTTGACATTGCTTGATGATTTATCCCTTAATTCAGACGACGACGGAATGTAGGATCGCTATGTCTCGCTTTTGAGACAAAAGTCACAGGCTCAACAAAAATGGGGAAAAAATTATTAAAAATTTTCCTCTAGATACTATCTTTTGATTGTAAGAAGCTTCTGTCCAGGTTTGGTAAAAATCCGGGATAATTTATGAATTTAATAAATGTTTTAAAAATTTTAACAACAGACTGTATGTAATGACAGTGATTAGTAATGTTAACTGGAAGAAAAAATGTCCATTTATAAGTATTAAATATATGGAAAAACAGGAAATAGATTTTTACAAAATTTCCTTCTAGATACTATCTTTTGATCATAAACAAGCTTCTGTCCAAGTTTGGTACAAATCCAGGATAGTTTAAGAAAGTAATTAAATTTTTTAAAACTTTAACCACAGAGTGAATGTAATGTTAACTGGCTGAAAAACAAAGTCCATTTTTAAGTAAAATACAGATAAACAGGATTTTTTTTTTACAAAATTTAGTTCTGGATACTATCTTATGATCATAAACAAGCTTCTGTCCAAGTTTGGTACAAATCCAGGATATTTTAAGAAAGTTATTAAAATTTTAAAACTTCAACAACAGAGTGGATGTAATGTTAACTGGCAGAAAAACTAAGTCCATTTATAAGTAAAATACAAATAAACAGGATTTTATATTTTACAAAATTTAGTTCTGGATACTATCTTATGAGCATAAACAAGCTTCTGTCCAAGTTTGGTAGAAATACAGGGTAGTTTAAGAAAGTTATTAAAATTTCAAAAACTTTAACCACAGAGTGAATATTTGTGGACGCTGCCGCCGACGGAATGTAGGATCGCTATGTCTCGCTTTCTGATTCTTCTAAGTTTTCAAAAATTTGAACTACCTGGTATTTATATAAATTGAGAAACATGTAAATCTTGGTTACCTTTATCAACTAGCTGATGATTTACTATATGCATTATTATAGTATTTTGTACTGTTTATATCCTAACAACATCTCAATTACACAATTTCACTTTTCCCTAATACAAAGGCAAATCAAATGTATATTACCATTCTTCCAGCAATAGACCCCTACATGATCTTTACAATCTGGTATATTGAGAACTCTATAGCCATAACTAGAACATCCTAATAGTGATGTCTCAGTACCAGTACACCAAATGTTAGACAGGAAAGCAGGCTTTTTACCAGGCTTTACCCTAAAAAAATAGGTTGAAATATGCTAAAACAGTTGATCTACATATCAGCAATGACAAAAAAGACAATGTAATTCTGTAAAAATTAATTACTGGATGTTTGCTACTACATAGTTTAAATTTCCCCTAACATTCTATAAGTCCTAACATATTTCCTATACTGTGGATTCATTATTATTCATAGAATATCAATTTTCCTGGATTTCATGGGCATAGGTAAACCAGGAATTCAAATGTCCAATGTAGTCAAATTTTCCATCGACTTTTATGCAGACTTTAGCAAAACCACAAAATCCAATATCCACAAAAATAAACAATTTTTCCCCAATCCACAAAAAAATATAAATGAATCCACAGTACTAGTGTATTATGAAAACTATCCCTGCAACCTCAGTATTTCATTTTTATTTTTTAAACATACTTCTCAAATATACATTTGGCAAAATATTTTAAAATTCTTATTTCTTCCATGCATTGTACGTTTCTTACACTCTGTCATTGATAAACACTGTCAGATAAACATGCACACCTTACAATCATTCTACACACTAAATACTTATAGTATCTAAGAAACTGACATAAGCAAGAAAATTAACGATCATTGAACCATGAAAGATAAAAGAAAAACTCTGGATCTGGATACCAAATGGCTAGATAATGAAGAATCATTAACTAAAGTTTTCTGCACATCATTCCAATCCAATGGTGTCTCATTTTATCATCTCTATTTTTTTTTTTCAATTGTTGAATTCATACTTTTAAGTTTTCAAAAAATTTTCAAAAAATTTTCAATTGTTGAATTCATACTTTTAAAAATAAACAATTTTTCCCCAATCCACAAAAATATAAATGAATCCACAGTACAAGTGTATTATGAAAACTATCCCTGCAACCTCAGTATTTCTTGAAATGAGGTCAGTCTATATCATCAGACATCTATACCATACAATGATTCTATATATCAAATACATGTATAGTAGTCTTATCACTAAAGTAATTGGAAAAAGAAAGCATGTGATTAAACAATGATACAGTTTTTTAAGCAGTCAATGAACCATACAAATAAGGTCAAGGACAACACACAAATGCCAGACGGAAAATTCAGACTACAAGGCATTTGTAAACTAGATATAGATTACCCAACTCTTCTACCATCTGAAATTTAAGGCTTTATGACAATAAAAGTTTATTCCCTTGTTATCGCTGTCTGATTCGAATTCCTGTCTCTCATTTCATGACACTTGTTGCAGGATTGTCAAAAATTACAACATAGAAGAAACAATAAGTATGACTGTATAAAGACTTACACCATAGGTTCTCCAGAATTAAATCCCATACTCCTACAAACCACTGTAGCCTCTTGTTGACCCCATTTATTGTCACAAACAGATCCTAATTCATCGTCTATACGGATGATAACTCTACCATAGTTGGTCCCTCCACCTTCCAACAATGTACTGGGTGCTGAAATTAAAAAAAAAACCAAACTTTTGATATAAATACTAACATACAATATGTACTACTGGCTAAAATGACTTTCGCATTTGATAATATCTCTAATCTAGAAAATAAAAACAACAAAACTTCCTCTATCCAGATTAAAATACACTCCCTGTTTGCACATTAAACTTATAAGGTTTCTACCACACTCTGTTCTACTTTTTGTTTTGTTCATTACTACGTCAACAAATGAAATTTCTGACCCAAAATGTTTGAAGTTATGTATCATTATGACCGATCTTAACAGAGAATCATAAAAATATGGTTATGTCTTACACTTCTTCAGACAGACAATCTGTTACATAGTCCATGATTCAAGTAAATAAGTTATTAATTCACAAGATTGTAAAAAATACACATATATTTATTATTTTTTATTGACCTTTGGTACTTTGTCGAAAAATAGTGAACTGGTATATATAGTAACTCAAACATTTTTGTTTTAAACATAACATTAATCATTCTTACCAAAACTAGTATAACAAATGGCCCCTGCCACTGATGAACTGTAACATACACCAGTATCTCCTTTACATTGGGAGAAATCACTTTCATTCCCAAAGCAATGGTACTCAGACACCAGTACAGGAACAGAGGAAGGCTTATGATAGACAGTAGCCACACCTCCTGTGTATCTCTTAGTCTTACACAGAACATTAGCTGCTTTGTCGTCCCAGAAGGAAGAACACACTTGTCCCCATGTGTTGAAGGCTCGGACAGAAACAGCTCCATAACTATGAAGACCACCTTCTGATTCCAGTCCTATGTTCACTTTTACCACTAAAAATATAAATATAATAAGTCAAAATATACATAGGCATGATAGGGCAGTAAATAATTTTAAGTAGAAGGTTATAAACGATTTCAAATTCCGTTCATCACTAAACAATGAAAATTAATATTTAATGGAATGAAATAAAAACAAGATTTATAACTATCTCAGCTATCTTGGGCTAACCTTAAGAAAGGAAGTAAGTGGGTCTTTGTCATGTCAAACCAGACTTTAAAAATTAGTCTTTGTATCTTCTCTGCTCAGCATCATTTATTAGAAAGAGGAACAATATCAGTTTTTTTGAAGTTGGACTAATGTTCCCTTGTATGATGCTATATATATACTGTGGACTGTTGCTTCGTTAGCTAGGATGTTAAAACCCTAGTTCATATTTATTTCACATACAAAAAATTCTAAATGTTCTAGACTTCTAGTCCTTAATATGATTGAAAACATTGAAATTTACATATCTGACATTTAATCATTTATTCACACATCCATAAATCATGTCAGTCATGTCAGTATTCATGGAATAAAACTTTTGAGAATTTCAAGGTGAATATTGACATTCCCTTGCTATACATTTGTACTACAATGACTAAGGGAAAATTGATAAAATATTCATAAAAAAAAGAGAAAAAAGAAGAATGTGTCTGAGGACACGAATGCCCCCGCTTAAGCTTGCTTTTCAAATGAAAATGGGAGTGGGAAAGAGGGATGGATGGATGGAAAAAAAAAGAGAAAGAGAAGAATACGTCTGAGGACACGAATGCCCCTGCTTAAGCTTGCTTTTCAAATGAAAATGGGAGTTGGAAAGAGGGATGGATGGATGGATGGTCAAGGGTAACACTTAATGCCCCCTTCGCCTTGCAGCAGGGGCATAAAAATACAATACCATTAAGGTTTCTCATTTTTCAAAGGAATGAACTGGTGGTAGTGATTTATTAAAGGAACATTATCTACGAAGTACACAAATATCTAAAATATAATATTTTTTTGTTTCAAAAATTTATTAAAGCTGAATTTTGAAATAAGATTTCACTATTAGCATACCTTCAATTAAACCTGTACAAATGAAGCTGTAGATGGATTACACATGTGCTGAGCATGTTAAGTTATAAATAAGAAAAGAATGTAAACATTGAAGTGAAATAAGGCAGCCATATTAAAATAAAATTCCATCTGTAAATAAATCACTGCATGAAATTATTTTTCCATCATCTGGAAATGAAAGAAAATGAATAATCCAAAATAATGAAAATGTTTCAGTTGTGTAATATAATGGTTTGTGTTAAAATTAAACTCTTTTAGTTTGGTAATACTGCTCATTTGCTGTTACTGTGTTTCAAAAATAATAATATACATAATTCATAAGATATTAAGATTGCTTACAAACATTCAATATATTGCTTACCAGTATCAGAACTTCCATTGTAACAACTGACAGCTGCATATCCAAAATATTTGTTACTGCAAACTTTTTTTGTTTGGAAATTACATTTAAATATAGAATCTTCTGTTCCTTTACAGCTTATCTTTGTTAGAGGATATTTGTTGTACTTTCCAAAACTTCCCTGTGGCAGGACTGTTCCATTATTATAACCTAGCTCCTTACAAACAAGTCGTGATTCAAACATTCCAAATCCACTCAGACAAATATCAAACCAGCTTTGTTCAGAGGTTACAAAGATATTCACAACACCATTATCAGGTCTACTTGACTGTAACAATCTGACTGAAAATAGTAAAGGCATGTACAGTAACAGTTGTATTAATCTTATGTCAAATCCAAAGCGTAGTGTGGACATAGGATTTCAATCAGATTTTATTGTTAATACAGAAGAAACAGTAAGTGGCTAATAAATCAGATTTATCATTTTTTAGAAAGACATTTAAATAATTGAAACAAGGTACAATAAGAGTGTTGTTAGGATCGACAGTAGAATACTATAGGAGTTTTATGTTTACACCAAATGGTCCATTCCATAATATACATACCATCTGTTGTTAGGGTCAACAGTAGCATAGCACTTTTTTAATTACACCAAATGGTCAATTCCATAATATACATACCATCTGTATAACACAATACTTCTACATCTCTTTTATTATTAGAGCATTCATCATCAGCTACACCCCATCCTGAATTGTTACACATTAGGATGGATTTCTCTACTCCTGTACATATAACACCACTAAGGAAGACATTTCCTGTTCCACCATTCCCCAAATTAGTTGTTTCTCCGTCAGCAAACCCCTTCTCTTTACACAGAACTCTAGAATTAGTCTTGGACCAGTATTTATTACAGACAGACCCTGTTTGTCCATCATAAGTTATTTCTACACGCCCTGTCTGTCCACCTCCTACAATACTCATTTTAGGGGCTGAAAATGTATAATAAAATTATGTAAGCATAGTTATCAAAAGAGAGAATTAATACATATATGTACATGTATTTATACAACTATAATATATTTGCGGCTCTTTGGAGGCCTATATTTCAATATACATGTTATAAGTCCATATGATTTTCCATATTCCAATTGAACTGTGAATTCATAAATTATCAATCCATTTTATCATGTTTATGGGTCCTTTCGCTTGAATTTATTTTAATGACATTTCATTTTGTTTAAGTTTGATATGCTGCATGTGGACTAAATTACTGTCAATCAATCATTCATAAGTTATTGACATGTTTTCATCTTGAATATAATATACCAGTAATGAGGATGACAATCTTATGAAAATTTGTATGAATTTTTTTTTACAAGTTAAAACAATGTGTAACTTTGATGTCTTTGGGTATTTAAAAGAACATGCAATCTATGTACGCTATACTCTATGAAATATTTGTAGATCTATTGGAAAGTCTCATTTTAATATGTGAATGCATAATGTATAATTTACTATTCAAAAATATACAAACTATGCAATTTTCTACATGTATGTGACTGTCATTAGTGTATTCTTTCCATAAGCCTGAGGGAATATAGGGCCATAGATTATGAAATATGATCATGACATAATCAATATGATATCTTAATAATTGCAGGTTACTAGTTCATATACATGTACAAGTAATAACATGTAATAAAAATGTAACGTCCATAAGCTTAAACATGTCATAGTTAACATTTTCAGGATTTATTACTTTTAGGTTCATCTAAGGGTCTCGATCAAACAATACAGCACAATTAGCTGTGTAAAAGTATAATAAAAACTATCTGTATTAGCCGTAACAGCATTTCTTAAACCTATCATATTTACATCAAGTATGTATACACATGACATATTGAATAGAATTGAAAATGGAAACAGGAATTGTGTCAAAGAGACAACAACCCGACCAAAGAGCAGGAAACAGCCCAAGGCCACCAAATGTGTCTTCAACACAGCGGGAAAATCCCACACCTGGAGGCGGGCCTCAGCTGGCCCCTAAACAATAATGTATACTAGTTCAGCAAAAAGGATGCCACATTAAACTCCAAAACATAAGCATATCAACCATATTTTCATGAATCTTTACATATTTACTTGGAGCAGATGTCATGAAAAAACTGTTTTAGAAGATTAAAAATAATTAAAATTCCAAATGGTCTTTTGACCAAAATGAAAAATAAATTTACCAAAGCACCTGGGCCAACATTTTTTTAAGATAGTTTTTTTACGTCATTTTAAGTGATTAAGCATTCTTCACTGTCTTTTGTTTCCCAAGATTCAAGATAAATAACAAGGATACAAAAAAGTAACAATTATTAAAATGACTAGCCAGAAATTCTGGCTCATTGTCCAAAGGAAGCAGAAACTGCGCCAAATATCAGACTATAAAATGTAATAAACTAAACAAAGAGCAAATTTAATTTCCCTTTCATAATGTTTTAGGATTGAATATTACAGCACAGAAAAGGGGAAACTTGTTGTTTACAGTAGGTTATGCTCTATCCACCAAAAAGTTGATTCGAAAAAATGTTTTTAATGACGTAACAAATATTGATGTCAATAGATTCATTTTGAAAAGGTCAAATCAAATTATTGTACCTGTTTCAGACAAATATTTTTGTACCAGAACTTTAATGAATCAATAGATGTAAATTCAACATTTTAAAGGTAGTGTTCTAAGATTAGTGAGCTCGAGGTAAATCACATTCTTGCCATTTCTATATTTTTTATCAGCCATGAATTGTGAAATATATTGTTTTGGACACTTACATGTATTTTCAATATTTTATGTATGGACACTTACATGTATTTTCAATATTTTATGTATCTTCATACTCAATAATACTTTTAGTTTACTGATTATATATTGAACCTATCATGCACTCAATTTAATCATACAACATTTAATGTTTTTGTATGTACATGTAAACTTGTTGCCATTGGCAGTTTAAGCTCATAATAGACCACAGACTAGGATGTAAGTACAATTGAAGTACAATGTTTAGCAACTAGTATTAACATTAGTCACATAACAGGTGTTTCTAGTGAGACAGGAACTATGTCAATATCTTCAATTTTTTAAAGTTTTTAGTTGGTCAGTCTTTATTTTTTCTGTGAAGTGTATTATCTACAACTGTTTTTCTTTCAATAGGCTTCTTAATTTAGGTAATGATGTTGTCGGTTAAAATTGTAATTCTGATTGCACCCTTGGTCATGTTTCATGTAAATTATATTCTATAATTTTCTTGTGTCTTTTATTTAGTTCAAGTCACCTGGTATACAAACAAATTCTATCATGTTATTTTGAACATCAAGGATATTCCTACATCATTTACATGATGATCAGTTGGAACTATGTTTGGATACTATTAGCAACAATAGCTACAAACCTTCCTTTTTATAACACAGCACAGAAACAGCAGGGCACCAAAACACTGGATGAAACCAAGAAGAACTTTTACAGTAATAAAGAGATGTTTCCTTCCCTGTGCACTTTAAACCACTGACCCACGCAACTTTATCTGGTTGATGTTTGGTACCAAATACTACTCCACCAATGAATCCTTTACTACGACACACTACTGTGGCTTCTACATTGGACCATTCAGAAGAGCAGGCATGACCCCACACACCAAGATGCTTGACTTCAACACGACCCCATGCTTCCCCACCATCTACAATTCTTACATCAAAATCTGAAATATAATGTGTATAACATCTATATTCATACAACTAACATGGCTACATTTGTTAATCAAAAGTTCATTAAACTGATATGCAAAGTTTTTGAACTTATTTTCTCAATTGGTAGTTTAGTAACAGAGTCAGTTTAAAATCAGTCTCCATTTATAACTTGAAAAATAATGACTTAATTCCAGTATTCAAAGTCTGCAATTTCTCAAAAGGTGATAAGAATTCTTAACAATTCTATTATTTAGATCAAAAAAAAAATTGTAGATCTGACAAAAGAAATCTAGAAATAAATCCAGCTGATATGTGTCTTCCATGCAGCCTTCACGATAAACTTTCGAGTCCACAAGCCCAGGGCTCAATTTTATGAAAACTTTAGTTGGTTTCTGTTGGCTTGTAGAGAAGAATTTAACAAGCCCCCGATTAATTTTACAAGCCATAGCCGTAGGACTTGTGGTTAAGCGTAAAGACTGTCCATGTAAACTTTTCATGAGAACAGAGAAGGAATCACCTTCTGAGGTGTTCATAATTATATCTGATAGACGGTGAGTGAAAGCTTTATGACAGTCTTATTTTGATTTTATATATATATCTTTTAAATCACTATGCTTATTATTGGACACAACTTACTCATGCCAACATTATTTAATGATGTATTGTAGCACACAGCCCCAGCTAAACTTCCATCAACACAGCTCTGCCAATAATAGTCTGAGTAAGAGCAATTCAACAACCTCTTCTCTTTTCCTGAGCATTTAAATTTGTAGAAGGCATCAGAAAATCCCAGAGATATTCCAATAGATCCTCTCGTTGCATTTGTTATTGCTTTACCAGAGACATAACCCAGTTCTCTGCAAATGACGCCAGCGTCAATATCGTCCCATCCATGATGACACACCTCGGACCAACCCTTTGGTCCACTAACCTCCACCAGTCCAACATTTGTTTGATTTTTGGCATAGCGCAACTGTGCTATCAGTAATAGAAAAAAATTAAATAATAACATAACATAATAAAAACAAAATTTAGATTCCACCCAGCATGCCCAGATATTCTTATTCATCATGTTCATGAAAAAATTCTGTTTGCCAAGAGGTAATTATTTGTGCTATATTCTTTTAAACTAAACAGTGAAATTTTACTATATAGTATGCTAGTATCTAGAAGGAAATTTTTGTTTTCTTCCAGTTAACATTACATTCAGTCTGCAGTTAAAGTTTTTAAACATTTATTAGATTCATAAACTATCCTGGATTTTTACCAAACATGGACAGAAGCTTCTTACAATCAAAAGATAGTATCAAGAGGAATATTTTTATTGATTTACTTCCTCATTTTTGTTGAGCCTGTGATTAACAGAAAAAGTAGGCGAGACACTGGGTTCCGCGGAACCCTTACAAATTTTATATTAAATAGATGAATTCCAATAGTAACTATTAGTTAACTAGGAATATGATTTTGTCCTAACTCCACAATACTATTATTGCTATATATATAAGTGTGTTGTGGCATGTTTGGTACGCATGTTAAGGTGCACAGGTTTGTTTATTATTTTTCTTAAAAATATGCCTGCCATCTTGTTTATGTTTTTAGCTTTGCATGAATTGTTTTACTTTTCTCAAGGACGTATATGTTAGTTATACGTCCTTGACTACACTAAATAAGTGAAAATATGTTTAAATTATATACAAGTCCTTTAAAGATAACTATACACTATGGGTTTTGCTAATTGTTGATTGCTGTACAGTGGCCTATAGTTGCTTACATCTACGTCATTTGGTGGATAGTTTTCTCAATTGGCAATACAACAAAAAATAAAAATTGAGAGATTTGTGAATTTTCAGACTTACAATTCGACTTTTATACGTGACTTCTCACTTTTCTTCATTGTCATCAATTTTATAAAACCGTATGCCCTACAACTTTCCGTTTCTATCTCGAATAACATGCCCATATTATCAGGTTATGTACAATCTTAAAAATAGGCTTTTAATTTTTCCGCCAACCGAATTTTGTTCAACCGGAAGTAAACATATATTAACTATTATAAGAAAACAAAATCGGTTTTATTCCGGAATTGTAGCGAATCAAATAAGCTTCATTTAAAAAAGTCCAATTTAAAGTCGACCAAGAAGATATCGAGTAGCAAATAAATATGAACGAAACGTTAACCAATGCTTGTAGTTATTAACTGTATCAATCTCCTCGTCACTTAATAGTCGCTGAGGCCTCTCTTTTTTGTAATTTGAAATGTATTAAACCAGAGACATATATACACATGTGTATATATGTCTCTGATAAAACCTAATTTTCACTATACGGATTTAAAAGGAAAGTATCTGAGAGACATATACAACGAGCGCGGATAAAAACTTTTATGAATAATATAAAGAAAATGAAGCGTAGGGTATCAACAATGAGACAGCAAACAAACATTGCAAACGAAAAAAAAAAAAAAACCCACAAAAACAAAAGGCAGCGATGTAGATCTTGAAGGCAAGCCGGCTGTCAACACATGCCAAAAACAAAAAGTACAAAAAATAAAATAAATGATATTAATAGGCACAGACTAACATGCTGCGGATTAGTAGTAGTTTAATTGAACACCCAATCCAAATTAACTCCAACGATACGATACTCTTCGTTTTATAAATCATGGTTTGTGTTAATCGAAAATTGATGAAGTTTATATATCAGACACGTAGTTACTGAATTGTTTATTAAATATTACCGATGCCAATAGCCAAAATTTGGGAGAGAAATGGCGAAAAGGTATGCAATCCAGAGATACTGGAAATTACTGCAGAAAGACTAAATTATTCAGATTGCTTTTACAACAATATTCAACATTTTCTGGGACTATTATACTAACTATATAGTTAATAGTCCCAGACATTTTGTTAATTAAATAAATACCTACAAGTAACGTTGAAACAGGAGACGCCAGCATCTTCCTGGTGATTACAGTTGTGTACTCCCCACGGATTAGTCAGACATTCGTCCAGCGATGTCTCGTGTCCTTTACAAATAACTTCATCTAAATATATCTGACCTTTGCCCTGCCCAAAGTGGGCTAATGAATGGGCTATCTGAAAATATTAAAAAAAACAAATATCATAATTTTGAAACGATTAAGTAATTTGCATCGGTTTTGTTTCCAAAACACATTCACATATACACATTAAAAAAGCTTTCGTAACTTACAATACTTGTAGTAATACAATACTTTAGTCTTAGATAAAACAAAATTGTAATACATGTGCTATGAGTGGTCTGTGTGATCTTAATATAGTACCCAAGAAACGACCTTACCATGAAATCTTAACACTGACCAATGAACAATGAAAATGAGGTAAAGTAAGATGAGCTCTCACAGACTGACAAGTACACCTTGCAATATTTCATACACAAAATATATTTCAAAGGTCTAAAACACAAAAAACTTTACATCGACCGCTGAACCACGAGCATGAGGTCAAGGCCTGTATTTACTCTTCAACAATAAACAAAAACAATTATTACAGAGAGCAACTAACAACAACCGCTAAATTACGGACTCCTTTCTTGTGAAAGGCACATAACTATGATAGGGTTTTAAATACTAGTATATGTTTGTGATTGGTTAACCTTCACTTAGCTTGGAAAGTGTTGTAACAACAAATCATAAATAAACTGAAAAACTCAATTACATTGGCTTAATTGACCAACAGATCTGTACTTATTAAAGCACACTAATTCAATAACAAGAAGACAAAAGACACAGTTACTGAAAGCGAGATCAAAGTCCATTATCAACTAACATGAAAAAACACATGTTTTTCCAGACTTAAATATCAACCAGTGCACCTCCAACATATTTAGGTAACTTGAATATCATAAGAATATTTATTTTGTCTAAGCCGTTGTCTATCATTGTTTAGCCATTTCTTAATACTTTTTTAACTGCTCGTGGCGGTTGATAGAGAGAATTAGACATTTGTTATACAATATACTTACACCCCAGGTAAATCCAAGCTGTCGACATACAACTGTAGCTGCATCATTATCCCAGAAATCATCACATATTGTTCCCCAATTAGCTTTGTCTTTGGAAATTTCTACCCTCCCTGAACTCGCATCCTTTCCATCTTTTAACCGTACATAGAATGCTAAAATAAAAAAATAAAAACATACATGGATTTGTGAATATATGTTATATTTGTTGATGGATAAATTTTTACCATAAACAATTAAGTTCATAATTTATGTAATTGTAAAACAGTTAATTCCCAGAGACAGTTTGACATGAACGATCTAGATTTAGATAAACATGAAGGTATCTGCTAACATTCAAATAAAATAATTTTGAAATACACAAGGCGTATCTATACACAATGTAATTTTAATGGGGCTTTGAAATAAGTGTACTGAAAAACATGGATATACATTTGAATGATGTATGTTCCCCGGCTATAAATAATAAAGATAATGCAGCCATCGATCATGTTCAATTATGTTGATTACCAACTTATATATACATAAATGAAATGTCAACGGAATGCAAGTTGAATTTTAATTTCATTTCCTATGTGTAAGTATTACTAAACAATACACCGACTTGAGCAAAAAACATCTCAATAAATCTTTTTGCCCTTAAATACAATATTCATAGAAAATGCAATTTCACTTATTATCATATGTCATTATAGTTATTATCAAAAAAGAAAAAAAAAACTATTTATTACGAGGGAAAGAGTTCAAAATGTAATGTTGCCGTCAATGGAATGAATAAAGTGTCTAGTAATGCTATAAATTGAAGGTCAATTAAAATTTCCAAAGATTCATTAACAACTGCAATCGTTTAAGCAATGTTCCTTCATAGTCATAGTAAACTATTATATAGTATTTAAATTCATGCACATTGTATTACATCTTATAATCAAACTTGTTACATTAAAAGTCTAACCATGTGTTATTACATATGAGGAACATGAGGCCCATCAGAAATCAAATAGATGTTTAACGCCGTTCATCCACAAATATAACACACGCGCTCATACACTCATCAGCCTATACAATGATTACTGACCCCCCTCCCCCAAGAAATAAATAAAATAAATAAATAAACGGCATATCAATCAATTTGATATGGGTTTTATAATAATAAAAAACAGCGTATCTGTTACTCTGTACATTGTATTTTAGAATTCTGTGTTGGGTTTTCTGACCTTGATCAATCACCTGTTTGCCGATTCGTTATAATCTTAAAATTTAGTTAATAATTATCCATAAAATAGAAACTTTAAACAGTACTTCAAATAAAAATTATGGTTTATTAGATTTTTATGGAGGATTTCTAAAATAACGAATACAATTTCCACGACAGAAAACAAATTTAAAGAAACAAACATTTCGTTTACTATGGCAATCAAATCTGGAATAATTTACAAAGTTGTATCAAAACCTCAAGTTCTATTTCTGTATTCAAAGATATGTGCTTTGATTAAATATTAATGTATATACTGTTTACATGTTACTTTTATTATTACATGTATAACTGTATAAATGTGATGTATATTTACAAATGATTTATGCCATTATGATTTATGATTTATTAATTCTTTTGTTTATGTTGTTTCTTGGACCATATTGATAGTAAGTTTATAACTACATGTAATATAAAATAAAGAGGTGTGGTATGATTGCTAATGAGACAACTACATATCCAAGAGAACCAAAATGACGAGAACCTAAGCAACTACATGTAAAGAGCATGTTATCTTCCCGGAATAAAGATTAATATTTTATTTACTTCATGAATGTAATCTTTAACTTAACATTGACATTTCCACTAAGTATTCAGAACATCGTTAATACATGTAAGTAATGTAATTAATTGAAAATTAATGATGGGAGTGTTTATAGCGACCTTGACTACTTATGTAAGTCTCGCATTGAACGCCATCATGGTCATAACTGGTTGTGGTTTTGCCGGTGATTAAAGTGGCGTAGCATGTGATGCTGTACTTTATTTCACCTATTTGTAGGGTATAATTTCGTCTAATTGAAGTACTTATAAAAGGAGACGAGGAAAGACAGCAACAAAACGCAAAAAAAAAACCAACTAAAAACAACACAAAATTTGTAGAAGTGAGCAATAACAAAGGGACAAGGGGTCGTCGTCAGGAATTGAGTTGAGTTAATTGACACCAAGTATTGATTTCGACTCAGCTAGTAACGTTTTTTCATCATATCTTTTGGTACAATTGACACACACTGCATCTATGTATCGTTGACAGGTGGAGCTTGATGTATTTGCTAATATTATTAATTCGTATATTTTAACTAATTTGATTCGTTCAGGGATAGTCACATGTTAAATTATATTTTCGAAGGTAGACAGAAAACGGCGGATAGCAAAAAGCATATTGCATAGCAAAAAGCATATTGTACGGTTATTTTTAGAATATCTAAAAACCGATATACTTTGTGACGTCATGTAATGAATTTCATGATATTGATAAAAGTTTAATTAAAAAATATCTATGATCGCCTATTTGAAGAAAAAAAATCTTCAAATTCATAAGATCTAAAAAACAAACATAAAAAATAAATGAAATAACAACTAATATGTTGTTATTGTCTAGGAGACAATATAATATCTATATATTTCCAACAAAATCAAACGACGATTTTCATACAAATATGGTCGGAAATTAATAATATAACAAGTATAGCCTATGTATGAGGTCAATACAGGATATATCGATCCAAAGAAGTATATCGACCTCGGACTTCGTCCTCAGTCAATATACTTCTTTCAGGTCAATATATCCTTGTATCGACCTCATACAAAGGCTATAATTGTATAATATTGCGGAGACAGATGCATTTACCCTTTAAGGCAGTAGATGGGTTTACAATTTATTTTCGACTTATGAGTTTGAATGTCCCTTCGGTATCATTCGCCACTCTTGAAGAGGTAGGTCAACGTCCACACAATTCTCAGCCGAATTAGTAGGATTAGTTAAAGGAACATTTTTTAGTTGATATATATAGAATTCGTTGGCTGCTCTTTGCTATTTACTGTATCCCATAGAAAATAATTTGCATTCAGTATTAGCCCAACTTTTCCTTGGTAAATATCGATCAATACTAATATACAATGCCTACATTTCAGTAGATAAATCATAAAAGACAAAAGAAGAAGCTGGTTTTAACCCCGAACTCACCTTAACCCCTAAATTTAAGTACCGATCAATTTAATAGTGCATCAAACCTGCGAGTTGATAGTTTAATTGAGAAAAAAGGGTTTGTAACGATAGCAATTTATTGAAATGAACCAATACATTTCTCTTCATCGTCTAGTTTTTAAAAGTTTTGAATTTCAAAGCCAGCGAACGTAGGCACTTATCGTAATTATCTAGTCTCAATAAAGGAAGTCGGTGTTCATTTGTACTACACCAAGTAAACAATTTGCTCAATCAACACGATGAATTGTTTCAATGTGTCAGTCTGATATTCAAAATATCTAAAATACTGCAATGATTTACCGTCGCAGATGGAACTTTAAATCACATTTTCGATGTTTAAGTAGATTCCGTGTCAAATTTCATGTGTAATTAGGTTGAAAATCCCAATACAACAAGATTTGTTTTTCAATTCGATGTTATTCTGTTATTATTGGGGATATACTTCTTGAACCTTTACAATAAGTCAAAAAGTGAAGAATGACGTGACTATATTTCAAGAACTGAAAACTTTGGTAAAATATTTCACAACGAAGCAAAAGAGGGAGTGTCAAAAGAAAAAAAAATATACACATACATATACAAATAATTATACCATTCGTCTCAAGAGGGCAAAGATCATTTTAAATTGAGCAAATGGTGTAAAATACAGTTTTGACAAAATGGAACTTAACTGGAAAATATAAGAATCTCATCATAGATACTAGGATTGATATTTTGTACGTCAGACGCGCGTTTCATCTACAAAAGACGCATCAGTTACGCTCGAATCAAAAAAGTAAAAAAGGCTAAATAAAGTACGAAGCTGGAGAGCATTGTGGACCCAAAATTTCGAAAGGTTTTTGAAAAATACAGCTTAGGTAATCTCTTCCTTTTTAGAAAATCCTTAGTATTTCGAAAAATTCAAAGTTTTGTAAACTGTTAGTTTAAAAGGGTGGAAAATACCAAACAATACAACATTCAGATACACAACTTATAATCAACTTCATGATCCTTCTTATTGGCGATAAAAAATAAACACTATGATAAATTAAGTTAATCTAAAACGTACAAATGACCTTTCATCTAACTCCTATATTTAACACGTCATCTTGACAGTAAATATGACGCTTAAACGGACAAAACAACCATAAAAAGTGTTAAATATAGGTAGCCAGATACTATTTTGATAACTTCAGTATCTATTTGAATATTTGTACAGATTTAATAACTACCACAGTGGGTACACAATGAGTCCCCACATTATTGAATGCAAGTATTTTGCAAATTATGCATAAAAATGCACCACAAAAGACAGCCCATCGTTTCGGCCGTTTAAGCGTTTAACATTCAGTAATGTGATCCTGGTGACCTCTATGGCTTGTAGCTATATATATATATTTATTATATATTCTGAAGTTTGTATCAGCCTTGAAATAGACTATCTTTTATTCCGATCTGACACTAAATATATTAACTACAGAAAACAAAACATTCGATCTAACCTCCGGTATTTGTTAAATTTTCTAAAAAGCTCAAACGTCAATGTTCTCATAACTAAG
This sequence comes from Mytilus californianus, assembly GCF_021869535.1. Taxonomy (NCBI): domain Eukaryota; kingdom Metazoa; phylum Mollusca; class Bivalvia; order Mytilida; family Mytilidae; genus Mytilus; species Mytilus californianus. Next base: position 28,781,330 of record NW_026262679.1, read on the forward strand.
ATTCTGGCTTGTGGTGTTATGGTTGGCTTTTTTCTCGTGGTGATTTTTGGTCTATATCTTTGTTATATATACTATTGTTTGCTTAGCGTTTGTAATATTTATTCGGATGACATGTCATAATTAGCTTACAGAGAAAAATAATGCGTATATTAAGTTTGAAAAGTGAAACTTAATACTGATGACTTGTTACACCAAATTGAGGATTCAATCTCAAACTAGTATGTATGAAAGGAGATGTGGGTTATACCGTTCAATGAAACAACAACCAAATTACTCAGAAAAAGGACATCTGTATCTTTAAAAAAAGATGAGACATGTATATACAACCATTAAAATAAACATGCCAAATTTAGTTATTTTCGGTTCCAATGTTTTAAAAGAGAATAAAATATCGAAAGAACCACGAAAGACGGCAAATGTGCTTTAATTTAAAGTTCGTGTTGGTTCAATTTTACATTTGATGTATTGAACACCAATTGTAATCACCGCAATCGATATGCAATTTTCAAGACAGAAAAAAAGATCTCAGTCGCTTATATCTCTTGTTTAGTTAATTTATATTTTTGACATATATATAGTGGTTTTGTGTATTTTGCCTTAATTATTTACACTATCAAAGCATTATTGACCGGGAAGTCTGTATACAAACAATGTTACCCCCTACTGAGTTTCTATATCTTACAAATCAAAGTGATTAGCTTCCATTCTAAGACATTTGTCTATACTGGGACTGTGTAATCCAGTTTCGATCGATTGTTTATGAATAAGCATCTAAACAATGCGGAATCGTTATAAAATATAAAATTTTGGTAATAAGCAATAAAAATAAAGCCCAATCATTCACACCTGAGTCATATGTATGACGATAAATTACGGAAGAATTACATATTTGACCAGACTGTTTTTTCTTTGTATGATTGACACATTCCCACAGTAATTCCTGTTCGTACATTTCCAGGCATGACAGTCGGTACCAACCACTTATATACATGTGCAAGAAGGACTTAAATGATTAGGAATTTTCGAAACATAATGATTTTTTGTTGGATTATTTCACTTCTTTAGTGAAATGTACAATAATTTTTCATCAGTTCATGTATTATACAAAAATAAATAAAAATTTAACCCTACTTACTGTCGTTCAGTTGTTTGGTGAATTTAATTGTCGAATGACAGTCTTTTTTCTAAGCTTTATATAATTTGTTTATCCAATGACTTTAGAATCAATTGTTGGACGCTAAACTTTCAAATAAACGAGATTTGTGTCCAAATTTTCACCATGGACTCAAATCAATCACCAGCTAGAACATAGCACCTTATAAAATATATCCTATTTCCTAAGACAGTTTTGTGGTAAAGAAATCAAACAAAGCTCATTTTAACTCGATCTAGAATCTGTTATAGAAATCACCCGTAATAGATTCGCTGAAAAGGAAACCAAACCATTACAGCACTTTCTGACAAATAGTTCTGAGGTATATAGTCCGTTATCTTTGTTTGTCATAGGTCCGTCTCTAAGGATTAGGGCCAACTTACCCCGTATTTGTTCACTATTTGTGTCACTCACGTGTTAAAATCTATAAAAGTAGTACAATCCTACTCCTACGAGAAATTGAATTTAAGACTATATATCATATACTTTTAAAATACTGTTTCACAATTTTACATATTTCTAAATCAAAGTTAGTCAGCGCGATATATTACGGTGGCAGGCAATTTGATACAAATTTGATGGAAATTTAACATGTTTTATTGTTAAATTTTGCATCGAAGGACATCGCTAAAAATTGATTAAATTTGTATCCCTAATACAATGAATAGCTTTACTTTCAACATAATTCTCTAAAAATTGGATGATTCAGTTTCCCTCAAGATATAATGACCCTAGAGCAGTGTAGGTATACAGAAAATCTCACGTAAGGGTGTAACACACCAAGTAATAAAGACCAATTAAGCGAGAACATACAGTGTGTAGTAAAACTATATACAATGCAAAAGATGTAAAACATAACAGTTAAATTAAAAAAAAAGAATTATACATAAAAAATACGCCATAACATGACATAAATTCCTACACCAACTGCGGTGTTTTCCTTTGAAACAATCAATAACATTTATAACAGTTGCGGTATATCATGTACATACAAGAATAGCTATCAGCTGTTTACAAGATTTGATTCATTATCATTTCTTTTCCTAAAAGGATAACATGTTTCCCCCCCGTCATAACAGTGACTGATTGCATAGGTATAGACAAATTATTACTCATGATAATCACTTGTGTTTTCTGGGTGACAATAAAATCCCCAACAAAGACCGCATCGAACCACATATTTTTGATTTTCCTACCTATCTGTTTATAATATTGACATTTTTAACGGGAAAAAATGAAAGATTAATGTGTCAGCAACTACATTTAAAATAAATACAGACTGTTTAATTTGCATATTTATATTATAAAATAAATAGGTGCAAGCATATTATGTGATTGCTTTCACGTATGTTTAATGTTATAGTCTAAAAGCAAAAGATTGAAAGAAAATTCAAAACAAAAAAGAGATAGATATTAGAATATCATGAACATGGAACCTCATGGCTGAACAGTCAATGAAGAATGCCATAATTGCACGACTCATTATATTGATTCAGAACGTTTAACAATACTTTGTATCATTTCCTATAAAACAAAACCTATATTATCATTGGATAAAACCAAACTAAAAAAAAAACCAAATATCAAAGAAACAGTCATTCTACTGCGGTTCATCATCGTGGACATGTTCGGTTATCCAATGCAATAAGGCATACCACTCGACTTAATCGGACGATTCAAGATGTAAGATAATGGTTATATGTGTTGTTATTGATGGAGCATTAAAATGATTACAATTATGTATGCATTTCAAATCTAACATTTTGTATCGTAATCTTAAATAAAATGAACGAAAAATGTGAAAGTTTTCCAACATGTATAAAATGAAATTTATGATGATGCTGCAATCTACGCTTGTCACACCTTCGCACACGTAATGTAAAGATGATCATTATGATGATGGGTGACTGATTAACGTCCAGCGGCAAATAAAATGTATATTCAGGACGATAACATGTTGATGTGATTTGAATATTAACCCTGCTTTGTACTAGACCGACACGCTGAGCCGGGTTTTGAACGTGTTAGTTCACAAGGTAACAATCCACAGGCAGACTTATCACCCTACCCGGAGACATTATTGTGACTCCGACCCGACCAGTCTTTCCTCTTGCTTCCTAACGCGGCTTGCTTAGCGTAGTAGCAGCAAACACCAATTTTAGTCTTTGGTTTAATCCGGCTGGGGTTCGAACCCACGATCGCCGCTCTCGAGGCATACACGCTACTACGAGACCACCGAGGCGGTCGTAATGCTAAATTTCCATATGAATGTATAAAAAAAGAGTTCAAAATACCATATCCATATTACTAAACAAGGCTCGCATTCGTTCATGTATTCCTGATAAATTGTATATAAACATGTACATGTATGTGCATTTTTCCATTTCAAGCACCAGAGCTCTCAGTTATAAAACTTTACTCAGTGCAAGGAGTCCAAAATTTGAATTCGTACCCAAACTCAGAATTCAACCAAAACAAAATACTTGATTTGGTGTTAAGAGCACAAGTTTTGTTTTCCGAGTACCGAGTAAACATGACCAAGAGCGTATGACTTTATACATGCACAACATGATTTACAAGCCATTAAACTCCAACAGGAATCAATGACAAATTTTGCAACCATGACCTCTTAAACATATGAATGTTCGATGACAGTTTGAGTTCAGTGTCAGGACAATGAATTTGTTACGGTATACACCTAAATTTTACAGGTCCTTTCAAGTACAGATGGCAACAGTCGTGTACTTCTAATTAAAGATCCGAGTTCATAGTAAAAAAAAATAAAATCAACCAATAATAGTACAAATTCTGTCTACAATCTTAATATGCGTTTCAAAATTCCAATCCGATGTTTCAATCAAGTTGAAAGCTGATTTGAATGCCAAATTACAATTTCAATTTTAAGTAGTAAACGAATACATCTTTAGAAATTAACTGATCTTATTATGTATTGTAATTTAAACTATAAACCATAGTCAATCAACAGTAAATATGCGAACTATGCTGAAAGGACACGACGGTTTCTTAAAGCATAGATCGACATTATTCGATAAATTATTTGATTTATCTTCCTTTTGAGGTTAATTAGTTTGATAAAATGGTATACTATATAATTATAAAAAGACAACATTACTCAAAATTATGAACAAGCAGTCATCGTGATTCATATATAGTCTGCCAAACAATAAGATAGATTAAATTCGCGACCACTTATAATTTCATACACCCAAACCACTTTCACAAAAATAAAAATTGTACATTGACAAATTATTCATAAAAAGTGCAATTTGTTCTGATTTGGTACAGTTTAAAACAATGGTGTTAAAGTGATTTGCATAACCCAATCTTATTCCCTCTACTGTTCATGAATGACATTGTCAAGGTCCCGTTTGTAATAAAACGAACGATATACAACCCTGCTTGCCGGCTTGTTCTTATGAGGCACAATTTATACAGGAGCTTCTAGAAAAATTTAACGAAGTTATATTTCGCTATACAGAAAATGTCTTTTCACTAAATAATTCAAACTCTGGTGACTATTGTGATCGCATCTATCCCATTGAACTTGAAATATCGGATAACAGAAACAGTTCTGTTTATATCTGGACTGATATCTAGTAATTATCAATTGGGATCGATTGAGAACTAAATTTAAGAAATGATATCAACATCCCCCTTGTGAGCTTTCCATTTCTGTGTACGAACATTTATTCTACTAACACCTGTATGTTGAGTATATTTTCCCTAGTCTATACGATATTCCCGGGCTTGGGTTTATTATAAGATTATTACGTATATGTTCCACTTTTCGAAACCGCAATCCCTTCCTATTTTCCACAATTGTGAAATCACCGAACGAGACTACCACAAAATTTCCCCTTCCAATGAGTTACATGACAGGTGCCGCTAGAGAAGATATAATTGGTCAACCTAAAGGATCACTAGACTTTATGCCCGGTTTTGGTAAGGGTCCATTTTGTTCAATCGTTTTCTCTTCATCGTATTTTCGTTTGGGTCATGCTGCTGTTTGTTTTTTTATTCGATTTATGTGTTTCAATTACTACTTTGGTATCTACTTTCTCTTCTTGTAATACCCATTTTACTAAAAACTTTGCATATAAAAATATTTGTCTCAATACCTAGCCAAATTAATCATGTCGTTACAAAATTAGGAAAGACGAAAGAGGGGAATTATCGACAACAATACAGTTTTGCTTTTACTAAGATCATCTCAAGTTAATAACACGTCTAACAACACATAAGTAGAAAATTGTGTTAAAATGTCATGCACACCTTATATCTAGTGACATTAATGATTGAGAACATGTGATTTCTACGTCTCAATCTTTCTTCTCTTGGTATATAGTGAAGAAAAGTAAAAAAAAATAATGCAATCTATTATTCAACATCGATTAACATAAAATAAAAAACAACAGAAAATCCTAGTCTCCGTGTCATCAAATACGAGGAGGGCGAACTGCTAACAATTGATTTGTGATAAATCGCATAACAGAACTCTGATTAAAAAAATATAGTTGCTAAACCAAGAGAAAGTTTACAGCGATACAAGAGAGGCGGAGGTTACCGAAGACCAACCGACAACGCCATGACAAAAAACGACAAACAACAGTCTACCACTATGATATCAATAAACTCACTAAATTGTACAAAAAAAAAAAAACCAGTTTATTGTTTACAGAAGAGTCGGGGAGAGTAACAGTCTACAACAATGATATCAATAAACTCACTAAATTGTACAAAAAACAGTTTATTGTTTACAGAAGAGTCGGGGAGAGTAACAGTCTACAACAATGATATCAATAAACTCAATAAATTGTACAAAAAACAGTTAATTGTTTACAGAAGAGTCGGGGAAAGTAACAGTATACAACAATGATATCAATAAACTCACTAAATTGCACAAAAACAGTTTATTGTTTACAGAAGAGTCGGGGAGAGTAACATTGTAATCGACAACACGTTTGACTGGTGTATAATAACTGATGTTATTCAATATTCCTCAATATCCTTATATAAGATTACTTCAGTCCACAGATGTACTTGCAAAACGTGTCAAGGACGTTATAAATATTGCCATAAGGATAGGAAAATATTATGCCTTTTCTAACATTATTTCTCGCCAACTTAACAAATGTTGTATAATGGTATACATTTTATATGTAAAGGTAAAGTAGATGTTTTACGATCAGTTATATTGCTGAAACCAGATTTGTCAGACTTGAACAAGCGTGTCCTCGTACAACAGTTGAAGAATATAAAGAATGCCAATGACAAAGTAGTTCATACCAGAAAGTAAAATTGTTAACAAGGCCTTTAACTTAAAATGGGTCATTATTTTTGGAAATGTTAAAATAAACTTTATAAAATGAATATATTTGACCAAAGGTAAAACATTACTATGTATGTTTATATTTCATTTTATGGTAACACTGATTATTTTGAGGTAAAACGTATATCATACATAATTCAGGAAATACTTTATAAAAGTTTTGTTTTAAACACCTTGAAAACATTAGAATGTTTTTAAAATGATGAATGAAGTTTAAATGCATCAGTAAAATAAATGATGATGTATGCTTTATAAAAAATAAAGGTATTTGTTTACCAAATATTTTTGATTTATGATGCCACACAGTCAAACATACTAAAACAGGATCTATATCATCGACATCGTAAAACACAAGTATGTACAGGATGCACAACATCACAAGACAAACAATACATTTTATGACATGCATTCTTCTTGTGTGTACAGTCAGAGTCATAGTTACAGGATCAGGATTTAAACTTACAACTATATGTCGTTAAATAATTTCATAATAAACATCATCTGATATGACTTCTGAACGGAAAATCCTGTTGGTCCAAAATACATTCCATGGTAGTTTCAAGATAAAGAGGATTACAGCCCCCTCTCGATATTTTCACATCACAAACGTACATACAATACGATATAAGTGTTTTAAAGAACTTTAATATTAATGTCTGACAAGCTGGTAAATCAAAAGGGCAGCATAAAATGATCCCCATGCTGACCTAACCTTCTACTTATATGAACCACCTTAGTAGATATCGGTGTGACCTTGAGGGCGGCATGTAGAAATTTTAAAAATCTCTGGTCCTTAAACAAAACAATACTTTTTATATATATATGGCTGGATTCATATTCATATGACATTATATAACGCATTATCGTCCTGAATATAGCTGAAAACTAGAGGTACTGTGACCAATCAATATAGGCATAGCTTGTGCTGTTGAATAACACAATTGAATCACAATATATTATTACCAACCGCAAATCATGACAAACATCCTACCTTCGTTGAGCTATAAGACGATATGCTCAAAGAGTAAAATGAATATAATTTATTAACAAATTAAACACTAGTCAACACAAGGGTCACTTGGGTAGCGAAATATGGACACTTGGTCTTTTCTTAACCGACAGTAAAACCCTTTTAAAAGTGGGGCGTCCGTTTGTTTGTGTGGATGTATAAATTCGCAGCAACGTCTGATAAACGATGCCTCGTGTAGAGAGTGTGTCAGGCTCACTGCACATTAAAGATAGGTCAAACAGAAAAAAATGTCTGTCCCTATCTAACATGTCCTCATTTCCCAATGGCAGTCCAAATTTCCAGGTCGGCCATTGTATTTGCCGAACCTACCTATTGTATGTATTGTTAATTTGTTATCATCCTTAACATGCATGTAATATTTGCCACTGAACAATAAGCAAACAACAATCAATCAATCAACACTGGTCTTTGTTGTCTATATCTCATATTGTCGCAGTGAAAATGTAAATTAGTCCAAATACAATACACTTTTTACGAATTCTATATAATTTAAGGATAAAAAGCTGAACATGTGGAACAGTGTTGTAGGGTTTCCTTGGTCAAATAGACATTATTAGGGAGCCTACATATCTTTTTCTTTTTTAACCACACAACAGTGACCTGCGTAAAAAGGTTTCGGAAAGAAGAAAAAAAAAGGTTTCAGGGAGCGAAGTTTAATAAGTCAAACTTTTAATTTTTGGAAAAAAATCAATAATATTTTCTTTCAAACACTGTTTTCATCATGAAAAATCATGAACTTATTCGCGTATATAGAAATAAGATGTGGTATGAGTGCCAATGAGACACTCTCCATCCAAGTCACAATGTGTAAAAAGTAAACAATTATAGGTCAAAGTACGGCCTTCAACATGGAGACTTGGCTCACACCGAAAAGCAAGCTATAAAGGGCACCACAATGACTAGTGTAAAACAATTCAAACAGGAAAACCAACGGTCTAATCTATATACAAAACGAGAAACACTTAAGAACAAAATCAACAAACGACCACTGAAACAGGTTCCATATGCCATTTATGTTGGGTAGGGAAATACCACACGAAAGTAAAGTTTCTTTCTTGTTCAAGATCAAACTATTGGAGTTCAATTTGAGGTGTTTAATTAAAAACGTTATTCATCCCCTGAAATCTTTTTTTAAAATCCATTTCACAAGTTAAGTGCAATATATTTGCGTCATATATCTAATAGTATCCACAATAGACCAATTAATCGTATATAAGACAATAGATATCAATAATGATCAATCATATAACTATATAAAGGTCTAAACTGAACTCCTTTGTCTTGTTTTGGTTAGAATGTGTGCAAATACATAAAAAAAGAAAATCAAAACTGTAATTAACTAATTGTTATGCGCTAGTTGTTGTAAGCATTGACTAAGAAATCACATTCCGGAAGACGTCGAAAACAATAAGTAAGATGAAAAGATTAACAAAGGGCGTACCAAAATTCCTAACAAAGGTTTATACTATATAAAGTTTCAAACTAATTTCCTCCCCAATCATTACTCCCCCCCCCCCCCCAAAAAAAAAAGAAAAATTTGTTTTTTCGTTTAACCGTTTCTGCATTTTTCTTTGGGCGAGTAATTGCTTAATGGCCACATTATCATCATTCGGGAATCTTTTAAGTAGAAAGTTATAAAACACCGTAGTTTATGAACAGAGAAACACCTAAAGCATTCAGCTATCAAACGTTGAAATGTATCCTTAAACGACTTCACTTTTTATTTTTGCTTCATACTCTAACTGATTACCATCCATTCGACGCTTGGGAAAACAAGAAGTAAACACTCAATTGCTTTCATAACAGCATGGCATTGTACTAAATGAAAATAACTCTTCGTAAACTTCGTGTGCCCGATGAGGTTTTCTGGATTTATTTTCCTCGGGAACGCTCAAACCTAAAAATTTGCAAGCCAGGAATGTGTAAATATATACTGTCACGTTTAGGAAAGTTTGTGTTAAGACTTCCAACAAAACGAATTATGCAACTTAAATTATGAATAACAATCTGCAAGTTTTCTCAGAAGATGCCAGAATGTTGGTGTTTAACATTATAGATAAACATTCAATATTTCGATAGGGCAAATGCTTACATGTTACAAAACAATAGCTGTCAGTACTAAGGAATTCATCATAATATATATATATATATAACCATTACGAATACAGATGTGTGAAAACGTGTTTGTTGAGTCCATCTTGCTAGAATAATTTCCTTTTTAAAAGCTTACATTAGGATATCAACTATTGCTAAATCGTTTGGTTTAAAAAAAATATTCTGTTTGTTCACAGAAGACATTTTCTGCGATCACAGATGAAGTTGTTTTGCGAAACCATGCTAACATTTTCAAAAAGTTAACGTTGATTGTGTGTGTGACAATTAACTTCACTTACATCATGCGGTAAAGTCATCGTATTCATTGAACTGATAGCGGAAGTAGTAGTAACATGGAATTATAAATTCGGAATCCAGTTATCTAACACCTTTCAACAAACAGGTCCACATAATTATAAAACTGCAGCTGCTACTTAATGCATGCACTATACAAAAGAAATTTTGGTAATTTTTCTACTGTAACAGTTTAAATTTCCGAACTTTACCAGTTTGAGTGCACTGAACATTTATATTTACATTCAATGAAAAACGAATATTTAGATAGCATATTGGATAGTCTTCGTCATCAAATTGAATCAATTATAATTCATAACATCTATATAAAGATGCCTTTTGGTAATTGATGATGTTATGTATAAACCCTCCCATGGACGTATTCCCATTATCTCCTTTTACTAAAAAAATACTTAGATGCGGATCCAGGATTAAAAAGGGAGGTGGCAAACTAGGCAACGTCTGGGCTGGGACATGTAAAAAGTCTATATAAGCATTAACCTTATATGTAGCTCCATAAGGAGGGGGCGCCCCTAATCCGCCTCTAATATTATTGTCTCCAGTTCTAAAATCCCCTCAGTTGAATTCCCAAATTTCACTTATACAATAAAGACGCAATAATGCCGTTTGGGATATACAGGTAAGGAAATCAAAGTTTCCCAGCACCTCAGCATGCATGGATAATATAATTTAGATGCGAATACAAAACCGCAACTTAATAGGACATTATGTCTTACCTTGTGAAGAATTTTTAGCATTCGTATAATGTAAAATAACTGTCAATACAATCACAATAACTATTTGTACTCTAAACAAATTTGATGAGTAATCCATAATGTCAATATATCTTCATTAAACGGATCCAATTATGATTCTTATTCTCTCATTATCATTTGTCAATAATCACAAACTATTCTTAATCTTTAGAAGTTTACAAATGACCATAGGTACATACAAAATTCACCTGTAAACACGTGCTTTATCCAGGTGTGAATCAAAGCGGAACGATTTAACTTTTTTGTCCTTTTACGAGTGTATATATCTTCACTTATGAATTAACAGAACATCCATATCATATTTGATAAAAGGAAACAGAAAATAAACAATATAATAAAATAGTAATGTGTTGAGCAGCTTTGTATTTTTCTTAAGAAGTAAGAATGATGGTCGTAGCCTATAGCAGAGATGAACGGGGATCCATAAGACAACTGTCAAATACTATCAATCACTGAACTCGTCATGTTGGGCCTAAAGGCATTGTATTACGTAGTTTATCGCTTACCTTTAATACTCATAAATGATTTGATTGGAGAACTATAATATGTTTTATTTGATAATTAATACAAAAACAATAATATCGGACATGTACACTTGTAAAACGACATATTTAGAGAACAGTATATTCCCATAGATAGAATAACTAAATACAAACACAAGTACATGTATCCAACTTGAAAGTGAAATCTTTAATAGATACATGTTTGGATTGGGGCGAAGTATAATTATATGTAATTTGGGGGTGTATCGAATTTTTATGAATTTATAGAACTCTTTGAACTGTCAATGAAGATCAAATTACAAAAAATAATACATGTAGTATTTATAATTCTAGAATAAAAGTTTCTTGCAATATGGTTATACCGCCAGACATGAACATATTAAGAAGTTCGAAGTTAAAGTAACCCAAATGGTAATTTTATCTATACAGTAAATATATTCCATTCAAAACTTCGTTTATTCATTTTCTTCTTAATGACCGTCTATAAATATCAGGTTGTTTGTGATACAAATGTCTATTGTGTACTGCAAATATTTTATATAAAGTAGATATTTTCTCAAACCAAATGTCTCTTCAGTAATGCAAGACAAAAATGTGAAAATCCAAACTTTATTTAAATACATCGAAGAGCTGATAAATCAAAAATGACAGAAGGTATAGCCAAAGCCGGGCAAGGAATCAAAGCTTTGAACGAGAGAGGTATAGCCAAAGCCGGGCAAGGAATCAAAGCTTTGAACGAGAGAGGTATAGCCAAAGCCGGGCAAGGAATCAAAGCTTTGAACGAGAGAGGTATAGCCAAAGCCGGGCAAGGAATCAAAGCTTTGAACGAGGGAGATATATTCCTTAGTTCAAAACAATTTCCAAAATTTTGTAACAGCAAATTTTTAGAACACAATATCCGTATTTCATGCCAACTGTTACAACGAGGTGCTGGCTACTGGGTAGAAGTCTATATAGAGAAACGCTTACCCTGTCCACGCAACCGTTCACTCTCCCAACAGTTACACCGAGGTGCAGGCTACTGGGTAGAAGTCTATATAGAGAAACGCTTACCCTTTCCACGCAACTGTTCGTTCTCCTTTTGGAGTTCATGCTTTTCCCTCAGTTTTTGTTTGTTACCTTGATTTGTCTCTTCGTAATCAATGTACGAGATTTGAACATCGGTAAACCACTGACGCCGTAATTTAATCCATATTGCTATCTTAAAACAATTAAGCTAGTGTTTATGATATATGCATATACTCTTATATTCTGCAAATAAAGTCATCATATAGATACAAGGATTAAAATTGTGTACGCCAGACGCGCGTTTCGTCTATAAGACTCGTCAGTGACGCTCGAATCAACGAGTTTAAGAGGCCAAATAAAGTACGAAGTTGAAGAGCATCGAGAACCAAACATTCCGAAAGGTTTTGACAAATAAAGCTAACTTAAAGGTGATCTACTCCTGGGGTAGAAAATCCGTAGTCTTTCGAAAAAAAAATCAAAGTTGTGTAAATATTTAACTTATAATTATGACCATATATATCAATGATAATGGGCTGGTGAAGTTTTACTTGAATTAATTAATTTCTAAAACATTTTAGTGCTTAACTTGCTTTTTGCACATACTAGCATGAACTACCTGTTGTTCCCGAATGCTTTTCCTGCTTTTGCTTTTCACAGCTGTATATAATAGCGTAGAATAATATAGTATTGTACATATATATGAATAATCTAAACTTTAAAACATTCCGATTTTTATTGTATTTGTGCTGACGTGTCAAAGAATATTGTAGAGGAATATATAGATTTATTGAGCTTATTGTATATTCATAACTAAACATAAACTTTTGACATACCTTGCCGAGTCATTTGAGATAGCAACAGGTAAAAAACGGTTATCATCAGTAATCTTTACAGACAGTAAAGGAAACTATGTAGAACAATACTTTTCAATTTAGTAGAAAATAGTCTAAATGGTGGAGTCAATTAGATCGTACATTGCTATTACTCTCAAGAATGGTTGAAGGAAAACTTAGATCTTAAAATTGGCCATATAAACAACATTGCCCTATGTGTATGATATAACTATTTATGATAGTCACAGTAACTCAGATTTAAAACAGAAGATTATGTAAAAACGATAGTTAATAACAACCAAGAAGTTACTGATCTTTTAAAGAAATATCCTGGATATAAATTAAGTTTGCTTGAGATTCCACCTTACTAACAAGAGAGAGGCGAAGGATACCAAAAGAGGGGCGAAAGATACCAGAGGGACAGTCAAACTCACAAGTCGAACACAAACTAAAAAGGCTATGGCTAAAAAAGAAAAAGACAAACAGACAAACAACAGTACACAAAACAACATAGAAAACCAAAGACTGAGCAACACGAACCCCTACCAAAAACCGGGGGTGATCTATATATATATATATATATATATATATATCTTTAATGTAGAACAATTTCTGATGATGACATATTTTTGAAACAAGTACCGTGAGGAAATAAGCAATCACATCCGTTATATAAACCGCACTTTAGAAACAAGAACATGAAATTTGTCAGCTTAAATACTCTATCGATTCAATGCCAGCACTACAAACCGTCAACAAAATAAAAAAAAAAGCTGTCAACTTTAATCTATATAAAGACGGTTCTAATTCTTCAACTGATCTAGCTAGTCTGGTTAAGTAAAGCAACACATTAAATTAATCATGATAAACTATACTACCCAATAACTAGGAAGGACCTTCTATACCTCCTGCTGATGGGACTATGAATAGAAAAGCGTTGAAAACATAGAAATAATAATGAATATATTGATGTTATTAAGAATAGGATTGAAGATCAGTATTTACAAAGCGGGTTAGCATCAGTAGAAAGTGGCCAAAACACTTAGTATTTATAAGAATATTAAGTTACGATTACTGTTATAATTCATACGTTTTAACTAAATTGCGTAGTGGTACACGAAAGCTGAACATTGCAACAGGATGATATACTAATATGGCTCAAGAATTACGTTTGTGCAAATGTTGTAAAATGCAGTGTGTTGGAAACGAATACCACTTTTTATTAGTATGCCCTGCCAATAGATCAATTACGTCTAAATATATGTTAACATTTTGTCGTTCTTGGCCAAACATTACTAAGCTACAGTATTTTAGTTAAATTAACGTCTGTTTTACTTATGAAGAAATTGTGAGCTTACATAAAATAGGCATCTGTTTATTTTTATAATGGTCAATCAGATCACATAATGTTCTTAAATTAAATGTTATTTTTTTTCTTATTATGCTTTTTATGTATTGCTCCCTGCTGTTTATCATTTGTCATGTTGGAAATATATTTTCGTTGCTATAGCATATTCAGTGCTATCGGCAATAAAATTGAACTGGGAATTATTGCATGAAGTCTTCTGTATCAACCTCTCTCTATTTCAAGATCATGGTTACTTATTCTGAATTTTGTCGTCTGAATTCTCTGATTCCTATTGCCTATAGACAGATAGGGTTCAAAACTTATATTTCTCTTAAAGAGTCTATATGTTCTGAGTTTATTTCCAAATGACATATTTTTTTCTGTCATCGTTTAAAGATTATACTAATAATACTTTAATTTAAATTTGTTCAAAATAAATCTCTTCAAATTGGATTTCATATTAAAAATTATTGATAAATCTATGTATAAATATTTTGCTAGTGAACTCATAGAGTTATACTAACTTTTCTTACTATGGTTCGATAAGTGAAAATTTACAGATTTTGGAATGAACAGATTCAGTTTGCAGTTCTTTCCATAATTTTTCAAAATAACAATCTCCTTTGTCAGTAAACTTTTTTTGAATCTAAAGCATCTGCAAGATGAAAATACTCAGAACTGCTGCCAGAATTGGAGAATACTGTGATACTTTATATAAAAGAATCGAAACAATTGAAAACTAAAAGACAACACCTTGAAGACGGTGGGACTTCCCACAGTATCCCTAACAGAGAAAACAAAAGTACTCTTGGTCGAGACAATACTAATGAACCATAATAGGAATACGAGATAAAAGTTACCTGGCACCGTATTCACAAAACTGTCTTAACTTCACGACTAATTTGTATTTTCAAATGCAGCTCTAATATTAAGAGAAAACGAAAGATTCACTAGACGAGAAAGATTATTTTTGGATATACCTAACCCTTAAGGCCTAATGATTTTCTATTAAGGGCATACAGGTTTCCGAGTCATAAAATCATTGAGCTGTGTAATGAGACCAGATATGGGGATCTCAATGTATTCCTGTAAACCTGCAGGCTTTGGCTGTGTTGCAGTTTTCGGTCAGTGGATGTTTTTAGAATATTATATAGGGGTTGTTTTTGGAATGATCCAACCAATTGTTAACAGATTCACAAAAGAGAGGCGAAAGGTAGCAATACACTGTTAGGAAAAGAACTTAAAATTGACACTCATAATTTTTAACCACCCTATTTTCCTTGCTTTCTAACAAATAAGTTAAGTGCATATGAATGGAAACAGCATCCATCATATATTTTATTTCCAATAGTTAAAATGATGAAATATAATCTCTTTTTGGTGTAACCATGGCAACAATCTGCATTTATTTGATATAAAATATTGCAAAAAAGGGGTGAAAATGTCACAAAAGTCCCCAAAATTTGGTCCAAAGTAGAATTTTAATTTATTAGAGTAATACCTTTTCTGAAACCATTGACATTTATCTATCAAGAGGTAAAAAAAAAAAAAGATCTTATGCATTTCACCTCAATTTTCCATAAAATTAAATTGAAAAGTTCGAGCGTCTAATATTTGTTGAAAAACACTACAATAATTTCTGGACCTATGAGCGGTACGGATGTGAAAATATGGACTGTCAAACAACAAATGGCCTATATAACATGCAATAAAAACCCAATATTGATGTTCATATAAACCCACTTTGAAGGCTAAATTATTCTATAGCTATCTAAAAATTAATTTTATTGCACAAGAACTTTCATGTTTAAAAAATTCACCATGGCCAAAATCCTAAACCAAATTCCTGTATATTGCTACCAAATGGATATTCAAAACTCATAAGTCGAAAACAAACCGATAATGCCATGACAAAAAACACAGACAAACAGTACACAAAACAAAGCAAAGAAAACTAAGGACTAGCAACACGAACCCCACCAAAAACCGGGAGTGATCTTATATGTGACGTAAAACAGAAGCATTGTTTAGAATAAATGAATACATACAGATTCGGAATCTTTGGCCCTCAATGCCTCTCAACTACGTACTTTATTTGGCCTTTAAAATTTCATGATTCAGGCGTCACTGATGAATCTTTTGCAGACGAAACGCGCGTCTGGCATACACTATTATACACTTGGTATCATTGGTGAGTTTTTCCCCAAATGAAGTCAAAGCAGGTGCTAATAAAAACTATTTCTACAAAAGAGCTCTTTTCCCAAATGTGGTAGACGTACTTGATGGTATGCAGATTGATATCAAGGCGCCTATAATGACAATGATTACAGTACCAGTATGTAAACCGAAGACAAATTCATTCAATAAATAAATGTCCAATGTATCTATGATGCCAACTTTAGAATTATCAACATTATTTTCAGATGTCCAGACAGCACACATGATTCCTATATTTGAAATAACTTCCACATACAGGCAGTTTGAGGAAGGTGACATAGGTAAGCACGACTCTTGTTGAAATCAATTATAATATATACGAAAACATCCGATGCAACTGAGGTTATCCTATTAAATAGATCTTATGTTAGTGGGGTTACGTTGTTCAATAGACGATATGGTATACCATGTTAACATATGGTAGGGGATTATTCTATTCAAATAGACAAAGCATTAATTGCTATGTTACCCTCTGGTATGGAGTTATCATATTTAAGCAGGATAACATAGAAATGATGCAATTTTATCATATGGTGTAGAGTTATCCTATTCAAAAAGGGGAACATGGTACTACGATGCTCAAGATAAGCCAATCATTTTGTTTGTTGGAACCCACATCCAGAATTTAAAACTGCCACCTAACCACGAGACTTACATTTTATTACAATTGGAATCATATTGTAGAATAAATAATGGGATTTGAATACTTGTCGACGGTCAAAAGTGTATTTACTGTTGGAAATAAAGTTTCCCAGTGATTTGTCCGTGGAGCCTTAAAACGCATTGTTGTGTCAAACTGAAAATTACGGTTAAATCTATTTAAATGCACTAACGGTAGCTTTACACGTTACTATTTTCCATCCGATTTATTTTCAACAAGAATCGCACGTTGTGAACACTAAAATCGTATGTCGTTTGTTTAATCAGTATGTCGTTTGTTTAATCAAAATGTCGTTTCAAAATCGGTTGGTACCCCATTTATATACGACAAATCGGTTCGAAATTGCATCGTGAGAATGGAGGAACGACAAACCTGTGCGATTTCTTGCTCGGCTGATACTACAAACAGCTATATAAAACAAAGAAAAATAATTTAAGGAAACATACATGTACAGAACCTCCCCTTTTTCTTCATAACTTACAAAAAAAAACACCCTCTCTGTATCACTATATTGTTTAAAGCTTGAATTGTTCAAATACTTCGACAATTATTTGAAAAAATCTGTTCTTTTTATTAAAAATTATCGTTGTTCTATATAGTCTTGTATCATAATATTTTCGACCTTTTAAAACTCGCCGCGAACTTCAATAATGGTTGAAAACGAAAGGACGAACGTGAGATAAGTAAGCATAGAAGATAATTAAGGGAAAGGTGTTCTTTTAATAGAACTGTACAAAGCAGAACCTGCAATATCGGATGTCCATAGTGCAGCTTATAGAGATTAGCATATGCGAAAGAAGGCATTGGAAAGAATGGAATCTGTTTTGAAATTAGGAAGTAAGAAATCGATCTCGATTCTAATTAGTTTAAAAATTTCTTTCAAATGCTGATTTGTACACAACAAACACATTTCGAAGACAAATATTTACTCATTTTATAACGAAAAATCATATTTGTCTTGTCCAAGTCAGCTCTAACCTCTCCTTTCGCCCCACTTTTCATTTCGGTCCTTGTAGATTTTAATGCTGCTTTATAGCTTCTTTGGAAATTTAATAAATTTTTATTGCCAAATCCATCTAAGATCAACTTTGTCTGAGGGAGTTGAAACCTTAGTTTCTTAATAATTTCTAAATTCCCACAGTCAGGAATTAGTTTTTGTTCTTTCTTTTTTTTTAAAAGTTATTTCTCCGTTTAGGAATCAGAAATGAATGTCACATCTCTTTGAAGAAAACATATTAGTATCTTATGGCAGGGAGCAGATCTCAAACTTTATAAAAGTGAAAATATTTGGCGAGGAAACGAAATAGCATTTCGACGTAAGAATTGTTCCTTTGAAACAATAACATACTCACTACTTGGAACGACATAATTACATAGAGGAAAACATATTTCATCTTTAGAGAACAGATTCAAATATGTGTCTTAGAACTGAATTGGGGCAAATACACGTAGCGCCAAGAAGAAAGTATCATTCCAAGGGAAAGGACTAATTTAATTTAAAATTTTTAATTTATAACTACTAGAAACCCCAAGTGAGCAGAGAAAATAAACACAAAGTATGGGCACTTTTGGTCGTCGTCTGACCGGCAGTGAAATCCTTATCAAAGCTGGGCGTCCGTTTGGATGAATAAATACACAGCCACGTCCGGTTAGATGGAAACGTTTCATCCGACGCCTATAGTGATATAGTGCCACGCTGTCTTCACTTTAAGAGCAAAAGCAACAAATCTTTGAGGGGTCCGTGGGTGGCCGTTCCAAAAAATAGAAGGAATTGTACACTAGCTAGTTATTGGATGAATATTCCTTTTAAAAAAGAGATAGATTACATTTTTAAGGCGATATTAAAGAAGATGGATAGTTCGAGAGGAATATTTTTGAGTTACGGTCGTCAATCTTCTGAATTGTTCGTGCCTTACTCTGGAATACAATTTTGTATTATTGCATGGTTTCGGAGATCTTGAACTAGTCAATGCTACTAACGTAGTTTTAGAGTTAGGACCTGTTTACTTCATTTTCGAACTTTACCTCGAGTACCATAAAATTTGTTTCACATAAAAAAAATAATCTCGGGGATAATCAGTAGCGAGGGTAGAGGGTTTCACTTGTTAAATAACATGTGTAGCTATTGAAGCATATATTCCTGGGTCAGGCTATTATTTATCAACCGGCTATGTACATGTAGCATTTAAAAAAAGAAGATGTAAAACAAATGGATGTATATTTCATCGTGTATTTACTTTGCCAATATAAAAACAAAAAGATGTGTTTTATTGTCAATGAGACAACTATGTATCAAAGGTCAAATAAAGTTGATGTAAGACATAGATAACCGTACGGCTTCAACAACGAAAAAAACCATACCGTATATTGTCGATACCTCTGCTGGTGGCCTATCAGTCCCCGAGGGTATCATCAGCTCAGTAGTCAGCACTTCGGTACTGACATGATTTATAACAAACTTTTCTAAAATTGTCTGTTTAAAAATTTTGAAATTATAAAGAAACTAAGGTTTCAACTCCCTCAGGCAAAGTTGACCTTAGATGAATTTGGCTATTTGTTTTAGGTATTTTTGTCATGTAGCTCTTCAACTGTTTCGGTACTTATACATCCCTCGAATTTCAAATGTTTGGCATTGAACGTTCCTGATGAAGGTAAATCCAGAAAAGCGCTTCGGACGCATGAAATTATTAAACGTGTTGTTTTCAATTTTTTACATCACTGGGTCGATACCTCTGCAGGTGGACTATCAGTCCCCGAGGGTATCATCAGCTCAGTAGTCAGTACTTCGGTACTAACATGATTTATAACAAACTTTTCTAAAATTGTCCGTTTAAAAATTTTGAAATTATAAAGAAACTAAGGTTTCAACTCCCTCAGGCAAAGTTGACCTTAGATGAATTTGGCTATTTGTTTTAGGTATTTTTGTCATGTAGCTCTTCAACTGTTTCGGTACTTATACATCCCTCGAATTTCAAATGTTTGGCATTGAGCGTTCCTGATGAAGGTAAATCCAGAAAAGCGCTTCGGATGCATGGAATTATTAAACGTGTTGTTTTCAATTTTTTTGTAGTGTATAATGCCCGACATGAAAAATATTAAACTATTGAATTGAGAAAAGTTACGGCTCAATCTATTACAAAATAATTTAATTTTGGATGTAGCACGTCTTCTAATTGGCTGAAAGTTTTTTTGTGTCTATCAGCTCATTTGGTTGATTCCCTCCGTAAAATATTCAGTATGCCTTCGGAATATATATATATATTAACGATCGGTATGGGCTAATGATGACCTTGAACTTGCGCGTTTAAATTCCTGGTTTGTTAACGTCGATAAACAGTTCCAGTTGAATATGGCGTCTGTGTATGTAGATGACGTTTCTGAAATACTACTCTGTTATTACTACAAAATATTCTATTCTTAAAGAACAACAAACAAGAGCAATTGAAGTATGTAAAAAAGAGAAAGATGTGCTGGTAGTTTTGCTTACAGGATACGGAAAAACCGTCATAGTTCAGTCAAATATCGATACTCTCATACTGCTCATGCTGTCAAACTTTCAGTTTATTAATTAAGTAAACAATCCGAATATTTTATGTTCAAGTTCTATCATTTAATTTTCAATTGGGAATTTTCATGTTCTGACAATAATTATAGGCACATTTCAGAAAATGCATAGCTTCAACGCTCAGCTTTTTTTTAATTGATTAGTTCTTTTGTCTTTTGTTCATTGACATTGTTATAGGACATGCTTCTCTCGAAAGACCCCATGTTAAATGGAGCAATGTATTTATAGAAAGGAAATCGAAAATTTGTTTCTAGCAAATGAGTTTTGCAGATTGTTTATTGATATGAGTTTTGTTATTGTGTTCTGTTACTGGAAACTATTATCCCAAGTATGAGTGTTTTCCTATGAATGACAGCGGTATATCATTATTAATGGAGTCACAAGCATTATTCAGGAACAAAAAACAAGATTTGGAGACAAAGCTATTGTCATTGATGAGGAAATAATTAAATTTTAGAGGAGTTGCCAACTAACAAAAGTAAAAACCAACAGGTATTGAAAAAAGTTGTTTAAACTTTGAAATTTTTTCCTTTCCATACCATCATTGTCATGAAAATTGTTTGGACGAATTGTTTTTGATATTCTGTGGTGTTTTTCATTGATGGAATATGTTCGTTGTTGTTCTGTGGTTTGCATGTTGTGTCGACTATTAAATTATTTATTTGTGCGTTTCTCTGTTATGTCTTATGAATGTTCTTGCGTGTGTTTGTGCTGTATTTCTGTCACGTAGTGTTTTAGCGATATCTTTTAACATTGTCATAAAGCGGGATGTTTAGCATGCCATGAAACCAGGTTCAAACCACCATTTTTTCTTTAAATGTCCTGTACCAAGTCATGAATATGGAAGTTGTTATCAAATAGACCGTGTCTATGTATGTTGGCGTTTGGTTTTGTTGCAGTTCAGTGTTTCTGTTGTTCTGTTGTTTTCCTCTTATAATTGATGTGTTTCCCTCGGTTTTAGTTTGTAACCCGGATTTGTTTTCGCTTAATCGATTTATGACTATTGAACAGCGGTATACTACTGTAGCCTTTATTTGGCACTGTAGCGGGTAGACTAATGTTACATCGTGAGCAGCGGATTTCGAAGAATGATTGACTTGAAGGAAGTGAATAATGGCCAGAAATTATATTGGCTAGTTTGCTATATGTTGGTGGATAAATTGAAGACTTATATGTACTTGTTCGTCATTTTATTTTTTGAATATACTGCAGTATGTATTTATATGGCAGATCTGTCGGGGAGAGTGTTCGGCCACTCATTTGACAAAACAATGAGACACAGGATAGGATATCCTGAATAAGGAGAAGTCTAGTCAAGTTTATCTTTGAATACAGGAAGTCTACAGTCATTTCACAGAGTTCCAGTTGTTTTGAATCAACTATTGTTGGTTTTATTTGCATAATTTGAGTTAAGTTCACATGCCTACGGATGCTGGCTTTCCATGTAGATAAGCATAAAATGAGAATGGTGGTGGTTGTGAGGGATTTAACGTTTTGTAAAGAATACATACACTAATTTTAGTTTTCTTTGTATTACAGAATGAGCTCAGTAGTATCGTCAAAGAGTTGGCTTTATCACGTGACATTTGAAAAGAAAGATCTGAAAAGTCGTGCTAATTAGAAAACTCTTTATACAGATTAGTCTGTGCATGATGTGTAGACTGTGAGAGAACCCTTGGACGCATGTACAAGCTATCCATGCACAGTGACCTCGCGATGGTAAGGACTTCCTCGCTGAACCAAATAGGTTTTTGTTAGCAAAGAGACTAGAAGAGAACATCAGGGTGATAAAGACATAATAATGGACTAGCACCATTGCCATCAGGACAAGAGCTGCCTTATTAGGATAGATCGAGAGAAAAGAAGGGGCAGACAAGTATAAGAAAATTTGGGAAGGATGGAAAATGGTTCGTAGGCATGCTGTTTCAAGTAAGCAGTCCCAGAGCTCTAGTCCATTAAGTAATGAAGGACCACATAGCAAAGGACAACCTGGTGAGAATGGGACTCACCATGGTCGATTACTAGCTTCCACACACCGTTGGAACAAAAATGAAGTTACTTGGATATAAAGATACCTTAATCCAGATAACCAAGGCACTAAATATTTGGTTGGTACTCAGCCCAGTGTCCGCCCTTGGAGAAGTGAGTTAGATTTCACAGTAGATACCCGACACACGCACATCAAGTCAGTACGCTAAAATGGGCCTCGAAGTCCTGCACATAGACTTAATAACTCTCAATGTGATCACAACACAAATGTTCCACCGTTCGTGTTATAAATTATATACCAGCAGGCACAACTGCAGTGATTTTAAAGCTGAATATGCATGTTCAATCTATCTACAATGTTTCAAACTGGATTTTTTTTCTGTGAAAATAATACATTTAAAACAGATCGGTAGTTTCAAATATAATCAGCTATAAAAGGCCTGAACAAGACAAATTGTGAAACAATCCAAACGAAGGAGGATAAACGCGCTTTGAAAGTAATGGAGTCAACCATAGCCAATGAAGATGGACATTACTAACAAGTATTACCGTGGCGGGATGAAAATGTAAAATGTACATATTAATGTCTCGTGATTGGGAAGTATCTTCCTTTGGTATAAAATAAATGACAGATGATTATCAAGGAGGATGTTAGATTTTGTTTTAGGATTGACTCTTCAGTTTCATCTGTTGCTATGCATGCTTATTATTTTGCGGCTTTATCGTGCAAACATTTGTTTTCATTTTTGTACACAACTGATTCCTGCATTTTGTATTTCAGAATATTCACACTATTATCCGAGGTTATTTTTTTCAGCTCTTAATAGATAAATAAAGGCAACAGTAGTATACCGCTGTTCAATAGCCATAAATCGATTAAGCGAGAAAAAAATAAAATAGACGACTTTCAAATTCGTGTTCTTTCCCATAAATTTCCTATGTCACAATGCCTATGTTATTACGTCACAGTGAGAACAATCAGTTCGGTGACGCCACCTTAGATCTTTCTCTTATATCCTGTGTTTTCTTGCCTTTTTCATAGGTTAACCGCCTCGATGGTTTCGTGGTAGCCTGTTCGCGAGGTCGTTATTTCGAACCGTAGCCGGGTTCAACCAAAGACTAACAAATTGGTATTTGCTGCTTCTTCGCTAAACACTTGGCTTTTAGGAGTAATACTAAGACTGATTGGCTCGGAGATAGAATAATGTTTCTGGGTAAGATGACATGTTTTCCTTTTGACTGTTATCTTGTGAACTATCACGTTACAAATTCAGCTCATCGTGTCGGTTAGTACAAAGAAGGGTTAATATTCATATTGCATTAACATGTCATCGTCCTGAATATGCGTTTTATTTGCCGATGGACGTTTAACAACCATTCATCCTCATTGCTTTTTTGATTTTTTTCCCTTTGCTGAACACCTTTTCTCTTAAACGTTTTTATGCCGTTTGATTACAAGTAGCAGCGGTTACGCTAGGAAACCTTGGATACTAGTTCTATTTATGAACCCCACTACTCCAGTTGAGGACGAGTACTATAGGAGAAATTGCGGAACTAGGGTAACAATAGAGCAGCTAATTGGAATTGTGAAATCTCGCTTTAGAAGAAATTGATAATGCCTATGTTTTACACTTACAAAATATTGTAGTATAATTGCTGGTGTGTTTATTTTGCACATGTGTGTTGATAGTAACATACCATGTATTGAAAATGATGTTCTGCTTAATGAATACAATGACATGAATCAGCCATTAAATGAAGGTGATGTAGGGGAGACCGGGGTTGAATGAGACAGTGGCTATGAATCCCTCTAAATAAAGGAAATGACGTCATATATGCAAAATTTTTGTGACGTTATTTTTAATTTGCGTTGTGATGGTAATGGTGATGTTCTTTGCAGCGTTTTTGAAGATTGTACGCAGTAAAAACAGAAAATATATTCCATGAGTATTTTTTTTAGATGTTCGAAATAGTTTTTATACTGTTGATAATATCAATACCATTAAAACAAATCAAGATATACAAATGCAGATAAATCAGGGGCATCAGTGATATTCTGGTGGGGGGTTTGGATGGGTTATTTATTTTTATGTACTATTTATTTTCTGCACTGTTGAGGCATGATTTTTCATTTTCAGTAAAACAATTATATCTATAATATTTGAAAATACACAATTTTTTAATTCTTAAATAAATAACGTAGTCAAGGTTGTATCTGTTCGGAATTTGGCTGTTCAACCTTGAAGTCTCAGTCCCTGTCCAGCACTGTAGTATTCTTTAAGACCATCATAAAGATACAATTTGTTGTTGTGTTTAAATTACCACAATTGCATTAAAGAATTTCAAAGAATTAGAAAAAGAAATCGGCAAAAGAATAGAACTTTTTTCATAACTTTTCTAGATCTGTACCATTTAGAGATTGACATATGTTTAAACACTTTTTTGTCGTTGAATTGTTGTTCATTGACGTACATCTCACATTGATCGAAAAAAAGTTCTAAATTCAAAAGATTTCATATAATCCGTAAAAAATAATAATCGGTAAGTTTGTGTATTACTCTCTTTAGACAGTATAATGGTTTTATATTGCTCTTTAGCACATTAATTGAGAAGAATATATTAAAACCAAAGAGACACCTTTATGAAGCGATCGTTCATTCGTACTGATTGTTTCTTATGACATTATTTAAAGTTGGTAGACAATGATTCTGCTGATGGAAACTGACGTCGCGAAGTCCATGGTGGCGACATCATGCAATTTCGACTCTTTTTACGTCAGCAACACTTTTTTGACGGCTGATATATAAAAAAGGATTTCGGTAATCCCATAAAAATTATATACCAAAAGAAAGGAAATTTCCATCCTAACAACATTTAATTTTTATAGAAAAATCGTAGGATTGGTTTTCACGGTAGAATAAATTAACCATTAAATTTCAAATATGTTGGTACATTTGACGTTATATCTATGTACTTGATAGTGGTTTCCTCACATTTTCAAATGGCTGTAACTCCGAAAGAAGATCGGTTACCCACTTAAATTTTTCGATTTTTCATTATATTTTTAAAGTTCTAACTGTATACACTTTCTTTTTAAAAATCGCTGCACAAGCCATTTACGTACTTGTTACCTTAATGCACATCATGGAAAGAAATTTTGGATGACGACGACGACGACAATGAAAATGATTGATTTTTACCATTTTGTGAAATGTTGCCATAGGGAACACACACAATTTATATAATCATACATATATAGAATAAAGTTGTAAGTTTCACTATGTACAGATATATATAAATAAAAAGAACTAAATCACAATAAAAATCAAATAATGTTCGCTTACGTTTTCGTGCCTCTTGACACTCCTCTGGCGAATGTAACGACGACGGCTTATGATGTTAAGATAATTGAAAGTAGGGTGATTCGCAAAACTTTTGAACTCATTTGTTGCACTCATTTTGTAAAATGGGAACACAGAATATTGTTCGTCCGCACACACTTCTAGATGTTCACTTACTTAAATAGATCATTCTTGTGCTAGGGTCCTTATTTGTTGTCTATGAACTCGGAATCGTTCGCGTAGCGAATTTTCAGTTCGTCCAATGTACCATTCTTCACATTGAATATCTTTGTGGAGTTGACGAATAGCAATGGAAGTGGTGTTCCTTCGGCTCGATGATGGCTTTTTACATGTGCTCGTAGTGATTTTATAACATGAATTGAACTCAATATTATATTTTTTCTATCATGGTTTGACTGCTAGGTTACGCATTGGTCACGAGTACGTTTCTTTAAGGAATCATCTGACAGACTGTGCAAGCACATTAACTGCTGTAAAATTTTATTTTTTCTTATTGTTAAAAGTTGTCAATGTTTCACTATGCATGACAAACATAAAAAAAAAAAATCATGTTAGAAGGGAAAAAAAAATTCCTTCCAACCGCCATGATTTTACTATAATTAATATTTCAGCCCGCTTGAAATTCAAACCAACCAGCATCAACCACTTGAGTATAGATATGGGCGAGAGATTTTGCCTGCCACTTAACAGACAGAAATTTGGCAAGCAACAGGCCACCTAGAGTTGTTAATTTTACAGTATGTGTCTATATATATTATACTAGTATAAGCAAAAAGGTTTAAATAGTTAAAATTATCCTTATTTAGGAGTAATCACTTATATAAGAAGTTAATCGATGGTTTAAGTCTCACTGGTATTTTGTTTATCTTGGACTGCAGATCATGTTTGATTCAACCGTTTTTGGCTATCTAGATTGTATTTCAACATAAAAGGTGGTAAATAAACATTAAATAATTGATGGTTTCAGTCAAATATGGCAAATTGTCAGTTTTAAAGGTCCTCCATATCTTCTTCACTACTCTTTCCCTAATAATCACTTTCAATATCCTCAACTACTATTTCCTTTTCAATAGCACTATCTTCCATAAACAGCAGTCAATACGCTATCTGTTAACTGGATTTCAATAGACACACTCCAATGTATTCTGAAAACTGATTGTTTAACATACATATCACCATTTCAGAATACATCCCTCCTTTAATAAAAAAATGCAATTGGATATTCTCCTAGTTTTTCCTTCACACTCTTGTACTGATGTTCATTTCAATTCATAACAGACCTCATTTCTTGTTTTCCAAAAAATTGTTCTTCAATGCATTGAATAATAATATGTCATATTCTCCAAATGTAATGGGTTTATCCCTCGGAAACACTTTACCTCCTGATCCTCCATTACGTAACTCTGAAACTACTATAACACAGTTTTTGAATTTGACAGTTGTAGGAAATTAATCCTACATTTCATTGCAGTAAAAAATTTCTGAGTCATAAACATATATCTTGGGTGTTTCAAAGTACCTTTTTTATTTGTGTTTCTATAGAATATTTTGGAAACTTGAGGTTACATGGTTACTCAAGCTTGTACACAGAAAAAATGGGTGAAAATTTGATTGGTTAACTTCCAGTGATGGTTATTTTCTTATATGCAATGAAATGTTGTGTGCAATTTTGTCTATAGTACTGGACAGTATAAAACTTGACTCATGCCAAGTATTTCTTTATTTGAAACAAAGATAAATTCTGCACAAATTTTTGAAACGTGCAAATTTAACAAAGACTAATAGGGGAGTATCAGTGGTGGTATTACACCTTATCAATAAAAAAGAACTCTGTGTCGATCATTTTTGTACCAATGATACTTATTTATAAGTATAACAGGAATGGCAACGCAGCCTACCACTTGCTATCTCAAAAGCACCGTTAACTGGTCTATCGTTATAATTATCAGTATTTTCGAATAAAAGTAATACCTGAAATAATGCCATTATTTTAAAGACTACTTAGTTGTTTAATATGAATTTAAGCATTTCTGGAAGTAATTACATAATTCCGAAACACATCGGTAAGTTACCAGTATTAAAAAAAAAACCAAATAAGTCAAGTGCTGATTTCTCCGAAAGTATGTATTCACTATCTATCGCGTTATTATTGGGTAATGCATATTACAATATCATTATGTCCCAATTGTCGTAACCACAATACCGCTCTCTTTTGCTCGAATGTGACCTGGAGAATTAAACTTACATATTAAGCAACCCGACGGGTACCACATGTGGAGTAAGATCTGATTTCCCTTATGGTGCACATGAGATCAACCACGTTTTGGAAGGGTATGTGTTGCTCAGTCTTCAATGTTCTATGCTGTGTTTTGTAAACTGTTATTTGGTTTTTAATCGTTTTTACTTTTTTTGCCATAGCCTTGAATATCCCTTTGATATCTTTCGCCTCTCTTTTTTTTTTTGTTAATGTGATTTTAAATGTACATCGTAATTCACATGACATTCATACTTTTGATTATATTATCACATTTGTTTTTATCAAAAAGTAACAGAATAGGCACAACAAATTAATTACATTCACACGTCGGCGTCGTTAAGATTGCATATTTAGAAATTTTGTTCACACAGCAATGTGATTTTAGTTCAAAAAATTAAAAACGTAATTTCTTTAAAAGCTACATTTTTTTTTGGATTGAAGGCTCTACGCAAGCTGAAGAAAACTACAACAGAAGCCATTGCTGAACGAGGATTACAATAGAACAGCTCTATGGAATTGTCAAATATCGCTTCACATGTATTCATAACACAGGGATGCTTATTTTATACAACTGTAAAATTGCTAAGGTGTTTTTTGGACAATATATGTTTGGTTAGGATAGTGAACTACATTTTATTGAATATAATGATACATGTATGAATCGGCCATTAAATGTAGGTGCTGCGTGTGGATTTGAACAACTTCTTCAAATATTAACTCTTTGTCCTTTTTCTGGACTTTTTTCTATTTCGTCTTCCTCTATGTCAAATCTCTTCTTCTCTAGGCCAGGCCGTTCTTTTGAAATTGTATTCTTGCTTTTGCTAACTTAAGCAACTTATTTATTCATTTCCCCATTGCTAGAGCTACGGAAACTGGTGCACTGAAAGCAATATTCATTGCAATTCAAAAAAGCATATAGAGTAAACAGGAGGCAGTAGTCATAAAATCTTAAAAGACTTAATTAAAGACTAGAAATTATCTACTGGGATGAAAACGCTCTCATTGCACGAGGCAATATCCCCATACTTACTCGACGTGGCTGTGCATTTACATTTCTAGTATTGTTTTTTTTTTTTTATATATTTGGAAAGATTAAAAGATGTAGTTTACAACTGAACGTCAACGAGACACTAACTGAAAGACCCATGTACAAATATTAATTAAAGGACATATTCTCCGTTGACATAGATGATGCAGTGTTGAACTCTTCTAATAAAGCTTTAATATGGCAATGTAACGGTTGCTGTCAGGGTTCTTTTACGCAAATAGAGAGTTGCGCTTACAATACACGAGTCAATATTGACGTGGCTGCGTATTTATAAATCCCGTTTAGCCAAACTTAGTTTTAAATAGCATTGGTTTCACTGCCGGATGAGAGTTCAGGTAACCCTTAAAGTCGCAACAATGAAATTTTCAGGCGTTTTTTCATAATGAAAGATGAATCAAGTTTTTTTGTTGTTCTATGTATCATAATGTAATCTATCTTGTAAGTTTCTCTCTAAAAATAGAAAATGAACGTATCCTATTGTAGTATACACACACAAAATGTCAGTAAAGTCATAACTTTAACCATAATCTACTGTAAATTCAGAAATTATTGCGTGCATTTATTATTGCGATTTTGTCATTTTAGACTAAAATGCGGTTTTAATTTTTGCGATATTGAGAAAAATCCTGTTTAATTCATATAAAAACTTTCAAAATGCGTGTTTAAATTATTGCGATTATAACCCTGTCGCATTTTTCGCAATAATAAAAACATCGCAATAATTTCTGAATTTACAGTAATAGGATGTTTTTGTTGCTTCCAATGAACACTAATCCACATATTTTGAGCCATACTGGACATCTTTTATTACTCTTTGTTATTTTATAAAACAAGTATAAACCTCTGTTTAGCCAAACTACTTTAATATAAGAAATTGATCAACATGTTTTTTTATTCAAATTTAACTGCAAACAATATGTCAATAATGACTTGCGCCCCTTTGGATGTATAAAGAGTGTCTTAAAAAAAAAAAATCGAACACATCGTCATTAAGTTCACATTCCATTAGACACAGTCGTTTCTATATTGTTTTAATCTTGAAGCCTTTGAAATTATTTAGTTTTTAACACCAAGTCTTCTATACCGTATACTGAAATCGAAACTACATAAGTTTTACGGTCACAATCGCGAAAAGTTGACCAATACAATGTGTCTGAACTAAATAGCGATCGCGATATGTTTCGGCGGCCTGAGATCCTTAAATATCAGTAAGTCATCTGAAAAGGGGGTAGGAGGGGTACTCATTCCCGGAATCAATGTCAAATCCCCAATTCCCGTGAAAATAGTGTATCTGTTCCCGCATCATGATATAATTAAATCCCGAATTCTCGAAAAGGTCAATCAATCGTATTGATTTTTTTCTTCCTAATCGATTTACGAGATTTGAACATGGGTAAACTACTGTCGCCTTAATTTGTATACTCTCGTTGTGAATTAAAAGAGATGTTTGGCATACTAGTATGAGGCAGCTAGCAAACGACATAAAATACAAAAAGATGTTTAAAGGTCAACAATAAAATTTCTATTCAATATATCAATATTTAAATCGCTCCTGTGAATATATTTAAGAGACTATTAAAGATCTGTCATTATCAATTTATTCCCTGAATGACAAAACATTAAAATTCATAACAATATAAGGACAAATACTGACGATGTTTATGGCGTTGGTACAATTAAACACATAAACATATAACAGGATTAATCTAGTTATCTAAAGTTCTCATCCTTTTAATCTCAACCAATGGGATGACAAAAGGTAGATAAAGGAACGATCAATAATAGATCAGTACAGAAAAGTCACTTAACTATGTCCTATGATTTAAAAGATGACAAAAACACGAGTAAGTAAACAATACCATATCACAATATCATGAGTTGACATGAATTATCATTGACATGGTAACACAAATAAATTAGCTGTTTTCTAAACTTTGAATTGTTCGAAAAACTAAGGATTTTCTATCCCAGGAAAATACTACCCAAGCTGTATTTGGCAAACCCTTTCGGATTGTTTTATTCTCAATGCTCTTCAACTTTGTTCTTTATTTAGCCTTTAAACTTTTTTTGTTTACTGCGTCACTGATATTTTGTACACGAAAATAGTTTAGCGTACAAATTCATAAGCCCGGTATCTTTGATGAATTGTTTTTATATCACAATATCCCAAGTTTCTGAAAGCAAGCGCAAAGTACTTTAAAAGGGCCTTAAGGTTCACTGATTCCAGTCTGCAGCCTTTATATGAGCAGTGTTATAACTACTTCCAAAAAGAGAGAAAGGATAGACCGTACGTCAGTGAGGAAAAGCTCTCACTGAGTTTATATTTCTCTCTTTGCACTCAATTTTAAGTTGATACCTTTATTAATACTTCTTAACATTTTCCATAGACTTTTCGTACAATAATCCAATTTCATCTAAATACAAAAGTGCAAAGTTATTTCAGAATATATATGTTTGGACATGAATATATGTGGTAAGGTTAGACGCGTAATCAAATTTGTTAAGGATTCTTTGATTAGCAATGTGGAAAATAGTCTCCAAATAGTATTATATACACAGTTACTTGAGACTATCTTATTATAAGTGTTCATTATATGGCTTTAGGTTTATATTAATTATTCATCTCCAATCTCGGTTGCTTAAGTGACAACTCTACAGTTTTCCAACACTATTTTTTTCTCTCGATAAATTGGCGAATGCACGGATACGGGGGTCATTTGAACTCCAATCAAGACTGATTGAACTACAAAATAGTTGTACTTTTCGTGGATTAATTTAAGGACGCCGTTTGATTTAATTAATCCCGACATCACATGTTCAATTACTGTAAGAAATATGTATTCCTAAATGTATGATGGCTGGACCACATTTGTAGCTCCGATGAAGAAAACAAACTGAGACATATACGAAAAACCACAACTTTAGTCGAATACAAAATTAAACTTTATTTATCCCATTATTCAGGGACTAAAAGAGAGGCAAAATATACCAAAGGGATATTCAAACTGACAATGCCATGGCAAAAAACGAAAAAAACAAACACAACACCACAAAATAAACTTCGGAAAGGCATTTGGGACATGATCAAGTTTGAACTTGACTGTGGTATGTGATTCTTTGCTTTGTGTTTATAAAAAAAAAGCTGCGCATGAAGGTGATTTTGTAAAAAACCTTCATCGGGTACGCCCGAGAACAATTTACTATCAAACATTACATTTGGCTAAGAGCCTAACTGGTGAAGATTATTCCAGAAAGTCGTGTCATGTACACGGAAGTCGAAATCATATATTTTATGACTACCGCTAAGTTTCCAAGGGTATTATTAGCTATTGCTTCTGTTCTAAGAAGGCTCTAGATAAAATTTTTGTTTGTAAACTTTCAGTTAACTTACGTTATACGAAAAATTGTACTAAATCTAAGGTTACAACTCCTTCAGACATAATTTATCTCAGCAATTGTTACTGTACAAGAATAGATAAACTCGTATAGGTCTAGGTGACCCTCTATGGCTCCAAACCGTTTTAAGTTCTGGCCTCGAAAACTTTCTTTTACGTGTGTACGATGAAGGTTTTCCCAGTTTTATCATGTTTTAATACCTTCAATTAAGGGACTACAGCTTAGATTCTGGTATGATTCCAAAAATAAATTTTGAAAACTTTACCTTAAACGATTTTGTTGTTTAGCTGTTCTCTATAGACTTGGATCTTCTATTTATGTCCTTCTAGGTTTTGATGCTCCTAAACGTTTTATATAGTTGACATAAGTTTTGATGCATGCTCCTAAACGTTTAAAGACCAAACAGCCTATTCAGTTCTACCAGTGATTTTTCCTTAAAATTTTGTGTGAAGGTATTTCATGATTTGAGGAACAAAATATGATAAAAAAATTGGGGGTCACCGACTTAGTGTTGTCACTATAGCAACCTCAGTTTCATGTTTTCCCGAATATTAACATGATATTTGCTTGTTATTAAAACTCTCAAAAAATCCCATTATATCAAACCTACAAGCATAATTCTTGTTTCATGTTAAAAAGTAGATTTGTGTCTATCAAATACAGGTTCAAGAGTTTAAGACTCTTATTGTTTTGATCTTAAAACATATGATTTATTTCATTCCCGCCAAAAATAAAACGCAAGAATGAAAAACGTTTCAAGTATTAAAAAATATCTACAAGTGATTTTTTCATAAAAATTTCAAGAAGGAAAGTGCCATTTGTACTCTTCAAAATAAAGCAAAAAAAAATGTATATGTCACCGACCTTTCAAAAAAGTTATGATTAATTTTCATGTTTTTTTCTCGTTCGTTTTGAAGAAAAGAGTTGTCTTTCTTCAGAACATTGAATCTGACATCATAGTACAAGTTTTCCTTGCGGGCGCACTATTTGAAAAAAATTGCAAATTGGACGTTTGAAACCCACATTCAAATTTTCAAGAATCAAAAATAACAACTATATTCACCTACTTTATTATCCGGTAATACAAGAGATCGCATGTATGTATCAGTATCAGACCTCATGATGTTGTTGCCGCACAAAATTAACCTTCAGAAACACCATCCGTCGGAATGAAAAATTGTTCGAAATAACTTTTTACGACGCTTTAGAAAGGAAAGTCTGTTTTTGTCCTCTCCCTCTCATTAGCAAAATCATTGAAAATAAAAAGAGAAATGAAAGATGACACTGGCTAACTTACAGACTATTTGACTATATTAGACTAGATGTGTGGGGTTTTTTGTCGCGTCAATTTCAGAACTTTGCCCTAGCGCACTCTTTCGCTACTGTTGACAGACGGACACACATTAGCACGGACGGACTTCTTTATACCATTATGTGTTCCCAATAAGACGACCGTATACAAATTATTCCATCTAGTTTGTGGATTCATTATTTCTGAATATTTAAAATATAAGAAAATTAAAATTATAGGTATAATATATGAATTGAAGTTTTTGATTCTAAAACGTTTTACATCCATTTAACCTATCATAAAATACGATCCCCGTTATTACTACCGCACGTGTTTTGAATAAACGAGACAGTAAATATAAAACAAATAAGTATTTAATTCAAAAAATGATTTAGAATCTAAGAAATAATTTTCCATTGAAAACTATAAAGTATTTCTCAAAACAGGATGAAATATTATGAATCTAAATAGCTCATTTTGGAAATTAAAACAAAGACAAGGTATGTATAGATTGCCGGCATTGAAAATCGAAATTTGTTTTCAATCTTTCCGGTCATTGTAGCTTTTTGAAAGTGAGAAATTTTATGTTGGATCTTATTCTTGAAGCAATTGTTTTTGTCATAAGTTAAATTTACAACAAGTTTAGTTTTAAAAACCGTAAATTTTGATTTTAATTCACATTCACTGAATATATTAATTTCTTATATTTTTCTGTGAGATCAGGCGAAATCTTTATCATTTCTCCTTGAGACAATTTGAAATGAAACAAATGACAAAAGACAATGAACCTTTATCATTTTTATTTTTACTATAAGATTTTTTTCAATTAAGCAGTATAGATAAAATTTAAGTTCATTGCAAGATCACCATTATTTTACGAGAATCTTAAAGAAATAAGTTAATCTCAACATGCATACGTTGCCAGTATATCGAAACTTCTAGAAAATATTGTTTATCGGCCCAACCTTCTGAAAACTCAATTTTGAAAATCATATATTAAGTTAAAGTTCTAAGCGTAAGTCATATAAATTTACCAAATATATCAGATGTGTGGCATATAAATTCTTTATGGTAGTTTAAATTGACTTATCCTGCTCGGAATTCTACTCCCACATCCCCTTTGTGAGCAGGGGACCACATTTATATACATGTTGTAATTGACAATTCATAACATATGTACCACTGGCTAACGGAAGAGGTTTATATGATAAATAAAAAAATTACTTTCACCTATAATTTACCTGTACAAAATCGGCAAGTGAAAGAAAAAAGTGAAATGCAGATCGGCGCAAATGTAAAAAGCCGAGTTCAAAATTTATATTTTTATTATTATTTCTATTAGAACGGAGGTAACAGATAGTGTAGTATCTTTTGTGTCCATTTGTGTTTGATTTCCACTAGGTATCAGCGCGACGCTTAATTCCACTTTTCTTGGAAGACATAGTTTTAAGCGCACACCATGTTGGAATCCGTGATAAACGCGAAATAGGACGTTATAATTTGACGTTTTTTTTCATGGCTAGAAACAACGTGAAAGAGCTTTTATGTCACTACCAAGTTGCGTTAGTTGATGCGCATCAACAATAGGCTGTTTGGTCTTTAATATAGTTGGCATAAGTTTTGTCACGATGAAAGTATTCCCAGAAGCACGTGCCGTGCTCCCGAGAACCGCCATCTTTTGTTTGTTTTTTTTTCTCAATAAAAATGGTTTATGTACACGGTAGTCCAAATCTTTCCAATTTCAACATTTACAAGGGAGTTGAATTTTTGTAATGTATACAGCATGAAATGCTTGGGTTCCTATTGAGTGATGAAGCAGTAACATCAAGGGTTAAAACGTTTGCTTTTGATAATATATTTCTGCACCAAAGAGATTACCATTGATCCAAAAAGCAAAACTTTTGTGTCAACTTGGACAGGAAGAACTGAAACAGAAGCTTATAGTTCATGTCTTAAATCAGTGTATATGGGACAAGATAACAGGAAGTGATATTTTGTTTCTACATCACCACAACGACAGTTTGGGGAGTCTACTAAATTGCGAAGGAATAGGTGAGAATTCAGTGAACTTGAATCCATTCTTAAGCGAGCATGAAGAATTTGACCAAGACGATATCCTACATAATAATACATTGGGACCTTACTATTTTGGGTACGAATTTGTTTTTTGAATAATGTTAGAGATTCACATTTTCTTATGTTTAAGTTAAGAGTGTTCCATAGTCTTGTTGTTGCTGGGATAAAATATTCAGAATATAAACGGATCCGTGTGTTGAGTTGTGTAATATTATTTCTTTGTCTTGTATAATGATCATGTCTACTTCCTACTGAATCGGGCATTAAGTCTTTTAAATACTCTGGAGTTTTATTATTCAAAATTTTGTGATAAAGAATTAGTCTATGATTGCGTCGTCTATCAGATAATTTTTCCCATCGAGTTTCCACATATAAATTATTAATACTGGTAAGTTTAGTACCCCTCGTGACGATACGCGTTGCGTCAAGCTGGATATTTTCAAGTTTAGTAATCAAATTCTGATTTTTGAGAGTCCCAAACGACATCGGCATATTCGATAATTTGGCGAACAAATGATATGTAAATTTTTTCAAGTGTAAACCTATCAAGAACATTTTTCATTTTTCTCATTATATTTATTCTTTTGTAAGATTTAGAAATTATATATTCAATAAGGTCGTTCCATGATCCGTTGTCATAAAAATAGACACCTAGATGTTGGTGTTTACTTACTATTTGTAGCTCTTGGGTATTCATATTTAATGGAGGATGAAAGGGTCTATTTATTTTTTTTGAAATTATCATACTTTCAGTCTTTTGGGCATTAAAATTCACAAGCCATTTCTTTGACCAATTATAAATCTTCATCTAAATCGTTATTTAAAACTGTAGCTGCTTCTGTTGGATTGTCAACCATAATATATAATGAAGTGTCATCTGCAAATAGTTTAATTTGAGCTTGAATATCTTCTACAATATCGTTTATAAATATCACAAACAGGAGAGGGCCCAACATGCATTTACAGGTAGCCATTCAGAACTTGAACCGTTAATAACCACCCGCTGGACTCTTATTTGTTAGATAATTTTCAAACCACTTTAATAAAGAACCCGATATACCCGTTTGTTGAAGCTTGAATAGCAGTCCCTTATGCCAGACTCGATCAAAATCTTTACTTATGTCACAGAATACTACCCTAATTTCTTTACCGCTATCTAAAGCTTTTCCAAAATTATTTGAGATATTAATTGATTGATTAACAGCTGAATCCCCCCGTGTAAAGTCTGACTGATTTTTGGTTAAAATGTTATTACTCTTTAAATGATTGTAAACATGTTTATATACACAGCGTTCCATACACTTTGAAATTAACAACAAAGACAGCAACTTAACGACACAAATAACCAAAAGACATCTAGATGTTAATTTCCTTATATAAATTACATCTTAAGTAGCATAGATGATGATGTTGTGACGTCTTCTAATTTGAGGTTCATGAATGTTTTCTCGAGATCACATGTTTTTAATGTTTTATTTTTGAAGGGCAAGACATTGTCTTTTTTTATACCATACATAAATCTTTTCTCTTTAATATCATTCAGCAAACAAAATTGCAACAAGTCTGTGAATGTAAGTAACAGGTAAGATATGCACATAAGTGAATGGTTTCTATGAAGCTTATTGTGAAAATGTTTGACCTCAAATTCCCCTCAAGCACATAATGGTATGCAGATAATTGCGATTCACTTTCAAACGGCTGAACGAAAATTTAATTAATATCCTATGAAGGACAACTTTACCCAGGTTTATAATTTTCATGCTAGAGCTCGGATGTCATGTAGACCAGCTATGCGATCATATTGATAAAAAATGTCAATCTCCAAACGCAACTTCTTGCACTCAACAAACAAAGTCAAAGTTATAAGAATAGACAACGTAGAAACAATCCTGTTCGTTTTGAGACATTTACCAATAAAGTTTTTACAAGCGCAAACATGAGTTTATCTTTTTTTCTTTAAAAAATTCTGTACTGTATGATACCAGTTACAAGGAATTATTAAATTCTTAAAGTTCTCGTTGATATGGAACTGAGAGACTGATTCACAAATATTAATTAAGACTTTCTATCCGATTGATATTTTTAAATCAGAGTTGATCCTTATATATTTTAATTTGTATGATCTGGAGATAGATAACAGTATCCCGAAAGGAAGTATTATTTCAATTACTTTATTCATTATTAAAATCTGATATTTCAGTTAATGGTCTTAGTATTATTATTTAGGGGTCATTGTATGCTGTCCTTTTTGTTATGATACAAAAGTTAGAACCTGATTATCTTTGACTTGAGTTAAATAACAATGCTAGTACACTATAATTAACCTTAAATTCATGTCATCTGTGATGGGAAAGGAGTGTAGAGGAGTAAATGACATATTTGTGTATTGCTTAATGGTTTGGTAATAAGCAGATTTTGCCGCGCCCCTTATCTTGTGGAAACTATTTGAAAATGGCAATTCTAGCAATTCTATACCTTTATACCATTAAGTCGCTTTCGGAATCGCTACAGACCTTTTTGTTCAAAGACCGAATGTTTTGAATCGATATTCCGACAGTCAATAGAAGTGTTTCATGACGACGAACATGTTTTTCATCTTGGAAGAGATAATTTTGTACCGTACTGCAATATATTCGTTAACCTAATAACAACGAAACTACTATGAGGACTAATTTGAAAATAAACCCCTTGCATGATTCGTTACTTAAACATTGTTGATAGTACCTTCAACCGTACCGAGTAGGGACAACACAACCCTATACTTGTTTCAGTCAAAGTGTCAAAATGTAAAAGTCAAATCAAAAAGTTATTCAGCACTACCTGCTGCAGAAGGAAAAAACTGAAAGTTTTACATGGTTTTCTCAAAATTTGCATCAAAGCCATTTCTAACCAAAATGAAATTTATTTTTATTTGAAAGACAAAAAATAACTTCGCTTCTAACAAAATTTATTTTAATAACGATGTCCTTGTACCTTTTTTTTTTTTTTTATAGATAAATACATTTGTACTCAATTGCCTCTGGACGTTAAGCAACCAACAATCAATGATCAAGTCAATCGACTTGTGAGGTTGAACATCCCATTGGTACATTTGTATAATCCGCCTCTCTTTTTTTTAATGATTTGACATATTTAGCTGTGATACTAAGAATTAAGGTAAAGATTGAACACATTTAGAATACAGCCCTGGTTTTAAATAAAGTCAGGGTAAATTTTACATCCTCTATCCACCGAGATGCGTTTTGTTCAGTGGATGACAAAGAAAACGAGAAAAAAAGTAATTTTCAAACAATGGAAATGTGTGAAATTCTGATTATATACAAACAAAATATATGCCTTTTCAGTCCTATCTCATCGCAATTTTTTTCGCGGTTTTACAATTGTCTACCGTCTGACAATATGACTTTAAGATATTGTTATATTTGGGACTACACTATATGCAGGATGATCAGATAAAATTTGTAAATCCAAAGATGTTTTGAGAATGCAGTGCTCTCTACTGCAAAGAAACAGTGTAATGGATTTTAAAAAGTCGTCCATCTCATTTTGTCAAACACAGAGACGATTACATTTTTTAAATTAAAAATTTTCCAGACCTTAGCTGCAATATTCCTCCCCCCCGCATATTCACTATTGAGTGCATATCTAATCAATGCCCGAGCAAAAAATTAACGAGCCAGGGTTTTGTCAAAGATTTTGTTTTGTCTAAAAAAGTTTATCGGAAAGTACCAAGACCTAATAAATAAAAATTCAGTGTCTACTTCACTTATAATACAGGATTGTCTTTATCGGGAAAGTGCATTATGTTTAATATACTGTGTACTATCAACTACAAAAACATTATTTGTTGGCGTCTCTGTCAGATTTATTTGTATGTGTGTTTGAATTTTGAGTCAGTTGTGTTGTATGTCTGTGATGTATGTTTACATAGTTTTGGCTGCTGGATCACATTATACATAATTTACCGTTACTTCGTTTACCTCTTTGTGCACAGCATTAATTACATGTCGCTTCTAAGTCAAAATTTGATTTGCAGCTTTTAAAAATCCCAAGCTAAATTACAACACTTATCAAAAATTCTAATTAACTTTAGTCCAATCTGCTTTAATCGTTCTTTCAGGCACGGTTAATTTTACTTAACTTTTGTTCTATCTGCTTTAATCTTTCTTTCAGCACAGTTTTGTGCACAACATATATTTCTGTCGTCTTCTAAATCGTCAGCCAGAGGAATAACGGTGTACTCTTGCACCAATTTTCATCCACATCCGGAAGAATCGGTCATCCTTGAGTTCACTAACCTTTGCCTATAATAATTTTTTTTTGTATTGTCTGTTTAAATTTTTTAAGCCAGTTATGTTTTATGTCATTGATGTGTGTTTACACTGTTTTGACTGCTGGATCTTAATTATTGTCTCGTTAACCAATTATGTCTGTTTGGGTGACTAACCCAATTTCGTCAATAACGGAATTATAAACAACTGTCATACAAGTGGGAGGTTTAGCTAGCTATACAATAAGGTTAAACACACTATTTTCTTCGGAAAAAGCCAGTACCAAGTCAGGAATGACAGTTGTTTCCCACTCGTTACGTTGGTTGAAATAGTCGAGCGTTTTATATTACCAGGCTTTATGGACTTCCCCTCTTATGAATTTACCTTGAAGTTCGGTATTTTTGTTAATACTTTTATTATGCACTTACGGTTGATTTGTTCTATCTCGTTATCTTTATC
This sequence comes from Mytilus californianus, assembly GCF_021869535.1. NCBI lineage: Eukaryota > Metazoa > Mollusca > Bivalvia > Mytilida > Mytilidae > Mytilus > Mytilus californianus. Next base: position 28,822,311 of record NW_026262679.1, read on the forward strand.
TTTATCACAGACGCACCTGAACAATGGTACCATAGTTTAAAGGGACCTCATGAAGAAACTAGTTTGTCCTTAGCTATGAATTCACATTTTCATATGCAATATACCATTACTGGTATAAATAACTACAACCACTAAATATTTCAATTACGAACAAAGGAATCAGTTCCTGTTTAGTTCATTTCCCAGTACATTTAATTCATATGAAAATAGTATAAATCGCCTGCTACCACTTTTCTTTCCTTTCAAATTCAATTAAAAGAATTAATAAATCTGATTTTACACCTAATTGAAAAGAATAAATAGTTTCAATAACAAAGTAGAAATCTGATCATCAAATGCTTCAACAAAGAGAAAGTTTGTCTTTGACAATTCTGATTTCATGCGATTATGCTCCTATTTAACCATAGATAATTCATTTTGTTCTGAAATAATATAAAAAGCTAAACCTTGGAATACATTCATATAATTATATATGGCCTAGGTTTAAGAGAGTTAAATAATTCTAGAAGTTCGTATGTGGCCTGCTGCTAGTTCAAATTACATCCTTATTCAACGCAATCTCTTATTAGTTGTCTACATTTTTGTGCCTTTCCATCCGGTCAACCTGTTATATAGATCCTACACTTATCATTGAGTTGTAATTATTTAAATAGTTCTCGTCCTGAATATGCGTGTACATATTGCCTTTCGATATAAGAACACTTTAGTGCCTCATGTTGGGATACAAGAATAAATATCTGCTTTGAACAACCCAAAACAAGTTGTGTAATATCCGTAGAGGTAATGCTGTAATAATCAGATGCGCCCCGAGTGTGTGACGGTTAACGCACTTTCATTGCTATCATTTTTAAAAAATAGAATAAAAATAGAGAAGGTTGAAGCTTTAATTTATTGGTTGTGATATTATTGCACAAATTCATTGTATTAGCTGCAGGAAAACAGAACTTTATTCATGACAATAAACATGAAACCCATCTCATTATAATATTGCAAAAACATAATGCTGTTTGGTCAAGCTGCCCTTCCCCACAAATCCTACACTTCTCTTCAGTCACGCTGCCTTTAATGAAACTTCCTGTGTTTGTAAAGTACATGCTTTGTTCAGTTGTTTTCTCTTTAGATGAAAATGTAGGTGTTCTCTCGCCTGATGTTTTTTGTGCGTCTATGTATAAAGCTGTTGTTATATAGATATAATCAAAAGAAAATCAGTTACACAATTAATTGTCTGTAATAATGTTATTATTTACATGATTTTTTAATTATTTCGTAATGAATCAAGTGTTTATAGGCAAGTAAAAATTAACAGTTGAAAAATCTGACAAATATAACTCATCCTTTAATAAAAAAATGCATGAATGAAACTGGAAAATGTAGACGGAATAGACCAGGAAATATTCAATTATTATTCGGATCACTATTAGCAGTGACTGCTTGTACACATGGCTTCCGGTGAGATTCATAGGTATAATGGTAACCTGACTCGTTATTTTTGTGGAAAGGGACAACTCTGCTCCCGTTGCCTCATGTAGTTCAAATGCTTGAATATATTTCAATATGATTCTTTAGTACACAGTGAAAAAAAAGTTCAGACAAACATTTTTTTTTGTTTTTTATGCCCCCGCCGTAAGCAGCAGAGGCATTAAGTGTAACCCCTTGACCGTCCTTCCTATTTTCGTCTACGCACTTTATCAAACTCATACACAATGCTGAGAACCAAATCTTGCAGACTAAGTTTGAATTTGCGCAGCGAGTCACTTACCGTTCTAGAGTTATGCCCCATAATAACTTGGAAAATTGCAAATGTATTTGTTTCTGCACTCTAACTTAAGTTTGGCTCATCCAATTATTATTAAACTCAAACTTAATGCTACGGACTAAAACTTGCAGTCTGAGTTCGAATTTTGGCAGTGAGTTATGCCCCTTTATATTTAGAAAAAAATCAAATTTTTCAGTTTCCGCACTCTAACTTAAGTTTGTCTCATCCAAATTTAATGAAGCTCATACACAATGCTAAGAATCACAACAAGCAGAGAGAGTTCGAATTTGGGCAGTAAGTCATTTACCATTCTAGAGTTATGCCCCTTTGTAATTTGAAAAATTACTTGAACGGGAGCATTCGTGTCCTCAGACACATTCTTTTATATTTCTTCTATGAAGATGCAGAAAAAATTCACTAAATTGCTCGAGATAACTAAAACAAACGGATGATTATCAGTTCTGCTATGATATTTCGAGTGAAATAACCACTTTTCGGAAAAGAATACGTACGTCAAAATACTTTACAAATTTATAAAATGTTGTTTTCATCTTTTACAGATGTTTAAACTCCGAAACAGCATGTTTCAGTGTCCGGAAAGCCACAAGACAAATCCTTTGAAAGTTTGCCCGAAACTTGACAGCATTTTTATTTTTTATAACACCAACTCAAGGGACACAGTCTGTACTTTGGAAAACAAAAGCAAATCAAATATCATCAAAATGTTGCAATATCTCAGATTCCATCGAACTTAAAGACGAAAGCAGCACAGCTTAAAAATGAAATGAAATTTCAAGTACCAAGCAAGATTTACTGGAGCGGTTGGATTGAAATGATGTAAAACGGTAATATAATTACCTTACTACAGAGACATATTTTTCTCCTTGATAATGCTTTATTCTTCCGCTTTCTTCCATTTCAAATTTTATTTTTTGTGTTCGTTTATCCCCAATTTCACGTTTGCAACTTCGTTGCCATTTTTCTCTGAAATTTGAAAATATCGATATCGTTATTGCTTGGAGATAATTATGTCCCTTCCAAATTGCCTTTTTTCTAGACTATCTCCAAAATCTTATTTTAATTCACATTTTCTTTCATTTCCCTTAAAATATATTCCTTAAGATGTGGATTAAGCTTGAATGATGTATTTTATTTCATCAGCGTTTATGGAATTAATTTGCTTATTTATTACCAACCAGCATGCGTTCCACATTTTTTTTTCGTTTCAGCAATGCATCTCAAACATTTTATTAAAAAGTTGCCATTAAACAATGAATCACATTATCAAATTAGCTTTGTGATCACTGTCTTGTGTCTAAATGGTGAAGACGATAAAAAGCCTCAAGGCGATGGTATTTTTTTGTAAATTTTATTATCAACATAGAGTACTGATGCGAAATTGGAATGGTAAATATCAGTTTTCTACGCTTAATAATCATTTATTTGCAAAATCATGAATGAAACTAGAAAGTTAAGACGGAATAGAGAATAAGGTCATGCATGTTCAGGACAAGAATGAATTAACTACAAATACACAAGAATACTGGGAATAGAAATATGGTCACTACAGGTCTTCTTCCGACCGGCAGTAGAACCCTTGCCAAAGTGGGGCGTTCGTTTGGTTGTGCGGGATGTACAAGTACGCAGCCACGTCCGGTCAGAATGGGGACGTTAAATCCGATGCCTCGTGTAGAGAGAGTGCCAGGCTCCCTGCACGTTTAGAACCCTTGCAACAACTCTTTGAGGGGTCCGTAGGTGACCTGTTGCAAGGCAAAATTTCTGTCCCTATCCAGTTGACCCTCATTTTCGAGTGGCAGTCTAAATTTCCCCGACCTTCTCGGACGGCCTACATTACAGGACCTTAGACCTATTGTATTTATTGTTAATTTGTTCTCGTCCTGAACATGCATAAAATATTTGCCACTGGACGTGAGGCAAACAACAATCAATCAATCAATCATGAGAATACTATGTCAGGTCTCAATGAATTTTTATCTGAAACGATTATTTTTTTTCTTGAAATTTTGAATCAGCAAATCCAATTTTATCTCCATAACATTTTAGAAACAAAGATAACTCACATGTTTGTCCATGTTTTGTTACCGTTTATTGTTCACGAAAAATACTAAGCTAACTATGTAATCACACAAACTTCATGCAGAGTCATTAAAAAAGGGTTTCTTATTGTCGAGTTGGGAGTTACAAATTTTTAATTGCGAGTTAAAAAAGTTGAGTTGCGAGTTAAAAAAAGTCTTAAATATTTGGAAAATAAATGATTAATATCACTGGTAAATAATCAGACGGCCTTTCAAATTCTGAATGCAGATCTTGCAGTTTTCTTTTGACCATTAAATTAGTCGATTTATTGTTTGTGTTTAATGACACTTTCAACATACTACGCTGTTTAATTGTGAGCAATTCTAGAAATGGAGGAAGTCGGAGTACCAACCATCGGGAGGAAAACTTGCAATTTTAGTCAATTAAGATATGAGTCGAACGCACCTTTTTACGCTCACAACCAATATGTCTTCAATAAAATTAAAACAACAATTCTGACCCTCGTCTGAGTTTAAAAAAATCTAGCTGTCTTTAAGGATTACGTACCCTTTTGTTGTTTCAGTGCTAAACATGGAAATTTTATAAAAGAGCAAACGCTTTCTCCCGTGTACACTGACATATGACAATACTCTACTTAATAGATAAGCGATTTTTACATGCAGTGCTACTAATGATTTCACTCAAACTTTAAATAAAGATATAAGTCAAAACAATTTCTAATATGGGTTAACTAAGTACACCTTTTAGGGTACACTCTACTTAAGTGACTCAAAACGAGTTTTTTTTATTATAAAGGTTGTTTGGAACTTATTGTAAACAATAAACGCTAGTACAACATGGACACACAAGCGAGTAATCTATGTTTCAAATGTTATAACGAAAATATCTGTAAAATAATTGGTGGATTTTCTGTAAATATCTTGGCTTGAATTGCCGCAATATCCACATTTCTTACGAGATGCAATGAAACAATGCATATAATTGCTGTGAACGACGTTTCCCTGTGGTATATGGTAAAAATGACACGTCTTCTCTTTTCAGTACTTTTACTGATTTGATGATTGATTGATAGTTGGTTGCTAAACGTCCAGTGGCAAAATTAACAATAAATGCAATAGGTAGGTCTTGTAATAGAGGCTGAAGGGGATGAAGGTCGGGGAAATTTCGACTTCCACTGAAAATGAGGTTATATTGGATAGGGACAAACATTTGGCCTTGCAACAGGCCACCTACGGACCCCTCAAAGAGTTGTTGCAAGGGTTCTTAACGTGCAGAGAGCCTGACACTCTTCCTACACGAGGCATCGGATTTAACGTCCCCATTCTGACCGGACATGGCTGTGTACTTGATACATCCCGCACAGCCAAACGGACGCCCTACTTTGGCAAGGGTTTTACTGCTGGTCGGAAGCAGACCTGTGATGACCATATTTTTATTCCCCAGTCACCCTTGGGGGTTTGCTGATTTGACACCATTACGCTTTGAAAATTTCAAATCTTAAGCACACCCTAAAGGTCAACTTGAATAGGTCCAAATGTTTTGTATATACAGGTATTGAATTATTATTGTTTGCTTATTGCATTGTCCAGTGGCAAATATTTCATGCATGTTCAAGACGAGAACAAATTGACACTGAATGCAATAGGTAGGTCCTGTAATAAAGGCCGTCCGGGATAAATGTCTGGGAAATTTGGACTGCCACGGGTAAATGAAGGTATATTGGATAAGGGCAGATATTTTGCCTTGCAACATGCCACCTACGGACCATCTAAAGAGTTAATGCAAGGGTTCATAACGTGGTGCTCTTTCCACACAAGACATCGGATTCAACGTTCACATTCTAACCAGACGTGACTGTGTACTTAAACAATCCGCACAACCAATCAGACGCCCCTCTTTGGAAGTGTGGAAGTGTTTTATTACCGGTCGAAAAAAGACCAATGCGACCATATTTCTATTACCAGTCACCCTTGGGGAATATATATATATATACATATATATATATAAGTTTGTGAACTACCGAATTAGAGTTATGTATTTACATGAGCAACACTACGGGTACCTCGTGTTGAGCTGGCTCTGCTTACCCTTCCGGAGCTCCTCAGATCACCCCGGTTTTTGTGGGATTCGTGTTGCTCAGTCTTTAGTTTTCTATACTGTTGTTTTGTTATTTTCTTATTTTAGACATGGCGATGTCAGTTTATTTTCGACTTATGAGTTTGAAAAAAAAGTAAAATAACAAAAATACCGAACTCCAAGGAAAATTCAAAACGGAAAGTACCATGGCAAAATCAAAAGCTCAAACACATTAAACAAATGGAAAACAACTGTCATATTCCTGACTTGGTACAGGCATTTCTTTATGTAGAAAATGGTGGATTAAACCTGGTTTTATAGCTAGTTAAACCTCTCACTGGTATCTATCGTCATTCTTTTATATATAATTTAATGAATTCATTGATAGCATTTAATGCAGTAAGTCTGTATTGATATACATTTTTAAGGCTGTGGATTTGTCGTAAAATATCCTCATATTTAGCATTTAAACAACAAAAAGGTACTTAACCCTAATATTAGAAAAACCCTAATATTAGAAAGGATGTATTGGCTTTAAATACAAGTGACCGTTTAATAATACAAGCAATGCAGGTTAAAGAATTTACGTTACAAATAAATATCTTTATTAACGCCTAATGAACATCGAAACAATGTTTTAAAGATTAACAATTTTATTTCAGTCCAAAAAGAAAAACACATGCGTTTTGTTTAAAGCCTTTGTCTAAACCAACAGAAAAAAATTGGTACATACAATGTAGCGCAATCAATTGGAATTAGTATTAATAGCTTTAACCGTCAAGTAAAAGGTACACAGAAGCAGGACTTTTGGTCGAATCATTCATTAGGTGCTTGTTTGTTATGTAGTGTGGATGAACAGACAATTTTAGAAGTCGCTGGCCACCGGAGTGACAATAAAAATAAAACAACAGTGAAACATTTTGACGAGTCGCATGTAATATCATTTGCGGTGATGTGTTTATAAAATTAATCATGAGGTGTCAAAGAAAATCCATATTGGTAATTAGGAATTTGACATCAGTATTAAAGGTAATGTTAACGTCAACAAAAGTTAAATGCAATTTCTTTTTTGTTTTTGTTAATTATCATATATGTATTTCATGTTTGATTGGCCCTAAGTGTAGTGATATCCACTCGTCAAGGCAACAAAAGAGAGGCAAAGGATACCAAAGGGACATTCAAACTCATAAGTTGAAAATAAACTGTGCCTGTCCTAAGTCAGGAGCCTGTAATTCAGTGGTTGTCGTTTGTTTATGTGTTAAATATTTGTATTTCGGTTCATTTTTTGTACATAAAGTAGGCCGTTAGTTTTTTCGTTTGAATTGTTTTACATTGTCATTTCGGGGCCTTTTATAGCTGACTGTGCGGTATGGGCTTTGCTCATTGTTGAGCTATAGTTGTTAATTTATGTGTCATTTGGTCTCTTGTGGAGAGTTGTCTCATAGGCAATCATACCACATCTTCTTTTTTATATTGACAACGCCATGTCAGATATATTGGTAATCAGATCCTGCTCCACTGGTGACATCAGTCGTGTTTCTCATGCAAGTACAATCCCGGTGATAAGTCCAATTCGGTAGGTCACATTCGAGGAAAACAGAACGGCAGCAATACTCGATGATCTATTATTGCACTAATAAGTCTTGAAAAAGGCTCTTTCATTATTCAAACATTGTGGGTTCTTGAAAAAGAAAGCTTAGAATAGGGAAACGTCACAACAATGGTCCAAACAAATTCATGGTATAAGCTGCAACAAAACAAAACTTAATTCAAGACATATTCAATACAATGGAACATGATTATACTTTGAATAATACAGACCCATCTCATCATTATCTGTCAAAGAAAATATGATAATGATGTTAAGAGAGGAAAAACTTGTTGCAGTGAAATTATGTATAATTATACACCCATTTTGATAATTCATGAATTTTGAAAGGTGTTAACTATATATTTTGTGATGATATAACAACCATAATATTGCGAAATTATTGACTTTATAGTCGGTCATTGATCATTATGATTACTATTTATTCATAACAAGATTTCATCAAAACGTACTATTTATTCATAACAAGATTTCATCAAAAAGTAACGATTTGATAAATATTTTAGACAATGTAAACATATCCATTAAATTGTATAAGGGATTCAAAACAAGTATGAATAGAAAAATGTTTTCAAATTAAGTGGCACCTCGAAGGCTAAGTTTAAACCTCATTTTCTCAAAAGCCCTTCAGTCACCGGTATACTTTTTTTTCATTAGGTGTTTTTAAAAGCACCTTGAAACAAATAAAGTCCCGATGATACACGATATGCAACTTTTTTCACATGAAACCATTGAATCACGATTTGAGACTTAAAGGTAATGATGTAAGTAAAGTAAAATGTTGCGATCAGAAACCTAGTCTTTACCTGATACAACTTGACACAAACATCTATTGTCGTAAAAGCATATTGATTTGGGATGTTTTATTTTTTCTAAAAAGATGAAACACAATCACATCAAACAAAGAATGTTAACGAACATCAAAATATGTGACGAAAAACTCTTATTATAACACCAAAATATCATTTATTCAAAAGCTAAAAAGTTAAATAAACGTCTTTTGGTTATTCAAATTTATCGATGTATCAAGATATATATATATATGTATGTCTGTCTATGTGTAGTGACAACTGTAAATATACCTTGTCCATCGGATTTCTTATGATTAAGAAATACCAGGCGTTAGAATATTTATAAAGTGTCTAGAAAATCAACCTAACAATGTTAGAGTAGATCTGATTCTTGACTTCCTCCCCGACGGTGTACTTTTCACTTCATACTTCTACTTTGGCTTTGAATAGTTTTATTAAGTAATGTATCTCCCTCGTGCAAAGCTTTGCTTCCTTGTCCAAGTTTGGCATTACTTTTGGTCCTATTTGGTTTTAGCAACATTTGTAATATGTATTAGGTTTTCAAATATTTTGGCCTCGAACATCACTGAAGAGACATTGATTATAAAACTGCTCATCTCGTGAATTTGGTAACGTTAATGATATTAGAGGACATCATAGGAGAACAATAGACAAGTATCTTTACCATACTTCAAGCTGTAAATTGACATAGATTTTAATAAATTTAACAGAAAGTACCACCGATCTGTCATTAACAGCATTTTCTTAATAGACGAATATACTACGATAAAAAAGACTACTAATGATGTTCCTGACTCGATTCCAATACATGAAACCCTACTAAAATTCTATAAAAAAATATGAAATACCAAATTTGCTGTCGCTTTAATTGCAAAATAAAATTGAATGAGTGAAAGCAAAGGCATACCTTAATGACTAATGAACGGATACTCATATTAATGAACGTCTAGACGTCAACCATCAATGATCGCATCAGTTTAAAAATAAATATATCTGCCATGTACCACTTGACACGAAAGAAAGATAAGATACCACGGGGATATACACATCATAACTTGAAGAAATAACAAAAATGACCGACGAGCGTTAAATACGAGATGACCTAATATGTACAAATACAATTCTTTTTTATCAAATAGATTGTGATTTTGATTCGGATGGTTGCAAATCGTACGCTGTCTAAATCTACAAATTAGTGTTTTTAATTTCAGAAAACATTGCTGAATTACAAGAGTATTGTATTTTAAGTAGATCATCATATCATTCCTGTTCAGGTGGCATTTACAAGTGTGAACCGAGGTTACGAATTTCAGTTCAAATATATTTTAATGTTGTTTTGAAATGTATTCAATATTTAGGAACTTTGTCTTCAGGTCTTTCAAATATGTCTTCATAGATCAGATAAATACTCAGTTATAGTTTATGCCTTGAGTGTTTCGGCCTACTGAATACCAAGTTTTAAAATTGGGTTACAGTGACATATAGTTGTTTATTTTCTCGTTCTTTGGTCACTGGTGGATAGTTGTCTCATTTGTATTCATCGCACAACTCTTTATTTCTATACCAAACCATTTACAGAACTTGATTCCATGGTTTCCTAATAAGCAACAATTCTCAAAGAAATCAATATCGAAAACGCAAGCTTTGAAATATCCTTCATTTGATGCAATTTTGCTATAGAAGAAAGTTTGAAACGTTAACGTTAAGTTTATCTATTAACGATAAATGTATATTTGAATAAATATTAGTATGAAGTATGTTTTATTTAAAATTAAGGAAGATTGGTGACATCAGCAAACTCCCCATACTCTTAATTATTTAGTGAGAAAAACATCATTTTATAACAAAATTAATACGGCAGTAGTTATCCGACGTTCATTCCTGTAAATCGATTATAATGAGACCCATCAAGGTGACAAAACAATGCCGAGGGAATCGCATAAACTCTTAAAGGATCGAGACTACTTGCATTGACAGGGTAAGCGTCTCCTGGCATGCTTTCACCAACCTGCAACGAATTCACACTTTAGTCAATTTTAGTTATTCTTCTTGATAATTCTGTTGTAGCTGTGTTTTGTGAAAGGAGCAAACCCCTGTTTAAGAAGTGGGTATAGTGTGAAAATTCACGGATGTAACGAATGAACAAAACATGATGGAGCAGAGGGTAATTTATTGCTAAGAAATAGGATGTTGAAAATTGGAAAGTTGAAAGCACTATGTTTGTCAGATCTAGTTTGGAGTCGTCCACCTTTGTCAATATCAAGGAAAAGATCTAAGTTATAAAGTAGATCTTCTACTTTCGAAAGTATCCTTAATCTCAAGTTTATTGGGATATATGACGTGAAAACACTCATGGACATATGGGTTTTTGATTGACAGAACATAATCAATATATCTGAAAGTGAATTAAAGAAGTAAGAAAGATGCATTTTGTTTTTGAGAAAGTTCTGTGTGAATTGGTCATAAAGTAGGACGTACAGTTTCATGACACTGTATTTTAAAAGAAGCAATCTTTTCTTTTGTAGCTTTACTATAAAAGTTAACAAATCTGTAAATATATTTTATTGAATAAATCCCAGTAAGATAAATCTAAATACGAGGCAAAAGTAGCTTACTTATAGCTGGTTGAGATTAACTCACCGAGGGTATCACCAGCCCAGTACATTACTAGTAGTCAGCACTTCATTGGCGACATGACTTATCATTGATATGGTCATACTTATAAATTACCTGTTTACAAAACTTTTTTTTTCCGAAATACTAAGGATGTTTTATACCTGGATAAATTACCTTGGCTTTATTTGGCAAGACCTTTCAACATTTTGGTCCAAAATGCTCTTCAACTGCGTACTTTATTTGGCCTGGCGTACACAATATTGATCCAGGTATATATGATGAGTTTATTAATTAGTCATTCTTCGAATTATTCAGTGAAGGGACACTATCTGAAAAGAAACAATCTTATTTTTATAACTTTGCTACGAAATTCTACAAATCTGCAAACAGATTTCATCAAAAAATACTTACAGATATTATCTTTATAGCCAGACATGCAAATTCCTATTTCATTTAAAGAGAGGCGAAAGATATCATAAGGATATTCAAACTCATAAGTCGAAAATACATTGACAATGCCATGGCGAAAAACGAAAAACAGTACTCAAAACACAACAAAGAAAACTGAGCAACATGAACCCCACCAAAACCCGGGGATGATCTCAGGTGCTCCGGAAGGGTAATAAGATGTAGCTCAACATGTGGCACCCGTCATGTTGCTCATATAAGTACAAATCCGGTGATAAGTCTAATTCCGTAGGTCACATTCGAGGAAAAAGGACGGGATTTTGGTTTCGACAATTGGAACATATCCGTCGGTATCTGTGAAACAGATATTCCATAACAGTCAACCAACTGGTTATGGCGTTCGTAAAACATGCGAGGGGATGATTTCAATTTTACAACTTGGAACTCTTGGTTTAATAGCTTCTGTGTAAGTAGCAACCCTCTATCAAGCAAATCATGATAGAAAAAAAGTAAAATAACAAAAATGGACGGAACGAATGGAAAACAACTGTCATATTCCTTACATGGTATAGGTATTTCCTAATGTGTATAATGGTGGATTTAACCTGGTTTTATAGCTAGCCAAACCTCTCATTTGTATGACAGTCGCATAAAATTCCAATGCAAGCTGCGAAATATCGCATCAATTGGGAGATATATACTCAATATGAAGGTGCTGCTGGAATGTTGAAACAAAGAAATGGAAAATACAAAATTGGCAAGCTGAGATAATCTCTTTCGTTGTAAAGTTTTGTTCACAACCGACCTTCGATGTCAATTTCTTGATGGAAGTCAAGATATGAGGCAGCCTTCAAGTTCGATGGGATAGATGCGTTCAACATGGTCACCAAATTTTTAATTATTAAGTGAGAGGACATCATCTATTTAGCGGTTCCCTTGAGAATGCCGATTGTTTGTTGAAAAACACGTCCTCCAAACGTAACAAATACGTTGTCAATCAAAAATCAAGCATCTCGATTACGTCAAGTTCAGATTTGTTTTTGTTTGAAACAGTGATTTTTAACAAAGTACGATTTATCCCTCTCTAAGACAAGATACTTTTCCTACGTTGGCCATTCTTTTTTTTTTAAACAAAGTAGGACCAATTGTGTCTATTTGTTTTTTTTAGTTTGGAATGGGGGTAATTGTGTAGAAGAGTAGAAAAGTCAAATATTTTAATACTATTGCTAGAGGAAGGAGACTTATATTGTATGTACTCTTAACAGATCTTTCGAATTTTTAAGTATCAACATCTGATTCACGCCGACTCTACAGTATGTAGTTTCACAATAACTTTGGAGCCCGGTTTGATTGCTTATATAATTGATGTTTATAATTAAGAAAGAGGTTTCTTAGACACTTGGAAGACCCAGTAGTATAACGTTGTTTGTAAATACACTTATGTAATTTAGATATCCATTACAGTGAAGGAAGATCCAGTTCTTCATCTTATGTTGAAATTCCAAAGAAACAAAGAACAGACCTATGATTTTCTAGAATTTCCATTCGATATGGGGGTATATGTTGAGTGTCCAAGTGAATTGTCAATACCTAATTCCTTTATCAAACAGTTTATGTAATGTGATTTACAAACGATAACGATGTTGTTTGTGGCGTTATCTGCGGGGACTACAACATATTTGTTATGGAGGAAGAACAGGTGCTTAGCAACAGTTTGGGTTTTTAAAGATCGATATAGCATGTGAATTCATTGACCCTTTATTTTTTATGCCCCACCTACGATAGTAGTTGGGCCTTATGTTTTCTGGTCTGTGTGTCCGTTCGTTCGTCCGTCTGTCCCGCTTCAGGTTAAAGTTTTGGGTCAAGGTAGTTTTTGATGAAGTTGAAGTACAATCAACTTGAAACTTAGTACACATGTTCCCTATGATATGATCTTTCTAATTTTAATGCTAAATTAGAGTTTTGACCCCAATTTCATGGTCCACTGAACATAGAAAATGATAGTGCGAGTGGGGCATCCGTGTACTATGGACACATTCTTGTTTAATTATAATTTATATTAACGACCTCACAGCCTTAACCCATTCAGAAAGAGTATTTTCGTCTCCTTTTTTACGTTAAGTCCATTGTCTGGAATGATCATCGACTGAATCCATCAGTACTTTAAAGTTGAGTTTCCAATTAACGGATTTAGGCTCACGATATTTTGTGCCTTTGGATAAAACATTTTGCAGAGAAGTGTTATGGACAAATGCAATGTTAAGGTCGCCAGTAATAACGTGGTCAGTCGGATTATATATGAATGGAGAGCTATCACAGGTGCAATCAGGAGGTTTAGACTTGAAGTCGTCAATATTGAGATCCTGGAAAACGTGTTTGTAATTGAAAATTTTAGTTGCAATTGGTTTGGTAAAGGTATAAGAGATGTTAGGTACAGCCTGATCTTTAAAGAAGGGAGGTATTTTCGAGTGAAAAGTAAAATAACAAAAATACCGAACACCAAGGAAAATTCAAAACGGAAAGTCCATTATCAAATGACAAAATCAAAAGCTCTAACACACCGATTTATGATGAAGGATATTACCCAGACTTTTGTTGACAAAGAAAAGTTTTAGAAAGGCTCATTTCTACTTTTCATATTTGCCTATAAATTGGTAACTGTAAGTTTATATTGGTTATAAGTTGGTTTAAATGTAAATAAGAGACCACATTAACTTAACGATATTCAAAACTAGTATATTTATTTTGAATAAACAATCCAAAAGAAAACAACTTCCAGCGAATCTAGATCAGTGGGTCTTCAGATCAGATGATTATACTTGTGTTTTAAGATTCTAGAACAAGACTTTTGCAAGTTGACACGTAGACACATCGGTAAACCATTTCCTGATGGAGACTGTTAAATTTTTTGTATCGAGTCAGTCGTTCTTCCTCTTAACTCTGTAAAGAGCACACATGTTCCTCGTAACATGCCAAATGAGATATTAAACGACCTACAGTGGGGTGGAGGGTATATGACTACTGAGAAATTGGAATTTGGTTATTGGGAAACGGAAAATGTCACTAAGTCAAAGATCCAACCTTAAAGTCATCCATTTGTGCCAATCTCATGTAAAAGATTCAGATATGAAGCAAACTTTTGGTTTCGTTATTTCAAGTTAACTGGTGTATATCAAATGCAATAACTCGCTGAACTCTGTCAATATATCTGAACATGAAATTTAAACTAAGTACATAACTTTTGTTAGTGTCTCTTTAAAGATTAGACATGGATTTTGCTCTATATTATAAACAAAGCAATTCTGCCGGTAAGGGTGCATATTAGTATTCACAGGGATGCCGACTTCTTGCTGAAGTATCAATCCCAAAAACTACATATATGTTGTCATCATGAAGACAGGCAATTGTATGATACAGTGTTTGCTTTATTTGCTGTTGGAATCAGTGTAGTGCTGCACAAAGTATATCTATTTCCTGACTTAAACAAGAAATGATTATATATTGTAAAAAACAAAAAAAAAACACAAGCATTTGATGAAAACTGTGTATCAGTGCATCTATCGATTGTAATTTATTTACAAGTTACACAATTTATATTATAGCTTTGAAGTGCAAATTACCGCTTAATAGTTTTTACAATCACGATTTGTAGAATTCATTCTAGTTCTAAAGAAATTGATTAAAAATGCAATAACATGATACAACAGAAGACAATTATGTTCAAAGTGTCGTGTATGTTTCGTAATATCTGAGATAATATTCCTTGTGATTGTGACCGATAGTAACACTTATATAGTGTAAGGGATTATTCAAACTTCATTATAGCATTCTGTTACATCCCATGTAATCCGGGTAAATGATCCATTAATTATCGCATTTAGTTTTTAGGTCAGTTAAACTTAAGATAATAATTTTCTCTGTATGATATTTAGCTGATGTTTGGTGATTATTGATGATGTATTGGTATTCTGTGTTGGATTTTTATGTGTACAATCCATTAATTATCTTTTGTTTGTTTTTTATTGTTATACATGTTATTTCAAGAAAAGGTTTGTTAAATCAATTTTGTTACCAACTGACAGTTTAATTAATTAGAGGTTACACTACGTAACCGCTGTTCAAATCTCACATATCCACCAAAAAGAAACAAATCTAGGTAAAAAACAAAAACTCATTGAGGCGATATAGGATAATGTTGTGATTTGTCATTTTGATAAATAGGATATGTGTAATAAAATAATTCAATACTTATTTTATTGTATTTAAAAAAAAATAAACGATCAACTTTAAACCAATAGCAACTGCAATTTGTTTTTAAAAATGATTTTAATGTACAGATATCAAAAGACCGAAAGCAGGTATCAAAGGAAGTATATTGTCTACAAAATGAAATTGAAAATTTATATTTCATTCTGGTTTTCGAGTGATTGAAATCGTGGCCTTAATCCTTCAAAGTCCAATATAATCAGTATTTTTTTTTATCTATGGACCCAATAACAGGAGTTGTTCTGAGTTTGTTCTTGTTACACCCTAAGGCCATACCATGATAATTGTCCAAAAGCAGGAGTAGTTATTATTTTTCTCTAGAGATTATTTAACCAACAAAACAAAAATAAGGCGGAGAAGACAAGTGCTAAAAAGAGAATCAAAACTCCCCCCCCCCTTTTCCAAAAAAAAAAAACACACACCATATTAGGTGACTTATTCACTACAATAATTATTCATAGATGCCAGATAAGCGATAAAGGCCTTTTTCTTTCTCATGCAATATAAGTTATTCAATTAGTCTTTATGAACAGATAAATAAATAAATAAATAAACAGATTAGTTCTTCTGCTTGTTTTTTATTTGTTTCAATTTGTTTTGCTAACAAAGTTACGTTCTTTATTCTCTCGAAACATATGTTAACTCTTATACTTTCTCTTAATGTTATGCTTTTCATCACGTTCTGACCAGTTTATTCAATCATTAAACCACACATGGACCTAATTTATCTCGTGTAATTTCCTTCCTGATCTATTCAGGCCATTGCACTGAATATATTTCATCAAATCATTGAGAGATTCAGATTCTACTCTCATTTTCAAGTTAAATTTAACCATCTCGAGTGGATAAATATCGTAATCAACAAGCTTGCGTGGTAGAATCTATATGTCTACACACAAATCAACATTTTATTATTCGAAATTATTGCATAAACGTACATCTTTCATCAACATGTAACGTTTATATAGTCTGCAGTCAATTTCTTTCTGATTTAAAGAAACATGTCTTAGTGCGTTTTGCAGACTACAATTGTATTACAATTCAATTTAAAACGCATTTATTTAATGCATTTTTATTGAAGACGAAATCAATTTACAAAATTTAAAGATAAAACTTCGAGAAACTTTACTGAAATTCTGCTGCAACTAATGTATCTCATATTCTAAAGGCCAATTTTACGGAAATAACAACGAACAACATGAGTTCCATAATAATAGACAAATGCTTAAATTGTATGCCAAGATCAGAGTGAATCGAATCGGAAAAAGATGTGAATAATTCCAACAGATACTTTACAAAATCTGCCATCAACACCGAAATCCCAAAGGATTTTCCAAAAGATTAACTCTTAAGAGGTTCCTGACAGGCATATGCATATGCTCGGGTATACACTAGTCCTTTATTAAGCACTCAATAAACTAGGTCATCTCCTTTTAGTATCGATTAGTGGAATAACAAAAGTAACACTGTAACCGGATAAAGATATATTAGATATCAAAATCGTCATCTCAGACACCGACAATAGACGGACTTTGATTATCTGAATTACCTATACTATACAAGTTCATAAAACATGCAATTATACTTGTTATCTTCAAAGATCTTAATATCTTGAGACAAATTAGGGATGATTTAGGTGGGGAGCATAAGTCAGCTGTTTAAAGGTAATTTCTCGTGAAAACTTCAAAATATTTTTTTTTATAAAATAACGTTCAAAGACCTGAACCTTTTACAAAAAAAGAATACAATTATGAATAAAAGAAAATGACAAAATAAAAGTAAAAAATGGAAAATTGTTCAAGTTTCCAATTTCTACAAAACGTTGGGTAAATGAAGAGGATATTTAGTCGTATAAAAATTTTTTTTTTCGAAATACAACAATTTAGACGTTTTAGCCATTTTTTCTAAAATAGGAAATTTAACAATTCAAGAAAATTATATAAACGATCCTGGAAAAAGATAAATTATTACCAATTGTAAATTCTGGCTAATGTATACTTCTTTGGTGTTCTTTCAGAATGACAATTTGTGAACCCAGCCGCAATCAAAGATGCCTGTACCCCAACATGAACTGAACATAGAACATGTTACAAAAAATTCAATAAAAAAATAATACAAATGAATGGTATATAAATTGATTTAGTGATGTTGACCTATTGGCAGATCTTGTCTTGTTGACCATTGTTGGCTGTTAAAGTTCTGTCTGTCTTTTATAAATTTAAAAGCCAAAGGAGCCAAAAAAAAAAAAAAATAAATAAAAAAAAAAAGCACGTCATTTAATAAGAAGTGGTAAAACAGGCATTAATGATGTAGAACATGACATTCTACATATTGTTTAAACCTGACCGATTTTCTTGAGCTACAAAACTTTCAAGATATTAAGCGATAATTGCGTTTTATTCGTATGTTTTTTGTTTAGCCATTGAGGCCATGTTAGTTGGCAAGTGGGATCATTGGAAAGAATTTATATACTAGTACAACATAGTCTAAGGATAATTAAGGCAAACGTGTTTTCCATTGGCAAAGTATTTTCAAAGCATATTTGTGCAAGAGTCAATGCACAACGGTTGTCGTACAATAAGTGATGGCATATTCTGAAAATGTGTACTTAAATAAAGTCATAATTCGATTAAGCAAAAACAAATCAGGGTAACAAACTGAAACCGAGGGAAACACATCAACTATAGGAGGAAACAACGGAGCAACAGAAACACTAAACTTCAGCAAAAGCAAACGCCAGCATACATAGAAACAGACTGTAGATAACAATTGCCATATTCCTGACTTGGTACAGGACATTTTAAGAAAAAATGGTGGGTTGAACCTGGTTTTTTGGCTAGCTAAACCTCCCGCTTATATGGCAATGTTGAAAACACCGCTAAGATGACAACAATACGTGACAGGAAAACAGTATAAACAAACGCTAGAACACCCAGCAAAGAGAAATAGATAAATAAATAATATGATAGTACATTACAACATGTAAACAGCAGAATAACAACGGACACCTCCTATGAATTTACGACAGCATACCAGGACACCACAAAACGAAATATAAACTTCGCGATCAACTTGACGAGTGCAACTAGTGGAGCAGAATTTACTTACCCTTCCAGAACATCCCATATCACCCCAAGATTTTTGTTATTCATCTTTAGTTTTATATTTTATGTTTTCTGGAATTGTCTGTCATTTCGTCGTCTTTCGTTATTGCTATGGCGTTGTCAGTTTATCTCGAGTGTTTAGTTTTGAATGTCTCCTTGATTTCGTCCACCTCTTTTTTTCTCGATGTATAAATATACTGATCATTTTGGCAAGAATGACATACAAGACTAATTGTTACCATACTTTGACTAAATGATTCATTTACGATGCCCTTTTAGAATTATGGGTGATAACCTGCAAGCCCATCAAACATGACTATCAGATACAAAAAAAAAAATTACAATTGACAAAAAAGCAAAACAGTTTTTTTTAAGGACAAATGTGTTGAAATTGTCACTAAATGATACATTTGTGATGGCCTTTCAAAATTATTCTTGGTGGCAAAATAAGCCTTTTGAAACATAGTTGCACCCGTGGAGAATATATGCATTGCCTAATGATGAAACAGATATGATGCATTTCTTTAAAATAATGAATTATAAATTGAACAACTCAACCTCCCCCAAAGCAAAAGGAACAACATAACCAAAGGAATAACGGAAAAA
This sequence comes from Mytilus californianus, assembly GCF_021869535.1. Lineage (NCBI taxonomy): Eukaryota > Metazoa > Mollusca > Bivalvia > Mytilida > Mytilidae > Mytilus > Mytilus californianus. The sequence continues at coordinate 28,841,622 of NW_026262679.1, forward strand.
CAACTTTGTTATGTCTAGTACATCATCGTATGGATTTGTTTTTAGTCCATATAACTTGGTAAAATTCTTCGGAGAGATAATTTCATTTCGCTGTTGACCGGAAGGCAAAACAAATAATAAATGACGCATAAATTTGTCATCAAGTAATTAATACGTTTGTACATTTTTCCAGTCCAGATGGAATTGCGTGATGTTCATTATTTGTTTGATCATTCCCGACATCTTCCCATAATTTTATGTTTAAGACAAGTTAAGGTGAGTACATTAATGTCATTTGTTATGTATGAAAAGTCCAAAAAAAAAGAATAGATTGTCAATAAGAAAATATTAAGAAACAAGAACAACTTTTAGAAACACAAAAGGATAAGGTCATATAACCTCAATGGTAACCCTTGAGCAATATATATCCTGTTTAGGAGTATTCATTATGAGGCGTTATTGAGACGAAGACGATTAAAGATAATTTGTTAAAGAGACATACAGGCAAGAAATCGAATAGAAACTGAAAGTTATACATAAACACAAAAATAAGTCAGTTGTGTCATATACTTTTAACATTCTGCACTGAACGTTCCCAATGAAAGTACAATACATGAACATAGAGAATAAATGATTTTCAATCTTGTTGTTTGTTATTGCCGATTATTATTTTTTTTTTTTTTTTTGTGTTTACACTAACACTCTTTCCTACCAAATGATTATAATCTAAGCCAATTTTAGAGTATAACCGTACCGTTTGGAAGTTAGCATGTAATTTATAAGATTAAGCATTTTTATATGAATATTTTTATACTTATTTGTTCAAATATGCAATGTGCCGTACCCAATCACCAGCTGGTTCTCTACTTCCTGGGCGTTTCGTGAAGCTGATAATTCCAGTAACAATGTCACACAATAAAAACATTTAATTTTGGAAGAACAGTCTCAATCCTGAAGATCCCCGCCCTCTATGTGCCTCTGATAATGGCTAGTAAACAATGAAATAAAGCCAGAGTGGATCAAATATCTTTTAAAGTCAATAACACTGGAAGAAAAAGTCAAGTTTTTTAACTTGATTTTTTTTCATCCGTATATTGTTAGCAAATATTGGACGCTTTGTGTGTAGCTTATTTAAATAACATATTTTTCTGAAGAATAGTTTTGATTTCAATGACACACATTTCTTCTTTTTTGCAACAAGTCCATCTGAACAAAGAATAACTTAATTTCGTTGAGATTAACCCCAGTTTCAGATCTTTTCAAAACGTAGTCGTGAATTGAATTTCTTTCTTCTTGCTGACCTTTAATTGTTTGCTGAATTTCCTTTGAAACCTGAATAAAGGAGTTCTGTAACCAGTGGTTAAAATTTAATTTTCGGAATGCGTTTGACAATATTTCAAATGTAATAATTTGATTGTGTTTTTGTTTGAGATTGAATGGCCTGTGTCTGATTATTTATTTATCAAGATTCATAGGTATGTAATTATTTTTCAGTTTGTTTTTAAGCTGACCTTGATCAACATCTTTATTGAAATCCATAGATTCTGGACCATATTTATATTTCTTGCTTTTTTGCTAGTATTTTAAGTCGAGCTTTTCATTTTTCTTGTCAACCTTCGTGTTTTCCTTTATGTTTTTGTTTTGTACAGTTTTGATTGTTTATAAGATGTTGCTTTCGTCTACAATTTAAAAGCATAATCCAGCATCATTGTCAGAGGATTTGGACCAAACTTGATGGGCCCAAACTGGACCTAGACTGTCTAGCAGCATCTCCATATGATCGTGCAGGCCATGACCCACGATTGCATAAATTGTTAAATTTACCGCCATCAAATTGTTTCCTAGCATGCACCCATGACTGCTATGTTTGTTGTGATATTCCGACAAGTCGTTCGTTTATGTAGCAAGTCTATCCAGTAGGACTGCAATTTCTTGTAGCATTTGCTTGTCTAAGGCAGTATACATTAAATTGCTACTGAAACGGGAATCCTCCTAAGATTATATAGACGTACCTTCTGACCAAAATAAGGATTGAGTTTCACACATGTTGGGAATATAATTTGTATTAATATCATCAGTACTAGGTGTTTCATTAGGTTTGCAAAAAATACCAGTTTTAGTGATTACTAAGTATGCGATGACCGTCATGTGCCAAACATTTAGCAACTTCTAATTGAATGAATCATTTAAAAACAGGAAAAATAAGTTAGCCATCAGTTTTTATAATCAAAACATTGTCGGTTGTACTTTGTTTTTAGTGTCATGTGTTAAATTTGTCATATTAATTAAAATTTCATATGTGTCTTACTAATAGTTGGTTGCGGACAAGTTCACTTTGTTGAAGCCATATCCTGTGTAGAAAGCCACACCAATCCCTGTTGACACCAACATGTTATCGCCACCTTTGCTTTCAACCACATATTAACACTATCGGGGGTAGTGTCACCAAATGTTCACTTGGGAAATTTCTGCCACTCAGCCCTTTCATAGGTCAACGTAGTAGGTGTATGTAGTGTCACCAAAGGTTCACTGGGGACCTTTATTCAAACGCAATGCTGTAGCATAACAACTTGTATGTCATGCTTCTTTGTTGCAATGAGTCCCATAATCATTCGCTTTTAAAAACCTTCTACAATAATATCCAACTCCATGGGTTGACTATATTAATTCCAGTGTTTGAAACACTCATGATCTTTCGGTCTTATTCGTAAAGAGTCGCATCTATTGCATATGTTCTGCACCAATAACTACTGTCATTCTTCCAAGTGCATTATACGAATGTTTATGTGACCTTTTGCTCCAATCTCCATCACAAATAACAGTTATTGATGGAATATCTACAAGAAAATGTTTATTCGCTACAATTTATATTCGAACCATACACTATAAAATGCATTTTACCAAGTAAAAGGAAGTACATGTACATGTAGATGTGGAATAAGGTTTTAAATTGGACAGTTTTTTAACCCTTTTTCTTAAAAAAACATTAAATGATAGAGGGATATATTTAAACCCTTCCCCCTACCTTTTAATAGTTCACGAGGATTCTGAAGATATTTTTTAATAACCTTTATAGGATGCTAGGGTAGACATTGTGACTCAAACAGTACAAATTGAAACCTTGCTAAAATATTAACAGTATGAATACAAAGAAACTAAAGAATTTATGGGTATTATCTTTTTGGCCTTAAAATGTATCTTCAAGCAGTGGTTTTCCCAGAGAGTTACTCCATAGTGGGGCCAGGATGAATCATTGTATACCCCATTCTTTATTATTTCATTAAACTATATCATTTTGGATAACTGTTAGATCACAATTATTTAAAAGAACATTCTGAAAGATGATTCAAACAAACCTTAGTTCATATTAGTATTGTAAGTCAGGGGATATACATATACAATATATTTTTAGTGCCTGAAGATGTAATTTATATGCTAGTATACGTAAATTTGAAAAAGAGAGGCGAAAGATATCATAGGGACATTCAAACCCACAAGTCGAAACAAACTAACAACACCATGGCTAAAATAGAAAAAGACTAAAAGACAAACAATTGTACACAAAACACAACACAGAAAACTAAAGACTGAGCAACACGAACCCCACCAAAAAACAGTGAGTGATCTCAGATGATAATTGTAAGATTATAATTTACTTTAAATGTTTGCGTTTTATCTTCTTGGTCTTCTCCAAAATTTCCTTATACATGTACAATTAACTTTCTGCAACCCATTTCTCTCAAGTTTTGTAGAGATCATAACTTTCAGTGTCCAACGTCAAATATGTTAACACGGTGTCTGTCATAGCTATGTGTAAGGCAGGAATGTCTATAAATGTTAGAATAAAAAAAAACTTAGATATTTTCGGTACGTGCAGCTTTTTAAAAGAGATTTTATGCTAAAGGCCTTTCCCTGAACATATATAACAGAAAACAAGAATCATTAGTAAGCAAATTTCCTTTCCTTCTTTTTCTTTGTATCAAAAATGTTGAAAAGATCAAAACTTAAACTTCTGATTATTATTTTCAATATACAGCAGAAAACATTTATTCCTTTTTGGTTTATAGCTCTTCACCTTTTTAATAAGCTTTGAATTTTCAAATATTTTAGCCTCGAGCATCACTGAAGAGACATTGATTGTCGAAATGCGCATCTGGTGCAGAAAAATTGGTACCGTTTATATTATTATTCATCGTGTTTCTCCTTGGTCAGACTGTGACAATCCGAAGTGCAAGTCTTTAGAACTTATACAATTAGGTTATATTCTATCATATTTTCGTGTTCTATTTACACAAAAACTTTTACATATTTTATGCATTATATACATACAACTGATACTTGAGGTCAAACTCAAGTTAATTCTATACAGTTTATTGTACTCATTGCATATCTTTCATATTCACGATAGTTGAAAATTAAACAGATGAAAAAAAAAAAGATCTAAATAAGTCACGTTCGTTGCTGATCGGATTAACATCGGTATTGTTGTATTTCCTTTCTAAAAGCGGAGAAATCCTTCGACTATAAATATATTCATTTCACCTATCAATACGATGAAACCATATTACAATAATCTAACGCAATTATTTGCAGCATATGATTTATCACTTCTAAAATAATATATAGGAGTTATTGTTTCAAACACGTAACTGCAAAAACTTCTCCGGTCTTATAATGAAAAGATTTTCTTTGTAACATAATTATAGATTGTTTTTACCCGCTATAGTAATTTAGTGAGATCAACGGATATAAATTGCTCAGTTCTATTATCATAGACACCGACAGAATTGACACTGTGATTTAAAACGTTCAAAATGGATCATAGAAAATAGCAATAACACTTTTATAATGATCTATGTACAGTTGAGATTAGGAAAATAAATGAAACCTTTAATGGAAACGAACAAGTTAGTGTTAAAAGTTAAATTATTGAGTGCTTTACGAGAAACAATATACATGACTACAGCATAATGTCTTTAATAAAGAAAATCGCTAACTTTCAGTCTTTAAATTTGTCATCGGTTATATAAACAGTTGACATTATGTCTTAGAACCAAGATGCCGCTGGCATTCATTCAAGCTTCAGTGAAAGATATCTTGGTTGTTCAGATTACGCAATGTTTTGAACTGAAACGATGGAGCTTGATTTAACTGTTGCACGACTTCAAAGGTTATATAGAATTGTCTTTAGCAAATTTTCATACGGTCATAGCTATGCACTCAATATGTTATGCAATTATATAATACCACTTCAAACATTGACAGTTGCAACCATTTCAGCATTCGAATTGCAGTAAAATCGAATTAAACTTCTTATATAAACTGAGAAATGATCCTAGTCTTTGCCTTCTAAGATGGTATGACGTTTTGGTTAATTTTTATCGAGCTTACTATGTAATTAAATATATAGTATGTTTAAATATAACGAAACATACAAGATCCTTATTCATTAATATAAAAATATGAAGATGTGGTATAATTGCAAATGAGACAATGCTCCACAAGAGACCAAATGACATAGACGTTAACAACTATATGTCACCGCAAGGTCTTCAACAATGAGCAAAACCCATACCACACAGTCAGCTATAAAATGCCCCGAAATGACAAATGGAAAAAAATCAAAATTCAAACTAGAAAACTAACGGCCTGATTTTAGTACAAAACAAACGGAATACAAAGATGATATACAGCAACAAACGAAAACCGCTGAATTACAGGCTCCTGACTTGGGACAGGCAAATACAGAATGTAGAAGGGGTTTAAACTTGTTTACTGTTGCCCAAACCTCTCCTAACCTGGGATAGTGGTGTAACAGCAAACATATGAACAAACTATACAAATCAGTTGAAAGGGCTTAAATCATCAGATCGATACAAAGCAGAAATACAAGCAACAAAAACACAGACCGGACGTGGCAGGGTATTTATACATCCAGACAACAAAAAATACATTAAGTGCAGATCTGAGAGTACTCGCAGTTACTGACAGCTAGTTCAAAGCCAATAACAAAAGACTGAAATATCGTCAGTACGCATCCAACATTAAATGGATTTAGTGTAAAGACGTCATTAACAGTCAGAGAAAAACATGACCTTGTGCAATGCCAAATTACAGGTATCGACAGATTGTACAACTGTGAATGTGCATATGTATAGCACAATAACATTTAGTTTGGATTTAATTTACTGATAACAAAATTAATATTTATACCAATAAAAACAATATTCAAAGATTTGATTACAGTGTTGAATTGGTAAGCTTTTATAATAAGTTTATTTAAAGGGTCGATAAGTTTACCTGGATCGTATTTAAATCTCCGTGAAAAATAGCGAAAGAGTTGTGATATCTAAACACCGTAAGATGGTGCCACAGGAACATCCCACCACAGGCTGGTGTTTATCATCGGAACAACCGACGAATACCTACACATTTCTTATTTTCTGGTAGAAGTATATCAATAGTATATGCTAAAAATAAATTGACCGAGAGTTTTGTTTTCTAGACAACACTTTTTGTTGTTCACTTGCTTCTTTTATGGAAGTTTAATTCAATTTTCAAACATTTATATACACCTTTTGATTACGAAAACTGGATTGCTGATGGTTTACCATGGAGAAAAATAACTTTACAAGAGAGGCGGAAGATTCCAGAGGGACATTCAAACTCACAAGTCGAAAATAAACTGACAACGCCATGACTAAAAAAGAAAAAGACCAACAGATAAACAATAGTACATAAAACACAATATAGAAAACTAAAGACTGAGCACTACGAACCCCACCAAAAACTGGAGATGATCTCAGGTGCTCCGGAGGGGTAAGCCGATCCTACTCTACATGTGACACCAGTCGTGTTGCTCATTTTAGTACAAACCCGGTAATAAATCTAATTCGGTAGGTCACATTCGGGAAAAAGAGGACGGGATTGTAGTTACGACATAAGGAACATATCCGCTATCATCTGTGAAACGGATATTCCATAACGGTCAACCAACTCGTGATGGCGTCCGTAAAACTTACGAAGGAATGATTTCAACTTCACCACTTGGAACTCTTGGTTTAATAGCTTCCTTGTAAGCAGTAACCATCCATCAAGGAAATCATGATAGGAAATACAGGCCCTGGAATATTGTATCAACTGGGAGATATATAATCCGTATGCAGGCGCTGCTGGAATGTTGCTACATGTACATAGAAATGGAAAGTTCACACAATTGGGAAGCTGAAATCATCTGTTTTGTCGTAGAGTTTTGTTTTCAACCGACCCTCATTGTCAATTTCTAGATGTTAGTCAAATTATGAGGTAGACTTAACTGTATCTGTTGTATCGTTTATCTCAAGTTCGATGGGATAGATGCGTTCAACATAGTCACCAAATTTTTGAATTATTTAGTGAGAAAACATCATATATATAGCGGAAAATAAAGTTAAAGGATACTGCTAATTTCTTTTCGTTCTTCCTGAGAAGTTTCTGTATGAAATCTGCATCCTATGAATAAAGAGACAAGTCGGCAAGAAGAGGGGCACGGTTTGTTTCCATGGGAAAGCCGATTGTTTGTTGATTAACACGTCCTCCAAACGTAACAAATATGTTGTCAGGCAAGAAATCAAGCATCTTGATAATGTCAGTTTCAGAGAATTTTTGTATTTGAATCAGAGTGATATTTTACATAGTAGGATTTATTCCTCCCTAAGACGAGATACTTGTATCTACGTTGGCCATTCTTTTTTATGACACAAAGCAGGACCAACTCTTTCAATTTGTCTTTTAGTTTGGAATGGAGAATACTTGTGTAAAATGTAGAAAAGTCAAATGTTTTAATACTATTGCAAGATGAAAGAGTATTAGATTGTATGTACTCTAAAAGATCTTTGGAATTTTTTAGTATCCACATCTGATTCACGCCACCTCTAGAATAGGTAGTTTCACAATAACTTTGAAGCCCGGCTTTGATTGCTGATAAAATTAATGTTAATTAAGAAAGAGGTTTTGTTGAGCACTTGGAAGACCCAGCAATATACCGTTGTTTGTAAAGACACTTATGTAGTTTAGTATCCAGTACAGCGATGGAAGATCCAGTTCTTCATCTTTGGTTGAAATTCCAAAGGAATACAGAACAGACCTATGATTATCCAGGATTTCCCCTTTAGTAAGAGTCGTGGGGTATATGTTGAGTTTTCAAGTGAATTGTCAATACCTAATTCTTTTATCAAGCAGTTTATGTAATGTGATTTACACACAAAAACGATGTTGTTTGGGGCTTTATCTGCGGGGACAATAACATTATTTGTCATGGAGGTAGGATAAGTGTTTTGCAACATTTGGGTCTTTAGAGAGGGTATTAATAGACCCATTAAGTTTCTTAATTCTGATTTCTAATAACGACCTCACAGCCTTAATCCATTCGGAAAGAATATCTACGTCTTTTTTCTCGCGTATGACCCATTGCTTGGCATACCCTTCGACTGAATCCATCAGTATTTTGAAGTTGTGTTTTTTTAATAGATGGATTAAGGCTCACGATATTTCGGGCCTTTGGATAAAATATTTCGCAGAGAAGTGTTATTGACAATGTTCAGGTCACCAGTAATAGCGTGGCAAGCCGGATTATATATGAATGGGGAACTAGCTCAGGTGCAACCAGGAGATTTACACTTGAAGTCGTCAATATTGAGATCAGGCAACACGTGTTTGTAATTGAAAATTTTAGTTGCAATTGGTTTGGTATAGGTATAAGAAATGATAGGTACAGACTGATCTTTAAAAAAGGGAGGTATTTTTGAGTGAAATGATTTAGGATGAAGGATATTGCCCCAGTTGATGGTATCGAGACCTTTGTTGGCAAAGGAAAGTTTAAGAAAGGATCTTTTCTCCTTTTCATCTTTTCCAATGCGAACTGGTTTGAAAAGTCTGTGACTTCCAATATCCTATTTAAATGATAGTTGTAAGTTAGTATTGGTTTGAATGAGGGTTAGTAACAGTGGTTTCCAAATATAAGTTGTACAGAGAATAAAGTTCTGAAAGGGGTAATGAATAAATCTCCGTGCGAATGTGATAAATACCTAACGTCTTTTGTATAAATGGAAGCAGATCATTAACGGAGACATCATGGAGAGTAGGTGTATAATCACGATGACCATTACTGCGTCTACGTCGCGGAGTAAAGTTGAAAATGTTTATCACATTCACCGAGATACAGGCAGGACTAGATATAATACCTATACCATCAATTTGTCATTGCAACCATATGGTGCCGCAGTTCCCAATTGTCGAATCCAGTAGTCTCCTTTTTGTACAACGAGTTTTGCTTATTTTTTTTATTAGAATTGATTGAATTCGAAGAATGTTTCACTAAGAATAGTCTATCTTGTTTGTTTTCCTTTAAATGTTTTTACTTAGTAATGGATTGTTGTAAAAAGTTGCATTGTCAGAATTAAGCCAAATCAAATAAATAATTGTCCCTGGCATTTCTGATAGTATGCCATGGACAGATGTTCAATGGAATCATAAACAACAGCATTTCAGAAATGTATTTCCCCCATTCACTGCGGGCTGTAAGTATGACACAATATACAGGATGTTGACGTTATACAAAGGAGTGATTTCAGGGATAAATAAGAAATTATGTTTCCTGTTGCAGTTTTTATAATTCTCGTCTTATTACAACAGGGTATTAGACAATTTCAATTAGAAAATACATTTATTTCTATTCCGTCATATTTGGAATTTCCCTATTCTATTTCTATCTTTAGACTTGTGGTACAAGTTTGGCTAGTATGTAAATCAGAAGTGGTCTGATGTTACTGTTGTTTTCTGCACGAATATTTCGAGGGCGGTAGTACGGGTGGGGTTTTATAGGCATATATAAGTCCTGATTACGTTTGATTATTATCGATGTGCTCCAGTAACTTTGATAGACGAAGTTAACGTTAAGCTCTGCATAATATATTACAGTTATGTTTGTATTGATATGTATTTAGAGGACATTGTGAATGTATATAGATGGAATTGTGGTATATTTTTGTAATTTGTAAAATGTTTACAAGATATTAAATGTTGTTTCGCTGAGAAAATAAGAAAGTTACTGCGAGCAAACAAACCTAAATTATGACTTGTCTCTTATTTAGCCATGTATTTAGAATAGAAATGTTTTAAATTCGGACGAATTCATGAGGGAGAATTTAAATCTAATTTAACTACTTTACAAATTGCGCCTTGAAATTACCTTTGATTTCGGTATTTGTGTTATGCTTTTTTTTTCAGAAAAAAGAAACAAATGCATTCATTCCGAAGCACCTTAAAAATAAGAAACGAACATGAAAATAAGAGAAAAGATTTGACATAATTTAGCTGCTCGCAAACTATTTTAGTGGGTTATGTTATTGATTAAACGTGTATGCAAACTATTTTATGTTCATAGATATGCATGTATGTTTTACAGTCACAGTTACAAAGTTCGACTAACAAATATCCAGAATTTCGCTTAACGTGTTCCAAGAGTAACTTTAGTGTAACCGATTTGGAGACAGCTTTTTCTGTTGTGCAACACATCAGAGTTATCACTCGATTATCTTCCGAGACCTCTTAAATTGCAACACATTAAAAAAAATGCATAAGTCCATGCTATTTCTAAAACAAAATCGAATCATTACCAGATCCATGATACGAAAGAGAACGTAAGCATCCAGCTTTCGAAGCGTATTTCATTTTGAATTAAAAAAATAGAAACTTGTTTAAATGAAAATGAGAGTAGGGACCAATTGTAAGTGTATTAAGTTGGAAAGATGAAACTTTTATTTAAGGGTTGAATAAGAATGAAACGTTAATATCAGATAATCACATTAGTTTGGATTTATTTCTGGTTTAGACTTTTTAAGGTTTGTAAACACGAATGGCTAGGATAGAGATCTGAGATCTTTGGAGTAAACATGCAATAGTGCACTTGAATGGTTATTTGACACCAAAGACCATAACATTAATGTGACAACATCAGTAGATAGGATGTTTTTTCAATAGAATCTAAATTCAAAACCTTTAAATGTGAAAAGGATCACAAGTAATCCATTTGAGTTGTTTTAATTATCTGTCGACATGTTGAATGACGAGTACATTGTAATTCTCATTGGGAAAGTATACACAATGTTGCAAACTCATTTTTTAATTGCATAAAATAAAAAAAAGGAACGACTACGAAATGTAACAAATGTATCTATAAAACATCAACTATATGTGAGCAAAAGTAAAAAAATACTATCAATTATAAGACAATGTCATGCATATTGGTGAAAATGTATCATATAGTACATGAGGTTACAACTTAAAAAACGTCTGTTGGCATCTCCATTCTGAATCATACTTTATTTGGAGTGTTTTGACTGAGTCTAATTGTTTGGTACATAAATACTAAATACTTCCGGTCTATACATTTATACTTTTCATAGACGTAAAACTTATCATTGCTTAAAATAGATAATTAGGTAAGGATAATTGTTTATATATTTGGTAATGCCAAACGAAGTTAAACAGCTTCCGCATAATGCAGTTGTCCAATAGAAAACCGCATTTACTTTAGATGAAGATAATCTCTGTTGATAAGAATAACCTCTGTGAAAAACCTAAGATACATGTGTGGCCGACATTTCAGTAATTAAAACATTCACAAATTTATAAACAAATCATCATCTAAGATTTTGTTTTAATTTTCTGTCGTTATTCTTTTAATGTCCAGTGGCGTTCGTGACGGGAACAAATTTAACAATACACCAATTATGTAGGTGCTGCAAAATCGGTCGATTGGGACAAAGCACCGTAAATTTAGACTTTCACCGGAAAATGAGGCTAAGTTGGGCGGATTTTAAGGTTTTGCTTTGCGATGTGCGAACTACTGACCCCTAAACGTTTGATTGCAAGAGTTCTATCATATGCAGCATATGACACTCTGCCACCACAAAGCATCGGGTTTGTCGTCACCATTTCGATTGGACGTGATGGCCTACACCCTTTCAGCATGAATCTTACTGCACGACGGGGAAAATCAAAGTGACCATAATCTATACTCCAATTAAGCTTTAAAGTTTGTCTGATATTCAAAATATTTTCAGCAAAGACCATTCACCTTCATAATTTGGCAAATTACGGGTGCCACATGTGGAGCAAGATCTGCTTACACTTCAGGAGCACCTGAGATCACCCCCAGTTTTTGGTGGGGTTCGTGTTGCTTAGTCTTTAGTTTTCTATGTTGTGTCATCTGTACTATTATTTGTCTGTTTATCTTTTTATTTTTGGCCATGGCAATGTCAGTTTGTTTTAGATCTATGAGTTTGACTGTCCTTCCGGTATCTTTCGTTCCTCTTTGGTAAAGTCTATGTTAGGTCCTTTTAAAAGATTCTAAAAAAAATTTATTATATATCAGAACTTTTGATCTTTAAGGCTATGCTAGTAAACGTGTCGTGCACGTGGAAGATATATTTGACGTTTTTTACAGCATGGTTTTGAATCTTGTATATTATTGCAATGTAACCTTTAGTAACTATAAGTCTAAATACAACTATTTAACAGCAACATCCACAGACAAGTTACCGAACTGAAATAGACAACATATAAAGCATATGGTGGGTAACCTAACTTATTTCGTTAATACGTGACAAATATAAACCGAACTGAAGGTTCTATCAAGCTTTGATAACTTAGAAGACATTGATGTATACAAACTTATTTACTCAATCTGAGTACGAGCCACGTAAAGAAATATGCTCTCAAGAAGCACGCAAAGTTGGATGTTACTGGAAAAAATTCTGAAAATTCAAGTATGGTATGGTTGTAGCAACCGAGATGTAAACTGTCGCGTATCCATAAAAGGTCATTTTGAGTTAAACTTCACAAGTTAGAATAGTAATTAGCCGGTGTGCATGAATTGCAATCCAGGTTAAAGTCTGATGAATGTCGGGCGAGAGGGGAAACGAGTTCAAAAATTAAACTGGATTAATTCAAATGTAGGTAACTGGATGTCATAAATAATTATATTCTTAAAAAAATCAAATTCAATAAGAACGATATCGTGTTTAATTTAGGTTTGAGTATGTTGACCATAAAGTTTGAGTCGTAAATTAAATCTTTCTTATACTGAGAAGCAATATGCAGTTCAATTAATTTTAATAGGAATTTGATACTTTGAAGCAAACGAGACGATCAGATATGGTTCCATTTGAAGTAGAACGAAGCCCGTTAATTCTACAGAATTCAATTTGCACTTTTAACCAATATCATATTACACTCAATTTTTAGAAGGTGATGTATAAGCGTCCCGAAGGAAATTTAACATTCAATTCACGTTTAAGCATTAGTCCTATTGGATGAACTTGATAGACACGCTAAATGATGGAATTAGACGTCTTGATATAGTATAATGTTCAGATATGTCGGTATTTGACTAAATGCTGCTTACTTCAGACTTTTAGTGGAGCGATTCTCATTCTGAATGTGGGTGTTGTAATGTCCATTGGCAGAACGAGAAACAAAAACAAATATATTACCACATTTATGACAAACAGGACAACCTTTCCTTTCTTATTTATATATATTTGGTTTGCCGTTAATGACGTTGTACCGTTGGCTCCTTTTAATTGACTAAATTTCTTAGTTCGTCAAGTATCATTCACAAAACAGTTCCGTTTTCCTCGATTGTGATATCAACAAATGCGATTTATCGCCGAATGTTAACTTGTTAAAATGTGAAGGATTGGCAAGCAAGAAACCTAGGTTCAGGATCGTCGTCAGGAGTTGTCTTTAGTACTCAAAATATACGTTAATGTAATCGTCCTTCATATAATGTATTGCAGATCTTCGGTAGGCTATTCATTTATTATCGAAGTAAAATTTTGTGGGCGTTTTGCAGATTTAGGCTGAAGTTTTCTGTGTTTGTTTTGATTGTCTCATTATAAGAACAAGATTTTTCATCTAATAAAGATTACTAGTATACTTTAATAGGATCTACATTTGCATCTCGATTATTTTATCAAAAGTTTTGAACTGAAACGATCATTTGGATTTGAACAGCTCTTGAAAGACAGAACAATAAATGTTGAGTCATTTTCAGTCTTTCAGTCAATTTTCAGACTAACCCACTGTGATAAATTCTGTACTGTTCAGAAAATTCGCTTGCAGTCAATTGAGATCTGATCAGTTCTTGTTTAGTAGTTGGTATTTACCTGTTCACATCAATATCGTACAGAATTGTCTGGAAAACTACTGAACAATAATGAATTGACTAAAATTCTGAAAATGACTGAATAATTTATTGTTCAAACTTTTTCAGATGATGCCACGATCAGAATGGCCGTTTAAGACTAAAATGCTAATATGTTTTTTTCCTTTTACAACTTCATTATTAAATGATTTGACCCAAATTAATATATCGTGTCGTGACCTTTACTTATCAAATGTTTGTAAACAATATATAACGTACATGTGGTACAGTACCAATATATTAAAAAACACATGCGCCAACACATACTCCGACATCTGAAATACACACAGCAACATGGGTACATACATACTTCTGCAATTATGCAATTAAAATCGTCACATGCATGAACACACTGAAAGCAGCTACCTATAAAAAAAAATCTGTAGCTCTGCCAGCTCAATTTTATAAAATTACATCAATATTTTTAAATCTTTAATATGTTGGGATATGTTTAGTTAAGCAATTTTGCTATTTCGTTTTGCAGATAGGAGCTTGTTTAAAAGTAGATTTTTTTAGAATAGGATTATTTGTTGCCATTCCATAGTAACTTCTAAATTTATGTTTATCGTATTTGAATATTCAGACAATGCACAATATACGCTATTTCAGTAGCCATTCAGCTCAAGTCAGTAAGTAACTCATTTTATTCCGCCCCCTCCCCCCTTCTGAAAAAAAGAAAGAAAGAAAGAAAAACATCTGCTATATTGCGGAAAACTTAATCACATGGTGTACCAAAAATGGAACAAAACTGATTTATTTTTGAAACTAGCCATTATACATATCCAAGTGTAAGAATGAACAAGTTGTATTCAATGCAACTAATTTCCTTCCTGAGATGGTCATTTTTGACACTCCATATCAATTGCATTTCAATCACTCTGATACGCAACCAGGAACAACTTAACTGTATTGATTGATTGATGGTGTTTAACGCCACTTTCAGCACTGTTGTGCTATTTCGTGGCGGTCAGTTTTTATTTGTGGAGGAAGCCGGTATGCCTGGAGAGAATCACCGACCTTCGGTAGGAAAACAATATCAATGGATATTGGCGTCGAGCGCATCTGCAACGTGCGGGATTCGAACTCACAACCTCAGTGTTGACAGGCTAGTGATATAGTAGGTCGACTGCTTAGACCACTCGGCAATCGACACCCCCCCCCCTTTTACACTATAGGCACAGTGCATTTATTGTTACGGTCAAACTGCATTAATTGCAACAAACATTCTTTCTTACGATTATCATTCCTAATATATGATGTTTCATAAAAAAAAAAAAAAAAAAAAAAAAAAAAAAATACGTAAGAAACCCATATACGATATACTATTCCATTTTTACATGATAAATATTTCTGATTGCAGTCTTGCATTTTTAATGTAATACCTCTAAATTTGTTTTACGTTTGTCGATAAAAATTTGACCTTAACAAGGTAATTTTACTCAGAATATTACTAAACATAAGAAATTTTTAATAGGCTTCTCAAATATCAAAAAAGCAATGAGTATCTCTAAATGATGCACATACCATATTCAAATAATACTCACATACATTTGAAATAGTAACTGTAGCCTGATTAAATATTAACCATACAATAAAAATTGTTGAGACAGAATACAGATGTTATAAATATAAGAACATTAACACTTCTTGATTCATGTCCGACTCAAGGAATATTAATTATATATAATTTGATCTTTTGTTATATGTTTAATTTTTTTTGTTTTCACAATGATTTGTGTTTCTTTTTATAACAAGATATTTAAACAACAATTTTATTAAAATAATTTTTGCTGGGCTTATAATTATAATTCTATTTCAATACAAATTTAGTGGAGCTCGTTGCGCGTCATATTCGAACACATTAGAAATAGCCAAAGAAATTCTTTTTTTGACCAATCATGGACACTTGTGGGTTTAAAATTTCATTCAACAATTACAATGATTTATTTTTTCATTTATAAATGAAGTGATGTAACAATTTTCTATCGTGACTATCGGAAACTTCCTATTATACCTGAAACCTTTAATACACACATCATTTAGCTGTATATTTTTATTCCATAGGCATAGCTGAATCAGCTTCATCATAACTCCTTTGCAAAGGAAAGCAATCCAATATTTATCAAATAATTAATCTTCGACTATATTACAAAACCTGTGGTTATTTCCGTTTTTAAACCAGATATAACACATTGAAGGTATTATCATCCCTTACGACTGACTAAAACAGCTGACCTAATATTTTATCTAGCTTAGTTGGTCGAGTAGTACCTGAAATCACCCTCGGGTTTTGGGAGGGTATATTTTAAGTTTTCTATAAAAATTGTCTGAGCTGTTGTTTTGGAATTCGTTTGCTTGTTTTGTTTTGGCCATGCTTTTATCTGTCCTTGACATTATATTGCGCCTTGGTATCGTTTTACTTTTTTTCTGAAATGGGAAAAAACACATGAAGTAATTGAATTTTAAGTATTTAACCCTCCAGTGTTTAAATACAACCAGGACAACAACGAAATGTTTATACAAGCAGAATCAATAAAATTCGGTTTTGAAAAGGTTTTAACATACTATTATTTGATACTGCAAAAAAAGTATTAAGAAAATACAGAACTTCAACATGTCCAAGTTAAATCCGAAATTCGATGTGATTGTCTAGAAATGAGGATTTGGAATCTGTATCTGTGACTCTAGTTCAGGAGGATTAATTAATGGGGCCCAACCAGAAAAATTGGGATTGGTAATGGAAAGAACATCATCAATATACCTGTATGAGAAATTATATGATATAGCTTCTTTGATGTTCTTGTTTTTTTTAAAGTGTCTGAAGGAACTCTGACTCACATGACCGTAAGAAAAGGTTAATCTGAAGAGTTGCACAGTTGGTTCCCATAAGAATACCGACAACTTGCTGTACAATTCTATCTCTAAATTTAACAAATATGTTGTGTAATGAGAATCTCAAGCACATTGGTTACAAAATATTACAATTTAATCCAAAAACAAGAAATTTGCAGAGTATGGACCTTTTTCTTTTAGGAAAGCATTGCGGATTTTTTTCTTTCAGAATGGTTTTCAATTTTACATGTGATATGATGGTGTAACTACATAAACAGTACCAATTTTAATGCACCAGATGCGCATTTAGATAATTAATGTCTCCTCAGCGATGCTTGTTAAGTGGGGACAATCTAAGGTTTTGGTAGAATTTATTTTTTAGAGAATGACCGAGATTTCAAGTTTTCCAGTTGTTCTTTTGAGTTCATAAGAATCCACATATTGTTAATGCTTCTACGCAAGTAAACGATATCACAGTATTTCTTTAATTCCTCTTTCACTGCTCACAAAACTTTGGTTAATCTATTGAACTATTCCTTGGTAGAAAGTAAATCAGGTGTGTTGCTCATTGCAATATTCAAATCAAATCGATTTTATTGTCATTAAACATTTACAGTATGTTTGTGGCAATACAAATTAAAACAAACAATAAACGAAAAAATAAAAATATAACAGAAAACAAAATAGAATACAAAAAAAACATAAGTAATAGATTTACAATATTACGATATTCAAGAGCCATCTGCCCTCAGTTTTAAGGATCTTTTAAAAAAGAAACTTATAATTTTAATATGTATAAAGGAAGCCGGGTTTAAAGTATAATTTTTTTTCAATAGGGAAATAAATGAAATGTTCATTATCAAATTGTTTATCGTTAAATAGATTGTGTCTATTATTCTAGTTTCCCTTGCAATTCAGAACAAAATGTGATTCATTTTCGATAACTTTGCAGGTTTAACACAGTCTTTGTTTTCGAGGAATTTTAATGTAACAAACATTTTCTATTTCAAGGCCATGGTCACTTATTCGAAGCTTTGTAAAAATATTCCTGAAAGAAAAATCATTAAACAATAGGTAAAGATATGCTTCAAGTGAAAGTTTTAATTTTTTATATAGAAAAAGTTTGCTACCCTCTAGTCGATTGTTTTCTATTTTACTTTTATATTAATCTTTATATTAGTCATTTACTTCATTTTTAATTTTGGATTTAAATGCTTTACATCTGTAATATTCTTACAGTTGGCCACTTTGTCTTTAAGGTTATGGTAAGACTTTCTTGGCATATGTATACCAAGAATATATAACTTGTAAATCAAAGGATTTTTGAAAGTTCGAAGGCCTATTTCAGTTATGAGTTTAAAATGAAAGCCTACTTGGTTCCAATCTCAAACCTATATTTGATGAGGGTTTCTTGGTTCCAACAAGGTTTTTACAAAAAAGATAAATTTTACAAACGGTGTTTTGTCAATTAAATTGAGATTGTCAGTGTCACTATTTCTTTGGGCAGCTCTATGCTCAATGAGACCAAGATCTAATCCTCATTTATCAAAAATATCGTTTTTGTATGTGGGATTAACCGCGTGTTCGTTTATTTCTAATTCTTTGACACTCGTAGTAATATGAATTACCGACAAAAACAATATTGTTTGAAGCCGGACCAACAACATAGTTATCGCGAAAAGAGGACAAATATTTCACAACTTCTTTTTCCATTCGTTGAATACGGACTGAGGTCGACCATTTACAATTTTTTTTTAACTTTTGGATACGACGTTGTTTCAAACACCTAATTGCTTTACACCATTCTGACAGTGTCTAGTTTCTCGTTTTGCCAATGCTCTAGCGTAATCGATAACGGAATCAATTATTATTTGGAAATAATTGTTCCAATTGAAGTGTTGTGGTTCTTTAGAGTTAGAACCATGAGACATCACCTTCCGGAGATGTTCATGTTGAATTATGATTACATCACCAGTGATTACATAGCCAGATGCCACATAATTACATGGAGAGTGGGAACAGTCACATATTAGAGGTTTTTTTTTTTCAAGTATTGTTCTGAAAGCTCTGGTACAAGTGAAACGATACTGAATATCTCCGTACTCAAGAATACTGTGAGGTTACTGAAAGTAGACACAAATATTTAACCTACAGATTTAGAAATAATCCCTTCCTGCAACCAGCTGTACTTTTTCGATCTTTTGCAGCAAGATGTGTATAATTCGGGTAGACACGATCATGTTCAATGCGAACAGTAAAGGTTTGGAGGGGAAAAAACATGTTCGCTCTTACATTGTATTAAAATCCGATAAATAACTCATTTTATTCCCCACAAATGCCAAATATTTTATGAACATAACTCAATTACAATTAAACACATTAATCAATTTGTTGAACGAGAGAAAATTAAATGCCAATTCTTTAACTTGTTTCAATTATGCTTGTAAAAATATTCGATGTGAAAGACCACCTTTATTAATTTCCCCGTTGTAAGGATCGTTTAATAATGAAGATATTACATGAAATTGCCTAAACGTGCATATCGAACATACTGACAAGTGTAACCTCTATAAGAAAAGCCAATGAAATAAAAACGGGGGACAAATCTGCATGAATTTTGGTAGTAAGAATACAATGAGAATTTCTATTATTAAAAAAAAAGATCGATAGTGGCATGAAAAAACGGATATTGTTTGGTTTAATTCTGCTGTTATAAAATTTCGAAATCATTTTGAATTATGGAATGACTCTCCCTCATGCATGGCTCTGACCTCTACAGGTATGGGTTTGGAATTACTTTTGGTCATTTTTGGTTTTATCAGCTCTTCAACGTTTATGTTAGGTTTTTGACTTTCAAATACTTTGGCCTTGAGCATCACTGAAGAGACACTAATTGTCGAAATATGTATGTTGTGCTGTAAAATTGGTACCGGTAATGTTTTCCAAAAATAAAAACCCCAAAAAAAACCCAACAGTCACTTTATATAAAAATAAATAGATTAGGTTTGATTGCCAATGAGAAAAAAATCCATGAAGACCAAAGGATAAGTTTGTGTTCAACCAAGTTTTCTTTGAAAAATTTTCTCGTTTTTTGTTTTTGTTATGCCATTGTGTTCATTATGATTGCTCATGTGTATCCTTTTACTTAAGTCTAACATAAGAAAATGCCTGTACCAAGTCATGAATATGACAGATGTTTTCCTTTAGTTTGAAGTGTTTGAGCTTTTGTTTTTGCCATTTGATACGGGACTTTCCATTTTGAATTTTCCTTGGAGTTCAGTATTGATGTTATGTTGCTTTCTGGACTGGCGCATGAAAATATGGCAGGGTAATTGGGTTATTTGTGCACTCAACTCTATTTCTTTTTATAATTTTGATCAATGATATAACGAACACTGCATACAGGCAGGTTTCAATTTTGTGTCTAAATCGGGAACCATTTAAGTAGTTGTATGTCATCTTAACGTTTTTCGTTATTTGGAGAGCTGGGTCTTAATGTCAAGTCTTTGCAAGTTTATGGTTAATTTATCTACAACTAATAAAGACTCGACATGCTTTAGAGCGTGACATTGAAGACAATATGTTGCCTTCTACATATCTTTATTTGTCGCTGGGTTGCTGTCTCATTGATTTATACCCATCATCTCCTTTTATTCATATCAACAACAAATATTAGTTCCGAATGAACTCCAATGTAATATGGATAATATAAAAGATACCACAAGCAAGTGAAATAATACTGATTGCAGTTACGGAAAGTAGGCCCAAAGTACGTAACCTGAAGTTGTATACCTTATCTAGTTCATCATGGTCGTGTACAGTGCAAAAATACACGACCATGTTCAATTCCAAAAGTAAATTTGTATAGAAAATAGACATAAAAGAAACATTTCAATCTTATTTAATACCAATAGATAATTCATTTTAATCCACACGAACAACACATGCAAGGGTGTCTCCCCATGGGTGACTGGGGAATATAAATATGGTCCAAATTGTCCCGACTTTCAATCCGGGCGGCCTCTGAAACAAACGATCTATTTTATTTATTGTTAATTTGTTTTCGTCCTGAACATGAAGAAAAACATTGCAACTGGACGTTGAGCAGACATCAATGCGATAGATGTATTAACTGTATTATTATACATATTATCAGTATTTGAGTAAAACGTTTTTCGCGCAATTGAAATTCAGACGTCAGTGCCAAATATCCATTTCGAACAAACTGAGAATGGTACATTCTATTACAGGGAACGATTGAATAACAAGGAAGATTAGCCCAACAAAAAAGAAATATCCCTAAGAATTTTGGTATTCAGAATACCATGAAAATTCTAATGTCAAGTTCTAAAAAGGTCAATAGTCACTAAACGTTAGATTTAGTAGGAATAGCTATAACTTTTAGTGGATATTTTTTCATTTATTTAGAAAGCTATGGATTATGAATAAAAAGAGAATATTTCCTGTTGTAAATGTTGAAGATATATTACGCACATATGGATCTTAGACATCGCTATCATGCCCATTTCAAAAGAGCAACTACAATCAACGTTACGGAAGGAATTTTACATTAAGAAAAATGTAGTCGCCCTTTTTTTCTCTTAATATTGGTAATTTTTATGATCACCGTGATAGTTTCTAAAATGTAAAAAAAACAAAACAAAAAAAAACAATATTGTAAAACGTTGAATGTGGTGCTTCATAAGGTTAACATAAAATTCTTCTTTTTTTTTCAGAGAATATCTCACTTATATCCAATGCCACTGTCTGACTGCAACAAATAATGTATTGCCGTTATTTATTGCATAATGGATATTATAAATTTTAATTCTCAGTTGAGTAACCCATATTATAGAAAAATAAACGGACAAAACGTAAACACCAAGAGAAGATTGTGAAATTGATAGCTTTTTCTGTGCATGACATGATTCAACGCCAAGGAATGAACACATGTACAAAAAAAGTAATAAAACAAAAATACCGACCTTCAAGGAAAACCCAAAACGAAAATTCCTTCATCAAATGGCAAAATCAAAAGCTCAAACACATCAAACGAATGGAAAACAACTGTTATATTCCTGACTTGGTACAGGCATTTCCTTATGTAGAAAACTGTGGATTAAACCTGGTTTTATAGCTAGCTAAACCTCTCACTTGTATGCCAGTCGCATAGAATTCCATAATATTGACAACAATGTGTGAGGAAAACAAACAAGACATAAAAGGTAAAAAATGATAAAATTGGGGTACAGCAGTCAACATTGTGTTATAATCTTAATCACCATAAAAACAAATAACTATTTCAACAAAGAAAAACAAAGATGACATAAAGACACTCTATAGACATGGTACATGAGCAAAAATAAAAGACAAGAATACAAAAATGACTTTAGCAAAATAACACAAAGGCGGGATGTATAAATACCTAGCAACGTCAAAACAAATATTTCCCTAATAAGGACTAAACGGTAAAGGTTAAATATTTACAAAGACAAATAACTCTTCGTATCTTCCGATGAACATTTTTAGAAAAAGGAGGAGACGTTCTTTGACATAACCCTGGTTAAGCAACTTTTCCTTTTATTAAAAAACTAGAGGCTCTAAAGAGCCTGTGTCGTTCACCTTGGTCTATATACATATTCAACAAAGGACACTCTCCAACATTGTAGACCAGAATAGAATTCATGACAAAAATCTCTGTTTTGTTGATCTTGTATTACTGATCATTTAGTCTGTTTATTTTCTCTCTATCTTCTTGAGTTTTTGCTCAAAACACAAAAGAGGGTAAAAACAAAATTCTCATTTAAGGGCAATCACTCCGACAAAGAGTGACAGTCTATTAACTATATCGGCAAAATTTGACTTGTTAGTAGATCTTGCCTTGCTGGTCATTTTTGTGATTTAAAGTGTCTATTTATCTATTTTAATTTTTATTATATAAGGCAAAACGCAAAAAAAAATAATGGTAAAAATCGTCATTAAAGGGCAATAACTCAAATGAGGAGATGTCGAACGAATTCCTCTCTATTGTCAAATTTTACGGACGCCATCACGAGTTGGTTGACCGTTATGGAATAACCGTTTCACAGATGATATCGGATATGTTCCTTATGTCGTAACTACAATACCTTTCCCTTTTCACGAATGTGACCTACCGAATTAGACTATTTACCGGATTTGTTATAACATAAGCAACACGACGGGTGCCACATGTGGAGCAGAATCTGCTTACCCTTCCGGAGCACCTGAGATCACCCCCAGTTTTTGGTGGGGTTCGTGTTGCCAAGTCTTTAGTTTTCTATGTTGTGTCATCTGTACTATTATTTGTCTATTTGTCTTTTTTTTTGGCCATGGCGTTGTCAGTTTGTTTTCGATCTATGAGTTTGACTGTCCCTCTGGTATCTTTCGTCCCTCTTTTGTAGATCTAGTCTTGCTGATCATTTTTGCTTATGTGAGTTTCTATCTATCTTTTATAATTTTTAAGATATAAGGCAAAAACACAAATTAAAATGGAAAAAATCTTCATCATAGGGCAATAACTCTAGTATGGAGTCGACTGACGATTTCGACCATCCTGACTAGTATATATATAGATCTTGTCTTGCTGATCAATTTTGCATTTCAAGGTTTGTCTCTATCTATTATAGTTTTCAAGATAACAATTTAAAATGAAAAAAAAATGTTAAAATTTGTCATTTAAGGGCAATAACTCCTATAAGAAGTCGTCTGACAGTTTTGATGTATATACACAATTGGTAGAGCTGAACATTCTAAACAGTTTTCCTTCCGTCAGATTCTCTCTATTTATAACGGTTTTCAAAAAAATAGACACAACTTGCATTTTACCCCTATGTTCTATTTTTAGCCATGTCGGCAATCTTGGTTGCCAGGCGGAGTCATCGGACACATTTTTTTAAACTAGATACCCCAATGATGTTTGTGGCTTAGTTTGGTTAAATTTGGTCTAGTATGTTCAGAGGAGAAGATTTTTACAATATCAGAAATATCTGACTACGAACTGATTAGTTAGGAAAGTCCCCTTTTAGTTTTCAGTTTGTGGTATATGTACCACTTGATTATCTGTTAAACGTCCAAAAGGAAATCATGTATTTACTATTTCAAGCTAAGCCTAACTATAAAATGTATTCTAATCTCATGAAAATAATAAGTATTTATATCTCGCTTGAAGAAAAATACGCAATAACTTAGTATAGAAATAAGGAGATGTGGTATGATTGCCAATGAGACAACTTCCACCAAAGTTCAAATGAAGTGGATGTTAGCAACTTTAGACAACCGTACGGCCTTCAACAATGAGAAAAACTCATACCGAATGGTCGGCTATGGTTCCTTTTGTCTCCGTCTTCAACATAATTTTGATTGTCCTATTACCTCACTTAAAACAGGCAATACAATTTATTTTCTGCTGCATCGCCATCATTTGTGCTATTCATATTGAAATAGTAGTGTGTGTTAAGATATCTCATCGTACATATTAGTACAGGTATGACAACTCTTTCAGAAATATCTATCTGACAACGAACTGGTAGGCTATAAAAGTTCTCCTTAGTTTCCTGTTTTTGTCATTAGCACAGGTTGTGCAGCAAAAGTGAAGCGTATGTTATCTTTTAATCTTCCAAATGAGAAACTTTTAGTGAATCAACATTTAACAACACTAAAATCTATTCAAATACACCTCAAAGTAATCAGTAGTTTTATCTCGCTTGATGACAAGTTACGATGTGGTTCGTAGGCTTTGCATCCACCAGAACGCAGTATTATGGAAGAATTTGTCACAAATCAGAAATAAAAACATCCAACTGTATGTTCTCAAATCTTAATTAGTTTGTTTCTTGTAAAATACAAAGTAAAACTGTCTTTAGATTTTAGTTACAATCAAAATACATGTACAGATTTCACATGCAAGAAACTTGTACAACCCAGTTATTAATAAGCCTTTGTTTCAGCGTTCCCTTATACTATCAGAATGCCATGTTTGGACACACTTTATTAATTACTTTTGATCTGAAACGGTCATGTTAATCTGAACTCTTCTTAAAAGACTGAACAATAAATTAATAAGTCATTTTCGTGGTTTTTTTTAGGCTTCTCCACTGCGCTTTATACAGTACTGTTCAGACAATTCGCTTGCAGTCAATCAAGATCTGTTCAGTATATATTCAGTAATTATTATTTACATGTACACATCAACATTATACTGAATTTTCTGAAAACAGTACTGAATTGACTGCAAGTGTTTGTTTAAACAGTACTGAATTTACCGCAGTGAATGAGTCTGAAAATTGACGGAAAAACGATGCATCACTTCATAATTTATTGTTCAGACTTTTAAGATGATGTTAAAATCAAAATGACAGTTTTCGATTAAAATTTATTTGCTAGAGACATGTGTTTTAATTATCGTTTTGCACTTTATATGTCCAACCTAATGATCAGCGGATTCATCTTTCGAATACAAAGTCGGTTTTTTTATTCATAATATTGAACATTGATCTCTATATGGAATCTTTCCAATCCTTTATAATTATTTCGTCCGTATTTTATAAAAGATGAATACGTTATGTATGTATTCAGTACATATAACCTAATGTTCTGCCGATAAATCTTTGGTAGAAAAAAGTCAGATGGTTATGTGCACAGACAATTAATTATTGAGTTGGGAAAATGTCGACTTGTGCATTTTCTTAAAAGATAAATTGCAATGTTTTCTGCTTCAAAACAACTTTTTAACAGAATTTATCTAATACATATTTAGGACAAATACGTGCATATGTAGTTATTCTACGTTGTACTAGTTCGACACTTTGAGCAGCTTTTACAACTTTCTTAAAAAGTAAAATAACAAAAATACCGAAATCCAAGGAAAATTCAAAACGGAAAGTCACAACTGTCATATTCCTGGCTTGGTACAGGCATTTCCTTATGTAGAAAACGGTGGATTAAACGGCCCACATGATGACATGGGAAGTAATTTGAACGAACGTTTTTTTTTTCTTCGTACAAGTTTGAAGCTATAATGCTGATTGATTTTTTTGTCAATGCAATGACAAGTGTCCTCTTTCTTGGAATAAGATACTATTTCATTACAAACTATTTAAATGGTGTATAAAAACATGGTAGAAAATAGATGTGAAACTCATAAGAAGTTGAAAGAATGACTTATGACCAATTGTTTTGTATACCCGTGTCATAATTCACCTATCAATTACAACTCTGAAGTAAGTACAGCATTATATATATGAGCGGCAGTTGACATATGAGAGAATTTAAAGGACATTTAAGCGAGAGAAAAAATCGGACGATTTTGAGCCAACGTAAAATAAATTTTAAAAAGTACGAAAATGATCAAAGCCCATCTTAGCGAAAGATTTTTTTCTAATTTTTACTGTTGATGTCCTGGGTTTTTTAAGGTTTCATGGGATTCCATCGATTTTTGTTTTGTTACCTTGATTAGTCTTCTTAATCGATTGATGATATTTGAACATCAGTAAAGTACTGTAACCTTAATTTACGATGTAAAATAGTAAAATGAAATTTTTTTTGTCTTTGAAGCTTGAATTTTATTTGACAAACTTACAGCCGCACTATATGCGTAACAGGAGTACATCAATATACAATATAGGTTGTCAAAGCAGTATTAAACAATATTAAAATGTCATATTTATAAATTATTGTAAGAACACAAGAAGTCTGAAATACTTGCATAATAAACAAATGATGTCTTTTAAACCATCAGTTTCTGATTTCAATAAATACTTAACTGTGTTAACTTATAAACTCATAATATTACCAGGACTAAAATTTAGTACGCTAGACGCGCGTTTCGTCCACAAAAGACTCACCAGTGACGCTCGAATGAAAAAAGCAAAAAGGCAAAAAAAAGAACGAAGTGGAAGAACATTAAAGACCAAATATTCCGAAAGGTTTTTATTATTACTTCTTTAAAATTCCCATAGAATTACAGTAAAATTCAGTCACTTCGATATCGGAATCCGTCACACATTGGATCGTCCTTGCTTTAATAGTATAGCGGGCCTTAGGGTTGGTATCGTTTTTATTTGTGTATCTGCCTAATTCTCAGTTTATGGTGACAGCTATGCAACGACTAACGTAGAAATACTGAACTGCTGCAAAACAGGTGTCTATTCCATCAGCATACAGCTCAACTGCCGTCGTCATCTTGTTATTGGTAATGAATAGCACAAGGTAGGGGATTGTGGTAGCTTAACATAACTATAGAATGGCAGCCTGGGCATTCCAATAGATGCCAAGTTATATCTCAAAATGAATATATGAATTTAATAAGTTAGAACGAGATATTCAGCATAACATATTAATATAATCAACAAGTTCAACAAACAACTAATATTATCAAGACTTTGTATGACTATAAATTTAATATAAGAATAACCTCAACAGTCAAAAGTAACTGATTACTTCTCTGGTTCACGTGATAGTTACTGAAGCGGGTTTAGCTCTGATTCAACTTAAGGGTAAATGGACAAATAATAACCAAAAATACGTTCAGTAGCACAGAATATACTCCTAACAATTATTGTTATATCTGACATTCTACGCATAGTTCATAGAAGTTATCAATAATTTATATTGAAAGTCGTTTCCTTGGTGTTCCGAGAATGTGGTTGGCGGTTCTGAGAAATAGTATTAACTTTTTTCATATGCCTTAGCTAACGTAAAACAAATGAGAATTTGATATAACGAGACAATTTTATACTATAATGAATATCGAAATTCTAACATGAATCTAACCGTAACGAAATTATAATGTAAATTCACCATTTCCTTGACTTTGAGGGTTTGTTTTTTTAAATACAACAATGGCTATTCAGATATAACAAGACTGAGTGCGAGAGAATGTCGCGCATGTTAATATACAACCCAACACAATTTAGACATACTTTTGACGTTTCCTACGTCAAATGACGTCATGACACAAATTGCACTTTGTACATCCGGGGATTGTTATGAGAAACTAATGTTTTACACTAGTCATTTTTGGGGCCCTTTATAGCTTGCTGTTCGGTGTGAGCCAAGGCTCCGTGTTGAAGGCCGTACTTTGACCTATAATGGTTTACTTATACAAATTGTGACTTGGATGGAGAGTTGTCTCATTGGCACTCATACCACATCTTCTTATATCTAAACAACGGCGGCCCCAGTGTCATAGTGACCCGTTAATAAGACAAAATGTGAAATTCTACATGTCTATGTCTGGAAAATTTATAATCATTGAGACCTGTCCAACAACAACATGGGACAAGATGTTAGTGTTACCTTGATTGAAAGATTAATGTAAAACACATACAATTTGACTGGCGATCTTTAAAATGTCACAAAAATCAGAAATTGTGTCCTACCAAGATTATTTGCTCCCCTTTCATTTAACATTCATTTCATTTCAAAATAGTTTCAATTTATCACAGAATTTAGAAAACCAACGGTAAAAGAAATGAATAAAATTGAATAATACTCAGATATACGGAGCCGTAACATTACCCCGTCTTCAGAAAAATAACAGTTCTCGAACTTGTATACCTGATAAATTTCATAACATGAGGAAATACATAGGTTAACTAGACCTTTTATTTTAATTTAAAATAATAAAGTTACAATAAAAGTCACATTTCAATTTTAAAATGAAGTTAAATATGCAAAAAATTATAGTCCAATAAAAGTTCATGTAGAATTTTACACTTAATTTTTTGTCTTTCGTGTCTATGGTAGCTTGAACTTCGTGGTCCGTTATTTCCATGTTTGTGGACTATAACTGCTGGTTCTATTTGTTAACATTGTGTGGTTACCTCTTCTGCTGTCTGGCTTGCCGTGTTCCTTCTTACTATACAATGGTCAGTTATCCACGAGGTTTTGAGAATGTATAGTGTGCCGTCTGTACGAGCAAACTTCTCTTCCTTAAGTAATCCAAGGTAGCCCTGGGACCACCTTGGCATCAACATCAACTGTCTTTGTCCTTGCTCTCATTGTCATAACCCATTATATTCTGTTGAGGGATAGCTAAAACCTCTAGAAGCAAGACCCTGCCTTATAGTTGGTTGTAACTTCACCTCTGGTTGCACGAGGGCTAATAAATAAACAGGTGTCTGAACCGCCACTGTCATTGGTTGTGTATGGGAATTTTTATTAACTGCTGTTACCTGGAAGGATGTAGACTCCATATACTACTTCCGGACCATCTGTGAAGTTTATGTCCTGGCATAGTTGCTGTGTTGAACTGACTAGAAACAGTTTGGTTCATTACTGGTCTTTCCAACAAACTCATTAGATCCACCGAGCTTCTAGTCTGTATTGGTCCCCCCCCCCCCCCCTAAAAAAAACTCTTCATATGGGGTCCATCTTATAGCTGGCATGTAAACGTAAACTGGTGTTGAATTACGAACCAGTGTCATCTGTAGATGATGTACTGTTCGATTATGCTCTTTAAGCATCATTGTATAGACCTGTGATACATTTAAACGCAGTTAGTTATTTACAGTGGTTACTGTAAATTCAGAAATTATTGCGTGCATTTATTATTGTGAATTTGGTAGAATGGACTGAAATGCGAGATTATTTATTGCGATTTCAGGAAGATCACCATACAGTTATGTGTATTAGGTATAAGAATTTGGGTTCTTATTATTGCGATACTCATTCAGCCGCATTATTCGCATTCATAAAACCTCGCAATAATTTCTAAATTTACAGTATATCTTTATAATAATACATGTTTTGTTTATCACGTTTTCATACACAAATTCTGATGGCTCTATTTTTTTGTTGCTAGTTGGTACTTGTTTTTATTTTTATGGATTCTAAATAAGAGGCTACAGTAGTTTACTTATATTCAAATTCTGTAAATTCATTTAGAATATAAAAATCAGGACAAAGAACAAAACAAAAACGGAGGGAATTGTATGAACTCAAAAGAGGAGCGAGACCGGGAATAGAAGGAGATTCCACATCTCCTTTCTAAGCAGTAACATACCCTCTGATCTATCGTCTGGCGTTTGAATATCTTAGTTGATTCGTTACAATCGTGCATCTTCTAATTATACAGACCCATTTAATCAGTCCAAATGTCACGATAGGGAATATAACAATATCGGTAAATTTATCCTCAAATCGTACAGAAGTGCATGAGGGTGAATATCATATAGATATATCTGCTGATTATGAATGCTTAAAATTTTTGAATTAAGTGATAAATTGATATAATTATTATGGCGGATTGGAAGGAGTTTGCATCTGTTCAATGGAATATTCTTCTTCGCATGCAAATTGTGTAATCTGAAGCAGACTTCAATTATATTTGTACTTCTCTCAGGCTTGCAAGAAAGTGCTCCTCCTGTTTTATGTAGACACCTATAAAATGTAAGTTCACAGATTGTATTAAGCACATATATGAAATTTGTTGCAAAGTCTCTTTAAAGATATTTTGTGTCAAAATAGTGTTAATTGGTATAAATCTACATGTATTGATATATAAAAACAATGTCTGATTGTACTTTGTAAACACAATACTTTGTAACAAGACTTGCCTATAACTGTTATGTATTCTGTAATGTAAATTTAGCATTTAGAAAATATTAATTTCGCATTTATATATTGAATCTGATCCAATATAATCAGAGCTGTTTGCATATAAAGAAGTGCCTCATTTTGTTAGGTTTTGAAATTATTCTTTTACCTAATGAAACATAATTATATATGTATATATATCTTCTTAATTTGGCATGTTAGAAATAACAGCATTCGCTGGAAGTTTCCAGAAATCAACTTTAAATACACTGGACTCTTTTGAACTTAACTTGCTTATGTAGAGGGCCTTCAATCAAGGTGCCTATAATGTTCCTGCTAAATCTTAAAATATTTACAATATTTTCTTCTAATTGAATAAGTATTTCAAAACTAATGTTCAAACGGTATCCAGTTTTACACACTACTTCATATTTGTATCTTGAATAAAAATACTATATTCATGTTTTACTTCCAGTTGTTGTAAAAAAAACCAAGTGTAAGTAGAGAGCCCTATATCAAATAAACTTCTAAATTAAAGTGTTACGTGTAGTTATTGTCTTGTATACTTGTTACCATTTTATACCTGAATCTCTGTTTGAGGCTTTTTCTACAATATTTCTTGTTTTACAGTGAGATTTATTAAATCTTTGCTCCTTGTTGTTGGAAAGGTTTGCCAGTTGGGTTATCAGCCAGACTTTCAATGGGTATCCAGAATATCTTATCAACCATCCAGCATTTGAATGTGTTTCCATGTAAGGATGCAAGGCTGACTGCTGTAGAATAATGGTATCACGTGTTCCTCCCGGCTACTTCACGACAACGTTTGTGAATCTGAAATTGTTTTGAGTATTATTATATTTTTATTTTAGATAGCAACCTATCGATACCAACCACAGACCAAAAAAATAATTGCTATTAATATGACTTAGGATTGAGTCTTTCATAAAAGATGTGTTTTACCAGTTCCCATTGCCTATTGAGGCCAAATCATAAGTATTCAAAATGATTATGAAATATGAATAGACATAATAAAATACTTCTCAGTTTTAGATATGGAGGAAAGTCTGTTTTTTTTGGCAGCTGAAATACCTATCCCCCTTTCTTTTTCAAAAGAGACAATAATCGACCTTTTTTCGTCTAACAAAGGTAAACAGCCTCCCTTGGGGTTTATATTATGTAATTTACTATGTGTTTCAATAAAAACACAAGAACAATGACAACCACTAAACTACAGATTCCTGGCTTAGATAAGACGTAAACAAAGACTATTTTGATTCGGCATATTGCATTAAACATAAAGCTGGTGAGCTTTTTAATGATTATAAAAGTATGGTGCGGATAATTTTATTCAAAATAATTGCTAAGCCTTAAAGGATTCTGTTTAAATTTATGGGCTTTATATTATCATTTCCATAAAAGATATGATGTGATATGCCGTTTTAATTAGGTTTCCACAAGAACAGAAAAATACAGCTCTAAAAAGTGTCCAATAGTCAGTCAGTGTCTTACATATATATTCCAATTTATACGCCTGATATATCCCCAAGGATTCTGTTTAAATTTACGAGCTTTATATTAACATTTCCATACAATATATTGATGTAACGCTTTAATCAGGTTTCTACAAGTAAAAAAAAAACAGTGTAAAATAGTTAGTGCAATACATACATATTCCAATTTATATCATTGATTATATAATATACCTCAACATGTGATCCACAACTGCCTACACATTTATTGCACGGTAACATTTTCTACAAACAAAGTTTGGATCTTCCTCTCCAGAGAGGTCCTGGATGGGTATTAAAATTTCATATATAGTCCCAAGAAAATTGGGGGAAGGTGGCAGTGCTATACAACCCTTCTTTAACAGCTGTCAGTTCTTTACCTCGGGGAAATTATATGTTGCCAATAGACACATTATTTGCTGAGCAAACACTGTAATTGATTCTGGAAGCGGATCCTGTAGATATACCATGAATAACCCCAACCTTCAACTGGTTATCTCTTTTTTTAGCAAGAAATCTAAGTGTTGTCAGAACATACAAGTTGGTTTCAAAGTTAAGTCAGCTTCAATTCACTATCTGATAGGGTGAATTGGGGAAGATAATCAGAATACTATAGCATGAAACAAATAATCTAAAATTCTAGCGTATAATTATAACAAAGAGCATATTTAACAATAACAATTTAGCTGTTTCTCATTCCTTCCCTCCTATTCAGGACTGTTTTTCATTTAATAATACATTTTTGTCTAGTCATCCAATTCAAATGTTAGTGATCGGTTAAGTGATGGGTTACCGCGTTAAAGGTCAGATCAATTCAGATTGATATTTGAACCAGTTAAGTGAGTCGGTGGGGTTCTGATGACTTTAAATTATCAAAAATTTCTTGAAAGTCAATATTTTATCATATATTGTTTAGGAATAAGGGATCATATGAAACATTTACGAATACAGACCTATAACTGAAGTTTCAAGTCCTCCGATTTCTGGTATGTCTTTCGTCAATTTACATGTACCTTAATTTAAACAAAAACACTAAAGTTGAACGAAACTCATCTAGGATCCTTCTATTCGCCCTGCAAAATGTTTTGCAATGTCACTCATAACAAGTTATCCAATATAAATAAAAACTATCTTCTCATTTTTTTCTTCTGAAGAGGATGTATCAGTTTAAACGTCTCCTTTTCGACAGGCTATTTATACATCCCGAACAGTCAAAAGTACGCTCTTAGCATCCCCTTAATATTTTCAAAGAGAATTAACTGTTGATGTTCTAAATAGCTATCGGATATTTATTTTTATTGTTGGCTTATTCAATTATCCCAATAAAATCGTCATATTTTTGAGTTGCAGCTGATGTTTTACAATACACATTTTGTGTTTTTCTTCCCTTAAATGATATACATATATTGCACAAATTGTTCACTTTAATATCCTGTTTCAAATGGTCAAACACAACACGAACTATATATATCCTATTGGAAATTATTCTGAGACTTTTAAGAAAAAAAAACATGCATCGGGGTCAGGTAAGGTTTGTTTATGTGAACACATTTTTTTGTTTTAATATATATTTTAATATGAATTTAAATGGTGCGTAGCAGTTTATGTCGTGACATGCAAAGTTTGCAAACTGTATTTTTTCACTTAATTGTTAAAATTAATTAAACATTGGAACTTTTTATTTTCATTGTTTGCGGCTCTTCGGTGTACCCTCCTTTTGCACAAAAAATATCTTAATATGCTGATGGGTTGATAGACATTTGCTTAACTTTTAGTGGCAAATATTTTATGCATGCTCAGGAAAAGAACACATTAACAATAAATACAATAGATACGTCTTTTAATAGAGGCGTCCGGGATGAAGATGGGGGAAGATTTGGATTGCCACTGGAAATTAATTTACTCATCATAGATACATTACTTGTACCAGGAAAATGAGGGTATATTAGATAGAAACAGAAATATGGCTTACCACAGGCAACCTACGAACTCCTCGAAGAATTGTTGCAAGAGAGCGTGACACTTTTTCTACAACAGGTATCGGATTGTATGTCCTCGTTCTGACCGCACGTGGCTGTGTACTTATACATCCCACACAACAAAGGGTTTTTCAGTCGGTTTGAAAAGACAAAAGCAACCATACTTTTATTTTCCAGTCTTCCTTGGGGCATATATTATGTAATTTACTATGTGATCCCATTGCACATTTCACCATTATAAATTTAATTCGTTATTTGTGAAAAACTATATACAGACTTTTGCTTCTGAAAAAAAACTCCGCTACGCATGTTTAATTTTTCCCAATTTTGCAATGGGAAGGCTTGTGTATTAAATGTAAAGGACAATATCATTTTTTTCTTTTTTCAGTTGATTTTCACTTTTCTGATTTTGGAAGATGGTTGGCAAAAACGCACTAGGTAAAACCGTACCTGCTTATTGAATAATAAAAAAAAAGTTTTGATTATAAATTTACACCTAGAAATGATAGCTCTTTAATCCACAGTCAGGTCTACGACGGTTCTATTCCAGTCGTTCCGTTAGTTGATTTTGTCGAAAGTATGGCTTTTTGAGGTTTAATGGAGTTCCCCTTTCTGAATTTACCTTTGAGTTCGGTATTTTTGTTTTTACATTTTCCGTATTTTTTCAAACATGGATTACAAGTAATTACCACTTTAGACTTCAATATTATAAAATGATTATTTTTAAGTTGATCGGAAATCTCTTTATAAAGATATTTTCTCAAGAAATCTACTTAATTCAATACATACTTATATCTGGTTTACAGGCTGACCGTGACTGTCAATCATTTTGCCCGATATTTACAGTAAATTACATCTTGATTCCGACTCATTTATCAGTTTAAATGTTCGTACTGCGCATTCGATCTTTTAAACACTCTAATTAGTTCAACTATGCCATTAAAGTAACATGTTACGTTGTATAGACTATTGATACATTCAAACGCAGTTACATGTAGTTATTGACAGTGGTAGTATCTTGATAATAATGCATGTTTCCTTTACAAAGTTTTCATATATAATTTCTGACTAAAAAAAGGCTACCGTAGTTGACCAATTTTTGAATCGCGGAAATCCGTTTAGAATCAACTAGTCAAGATAAAAACAAAACAATAACGGAGATAATTGTGTGAAGTCATAAAAAAAAAGAGCGAGATCGGGTATAGCAGGAGATCTCATTTCTCAGCAGAAACATACCCTGTCCTATCATATGGCGTTTAATTATTTTAGTTCATACGTTGCAATCGTGCATGTACTATATATACGAACTTTTATCACATGTGTAAACAGGGGTGTACTCATATCTTGGTTTGTATTTTCTAAATAGATTTACGAGATTTGAATATTGGTAAACTACTGCTGCCTCCGTACCCGCCATGCAAATGTACATTCAGTCAAAAATTACAATAGGGAATATAACCATATCTGTAAATTTATAGATCAAATGACTTTCATGGATTCTAAAGATCTTAGAAAACGAAAACATATATTCGCGCGTGACTTCATACACAGACATCATCATATTGGTTGACATATTCGTGACCGTAAAATTCATGTTCGTAGTGTTGATTTCAGTTGTTCTTCCTCATAACCCTGCTGGATAAGTTTTTGTGTCAGGAACACAACCCTGTTAACGAAGTCCGTATAGTGTGAACCTGCACGAGCGTAACATATAAAAGAGACATGAAAACGCAATACGATGGGGTCAAGGGGTATGTTACTGCAGAGAAATGGAACGTTGACAAATTATGGAAAGCTGAAATCGTCACGTTTGTCATTGAATTGTGGGTTATTCAGTGAAATGAAGGGAAGCATACAGCATCATATCTAATGTATCACATGTGAAGCAGGATCTGCCTACCCTTCTGATCACCTATGGTTTTTGGTTGGCATTGTGTTGCTCAGTCTCTAGTTTTATGTAGTGTTTAAGGTGGATCATTGGGATATATTTCCTCAGATAGAATTTTCTTATACTTCGCCTTAATGAAGATTTTACAATGCTTTTTTTCAAAAAATATAATAAAAATTATGGGTCGCCGTGCTATTTTTCAAGCTATAAGTCGTGCAAAATTACACAAATTTGCATAGATTGTTCATGAAAAAAACACATTTTTGTGAATGATAAGAAATCTATGAGATAGAATTTTAAAATAAAATATGAGAAGATAGGTTTTATAATATGCTTTAAGAAAATAAAAAGAAAAAATGGTGTCACCGAATTAGTTTTCTTGCTACAAGTAAAAAATCAAAATTTCACTATCATTTCAGTATAAAACTTTTACTATAAGAGTTATCTCCCCTTAAATGGCTAAGTTGAAAAAATGATTCTAAAAAACATTTATTTGGTATTTGTTTAAACATTTTGGATAATTTTGGATAATGCAATAAATCAGTTATTTTTCTTTATCTTTCACATAAATTGCAAATCTGTCTCAAAATTTGCAGATTTAGGCAAAGAACTAGACCGATATTGTACTGCTATTGTACAATCCAAGATGGCGGTATACAGTGAATCTACCTTGATAGACTGTTGTTTGTCTGTGTCGAGTTTTGCCATGATTTGTCGATCATTCTTCGACGTGTGAGTTTTGATTCTCCCTTTGGTATACTTCGCCTCTTTTTTCTGATAGTTAACTGATTTTATAAAATTGAACATTCCAATTGCGGACTTGAGATAAACGGTCGATTATTATGTTATTTACATTAGTATCTTACTGTAATAAAGAAGCGAAATATAACAAAGGTTTATTCAAACTCATTAGTGGCAAAAAACCCGAAAAACGACCAGAAGACTATCATTTCGTAAGTGTTTCAGTGCGCATATTCATTGAGTACAGGAAATTGATATACAATTTTCAGTGTTTTGTTCGTCAATTCTATTCTATTTAAAGCACATGCTTACCTAGTGAAAGATCCAAGAGTTTGTATTGTACGAAAGATGATGATTAAACAGTAGAAACACATTTCATATTATCCTCTCTTGCAATTATGTGTATCAAATCTGATAGTTGAAACTATACTTTACATCGCGAACTAATTTCTTTGTAGTAGATCTAGTCAAAAATGATGTCCTACAATATAATTATGCATTCATATTGATGAACACAAAGAAGTATTGAGTAAACAAAATGTAAAATATTTTATTCAAATAATATTCTACATTATAACATTAATATCTTGACTTACATCTAGAAATGGACAATGAGGGTCGGTTGAGAGATGATTTAAGCTTCTCAATTATGAATTATCTATTTCTATGTAGCAACATTCTAGCAGCGCCTGCATATAGAGTATATATCTCTCATTGATACGGTATTCCAGAACTTGTATGTCCTATCATGAGTTCCTTGAGTAGAGGGTTGAGCACTGTTTACAATGAAGTCCTTAAGTGGTGAAAATGATTTTATCCCTTTGAAAGTTTTACAGCCGCCATTACGATTTGGTTGATCGTTATGGAATATCTGTTTCACAGATGACGCCAGATATATGTTCCAGTTGTCGTAACCACAATCCCGTCCTCTTCTCATCGAATGTGACCTACCGGTTAGTCCTTACATGAACAACACGACAGGAGCC
Source organism: Mytilus californianus (assembly GCF_021869535.1). NCBI lineage: Eukaryota > Metazoa > Mollusca > Bivalvia > Mytilida > Mytilidae > Mytilus > Mytilus californianus. Next base: position 28,879,340 of record NW_026262679.1, read on the forward strand.
ACATATGGAGCAGGATCTGCTTACCCTCCTAAAGCACCTGAGATCACCTCAGTTTTTGGATAGTTTTGTGTTGCTCAGTGCTAATTTTTCTATGTTGTGATATATATATTGTTGTTTGTCTTTTTTTGTCGTTTTTTGCCATGGCGTTGTCAGTTTATATTCGATTTATGAGTTCGAATGTCCCTGTTGTATCTTTCGCCTCTCCTTTACATTAATGTAAAAGTACTGTTGTGGAATTAGGTTGGGTGTTTAAGACTTGTTAGTTATAGTAGGTTACTCTGTTTGCGTAATGCTTACAAAGGTAGGGGTAATGTAACTATATGTGTAAATAAATGAATTATGTGTCCATGGGACACAGATGATGCCCCCGCTTTCTAATAACGCTTAAAGGGACATAACTAGAGAACTGTAAGTGACACTACCCGAATTTGTTCTTGATCTGTGTTTGATGGTAAAAAGCATTGTGTATAAGTTTCATAACATTTGGGTGAGGTAAACTAAAGTTAGTGAACGGAAACGAAAAAAGATGAATATTTCCATTTATAACGAGGCATAACTCGAGAACGGTAAAAGTGACGCCACCAAAATTCGGCCTTGATCCGTGTTTTGTGATTATTAGCATTGTGTGTGAGTTTCATAACATTCGGTTGAGGCAAACTTAAGTTAGAGAACAGAAACTAATTTTGGGACGTACGGACGGACGGACAAGGGATACACTTAATGCTCCCTCTGCCGTGGAAGGGCATAACAAGGGTAACAAACTACATGAACGGTTGACGCAACATAAATACAAGAAGATCCAGAAGTCTTCTCAAATACTGTAAATTAAGAATGTAATGCGATCTTGTTGCATATTTCACACTTTGTAAATGCCATAAGTAAACTTTGGAATTTAAAGTTATTGGTACTAGTCTTTCAAATTCATGCTTATTCTTGCATCGAAAATTTACCGATTTGATAATCAACTAAACCGATTCTTAATTACAAATAAGCATTAAGAATGTAATGCGATCTTGTTGCATATTTCACACTTTGTAAATTCCATAAGTAAACTTTGGAATTTAAAGTTATTGGTACTAGTCTTTCAAATTCATGCTTATTCTTGCATCGAAAATTTACCGATTTGATAATCAACTAAACCGATTCTTAATTACAAATAAGCAAATCAAATGAACTCCAAAAAAAAAGAGCGGGTGTGTCTACTGGGTTTATACATAATTATTTATTTTATATATGTATATAAAACCTGCAGCTCCACACAAAGAGTAACAGAAACGGTTAAAGTGAATTGCCTTACCGGTTTCACAAACAAATAAATGTAAAGCCACTTAGATTCAGATACTTAAGTCTACAAATAATTTTGCTTGATAAACAATCTTTAAATATATATTTAAGTACACGATACGGCTTTGTGAAGAGAGCAATTAAGTTTAATAAAGAATACAATTTTGTTTCCTTCGTCTAAACTGCGTTCACACCATATTGTGCCCTTGGTGTCGATCGCCTTTGTAATAAAATAGTATACTCAGAATTAAGAGAAGCCACATTGTTATGATTGTTTCCATTATGTTTGTAATAACGACAGAAAATGATCGTTGCAAAGTTCTTTCGAAAGTTCTGGCTAAATATGCAGTATATAACAGGATTTGCTGCAGAGTTCACATATGCAAGGATGGTAACAAAAACCACAAAGACCCATGTACCACTAAAAGGTACGTCAGAAACAGTATCGTAAATGAGTAAAATTTGATGAGGCGAATAGCTTAAAAAATAAATTGTTACGCTTGCTATTAACATTTTGACAACTCCTCGACGTGTTTTAATTGCTTCCCTCAATCGACCATTGTCATCGCGTGCATGTCCCTTGTTTGTCAAATTTGACTGTAAGGCTTCCACGCTTAGAAACAAATGTTTTCCAATTATAACGTAACACAATAGCTGAATCAGTAACGGCAGGAAATAGAAGATGACCGATTCCACATACTTAAACGTGAAGAACATGTCTTTGTTTGGTTCTGCTTCTGGAAACACAAGTCGACAAAAGCAAAGACTAGCATTAATTCCTACAGGGACAACAGTCACGAAGATGGTGGTAGGTAGTCCAAAACCAACTGCGACAAACCAAACGATCACCATAGTTACCATTGTATGGCGTCTGGTACACAAAATATGTGCCTTCAGTGGAAAGACGATAGCGATATATCTGTAAAATAAAAAGGAAAAACTGTCATTGAAAACTAATCTGATAAGAAAAACTTGCAGGCACAATGATATTGTATTTCTTTAATGTTATAAAAATGACAAGTTAATTGCACCAAACATACATTGAACACGGGAAACAGCAACTATTTAGCCTTGTATATAATGTGATTCTCATAAAGAACACTAATGTTATTTTAATTACAACATCTCGACATTTCAGGTGGTGTTTTATTTACTGATAAAACATATTGTACTGAATCAGATGAATATGTTGTAATTGGTATATTGCAGTTTATTTAATTAGAGGTACTATAATAGAAAAGGGAAACTTTGACCTTCATGACTTCAATGATTATGAAACATGTAGACATTAAAGCAAACAAAACAATAACATTAATTCAATTATATTTTAATTTAGAATAACAAAGGCATATTTTGTAAGTGTATCTTGTTTGCTGATTTCCATAACATTTCCTTTTGCGGTTCTAATCCTTTTTTGTCTGCTTAAATCAAACAATCCTGTGTACAAATTTAACATCACTGAAAATTGATCATTTACCGACATTTTTTTGTCCTGATTAAATATATTAATTTGCAACGAATTTATATCTAGAGGTATTATTTACGGTCTTCATTAAAAGACAGATATTTATATGCTTTGTCTGTAGTTATTCTTACAAAAGTATATCAGTATTGTCACATTCTTCAACCCTTTGATGTTATTATTCACTTAATTGAAACGTATTTAATACCCTTATTAATCTACACAGCTATATTAAATACGCTCGGGGAAATTAAATATCTAGCTAATAGCAAATTTCTTCCTAAATGTGCATTTTAAATCAACATCAATATTCTGTAAAGAGTTGTTACTTTAGAATTATCCGTAACCGGAATTAATTTTACTCGTAACAAAACTATAAATATCAGATTATGTTCATTATCTATTTTCTGATTCTGTTTTCTACGGATCTAGTTGCAGAACAAAATAATTTGCCATCCTTTCATCATGCACATAATAGAAATAAAAGACAGCACTGATATTATGTAAATGTTGTACTTTCCAGAACACACTTTGTCAGTATAAAAGTATAAATAAAGCACACTTCGCCTACAACTGGTTGGCGTATTGTACTTGTTTGAAGGTTGTAAAGAACCTGTCATGTCTGTAGAAGATAAATTTAGTACCTACGAGTTGAAACTTGTCATAAACTAAAATATCATAATTTTATATGCCGCAACTCCTCGGAAAGGTTATGAGGTGTGACATTTCTTTTACGATATAGACTTCCTAAATTTGTATATTTAGAAATAATTATTTAAGCTAACATTTATAGAGCTTGTAGGATCCGGAGCCAGTAATTGTCTCCCGGGACCAACATGAGCGGAAATATTTCCCGAAGTTGATATCTTCGATAATATAACACATACAATCATCCAAGTTTGCATGATGTTGTACTGTTGAATGAAGGTTATCAGCATCAAGGCCATAATAAGGTCAGTTTGACATACTTATTTTAGTTCAAGAATAACGGAGGAGACATTAATTGTCGGAATGCGCATCTGGTGTAGTATAACTTGCAATTGGTACTGTTAATACTAATTTCCACTACCACTTGGAAAACACCTCTGCTGTGCGAGGGTATCACCGGCCTAGTAGCCAATAATTCGGTACTAACATACAATTACGAATATTGTTTTACTGAAATTTTCTGTTTAAAACATTGGTTAATCATTGGAAATTGAAGAATGTATCTCCCGCAGGCACAGCCCGGGTTCCTCTTTGATCATTTACTTTACTTTTGGTCCTTTTGGGGGTTTATCAAGTCTTCAACGTTTGTATTTGAATTTGCAAATATTTTTGGTGTAAGAGGTAGCTCTTAAGTCTTAGTCGCTGTCATCAGCTAAAGTCTTGAATTAAAAAGAAGTAATAAACGCAACAGAACAGACGAGCTCTCTGATGTTAAAGACAACAATTTTCTGACAATCTGTAATTTACTCTAGAGTCTGATGATGAATTAATCATATATGGAAATATGAAAGCCCACCTTTTTTGGTTTAAGAGGTAGCTCATTTTAAAGTTTGCACACCTCTGATCTTACTCAATAATGTCAGCATGTAAAAAAAAAGACAAAATAACATATTCAATTTTGCATGCATTGATTGCGTTTGTTCAATTTTATACCAAAGTTTATATCTTGGAACATATGTACTTAAAACACGTACAATTATCTAAATAAGTATACTGTTTTTCATTGAAGGATTTCTTCAAAGTCGATATGTAGAATACATAAAATCAAGTGAGAAAAATTGTTTACCATATCTCTGGAGTAGCAACTCCTAAATACTTTTTTATTTAACATATAATAGCCTGTATGACTTTGTATCAATAGTTTAGGTTTATTATATGAATGTCATGTAAAATACTCTATGTTGTAACAATTATATATGTTATGTGTATATGCCCCCCTGGGGACCTAATTTGGAAAATAAAATATCTTATCTTAAATATCTTAACTTATCTTATCTTATCATAAAGCAGCAGGTCCATCAGCAAAAACATATAAATGCACTTATTCTTAATATAATTTATTAGCTCTATAGAGATCATAAATCAAGAAAGTAGCAGAACATCGGAGTTGGAAAGATGGACATTTAGATGTACTTGAGAAAATAGATCTTCATTGGGCAAATAAGAAAAGTGTTTAACTTTCTTTTTCTGTTTTAATAGTTAACTTTGACTTAAAGGTGTATATATATGTACAATAGGGTACTTGAGTTATAACCCTAACACTTTATTATAGGGTGTGTTTATATGTAGAATGATCTATGGTCCTAAAATATGGCTTATAGATGTATACATTGTCTTGTATTGCCATTTAAAAAAAAAATGGAATAGAGAGGCACATTTCGTAATCGTAGATATTCTAAGTTTTATGTCTTGATTGAACTTCAAGTCGTAGCAGCTGTCATCAGCTAAAGTCTTGAATTAAAAGAAATAATGAATGCATCAGAACAGAAGAACTCTCTGGTGGTAATAAAAACAAGAATTTGCTGACAATCTGTAATTCCCTCCCGAGTCTGATGTTGAATTAATCATATATGGAAATATGAAAGCCTACCTTTTTCTTATCACTTCGAGCCAAAAGAATTACCACTTGCATAATTACTGAAATGTACTGATTGATTGACACGTGTTCACCATTTTATTCTGTGAAAGCTGTCAGCTTTTTATTGTGTTTGTGATAAATCCTTTCTTGAAAGTAGCTTAAAGTAGACAAATTAATCTTGTTTGTGAAGTCTGTCTATTGAAAATGTTTTTTTTTTCATGTTAAAGAAAGATAATGAAAAGATTGAAATTCTTTGAACGAAAAACACAAACAAGTAAAATAATTAGTTTTTGACAGATTCAAATGCCAAATAGAAATATTACGAAGGTTTCATTTAAAATGTTTTACGAACGTTGTCATGTCTAAGATGACCATTATGCAATAAACGTATTACATGTGACTACGAATAGGATTTTTTTTATAAAAGTATACATATAAATAAAATAAAATGTATAACATTCTTTTTTCCAGTAAATTAACATTGACTCTGAGCGTCCCTGATGACCGCAAATGCACTTTAAGTGCAGTTAAATGGGCTGATTATATTTCATCCTGACACATTACTAATACGACTTTTCATTGTGTTTAAGTATGTCAAACACGACAGGTATCACTAGTAGAGCAAGATGATCTTATTAATTAGAAATACTATACATTGTCTGCATCACGTGGACTACATCTGGTGTAAATTGTAGTCAATGTAGAACACGCTGTGGTTTTGAGCATAACATTACAAGGACTATATGTCTTTTTTCCCCTTTTTAAACATGTGTCGATATCAGTTTGTATTGGAATCTTAACCATAAGGGTTGGTTGAGGATAATAAATGGAGTCACATAGATTTCTCCCATCCAGCTGTTTGATATGTGCTAGGAGGGCATGGTGTAGATGGATGTATAAAGACGAAGTCACGTTGGAATGAGGAATTTTAATCCAATGCGCCATGTTGGTAGATTTTACCGCTTTCTACAAACAAACAGACTTTCAATACCTCGTCGCATTACCTTGAGTAAAGCAAAGCAAAGTTGTTGCATGGTATCTTTCAGCATATGCAAAGTTAACTCTATCCAGTTTTCCCAGTAAACCCAATTTGCTGAAAACTCATATGGCAAAATCGTAGATATTTTATTCATATGATTTTGCACCATGTGACTTTGGTCCTTTAGATTAAATTGCGTCACTAGTTGTAGATCAAAAATATGAATTAAATCAAATTTGCGGATAATCAAGTCTTTTTCAGTTTTGGGTCTAAAACTAACGAGTCTTTGAAAACTTCCTTTGGTAGATATTTACAAATATGTTGTGTAATTCTAATAAAAAAAATACTTATAATTTGACTATTTACAAAACTGGAAGGATGAAATCACCACGTTTTTAAAAGAATTTGGCCGAAAACTCAAAATAAAAGGTGCTGTAAAATGTATTTAACCTGAAAAGTCAACCTCCTATATGCGAATAAATCATAAAAAATCTCTTTTTGTGTCTTTATTTCCAAGTTGAATTTTGCAAGTTTACGAATTTTCGATATTGAAACCACTTTTATACTACGGTTACGCTTCCGATTTCCAAACTGAAAAGGCCGCAAGTTTTCAAAGTAGACAATGTTCATTTATACACGAACAGAAGGCAAAAAACATGTACAATTCATCTATATTTGGACAAATTATTGATGCGCAACTTGAGAATTGGCATATTTGCATATTTATTTCAGGGGCATGATAATCCTATTGCAATGACTGTCGTCATAATAAGGCAATATGGTCGCTATGCAAATTAGCAAAATACCCCCTACTTTGCCATATGTACACAATTGGTTTATTGTTATTTTATTCTTATCCTTAATTTGCACTGCATATTTGCCAAAGGATGTTAAGCTAGCAAAAATCAATATTTTATGAATCGGTCAAATATTAGTTCATATTTATATGTGTATGGTGGATTATAACAGTGATCTCAGACTCCTTGACATATTACAGGAATGAATCTGATTTCAGATGTTTATGTATGAATGTCTATAACACAGTGACATGAAACTCATGGACATATTACAGGAATCTGACACTCCTTTACTTGACAATATAGGATTCAGATTACAGATGTTTTGACTATTGCAGATATCCAGATTACAGTTTCCTCGTAAATGTTGGTCAAGTAAAACGTCAGATGCAGCTTTAATGCCTAATATATCGTTTAAATGATGGAGATATCAATAAAGAGCCTATAATACATTTGAAGATAATACTGAGCAATACATGTACTAATCACAAAATATCTGCATAAAGTGGTATATGTAAATAAAATGCATCCAGATTTAGAGATGGTTATTAAACAGCATGGGGAAATGAGACTCGCATCTATTGTTGATTTGAGACGTGTCCAAAGGGAGCATCTCAGAACACAGCTTTGCAATACCGATATAATGAATCCTGCTGATACTGACTGATCATATTAACTTACAAGTAGGGACATTTATAACCATCTTCATCAGTGTCTAGGATCAGGACAGTATTCTAGACTAGACCAGGACGATTTGCGACATAACATAAAGCATTGTGAGAGCGGTTCAGAAGACAGTTTTATTTTCGTCCTTATACAGAAGAAAAGCCAACTTCAAATTGTTTAGTAAACCTAATAAAAAGGTTTTTTTTTATCCTGATTCAGATGAGGGGAAGCTGAGGAAAGTACAACAATTTAAATAATGCATCAAATGGAAAGACAGAGTAACAACAAGGTAAGTTGATGCCCAAATATGGTGAGCCGAGTTGAACTCTTATAGATTCCAGTTGCAAAACGCAGTTCAAACTGGCTTTGAGATCAATTATGTATGTCCATAATATTGCAGTAGGAATATCCGACTAAAGTGTAAGATGCTATCTAATCGAAATTAAAAGAATTGAAAATACTTTTTTTTCTTTATGAAACAACCACTTTGCATATTTAATTTCTTGAATGGAAATGACGTTTTAAAGTAAGTAACGAAGTAGAAAGATGTTATATTGCTTTTTCTGCTTGGTAAATTCATAAATTGAAAGTAAACATCTCTAGAAAATTTGGAATGAAGTATTGAATTGGAATGTTTTCATTATATTTATTTGTATGTTGCATTTTTGAAGACATGAAGTTTATATATCATTTCCAGTCGACCATGTGATGAAAATGTATAGCAAACCATGATGCGGTGATAAATTATAATTGGTCTGAATCGCCTTTTCCATCTAATAAGTGGAGCACCTGAGATCACCCCCAGTTTTTGGTGGGGTTCGTGTTGCTTAGTCTTTAGTTTTCTATGTTGTGTCATCTGTACTATTAATTGTCTGTTTGTCTTTTTATTTTTGGTCATGGCGTTGTCAGTTTGTTTTCGATCTATGAGTTTGACTGTCCCTCTGGTATCTTTCGTCCCCTTTTTAAGAATAATAAGTTTATTAGACAACAATTTTGTATTTTGAATACATTTTTTTCGATGGCAAGTATGTTTTAATTTTTTTTTTAAAGTGAGTATTACACAAGGAATAACTTGTAAATTGTCGATTTCATGTGACGTTTACTTACAAAAAAATAATGAGCGAATGCAAGATTTACACAATTTATGAGTTTATAGCAATAGTAGTATAAACGCATTTGGCAATGCCAATATGTTGACAACTTTACTGTCCAACAGCATTGTACTTGATCAAGTGGCAAAGCAATTAAAGTTATAGGTACTAGTTTACTCCGTTCAATGAATATACCTCCGGCCGTGGAAATGTTATCCGGTTTGCTTTGAAAAAAAAGCTGTTCACATATTGTTATATATGAATAAAAGAAAATGAATGTTAGGTATACTGTAACGAGACAGAACACATGATGATCTGACAGTTTTAATGAATAAGAAATTTACTGACCACAAATGTTGACCATTTTCTAATAAACTGCAAACATCGGAAAACAATTAATAATCAATACTTATAAATAAGAAGATGTGGGGTGAGTGCTAATGAGACAACTCTCCATCCAAGTCACAATGTGTAAAAAGTAAACAATTATAGGTCAAAGTACGGCCTATAACATATAGCCTTGGCTCACACCGAACAGCACGCTATAAAGGGCCCCAAAATGACTAGTGTAAAACAATTCTAACAGAAAACCCAACGGAAAAACTTATGAACCACACCAACAAACGACAACCACTGAACAACTGCTCCTGACTTAGGACAGGTGCATACAAATGCATATTTTTAAACGTTTTAACAGGCGCCAACCTTCGCCCTAACCTGAAACAGTAGTGTAACGTTACAACATAAAAAGACACACTATAAAATATCAATTGAAATGGCTTAACTCGATCAAAAAGACATACAAACAAAAACAAGTAAACATACACTGAACGAATAAGTTTGATCTATGACACAATATAAATACAATATTGATAAAAAAAAGATGTAGAAAAATGTCAAAAACACAACTTTAACCTGGGACAAAATGGCGTTAAATAAAGTAACATACAAAAGCAAATTTAAATATAATAATTGTGTTGTTAGAAGTACGGAAAAATTTTTTACAACATAACTAAATTTGTTGTTCACAGTACGAGTCTCACTCGCCTCAACATGGAAAGAAGTTTTCGATGAACATTTTATATTTTCGCGCGGCTCCAGAGGGTGATTGCCCGACTCTGCAAAATTTGAAGCAAGGACCCGTCGGATCAGGAACGTTACATAAGAAGTCTCGTTTAGTAAAAAAACAGGCTCTCTGCACGAAAATGAACACTTGGAACAATATGAGGCGTCCGTGATATGTAACAATTCAAGTTTTCTTTTATATGTATTGAATAATGCAACTGACTGCAACCTCCTTGAATTGTTATAGAGTTTCAACATTAAGTGTGCAAACACTCATTTTATGTACTGTCGAAGTAATTCAGTTCAAAGACATCTGGCATTCTACTGTTAATTTGACTTCACCTTGTCCAATTTCAACACGTTACATGTGCCAATGAAAAAAATAAATAACGTATAGAACGCCAATACAAAAGAGATGGTGTATTAAGGCCCGTAATACACAAGAAAATTAAGTGTTTGAGAACTATTCTTTGCTTTTCACATAGAGAAATACATTAAATGAAGAAATATAATTACATTATATAATGACATCATTATGTGCGCATATTCCACGAAAATGAAAAAAAAACCAAAAACGCTGTTTTAATACAATTTTCCATTCATACTTCTTTTAAGAAACACTTCACAGCCAAAAAAACAACAAATAATGATGCAGAATAAAATTGAGAATGGAAACGGAGAATGTGTCAAAGAGACAACAACCCGACCAAAGAGCTGAAAACAGAAGCTTGTTAAAAGTATTTACATAATCCTGCTAAACTTAAAGGTCATTTTGGTGTGTCCATACTTTTTATTCAAATCTAAATTGCTGTATATTATATTTATGTTCATAAATTAGGCTCAACCTGGTAGTTTTTTCGTTTAAATTGTTTTACATTTGTCATCTCCGGGGCCTTTTATATAGCTTGCAATGCGGTATAGGTTTTGCTCATTGTAGAAGGTGACCTATAGTTGCTAACTTTTACGCCATTTGGTCTCTGGTGGAAAGTTGTCTCATTGGCATAGTACCACATCTTTTTTTTTATTTTGATAAAATAAAAGTTGAAGTAAAACAAAACAAAAATAAAGAAGTTTTATAAAACATACTTTTAAGTTATTTCGTGATGATTTGTTGCCATGATATCTCGTCAAATGTGAAATTTGTATTAAGATTCTGACGACCTTTTATCTTAATCCCATTAGGGTTTTAATTTTGGATTTACAAATACTAGTGTAAACAGTTTCCGGACCAAACATAGAAAGGAGATGCAAGTACCTTCTAAATAATATACCATGCTGTTTGTCTGTATTGGCATCACCTCTCGTGTAGTATTTTTGTGGTGCTTGTATGTTCAATATTTCCACTCGAAAAAGTATGTCATAATATGCAGTATTTGCAATATTAAATTTGTAGACCATTATATTTAATGCTGTCTTCCTAAAGTTTCTGAGAATATTTATAATATTTGAAAGAACTTATGAATTAAACTTTGCAAATACTTATTAATCATCTTTTCTCAAAAATCAGCTGATTTTATATTGTTTTATTACTTTTTGAGGCCAAATGACCAATTCATTTTATATTGCGCCTATTCCGATAACTTTTAGATTTGTCCTGATTTTTTTGTCAAATACGATACAATGTACTCATGGTTTCAATATTTCAACCGAATCGTACAGAAAGTGGCCAACTGAATTTTGAAAGTATTTGATCTGATCTAGGTACTATCATGATGAATACCTTGGCAGTGGATTAACATACGATGTGCAAATACTTATCAGATTAATACATGTTATTTAGCAAAGATAGTTATTTCATAGCTAAATTTACTCTAAAGAGGACATGAATAGGTTGGCCACTCAAACTGTTCATTGATACTGCAACAGTTAAGTATTAAATACATTTTGCGTTGGCTCGTACTTGGCAGTAATTCACTAAGTCAATTGTAACACCATACTTTAAATACAAGTGCAGAATGCAAGTTTTAGCGCACATTATTGAAAATTGAATCCTTTCATTTCAAACATAGAAAAGATCATTTTACCAACATGGTACAAGTTTTATAATAAAGTTTCTATTAAAATGTCAAACATTATATTCCACTGTATTAAGGACATTAAGGATGAATGAGGCTTTCAGACAGTATTACTTACAGAATATCTAATTGAGACAATCACTCAGCTTCCCTTCATATATGAAAACGCTGTCAATATTTGCAAATCAAATTTGAGTTACTTAAGAAAACACATCATGTATTTGATTAAGTGTAAGATAGATGTGAAACTGATTCCGACAATACCAGGGACCTCTCTTGATTACAATGTCGATGTTGTCTTTGCGAACAATTAAAAGACCAGCAAATCATGTCTTGAACACTGCTGTAGTTTCATTACGCTACAATGTATAGTTGATGACAGTTTTGATTGTTTTAAAGCGCTCGCCAAAGGTTCAAGACGAATTGTTTTTTTCATATAAAAAAATGGCATTTCCACAGAAATTTAGTTAATTCCAATATTTCAGTTTTAAAAATCAACTTATCAATTAAAATATAATACACAGTGTACTGAAAGCAATGGAAAAGAGATCGGAGCATAATTGAGATTTATTTATACATGTAAATTCGCATTACATGAATTAAGAAAAGATATCTTTACAGAGTTTGCATGCTTTGAACGATTTTAAATTATTGAGATGTTTAATGTCTGGCCTGATATGGATCACGTGTATCATGCACTTACAAAGTGATAGCTTTTTATTTTTATGACTTTATTATGTAAAAGTATACTCTGCCAGTAAAAGACGCTGCTGCCATATGAGTTTTAAAACAATGCAATTGAAAGCTTGATGAAAACTTGACATTTATGCTGTGATATATTCCCCCGGCAAACATTGACATTACTTCTTGCATTCCATAAGAATCGTTCTTTCATAAAGTGCATTGGATATTATCACAATCAATATGATAATATAATTATTCATAATAACACCGTCCTAAATTAAATTTAGCTGACGAAATTGCAATTTCAGACTTGAGAAGTCAATACATAAATATTGTAGAGCATCAAATCAAAAATACAACAGAACGAAACAATCACAATAGTTTAAGACCAACTTTATTCAGTCTTTATCAATAAACTAATGCATGATGATTATGGCCCGCGTCGAAATTAGACAATTATACATGTTTTCAGTTTAATTGAGGTCTGGAGCTGGCATGTCAGTAACTGCTAGTAGTCCTTTGTTCATTTATGTATCATTGTCATTTTGCTTAGTTTCTTTTGTTACCTATTCCGACATCGGACTCGGACTTCTTTTAAACTGAGTTTTACTGTGCGTATTGCTATGTGTTTCTTTATTCTACGTTGGCTAGAGGTATAGGGGAGGGTTGAGATCTCACAAAACATGTTTAACCCCGCCGCATTTTTGCGCCTGTCCCAAGTCAGGAGCCTCTGGCCTTTGTTAGTCTTGTATGATTTTTAATTTTAGTTTATTTATATGTTTTGGAGTTTAGTGTGACGTCCATTTTCGGGGGCAGCTGAGGACCACCTCCAGGTGCGGGATTTTCTCGCTGCGTTGAAAACCCATTGGTGGCATTCGGCTGTTGTCTGCTCTTTGGTCGGGTTGTTGTCTTCTTTGACATATTCCCCATTTCCATTCCCAATTTTATTTGTTGAAGGAACAAAATCGGGAAATGTGACATCATTAAACCTATTAAGTTCGCTTTATTCTTTATGTGACTGTAATTTAGTGTTTGACGTTGTGCTATCTGCCATATTTGTTTTTCGTTTATTGACAAGCCGTTGGTTTTGTTTTTTGAATTGCTTCACATACCGGGATCTTTAATAGCTACTTAACGTTATGGGTTTCGCTCATTTTTGAACGCCGTACGTTGACCTACAGTTGTTTTCATCCTCGTAATAAGTGACTGGAGGATAATTAATTACAATCATACAACACTTCCTTATTTTTTATGCTGGGCGACAATACACCTCAGAAGGTTCACAGTAGTTATGTATTGGCATTCTTAATTACACAAAACCTTACAAGTTCCATTTCATTTCTTCGTTCTGTAAGTGTTAATTTACAGATATTTATGTTCTGCTGATAAGTGCTTCTACAGCCGACAAGAAAGTCATCAAATATTCTGTCAAAGCTTGTTTATATCGCTATTATCTATTTCTGGAATTTTAAGAATGATTGAAAAGTATTGGATAAGCTGTTTTCTTTGATGGCTAGGTTGTCTCCGTTAACAGTTATGTTTTTGTAATCTTTATAAATTTCCAAATAACCGTCAACTGATATACAATCTCTTATTACCACTCCCCCTCCCCCCGTAATTGTTTAACATGATACTTGAAGACTATACAATTAAACAGTTAAACGCATGTGCATTAGTTTTATTTTGAAGGTCAAAAGTGTTTAAACAAGACAACAGTGTCCGTGTTCCAAAAACTATCCATTTTATACTAAACAACTACAAAAACGGTCTAACAACGGGGCATAAATTGTGTCTTCCTTATAAAAAATTATTAGTGTTGTGAATATGCCAAAGAATAAAAACTAATATATAACTTTTCTATATAACACATCTACATTCGTACTGCATGTCAGGTAAATATTGATTAGGATTACCTTGAAGACAAAACTAATTTTTGTCTTGTTTTTATTCAAGTTTTCCTTTACAGTATCGGAAATTGAAATATGAGAAGACGGGGTAATTTACATGAATTCCCAAAAGGGGATCAGATAATTGTAACTTTCAGAAGGTTGAATTTACACAATGTTTCAAAAGTTTTTATTGGTTATCGATGATTCGTTTTACAACCAAGTTCTTCAACATTCATAAGTATCTGCGGTCATCAGGATCATCTCACGTGAGATTCAAAGCAAACTTTCTAATAAAAAGTTTGGTACAGATTGGCCTATTCCGTTAAAGAAGGTGTTTTACAAGGGTTACGGCGGACGACAGTGTGGACCAAATGTGATAATAAAGAAGGGAAAAATAAAATTAAGGTACAAATCAGTAGAATTGTAAGTTATTTCCTTTAAATGATGATTGCATGGTTACTGCTCTCATGTCAGTAATCTTCCTTGAAGAGCCATTTATTTGTGATGTGAAACCAGCTTTACCAAGAAGATGAGGTTGGGAGAATGAGTCCCGATGCATCCAAGAACGCTGAGTTCACGCCTCTTCCGACACTTGATATTTTTGTATACATGTAAATTATTTCCTATTGGAGAAACGTGCATCTGATTATTAGATAAGGATTATTGATTTTTTTACCTGTTACAAGAGTTACATTGAATCCAGTAAAAATCAAACTAATAATCTTACAGAAAAAGATCAATTTCCTAGAGCAGAGGCCTGTGACCTTTATTCTAATAAAATTTAATAATGAAAATTAAGTTCAAATCTACGGATTTGAAAACGGGAAACTCTCTCTTGAGACCACACTTATGAACATGATTTTTCTTTGCTAAGGTAGCCTTGGTATTTCAATTTCATTAACCAATAATCTGAGAGTTTATATTAACCAGACATTGCTCAGGAAATAAAGATAAATACTCTTCCGCCTTGTTAATCGGGACATGAAACATTGATGTGACAATAACAGTGAGAGAGAACAATTACATATCAACCTTATTAATAGTTTATTGACAACAATCGGCGTGATTAATAGAAATGGTTCAGTTAACATTTGGATGGTTGTCCATCACCGTATCATCAGCTATTAATCTTGTCACATAGGTGATCGTGACGATAAACAGCAGTGTTTTTTCTTTCTTTTTATTATTAAATTTCAGAAAAATTGCTCCTGTGGTGGAAACGAGAAGATATACGGAGTATAAATTGTTTTAGAGCATATAATTTATTTAAAAACCTTTGAATAAAATTTTTCAACTTTGCGAAAATAAAATTTTATAAGTTTTTTTTATTTTGTAGAGAAAATTGCACTTTATTGTTTATTTTCTATATTACAATAATGTATTTACATAATGTAACGTTTTGCTAAGTCATGGGAAATGAGTTTCTTGTAATTATGATGTGAAGGACATAAAATAACCAATACATGCATGCATACTAGTCTAACTTAGCGTCGTCTGTGTACGTCGTCTTTAAATACATTTATTATAAACCCATATAAAATATGATCAACAGAAAATATTTTTTATGGTGATTTTTGATCGAAAACTCTGTCTGCTAATTAACTTTCGGGTTTTACTCGAGAAATTTTCTGATTGTAACCTTGAAAATCAACACAGAAGCATGGAGCACTTGATGTATAAGTGTTTTGAGATGAAAAGGCGACGTTTTTTATGCGTTTCCATATGTTACTTACACTTTGTCATAAAATGTGATAAATGATTTGGTGTATCATTTTTTTTCTTTAAGAATCAATTAATACTTTCTACATTTCACGTTTGTGTACTTTTACTTTCATCACGGTATCCACTCGCACTTCCGCAGTGTGGTTGCCGAAGAAAGTCCATGTAGTCTACACGTGTTTAATAGTAAAACGTATCCATTCAAGTATATAAAACACATTGAAGTTTTTAAAAATTTGAAGTATTATATGACCACTTTTGTATCTCTAAAAGGTTTGATATCTTAATTCTTTCGTTTTGTGAAAATTGCTGCTTTTCAATAAGATAACACTTATTTAATTCATCCCTTCTAGATTATTGGTGTAAATAAGAGTAACTTAAACGTGTCTATTAACATGATTAAAATGGAAAGCAGGAAAAGTCATATGAACCTAAAATGTTACAGTGTAACAACAACGGCTGGTCGCTCACAATTTCCTTTTTATATTAATAGTAATACATTCAAACAGATAGATGATGAATTCAAAGTTTCAATATGACAGCCTAATTTATTCATTGAAGCTAATTTATTTCATGCCAGATTAAAGAGATAATACCAGACTTGATTATAGTGATTATTGCTGATTTTGAGAAAATAGAATATTTTTACAAATTAAATTGCAATGTCAAAGGTCACAATATGGTGTAAAAGAAATTAGACATTAAGTTATTTATGACATTGTAATTTGAAATTTTCACAACTAAATAAAAATGCGATTTGTCATGTTCAGAAGATAAAACTTCATTAGTTTTAAGAAGTAAAGTTAAGATCACATTACAGAAAGATCTATTTTTGTGGTCTGGTGCGTTCATAAGTTTTTGGTTCAGCAGCTGTCTTGTCACAGTTTTACATGTTTTGGCTTTTCAAAGTTTTAGCTATTCTTAAAAATCAACAAAGCGCTGACAACTAAAATCCGTACTTGCCTTGTATTATCATTAGCCAAATACCAGAGACTCAAAAAGAAAAAAAAAGAGAATAAAATATAAACAACATTCCTTAAAACACTTCACATTAGACTTAGATGGAGCAATACTAACCCCACCAAAGTCGTGGATGAAAACGTAGTACTAAACATCTCTAGACAGTTGAGACAATAAACGTCTGGCTAAATTGTTTAATAACTTAAGAAGAAATATATAAGGAGATTTCAAATTTACATCTGTCACCATGATATTTTATTCCTCTCGAAATCGTGCTTCCTGTAGATCCGACCACTACGAATTATTTACAGTTCAAAGTCTAGGTGTTCGATAAAAAATATACCATTTATAATCAGTCATCTTTTAAATCGTGAAATCCATGATGTCATCATATACAATTTATTGTAAAGTTGTACAGCTCAAAGCAAAAGTCGTGTCTATGAAAGACTTATAGAAAGCTTAGCAACTTGTTTCATCTGACATAATGGACGGTTGTTGAAAACATCCATTATTTAATGCTATTAATGCCTTGGAGTTATTAAGTCGGGTGAACAACGTTCATTTGGTGATGCGTAATAAAAATAAGGATATGTGGAATGATTGCGAATGAGACAACTATCCACCAGAGACCAAAGGATAAGGATGTAAACAACTATAGGTCACTGTACTACCTTCAACAATGAGCAAAACCCATACCGTATACTAACAAACATTGTTTATTTGACGAACTCGCTCTATCGTTTATCATATTACGATAACCAATCTACGAAGCGTATGGTAATCCTTTTTTTTCCCTCACTTTCATGAATCTTTAAAAAAAAAAAAGGATCAAGATTATCTACACATATTTTTATATTTTTGGATTTTCAGAAATGTGGACGCGCGTTTCGTCAACATAAGACTCATCAGTGACGCTGCAAAAAATATTAACATATGGGAGTAAATTGATTTGTAGATCATTTATGTAAGAAGGTGTGCAAAATGAAAACAACACTTTTAAAATTGTAGGCGTCAGAAGCGCTTTTCCAGATTTGAACGCACAAAGCGAATGATGTATAAGTACCCACACACGTGAAGAGTTGTATGACCATAAAGGACAAAACAAATTGAATAAGGGCCAAATACAATTTAAATCTAAGGTCAATTTTGCTTGAGGGAGTTGAAACCTAAGTTTCGTAATAATTTCAAAATTTATCAATGGATAATGTAAGAAAGGTATGTCATAAATCAAGTACCGAAGCACTGACTACTGCTGAGTTGTTATGATTGGGGACTAAAAGTCTACCAACACAGGTATCGACTTAGTGCTAGAAAATGAAATCAAAATATTTAAAATATTATGAGTCCGAAGCGATTTTTCTTAATTACCCTTTTCAGGAACGCTAAAAGAAAAAAAAACCATAGATTTAAAGATGTATAAGTACCGAAAACACGTGGATTAGCAATACGAAAGAACGAATTACAAATTTATGATTCCACCAATGTAATACGATTACAGTAACGATATTGAAGGCAAGCAGTAGCTTGTTCGCTCTCAACAAAAACACTTATTCCCTAGTCTTAATAATATCTTGGTTAAAAATATTTTACTAAATGTACGATCAGATTCAGCTTACTGATATGAATTGACTTAAATCAATAATACATGATATAAATGTACGGAAGTGGAAGATTAAGTCCGGATGAATCATTTCCGGAAAATTTTAAGCAGACATGACATGGATTAGTCCGAGAGAGAAAAAAAAACTAATTCAAGAGACGTTTTCACAAGAACATCCATTTCATTTCAACTCCTTATTAACATATTTGATTTGTAATGAGATAGTACGTTTAACCATGAACAAACGTAATTGTAACAGTGTCATAATCTTACAAAACATGTGCTTAATGTTACATACAAATACAATGGTTATATAGACTAAGCATTTCACATAACTGCACGTTTTCCCCCTCAAAACCAAGCCTAATTCTTAATCGGAATTAAGGTAAATAACTCTTATTGGCTCCTTTAGTATATTTATTTTTACTGTAACTTACATACATGTATATAATCACGATCAAAAATCGCTAAACATGAATTAAAAATGCAGTAGAGATGAATACATATTGAAGTACAAAAACTTAAATCAACTAGAAAATGGAGAATATTGAATCGGGACAGACATTTTGCTTGGCAATAGGCCACCTACGGACCTCTCAAAAAGTGTTGAAATTTCTTAACGTGAAGAGAGTGTGGCTCTCTCTCTTCACGAGGCATCGGATTTAACGTCCCCATTCTGACCGGACGTGGCTTTGAAGAAGTATAAAGTGACCATAATTCTATTCCCTAGCCTTTGGGACAATAGGTCATAGGGCCCTGCAAACTAGAAATACTCATTCACACATAAGATATTCTTAAAGTGTTTTTTTTTTTAATTTAACGAATGATTTAAAAAGGTGTTATTTTCACATTTTGATTTCTTCGCGTTGTACAGGCATTTTTCCATAAGTTGAATATAATATAAGATTTTTAATTTTAGCTGCAATTTAGTTTTTTGAGAGTCAAAACCTTTTGTTTTTTCGCATTGGGATGTATAAGTATTAAGTTAAGAGATTTGTTATTATCTTTTACATCGTTTAGATTGATTACTAAAAGTATGTTGGTACGTGTTTACTATTGCTTTTGGGGATTTCGATGCTTCAGTGCTGTCACTAACATAGGCGTGGGCTATCAATATCTACACTTGGGGCAGAATCGAGTAAAAGTCGTTGTTTGACTTGAAAATACTGACTTGAGCATATTAATTACTAAAACATGTTTACTTGTTTACGTGTGTTGATGTTGAGATATTTACGCCACAATATCTATGGAAGTGATGGCGTTGTGATCACAAATTCACCAAAAGCAAAACTCAAACATATGCCTGTATACATTTGTACAGTTTATGTTAGTTAATTTTGTAAACGCTTTCCACAATCATGACAATTTCGTAATTGGATACTAAAATATTACAATGCAAAACAAGAAATGTTTTTGACAGCTGTTCAATAGAAATTTAAAGTTTAAATTCTGATAATTACGGATTTTGTTTTGAACTCATTTTAAAAAAGTCAGGCTTTCAAAAGTTGAATAGTTTAATGTTACTGTTACATTTGACTAACACATTTGTTGTTAAATACTTCGTTCCCTTGTTCATTTCATACCTTGTCCGCGAATTAACAAACCTTTAAGTCTTACGTCATTTAAGCAACTATTAACAAATGATTTAGCCTGACGCTCTCAGAACTACTTTTGTTCACACCATAATATAGATTAGCATAAAATGAAAAGATTTCGTATACATTGTGTATCGTCTTGTTCAATTTTCATTCATATTTTTACATAGTGACTGCGTTTGTTTCCGAACTGATTAAAAATATATTTAGAATTTTCGGTTAATTGATTGCAAATAAGCTGTCCTAGAAAAAATCCTGAATATTGAATAGCTTAAGAATTATGTATTTAAATCTGCACTAAACAATTGAAAATCTATAAGGTAAAGAAAGAAAAAATACATATACGCTAGTTCAGCGAGTTCTTAACTTTTATTAAATGTCAATATGTAACTGCTGTTTGAAGTATACATCCTTAAATTACAAAAGTATAATTTATATTAGTTATACTTGTAACATTACTACAGATTTTGTATTTATAAGACAATTTAAAATTATACTTTTAGCATATTTAAATGTGAAAAAACGTAAGACTTGCACCTTCAAATAGTTTAAACTCGTTAGTATATTGTCTTATTGATTTCGGTTTTTGATTTATCTTTAATATTACTGTTTCAATATCTTTTACCTGCTATTTACAAATGTTTTCAGTTTGGGAACATTATAAATGCTATCCAACAGAATGACAAATTATTGGACTTTGTATTTTCCGTTGGCTGATAACTGTGATATTCAACATTTACACACGAACAACGTTGAATAAACTTATAATTGGAACATTTCAACACAACCGCCAGTTATCATGGTTATACAATTTCATTTTCTACGAGAAATTTTCTGCAGTGTGAAATTAGCAGCTTCAGCATACAGAGCGTAAATCAAAGATAAAAAAATACAGTGTAATTCACAAATGATTACTCGTAAGCTGGAGATAGCGTTTCCACGGTATATGCATTTCGATTAAAAATCATCGAAAATCTTTAAATCATGAAGTAATTTGAGGAATACTCATTTAGAGAAATATTCATTGGTTTTACTTTTTGGTAAATGAATATATAATACTAAATAGAAACGCATCACCATAAAGTCATCAATAATTGTCTTGCGCTATTTGCAATAAAATTAGAGACTGTCTTTCAGTCTTAATAAATGAAATGATTTATTTTTCTATTTCATAGAAGCATGCGCACCAAATCCTTTAAAATTGATATGATATAGCTTGACGATGTCGAAGATCAGATAGACATGTTAGAGGTATGAAAACAGTGTATGTCATCATGCGAGGGACATATTAAGTATCGATATACACATGATCGTCGAGATTTTATAAGGATAATACTTTTTATTAATGATTCAATCGGTAAAATATCAGCAATTAAAATAAAACGTTCTACTTTGTAACCCTTGCATAAAGATGGTCAGATACTAGTATTTATTTCAGGTTTTTTTTTTGCAAATAACAGTTTACTTGTCCTATTAACCAAAGATACAAATTTGTCTAGACTATTTATGTGACTTGAAAGTGATGCTAATAAACTGTTTGCGCCTATGGGAATAAAATTAAGAGCTCACTAAATCCCTTACAGATTCATCTTCTGGTAAAAGTATGCAAATTGGTGATTAAATGAACAGCCAGAGCCATTTAATGAAATCAATGC
The DNA here is from genome assembly GCF_021869535.1 of Mytilus californianus. Lineage (NCBI taxonomy): Eukaryota > Metazoa > Mollusca > Bivalvia > Mytilida > Mytilidae > Mytilus > Mytilus californianus. The sequence goes on from NW_026262679.1 coordinate 28,901,367, forward strand.
AATTCATCTTCATCCCGAGCAGATCACCAGTAGTATGTTGTTTTGAAGAGTCGGAATATATTATAAAAGATCGTTCGTCACTTTTATGGGAGTTTGACTAAATTACAAAAGATCGTTCGTGACTTTTGTTCTTGAATAAAACTGTATATAATAATCATAGAAATAATGCATTATCAATAAGACAGTTAGACCTTATTCGCTTCTTTTATCCGCTATTAAAACACTTTGTCGTGTGTCACATTTTTTTTTTTTGTTTTTTTTTTTTTTACTATAATAAATTAACTTTCTTAGCAATACAATGGTTTTCGATGAGTTTTGGATGTCCTTGATTTAAATATGTATGCAAATTCAGTTAACGCATAACAATTAGTGAATTTACATTTTAATTATTTCTATAAATTACATACTTTTGCGCCTGATGTATATACAAGTTGATTTTGCACAAGGTCATGTTTTTCTCTGACTGTTAATGACGTCTTTATACTAAATACATTGGATATTGGATGTGTACTGATTGATATTTTAGTCTTAGATGCAAGAGTTTTTTTATTATAATAGTTATTGAATTTGAACTAGCTGTCAGTAACTGCGAGTACTCTCAGATCTGTACTAAGTGTCTTTTTGTTGTGGGAATGTATAAGTACCAGGCAACGTCCACTCTGTGTTTTTGTTAGATGTGTTTTTGCTTTGTATCTATCTGATGCTTCGTTGTCAATACCAATGCTGTCAGACTTGACGTGAGTGTACCGTCCACTTATTAGTCAGTACTTCGTTAATGGCATGATCAAATACCCATGTTGATTGTAAATTATTAGTATGTACCCTGCAGTTGCAACTTCCAATAGCAATGACGACATTAAACCGATTCCTTCATTTATGTTATTTTCGTTTCGATACTACACAATGAACGACAAAATTATTTTATATCTAACGTCACAGTACCCAAATTGCACCGAGTACCCAAATTGCACCTACTGAACAAAAATAGCTGCGGAAATCTTACAAGTTTTATTTGAGACTAAACAATTTGTATTTGTATGATTTGACATTATACACATATTTCAGCATACGTAAATACATTTAAATATGAACAAAACGTCCACAGTATATCTCAACAGATAAAGTGTTTATTGTAAAAGTAAAATCTACGGAAACGTCGCCATCCGACGTTAACAAAAGGTCACCTTTTAAAAATGAGCAAATAAAATATGTTATAAGCATCCATTTCTTAAAAAAAGAATAGTAAGCATGGACCAATGTCAAATTATTCTAAATATTTGAAGAAATAGAACAAAACATCTGTTATACGATTTTTAAGGATGTGAATTTGAGCGTGGATGCAATTTGGATACTCCCCATTACAGAATCATGGATCGTTTGGAGGTCAATTCAGACCTATTTTTCTATGATTCAATATGGATTCAAAATTAAATCGGTGTAACTATAAAGTAAATAAGGATACATCTACAAAATAAACCCAGAATGGAAACTTTTGTTTGGAGCATAAAAAAACGTAGGTGAAAAAACTGTCAAATTAGGTGCAATTTGGGTACCCTCACGTTACCTGTGTGACGTCAAACGCGCGATTCTACGCCAGTACTTAAAACCTTCCATCCTTTATGAGTGGATTTTACATAGATAATTAAAATCGTATAATAAAAAAGCAAAATGAGGATGTTAAATTTGATGTATGCCTTTTTGTGCTTCTTTGTTACATTTGTTTGTTTTTATAGTGATTAAGATGATAACACAGTCAATGTCGACTGTTGTACCCCTATTTTTGACATTTTTACCTATTGTGTCTGTTTGTTTTGTTCACGCATCGTTGTCAATATAATGGAATTTGATGCGACTGTCATACAAGTGAAAGGTTTAGCTAGCTATAAAACCAGGTTCAATCCACCATTTTCTACATATTAAGAAAATGCCTGTACCAAGTCAGGAACATGCCAGTTGTTGTCCATTCGTTTGATGTGTTTGAGCTTTTGATTTTGCCATTAGATTAGGGACTTTCCTTTTTGAATTTTCCTCGGAGTTCAGTATTTTTGTGATTTTACTTTTTATGTATTTTATAAACCATTGGTCGAGAACATAATTTCAGAAATAAGGATCATGTAAGTCAATGATTTATTTCAACTTTTCACCACCACCAATTGTCTATCTGCAGTGAAATTCGACATAGGTACCGTTAATATTGTGGAATACGGTATATAACGTCTCATTAGTGCATATCCAGAAATCAACGCCACTTTGCTTATTTGAATATTATACTAAAGAAATCGGATACGGGTCACGGAAATTATATTGAAATGATAGGGAATTTTGGAAAAAATGCCTGTTTTAACTTTAATTTAAGTGATAGACAGGTTGCCGGGACAGAAAATAGATATACACAACAATATACACCATTTAAACGAAACATAATGACTGTCGTTGCAAAAATCAAGGTTCCTGAGCTATTTTAAAAATCGAAGCGAGAGGCTTTTAACATTGCAGTATAAAATACAGGTTAAAATGGCTGAAACGTCAAATTTCTAAACTTCGTGTTGAAAATTGGCTAACAAGGTCATTACAAAAATAGGTTGCCGGGATGAAACTTGAAACTTGAATGTCTAAAGAATAAGCAAGTCACGGCCAAACCTTGTATGTGTATTCGTTGAACTCTAGGTTCCCACGTTAAGTTAAAATGCCCCTATTTCAAGAAGAATAAAATCACGATAACACGAAAAATTCACTAAATTCGCGTTCATTGTTTTGATTTTGACCGCCTGACAACTTTACGGAAATATCAGAGTGATTATAAACAAGAACTCTGTGACGGGCAACTTATAATATCCGTGTTTTAAAGATTTTAATGATATCAAGCCAGTCCAGTTCAAACTATTATCACGTGGTACAATTCTCATTTACATATTATGAATATTAATTAGCAAAAGTACTACTAATTTCTGGCTATGGGTTGTTTTTTTGACATATGTTGAAGCTGTTTTGGCAAATTGGTGTTGATGACAGATCTTTGAAGGTGGCTGATTGTATTCACTTTTTTCGAGATGTAATTAAAAGACCTTGACATATTGTATAAAACATGTATGTATTTGAAGATCGCTTGTTTGTCTCTAGATTTCTTTTGTGTTTTGTCTTATTAACGTATACCCATATTTCCTGTTATATACATTTCTTTCTATGACTTAAAAAAAAACAAGTGTTAGAAAAATTATACACATAATGACATCTTTCTTAAATAATTTCCGTGATCTTTAAAATGAGTAAAAGTCACATTTATGTAGTCGATAAACTTGTAACTACATTGTACCTGGTAAACCTAATTTATACATTGTCTTATTGATTTTATTTATGAACCTAAAACATGTAGAATTACTGACATTTTTGCAATTTTTGTATGTTCACTGCTCCATGTCAACATGAATGTATCCTTGCACTGAAACATATGTGAGCACTAGCAGTACATTTTATTGGATAAAATTAACGACGACTTCTGTAAAATGAGTTTTATGAAGTCATACTTTACGGATTGTTTTTGTTCAGTATAACAGATACATAAATGTTAACTAGCTATAGTGAATATCAATTTAAAATAACTTAATACATGACATTCCGGTAACAAAATTTACATATAATAGTGTCCAGTTCAACCAAATCACAAGTTTAAAATGTATCTTTTTTCTTGTACAACTACCGATAAAAGCACAATTCGAAGCTCTTGAAACTTGAATTTTACAATATTTTTACATTTATATAATAATAGTATTTTTTTAATACATAAAAATGATGAGAGTGGTCCAAAAGATGTTGCAAATATATCTGTAGTAGAAAAACAAACTAAATATAAAAAAACTACCGAATGTCAGTGAGCAAATTTGGTTTAGTTTTAATTTATCAGCACATTGTCTTTCCAAAATGTACGTAATAAATAAGTTTTAAGGCCGAAACACTTGATCAGTAGGCGGATAACATGTTAAATTTAATTTTAATAATTTATAAAGAGGTAATAATTGGAAAATCATTAGATTTTGAATTCATTAATTGAAATAAGTTTGTTTTTGTTTTTCTATCACATATTGTTTGTTTGTTTGTGTTCGTTTTTGGGAAAAGTAGGGGGACTTAATTGTTATATGGGTTGTAGTTCCGTTACATTTACGGTTTACTGTGCAGTTGAAACTTGTAAAGCAATCTGATAAATTCGATTTGAAGTACATAATTTGAATTCTGCACCTGGTTTGCTTTGACGTAATTTCTAGGTACACGTGGTATGTTCTTTCATCCAAAATATCCGGAGGCCCGTAAAAAAAAATAGAAGTTTAAATCTTCTTACTGGTTCAAACATTAGCATCTGTATATCAGAACGAAATATGTATCAGATCGAAAACATAAAAGTAAACTACATTTAAATGATAGTTACTAAGTGTAAAATTTTGTTTAAACTATTTCCTAAAATCACATCAAGGCGAAAACAAAACAAAGACATATACTGTTAAAAAGTTAACTAACTCATTTCAAAGAGTATAGAAAAGTACACAATGTTTGCAGTTTCCATCAGCGTTTTGTTAGAGTTCACATATCGTTTAAGTGATTAATAACCACAACTTCTGAATAAAACAATCATTTTACAATCATTTTTGTTAATACTTTTTAACGTTTTTGTCATCGAGTGATTTTCTTCTCAAACGTGAAGTCCTGTTTCATATTAGTAGAAAGAAACTCACAGTAAAGAAAGAATTCTACTAAATATGTAATATGTACATTTACTTTACATCAATTTACATACTTAAAGAATTTCTATAGCGAGATAGTCAGTATTTATACAGCACTCAAAGAATAAAATTGAAAAGGGAATTACAATAATTGAGATAAAATGTTAGGTTATTCTTAAGCGAATTGTAACTTTCATGTAGATGAAAATGGTAGTTATCGTAAAAGAATGAGGATCATTAGACACACTCCCGCAAGTACGTTATTCTAGAAAAGTATTTTATACAAAATATGATGGAGATAGAGTCATATATTGTAACTATAAAAAATAGTCTTTCCTACACGGCCCATTTATTTAGATTTTATAACAGATAGTTCACGGTCATTATATTCCTCACATCTTGTTATAATTAAAAAGGCAGAAAATAGCACCATGAGCAGTACTATCAAGAAAGTGACAGACTTCTAAAAGTATTACATTTAGTAAGCGAAACGAACTATTAAAAGAAGTATAATTACAACACTAAGTATTTGAAGACAAATCATGTTTGTTAATAACACGACTATTCCTATTTCGTCCGTATATGCAGACTTATATGTAAAACCAATTCAAACGAAAGTTAAAATAAAGATTTGTTTTAATGTTTCTGCCTATTCTGCAGAAAAACATAATATATGCAGTAACCTTTGCGAATTTGTCTTCAAAATATATTTTAAAATGCCAAGATGATTATTTAGGGGAAAAAATCTTCAGATGATACTCGTTGTGTGTTTAGCCACAAAAAAGAATAACAAAAGCAGCTACAAATAAACTTATCATAGATGCCAGACTTAAAATTTTGTAAACGCCAGACGCGCGTTTCGTCTACAAAAAGACTCACCAGTGACGCTCAATTTCAAAAAGTTGAAAAGGCCAATATAGTACAAAGTTTAAGAGAATTAAGACATAAAATTCTGAAAGGTTTTGCTAAATTTAGCTTAGGTAATCTATTCCTGGGGTAGAAAATCCTTAGTATTTCGAAAAATTAAAAGTTTTATAAGCAGTTTTATAATTATGACACCAGACACATTACCAAGCATTCAGTATAGGACAAAACCGATTACGACTTTACGTTAAAAAGAGTAGTCAGAAAGGTCTAACGCTTCAGGTCTAAACAATACATAAAAACAGCATGAACATATTTCCACCTGGTTTAGACTATAAAATTGGAGTAAAACAAGTAGATAAAATAAACAAGTAATAACTATATATGGTATTAAGAGCACCTGACATTACCCCCAAACCTCCCCTGGTTTTGTTGGGGTTCGTGAAGTCTTGAGTCTTTTATGTTGTGTTTTGTAGATTGTTGTTTGTCTTTCGGTCGTTTTATCCATGACGTTGTCAGTTCGTTTACGTGTCTTACATCTCTTGTTTATAAGATAAAAAATGAATAATTATAAATATATTAATAAGGATATGTGGTATGATTGCCAATGAGACAACTATCCACCATAGTAAAAATGACGTTGATTTTTTAAGCATCTATAGGTAATCATACGGACTTCAACAATGAGCAAAACCCATGCGGTATTGTTAGCCATTAGCAGGCCCAGACATGACAAAATGTAAAACAATTCAAACGAGGAAACCAGTGGCATGATTTGACAGACAGCAACCAACTACAACGACTTAATTGTAGGCTCCTGACTTGGGACAGACGCATAAAGAATGTGGCAGGGTTAAACATGCTTGTGAGAGTACTCTTCTCTACCTTATCTGAGACAGTGATGTAGCAACAAAACCTAAAAACAAACTGTAGAAATCCGTAAAAAAGGCTTAATTCCCAAGATTGATACAGAGCACAAACAAAAAAAAACTAAAAAAAGATTAAAGGTACCGAACAAAGAGTACTCGCAATTACTGTAAGCTAGTACAAAGTTTAACCCAATTTCAACTAATAAAAAATCATGATCTTCCAGACCAAAGTTTGTTTTAAATTAATTTTAGCAACGTTATATAAATATCAAGAGAACAAGTCTAAAAAGATAATAAAACAGGATCAAATCCAAGTACATTCACAATGTCCTAAATATGCATTAAAAAATAAAAGACATAAATCTAGCTACTTGTATTGGAAGGAATCAAAGTTTTCTTACCTTTCTATACATAATGCTACAAGTGTCAACACGGACACATATAGGGACATTACAAGTACAGATCGCTGTATTTTACACATAGCTTCCCCAAGTATCCATCCACGGTCTAACATAAACTGGACTATCTCAGGAATTCCAAAAATCATAATAATTGAGTCAGCAACGGCCAGGTTTACAATCAGCATGTTTGTCAATGATTTCCTCATTTTCTTATCATGAAATATAACAAAGATGACCAGTATGTTACCTACGATGCCAATGATCCCAATTAAAAAGAAGGCAATGGTAAAACTAATGATATATCCAAGCTGTACCTCTCCTATCTTGCCATTACTCGCATTAATGTTCTGTGCATCTGACCATTCAAATTGTCCTTCTATACCGGTCTCCATAATTGAAGACATCTTTTCTTCATTAAATATAGTATAGTTTACGTTGTTCATTGTCTAAATGGTTTTATAAACTTTTAAAAAGAAGTTGAGTGGTAAATATTTTTTAATCGACAACCTGCAGAGGAAGTATAACTATAATAGCACTGTTGAAGTTGTAACGAGTTTTATTTGTCCAGTGTTAGAAGATCAATAAAAGCGACAGCTCTTTAAGGCAGTTTAAATGTAGAATTCTGCGTCAGATTGTTCATATATATATTCATGTTTCTTGTATATATTAATTGAGAAATTGAATCTCATACGCTTTAATCTTCACAACTAAATATGTTTTTGTTTTTGTTTTACTAACTATAACATAATTTACATTATAAATAATTCAATATAATTAATTTGAACAAAATTAGTTTCTGGAAGAAAATTTTACAAATCAAACAAGTAATTATTATCATTGTGTTGATAAGCATTCCCTAGGTAAACGATTAGATCACACGAATCCTCTTTCGCATATCTAGAGGTTAATAATCACATTTATCAATCGGATTTCATATTACTTAAGGAAATACAAATCGGTTTATTGAGCGTAATGGATTATTGAAATGGAATTGTAATTCTTGAGTATAATGGAAAATATGACACTCAATCCCCGAATGAAAGTAGGAAAATAAATACTGAACTGAAACATGTCATTGAACTGATCTGGAGATTTCATATATAGATGGAAGTATACTACTGCCATACCCAAAGATCTGGTAATTATATTGATAGTATCATTCCCTTTTTCGACATTGATCAGCAATTAAACAAGTAATGGGAGGATGCTATTTTATTCTCCTAAAACAAAATTCGGACACCCAGAAAAAACAAATAAAACAAACAAAAAATCATTTTCATGTTCAGAGAAAATTATTGGGTAAGATTATTTCCTTTAATACTTTTTGTATCAATACAAATTGTATCAAGTCGAAATTGTTGTAAAATTTCTCTGGTGTAAAATATCAGGTCTAATAACTATAATGCTTAGAGACTATCAAAAATAATTTGCTGTTTGACCAGTCATAAACAGACTGCTCCTATAAATTGTTTTTTGGTGTATTTTACAAGTATGTATTTATCAAATGCCTTGGAAATGTCGTTGCTACACAAACTGGACATGATTGCGAATTTACCCAGACGAACCCCTCTCTCAGCAAAGCTCTTGTTTTCAAATTGAAGAACAAGAATATATATTTCTAAGAGTCTCGCCTTCTAGATATAAAACCTGGTAATTTTTATACGGGTATCTTTGATAGATTTATTGCCCTTCATTTTTAGATACAAGGATAATTGGTAAAATTGCAATTTACACAAAAATAACACGTACAAATATATAAAATAATACAAAGAAGAAACCCAACTAAAAAGATATATAGCGCATTTTTCGTGATTTTCTACCAGCGGTTTCAAAATATTTAGGGCGACAGGCGTGCTCTATGTGAATTTGGTCGCAGAACGTTCGCGTCTTGTGACCTGAAACACTAAAGGACATGTGCGTTCCAAATGAGAATGACATTTGAGCTTTTAACTTTGATACACCTGTACTAAATTGACCGAGCATTTGCGCTATAGAATACCAGCGATTGTATAAAGAACATATAGAATAAGATCTCTTTAAGAAACACAAAAAGTTTAAGATTGACGTAGGAAGTTGATTTCATAAATCCAGATTAGGAAGTTGAAGATTTTCTTGTGGATTTTTTTAATGGCTGAAGTTCCATGAGAACCTAGATATTTCTCAATGGATTCCCATTATAATAAAATAGAGAATGGAAACGGGGAATGTGTCAAAGAGACAACAACCCGACTAAAGAGCAGAAATGTACAGTTTTACTTTTTGAAATTACAATGGAACAACAATCCGTCAACTACATCAAAACTAGACATATTAATAAGCTGAAACCTCGGACCAGAATTCCATAAATGAAAAAAAAATAAATACAATACTTATTTGACATATTGGATAAATACCAGTTAAGATATATTACTTGCGATAAATATCTATTTTTGGGCGACAAGTAACCAAGGCAAAAACTGATGACTGTACGTGCTTTATCTGTTTTTAGTGTTTAACTTTTAGATATTATATAATTGTGAGCTGTATTTTTTGTATATTTAATGACTTTTACTCCGTCAGGTCAAACCTGTTAGTCCCAGGTCACAAACACCAAACGGGGATTGAGTGTCAAATGTTATGTTGAAAAAACGCAAATATCCTGTAGAAAAAGCTAAAATGTCAATTAAAAAAGCGCAAACGTTCCGCACCAGTTAATGTTTGACATCATGTAAAATTATATAATCAAGCACAGCTTATATTGACAGAAATTTCATTAAACATGCTTTTCAGGCAAAAGTTTAAAAATCTGATTTGATTTAGTAAAGAAATTATACATTCAAAATGTAATGTCCGTTATATAATATACTGTATAGTTATTGACGAAAATGTGCGTAAATTCGATCCCAGAAGTGACAATCGTTTTAGAAGGGGTAAGAGGTAAGTAACTTAATGATAAGAACGTGATTTAATTTTGTAGAAAGTGGATAATTGAAAAAAAAAATGTCCGACGTTAGAGAAATTAATCATAGTCACCACCAATTGCCACATTAGTGCATATTCTAATTAACAAATACTTATTCAGTGATATCTCCTCATTTTATATAAACAAAGAAAAGGCTACCACATATGAGATAAAAATTGAACAAAATCATGGCAAGATAGCGCCCGTAAAGCATTCGATGACATGACTGAGAAACCTTGTTTCTTAAACTTTCTTAGAAATACCAATGAAATACTGACAGGAGATGATATTTATTACTTTACAAAACACAATCACAAACAGATTGTACAATGTATATTGTTCGTGTCCTTAAAGCTGTTAGAGTAAAATACAAAAAAAAAAAAAACAAAAAAAAAACGATTATCATACTAATTTTATTGCACCACGTGCATATTTCTACTATTAATGCACAAGGAAGAAATCCAATAATTGCAAAATTGAAGATTATAACATATTTCAGAACATTTAATAGATGCCTTTTATATTTTTATCAAATGTTAAATAGGTATCAGGCTGTTGTAAACATGCCTCTATGCTTATAGCATAACCTTTCATAAGATGTGATCATATTGAATATACGTTGAGAAATCCAAATTAAAAAGAATGAAACTGTAGCAGCTGAGGGTCTGGATGGATGGGGTTAACAAATGGAGAAAAGTGAGCAAAAAGTGCAGAATATAAAAAGCAAAAAAAAAAAAAAAAAAATTGGGAAAAATAATAAACAATAGAGAATAATGGATTGTTAAAATCTAAAGAATAGAGAAAAATGGGCAAAATAAATAAAGAATAGAGAAAATGGTATAAAAATAAGAAATAAAGAACCCCACCCAGACCCTCATGCATATAATAAATATAAACACTCAGTCTGAACCAATTTTATACCTGCTTTTGAAAGATATAGAAAAGAAATGTATTGTATCCGCTTCGGAAACATATGATTCGCAAGACGAACAGCTTTGATTTATATGATTGAGATTATCCGAGTCGTTGAGAGGACGCGTTATCTGTGATATATTTTGTAATTATTTTATGCATATAAACGTGACATATATCAGAATGAAGAACATTCTTGTCTACTAACATGTTTCCTATAATCTCTGCGGTAACACTGATGATGGAAAAAGATTTTCCATAGAAGATTTTCAATATCCGCGAATTACTATAGTGGCCAAACATCAGTCATACAATATTAATTGCCTAGCTGTAAACTTGTCTCTCAAGCACATGATGTACAGTGTAATAGAATCCATCCATTCCTTCCAAATGTTCGAATATGAATGCATATTTTTTTGTAAATAAAATCAAATCACTAGTTCAGTAAATGAATGTTTATGGGCAATAAAGAAATATAGCAGGTCTCTGAAACTTTTCCAAAAAAAATAAATTAATCACGGTAAAATTTCATGTAAATCGAAATCTGCTTTAAATTTCAAAATTCAATTTTACAACAAATCTTAACATTAAATTGTGTTAAGAAAACTAAACAGGGGAAACCCAAATATACTAACATTGAACGGAAGCTTATACAGCAATCGTGGTCAGGTTATGTTTTAATAAAACGGTACTGCTTCATAAGAGAGGCAGAAGATATTAAAAGACAAACTGACAATGACATGGCAAAAAGATATAATCCTAAATAAATTAAACAATCATGATCTGTATGTTCAGTAAATAAGATGGGGTATATTTCAATGAGACAGCATCCCAACGATATAAATGACCAAAACACACCCAATGGTCAACATGATTTTTACGGTCTTCAACTATTTAAGATGTTTCAAGGACCTACATGTGTACCAAAGCTTTCCACTTCAGAGTATACAACAATGAGAGGGCATACTTTAAAAACAAGTTCGCTAACCAAATACTTGCCAAAGTATTTCATTATAAAATGTTTCTTATTTCACATCAACATATAAGCGGCGATGTTACTATCGTAAATTGTACATTATATAAAGTGTTAAACCTAAAATTGTTTTCTATTTTCAGCACAAGAAATAATGAATTTGGTGATTGAGTCGTACATGTAATATGCGATTTTAGTTGAAATTCGATTCTCGAAACATTAATATGATGATAATATTGTATGAAAGTAACAATTTATTACGCCAACTACAAAATAATATTTATTGGTCAATATTATATTACGAATACAGACATTCTTGAATAAATAGAATAACGGGTGTCTAACTGAACCACTTATTGTTTATTCACAAAGGTTTCTTGACCAGACAACTGTGGTTCACAGATATTGGTACTTTAATATCGTACATATTATCATTAACCATTTCTATAGACCTGTGATGAAGTTGATACGAATCAGTGTTTATACTTGTTCAAATGATCAGTGTTTTCTGGTTTTATTTTTTTTTTATTATTTACAAGTGACAGATTAGAGAATGGAAAGAAACGGGGCATGTGTCAAAGAGACAACAACCCGACCAAAGACAACCAATGGGTCTTCAATGTTGCCAGAAAATCCCTCACCCGGAGGCGGCCTTCAGCTGGCCCCTAAACAATAATATATACTAGTGGTGCGAAATGGATGCCACACTGAACTCAGAAACATACAAATGAATAAAAAAAACAAAAACAAAAACAACACAAGACTTACAAAGGCAAGAGATACCTGACTTGGAACAGGCGCAAACATGCGGCGGGATTAAACATGTTTTGTGAGGTCTCAACCCTCCCCAAGGCCAATACAGCATGTCCATGTGATTAAAATTGAAGGAATAGAAGGAAATATTGAGTATACACCAATGAGACAGAAACCAAAGGACACAAAATACAAAAAGACATCTAGAGGTCGAAATCCGGTTTCAATAAAAGAGAAGTACATGTATAATGATTAATTAATAAAATATGTTAGCTCGACCCGCATCTAGAAAAATGTGAATATATTTAACAGTGACTATCAAAGATCTGCCATCAACACAAAATAAATATGAGAATGGAAACGGGGAATGTGTCAAAGAGACAACAACCCGACCAAAGAGCAGAAAACAACCCAAGGCCAACAATGGGCCCTCAACACAGCGAGAAAATCCCGCACCCGGAGGTGGGCTTTAGCTGGCCCCTAAACAATAATGTATACTAGTTCAGCGAATATGGACGCCACACTAAACTCCGAAAAATATAAATGAACCAAAATTAAAAAGAATTAAAAAAATATACAAGACTAACACAGGCCGGAGTTTCCTGACTTGGGACAGGCGCTAAAATGCGGCGGGGTTAAACATGTTTTGAGAGATCTTAATCCTCCCCCTATACCTCTAGCCAATGTGGAATAAACAAACACACAACAATACGCACAGTAAAAATCAGATGAAAAGAAGTCCGAGTCCGATGTGAGAATAGGTAACAGAAGAAACTAAGCAAAATGACAATGATGAACATAAATTAGCAAAGGATTACTAGCAGTTACTGACATGCCAGCTCCAGACCTCAATTAAACTGATTGAAAGGGTATGTCTTCATCATGAAAATAAAAGTATTTAATAACATTAACGGTATCATTTTTACTGCATTAGATGCGCTTTTCGACAATTAAGGTCCTTAAATGACGAAACCTTTTAGATATAACTAAGGAAAACGACTTGCAGCAGTTCCTTAGTTTTGATAGACACAAGAACACGTGTCTGGGACATTAATTTTTTTTTCTCAACTCCCCTCCTCTTTCATTAATCCCAATAAGTGGAAAATCAAAATGTTCATAATAACGTACAGTGTAAAAATCAGTACACAAAAACCACTTACTCCCAGTATAAAGGTAAAATATATAAACCAAGTAAAATAAGTATCAATTGACGAGATCAAAACGTTTTATATGGACATGTTCAGATTATGTTGACCGAGGACGAAATCAATATAATCTAACAGGTTCGTATATAACGTATTGACCGAATGAAAAGAAAAACAACAAGAATGTCGAACTCCAAGGAAAATTCAAAACGGAAAGTCCCTTAACAATTGGCAAAATCAAAAGCTCAAACACATCAAACGAATGGAAAACAACTGTCATATTCCTGACTTGGTACAAGCATTTTCTTATGTAGAAAATGGTGGATTAAACCTGGTTATAAAGCTAGTATGACAGTCGCATAAAATTCCATTATATTGACAACACTGTGTGAACAAAACAAACAGACATAACAGGTAAAAATGTCAAAAATAGGGGTACAGCTGTCAACATTGTGTTATAATCTCAATCACTATAAAAACAAACAAATATGTCAACAAAGAAAAACAAAATGGCATATAGACAAAGCACATATGCAAATAAAGGCAACAGTAGTATACCACTGTTCGAAATTCATAAATCGATTGAGAAAAAAACAAATCCGGGTTACAAACTAAAACTGAGGGAAACACATCAAATATAAGAGGAGAACTACGACACAACAGAAGCACAACATTAAAATGTAACACACACAGAAACGAACTACAATATAACAATGGCCATTTTCCTGACTTGGTACAGGACGTTTTAAGAAAAAAATGGTAGGTTGAACCTGGTTTTGTGGCAAGTAACATTGAAATACAAGAATACAAAAAATGACAACAGCACAACAACACAATGGTGGGATGTACAAGTACCGAGCCACGTCTAAGGGATATTACAAAAAATGGACCAAACAGTAGACAAAGACAAATAAAAGAACACTATAACACGTAATTAAGAGGATAAACAACGCCAGTACCTAGAATCTATACATGAAGACCATCATGTTTTATTTGTGAAGTTGATACGGAATATATATCAACAAGGTCTTGGTATCTTCCGATGAACTTTTTTAGAAAAAGGACGAGACGTCCTTTATTTTATATAAATAGTGTATTATGGAAATGGACTGTCACGGTGTATTGAACATTGTATTTTGCAAGATTTTTAATATTGACCGTCAATATATTTATAAATAGAAACAAAGCGTCCATATACTTCAAAATGGAAAGAAGGCTTCAGGTAAATTGAATACCCTTTGAATCACGTGATCGTAATAACTAATGAAAAAATTAAAGAAGAATGTTTCACCACATGTAAATCACACTATACCTCATCAAAGTTGCTGATAGGATAGGGAATATGACCCACCTTGGATGAATTCTTATATAAGAAAATGATTCGGAAGCGAACGAGATTACCTAAAAAAGCAAAACTAACAAACAACGAAAATAATTGGATAAATTTTCGACGGATAAGAAATAAATGCATAAGCTATGTTCGATCAAGTAAAAAATAAATTTTGGAAAAGCAAGTTAAAACAATTGATAGTATTCAAACAACTAACACAAAAAATTGGTGGAAAACTCTTAAAAAATTGATCGGATTACCAAATAAAAATCAGTTTATCCTACTTTAATTTTTAATAACCAATATATAGAAAGTGATAATGACAAAGCTAATTATTTTAACGATTATTTCTGCGCACAGTCTTCTGTTGATGATTCAAATACTATATTACCAACACTAGAACATGATGAAATTCATAAACTAGAGAATTTGATTATGAGTGAGCAGGATGCTGAAGATAAGCTCGTTAATTTTGATATTTCAAAAGCTACAGGGCCTAACTTAATCAGTTCAAGACTCCTGAGGTCGGCAGCAACTGTCTTGAAGTATCCGTTTACAAATTTTTGTAATCGATGCCTGCTAACAGGGAGCTTTCCAGATATATGGAATCTAGCTAATGTTATACCTGTCTATAAGAATAAGGGTGGCCCAGAATTTTTACTGAATTATAGACCATCATCTTTGTTGTCAAACACCGGGAAGACAATGGAGAGGTGCATTTTCATATACCTTTTAAAATTCATTACCACAAATTCTCTATATTAACAAAATTCCAGTATGGCTTTATCCCTGGTGTAACCAACTGGTTTTAACCAACTGTTATATATAATTAACGATTTTGGTAAAGTTCTGCGACGTAAGTCGAGCATTCGACCGAGTTTGGCACAAAGGCTTACTTTATAAACTTTAAAAAATGGGAATTAATGGAGTATTGTTTCTTTGGTTTGAGAGCTATTTGAACTCAAGAAGGCAATAAGTTGCCATTTGGTGGGGAAACGTCCAACACTGAGCATGTATCAGCTGGGGTACATAATTCACATAGTCAATGATATAGAATTTGATATTAAACTTTTTGCTGACGACACTTCAATTTATATTATGGTTGATAACGAATATAAAGCGGCAGAAAAGATAGATGAAGATATTGAGAAGATACATATTTGGTGTAATCAATGGCTAAGCCTTGTCAATATTAACCCTAATAAAACAGAAAAACTGACTATCTCAAAGAAGCACCAACAACCTCATCGCCCTCGAGTTTATATCAATAATAATATCATAAAAGAAGTCGAATCGCAAAAACATTTAGGGGTCATTATAAATGAAGACGGAATCTGGAATATTCCATATGATTATTGTTAAGGCTATTCCATGATTAGCATTATTCCAAAAGCTGAAGTTTAAATTAAAAAGGAAGAATTTAGAAACTATTTGATAATATCCCTGATTATTTAAAAACATCTTTAGAAAACTTGCAACTAAATGCAGCAAGAATCGTCACAGGTGGCACAAAGATAACATCAAGACAGTTGCTGTACATTGAAACAGGTTGGGAAACTCTCCAGTCTCGGCGTAATAAACATAATTTGTTAAAATTTCACCAAATGTTTCACAGAGGTTGTTCTGATTATCTTTCTGTATTAGTTCCAAATCAGAGGATAGATCTACATGATTAATGGACTAGAGGTCTTCAAATTTATAAACTATATTATGCAGAACAAGTTCTTACCAGAAGTCTTTTCTACCAGCCGTTATAAACCTTTGTAATAATATTCAAGACGACATTCGTTGAAATCAATCAAAATCTGGTTTTAAGGCATATCTCTATCAAAATATTAATAAAACCCCTTTGTATTCACCTAGGCCGTAGAAGAGACCAAATAAGTTTTGCAAGACTCACTCTCCAGAGTAGTGTTCTAAGGGACCATCTATTTAACAAAAAAAAGATTGAAAACGCACTGCGTTCCTGTGGTCACGTAGAAACTATCTATCATTACTTCCCCAAATGTCCAAAATATAACGAAATTCGAAGGTATACTATCGGGACAGTCTCTTGTATTAATCTCAAGATGATCTTATATGGGGACAATTTAAAGTCTGATGGTGACAATAGGCAAATATTTCATACAGTTTTTGAATATATAAATAAGAAACGTTTTGAAAGTTGACCTTGTATATGTTTTTATAAGTTACATATTTTGATGTCTAATCGAGTGGATTGTCTGTAATCGACTATAATCGGACATGTGTGGTGGTTCCAGTGACTGGTTATCAAGAAAATAAAAGTTAACCGCTTCGTTGTTTTTTGTTTGTTTGTTTGGTTTTTTTTTTCTTTTTGGTATTTATTAAAATTTATTATATGCTTCTTTAAACTGAATACACTGTTGGCACGTCATATTGTTTGTTAAATAGATGTATTTTTGTCGGGAGACTGATTTATAAAAGTTTTTCCAAACTTGTTTCAGAATCCCTTATCTTAATTTCGTGTAAAATTGTACTACTTCGTTGTTATAATTTTTCATTAATAAATACTGTTTAAACTAAAGTTGCTGACATGAAATCATATCGTCTCGTAGCGTGTTATATCGGCGGCTATACTTCTGAGTCGATTTTATAACGAAATCCAGGTACAATTTATGACTGTCACATCTATATCATTGTTGTAATTGTTTTTAGCAATGAAAATATTATGTTCATTGAAATCTGAGATGTCAATGCAAAAATGCACATATCTAACCATTTTGAAATTGTGCACTTGAACAAATCATCAAGGAAAGAACAATTTACAGTGAAAAATCTGAATACTACCTTTAGAAAGTCTAATATCAACATCTAAAAAAAGACAACGAACACTTATATTAATGTTAAATTTGTCTTTTTGGTTTTCAGTCTTGCATTGTCCTACAGATGTCGACATTTTGTTTTGGAACAGAAATGCGGCCACGCTCTTCTAGTTTATTTTCATTTACGAAATATGCTAACAAACTTGATATACTTTCTATAAGTAGACAACAAAATGTAATGCTTGATAGACTTGAGTAGTCATGTGTGCAAGAACAATTTAATAAAATCATATATTTGTAATAATCTCTTAAGATAAACTTTCAAAGCTAAAAAAAAATTCAATATGTTAATCAATAAAATCAATCAACTCACACTGAAAAATACAAGGTACAGTAACAATGAAAACAATGATCAAACTCAGTTTTACTAGAAACGACTATAGCAGTAGAGACATGGCCAGCATACGTTTCTACATTCGATAACAAGTATCAGAAACATATGCCTCTTTTAGTGTCAAGTATTATTTGGTTGATATATTATTGACGTTGTGTTTTTTGAAAGATGAGAATAAAATGCCAATACTTTACGTCAATCAATATGAAAATCTGTTGGTCATTTCCCTTGCATTCAAAACATCTGATACACGTGGAAGTGATTGACCGTCTGTCCGCTGCTTGACTTTCTGAAAACAAAATGATGTACATGGTATGTATTTATTCCGGATTATTTAAATCTCCAGACAAATAATTACAAGAAATTTTCAATTTGGTTGAATAAATATACAATAATCATATATGAATTGTTAACAATTATCATACACATATCGTTTACAAAGGCGAATTAAGAGTAATGGTCATACTTACATGCAAATTACATTTGCTCATTAATCACCTGGCCTCTGCATTGACGTACTCACACAAATTATATATTGATACACATTAAAAATAAATATTTTTTTTTGCGCCCACAGCGGATTAGCTAATACTGGGAATAGAAGACCCTGGTCATACATAATCAAATTCTGAATGTCGTTTAAAAAGAGGATTTCTTCATTTTAAGGCTCTTTCGGTTGCAAACAAACTAGTACGCTCTGTTGAGTTTTTTTTACAGAAAAACCGGTCAATGTTACACAGAAAAAAAGAGAGTGATGCAGACTGCTCTGATCTTTAATTTGGCCCTGATGAAGTCTGTCCATTTTCAACTTAAGATATTTGATTGGTTCGAGACTTTCTCATTCTTTATATTTAACATTTTACAACATAGACCATTACAGATTTTTCATATTACCTTTGTACAAACTAGCTTGCACATAAAATATTGAAGATTGCAATAACACATATGATTATTCCCAGTTTCCAAAAAGTAATTTTCATTTTTCTTAACAGTAAATATATATAGTACCTGTAAATGTTTTTCTTTTATTTGTTAATACTTATTGTGTTTTGAATTTTAACTCTTTCCTGTACATATATGTAATGCCTTATTTAATCATATCATTTTATATAAATTAGGTATGATTAAAATAAGGATAAGAATTCATTACATATAAGAAACTGTTGTTTAAAACAAAATAGATTTCGCCGGGAAATAGTCCTTGAGTTAACAATGAATCAATCTTTCTATTGCTTTCCCATTGAAGATCACATATATCATTTTGTGTATTACAAAACTTTAATATATATCTTATGCATTCCTTATTATCTTACCTCCAAAACACTTCTAAGAATATGATAGATTAAAAGAGAACACGTGGAGACCGTGTATATTTAATATTTGGCCAGTGGGCGTTTTTCACTCTAATACATAGTAAGTAGTGGTGTTACTTTATACAAATAACAAAAACAATTGAAACATTTGCCCAGACCACAGATGTAGAAATTGATGATAAACGAATAAAAATGGATGCAGAAAAAATACATACATAAAAGTTAACAAATTGTTTTTGTTGGTATTTGTTTTGTATAGAACAATGGAAGTAGTAGGTTCTTAATATTGAGGACTTGATCACTTTAATATGCCGCTAGTCTAAATTCCACATATTAAGATAGTCGGTAAGATAAATTCGTTAAACAGTGTGCCAGTAATTTCCATATGGGGTTCTAGCCTCGAGCTTCGCTCTCACCCCAAATGGAATTTACTGACCCCGTATATATCGTATTAGGTCACTAGCAATTCAGGTTTATACAGTTTATATGTAGCTTTTGCCTAGAACTAGTCCATGAAATAATAAACCTTGTTTTCTTTCTCTAATTGTCCTCTGAATTGATTTAAAATTCGAAAATGTAATTTCCGTGAGAGTGATTGAATGCGTGCAGAGCAACTAGTTTCCTGAAGTGTCAATTTGGATAGAAGTTTTTAAATTAAGACAATTTGAGACGTATAAAAAGGGCTGTTTCCGTTTTGATTCCACAAACAGCAACATAATGAATATAATAGAAAAAATCTTGATGAATTACAAGGAAAGTAAGACTTAGTCAGTGAATGGGGAAAACATAGAGGAGTTTTCAACTGGGAATCCCCAATACTTCATTAAGTGAATTCATTTTCATTAACACAGATTTCTTTAACGTTAAATAAATCAATGTTAATATTTTAAGAAAAAATGTCTTACTAAACTTTTTTTTAGAAAAAGTCAAAGGTTTGTCAACGCAGGTGACCAAAGAGGAATGCCCAATTTCCACTGAATTTATTTCACACGAGTCTAACAATCTTTATCTAATTTAAATATTACAGTATCTCAGCTTCGGGTGTACACTGAGGCTGTAACAGTGCGAAGTGTATTTTCTAGAAAAATCACAGAATAATTCATGTCTGAATGTAGCTTTTAACTGCTCTTTCGATTGATTGTGGCTTTATAGTACTAGTATTTATCCAGAAAATATGCACGAAGGACATTCATAACCAAGTTAAAAATCAAATCAGACCTAAAGTTAAATATATATTGTCTTTTAGGTACATGTCAAATCAAAATATTACTTTTACAGGTATGATACGTACTTTGCAAAGTTATTAGAAATCATTGACAAATTTAAACAGACAATGCATAAATTAACTATAGATTATTAGATTTCTGTTCCTTCCGTTCAGCCGCTAAGTTACGAACGACTCATAATTGCAATGATTTTACCTGAATTAAGCCGATAAATGGAAAATACAATTCCCTATGTAAAAATTCATTAAGATACCAGCGACTCTTTTCACAAAAAGTCTTACGATTAAAATTGATCGATCGTAAGTTATACTGAAATGTGTTTGACCTACGAGTATTTTTACCATTTTTAAGTTGGGTCATGGCACTCCATTTTTTTTGGACTCCATAACAAAATAGTGTACACAATTCAAATGAATTTAAAACACATTATATTATTAACATTACTTATCCCCTTTATAAAGTTATGTCTTTCAGTTTTAAATAATTATAAAGATTTTCTGTGGTTAACAAAAACAAGTAGTGTGGGATTTTTTTTTACATTTCGGATAGAAAATACAACAAATGATCGGTCAAATTTTTAATGAATAAGCATATTTTAATACAGGAATGCAACTTATTTGAAAACCTTTCTACTTCAATCAAGACATTTGTGAGATTTTTATCATTTTTTTTTTACAAATACGAAAAATATTTGATTCATTCAAAACTATAAAGTTTTTGCTTTATAATAGGCGACAGCTCAGATAATTAAGTGTACAGTAAATTTATCTAGTTTGTTAAATAGCAAGAAAACAAGTACGGTGACACAAGGTTTACTTATTGTTTTATGAAGAATAAAAAGGCGGAAGGTAACACGGGGACATTCAAAACTCATAAATCGAAAAGAAACTGACAACGCCTTGACAAAAAAGAAGGTCATCGAGAAGACAAACATGTACATTAAACACTACACAGAAAAACAAAAGCAATACAGACCCAATCAAAAATGGGGGTGATCTCAGGTGCTCATGAAAGGTATGCAGATCGTGCTCCACTTGTAACATCCATCATGTTGCTCATGAAGAGTACAAATTTGGTGATGCCACATTCGAGTAAAAGAGCTGTCTTCTCACATTCTGAAATTCTGACTTTTAGTTATCTTTCAATTCACAAAAACAAATGTTTTCTCTATATCACCTTTACAAAATATGTCAATGTTGCAGAACCTGTAGCTGGAAAATTAGCTCGGTGATCTTTACGTTTTATTATATTTTTGAAAAAAAGGACGACATAAAGTTCATTTTGGCAAAGTATGAAACAATTCTGTCATTGTTTGTTTATGTCCCCATGCATACGACATGTGCCGTTAAGACGTGTTACCCTAACATACAGTAATGAATCTGTGTTTACATGAATGGTCCCACACAGTAAATAAACCAATGCGATACAAGATGGTTGAATATTCTAATTAAAATGTGTTCATTTACAACATGGCGTTGTTTGTCCTTCCTTGACTTGTCATTTACAACATGGCGTTGTTTGTCCTTCGTTGACTTGTCATTTACAACTTGACGTCGTTTGTCCTCCCTTGACTTGTCATTTACAACATGGCGTTGTTTGCCCTTCCTTGACTTGTCATCTACAACATGGCGTTATTTTGTCATTTACAACATGGCGTTGTTTGTCCTCCTTTGACTTGTCATTTACAACATGGTGTTGTTTGTCCTTCCTTGACTTGTCATTTACAACATGGCGTTTTTTTGTCCTTCATTGACTTGTCATTTACAACTTGGCGTTATTGGTCCTCCCTTGACTTGTCATTTACAACATGGCGTTGTTTACCCTTCCTTGACTTGTCGTTTTAAACATGGCGTAATTTTGTCATTTACAACATGACGTTGTTTGTCCTTCCTTGACTTGTCATTCACAACATGGCGATGTTTGTTTTTCCTTGACTTGTCATTTTCAACATGGCGTTGTTTGTCCTTCCTTGACTTGTCATTTACAACAACGAGTTGTGTGTTCTCCCTTGACTTGTCATTTACAACATGGCGTAGTTTTGTCATTTACAACATGGCGTAGTTTTGTCATTTACAACATGGCGTTGTTTGTCCTTTCTTGACCTTGACTTGTCATTTGTAAATGCCCTTGATCTCTTATTACGTTTGTTTCCATATAAATCTATAATTAAACCATAACTTAAGTATACGTTATCCAGACCTACGCAATACTCTAGTGCATGAAAACCTTCATATAAGAATAAAATAATTTCGGATTATATATATTCAACTTGACAGTATAGCTTTAGGTTTAATATCTTTATCCTGAGTGATAAGAACATTTCAATTTCACAAAAAAATCAGATGTCTAAGCTGATTAATTAACGAGTGCAAAGACGAGAAACTGAGATCTAATTCAGTTAGCATGATAGATAAAACATGTACGTATTATATACACCTTGTGGGCGTTAGCCCGAAATAGTGTATCTAATTTACACCAAGATATTATTGTCAATGCAGAATAATAGTTACTGCATTTGGAAAGTTTGAGATACATGTTATGACAATTTTATTGTTTAGCATAACTAATTGCTCTTTTAAGAACACCAGAGAGGATAACATATTTATTTATTACTTCTATGCAAATCAGATGTAATCGTCTCATATCTTCGGGGCTAACGCCTCTAAGATATGAAAACCTTACATCTAATACTTGAAATGAAATACATTGTAAAAAACTGAATGTTCTAGAGGTGAATCACTGGTATTATAATAAAAACTTCTGGTACTTTATTCTTATACAAAATACTCTATACAACAATATGTAAAAACTACAGTGCTACATGACACCGTTGATGAAGTGAATACAAGGAAAAATGACTCTTCCCCCTTTCGCCATATCTTAACACCGGATTAGCGTTACAGTAACATGCGAAGTTTTCATTATAATTGTTTCTTAATATTTACACTTTAAATGCAAACTAACATTACATATACAAATAATGAGATGTGGTATGATTACCAATAAGACAACTATCCACCAAAGTACAAATGAAGTGGATGTAGGTTCATAATGTAAACAACAATGTCAATTATATCTAAAACGAGTAAACTCTTTAAGTGTAAATTCTGTCAATTTCATCTCATGTTCGGGTTCTTAACACACAGCCAGAGTAATATTACATCATATGTCTAGTGTTGGGAGTGGTAGTCCCAATCAGATTTACAATCACTCGACGATTTTCTATATAATATCCAAAACCAACACAAACTATTATAAAGCAAACATGTAATAGCTTTAATTTTTTCATTTCATATCCAAATCTAGTATTCTATAATCATTTATCACTGTAAATACTTAAACAAGTATTGTTACACCCAAATTTATCAAAAAGAAAAAGATTTTTTTTTTACTTAAATATTTTATGGAAAATTCATGAATGTCGGCAGAGACAAAGTACGTATTATATATACCTACCTACGTTTACCTACGTTCGTTATGAACGCAGGAGCTGCTTTTCCTCTATGTTCATCTCTATCGTTTCTTCTACTGTAGTGTCTTCTTTTCCGGTTACTCTATTTGTGTGTTGTCAATAATCAATTGTATAGTCTAATTTCATAGAATGATCTTTCCAGCAAGTGTCTAGTCTGTTTTCAAATGTTTTCACTTTTGTGGTTGTTACAATGTGTTCTGGCAAGCTGTTCCATATGTTTACTACTCTGTTGGTAAAGAATTGCTTACGCACATCTAATTTGCATCTATGTTTGTTGATATTAAATTTATGTCCTCTGGTTGCACTGTTGTTTAAAGTGAACAGATCGTTATCCGCTTTCCTGTCGTATATTTCGGCTAATAGTTTGAAGCTTCTATCATGTCCCACGCATTCGTCTATATTTCAGTGTTGACAATTTCAATATGTGTAGTCGTTCTTTGTAACTTTTGTCATTTAGGTAAGGCAGCATCTTAGTTGCTCGTCTCTGGACATTTTCTAATGATTCAATGTCTTTTACTTTATACGGATTCCATACACTATTGGTATATTCTAAATGTGGTCTTACCAGCGCCTTAAATAACAGAAAGAAAGATTTGTTATCTAATGTTTTAAATGTTCTTCGGATGATACCGACTATTTGGTTTGCCTTGTTTACTTGAATTTGTATATGTTTATCAAAAGCCAGATGACTATCTATGTTTACTCCAATATCTTTTTCTATATCTATCACGTCCAATGTTGTCATACCACCGTCATACTTTTTCATTTGATAACTATATGTGTCATGTCAACTTTTTTCCGCTTGTTATACATTTTCAGGATGGTAGCGTAGCATCCATTCAACACTCCAATCGAACAAATTGTCCAAATCTGGACACGGTGATTTTGACGTATTAAGATATTTTAGTAATTTATTTACCTCTGTACTGTTAAAAAACTCATCACTTGAAAAAAACTGTCACAATATCTGGGTTGTCTGATTCTAGTGTAAATACACCACTGAAGAATTCAGCTAGTAACTCAGCTTTCTCGTTATCTGTAGATGCTATAAATTCTGTACCATTTACCTTAGTGTGTAACTCTGATATACCAGATATAGATTTTCGTTTTGAGTTTACATATTTCCAAAAAATTTTACAGTTAGTTTTGGCGCTTTCTGCTATCTGTTTCTCATGGCGTTTTCTTTCGTTCCTAGTTACTGTTTTCACTTTATTTCTAGCTTTACAATATTCTCTATATCGTGTACTATCTCTAGTCTCTAAGTAGCGAGTCCAAAGCCTCTGTTTCCTCTTAATACATCTTACTACTTCACTCGAAAGTGGCGTTTTCCCCCTTTTCTTACTATTTGGAATACATTTATTCATTGTATCAATTAATTTGTTCATTAAAATACTAATCATGTCTTATCTACATTTTCCATCTAATAACTCATTCCAGTTTAAATTTAACTTATCTCTCATTATATCATAGTCACCTTTAAAATAGTTGAATTTCTGACTTGCATTCGAGTCATAATTAATATAACAATACTAATTAAAATTCAGCACGCAATGATTACTAGATCCAAGTGGATTATCATAGTTAATTTTCGATACTCTGTTGCTATCATTTACTTATAATAAATCAAGGGTTGATGGTTGTTGATTAATCCTATATCTTGCAGGTTTATCGACTAATTGATCAGAATAACAATCTCTAATGCATTCTATAAATTTTAGTTCAGTTTCATCACCAGCTTCCCACTGAGCCCAATTTATCTTAGGGAAGTTAAAGTCCCCTGTCACAAGTATACTGCTAAACTTTTCCTCAGCCCATATTATTTTCAAGGGTCTTGGTTTTTTATCCCCTAAATCATCATCTGAATCTTTCTTCTTACCTAGCCTTGTGACATTAACAATGCTACTGTTGTCAGCTTCAAGGGATGAAACAAGACTTTTAACATACTCAGTGTCTCTCTGTTTGCGAACTATACGTATCAGTGACCTCCTCTACCCCATGGATAATAATATTTTTCTCTCTAATACTACTCTCTCGAATGTCTGATACTTGTTTATTAAGTGTTTCTTTAATCTCATTTAAATCAGATTGACCTGTATTTTCAGTTTCTTTCATAGTTTGTTTAATAATCACCATAACCTGATCAGAATCTACTTTCTTAGTGATTTCTGTTTCTAGTTGTATGACTCTTTTCTCCATTACATGATGAAATTCTGCACATCTTACCTCAACTTCTCTGTCAGTATATGTAGTCTATACGATTAACTCACAAGCACTTATATGCAAAGTTTGTGAGTCGGTGACCAAATGTTCACATTAACAGCTTCCAAATAAAAAAATTTAGTTAAATCGTTATCATTCTCAACCGATACGTCTGTTATCGTTTCTTGCCATTTCAACATTCTTGCCATTTCAACATTACTGGAGCACCGTGTGTGCCGCGCAAGAATATATCACAATGAAATCGACATAGGTTATGATAGAAGTTTCGGCAACATGGTCTATCGAAGTGTAAATCAAGGAAAAAAAAAAAAAGACCAATCACATTAAAGTATTTGTAGATATGCAAATCATAATAAAATATTAAGGTTTGCACGTACTTAATTTAACATCTCAGTTTTCAGTATCACCATATAGGACGTTCGTCAAACGAAAACATAATACGCTGTTTTGTCAACTGGTACAAGCAATTATTCAATCTGTTTTTCACATTCATAACTAGTAAAATCTTTCAATTTTATTTCCATAAAATCAATAATATGTGGATGATGATTGATTGATTGATTGTTGGTTGCTTAACGTCCAGTGGCAAATATTTCATGCATGTTCAGGTCGGAGAAAAAATTAACAATAAATACAATAGGTAGGTCCTGTAATAGAGATTGCAAGGGTTTTAAACGTGCAGAAAGCGTGGCACTCTCATTACACGAGACATCGGATTTAACGTCCCCATTCTGACCGGACGTGGCTGGGTACTTTTACACCCAGAACCGCCAAACAGACGCCCGAATTTGGCGAGGGTTTTACTGGCGGTCGGAGGAAGACCAATGGTGACCATATTTCTATTCCCCGGTCACCCTTGGGGGAAGGATGATGGATGAAAGTTGTCGTTAATATATGAGTGTTCTGCTGATCCAACCTAGTACTGCTGCCACTGATCAGCTTTGATCCCGCATTGACATTTTAAGTTCAGAAACTTACACTAAGTCTCATAGGGGACAAAGGAAAAACTAGCAGATTTCATCTAATTGTGATAACACTGGACCAAGTGCAAACGATAATTGTTAATCTACATTAGTTGTTGACAAAATTTTCTAGAGGGATGCATTATTGTTAAAATTTGATCTCGAATGTGCAAATCTCAAATTTTGTGTAAAAAACCCAATAATAATATGGTAATACTTCGTTAGCTTCATTTAAATTAGTACTTTTTATTTGCTAGATAATATATAAATTAAATTGCGTTTGCATAGATTAAGTTCTTGGGTGGAAAATCAGAAATCTCAAACTTATTGACAAAATGCATTGTGACAGAGAAGGTAATTCTTGAACGTGGATACCAGTGTTCATAAGACTTTGAATCATATAATATAAGTGTTATGAACTGGCTGTTTTGGTATTGTCCCTGTTATATATTTTTTTTTGAGCCAATACAGAAACATCCAGTAAATAACACTATCATAGGAAATTTTATCATCTGACCTATTTATATATAAAAAAATAAGAATAAAAAATAAACAGAGCAAATCATAATAACAGACATCTTATATTGAATATTTTGACATTAACTCTGACGAGAATAGTTATTGGTGATCTGATTACTGGATATACTATAAAAAAAAAAGTCCACCAGACTGCAGTTTTCATTTGTAAATGGAAATTGTCATATCAGATATCTTCGGGTAATGGTACAATAGTTATCAAAGGTACCAGGATTATAATTTAATACACCAGACGCGCGTTTCGTCTACATAAGACTAATCAGTGACAATATTGACGGTTTGTATGTCTTACATTTCATGTTTGTTTTTACTTCATCAGTATATATTAATTGTCAACCGAGCGGCCAACTGCAAGCATTTATCTGTGAAGAATTGCAGATCATTTTGGATATCATAATTATATTTGTTTATCTCTTGGAAACTAGATAATCGATTTGACGGCGAGTTTTTAACTTCATTACATTCGTAAAATTTTCGCTTTGTTAAATAACACGATTAGTCCAAGTGCAGTCACATTTGATAAAAAAAAAATCAACTAAATACACCTGAAAGCGATCCATGTTTATTGCATATACGTTGTATTTATTTGCAATTTAGTGCGTTCATGTGTGTGGGTTGGTTGTACGATTTACCAGAATGGATTTCCCTTAGAATCATGATCATTATAGTGCAAACGCCAACCGATGTGAGGCCTATTATAAATGAAATATAAAATCCTTCTTATGTTTTCACGATGACTTAAGAAGCATAGTTAAGAAAGTCTTTTGTAGAAAGTTTTGTACAATAATCTGACACTTTTTTGAATTGATTATATTAGATTCTGAAATCCCCAGCCCTCTCTTGCTTCAAACCAATGTCCAATGATGCTGTTCTTCGTATGACATTAATTTTGGACGTTTTTTGTTTAAAGTGCAATTAATTAAGTATGGGTTTTACTATTCTCAAAACAAAAAATGGAAATAAGACTGTGGACAGAGTTGCAGATATCTAAAATTCAGATCTTATTACAATTTGGTTCAGTTTGTATTTTTAACTTTTGAGCAATAATTACTTTTGCTACTTAATTTCTAACAAAAAAAATGAAAACAACACGTTGTAAATTTAATGCGTCCGAAGCGCTTTTCTGGATTTCTGGATAAACGGGAAAATTTAGAAAGGTTTGTTATTAATTATGCCAGTGGTACTGACTACTGAGCTGATGATACCCTCGGGGACTGATAGTCCACTAGAAGAGGTATCGACCTAGTGCTGTAAAAAATGAAAACAACACGTTCTAAATTTAATGCGTCCGAAACGCTTTTCTGGATTTACCTTCATTAGGAACGCTCAAAACCGAATATTTGAAAACCAAGGATGTATAAATCCGAACCAGTTGGAAGAGCTTTATAATAAAAAATGACCTAAATAATTGCCAAATCCTTCTAAGGCCAACTTTGCCCGAGGGAGTTGAAACAAATATTTCAGTGGAGGATTTTCAACTCTTATAATCTCAGAAAAAGGATAAGACGGGG
Organism: Mytilus californianus; assembly: GCF_021869535.1. Classification (NCBI taxonomy): domain Eukaryota; kingdom Metazoa; phylum Mollusca; class Bivalvia; order Mytilida; family Mytilidae; genus Mytilus; species Mytilus californianus. The sequence goes on from NW_026262679.1 coordinate 28,930,685, forward strand.
TCAAAAATACCGTTTGATACTGTACAGTGAATAAAGGAGGTATGGAGTACGCGTCAATGACACAGCAATACAACACACAAAACAAAACAATTTATCATACAGTCTACACCAATAGACAAGTATCTATACAATATTGCAAGCTCGCAATTGGCACGAATGAATTATACCAAAACTATCAATAATCTGCAATAAATGCGAAATTCTCCAAATGAAATAAAAATTAACAAAAATACATAAACCGTAAGCAATGGTATAATAAAGACATTAACATAAAGAAACGTCAAGTCATAAGATAAGCACTGACGAGGTTTCTGCCTTTGGACATGCACATGGGACGAGAATAAACCTTGTGCATCAAAGAACATAAAATTCAGTACAATAAAGAACTTTACCCTGTTATGTTGAACTTAAGGATAACAAAAACTTAAGTACAGACAAACCAAAAAAGTACTAGAAAACTGACATGCGAACAAGGACCCCACTTGCGGTTTTGTTTGAGGCAGAAACTGACGCTCTCTACACTACTTGGTTCAACTAAAAACCAAATGTATTGCTCTATTCATTCTGCCGAAAATTCAATGATGCCTGACTACGTCCCAAACCATTTTGTGTTCCAGCACATTGATCATTACACGTTTGCCCATAGTCATAACACTCCGTTAGCTAACAGCTTATTTCCTGACGATAAAAACAGAACTATTCCTGTTTGAGATGGATCATATATTTGCGTACAAAAAAAACTCAAATAACAAATTTCAAAGAGTATGCACTATAATCAACTTCTTGTCAAATTAATGGTAAGAGTTGCCTTCGATGGTTACATCTTGAATGTATTGCGACCGTACCGTTCTGACGGAAAAAACCCAAATGACGCTTCTATTACAAAACACATATTACGGGAAAATGAGGAAGGTGTAGAAAACCTGGATTCAAGAGGAAACTGTTACAATTGTGGCCAGAGGGTTTAGAGATGCAACCGAGTTCAGGTTTTTACATGTTAAAATCCTCAAATACTTAAAAAAAAAAGGAAAGATCCCAACATTCAACAGAAGATGCTAACTTATCCAGTCTAGTGACAAAAGTAAGGTGGAAATTCAGAATGCTAATGAAGGAATAAAGCCCTGGAGCTTCTTGATAAGGTATTATGCAACATCGTAGCATCTATTATGTAAGGAGTAGGTCCGGTAAGGGCCGATTTTGGCCTCAAAATTCAGGTTCATCTGATGAAAGATTTTGGACACTTTTTAAACACTTAAGTGTCTACTTCAGTCGATTCAATTAGTTTATGTGAAAGATTTGAACTGATTTAGTCATTAAAGACGCTCAAATTCAAGCTTAAATATGAAAAATCTATCAAATATGCCATAATATGTCACTTTTCAGATGTTTTTTGTCAAAAATGAAAGTGGCCGCATCCATGTTCATTCTCAACCTTTATATATGTTATGTATTATCATCAAATACAATTTACATTCAAATATTAAGAATGAACACAAATGCGGCCACTTCCATTTCAGACGGAAACCGTCTAAATATTAACCAAAATACTAAAATTTCGAAGATTTCAGTAATTTAGCATGACTTAATGATGCTAGTACCCGATACATGTGCATTGTTTAGTCAAAAACAGCCCATATTTATGTAGCAGAAGTATTCTTCTTTCCAATAAATAGCTAAAAGTTTACATTTTAATAATTTTGTAAAACTGCTATATTTTGGGGCCAAAAAGGGGTCTTACTGGGCCTACTCCTTTGTGAGAATAGTGAGTGCTATTTGCAATGATTGTAGATCTCCATTGTCAAACCCAGATCCCGAAGGTACACAATTGGCACAACATATGTTAAAGAAATCAAGACAGAGTAAAAATACAAAAACAATGAGAGAGGAAGAAAATTATACGAGGAAACATTTTGGTGTAGAAGCAGCTTTACATGAGCTTCAATTAGTAATAGACAAACCAAATCTAATTCGCTGCACAATTCAGTCGAGGCATACAAATTCATATGTATATACCTCTGGATAGAATATGATTCAGATAAAATTAGAGGGTTATAACCTACATTTTCTGCAAATGTAACACTTGGATTAATTATTATATGTTCAATGTTCTAATGTAATCAATTAACTTATTTAATACTATATCAGTTTTTATTATTATAGGTTTTTATCTTGTTGACACAAGGTTGTCTCGTTCTGGCAGGAGTGAAGGAGGTGCTGTAATCTATCGCCGGACGGGTCCTCTCAGACTTGAAATTTAATATTTGCTGCTTATCTCTTCTCACGCGACATTTTGGAGTGACAGCAAACAGTAAGAATAGCGTTTTGATCTATTAAAATGAAGGGTTTATATTCATATCACATTTATATGTTCTCGTCTTGATATGGAAGTTATATTTGTCGAAATTATTCATCGTATTATACGAGAATACTGCTGATACCCTAAGTACAATTTAACACTGGCAATGTGTACAATACAAGAACTTCATAACTTCAGAACCGAGAAAATATGCTTCAAAAATAACTTGACGCTTTATTGTACAAAATGAAGTTATTTTGTTTCTTAATGCAGAACTACTATCGATCATTTAAAGCTTCTACCACTCAAACGTCTGTCAGTTTTGCGCAAGCATTTATTCAAATAGCCATTTTATTGACTCAAAAGCCAGATGATGTACATGTCATTTACAAAATTAAAACAAAAATTCTTATACCAAAATGCAGGCAAAATATCATAGACCATGTTTTTACAGAGCGGATTTTGTTACCATCAGAAAAAATGTCACTCTATTGAAAAAAACAAGAATGTGTCCATAGCACACGGATGCCCCACTCGCACCATCATTTTCTATGTTCAGTGGCCCGTGAAATTGGGGTCAAAATTCTTAATTTAGCATAAAATTAGAAAGATCATATCATAGGGAACATGTGTACTAAGTTTCACGTTGATTGGACTTCAACTTCATCAAAAACTACCTAGACCAAAAACTTAAACGTGAAGCGGGACAAACGGACGGACGGACGGACGCACAGACCAGAAAACATAATGCCCTTACTTCTATTGTAGGTGGGGCATAAAAATCAAAATCAAAGCTTCATTTTGACCAATCCCCTCTCTTTCTGATGAGGATTACTATAATATGACAGGCGTATCCAAAACCCAGTTTACAGAAATTGCATCTTCTTTGTCAACTTTGCGAAACTCTTCCGTCCGATCCGATGAAGCATGCTTAGGAATTCTGCTAGTAAAACTTAGAACAGGAAATCCAAATACCATTCTCTCTACACTACTTGGTTCAACTAAAAACCAAATGTATTGCTCTATTCATTCCAATCTCCGGCGCAGAGTTCATATCCGTTCCGTTCCATAGTACGTAACACTACACAAATACGGACTCTGCAATACCATTTTTCGCGTACTTTTTTCTTCCCAATCTCTAAATGAAATTTATAATACTGTATATTTAATTAAGATAGTTTTATGGAAAAAAATATGGAAATGTTCATTTTAACGAAGCTACCTACATTTGCATTGATATATAATGGAAAAATTTGCTATGTTTATTAACTTATACTTAGAGTTGCATTTCCGTTAGAGATTATATGTCATTCAAAAATTATGTAAACACAGCTGGTTGTGAAGGACTATTGTGGTACCGTTAATAACCGTTTGATACTATTTCAAAATATTTTTTTATGGATTTCTTCTTATAATTGTAATTATTAATAATATGCAATGTCTGTAATAGCACAAATTCGTGGAGATACCATTCTTTAAATTTTGACCTTGTTACGTTTTTTGACAAATTTACAAGCAATTTTATAATAAATTACATTCCTGCATCCGAAAGAACAATACTGTGCAATGCTTGCTTTTGCATGGTGAAGAAGATAAATGAATGGAGCGAAAAAATAGGTAACTTGTACAGAAAGTAGATATCAAATGTAGACCGTATGATAAGAAGAATAATTGACTGACAGGTCTCATTTTACAAGCATATTAATCAAATTATGGATACAGACAATACAGTATAATTATGATTACGATTATTGATACTTATAACAAACAATAATTGTTCACTAATAAAAAAAAGCCACCGTGCTAGCCACTAATGGGTCTTCAACAATACCGCACATCCAGAAGTGGGCTTCAGCTGGCATCTACATGTACATGTAAATAATGTTTGCATGCTGTACATTGTTAATGAAGATACATGTAGGTTGACACTTGCTTGGTTTGCAATTTTTATACTTTGATATAAGTTATCTACATTCATACCCGTAGATATGGATATTTTTACACCCTGAAGTACCCCAGTGGCATTACATCCTGGAGTGAAGCTGAAGTGTGTACAGCCACAGGGGAATGACAGGTGTTATCAGAGACATTGATACGAAACATATTTGAATATGGTTTTAATGAAATTGAACACTGTAAGTTATACTTTTAGAATTTCAGAAGATCAACATCCAGCTGATGTGTTAGTGAATGGGACATTTGGTATCATAGAGTAAGTAATTATCAAATGTATAAGTTATTCACACAGCTGAATATACATTGTTCAGTAGATTTTTTACAACAAAATCACTGTGAAACTAATTGTTTCATGTATCTTTTCATTTAATATAAAATTAGAAAAAACTCAATTTACTAACTTTAGTTATCAAATTTTTAACATGTAGTGTGTAAATCCTACATTGAAAACATATTAAAATACAGTCACTTTTGACAGCATGAAATTTTTGGTTTATACAGGAATTTTTTTTTTCCCTAACTTAGACAATTGAAATTTGAATAATGGCACACATGAAGGTGCATAAACATGTTATATTTTAAAGGTATATACATCTTTTGTTTATTTATGTTATGGTTTTGTTGATGTATTGATAAAAAGTTATTTTAAATTTATAAGTAATATATATTACCATATTTGTACTTAAAGTCTACCACCAGTTGCGTCTCATACAGTTGGTCCAGAAAGTCTACCACCAGTTCTTTCCCATACAGTTGGTCCAGCAGAGGATGCAAGTACAACATAAAAAACAGAGTAAGTAAAGTAAAAATATCAACATATTCATCTGTTTTCTAGCTAGGATTAGAGAGTGAAGGGGCACATTTAAATATGATCACCACAGATTTACATGTGTAGTTTTAAAAGGGACAAATTATATATTAAATATGATATTAGATGTATAATTAAATCAATTACCATATCTTTGCTAGATTTACAGTAATTTGATTTTAGAAGGCTGAAGGCAGAGGCTCATACAGACAGCTGATGGAATCTGTGCCTATTTATTTTGGGTTTGCTAGGACAATGCTTTTATGCAAAGTTATTTATAAAGGTAGAAATCATAGATATGTGGTTCATGTCCATGAGTCATCATCAAACAAAAAAGTATTCTCTGAATTCTTACAAAGGCCAAGTGATACCATGGATTGTTTGACTGTATGCTGTCAATAAAATGAATACCTTCAAAGTAGAGTACTATTAATTCCAGACAAACAAACAAATTGATATTTGAATAAGTATATAATAAGCATGAAAAATAATATATATTATAACTCTTATTGAATGTTAAAGACTTAACAGAAATGTGGTTATATTTTTCAATAACTACAGCATGTATCATTTCATTTTATTTTAGCAGTTATGACACAGTTATGCCAATAGATTATTTAAAGGGGGTATCTGGAGTAAAAAGACAGACTACTGAGTATAACATTAAATTAATTATATCATATGACAATGATCTCAATCAGATTATAAATCATTTTACATTTTCATTTTTCAACTAGAGTTTAAGACTAATTAACTTGTCTTAAATAGTACTTGCATTACATACTTACAAAGTTTTATTCACAAGATTCACAATGATGCTATTATTATAAATGTCCTAATATAACTCGTTGGTTAAATGCAAGTCATCATACCCAATGCTACAAAGTACTGAAGGTTTATATAGCTTGTGACCTGTCCATCAGTCATTATTGTTTCTAGATGCTTACTCCAATACTTAATATTAGATAGCAATAAATATGTAAATTTTGTGCTATTCAAATCAATCAGGGTTGAAGTTTTCAGCTTGTATGTTTCATTAAAATTTACCTGTACAGGTAACTCAGATTTCTTCTCAAATTGACATTTCACCTTTTCTTGAAAATGTAGAATAGAATGTTGTTTTAGTCTTTGTTAATTCATATCATTCGTTGTTTTTCCTGTCTTTAAATTTACATATTTTCCTTTTTTTCTAATGTTTTTATTTTTTTATGTTATTTTTTATATTTTATTTTGTTTTTTTGCTTCTTAATCTTTAAATTTCTTCTTGGAAAGAATCTTGAGTAGAAATTCAAAGATAAGTTATTGACTAGCATTTGAAAACAAAACAGAGAATCCTTTAAATAAATACTTTTTAAGTAAAAAAAAGTTATTGTGCATGATGTACATGGTATTCAATTGTTCGTTTGCATTATTTAATGAATTATTATTAATTATAACTTAAAATTATGCAAATGATATGTTTAAAGGAACCATGAAGCAAGTAATTTAACAAGCCTGTTTCTTAACAAAAGAAAATTATCAATATCATGAATATAAATCCTTTTACAATAAATTTTGTCAACAAAGTTGTACAATCTATTATCATGATTATTTTTCAGGAAAACTACAAATATCATTATATGGTATAGGAATAAACTATTTTTGCTTTATCTTGATATTTTTCAAATCTCAAAACTGGAGTTGTGCATGAAGAATCACTAAAAGAGACTTAATTTAAATAAATTTTCCAAATTGCTACCTAGTTATCATCAAATTTTGATAAATGTTAATCATAATGAAAAATGTTCTTATCTCTGAATAAAGTAAATTATTTAAAGATAAAATTGTCTTGCATTTTATATATTTTATATTTTATATTATCAAATATGTTATCTTCAGTTTGGCTAATTTTGTCAGTTAACAGGCAAAATTTGTCTCCAGAAAAAATGAAGTACACTTCTATATAGATTGTGACATTTTTATGGTCTATTAATTAGATCGCTTTTTGTTCTGTGTTTTATATTGTCGAAACTGCAGGACTGGCATATGCAAGATACATATTCTTGGTATACATTTGCAAAGAATATTTCATTCAACTCAGGCCTTTTAGATAAAGTTAATAATTGCAGGGACTTGAATGAATTAGATTCTTTAAAGCCCTTGATTAAAAATGAATTTTAAGAAAAAAAAATAAGAATATTTTTGAAAATAAAATAAAAACTTATGATGAAAACAGTAAACTCAAATGCTTCACTAAGTAAAGAATTAGTGGTCATAATTTAGAAATAGAAAATGGTGGATAAAAATTCCTATAAAGGATTGAATTGTTTGTAAAATTAACATAACAACTTAGAGATAATCTATTTGCAAATTGTTTACCTTCTCATAATAATGTCTCTGACCAGTTTATGAATAAAATCTTGAATCTTATGAATAAAATCTTAACCAAGAACAAAAAGTAAAAAAAATAATAAACCTCTATAACATGGAACATGTAAAAAAAGTCATTAGATCTGAGGGCAGAAACCTAATAATTTTTTTCCATGTGTTTTGATTTCTTTGCATTATAATGTTTGTTTTTGGTTGGTTTTTTTTGTCAGAAACTTGATTTAATTGTAATATGTTTATATGACAATAAGAATATTATTAAATTTTTCTGTAATGATTATTTTGAATATACATGTATTTATTCAATAGCGAAATAATGAATTGCCTAAATTTTATATAGAATAAGTCCTAAAGATAATCTTAAACATTTGTTAAACAATGTTAAATGCAGTAAGTATAAACAATTTTGATTTTAGAAAATTAATTTGAGAAACACCTTTTCAATGGGAAAAGGCAGGGTGAAAGTTTGCATGAATATAAGAAGATGATAGTCATTTATTATTTACTTACCAAAAAATACATATAAAAAATAACTTAAATTGACAGAATTATTTAAAAGGTATAACATTAAAACTAACAGTCATGAGAAATTTAAAAAAAAAAAGTTAGGAAGCTTTATGTTCAACTAGTTTTATTATTTCATTTTATTTTATAATTTTCTTGTCATAATCACAGTTATTAAATTTGACAAACACATATATTTTACCTGATCAGACACTTTACCTGTAAGTTACATAATTTTAACACTTCAATGCAGTCATGATTTCCCTTTATCATTGACAAGTTTTTGATTAATACCTTGTGTATTAATTAAGCAACAGGAGGTATAATGATGGACATTTAGGGCCATCATGGTGACCATATTTTTTATGGCCACCATTAATAAGATAATGTCACAGGTAGTACTGTATGAATAAACACTTTTTAAACTTATTTTTCATTGACCATTCATATTACCATCTAAATGGCAGTCCTTCAAATGACCATGACCATGAGTGCAGTTGTAAATTGTTTACGGAAGAAGAAGAAGACGAAAAAGATGGACAGGAATACAGTGATCGGACAAAAACAACTATAAATATGTTAAATATAAAGAGTAACAAAGAATATGACTATGCCAGTATTTTAAGAACGAGTAGCCAAACAGACATGAATGAACAAGATATTTTCATGGCCATTATTCAGGAAATGAAAATGCGGTATTATTAACACTCTCATTAAATAAGGCATAGAATCTATAAAACGAATAAATAATGATATGTGGTATGATTGTCAATGAAACTACTATCCAAATGCTAAGTTGAATAATATGTGAACAGTTATAGTTAAAGGTAAAGCTTTTTACAATGATCAAACTCATACTACATAATAAGCAAAAACTGTCGAGAGACATTTAATACACTGATTTCTGCTATACCTTTGAAATAAATTTATTGAAGATACCAACTAATCCAAAATATCTTTGCCTTCTGATGTGCAGAAGAATGCTTCAGGATGAGCAAAAATTAAATTGCAATTTGATATTTATGCAGTATCAATGCCACATTTAAGATCTTTGACATCTTCATCAGTTTCTGCAGTTAATAGCCTTCCCTGTTGATTATAAGATGGCAATATTAGTTTACTCATAAATGTAAAAAATGTGTTCATACAACACTTGGGATCCAAATCAAAAAGCTAAAATTGTAACATTTGAAAGAAAAAAGATATGATTTTAACTTCCAAGGATTCAAGGTACAAGCAGAAACATATGATTTTTTTTTATTATTAATTCAACAAGACAATGTGTCCACAGTACTCTGATGCCCATCTCACACTTTTATTTTCAATGTCCAGTGAACAATGAAAATGAAATAACCCCTAATTTCATATGCAAATTAGAAAGACTACATTATAAGGAACATGTGTACTAAGTTTCAAGTTAATGGGACTACAAACTCACCTAAAACTACCTTTACCAAAAAACATTAACCGGATTATGGACACTGCGACATAATTATCTGGCATGAAGCGATCTTGTTAAAATAAGTTCATAGTTGCATTTTATATTTCATATAAACAAACAGCATGCAGTTCTTCTATTTATAATATACAGATCATCGAAGTATAAAATATGTTTATAATTACCATTTTGATTCTTTAAACATGTTAAAGTAAACAATATGCAAGAAATTATGATGAGTGAATAAGTGGGTTGAGTCAATTTTTCTACATTAAAATACTTGGCACTTGGATGCATTTTATATATTTTAATTAAATTGCATTATGCAGGTGTGAATCAGATAATTCATTTTCAGCCAATAATATCAAAAAAATATCACTTGAATGAATTCAACACCTACTGATAATATCAATATATATACATGTAATATCATTTCTTTAACGTAGGATGTAGGTTTACTGTTTCGTCCCTGCCAATGGTACTCATAAGGTGGCTTTATGGCTACCACTACAGTAATTGTTTATTGAAAACAAACAAATTACTAACTGCTTGCTCTAAAAAACAGCCTATTTAGAAAATTTGTTAACCAAACTTGTTGCCTTTTATGTAATATTAAATAAAAATAGAGCTCTGCATGTAATTTAATATGACTTTGCTGTGCCTGTGCATTTTAATTTATGCTAAAGTACATGATTGCTTTTGCTTTTCTGTCATTTGCACTTTGTTTTAAACTTCACATATAAGTCTGTGCTCCTAGATCATGTAGATGAAAAGTAACTTTTCCAACATATACTTATGTCCATTTTTTTATGATGAACTTTGATCAGGTTGGGAACAACCCTCCGAACAAGGGATATCCCTTACATGAGAGGCTGTCCCTCTGACAAAGGGTTATATCTAAGGGGTTTGTTAATATTTGCGGGTTACCTTTTTTAGGGATTCGTATGGATAGTAAACCCGGCAAATGGTTACTGTTTTTTTAGGAGTTTGCATGGATAGTAAACTCGGCAAATGGGTACTGTTTTTTGTGGTTCATATGGATACTAAGTAGTAAACCCGGCAAATAGTAACAACCCCCTGTGATTATATGTCAAGTTAGACACTGGCAACTTATTTTGTTGGGTAGGAAAAAATTGGAAAATATAGGCCTGACCTCATTTTAATTTGTTCATAAAGAAAACATTTTTAATATTTTTACCCTGGTATTCAAAATGCAGCACTTTATTCCAGAATGTGTTCTTCTTGGATGACACTGAGTGGAGAGAACACAACTACAGTGCCATCGAGGATTAACAGTGCTAACTGATATATAAGACTCTTGCCGTAGCCTGTAGGCAAAATTGCTATAATTTTATTGTTTTTTTATTGCTTCAAGTAATTTTAAAACATCAATTTGTTTAGTTTTAAGGTTGATATTTGGCGAGAATCCTAGTTGAAGGAGATGACTCTCGTATTCCGCCATCATTGCCAAATTACTCCAAACCTTCCGCTTATACAATTTCGAAAATCCTCGGTAGGTCATGTATAGGGCAGCGGACTTTGCAGAGAATACCGAATACTTGTCGGTCATGAGTCAAGTTCCTCATGTGGTCAACCAATGGTATTGCAGAGGTCATATTAAGTGCAGTATTGCAAAGCATCAACGGAACGGATATGAACTCTGCAACGGAGATTGTATTCATTTTGCCGAAATTTAATGATGCCCGACTACGTCCCAAACCATTTTGTGTTCCAGCACACTGTTCATAACACTTTTGTCCATAGTCATAACACTCCGTTAGCTAACATCTTATTTCCTGACGATAAAAACAGAACTATTCCTGTTTGAGATGGATTATATATTTGCATAAAAAAACTCAAATAACAAATTTCAAAAAGAGTATGCACAATAATAAACTTCTTGTGAAATTAATGGTAAGAGTTGCCTTCGATGGTTACATCTTAAATGTATTGCGACCGTACCGTTCTGACGGAAATATTACGGGAAAATGAGGAAGGTATATAAAACCTGGATTCAAGCGGAAACTGTCGCAATTGTGGCCAGAGGGTTTAGAGATGCAACAGAGTTCATGTAAAAACAAGGTTTTTAGTGTTTACATGTTGAAATTCCCAAATACTTAAAAAAAAAAAAAAAGGAACGGTCCCAACATTCAACAGAAGATGCTAACTTATCCAGTCTAGTGACAAAAGTAAGGTGGATATTGAGAATGCTAATGAAAGAATAAAGCCCGGGAGGCTTCTTGATAAGGTATTATGTAACATCGTAACATCTGTTATGTAATTTTGTGAGAATAGTGAGTGCTATTTTCAATGATTGTAGATCTGCATTGTCAAACCTTGATCCCGAAGGTACACAATTGACACAACATATGTTAAAGAAATCTAGACAGAGTAACAATATAAAAACAATGGGAGAGGAGGAAAATTATACGAGGGAACATTTTGGTGTAGAAGCAGCTTTACATGAGCTTCAATTAGTAATAGACAAATCGAATCTAATTAGCTGCAAAATTAAGTCGAGGCATACAAATTCAGCTGGATATAACTTCTGGATAGAATATGATTCAGATAAAGTTAGAGGTGGATATAATATAATTAAGATACAGTTACAGGGTTGTAAACCTCTGGATAGAATATGATCCAGATAAAGTTAGAGGTGGATAGAATATAATTAAGATACAGTTATAGGGTTGTAAATCTCTGGATAGAATATGATTCAGATACAGTTACGGGGTTGTAACCCTCTGGATAGATTATGACGCAAATACAGTTACTAGGTGGTATTTTACATGCAAAGGTGGTAGAAGGACCGTGGGTTGTATTGTACACATTGCCAGTGTTAAATTGTTTTTGGGGGTATCAACAGTATTCTCGTATTATACGACAAATAATCTCGACAAATATTACTTGCATATCAGGACGAGAACATATAAATGTGATATGAATATAAACCCTTCATTTTAATAGATCGAAACGCTATTCTCACTGTTTGCTGTCACTCCAAAATGTTGCGTGATAAGCAGCAAATATCAAGTTTCAAGTCTGAGTGGACCCGGCCGGCGATAGATTACAGCACGAGACAACCTTGTGTCAACAAGATCAAACCTATAATAAATAACAGTGATATAGCATTAAATAAGTTATATGATTCCATTAGAACATTGAATATATATATAATAATTAATACAAGTGTAACATGTGCGGAAAATGTATGTGAAAACCTCCAAGAACTTCACAACTCCAGAACCGAGAAAATGTGCGTCAAAAAAACTTGACGCTTTTTTGTACAAAATGAAGTTATTTTTTTCTTAATGCAGAGCTACTCTCGATCATTTAAAGCTTCTACCACTCAAACGTCTGTCAGTTTTGACGAAACTGACGAAAGTGAGGAGGACTTCACCACTGTCCAAAACTCTTCTAAGCATGACATTCTGAGTCCAAAAAATATCCAGGTAAAAATGGGCTCAACACAATCGTCACATAAATAGTGCATTGTATGTCAAAGAAAAGGCAGCAACAAGGTAAAGCTATTTGTAGTGCCATTGAACGCTAGGGCTCAAGCATTCATTCAAATAGCCATTTTTATTGACTCAAAAGCCAGATGTTGTACACTTACAGAATCAAAATTCAACGCAAGAACCTTTATGTTAAATTCAGGCAAAATATGATGAATCATATCTCCACAGGGCGGATATTGTTACCATCAGCGAAAATGTAAGAGCCACTCTACGTCCCAAACCATTTAGGGTTCCAGCAGATTCATCATGATGCTTTTGTTCATAGTCATAACACTCCATTAGGTAACAGATTATTTCCTAACGATGAAAGCAGTGCTATTCTTGTTTTAGATGGTTCATCTTAACTATATTGGGTCCGTACCGTTCTGACAGAAAAACAATAATGCTTCTATTACAAAATCCATATTACGGGAAAATGAGGAAGAACATCAGAACATTTTGACATTCTTTCCTGCATGAAGACAGAACCAGATGTATACGTGCCAATAATTAATTAACTAATATTGTTATAGTTCCAATTTACCTAGGCGGTCTATTCCGAACCCCATATCTGCAGACAATCTGGCATTGAAATCAAGTGACCAATCGAAGAATACAATAACTATATTGTTGATATTAAATCACAAAAGAACCTCCGATCATATTTTCAAAATTCAGTGTATTGTCAGTTTGTAAATATAATAAGGAGATATGATATGGTTGACATGGAGACAACCCAACAGAGGCTAAATGGTGTGGTTTAAACTACTATAGTTCACCGTAATGTTCTCATTTATTATCCTTTCTTTCACTTGGATATTAAAAAAAAACCTGAATTAGCTTTGGCCTTACAACAACGGCCAACCTTCACCCAAGCAGTAAGCGTGAAACAGCGATATTCAGGATGAGTTTCCTATAAGGAAATACATCAATTTGTCAAGCTCTTAAAAATCCCAAGTCTGTGGAAATTCAAACTTTAAACCATTGAAATCAGATGCATTTTGTTAGTCAAGTATAAATAAGGTGGACTATTGCGAAACATTTACTATATTTAACTGTCCTGATGAAACAAATGTAACTTGATCGCATTAAGCATTCAATCAATATAATTGAGGGGGATAACAAGCTTTTAGGATGTGATATATATATATATATGTAAAAATGTGGGGATGTGTGATATCGGGAGAAGAGAAAGCAGGATCTGGGGAAAAGAAGGAAAACCAAGGGGCAAGTGGGAACAAATTACATAAAAAAGCGGGGGTTTGGAAATGAGTACCCTGTGTCACCCCCTTTATGATTAAACGCTATGAAAAGGAATTATATGTGTTTGACAGTTCTAATACAAAAATAGTTAAAAACCATTGGATTTAAATTCTGCATTGATTGTTTATTTCTCACTTCCATCCATGACTGGCAATGTGTGCAAAACAGCCCACGGTCACTGCACCAACTTTGCATGTAGTATTACACCGAGTAACTGTTTCTGAATTATATTCTATCCAGAGGGTATATACTGCTGAATTTATATGCATCGACTGATTTTGCAGCGTATTAGATAAAATTTGTCTTTTACTAATTGAAGCTCATTTAAAGCTGATTTCTCTACCATCTGTCACATGTTTATATTGATACTCTGTCTTGATTTCTCTAACATCTGTTGTTGATTCCCCACCAAAATGTTTTATTGTTACTCTGTCTTAATTTCTCTTGCATCTGTTGTTGATTCCCCACCAAAATGTTTTATTGTTACTCTGTCTTGATTTCTCTAACATCTGTCAAATCTGTATAATTCTTTCGCTGTCTTGATTTCTCCAACATCTGTTGTTGGTTCCCCAACAACATGTTTTAGTGTTACTCTGTTTTGATTTCTCTAACATCTGTCAAATGTTTATATTGTTATTCTGTCTTGATTTCTCCACCATCTGTTGTTGATTTCCCACCAAAATGTTTTATTGTTACTCTGTCTTGATTTCTCTAACATCTGTGAAATGTTTTATTGTTACTATGTCTTGATTTCTCTAACATCTGTCAAATGTTTATATTGTTTCTCTGTTCTTTTTTTTTTTTTATCTCACATCGGTCAAATGCTTATATTGTTACTTTTATATTGTTACTCTATCTTGATTTCTCTAACATCTGTGAAATGTTTTATTGTTACTATGTCTTGATTTCTATAACATCTGTCAAATGTTTATATTGTTTCTCTGTTCTTTTTTTATCTTAAATCTGTCAAATGTTTATATTGTTACTTTTATATTGTTACTCTGTTTTTATTTCTCTACCATCTGTCACATAAATAAGAAGATGAGGTATGAGTGCCAATGAGACAACACTCCATCCAAGTCACAATGTATAAAAAGTTGACAATTATAGGTCAAAGTATGGCCTTCAACACGGAGCCTTGGCTCACACCGAACAGCAAGCTATAAAGGGCCATACAATGACTAGTGTAAAACAATTCAAACAGGAAAACCAACGGTCTAATCTATATAAAAAACGAGAAACACCTATGAACCACACCAACAAACGACAACCACTGAACAACAGGCTCCTGACTTAGGACAGAGGCATAAACGTTTTAACAGGTACCAACCTTCACCCTAACCTGAGACAGTAGTGTAATATTACAACATAAAAAACCACACTATAAAATATCAATTGAAATGGCTTAACTCGATCAAAACGACATTTAAACAAAAACAAGTAAACATACGTTTATATTGTTACTCTGTCTTGATTTCTCTAACATCTCATATGTTTATAGTGTTACTCTGTCTTGATTTCTCTAACATCTGTTGTTAGCAAAAATTAAATTTTAATTTACAGATAAACAAACAAAAAAAAATAATCATAAATAAAACGTCTGCATTTTGTGTAGCTTCGGCAACTGTCGACGGAGGCTCTTAAACACGACTAGAAACGTCATTACAACATATTAGATATAATGCAAGACAAATTGGCGAAAAATAAAAATTCTTGTTAATTTGTAGATTGTGGGGTTCTAATCTTATTTCACATAAAAAAAACTATTTACTACGCAAACAATGATAAGGCAGTATTAAATTAGAATCGTTCTTTTCCTCTGAAAACTTTTTTAAGTGTTATTTAATCATAGGTTCATTTTAAGGGATGGTTGTTGCACTGTATAACGGTGGTTAGGGGATCCTACGTTAAAAGTGGAAACGAAATGTCTCGTTGGTATAGCTAAATTTGTTATCAGGTTAAGAGATAAAATTAAAAATTAACCACACGTTTAAAATTGCAATGAAAGTATGCAAGCTATGTACTTTATATCTTTAGATATTATACATGTCTTAATTGAACTGTAATTTGAAACTGATCAACCAAAATAACGTAATAGTTGAACAAGAATTTCAAAGTTTTCTTCAAAAGTCTATTTCCCGTAGATATGAACTGATCGATACTTGTCGTTATATGACTTTGTGTAGAAATAAACTGATATGGAATCAGAAATAAATTGTTTACTCTTCATATGAAAACAAAACGAATTTTCTGTTATGCTTAAAGAGAGGCGAAATATACCAAAGGGACATTCAAACTCATAAGTCGAAAGTAAATTGACAACGCCATGGCTAAAAAAAAAGACTATCAAACAAACAATAGTACACAAAACACAACATAGAATTTAAAAACTGAGCAACAAGAACCCCACCAAAATATATAAGTTACCAAATATGTTTAGATTTTGAGGCATTATTGTTATTAACTTCCATCATTGTTTGGTATTTTCGAACCTTTTTCAAAAAATTAAAACATAAAAACAATACCACGGCATATTTGTTTGATACATTGTAAACATGTAGATAAACCTTTCTATTAATGTAAAACAACAAAGAAACCATTAAGTTCGAGAAAACTGATGGAGAGAAGGCAGAAACGAGTCACAAATGAAAATCATGCAACAATGACGAGATTGTATAATGATCTATAATGACATGGCAATCTGTAGAAACTTGGACTATGATCATAATTGTAAGTAAATATTTTTTTTTTCGTGATAAAACTGATGGAGACAAGGCAAAAACGAATCGAAAATGAAAATCATGATGAGACGAGATTGTATAATGACATGGCAAACTGTAGAAGAAGCTTGGACTATGATGATAATTGTAAGTTAAATTTATTTTCTTGAGAAATTAAATGGCAAAATAAATCGACCTTTATGGTCGCAAATAAACTCATTATATATACCAGGATTGAAAGCCAGATTTCGTATACAAAAGACTCATCAGTGACGCTGGAATCGAAAAAGTTAAAAAGTCGAAATAAAATACGAAGTTGAGGAGCATTTAAGACGAAAATTCTTAAAAGTTTTGCCAAATACTTTTAATGTAATCTCACGCTTACATGACTACTGCAAACATTTCCGTTAAGAATCGAATAAGAATATCTTTTTCACCGGAAACATAAAACCCAAATCAGGCAACGTCTTCATCTAAAAGTCGTGTCAAAGAAAACATGTACAATGATAAAAAACAACAACTATGAAATCATAATTATGTTTAAAAAGAACGAAAGATACCAAAGGGACATTCAAACTCATAAGTCGAAAATAAACAGACAAAACTATGAAATAATATATACAAAAATTACGAAACTACATATACAAATAGTCAGTATCCATTAAAACAGTCTTGTATCATCAATGGTCATGATGATAGTGAAATAATTCTGAATTTGCTCTTCGTACCGTTTGATTAATTTCTCGAGATAGAAAATGAGACGTTTCCCAACAAAAAGTTAATATTCATTTGTTTCACAAGAGTAGTAGCAACATACAGATTTGCTTAATTTCACACATTATAATTGAAACGTGTATGAAATATCATTGATGGTGATATTGGTGAATAATTTACTGTCCAAGTTGATGGAAATTCATCGAAATTGTTTGTATAAAATTGTATTAAAAGGAAAAGGACATTTGTTTTGAAAAAGTGATGAAATAAAGGAAAATGAAATTTCGAAACCCTATGCGTTTGTGTGTGAGGGGGCATGGAATATATTAATATTTTGTACAAAGTGGTCGAAAGCGATAAAACAAAAAAAGGAAACGTTATCAGTTTGAATTCATCAAAAGAACTTGCAGCTGTGCTCAATATTTATTATATTAATCATAATGGGATACATGCGAATTCGAAACTGAGAAGAAAACTTAGAGATTGCAGTACATTTTTTTTAATGTATTTGCACTGTTACAAGCATTTCATCCAATAATCTGTTTAATTGGACGATAAATATCTTGATCATTAAACTAATCATTTATATTACCTTATGCAATTCTCAACTGATCCAATTATTTTTGAGTTGCAAATTACTCGATTTTGAAAGCAACAAAGCATTTTAGAAAGTTCTAATAGCTACTAAAAGTGCAATTTACCAGTTCAAATAAATTAAATCCATGGGTTTATATCTTCATGCAAGCGACACTGCATTATTATAAATAAAAGTTCATATTAACTGTATGATCGAGTATTTTTTACTTTGATGTTGATTGGACACAAGGGTAAACTGAAGAAAAAGATTGAGTATTTTTACTTTGATATTGGTTTGACCTCCAAAGGTTAACTGGACAACAGTATGACCCATGCTAAATCGAGGCAAGCGTTTGGCTCTACGGGATGTATAAATACGTAACCACATCCGGTCAAAATGGAAACGTTAAATCCGAAGTCTAGTGAAGGGATAGTGCCATGATATCTGCTCGTTAAAGAATCCTTGTTAAAACTTTATAAATAAATAAATAAAATAAATAAATAATCTTTATTTCAAGAGGATAATCCCATTAGTTAAAACTAATCTTCATGAGAGTCCTCAAAATAATAATAACATATTTATAAGTTCATACAATATTATAATGACATATTATACACGATATACAATCGTATCTAGATAATAATGAAAAGGCATATTAATTTGCAAAAATGATGAAATATTTGTAACATTTTGTTTTAAAAGAAACAAGTGTATTACTCATTTTTATTTCATTTGGTAAACTGTTCCATATTTGAGAACCAGAGTATGTAAATGTTTTCTGCAAAAAGTTTGTTTTTGGCTTTTGAAGATTTAATAGTTTTACATCAGCTGAACGTAAATTATAATTTTGATTACCAATAAAATGAAAGTTTTCTTGTAAATAGTTAGGAACCATATCATTTAACGATTTAAATACAAGTATTGCCTTTTGATATTGAATGCGTTTTTCCACATTTAACCAGTTTAAACTTTTAAACAATAAACTGGAGGATGTCATTATGTCAGCTTCTACTATAACCCTAGCAGATTTCTTTAATAACTTATTAAGTTTATTTATTCCACTTTCATAACAACTTCCCCATATATTGCAACAAGAATCAAACAATGGCAGAATATAAGCATTAAAATAAATAATACGTATATGCATAGGTAAATATTTTCTTATCTTTTGTAATAAGTTGATTCTATTTGATATTGTACATGACATTTTATCTATTTGCTCATTCCAATTTAGGTTCTTGTCTATATATAAACTAAGAAGTTTTTCAAAATCTACATTATCTATTTGTTCATCTGAAATATTTATATCTAAACTGTTCCCAGTTGAATAAAGCCTCTGTTTTGAACCAATAATCATTGATTTACATTTTTTGGCATTTAGTTTCATACAATTTTGCGAACACCAGTTTTCAATTACATAAATATCATTTTGAAGGTAAGCAGTTAACTGAAGTATATCATTACCTTTCCTATGTAATGTAGAATCATTTGCATATAAATTTATTAATGAATTTTCTAAGTTCAGTGGTAAATCATTGATATATAAAATAAATAACAGAGGGTCAAGGATAGAGCATTGTGGTACACCAGTTTTTATGCATTTAGTATTAGACATGACATTATTGACCTTAACTTGTTGACTTCGTTCAAACAAGTATGACTTAAACCAGTCTAGTGTACAGTTGGAAACATTATAATATTCAAGTTTTTTTAATAAAATTATATGATTAACCAGATCAAAAGCTTTCCTTAAATCTAAATATATAACTCCGTTTATTTCTCCATTGTCTATATTTGTTAACCATTCATCTACTAATTTAGTAAGCGCAGTAGTGCACGAATGTTTAGGTCTGAAACCTGACTGTGTAGTATTAAGAAGTTCATTACCATTTGAATATATATACAAACTATTAGCTATATGTCGTTCTATGATTTTGGAGAGACAAGGCAAAACTGCTATTGGTCTATAATTATCAGGATTACAAGCATCGCCACTTTTAAAAATTGGGCAAACTCTTGCAGTTTTAAAAAATACTTGGAAATTTACCACATTTGATGCTTAGATTAAATGAATATGATAAAGCTGGTGCAATGACATCGCTGCACATACTCAAAATATTTGGTCCAACTTCATCTAATCCAGTTGCTTTAGACTTGTCAAGTTTTTTTTAAATACATTTTTACATCTAAAATACTCATTTCTGGTATAATGAATTTTTCACTACCTCTTTGTAACTATGATTTCACAAATTTTTTGAGTACATCGAAAATTAGACCTTCATCATTATTACATAATTGTTATCAACTATACCTTCAGCAATATTTGTAAAATGCACATTAAATGTATTTGCTATATTTTTATGTAATTTTTTGGGATTTAAACTTTTGACATACTTCCAAATAGTTTTACTATCTTTACAATTTGAAATAGCATTTTGGAAGTAATTTTCTTTGCCTTTTCTACTAAAAATGTAACCTTATTACGCCAAATTTGATAATTATATATATCTCCAATTCTATGAAAATAAACTCTTTGGTGTCTAGCATTTTTTATGTCAGAAGTCCACCACTCTGGTTGTTGAGTATTTTTCTCTTTTAATTTTCGAAGGAGCATGCTTGTCTAGGGTGCTCAGAAATAGATCATACAGTTGTCGGAAATCAAAAATGGAAGGACTGTATTAATTTGTATGGTTTACAACAAATTGTACATAAACCAACAAGAGTAACAGATAAATGTGTAACTACCATAGACCATATTTATACTACCGATGTAGACCATAATTTAGAAGTAAATGTGCCTAGTTATGCTGTCAGTGATCATTATCCTGTTTGCGTAACAAGAAATCTTAACCCAAAAATATCAAAAATGGAGCATTTATCCATAGAATTTAGATTATTATTATATGAGGCCCGTAGATGGTATGTTGCAAGGAAAACTTCTGCACCTGTCTTCATACCTTGCCATAGTACCGTAGTGTCAATCGTTACTCAATGATGTCATCTACATTGAATTGAAATTTTCAATTTCACCATATGGGCGATTTATAGAATAATTTGATAGAAACATAATACCAAAATTAACCAACCTTAATATTGATGACAACAATTAAAAAAAGAATGATTGATTGTTGATTGTTTTACGCTGCATCAGCACCAAAAGGCTATATCGCGGCGAATTATTAAAAAAACGATAAAAACAATGAAACCGTGTTCTGCACGGCTATGAACTTCATCACAAATTATTATATATTTGGGACGATAAACACTTAACAATGTATCCAATAGCTGGTTCTGCAAAGTGGTCGACCGGATTGAAAGGAGGAAAACTTGAACTGGAACTAGATAAACAGGGTATGCTGTATAAATGAAGAACTTTCGTCTAGCATAGTTCACCCATCGAACCACTCGCAGAGTTGATGCAAAGGTATTTTAATGTGCAGAGAGCTTGGTCGTCTTCATACAGAAGATTTTAGACTTAACATACGCATTCCGACAGGACGTGGCTGCGTATTTATACTTCCAAAACAGCCAAACGGGTGTTCTCTAAACCCGGGTTAACTGCCAGGCAAGAGAACGGTTTTGTCGTCTTTACTTAAAATAAAGAAGTAGATACTCAATAAAAGATTAAATAAGTTGACCAGAAGGTTATTTTTCTTGACAGGTTTAGCACATTTGACTTAAGAATAAGAATCAAATAAAAGCAAGCTGACCTATCTACGATTAAAGACTAATAGTTCATCTCACATTTCATCATGTATTTACTTCTCTTTTCTAGTTAGTACGTTAAAATTGAGTCACTTCAGATGAAATTATGTCTGATGATTCTCTTCTTCACACAAGTCCATTAATGTAGTTAGAACCTTGGAAATTTATTGGTCTGGCAGGATTGTTCGAAAACATATAATATCAAATATTAAGAACTAAAGTGTCAAACACTTGACAATACATGTTATTCTGTCATTTGTTAGGATAGCCTAGAATGTGTTTTATCAATAATGATTTACTTTAAAAACTGCTGACTAAATAATTTTGCATGCGTTTTGAATGAACATTTTAGTGTGTCTGTTTTATTTGTTGTGTAGTTTGCGTTAATTTACGCAATGTAATTGTTCCATGAATTTCTTCTGGAAAAACTTTCAAAAACGCTCGATGTAAAAAAAATAGTAAAATCGAATAGAAAAAACTTTTCGGTTTCTTGATTTTTACAAAATATGCATAGTCTTTCTTTTGCACTTTCGTTCGAGTATCTTCCAGTTTCCACTCTTAATGGTAAAATTCCACTTCTAAATTGGACTAAGTGTGACCACTCAGTTTTACTCAAGTTCCAATTAACGTAATTTTCAGTTTCAAAGACTGTTTTAAAGTTCCTATACGTCCGTAGTTTCGAAACGTTTTGGACGGAATTCCTTCAGATATCTGAATAAAAGCGAAAAATGTTAGTTTCAACCAATAACAAGCCGACCTCTGATTTGAATTCGTAAAAATGTCCTAATTTAAGCTGGTATAATATGTCCTTAACTTCACTACACCAATTACTTTTACAACGATCATAGTCAATATTGAATGCTAGTTTGGTGATGCGACTGCTGTCAGATCGAATAAATCTATTCCAGGATCTCACTATATTGATCCAACGCCGATACTGACTCGGGATCAAACCGATATCTCCGTGTATATCAAGGATAGGAGCAAATCTGTGTACTCCTAAATAGTAGCGAATAGCTAGGTTCTGAATATTGTCTATTGACTGATATTTTCGGTATCCCCATACACCAGACGAATAATCAAGTATAGGAACAATACAAGAGTTAAACAATTTTTCATATGATTTATATCCAAAGTCTTTAATATTATGGATTTTAGAAATAATATTCACAAGTGCTCGTCCGCCACTTTTCGCAAATAATTTCCACATTCGACAAAAAACTGCCGTTGTAGCTAAATGTTACACCTAAGTACTTGTACTGGTTAACCACTTTCAACTGATTCCTACCCATGGTGAAATTAAACTCTGTTTGAATGGATTTTCCTTTTCTAAAATGAATACATTTCAGTATTAATCAATACTCGCCATTGGTGAAGTTTATCCAACATACATTGAAGATCCAATTCCGGTTTTGCTAATATAGCTATGTCATCCGCAAACAAAAAACCGACAATTTCCTAGCTGTTATCTAAATCTATTCCTATGTTTAGATTGTTCAATTCCTTTACTAGATCATTGATAAATATTGAAAAAAGTGTCGGTGATAAATTGTCCCCCTGTTTCTCTCCGGATTTACAGTTAAACCAGCTTGTAAGTTTGCCATTTAATCGAACACAGGATTCAGAATTCTGATAAATGCTTTTCACATAGTTGTACAGTTTGCCATCAATGTTGTGTAGTTTATACAGCATCATATCCCTGTCTATGAAGTCAAAACATTTTCATAGATCAATAAACGCTACAAAAAGAGACTTATTATTTCGGACAATACTATTCAGTGTGTAAATGTGATCCTCAAAAGATCGATTTTTTCTGAAACCGTTCTCTTCGGCTGCGAGTTTATCCTGATTGTCTAAGTAATACGTAATTCGCTTATTAATGAAAGCACTATACAATTTACTTATACACGATAGCAGACTAACACCTCTGTAGTTCATTGGCAGCCGTTCATCTGAAGAAGTATCCTTTAGTATAGGACAAATAACAGCTTTCCTCACTATTGATGGTATAAGGCTAGTGTCTAAAATGAGCTGAAACAGCTGTAATAATGTCTCAATCACTATAGGGAATTTCATAACACTGTATGGAATTTCATCGAAACCACTCGCAGACTTTGATTTGGCGTGCATAACGATATTGTCATATTTCATCTAAAGTAATGTTACGGTTAAAATATTCATTCGGAACAAATAGCGGGTCATCCATATTAGTATCTTATTGATAATTGTGAGACTTTGCACGATCGTAATGTTCATCATCAAACTCGTCACTGTTGCTTCCGTTGTATAAATTTTCAAAGTCTATTTGCCACTTATCCAACACTACCTGTTTATCTTTTACAATATTAACCATTTCATCGACATGTATAGACTTTGAATTTCTCGGACCAAGGTTGGGAATTTTGTCCAAAAGTCATTCGGATTCTTCGTAGTCATTGATTCAATATCTACAGTTTTCATTCTCCTATAAGTTTTCATTCTCCTATATGCTCGCTCGGTTCGCTGCAATGTTTTATCGAAAATATCTCGTGCTTGTATGTAGTTGTTCCGTAATGCCGCTCTAATAATACGATTTATACCTTTCTATCGAGTAAATTCTTTCTCCTTAGTTGTCATTTTGTTCAAGAGGTCCATTAAATAGTCATTCCAATACGGTTTTTTTTCTGCTTGAAACGTTTTTTTGAGCTGTTCAACTCGACTTTCGGAATCTTGTCGGTCATTTCAGAAAAATTAATTGAGCACAATTCAGTGTAAATTTTATCAACATTGTCCCGAGTTTCTCTGCAACGTTCGATCTGTTCTATTAAATTCAGTAAGGCAGTACGTTTAATTGTATGTTATATCGATTATTTAATCTGATTTTTGTTTGATTGTATGTAGTATCGATATTGTGTTCTAGAGTTTTTTTGGTTGTCTGTAATATCTATATTGCATTCTGAGTTATTTTATTACATAGGTAATATCAAAGTTATAATCAGTTGAAATGCAACAAGTGTTTTGTTTAATTAGCATTATACCGACCTACTTGAAGTAAGTATATCTTATGGCTTTATGGTAATATCATTTATCTAACAGCTAAACGTTTGTTTTAATGAAGTACAAGGGTGACTTGGGTAACATGGACTTCTTCCATCCGGTATTTAAACCCAGAGGAAGGTTGGTGCTGCGTTGATTTGGCGGTGAGGATGTATAAGCTGCGTACCGTCAAAAATGGAAATTAAACCCAAAATCGTTTTGGAAGAGTGTCAAACTCTCGATATATTAAAAATCACTTGCATCAAGCCTTTAAAGGGACATAAGGTTGTCTGTTGTGATTCATTTCTGTAACATCCCTCTTTTTTCAGTGGCAGCTCAAATGTACTGCTCTAATCCCGGTCATACTTCTTTGCAGAACTTATCTGTTGGATTTAATTTTAATTTGTTGAAATATTTCCGATCGGACGGTTAATTTCACGACCATTGAATTACCCTAAGCCTTGAAGATTTGTATATAGTATAGCATTCATAGTTCATTGAAAAACATGTTTTTTCTGAGTAACAAGATTAAATTTCACGCCTTCAAATGCATCGTTATTTTTATTTATTGACTCTATGAAAAATTTAAAGCGCTTGAGTATCCGGAATTCTCTGTATAAAAAATATAATTAGAAATTAGAAAAAAAATTGACATGTTAGCGCCTTACATGTTTTTATCTGAAGTTGAGATATTGACACAGTTTCATTAAGAGTTGGAATTCGTGCATTCAGAGTGGTACTTTGATTGAAGTAATGAACATCTATTTACTGATAAAACATTTTTGAATTTCCAAAATTTTACAGAGAGTGAACAAGAAACTGGTAAAGTTAAATGGTTTGATCTGGTGAACTGGTTAGTTCTAGTGCATTTAAATGAGCAAAGACTAAGCCATGAATCAAACGTTTAATGTCTGCTTTTCTTGTACTTTTAAAACGTTCATTACTATTGGTTTTCAAATAATATTGCTGAAAAACAAATATATAACATTAATTGTACATTATTGGAAACTGGATGACAAAAACCAAATGAAACCCCACTCGCTCACCTGTCAATTTAGCATAACATTTGTACAATGAAATGGGAATATTTCAAATACTTTCCAGAAAAAAAAACACAAACAAATTATATAATCCGTCAAAGGCAATAACTCCTATAAGAGATTTAAAATAACTGTCGGAGTCCGAGTACGAGCAAGACTACAAATCATACAGGTAACCTATAGGGGTGATCTCAAATTAATTTGTACCTTAATTAATTTTACCGTGTTCCATCTTTGCGTTGAAATGTTATAGGACAAAACCATTCATCAAATTGATTTTTTTTACTGAAGGGTTGAAGATTGCGCTTTTTCATTTACTCTTTCTGTCAGGATCTGCTTACCCTTCCGGAGCACCTGAGATCACCCCCAGTTTGTGGTGGGGTTCGTGTTGTTCAGTCTCCAGTTTTCTATGTTGTGTTTTGTGTACTGTTGTTTGTCTGTTGGTCTTTTTCTTTTTTCGTTTTTAGCCATGACATTGTCAGTTTATTTTTTTACTTATGAGTTTAAATATCCCTTTGGTATCTTACGCTTCTCTTTTTTAACAGATTTGTTTAGAATTTTAAGATTTTCACAAGAATCTTTTGCTCCTGTTATATGATCACTTACATCGGTGTACATTCTCTATTCTATTAAAAAAAACATTTTCTAAGTTAAATGGTCCTCTCCAAACTGATGAACCATTTAAAGGGAATTGAATAAAACTATTGTAAGTAAACCTTCATTGTAAGTCATTCCAATCATCCTCCCTGTCAAGTTAGCTAGCAATTGTTTGTCTGATTTTAGAAGTGTACAATTAAGTACAGCTCTTTATAAGAACCAGGCAGAGTGTGATATATGAGGGTTTCAGATTTTTCTATAAATTGCCTGGTAGAAGCAGTAATTGAATATCGCTCAAAAAGTAAAATTTAAGTGGGACATTATGAGTGGTTGCCATGGTAACGGACACTCTAATTTTTGGTAGTTAAGCGTGGCAAAATCTTTTAAAATTCAGCTAAATCACTACAATTCAGAGCCTGATTATGAATAGAAACAAACTTTTTTCAGAAATTTTCTATATAACATTGATATAACTTGGTTTAAGCTTCACTTTAGTTAAGATTGCAGTTCAACCAAATTTGTAGATTTTTTTTTTAAGTTTACCAAAAAATGCATATTTTCAACTTTTCTGAATCGTGGATTTTTGTTAAATTATAAAATTTTCTCGTGTGTTTTTCTGAAAAGTGCAAATGTGTACAGTATAGTTAGTATTGTAGTAACTTAGTTTGAATACTACTTTACCAAAATAAATAGACAAATGCGTGGGACTCTCTTTAATTTTATCACCATAGCAACCTATTTTTTCCTTGGAAACGGAGTTATTATTTGTGGAATTCTGCAGTATAAGGAATTAAATGTCCTTATTTGTTTCCAAACCTTTAAAAAAATACATAGAAGCATATATACTCTAACTCTAAGTTACCATCGTTAAGTATTGTTAACAACAGTTACCATGGAAACAAATATCACCCATAACAACATCAATTCAAAAGATATATCAATGGAATTTTATGTAAAAAAATACATATGTAAATGATGTTGAATTTTGTACTGGGAATACAACTGCATGTTATGCTTTGTTTCATTCACAGTCCTGTCTGTGCTTTTTGAGAAGGTTCAACAAAATTGAATATATACAATGAGGCATTGAGGGGGGGGGGGGGGGGTATTTTTTTAAATCTTTCATAGATCCTTATAAGGAAAATTGCTACAACGTTTAGTCAGGTTTTGTTCAGAGTTTTCAATCTGATAATCAATTCATGAAAAGTTACTAACAGATGATGGACTTCATGGGGATTGCAATAGCCCATTCTAGCTTTAGGCAAGGTCCATATGTTTATTGAAAGTATTGCTCTGGCATTAAAATGTCCTTTACCAGTTTAATAAATTAAGAAATTTTGGCAAAATTATCAATTTCCTAGGTCAATAACTCTCACAAATTTAATCCCATCAGCAAGAAACTTAAACTTGAAATTTCACTTATGATTATAAGCTTACAAACCAAAAATAGAAACATTTGGTCAAAGCATTTCCATACTGAAACTGAAGTGTTATGGACAGACGAATGGACAGACAGAC
Organism: Mytilus californianus; assembly: GCF_021869535.1. NCBI lineage: Eukaryota > Metazoa > Mollusca > Bivalvia > Mytilida > Mytilidae > Mytilus > Mytilus californianus. Next base: position 28,958,700 of record NW_026262679.1, read on the forward strand.
CAAGTGAAAACCTATAAAGTCGGTGGTGACGAAAAAAACCCCCAAAAATGAAAAGTCAATTGGGCACGGTAGATATCAGAAGCCCAGTCATGGACTTCTGTTGATATCTATTAACATATCATAAACAACTCGTGTGTTGTAATACTATTCCGCAATTGCGCTTATCTCGGAATTCCGAGATAAACGAAGAGCTAAATCTGCTTAGTTGGAATTGCGCTTATCCTTGAAAAATAATTACGCTATAATGGGCAAAATTATACCAAACAAATAAATTGTATTAATTATGCATTATTCATAGCAATGCACCGTATAATTTCATGGTTCCGGCAGCATTAGATTTTTGTTAAGGGGAAGGATGGGGGTTTAGCTGAAGCACACATTTAATCCCTCTGAAATTTTCACTTACCTGTTGTTTGCGTTGTGAAAGAAAAACGTACATAGCAAGATTCTTAAATCAGATATAATCCAGTGCTGCCCCGCCCCTTCTATACAGCAGTATATATCATAGTTGCCAAGTGACATGATATTCGCGTGTAATACACGCTTTTTCAACGGTTTACACGCGAGGATTTTGTCACATGGTGTGTACACGCTTTTCACCACTTTACACGCAATTACACGCTTTTTCGTTGTTTTGATTTTTTGGTCGTTAGTGATATCGCGATTCTCGGGTTTTTTCATTAATACACGATAAATACCGAAAATTCCGAAGTAATTGTTTAGACGCCATTGTTTTTTTTTCTATCATGATGGACGAACAGCAAAGGCTCTTAAAGGTAAGTAGTTTGTGATTAGTTTTTACGATTTTGTGACAATCTTTCTTTCAAATTCACTTAGGGGAAATGTCCACAGAAAGAGGTCGCTTTCAGGGCATGTACCGTCGTCTAGAGAGCCGATTGCTAAGCGAAAACGATGTGTACGTACCAAGTCCAAGATTCAAGATTTATAAATGAAACAGTTCGAGTTTAAATGATCGAGGGACGAGTAACGTATTGTGACCCTATGTTGCAATCATAACAATGCATGTGAGTTGGGAACTACAATGTAGCTATTTGATTAAACATTTAACATATCAAATTATAAAATATTTTTTTCTTTTTCTGTTTCAAATCAAGCCAACAGATTTCCACAGGCCATAGGGGATGGAAATATCACGGAACTGTTGGATCAGTTCTCATAGTACCAGCTGTCTTCTGATGAACTACCCAGTTTGACCAGGCAATAGCAACATATATAGTTTGTTGGGAGCAATGGCAGAGATTAAAGATGACATTTAACGTTATGACACTCTTTCAAAGCTTGATAAAGCTATTTTAGTTCAGCCAAATATCAATTCTGACTGTGAGAGAACATTTTCAATTATAAAGAAATTAACACTGAATTCTGATCAGAACTTGACAATGATATATTGTGTGCCTTGTTATAAAGTAAAAGTAACCAAACTGGCAGTTGTTTTGAATATGTGCCTAGTGGTGTTGCTTTAAAAGCAGCAAAACAGACCACTGTTGAATACAATAAAAGTTTACAGTTGAATATTGTTTCTTATATTTAATAACAAATTTGTATAATGTGAAATTATGAACATTGTTCACATTAAAAAGTTCGCATCTACGTCACGCGTTTTCACACGCTTTTTGACATGTCATGTCATGTCATGACATGATTTCTCATTGTCAGAGGTATATATAAAGTTTGAATATTTAGGTGTAGTTGGCTCAAGATGGATTTTGGAAATAATTGGATGATTATTTTCATACTGTTTCAGTTTTTTTATGTTCATTATAATATAAAGAAACAAAATAAATAAATATACATTTACAAGTGGTAATAAAATTTGAAAATTCAGAATTTTATGCCATTTTAAGGGCCTTTTCCCTCTCAATTTTGGACAGGATATGACATTGAAGAATGTATAAGAGCAAAATGCAGTTATATGACTGTTCACATGAATCAAATGAATCATTTTTGAAAAATAAATGTGTAAAAATTATTTGATTACTAAAAATTCTCTTTTTCGTTGATTTGTTTGTCAATTTGTAAATTAAGAATAAACGTTCACTCTTTAAAAATCGAGATCAAACCATATAGATAGATATCAGCGTCTTTGTTTAAATTGCCCACTTGGTTAAGTTTAGGATGGGCTTCATTTTTTCTTACAATGCTCACTTTATGATATCAAAAGAGAAGATATTTTTCAATACATTTCTAAAATTTGTTATAATTTTAAAAACTTAAATAAATCTTCCAAATTTTTATGGCTCATGACACAAGAAAATGTATCTCTTATGGAAAAAAATGGGCTGTTATATTGGAGAGTGTTTTGAATTAAGGAGATCAGGTATGAATATTGATACTAAGTCTAGTAAATTATTTGAGAATGAATGCATATAATGTAATTTTATTATTTCATTGTGCATTCACAATATATATTGTTGTTGGCTCTGGTTCTGACCAATGCTAATATACTAAATATACATTTACATGTACACTGTGATGTTTATTGTTGTAATTATCAATTATGACAATCAATTGTAACTGAGTTTATCCCCTTTATGGGCGGTCTTTAAAAACACCGCAAAGGACCTCTTTTGTGCACAAAGGAGGACAATGTAGCACAAAGGACCACAAAGGAGTTTAATAAGAGCACAAAGGACTTTTAATTGTGTTTATAATGGGGGAAAAAGTCATTTCATACGAAAAAAATATTTATTTTTATTAAAAACTAGCGTTAAATCGCTAAATTGAAGATTTACGAAACCGTGTTCAAAAATCGGTACGGATATGCATAAGATTACGGCATTTTTTAGATTATCAATTATCGAAGATTTTATTATACATATATATTTTAAAATATTGCAAAACATGAACTTAAAAATAAATGCTTGATATTAAACAGAAAAAAAAAAGTTGTTTGTCAAAATTTCAATTCCACAAATAATAACTAATTGTATAATGAGGACTTCATTGCGCTTGGCATTAACATAGAGGAATTCTTTACAATTTATTATCAGTGTTAATAAAGCAGTCTTTAAAAACAAGGAAACTATTTCAGATACAACTATTTGTTCTTAATATTTGAAAATAAAACAAAATGAAACTTCAGAAGTATGCAAAATTAATATAGATCACACAAGAGGTGATCAAAGACATCGTTTATTGATGTAAAAAGGGGAAAGTAGAAACCAATGTACTCAAAAGTTTATAAGAAATATAGAATGAGAAAGTTCTTTTATAGAACAAAAATGCATTTTTAATTGCGACGGTTAAAATTTCTTACTTTGTTGTTTATTTATGTGTGAAATATGTTAAAACACAAATAGCAGAATGTAAATTTCATAAACTTCTCGTTAAAAGAACCATTTTTTTTTACCCAATTTTCATTTCAAATTGTAATTTTTCATTTATCAGGCTACTAAAATAACAAAATTTAGATGATGGTTGTATGTCAACGACACAAATAACCAAAAGACAGTATGAACAGTCCATGTTTTATTGCGTCGTGTGTATACTTTTCGTTTCTCATAGCAATTTAAGATTCGTTAAGTAAGACAATTTCGGTAGATATTTTGTTTTTGTAAAGAATAAAACAAAGTGCATATTGACGTTTTTAAAATACGGATTATAAAATTCCTGTCAATTTCATAGCCTAAGAATTGCCATACTGATTCTTTTTCCTCTTGTCAAACATTTTCCTCGTAAACCTGATAGATTCATAAAGTAAGAAAAATTTGCTAGATACTTTGTTTTTGTCCAGAATAAATGTTGATAAAAAAAGTGTTTATTGATATTTCTGAACTACTGATTATTTAATTACTATGTATAAATTCAAAAACATATGCTATGACATAAACCGGATATAAACGATCCGGTACCAGTGATTACACCAAGTCGTACATAATAGAAATCGCAATTTTCATGATTTTCAAAATAAGTTGTTGACATTTTTCTACAGAAATTACATTATTTCCTTGCAAAAAAGCTAATTGCGGGTCCTTTGTGCTCTTATTACACTCCTTTGTGGTCCTTTGTGCTACATTGTGCTCCTTTGTGAACAAAGGAGGTCCTTTGCGGTGTTTTTAGAGACCCCTTTATGGGCCCTGTAATTTGGGAAATAAAAATATTCTATTATATTCTATTCTATTCTAATTATCTATATAAATCATATTTGTTTTTTTATAAATTGTTTTGTTATAAAGTAGACAGTTAGTTTTCTCAATTGAATTGTTTATATTTTTCGTGTCGGGTCCTTTTATAGATGTTTGAGCAAAATTCACTTACTACTTCTACCAGGCAATTTATAGAAAAAAATTGGAACCCTCATATATCACATGTATATTGCACTCTGCCTGGTTCTTATAAAGAGCTGTACTTAAGTCTGACGGAGAACCAAACGACGCTTCTTTTTTCAAATACACAAATTCAGTTCGACAGTAGCCTTTTTAAATTTGTTTATTGACAAATCAGTTGAAAGAGTATCCTATGTTAGCTTTTCTTCAAACAATTTTAGAAAGAAAAAATAAAATTGAGCCCAAACGATACAAACGGTGACTGACGCAAAATGATGACTAACTTCACCCATTACGTAGATCAAAATGATAAAGAAAAGGAAGAAGCTGTTTTGTTATAAATTTTTCATATGTTTCATGGTTCTTCCGAACCAATTTCATCAAAGGTTCCTTTTTCCTTTTTTTGACAGGGTTTTTCTTTTGTTGCAGATTTGCAGGAGCATTGATGTTATCTGCAGGAGCAATGATGTTATCTGCAGGAACATTGATGTTATCTGATATTGGAATTTCTGTAACGTATGCAATGAAATCTGCATGGTGAGGCCCATTATCCACTTTGCAAGTTCATGTTCCACTACTGCTCTCACAGGAATAGGTACATTTCATCTTTCTTTGTCTTGATGATATTCTATGAGCTTCTTTTTCATTTTTTGACTTTCAGAAGTTCTTTCCAATCAAAAAAAAAGAAAATTACTTTCAGCAGAAAACAGTTATCACAACATAACACAACACACCACAACACAACACAACGCACAAACATAAAAACACCCCTCAACATAAATAAAGGAAAATAACAAGAATTTTTAACATGCTCAAATGTGAATAAAACATAAAGGGGAAATTTTCTATAATAGCAAAAATATCTGATAAGCTATTTTCATGTTAAAAGGATGTACTTATCACTTAACCAAAACAAATATGCCGAAAGAATTAAAAGGAACAGAGATAGCTGTTAATATAACCACCTAAAAAATCAGAAAAGATTCAGGAAAATGAATATATACTAACTCTAAAGAAACATTGTTGAACTTTTCTTGTTGAGTAACCAAAAGTTCGCCAAGTTTCGTCTGCAGACGAATTTTCAATTGTTTTACTGCTGATGTCATATAAAGATGTTTTTCTTCTTCTGATAATTCTAGTTGGTTGGACCGCAACTCTGATACAATTTTATCCCAAGCACATGGGGTAACTGGTATGCCTTCAATAGACAAATGGTTTCGTCGACTCATATGGGGACAGCTTTCCTGAACTTTCTTTTCATAACGACTGAAAAAAATTTGTATGACGTTTAAAAGTTACAATTTTTACAAGCTAACAGGAATGTGTGCGATGAAAGAAGCAAAGAAGCAGTGGTACAATATCTCTCTTTCCTCCCCCTTTATTATTATCTTTCTTGCCAATCGTCCTAAGAAGGCGATTTAAACTAATTCAAAATCATACCGGACACTTCTTGTTTTTATGTGATATATATTAAGAAATTTTGAAAAAAAAAAAAATTTCAAGGAATAGATATGTTTTTTTCGAGACAACGGGAGAGACATCTGAAACTATGTTAGATATTTTGAGAGATGTAGGAGTGCAATTCCATCAAAGGTGAGGCCGACCTCATAAACTTTCACCGCTGAGTCGTGCTTTTTGTTCTTTGTCTCTGCTCTTATCCGTCGTACCATTTTCCCTCTACTTTATTTGATGTCAGCGTATCGGCGGTGATGAACGAAATAACGGTTTCTCTGGCAATTTTAAAGAAAAGTACACCCCTTTAATTCGCTGGCCAACATTAGAATAGTGGGGAAGTCTGGAGGGTGCCTGGTATTGATTACCATCCGCGCTAACTGGAATCGACGGAATGACATCAGAAAAATATCGTCCTCAGACAGACCCATAAGAACACTATTTTTCTGGTCACAGACACTTTCATTGTATTCACACACAGGTTGTTATCAAAAATCAATGTAACATAGTTTATTGGAGTCCTCAGAACGATGCCCAACAGTTCAGATACATGCGTCAAATCGGGACAGACGAAAATCTTCCTTTCCCATTGAATATGTATATACTTGGTGATAAATCCAAAACCGCTATCCTGTTGTGACGCCGTACGCCAGACAGCAGATAACCAGAAAGCCGGAACACTTAAAGAGAAAGTGTAGAAAGCTAAACAGAAAGAATACCGAGTTTCCGTTGAACATGTTATTGGCGAGTTGAAATCCTATAAAGTAATGGAAATTCCTTTTAGGCATCCTCGTCACAAATTTAAAGCCATTGTTGAAGTTTGTGGTAGTTTTGTCAATCGCCTAAAACAGCTTCTTAATTAATATTATAATAATTAAAGTACAATTTTTACAATATTTATATTATTTTGAGATCGCCCCAGTCATTAAACCTGTCTTCTTCTGACTCGTATTAGGACTCAGGTCGGAGTCGTACATTTCTTATCGTTTTCATTACAATTTGGACGAGACCATTTCTTTGCGCGCTCAGGTCATCAATTGACTGTGGCAGATTAGGTGAACGTTCGTCAGTAACGCCCACTTATCACGTCGTTCTTGTTATAGACATTTAAACTGTGGGATCGCCAAAGGTTCTCAACGCCTAAATAAAATAATTCGAAAAACTAGCACAAGAATTATCCTTGTGTTTTGATTAATAGTGAATACATGTACTTTGAAAAACATTCTTTACTGGCGTGTTTGTTATGTTTTGATAAACAACTTTTATTTTTTTTTCAGACGTCTAAGCGATTTAACAATTGCGGTTGTCTAATTTTTTCACTTAGTATCTTTTAACTTTTATCTTGTCTAAATTTTTTATTTAGAACGAATGCATTATCAACTTTCAATAGTTGTGCAATTACAAAACATAGACAAAATGTACTTTCGTTCGGTCTTTTTCGTACTTGAAAGATATTGGACAGCAAAAAGCTATTTGGACCAAGCCTTTTGAAATTTGAATTTACTTATGAAATAGGAAACTGAATAGTTAGGTGTATATCGGAAATTGGAACTTTTCTGCTAACTACTATACTCGAAAAACCCTTGGCAGCAAAAACGTATTCATGATTATGCACCGACTATTCTTCCTTTTTTGAGTGTGTGTGTGTTGTTTTTTTTTCTCTCACGCACATACATGAACATTACTTTTTTATATATTTAAATCACCACTGGAAGGTCTCTGACAGACTGAGTGAGCGTAAAATCATTGTTATCGATAGCCGATGACAAACAAGTTAAAGGTAAATGATTCAGTATTATTAACATCATAAGTTTTACGGTTGTCCACACTGTTACGGGAATACTTCTAGTGTAAATATCTATTAGGAGTAGACTGACATGTATGTTGACTGAAAAAAATAAAATGACAAAAATACAGAACTCCAAGAAATATTCCAAACGGAAAGTCCATTATAAAATGGCAAAATCGGAAGCTCAAAACACATCAAACGAATGAAAAACAACTGTCATATTCCTGACTTGGTACGGGCGTTTCCTTATGTAGGAAATGGAGGATTTAACCTGGTTTTTTAGCTAGCTAAACGTCTCACTTGTATGCCAGTCATATGATTGACAACAATGTGTGAGCAAAACAAACAGACATAATAGGTAAAAATGTCAGAAATTGGGGTACAACAGTTCACATGGTGTTATAATCTTAATCACTATAAAAACAAATAAATATTTCAACAAAGAAAAACAAAACGGCATATAGACAAAGTACATAAGCAAAAATGAAAGACAAGAATGATTTGTAGTTCGTGTCCAGCTAATAACTATAGCTATTTACATTTTCTCTCCTTCTACCGTAGTTTACTCATATAAGGCGTCGACTGCTAATTTTGGTCATGTTGACTTAATAGTAGACCTTGTCCTGTTGATAAATTTTGCTGTATACAGTTTCTTTCAATCAACTAAAGTTTCTGCTCAAAACACAAAAACGAGTAAAAATGTGTCTTTCAAGGCAAATATCTCATGAATCAACAGACGAGTTTGGCCAGGTTGACTGATTTGTAGTTCATGTCTTGCTGATATTTTTTTTAACGCATTACAGTTTCTCTCCATCCACTATAGTTTACGCAAAAATTACAGAAAATAGTCAAAAATCGTCATTCAAGGGCATTACTTCAATAATGAGTCAACTGACAATTTCAGTCAGTTTGCCTTAATAGTAGATCTTGTCCTGCTGGTCATTGTTTCCTTATACAGCTTCTCCCTTCCTACTTAAGATTTCCGAAAAATTGAATTTATCTCTTTTATTTTCTGAAATATAACTGATTGAATTCTTTCAAAATATGTGAACATTTGTAAAGAAAGCACATAAAATCGTTGAAAAACATTTTTAAATTTTTTTTAAAAATCATCATTTTCCCCTGATTTTTTTTATTTGATTAGGTAGGTAAATCATGTTTTTAAATAGCCCGATAGATGGTTATTATAGTACACGAAAATACGTCATATCATCTATTTTCATACCTTGAACAGGTATTCCTACAATGAACAAGGCCAAAACTGATTTTTTGAACGCCCCTGAGGTGCATGAAAATATGAATTATCAACTAATAGATATTCAAAATTAGTTTTGTATTAAAAAAACATGTTGCTTCAGTTAGCTTGTTAATGTTGGTAGGTGATTTGTAGCGTACATTTATTTTATAGCTTTGTTCAACTTAAAACTAACAAAATAATAAAAAAGGGGGTTAAATATAAATACAAAACACATTTAATAATCTAATCATCTGGTATAAACCAGCTAATCTGAATCAAGATCGGTCTCTGTTTCAATGTCTATACACGCATTTTCAATAAGAGGGTGCATGTGCTGTCGCCGGGGTGTGTGCGAATTCCTGTATGAGTTTCAGGTTTATATGCTGCATATTTTTGATCCATGTGGACCAACACTCTTTAAATTAAGAAATGTTATCACAATTTAACTTGTTTTATTTTAATTTTTGGTAACGGAATCAACAAATTGACATTTTCGTTACTGTCGCCAAATCTAAAATTAGGTGTTGATCACTAAAAAGTTGCCTCGTTTGTGCATTTCTTTATCCCTCACAGTTACACAGTGTTGACGAATTGGTGATATCTTTCAGGAAAAATAACTTTCATGCGCCAATCTCCCGAAAACGCATGACAGCATACTCCTTAAGGGTTGTCACAAAAAGCAGGTACATGTTCGTTACGCCAACATAAATACGTCGAAATTTTTAACATATATATATATACATGATCAAACTTGAGCTGAAACAGGGTTATAAAATATTGTTGATAAAGTTACTCAAGTCAAGGCAGACATAGTTCTCTGTATTGTAGTTTACGGATTCTGGAAATGTCGGAAGGGACGATATTGGATGTAATTAACTTAGTTATGACATGTTCGTTACTGCTAAAAACTTTTCTCAGTTAAAACTCAGTATATTCCTATCAGCACTGGGTAATTCTTTATGTTATCCTTTCTAGAAAAATACAACGTTTCGATTCGAGAAACTCTAATGGTTTCTTAAATTGAAGGTCTTCAGTATACTTGAAATGTACGTTACTGAAAAATTCGTTACCTAGGATACGAAACAGACTCATGAACGTGATAGCTTTACATAAAAGTATGTGATGCTGGATGACTTGACTGCCGCCATATATTTAAAACGACAAAAGTTTCATTCATTTATAAACTTTTGACAGGAGAAGGATCCACATTTATAAGGTACGTTTACATTTTACATTATCACGCATTTCTTATAATGGAATACACAACTATTAAATATTATATCACTTGTTTACATAACAACCTAAACAATATGGTCATACATTGTAATTGACATGGATGTCTTAAAATGTGTAAATAAATGCATTGTAGTTGTGAAATGTTCGTTATATAGAGTAACGAACTTTTTACAATGTATACACATTGAAATAGTTCTTTAACGTTGTCTTAAGACTACCACTATGTCTATTTATCACTTTCCATTTCATAATTGTATGTCAGTTGAATAAATACAAGCACATAACACATTAATAAAAAGTCCCTCACAGTTACACAGTGTTGACGAATTGGTGATATCTTTCAGTAAAAATAACTTTCATGCGCCAATCTCCCGAAAACGCATGACAGCATACTCCTTAAGGGTTGTCACAAAAAGCAGGTACATGTTCGTTACGCCAACATAAATACGTCGAAATTTTTAACATATATATATATACATGATCAAACTTGAGCTGAAACAGGGTTATAAAATATTGTTGATAAAGTTACTCAAGTCAAGGCAGACATAGTTCTCTGTATTGTAGTTTACGGATTCTGGAAATGTCGGAAGGGACGATATTGGATGTAATTAACTTAGCTATGACATGTTCGTTACTGCTAAAAACTTTTCTCAGTTAAAACTCAGTATATTCCTATCAGCACTGGGTAATTCTTTATGTTATCCTTTCTAGAAAAATACAACGTTTCGATTCGAGAAACTCTAATGGTTTCTTAAATTGAAGGTCTTCAGTATACTTGAAATGTACGTTACTGAAAAATTCGTTACCTAGGATACGAAACAGACTCATGAACGTGATAGCTTTACATAAAAGTATGTGATGCTGGATGACTTGACTGCCGCCATATATTTAAAACGACAAAAGTTTCATTCATTTATAAACTTTTGACAGGAGAAGGATCCACATTTATAAGGTACGTTTACATTTTACATTATCACGCATTTCTTATAATGGAATACACAACTATTAAATATTATATCACTTGTTTACATAACAACCTAAACAATATGGTCATACATTGTAATTGACATGGATGTCTTAAAATGTGTAAATAAATGCATTGTAGTTGTGAAATGTTCGTTATATAGAGTAACGAACTTTTTACAATGTATACACATTGAAATAGTTCTTTAACGTTGTCTTAAGACTACCACTATGTCTATTTATCACTTTCCATTTCATAATTGTATGTCAGTTGAATAAATACAAGCACATAACACATTAATAAAAAGTCCCTCACAGTTACACAGTGTTGACGAATTGGTGATATCTTTCAGTAAAAATAACTTTCATGCGCCAATCTCCCGAAAACGCATGACAGCATACTCCTTAAGGGTTGTCACAAAAAGCAGGTACATGTTCGTTACGCCAACATAAATACGTCGAAATTTTTAACATATATATATATACATGATCAAACTTGAGCTGAAACAGGGTTATAAAATATTGTTGATAAAGTTACTCAAGTCAAGGCAGACATAGTTCTCTGTATTGTAGTTTACGGATTCTGGAAATGTCGGAAGGGACGATATTGGATGTAATTAACTTAGTTATGACATGTTCGTTACTGCTAAAAACTTTTCTCAGTTAAAACTCAGTATATTCCTATCAGCACTGGGTAATTCTTTATGTTATCCTTTCTAGAAAAATACAACGTTTCGATTCGAGAAACTCTAATGGTTTCTTAAATTGAAGGTCTTCAGTATACTTGAAATGTACGTTACTGAAAAATTCGTTACCTAGGATACGAAACAGACTCATGAACGTGATAGCTTTACATAAAAGTATGTGATGCTGGATGACTTGACTGCCGCCATATATTTAAAACGACAAAAGTTTCATTCATTTATAAACTTTTGACAGGAGAAGGATCCACATTTATAAGGTACGTTTACATTTTACATTATCACGCATTTCTTATAATGGAATACACAACTATTAAATATTATATCACTTGTTTACATAACAACCTAAACAATATGGTCATACATTGTAATTGACATGGATGTCTTAAAATGTGTTAATAAATGACATTGTAGTTGTGAAATGTTCGTTATATAGAGTAACGAACTTTTTACAATGTATACACATTGAAATAGTTCTTTAACGTTGTCTTAAGACTACCACTATGTCTATTTATCACTTTCCATTTCATAATTGTATGTCAGTTGAATAAATACAAGCACATAACACATTAATAAAAAGTCGAATCCTTGAAGAAATTACTAATGTGATGACAGTACTACATTTCCTTTCGTCACGTTTTAGTTTTTGCATTCAAAATGTAGAATTCCCACGTATGTAGTGGTAACGTACATTTCTTCTCTAGTAACGAACATTTCAAAATAATTTTTAGCTTATCTTTTATAAAATTTTGTATCCAAAAATAAATGCTTACTAAAAAAAATATTTATTAAGACTTCAACGACTTTCCGTGGAAGCTTTCGATATATCATTGTACCCGTATCTAAATACAGTTATCTTTCATTTACAGAAATGGTCAAATCGAGGGCCCAGATTCAGAGAGAATACAGACAGCGCCTGAAAGAAAAAAACAATGAAGCTTATCTTCAAAAGGAAAGGGAGAAACGGAAACAAAATTATGAACCTAGTAGTCAATTATCTCGAAGAAAGAGGAGACAAAGAAACGAATATAACAGAGATTACCTAAAACATTATAGAGCAAGAAAAAAAGAGGTATTAGAATTAATCCATGCCAATAACCAGCAGATTGAACCCTCCACAAGTGGATATGAAAGTGGAACATCGTCTGTCATTCCTACTGAAAACCGACTACTGGTCCAAATGAGATTCCAGAAGAAAGCCAATGGTCCGAAAATGAGAATAAGCAAAGAATTAACTAAAATAAAGGCCGAAATGAAAAGTCTACAAGCCAAGCATGAAAATTTAAAGAGGAAGTACAGAACAACTGCGCGCTCTTTGCAACGAGTGAAACGAAAAAAAGTTGACAAAAACACAAGTACACCAAGATCCAAAACTGAACAGCAACTCGATGAAATGAACTTATCAGCTGAACAGAGAAGCAGTGTCAGAAAAGAACTACTTTTTGTTATACAATTTGTAATGAAATTAGATCAGCAGGAGAGGGAACATCGACTCAGGCAAGAATGAGAACTAGGATAGTACGAAACATTGTCTCCGGCAAAACCATGAAAAAGTACAGGATGATTAAGACACTAGCACAAAGAACAGGACTCAGTAGAAATAAACTAGCAAAAGTAGCAACTAAAGACATCAATATCAAAAGGTTATACCGAATCCGAGAGATGGGAAAGCAAAAATACAATGTAACAAGATTTCTAGAGAGGGATGAGAACTCTAGAGTTATGCCAGGAAAGGCAGACTATGTTAAAACAGATGATAAGAAAGTTCAGAAAAGAATCTTGACAGACTACCTTTCAAACTTGTACCATAAATTTATGATGGAGTATCCCACAGTGAAGCTGTCATTTACCACCTTTACACGACTTCGTCCAAAGAATATTCTTCTGACATCATTTATAAGAAGGGACACATGTTTATGTACCAAACACCAAAACATGTCATTTACATTAAAAGCTGTAAAACGATTAGGTATAGACGTTTCTTTGAATGCAGAAAAAGAAGTTGAAAAGCAACAAGAAATTATACAAGACATGACAAATACAGAGGCCAGTGATGTGGTATTTAGTCAGTGGAAAAGAGTTCAAGTAGAAGAAAAGGGCAGAACAAAAATGACAATGAAAGTTGTAGACAGCACAGTTGACAAAAGTGGATTTATAGCTCATGTCGAAAAACAGATGAACGAATTCAAAGATCATGTAACAAGAATACAAACACAATATGCACAAATGAAAGCATTGAAGATAAATCTACCAAAAAATCATTGCATTGTACATATGGACTTTGCCGAAAACTATCAGTGCAAATCCGTGGAAGAGATCCAGTCTGCCTATTGGAATCAGACTAGCGTGACAATACATCCAGTTGTAGTTTACTACAAGGTTGACGGGGATGAGCTGCTCCACAAAAGTATAGTAGTAATCTCAGATGAGATGGGTCACAATTCAGCAACTGTACTATCCATCATCGACCAAATTAAACCAGAAATAAAACAGCTTCTTCTGTAGAATGTATCCATTACTGGACGGATAGTCCGACATCTCAATATCGCAATAAAGCAATATTCAATGCTATTGCGAATCACAGTCTCGATTACGGCATAAAGGCCAAGTGGAACTATTGGGAGGCCGGTCATGGGAAAGGCCCATGCGATGGGATTGAAGGCACTAGTAAACGAATGGCAAACGAAGCGGTGCGTACGGGGAAAGTCGCAATACAAGACCCACATGATTTCTACGCATGGACACAATCGCAATCGTGTAGTTTAAAGAGCATCAAGTTCATCTTCTTACCTAAAGACCGATGTGAAAATAAAACCAAACTTATTTCCGAACAAAAGCTCCGTCCAATTCCAGGTACGATGAAATTACACGCTGTAGCAGAAAAGGGCAATGCTGTAGTTGCTGTTCGTAATACAAGTTGTTATTGCGTAACCTGTTTGTCAGATGAATTTACATGTGAAAATTGGCAGCTGGAAAGAGTTTTGAAGACTGGAACTCAAACGGACGAAACAGCAGAGGCTGCAGATGAAGCCAGGGAAACTTATCCAGACGTGGAATATAGCAGTGCAGATTATGTGGCTGCTATCTACTTAAATAAATGGTACATCGGTCAAATAAAAACAATCGATATTGAAGATAACACCATTGAAATCTCTTTTCTAGAAAAGAAGAAAGCAATGTATCAGTGGCCAAGTAGGTCCGATGTTATTTTGGTTGACCGTAAGGACATTTTGTGCAAGATTTCAAATCCACAAGCCTCCGGGAAATCGAAAAGAATGCTTAAAGTAAACCCCGATGATGTAGCAAAAATTGAGGAACTTTACAGTAATAACAATTGACGTGAGCAGAAGATAATGAAATTTTGAAATGTTCGTTACTTGTTTAAGTTTATTAAAGTTTACATGTTGTTTCATTGAATTGTCTATAATATACTCTCATCACTATCAACTGGAAAGTAAATTTTAACTTTTAGTAGCTATATTTCATTCTGAAATTTACAAGAAAATGCGTTTCTGTATGTTGTCATTACAGTAACGTACATTTCGTTTTGGTTGAAACATCGGGAAGTCCTTAATTTGAGATATATATCAAGTTCATATTATAATGTTGCACTTTGTCATCTTTTTCCCACCATTTCCCAACACTTTCTCTTTCAGAATACAAAAAAAATGTTATTCCATTTTTAACCATTTTTAGAAAATGTTCGTTACTTTCATAAGCCTGCGGTAAATATATGGTTTTTACAAAATACCGACTTTAAGAACTGATTAACTTTCATATTTTGTATACCATGACAATTTGCAGGATGTTTATAACTTTGTCAACACAAAATGTCCATATTATTGACATATTCCGGAATTAAACACAACCCTTTAAATAGTTTTGTCAGGAGTTTTACTCTGTCAAAAGATATGCATTTTTGATTTAGTGAGAAAAGAGTGAAATAGTTTAGCAGTAAGTAATTGTTGCAACGGGAAAGTCATTTACAGCACATGTTAAACGATCAAACCCATCATTCAAACGAGGATATCTGTAAAGTGAAAACACTTGAATATCTATTGGAGTACCTTCAGCGTAACGGACATTTTAAACTAGTTTTAGGACAATATTTTAGCCTGTAGTTGGCGAATCGTGAATCGAAAACCCTTTGTTATTTGTTCAAATGCTCTTATATCGAGCAAGACAACATATCAAGGAAACAAAATCAGCATGGATTGTTGGGTTTGCTTTCCATCAAATTTTCGATAGTAAAATATCGCTAATGCACCCCCTTATTGAAAATGCGTGTATACTGGCATCTTTAAATGCAGCGGAATATCTGTTTGTTTTGGTTTTATATATTCTGTATGTCTGGCATTTCCCATGTACCACAATATCGTAGCTACATGGGCATAGCATCCCATAGTTCGGGCTCCCGCCTTACACTCACAAAACCAACCGTTAACAATAAACAAGTCTAGTCTCTTTTTCTTTGCATGAGATACCATACCACGTAACCTGTCAAGAAGCCTAATAATATCGGACGCATTTAACTGGGATGTTGTTTTCCTCAATCTGGATGTATCTATCTCTGTCCCGATTTTTAAGGTTTTACCGTCTATATGAACCGGACAACATCTTACACCAGTTGGTACTAGAACACCTTGTGTTACAAACACATGTAATATGGCCTTTTCTGGCATCGTAACAAATGGACCCTTTGTTGTGATACAGATGCTACACTTTCTTGATGTTTTACCTACAGTCACGATTGGTAGTGTAATTGATTTGTTCTGTGGTGTTGTTTTATTTTCTGATGACTAAGGTACTGGTACAGGGACGGTGGTAACAATGTCAGTACTAGTATCTACACACTTGGTGGATTGGCGATAATTAAAATTGCTGTCTACATTTGTTACATATAATACCATTTTCAAAAACGTTCTTCTTCAAGGTTTCGAAAAATTGTTTTTGTTGTTTTGAAATTTTTCTCCTATGGCCTTTTTTCGTTATGTGTATATTAGACACACAACATTTGGGCTTCATTGCTATATAATCAATTCTCGTGTTATTGGTTATGTACAAGCACCTACTTCAGTTTGACGGCAATTGTTCCTTGTATATATATATATAATAAATGTAAACACAGGAATAGGGAGTAAGTCAAGAGTATGGATAGTAATAGGAACGCACACAATAAGCAACACATTATTTTTTTTCTTTAATGAAATGATATATAATAGTCAAAATGATCCATAATTACTCTATGAATTAAACAAACAGCCGAAAAAATATGATAGAAACATTACAATTTAATATTTCAACCACAAAAAATGCAAAAATCTGCACGAGATTTGAACCCCTTCTTACAAGCAGACTATCATTCACAGTTCTATGCGCTACCGATGGAGCCACAGCGACTCTTGAAATCAGTTTTGTTATTAAGCTTCTATATAGGTACAATTTAGTGATGTTCCATTTTTTTTTTATTAAAAAAGTTGTTTTATAGGTATTAAGGACACACTAAACCAATTTCATTTTTGAGGAAAAAAGTTACATAAATTACAACAACAACAAAAAACATAACTTTGTTTTGGTTTGAAATGTCCTTCTCGGGGGATTCCCTGTTTATCCCACCTAAAAACACGGTAAATTCCGCATATTTGACTTTAATCTTTTGTGGGGCGTTAGATTAACTATTTTTCTGACATATCATAATAAATTAAAATCGAGATATTGATCAAAAAAAAGTTTTATTTCTTGTTTTTTATCGTAAATTTTATTCTTTCAGCACTTTTTGAAATTGGCCCTTATGTGAAAAAAAATCAGGGGAAATTGGCCCTACCTCTTTCCAATTTGTAATACATATCTTGTTAGTACAAAAATTTCCGTTTTTATGATGTAAAATAATAATAGGGTCACTTCGTTTGTACTGTATACACCATTCAAAGTGGTGTACTAGGGGAAAAATACCAAAAAAACTTCGAAATATTTAAAATAAATCGTAACGTTATCGCGTTGTAGGCCGTTTAACGTCGATTGTTTTACGTTTTTTACTACCAACAAGGTAACAGATTGGTAAATACACAAAAAATGAAGTCGGTGACCATATGATTATTTCATATTATTAAAACGGAAATTTTTGTACCAACAACATATGTTTTTTTAAGAAAAATGTAAATATTAAAAATTTACCTTAAGAACAGGAGGTAAATTTAACATTTTCAATATGTAGAAGCTATGTAATTACCCACACAAACAAGTCAAATACTAAGAATGAGCAAAGAGTAGAAAACTCATTTGTCAGTTCTCAAAGAACTTGTCAAGATTCATAATTATTAAAATGATAGGTCAACTTTAACATACGATCATGATTTTTTTAGCTACATGATACACAATTAAACAATAAAAATCAGCTCAATATTTGTTAGATACAATTAGTTGTCATTTGAACTACCATGATGTTTCTATATGTTTAAATGGCTTAACTTTGAATCATGACAATGTATGCGAATAAAAAGAGATTATGTGGGGTATACGTTAATGAGACAACAGACCAGCGACACGAAAAAGCAATAAAACATCTAGAGTTCAACATACAATTTTCGTCAGAAGACAAGTTACCGTTTATACAAAATTTCCCGATCACTAAAGTCCAGAATGTTAAATGACTAAAAAAAACATTTATGACTATAAAAGGGCAAACTCTGACAAGGTTCCTGTTTCGGGGGAAAGGGCATGCGTGATTGAGGTCAGTGTTGTGTTAAATTGACCGAATAGTTTCAGATGGGGTAGAAGAGAATTTTGATTTAAAAATAAATAACGGTGACAGAAGACACACGAACATATCTGAAATGGTGACATTAACCCTTCTGACCATGTTCGTTAAAATTGGCCAAAATAAAACCCAAACCTTTTTATACACTATTACGATTTAACGTTATGCATCGACTACTTTCAATTTGAAATGTCAAACGACAAAAACGAATGAACGTCGAAACGAATAGAACAAAAAAAAAAAAAAAAAAATTAAGTAGAGCTTAAGTGTATGGTCTGCAAAAATATCTTCATAAATGTCAAGACAAGATTGGTTCAGATATCTTATTTCCGCTCATTTATATAAAAACCGATATGAGAACGAACAATAATAATCCGTATTTTACAAGTGAACAACAAAATGCGAAAAGGAATAAATTTTATAAACGGGAAATGATTTATAGAAACAGTACTGATGATTAATTAACTCAAGTTATAGCACCTGCTACGGATAAATTGTCGTCGAAGGACGGTCAGGTTGTCGACCTACACGTTTTATGTGAAGAAAACATCTTTTAAAAAAGAAAAGAAGAGAAAACAATAAGCGGACCTAAAAAAACAAAAAGAGAAACGTTGACGAATCAGAAAACAATGTGAGCAAAGAAGAACTGGCTAAACTAAGTGCCGGAAATAAAACTCTGCATACATTAAGTGCTGGAAATGGCTCTCTAATTAAGATACCAAAGGCAAAGCTGAAAAAAAAAACACAAAAAGAACAGAATGGTGCTTCACCTGAAAGATTCTTAAATGAAGAAGAAGACAAAATCGTGCAGTTTTCTGAAGACGATGCTTTAACAAACACTATGATGTTAATAAAAACAATAATCATTTGGGCGTAGGGCGATGCTTAACTCCGACTAGAGTTAAATATAAAAAAGAAGATGTGGTATGAGTGCCAATGAGACAACTATCCATCCAAGTAACAATGTGTAAAAAGTAAACAATTATAGGTCAAACATGGTACGGCCTTCAACACGGAGCCTTGGCTCACACCGAACAGCAAGCTATAAAGGGCCCCCAAAAAGACTAGTGTAAAACAATTCAAACAGGAAAACCAACGGTCTAATCTATGTAAAAAACGAGAAACGAGAAACACTTATGAACCACACCAACAAACGACAACGACTGAACAACAGGCTCCTGACTTAGGAAAGGTGCATAAAAATGAAGCGGGTTTAAACATTTTAACGGGCGCCAACCTTCACCCTAACCTGAAACAGTGGTATAACATTACAACATAAAAAGACACACAATAAAATATCAATTGAAATAGGTTAACTCGATCAAAATGACAATACACAAAAACAAGTAAATATACACTGAACAAATGAGTTTGATCTATGACACAATATAAATAAAAAAAGATGTTTCAATGTCAAAAAGACAACTTTACCTAGGACAAAGTGGCGTTAAATAAAGTAACGTACACAGGTAAATTTTAATATAATAATTTTGTTGTTAGAAGTACAGAAACATTTTTTACAAAATACATTTGTTATTCTTAGTACGAGTACAGAAGTGAATTTTTTTTTTCGTCATACTAAATACTTGTCAAAGATGGTACATATTAAAAATAGTAAGGCGAGATATAACGCAAAATAAGTAAACATTGAATAACAGAAATGCATTACAAATTGTGTCAACAGGTCAAATTAACACGAAAGTACGAATTGAGAGTACTCGCAGTTACTGAAAGCTAGTTAAAAGCCAAAAACAATTAATAATAAAAAAAAATCATGCATCAGAGACTAAAATCAATAAAAACACATCCCAGACAGGGATGTAGTGTTTTAACGCAATGGACAGTCAAAGAAGACACGACTTGTGCAATGCCAAAATAAAAGTAACGACAGGCAGTAGGATAGTTAAGGTTTAACTTTATAATAAATAAGTATGATGTTATGTATAGATAAAACAATTTCTAAATAGAAAATAAACGTGGACGTGTATATACACATCCCAAAAAACCATTCGAAAAGAATACAAATTTAGTTATTTTTTAATTTGTTGATGACAAAATCGATGTTAGTGCTAATGAAAACAATATTCAAAGATCTTATTACAACATTAATAAGATAACCTTTACTAATAAGTTTATTTAAAGGATCGATAAGTTTACCCGGATCACATAGTGATTTCCGCGCTTTTAGTACAATATTACCGTAAAATTTAGGATGTGAATTACCATTTATAATAAGTTTTCTACAGGTACAGCCAAATTTACTAATCTCTATGAAAGAATTTAGCAAATGTTTTAAGTAATTTATGGTAACGAAATCCCTGACTCAATAATTTACCAGTGATACATTGATTACGTTTGTTAAAATCTATGACATCACTTCACACACGGACATAACGAACGAGTTGGGATATATAAACACCGTATGATAGAGCCAAAGGAACATCGCCGTCTAAAAAAAGGAAAATTAACAATAGGGAAAGAAAATTGTATCTTTTGTCGTAAATTTTTGTATGGAGTTTCCCTTTAGAAATTTGTTAGATTTATTTAAAGTAAGCTCCTTTGGGTAAATTTCGGTAGTATATTTAGAGAATTATGGATTATTTAATGAAAAAATGTCATCAAGATAACGGTAGGTATTGTCAAATGTGTCAATTAAATGACAATGACGTGTCTTTACTGATTTTGGCCATAAACTGTGATTCGTAGCAATATAGGAATAATTCTACCTACTACCTGTCGATACACTTTATCGCCGAAACGTACATATATGTTGTCCAGGAGAAAATTTAAAGCTTCAATCATATCTTCACATTTCCAGTAAGTGTATCTAGCATACTTTCCTTTTTCGTTACAGAAAAAGGCTTTAAACGAGTTACTGCAAATAAATTTGCAATGAGATTTTTCAAGACCATTGAATCAAATATGAAAACTTTTTCTTGATAAGATTGTGTGGAAGTGTAATGTAGAGTGTAGAAAAATCATAACTGTCAACAGAATTTAAAGAACCATCAAAAGCACGTATTTATCTAAAACCTCTAAAGAATTTTTAACACTTCAAAAATAATTAATACCATTATTTTCATAAACTTTATTACAAAAGTTAATAACAAGTTCTAGTAGTAGTAAGGGAGGTACTTAGAAGCACTGACAGATTAGTAGTAGAAAACATACTAGATGCGAAGATGAAACTAAATTTAAATGGTTGTTTGTGTAATTTAGGTAACCAGTACATAGTCGAGACTTTCTAATGTTCGGAAGAGACTTGGAGCTGGGTAGTGGCAGTGCTATGCTTGTTTACAATTGACTCTTTGTGGCGCGTACGGACCTGAATGTAGAAGAATTGATAATTTCGTTTTGGAGAACTTCCGTGTAGTATATGCGTCACACCACCACTACATTACTGGCTGCTTTGTCTGCCGGTACGAATACAAACCGCTTTGCGAGTACTTGGAGTTTATTTTTTATTCTAGAAATGGGTATATCATGAACCCTAATATTATTAATTTCAGAATTGTTTTCAAAATGAGATATACGAATATCAACAGTATTCATAATTTTATTCAAATAACTGTCTAGAGATTTTATATCAGATTTTTCACGTTTACACCAATTTTTACAATAGGCAGACAGAGCTTCTGTAATGACCTAACGACACTGTTTCCAATCTATAATAGATGGAGGACGATATTTAGGTCCTTTCTTAAGAAAAGTCACGGTCTTCAACGATGTTGAGATCTCCTGTAATGACATGACCATAGGGAACATATATAAACTAAATGTTTCACAGTCTCAAGTGGAAGGATCATTATTTTCTATACTGACGTCTGATGTTACTGACGTATTATTTAAAATCAAACTTCTGCTGGGTTTTTTGTACGAATAGGTGGTTCTGTATTATCAAAATATGGAGGTATTTGGCTATGGATGGTAGAGTCATTGAATATACTAGATAAGTTAATAAAATCAATACCTCTATTAATATATTTTAATTTTAAAAAATGCCGTTTATGATTTTCAGGTTTATCAATACTAGGAAACAGCCTGTGATGACAAAAGGCTGTAATAATACGGGTGTATTCATACAACGGGCTGAAAAATGAAACTTTATCACACTCCAGGAAATATCATATAGTTAACTTATTGGTACATGCATATGACCAAGTTTGCATATTAATTGATGTCTACTATTATTTTTTTTATTATAGATAACAGATCAGCAAGTGTATAATTAATACGATGTTTAATACGTAGATTACGATTTTTACGTTTACCATGAGACCTATTATTTCTTAGCCGTTTATCGACAATATTCATGACATCGATAGAAGTTTTAGATATGTTCCCCTTTCCCAATATTTAACATTGAGACCGAGAGGATGAGCTTTTCGAAGTCTTTTCATCCAAAATAGTTCGCAAACTTCACGGGATTTTTCAAATTGTTTGTGTGATTGTCCTGGTTGTTTCTGAACGGTTTCAAGTGGTTGGAATTTTATAAATTTAAGATTGTGATTATGCTTATCTAAATGTTGGTACATTGTATATCAAACTTTTGAATTTTTTAGGTCTTCGAAAGCGGTAAAGGTGCTCCTGATTTCTTTTGTGATATGCTCGACCCGTCTGTCCCACATACTGAATACCACACTTAGGCTGGGTTCAAGTTACCAGATAAATAAGGTTTTGTGTTTTTCAGGTAATGTCACAGGAAAAGGACAGCGAAAAAGCTCACCCGTTCACTGTTAACCTAACAGTATTGTGTGAAGTTATATAAATAATCTTAAACAGGTTAGTAATTTTTTGGCATTGCACGGAAAAATTTGTGGATATCCACGTGCATATGGTTTAACAATCTGGCTGCAGAGGCATTGACTCCTTTGACACAATTGTACACAGTGCTTAATGTAGTCGGATAATTGTGATAGGCTGCTGTAGAATTTATATTAGAAATACGATTATTTAAGCACGTGGATATCCTAGAAGTAGGATTGTTTTTCAATTTCTTTCCATTTCGTAATATCATGATTATTTAAGTAGGGGTATAGGAAAAATAAAAAAGACCAGAGGTTGTAACATTGATTTGGGATCACAATTACGGAATAAGAAATAATAGGCAAAGCAGTAAAAGAACTCTTACAAAAACTGTTATCAAATGCCCGACGCAAAGACTTAAGTAATACAAAACAGACATATAACAAACACAGGGCAAAACAGAGATTTTAAGAATTCTAAGTAAAACCATAGCAGGGGGCAATAATAAAAACAGCAAGGGTGGATGAGTTTTTAAACATCCCAACACGATAATATTGAATTAACAATATAATAAACATGTGAAAGTTCTCTCACAGGCAAACGACCAATAATTGTAAAATATAAGGGAATACACCGCAAGCACGGGGACACATTCTACTGCATCCACACAGCACGAGCAACACACCCTGCAGTAAATATAAATAAGAAGATGTAGTACGAGTGCCAATGAGACAACTATCCATCCAAGTCTATAATAGTTATACTTAAAATTAATTTATAATTTATCTTCGTTGTTTGCATGTACTTCAGATTACATTGTAACTTGTAGCAATTTGCAATTAAAAAGTATATTCAATAGCTCAGTGTATCAATTAAGCAGATACAAATGCGGATAAAAGAAGGCCAGACACATATAATAAATGCAGTTATTTTACTAACGAACCAATTGAATTACTTAAACCATAATTGCAAGCAAAATTATGGATGCTATTTTGATTCAGTTTGAATACTTCACATATGAATATTTGTTAAACGTCAATGGGTCAATGTTTCGAAGATCATACATGCAAAAGTCACCGTAGAACCTTCGACAATATATGCTTATTTATTTTATTAAAGTTTAGTCTTCATTAGAAAGACTGACTAAACCTATTTCAAAATACAACAGCGACCATGTTTTTCTGGTTTTCATTTCATAGTCAGTAAGGTTTTCTAATAGCTATTTTACATGTTTTAATTAAATAGATTTCTCAATTTAACGAATTTGCACATATATAATGGCCGAATCAGGTGAGTGGTAGTCCCGGGTCTAGTTTACCAATTGTGGGCATCTTTGTGTTGTAAATGTGAATGATTTATATTAAATGGTCTAAAATATTAGTTGGTTTGATTATTCAAAAAAGTATTCGTTTCTACTGTTATTCTAAAAATCTCGTAAAATGAATAGCTGCCATTGTCCGGATTACCAGTACTTATTAAGCACCACTACTGACCTCTTTTTTTGTACTCTTGCAGTAGAATTAATGATAAAGAACCTTGTCAAAGACAAAAACAAAAATCATCTTGCAAAAATCATATAAATTTCTCCTTTAGATATATTGATAGTGTTCTGTCACTCAATGAACCATGTTTCAATGAGTGCTTACATCTCATATATCCAAGTGAACTTGAAATTAAGGATACTACAAAAAGTAGAAGGTCTGTTTCATATCTTCATCTTTACCTCGATATTTACACAGATGGATGACTTCAAACTAGAACCTATGACAAACGTGGTGAATTCATCTTTCCAATTGTCAACTTCCATTTCTTAGCAGCAACATACCTTCTGTTCCATCGTATCTTGACACTAAATGGACT
Source organism: Mytilus californianus (assembly GCF_021869535.1). Lineage (NCBI taxonomy): Eukaryota > Metazoa > Mollusca > Bivalvia > Mytilida > Mytilidae > Mytilus > Mytilus californianus. The sequence goes on from NW_026262679.1 coordinate 28,983,727, forward strand.
TCGTGAACAGGGGTTTATTACATCTTGCACAAAACCTGCTACAACAAAATTATGAGGATGAACGACTGAAATCGACACTAACTGCACAAGTCTTACACTACACCTTCACAATTTAGTTGTCCGGCACGATGTGTCGGTGTCTCAACTCGTTTGCGACATGTACCGCCCAGTAAAGTCATCTGATCTGTAAATTTACCGACAGTGTCCTATACCCGACTGTGATATTTCGAATGAGCGTAAATTTGCATATGTTTAGATAAATACTACTTTTACAATTACTTTTATATTGAATATAACGGTAATAAAAATATAAATCCTAAATGTTCCAAATAACAACCAATTCCTTGCAAATTGGGAACAATTCAACATAACGAGTTTTCTCATTTCTTTTGTTTATTGTTCATGAAATAATATTTCTATAATGACCTTTTAAAAAGCATTCAAACATTATCATCTTTTAACAAAGTTTGAAAGGAGAATAATATGAATAGAATTACCAATTTCGAAAACTTCATTTATGAAAATGTGAAAACAATAAAGAACTTGAAAAACGGATTACATCAAATGTGTTGTAGGCGGAAACGAGTGCACTTTTATACTGTATTTAGTTGAATGTTCTACTCGCATGTCGTCATATTTGTTTACCAAAAATACTGAATTTCAAGTTAAATTCAAAAAGGCAACAAGGGGAAGTTTTTAAAAACTGCCAAAACATCAACTATATCAACTAACAGACTTAGTAGTATCTTTGATGCATTAAAGAGTAATCTAGAGCAGCGCTTTGTATGTAATATCAATGTAATGACCTTGATGATTTACCATGGTGTCAATACAATATATATATATATATCGATTGTTTACGTAGACCATCATCGTTTACAATAAACCAATGTCATTTGGTGACGGCAATTATGAAATAATTAAAATACGGATTCCACTGTAGTAACAAATTGGGATAATATTTTTCTATATGTACACTTGATCATTTGAACACAACTGTATGGAATTCATACAATGAAGAAACAAATAAAAAAACTGTTCCTGATACTATTTCTATGGAGGAAAATAATATCCGTTACATAGCAATTTAACCAATCGAAACAACTATGATTTTAATAGGACGCTTTCTGAATATTTTTCTATTCTCTAACGGGATTTATCTCGTTTCTGTATTTGACCATTGAAAAATACATATGTTTGACAGAAAATATGTTTCCATTTGCAGCATCGTGAATTTTCTTATTTACCTTTCCGAAGGATGCAAGTCGGGGTTAGGGTCAATTCGTCCAGTTTCAATAGTTATAAGCTCCCCCTACCCACCCACAACCAATTTGACCATCCCGTCTTGTCAGAACATCTTGATGTAATTTCAAAGGGATATGATATCATTCTTTAAAATTTTGTTACCAATTTCTGTAATATATAAATCGATGGTTATTACAATTTCATCGTGGTTTAGGTGTTGTAATTATAAAAAAAAATATACATGTAATATAGTTTGTACACCTTCTATCGTTGCCACTGTTCATCCAGAAGGAACTTTTGCTACTCTGTTTCATATATCTATCACTCAAAGGATAAGATTTCGACATCATTTCTTGTGGTGACTTTATTAGATCTGTGAGTCGGGTTTTTTTCTGCATTTTTGTCAGGTTTTGGATTGTTATTTCCTTTAAAACTCCTCTAGTTGTAAGGTTTAAAAGGACATTTTTTTTTGCCCGACTGGAAAGATAGTCTTCTACAAATTCTACATAATGAATTCGGATGATGTTCTCTATGATGATCGGAAAATCTGCCATGTATTTTCTCAATTACAATGTCTATAGATATCCATTCCAATTGATTGATTATCAATATTTACAGTTTTTATTATTCATTCTATTTGTTATATATAAAATACATTCACTGATCTGGTGGCACAGTGTAGATCCTCTTTAAATTATAACAGCAAATAAGAAACAATGAAACCCAATGAAAGAGGATAAAAAGCATAGCAGTTGTCTGAAGTGTTAAATAAACCCATCTAGAAAAATTATACGAAATGTAAATTTAAAATACAACTGTACATCTGATTACTTTTACGAGACTTAATTGGTTCGATATTTGCGTCGCAGCGACGTCTCACACTTCATGAAATTGATATATTTTGACCCAGCACTGTTGGTCTCATGCTAATTAAGAATATTTGAAGTCAAGCGCTGGTCATTTAAAGTTCAGCGCTGGAGATGCAAAGTCAAGCGCTGGTGATGTAATGTCTAGCGCTGAAGATCTTAAGTCCAATGCCGTAGTTATAAAGTCCAGCGCTGTAGATATACCGTAACTACATTACTGCAATTTAAAATTTAGTGCTGTAGATATACATTCAAGCGCTGTTGATATAAAGGTAAGCGTTGCAGATTTGAAATCAAGCGCTGGAGATGTAAAGTATAGTGCTGCATAGCTCTTAAGTCCAGCTCTGTAGATTTAAAGAAAAGCACTACTGATGTAATGTCCAGCGCTGCATATGCAATGTCTTGCGCTGTTGATGTGAAGTCCAGCTCGGTAGATTTAAAGTTCAGCACTGTTGAGGTAAAGTCCAGCGACAGAGATATAGAGTCAAGCACTTGACTTTATATCTCCAGTGCTTGACTTGATATATACAGCGCTCGATTTAACATCTTCAGCACTAGAATTTATGTTTGCAGCGCTGGAATTTATATCTACTGTGCCGGACTTTACATCTCCAACGCTTGACTTTGCATCTCCAGCGCTTGACTTTAAAAACCACAACTCTTTATTTGTATGAGCCCAACAATTCTCTGTATATTTTGAATTATAGAAAACTTTTAAATAGACAATACATTGGCTAGAGGTATAGGAGAGGGTTGAGATCTCAAAAAACATGTTTAACCCGCCGCAATTTTGCGCCTGTCCCAAATCAGGAGCCTCTGGCCTTTGTTAGTCTTGTATCATTTTTAATTTTAGTTTCTTGTGTATAATTTGGAGTTAAGTATGACGTCCATTATCACTGAACTAGTATACATATCTGTTTAGGGGCCAGCTGAAGGACGCCTCCGGGTGCGGGAGTTTCTCGCTGCATTGAAGACCCATTGGTGGCCTTCGGCTGTTGTCTGCTCTATGGTCGGGTTGTTGTCTCTTTGACACATTCCCCATTTCCATTCTCAATTTTAATAATATGAGAAATTGGTTCTCCTAAATTCTATATATAGGGATTGATAGTGAAAAAAACATGAGGGTAATAAAAAAAAGTGTAGGAATGACTTGCAACACGATGGCCAATAGGAAAAGGATAAACAGAGAAACAAGACCACAATATAATATACAGAGAGAAAAAAAAGGACAACAACTCACAGAAACTGATTTATGACGAGGGATAAAAAAGAACATTGATCTTTGGGAGATTTTTTGAAGAAACCCTTTGCGGAGTCGACGATAAGAATTGTGGAACGTGTATAGACTGCGTTTAAGTTTACATACTTTCTTACAGAGGACACCAAAGACAAGGAAATAATGCCTAACTTTCATTGGAAAATTTTGTCTTGCAACAGGTCACCTACCAACTTAAAAGTGTTGTTGCAAGGGTTGTTACATGTGAACTTAGAGTTGCACACCATACACACAAAGATATCGGGTCAAAGTTTCCAAGTCCCATAGGGTGTGGCTGCTTATTTATACATCCCACAATGCAAAAATAGCCACACTATTAATGATGGTTTTTTTCCTGCTGGATCAGAGAAGCCCATGTGCCCATATTCATATATGCTAGACACCCTTATAGTTAATATCGACTTCTGCTGTTAAAATAAATGCCAAAAAGAACAATACTTAGAATGATTAAACCCACATTTAAACAACATGAAGATGAAGAATATGATTTATCTGTATCCTGGCGATATGCCGGACTGACCAGCGAAGTTTCATATTGAAAAAGAAGTAGAAATGATAAATATGAATAAACCTATGAAAGAAGACAGTATTGATGTAGCGCATTTAAAGCCCAGCGAATTTTGAATCCACAGGATAGAGAGACTCAAGAAATAGACAAGTAAGTATTAAAAAAAAACCCGGATTAAACAGTTTTAAATGAGATACAACGAACCACATATGCACATATAAAATATACGCTCCAAATGAATGTGGTAGATCTTTATAACACACACATGAACGATACCGTGACAATTAGACATCAACACAAAATACTACATTTTGGGCGAGTTGAAATAGTTGAATACATGTACTCTAAAAATAGAAGAAAACCAGTCAAAAACTGAACGGAACAAATATCCACTGTCGATTTTGCTGTTCACCAAATTGTTGTGTGCTAAAATCTAGAAGCACGCAAACAATTATTTTTTTATGCTCAAAGAAAAAGCTATCTGGAATATATAATTATCACATTGTCCGTAAATGTGTGTGCCCGAACAAATGACTTCCGGATGATAACTTGATTTTCCCATGGTTGTTGATTCTAGATGAAATCTCTTGAAAATATCTTTGAAATGTTCTTGAATAATAGCATTTGTTGGCAGTGCAAGCTTTTCACTTGGTGGAATTTATAAATAAATGGCGAAGAACCCAATTCTTATGCTGAAGACGATTTTGTTTTAAATTCACTTTTTAGACGTGAAGCTACCTTGTAATTTAAAAAAAAGTCCAAATCTGACGAAAATGGCAACACATTAAGAAAAAGTATATATTGTAAATTGGAATTGAAAATTTAAGTATGAAATTTAAGGTGCTTAAAATTGCTTTGACCTTCATTAGTCTAATGAATGACAACACCTGACTATTGACATTCATTACATTTTTTTCCAATTTGACGGGATACACGTTAATTATAAACACAGATTCGACGCTTCGCTTGATTACAAGTCATAGTTTCAAATGGTGGCTAACCTGTGCCAGAGAGTCGCTATTTACCAATCACAATTGCATCAGTTCTGTATTCTTCTAGACTTCTGAAAGGAGTTCATCAAAGGAAGTTTGGTGCAATAATGTACGTCCAATTATAAAAGAGACCACACAACAACAGACTTTAATTTTTATTTAAATTCAGGATGCAATTAATCATTTCCTTTTCTACGTCAGAGTCATTGAAAGCAGACATCCTGAAATTAGCAATAAGCAACAACATAAATGTTCTCATGAAATCCATCTATAAAGCATGGGCAGATCATAGAAAGTAAGATTATACAGGAAACAATTTAGACAATGACTGTAAATGTGAAACAATGAAGCGGATATGAAACTGACATTGCTATTAAGATTGAGAAACATGCAAGTTTTCAACGTAGCTGCTGTCGTTAAATTTGACAGTCTATTGCGATAATATATAATGAACACTTACATTTTCTAACTAAAAACATATGATTGATTTTCATATTTTTCGTCAATGCATATTTTTTTATATAAGAGTAACGATTGTTCACATTGTTAAATTTTATGTTTGTAATGCAAATCAGTATTGCAAGATATGTTGCCAAAACTGATATGTATTTCACAAAGAATTGAATTAAAAAACAACTGAACTCTATAATAGCGATATCACAAATATCACACAGGTTCTAAAACAACCTCAAAATTCCTAGTTCATAAACAAAAAATATAATTGTCTTCCAAGTCGGATATGTTATGCAACGTACAACTTTGTTAAGCTACTCACTTTCATCTGCAACATTTATTCATTGATAACTAATTGAAAGTCCTTTTGCCAAATCAATTGCCAGTTAAAATGAGCATGACTGTTTTTAAGAGTCATTCTCTGCAAGCATAACAAATTTAATGTAAGATTGATACAGAGTTGCCGTTGTAATTGTCACCATATATCACCAAATAGGGAATTTTTCTTTGCATGTGAAACATAAAACATACTGTTCTGAAGTCTGAAGTCTTATTCTTTTTTTGTCAACATAAAGACAATGCAATATGTCTTCAAGTAGGTACGTTGTATGTGCAATTGTTATCTCCTATTCGCCAGAGCAACATATGACTGTTAATTGGTTCTCAGAAAACTGGTGATCATTAAATTCAAACATAAATAATCTACAAAAATAAATTAAAACACAATATCTTGCAATTGTACAGTTTGGATCAGTTCTAACCTCATTTAAAATCTGTTCTAGATTATTCGGTAGACCAGTTCTCCTGACACCTTTAGAACAGTTTCTGACAGAAGCGGTTCTCATCTAGAACAGCTTAGTACATTTCTACTCTAGAAAAAACATTACCGGACAGTTCTATATTAGTATCTATATAGAACAGTTTTGGATAGCTTTATTTATTTATATAGTAGTATTTAATTAATTTATACAAATAATTGTTTAATCTTATTGATTTTACTGTTTTATTTTTCATTTTTGTCTAAACCTTTACAAAGGTATCGATGCCATCAACTTGAACAATATCCTTCATCATAAATCAGTTCACTCGAAAATACCTCCCTATTTCAAAAATCAGTCTGTATTTATCATTTCTTGTACCTATACCAAACCAATTGCAACTAAAATTTACAATTACAAACCCGTGTTGCAGGATCTCAATATTGGTGACTTCAAGTTTAAACCTCCTGATGGAACCCATGCTAGTTCCCCATTCATATATAATCCGACTGGCCACGTTATTAATGGTGACATAAACATTGTCAATAACACTTTTCTGCGAAATGTTATATCCAATGGCCCAAAATATCGTGAGCCTTAATCCATCAATTGAAAACACAACTTCAAAATACTGATGGATTCTGTGGAGGATTATGCCAGAACACGGATTAAAGCTGTAAGGTCGTTGATACAAATCAGAAAAATATGAATGGTTCTATGAATACGTATGCTACATCAATATTTAAAGACTCAAATGTTACAAAACTCATCATAGTTGCCAAGGTAGAAAATCTTTAGTATTTCCAAAAAAATAATATGCTTGATAAATGAATTAGGTATTGACAATTCACTAGGAAACTCAACATATACCCCACGACACTTACCAATGAGGAAATCCTGGATATTAGTAGGTCTTTTCTATGATCCTTTGGAATTTCAACCAACGATGAAGAACTGGATCTTCCTTCACTGTCTTGGATACCTAAATAGCATTAGTGTCATAACAAACACCGTTATTTTGCTTGGTCTACCAAGTGTTCCAGGAAACTTCTTTCTAAATTATTTACATCAATGTTATCAGCAATCAAAGGCGGGCATAAAATTATTGTGGAACTACTTATTCTAGAGGCGGTGTGAATCAGATGTGGATACTAAAAAATTCCAAAGATCTGTTAGAGTACATACAATCAAAGACTCTTTCATCTTGCAATATTATTGAAACATTTGACTATTCTACACTTAACATAAGTATTCCACATTCCAAACAAAAAACAAATTCAAAGAGTTGTTCCTGCTTTGTTCATAAAAAAGTATGGCCAACGTAGATACAAATATCTGGTGTTAGGGAGGCGTACATTGTAAAAAATCTCTCTGATTAAAAAAAACTGACTTCATACAGGAGCTTCTTAGGGAGAATAAAAAGAAAATTATCCTTCCGGAGCACCTGAGATCACCCATAGTTTTTTGTAAAAATGTTTCGTGTCCCTCTTGTTTTAGATTTTATTGATGCCTTTTGTCCTTTTATTTGATTAATGTGTGTGATGTTTATACCGGTAACAGTCTTGTATATTCTTTGTAATGAAAAATCGTTTCAATTTCAAAATTTCACATTCGGCCAAGTTTCATGGTTAGAAAATTTACATGACTGTTGGTTTATGAATTTAGTGATGGGTTGGGGTTAGATAAGCGTTACTTACTAATCCGCTATTGTCTGATGCCTACTCACTTCATATAACTTATCAACCTATTTGATAGGAGTAACACGACGGGTTTCACATGTGGAGTAGTATCTGCTTACCCTTCCGGAGCACATGTGATCACCCCGGTGTTGCTCAGTCTTTAGTTTTCTATGTTGTGTTTTGTATGCTGTTTTTATGTCTTTTTTGACATGTCGTTGTCAGTTTATTTTCGACTTTTGAGTTTGAATATCCCTTTGGTATCTTTCGCCTCTCTTTTACAATGTCAGGTAAATTCGGGTTTACATGTACTCGTCAAATGTATGTCCAGCCTCAGTTTTGTCCTTTTAGACAATCCATGATCTATTCTGTAAAGACGAGAAATAATAATCATCAATTAATATAAATAGGTGGTAAAAAAATAATAGGGACTCGTAATATTGTTTTTGTGTTTTCAAATAATTTTGGTGTGATATGTAGTTATTTAGTAGTCGTATGTTTTCGAATTAGACTGCGCAGTGATTTATGGACTCATTAGAAGGGAATGATATGATATTAAAGACTATAAAAAGATAAATAAAACTAACTTATTTTGGATTCATTTAACCAAACGAATAACAAAGAAAAGTGAATGTCGACAACTGTCTATGGAACATTTGTCTAGTTTTTTTCAATGCATTGCATAGTTTAAAAAGTACGCAGTCTTTGTATTTTTGCAACTAATGTTGCAGAAGGAATGGACGATTTCATTTAGTAAATTTGTAGTATTTTGAATATTTTTGTAAGGCCTGCATCGTTTATTGTCATCTTTTCTGCATAGACCTGTAGAGATCTTTATTATTATCTATTTCATTGAATTCAGACATTACTTTCAAGACTTCCCCTTTTTGAATTTACCTTGAATTAATGTTTTTGTGATTTTTATTCAGTCATGTTCAGTCTTTCAGTTGGTTTACAATGATATCCACTGCAGTAAATTCAGTTCTGTTCAGCTAGCAGTCAATTCAGTTATGTTCAGTACTTTTTCAGGTAATTCAGTATGACATTGATGTGTACAGGTAAATAATAACTACTGAACAGTCTGAAGATAGACTAAACAGGACTTAATTGACTGCAAGCGAATAGGGTGAAAAGTACTGAATTTACCGCACGGATAAACTAAAAAATGACTGAAAGACTGAAGATTGCTGAATAATTTATTGATCATTATTTTAATGCGGTTCAGATCAAAATGACAGTTTCATATTAAAATTGGCTCACTGGTGGATTATACGTCATTTAGTCAATCATTCAAATGGAAGTATTGTAATTTTAAATTCAAGCATGAGAAAGGTGGGAAACGTTATAAGACTTAATTCTAACATCATAATATTTCTTGTAATAGTATTTTCATACACCAGTGTATGTGTATCATGTTAGTTCTATTTGGCGTTTCTTGAAAAGATGTGTCTCATTATTATTGATGTGGTACTTTTTTCTCTACTGATCAACATTTAAGCATGCTTGAACTGTTAACACTTTCCATTCTATGTCATAACTTAAAAGTTTTACTGAAATTAAATCTTTTAAGCGTCCAAATGACGACATATCAGATTTTAACATGTCTGATGACATCCGTCTTCGAAAGGTTAATGAAAGTGTTGAACAAAAGACATATCTGAGATGTATTGCCAGGCAAAAATATATGTACCTCAATGTAACGCCTACAGCTTTTAAAAACAAATCATAACAAATCTAATTGTGTGTTTTGTATGGGAAAGTCATTTGAAAACTATCAAGAAATTTAAAGGTAAAGAAATTTAAAGACTGAGAGGGCAAATCAGCAATATAAAAACAGCGTAGCCTAAATTAATGCATACAGTCATTCAATATCAATATTAAACAACCACCATTATACACATTGATACTATAAACTAATACGGTTTGCCTGTCTGATGTGTTATGTTCGCTTATGTGGTTTTTTGTTGTTGGCCTCCTTGTAATTGTATATGTCATATCTAAACATAGTTCAATATATAGTTTTATTAAACACTTAATATTTGAAGGTATCTGGTACTAGACCATTTTATTTTTTACTGTAAAGAAAAATATGCATATTTCATTTTTCTTTATAGTTAAAAATATCAATATATCTCCTGTATAGTAATTGAATTATTTGTATGATCTAAATTCGATTCAAAATTGAACATTACATGCAATTACAAATATACATATATGCGGAAAACTACACGTAGAAAGTAACGTAACATGTTAACAGGAACACTAAGTCCGATTTTTGTTTACCAAAAAAATAAAAAAAATGTCTGGCCGATGCTATGTGTGAATTACTTTAAATGGAAGCTAAGAGGCGATTTGTGAATTACTTTAAATGGAAGTTAAGAAGCGATTTGTCAATGTTGCAGACAGACAGATCTGAAATTACACCGGATTCCATGAATCGATTGAAGCGAATACAGTTTAAACTACCGGTAAGGTTTCTGACTTGGGAGCAGGAAATACACAGAAACTATTCCCACATTTTTTTTTGTTATCTTCATTGTTAATGTGTATTTTCTTTATCGATTTATGAGATTTGAACATCAATAAAATGCTCAGTGTTGTCTTTATTTACGTAATGTTCATTTCAGAATCAAATTGTTTTACTGAAACTAACATAATAACATCTGCAATACGTTTAGGATTTTTAAAATCTTGCTATTATCATAGAAAATTGTCATTTTGAGATTGTAACAATTGTGTTTTGACATAATACTGTAATGTCCAACAACTCACGCAGACAAATGATATATATCTAAATGGTGGTATAGTATGGTAACCTAATTTAAAACACCGCAAGAAACAATCCTAATAATAGGATTGCGAAGGGACACGGGGAATGTGTCAAAGAGACAACAACCCGACCAAAGAGCAGAAAACAATCCAACAATAGGTCTTCAACGTAGCGAGAAATAGCAGCAAACGGAAGTGGGCTTCAGCTGGCCCCTAAACTAATATTTTTGAAAGCACTCGGACAAACTGCTTAAGAGGAGTTGCGATCACAATGTGTAGTTTTGCCACAATAGGCCAAAAACGAGCGCAGTCAGGCAGCCTTTACAGAAATAAAAAAAAATCGGTGTAGTAGGGTCAAGTCCAAATAATGAAAAACTCACTACAAGTGACTAGTCCTCTTAAAGGAAACTTCAAAGTGAGTGTTTCGTTAATGAATGAATGTTAGCAATACCTATCTCAATTCTTTTAATAACTATGATGTAATTTGATTAAGCTATTTCGGAATTGTAGTTTTTAATGCTCTTGAAAAAGTATAACAAAAAGTACCGAACGCAAAGGAAATTCAAAAAAGGAAGTCCATTGAAACTGACAAAATCAAACGCTATCAGTCAACGGATCAAGTGAGAAAATAAAATTGATCTTATAGTAATATTTAACGTAAAGTTGTTTTTGGTGTTTTTTTGTTTTGTTCGGGTGTCATTCCAAAAAGATGTCAGAGTTCGGGATAAAAAAAAAGTGCGTCGTTATTTACGCGAGTTTTCTCCCATATTCCAGGAAAGGAAAAAATAGCCACACAACCGAGATAAACGTTAACTTTGTGCGGTTTATCGAGAGTCCAAACAAGAATCCCTGAGCTGTGTCAAAACTGCAAAGAAATGAGATTAAAATGAATTAAATCAGAAATCTGAGTATGCTATTGTCAGTGAATCTGATCCGGTTACCACTGTTGCCGTTTCAGACACGTAGAGACTGGTCCAAAATAAAACTTAATATGTTTATATCAACAGAGAGTGATACCGCTTTATTACAAAAATATAACCAAATAAATAAGATACCACATTCTGTATGTGCCTGTCCCAAGTCAGGAGCCTGTAATTCAGTGGTTGTCGTATGTTGCTATATATCATATTTTTTTTCGTTCATTATTTTGTACATATATCAGGCCGTTAAATTTCTCGTTTGATTTTTTTTACATTTGTCATTTCGAAGCCTTTTATAGCTGACTATGCTGTTTGGGTTTTGATCATTGTTGAAGGCCGTACGGTGACCTATAGTTGTTAACTTCTATGTCATTTGTCTCTTGCGGAGATTTGTCTCTTTGGCAATCATACCACATCTTCTTATTTTTATATAAACAAATAAAACTGTTATTATATTCTTCTTCTATTGGCACCAAGATGAATAAATCTTTTGTAAACTGTAATTGTATACGAAATAAATACAGTAGCAAAACATTGAAGATAAAATGATAACTTTGCGAATGTGTGTGTTGATCTAGAAAGACATTGGCATGCTTGTTTTCATCAACACAAAGATGAATTTAGAAATGCAATTTCAAATTTTAGCACATTATTCATATTTCTATAGAAAGTTGGAAGATACCGGGGATTACACTAGTGAACCATATTACAGGAAACGGTGTACAAGTCGAAGAAAGACAAACAACGCCACTGCCAAAAGAACAAAGACGACAAAAAAGAAACAACAAAGTCAGACCCCAAAATACTGCACAGATTGAAACTTATAATTGATCATGAACACGGTTTAACTCAGAGTAAGTAAAGATGTGAAAGCTTTGTCGTTTAACCTTATCCAGGTGCAGAATATTAACAGTTCTTAACAGGTGTCTTCTTTTCCGTCCGCAAATTTTGGGAAAGTTAAATCTGAATTTTTTAATCATAGTTGAAAATAGCTGAACGTTTTATACATATATTCAATGCAATCCATTTTCATTATATACAGGCACAATTCTCATAGCACGACACTAGACATATTCGTTTAGCATTACATTATGAACAGTCTCGTTGCACTCTTATAATCACTTGGTTATTTACTAATTTGTCTGTCCTAAAAATATTTAGGGAATTACATTATCAAATGTCAAGATGTTAGACCAAAGTTGATTTATTATACATAATAATGATGATTATTGTAGCTGATTTTATGGTTTTGGTCCTATCTTGAAAAAGTGTACATGATTTATATGAGAAAAAGAAATATATGAAGGTATATAATTAATATATGAATATTTGATATTTTATTGCAATGTGAAAATATTTTACGAAATAATTGTGTAATGTTTGTTTTTGTTAATGTCATATTGCCCATCAATGACCTTTATTTGGAATAATAAACATTATTATTATTATAACATCACACTAAGTGCATTTTTATATAGTATCACACTGGGTAGATTCGTATAGCTTCACAATGGGTACATTGTAATATACTAGGTACATTTATAGCAAAACACTAGGAATAACATTGTAGTAATACACTAGGTATGTCGATCTTATAGTATTGAATTAAGTGTTACTATGTTGTCGTTTTGAATATGCATAAACTATGTAACACTAGGTACTATGAACAGTGGTTGTCGTTTTTAGCTGCGTATCATATCTGTTATTCGTTTGTTGTTTTGTACGTAAATCAGGTCGTTGATTTACCTGTTTGAATTGTTTTACATTTTTCCATGTCTGGGCCTTTTATAGCTTACTATGCCGTATTTGTTTGCTAATAGGTGAAAGCCGTACGGTGACCTATAGTGGCTAACTCAAGTTCTCACCTTTTTTTTTTTTATTAATAGACACGAATTTGGTATTTGAGACGCCCATTCTGTATTCGATTCGTCATTTCTTTTTTGAAATAGTCATTCGATTTTTAAATGTTCACATGGTTTCTCAAAATCCATGGGTGTTGCAGTGGTGAGAAATACATTTTCGAAATTTTATCATATCGAAATACCAAAGCTAATTTGATGCCCGTATACGAATTTATTTCTCGTCAGTAATCAAATATTGGAATAAACTACTTTGTTTTGAAATAGCTTTCGGTAACAGCAAGTACTCTTAGATAAGTGATTTGTGTTTTTTTTTGTCTTTTGTTTAAGTGTTTTGTTGGAATTCGTGCCGATCCATTGATTCGACCCGTTCCGAAAAAGTTATTCAGTTTGTAGTTATGTTTTGCTGTTCCACCATTAACGCAGATTAGGGTAGGTTTAATTTCGCCACAGTCTTTTTGTGACTATCCAAAATCAGGAACAGGTGGTTGCTCTCGGTCATACCTTATTTTTACTTATTGTATATAACATAAACCAAGCCGTTGGTTTTCTCTTTGAACTGTTTCAGATTGGTGGCGGAAGATACCGAGGGGAAATAAAAATTTGATAGTTGAATAGAAACTTACAACGCAATGACAATAAGAGAAACAAATCAACTAAAACGCTAATGAAAACTAAAAACTGAGCAACACCGTCAAAGCAATATAAATAAAACCTTTGAAAACCATATGGTATTTAGTCTATTTTAAGGGTTCACTTGATTTACTTAGCTTCAAGCACTATTGTTGGAAATTTGATAAGGTAAAGTCAGATAGTTGTCTCATTGGCAATAACACCACATCTGCTTATTTTATATCAGCGTATAGCAATTTAAAAAAAATGTTTTGATTCATCATACAAAGAGGCGTATTGAGATTAAAAAATATTCTGTCTCATTCAAGACACAAACGGCATCGATTAGAATATTTATTACATTCCACTATTTTCATATACAAAGTTAATTTGCACTTTCAATGGTTCTGGTCTTTTTAAGAATTGCATCCTATTCTTTGACATTTATGAAAATTATCGGTTTCTATTTTCTTGCAAATAAATTTTCAAAGAATAACACGATTTAAATTTAAACTGCTATTCTTATTATTGTAGCATGCCTATATTGTATCTTTCCGCCATTTTAATTGTAAATTGCTCAATCAACATGATCTTATATTTTTATTTAACTAGACAACGTTTAAAGTTTCATGAACCCAAGGCGTTTACCGATTTAATTAAAAACGTTATCAAACTATTAAGAATGTTGTAATGTTGTTCAATGGATTTGTATGCCTTATTAATATTTTCATTTTCGTCGTTCAAGATCAGAGTTATTGGACATTAATCTTCAAAAAAAGTAAGCACTTCAAATATTCACTCACATGTCGCGCATTAATCAAGTGTGCTTTTGGTGATTTACTTTACACTTTTATTATCAATAGTAGTTTGAGGGTCGTTATGCTTTTTGACAAAAATTGTCATACACAGAGCTTCTTTAAAAAAAGAAAAAGTCCAACAGCTTTAGCTAAATATATCACATATTAAAATGCAAAGTTTGCGAAATAAGATCGAATTAAACTAAAACATTTGTTTTATGTGCCTAGAGGATAGAATAGTTTACCGATGAAACTACAATTTATTTTTTCTTAGAGATAAAATTGAGAATGAAAATGGGAATGTTTAAAAGATACAACAACCCGACCAAAGAGCAGATAACAGCCGAAGGCCACCAATTGGTCTTCAACACAGCGTGAAAATCCCATACCCAGAGACTGGCTTCAGCTGGCCCCTGAATAAAATATGTGTACTAGTTCATTGAAAATGGACGTCACACTATACTCCAAAACATATAAATGAACTAAAATTAAAAAAAACATACAAGACTAACAAAGACCAGAGGCTCCTGACTTGACACAGGCGCAAAAATGCGGCGGTGTTAAACATGTTTTGTGAGATCTCAACCCTCCCCCTATAGCCAATGTAGAATAAACAAACACACAGCAATACGAACAGTAACACTCAGTTTAAAAGAAGTCCGAGTCCGATGTCAGAATAGGTAACAAAAGAAACTATGCAAAATGACAATGATACATAAATTAACAAAGGACAACTAGCAGTTACTGACATGCCAGCTCCAGACCTCAATTAAACTGAATGAATGATTATGTCTTCATCATATGAAAATCAAGCACAATCCTTCCCGTTAGGGGTATAGTATCACACCATCATAAAATATATGAGAAGAACATAACCCGTGTCATGCCAACATCTGGTTTTAGAATAAATGTTAATTTCCGATGCAAAGACCCTATGAGTGAATCAATATTAATACCAAAATATGCCATCTTTAATGACCTGACAACAGTATCGTAACTATATCCCTTCTGAATAAGTCTGTTTAAAGGTTTTGTTAGCTTTTGAGGTGAATGTCGACATTTTTGTGCTTTGTATAGAATATTACCATAAAAGATTGGATGTGAAATACCTGAACGTATAAGATGTCTGCATTTTGATTTATATTTAGAGTATAGTTACAAAAATTAGGAAGTAACTGTACAAAACAGGCATGTAAAAAGGATCCTGAGAGATATCGGAGATATATATATATATTTTTTTTATTTATATATGGTGTAAAAACTACTGTAGAAAAGTGTTTTGGTAATTTTTGGATACATGTTGAAATCGAAACGCTTTTTCTTATCACAACTTTAAAAATGGAGGGATGATGTTATATTATTACGTGTATATTCAGTCACATTTAAAAGTTAAATCTGAAGCATCAAATTATCAAGTTACTTTATCATTTTAATGAAAAGATGAAAATGTTTAAAATGTCTAAATTTGTTTTCAGAAACAGAAGTTGCAAAAGAACACTGAAGAAACATGCATTAGCGTGTCGAATGAAATGTAGACATTTTAGCAAGTGTACTGTTACGTTCGAAAAGAAATGAAAGCGCTCTCCCTTTGATATATTGTTTATGCTCAATTCTTTAAATTGTTGTCTCCTATACACCCACATATGAATAGCAATATATCTTTTTTTGCGTAACGTATTACAATATGTTCACCAGCAGAACATTTCCACGCAGTAGAAAAATAATAGTGCAAATTGCAAGTACATGAAGTTAGTGTCTTGAATGGTTCTATTCCCATTCCTTGAATACATCGATCTCTTTTTTCTAAGTTGATTATTTAGTTAATTTGATGTTTCGAAACATGTTGATGCGTTTAACATTAAAGAGAAAATTTGTCAATTGAGTTAATAAATTTGTACTTGGATATTGTTTATGACTGACATTCGAACGAAGTAATGTAACGGAAATAAAACTTTGATAATGTAACTGTCCATTATAATCTTAAAACAAACTTGCATGTACCGTGACATTTCATATTTTACACAATGGAGTGTTTGGTATTACCATATTTCACTTTCATTAGATGTCATCAAGGATTTGCAACAAACATTTTAAACACTGTCTCTTTACTCAAGGTGTTGATGTCATATTGTCTGGCTTTACTGCGTTGGCTATTTGTTAATTAAAACTTGTATTTATTGGTTTGTTATTGTTGCTGCGAGTCACCACTCTCATTCAATCTTCACCTTAGAATCCTGTATCTAGTTTTTCATATATATTCGCCATCACATAACGTCTTTAAGAAATATCAGTAGGCGTACGCTGTTTGGGAAAGTGACCAAGGAAATATACTTGGGGTATAACGTGCGGATAAATGAAGATGGACAATAATAATTGTCAATATCGTGTTTAAGCTGAGTTTTGGTGGTTTGAAAATCAACCATATGGTAAAAAAAATGCGTAAAATTGTAAAAAATTTAGCATCTTCTACTTTTAAAGTCGTGTTTGTTACCAAAAGTAGACTTCCCGATCATTTGATACTGTACATTGATAATATAAATCAAATAAATTAATAGATGAATATAAATAGGTGAGACGTTCAGATCAACATGTAATTATATTAAAGTGGCACTTCGAACTACATACAGCGCAGCTTACATATATATACAAACCGAGTTTTGTGTTTGAGTAAATATTTACGAAACTAGCTATATAATTTACTACATTTACTACGTGCGATTAGAAGTTTAAGCAACCTACCTATTCATATACTTGTCGATATAATTGCTACGTAAGCTTTGAACTTAAACAAGATTAATGCTATTCCAATAAAAACAGATTAGTGAAAGTTGGACAGGATTTATTGCATCCCACACAGCAGAATCGACATCTTCTGTCATCATGTTTTTGTCTGATGTGAACATTTCAAGTTTTTCATTTCTATATCCCAGTCAACCTATGGGAAGGAAACGTGTTCCACTTTCATTGGACTGTTGGTGTAGCATATTATGTCTGTTATTCAAAATAAGGTAGTTAACAAATCATAACTTCGCATTTAAAGAAGTAACGTCCGAGTCATAGGAAGGACACCAATAAGAATTTAAATTAAAACCATACTAAATATTATTGGTATACACTAATGCACTTTCACGAGACTACAATCTGTCAATACCTATATCTTGGCATCGCACAAGGTCATGTTTTTCTCTTCTGATGTGTACTGATCGATATTTTAGTCTTAGATACTTGAATATTTTTGGCTTTGAACTATCTGTTAGTAACCGCGCGAGTACTTTCGGATCTGTACTTTGTGTCTTTTTTGTTGTTAAGGATGTATAAATACCCTGCCACGTCCGGTCTGTGTTTTGTTAGATGTTTTTATGCTGTGTATCGATCTGATGAGTTAAACCCTTTTCAACTGATTTTTATAATTTAATAGAATAGAAAAGAAAGGATTGTTCTCATGTTGTGCTGTTACACCACAGTCCCAGGTTAGGGAAGGTTTAAACGCTTCTACCTTAAAAACTGTCGATAAATATTTATATCGTTGTAAACGCCTTGCAAGTATGATTATGCAAATACTGTCACTTATTCATTATGTTAGTTTAAGACGGAGAGGATATGATACGGCCCCTGGATATTGAAATCATAAATGATTGATTACAAATCAATCAAATTATATTCATCTGATGTTAACGAGACATTATCTATTATATATTAGTATTTTTATTTTTTGATTTTGTTTTACAAATTGCTTTAGATCTTCAAAGTCTTTGCATTCAAGGAAATACTGGGTCAATTTCCCTAGAATGGTCTCATTATACATTGATATATATTTTGACTCCTCAAAATCCAAGAGTCTATCCTAGATTGAGGTAAATTGTATGGCTTTCCAAATACCGTTTCGATTCCTAGCATCACTGAAGAGACATTAATTGTCGAAATCCGGATATGGTGTACAAAAACCTTTGCACCTTTTGTTTGCGGTATACCATCTTTTCCACAAGTTTGTTGTTTTCTGTTTAGTATTAAATTTATAATTAAGATCCATTTATTACATCGGTGATCCGTTTATTTGGCCATCGCCAATGGCAGATAGCAGGGTTTAAGAACATTTGTTGTTCGACATGTTAGTCAAATGCGTTTTGTTAAAATATACTTTTTCGCTTTTTTGGTCTTTTGGAAAATGGTGTTTGTGCTGTTTTTAGACCCCTCTAACAAGAAATTTGTTTTGCATGCACACGTATAAAAATTGCGGTTTTTATCCAAAGCAATCATAGGTTTGAATGTTGTTTTCAATTTAGACTTGTTTATATTTTTTTGTTTGGGCTTGTATTATATTTGCCGTAGGGTTTATATGATCCGTTCATCCTATTTTGACTCCTCAAAATTCAAGAGTCTATCCTAAATTGAGGTAAATTGTTGGGCTTTACAATTACCGTTTCGATTCCTAACATCACTGAAGAGACATTATTTGTCGAAATCCGGATATGGTGTACAAAAACCTTTGCACCTTTTGTTTGCGGTATATCATCTTTTCCGCAAGTTTATTGTATTCTGTTTAGTATTCAATTTAAAATTAAGATCCATTTATTACATCGGTGATCCGTCTATTTGGCAATCGCCAATGGCAGTCAGCAGGGTTTAAGAACATTTGTTGTTCGACCTGTTAGTCAAATGCGTTTTGTTAAAATATACTTTTTCACTTTTTTGGTCTTTTGGAAAATGTTGTTTGTGCTGTATTTAGACCCCTCTAACAAGAAATTTGTTTTGCATGCACACGTATAAAAATTGCGGTTTTTATCCAACGCAATCATAGGTTTGATCGTTGTTTTCAATTTAGACTTGTATATATATATATGAACAATGTCTTAATGATTTTTAGTTTGTCGTTTAGAGAATTCGATGTTCACGACATATCGTTTCTGTTGAATTTGTACTATTAAGAGCTTGAAATATTGTGCAGACACTAGGTTTTGTTGAGGACCGTAGTAAGATTGGATTTTTGTTTGTCGCTTGGATATGTTAACAAATATTAAACATGGTCTTTAACTCAGAGGTAAAAGGAAACAATCTTCTTCCGAGTATCTCAAAAATACTAACTTTATTAACACAATGAAACATTTCTAAGTATTAAAGTTTGGCGCAGCAATATGTTGTACTAAACAATTCTTAATATCTTACTTAAATAAATGATTGTTTGCAAACTGTTGAAACAAAACAGTTACGAAACTACATTACATTTGAACTATTATCTAACGACTGCTGCAAAATATTTTGTTTCAAATTCCCATAAATTGGAAAAGAAAGGATACTAGGTGGGTGTACAGAAGACTACAATCTAATGAATTGAGGAAATACTATATCAAAGTAATGTCTTATGTTACTGTTTATCAAAGCAATTAGTAAACTTGTTCATTGAAAAAATACAACATCTGTTTATTGCAACAATAAATATTATGGCGAATGATTGTTTCCCTTTCATGATATGAAAGAAGTTATATAATTTATATAATATTGATGTATATTATGATTCGTTTCTGAAAAAGGTGACCAAAAAACATATTTCGGTGATTTTTTCAATAAAAGAGAAGGTAAGATAAGATCAATTTTGGCCTATTGAATTTGAAAATCAAAAGTTATAGTAAAACTACTAAAATAACATTCTTCAGATGTTCATAAATCATCCGTCTGTCAACATTAATATTTCTATTTTTGAATTTTGTCTTGCACATTGGCATTTGGCTGTGGTCACACCTTACCGGATAGCTCGAACGGACGCCGAACGGATGAGAAAAAAAGTTTTCCGTTGACAAAATTTGTATCCGTTGGGTGTCCGTTGGTATACTGATCAAATAAAACGAACGGGTAACGAATGCCTAACGGACACTCACAGGATATGCAACGTACGAGAAACTGAAACGTACCGGACAGAACGGACGTCGAACGTACATCCAACGGACGAGTACCGCATAAAACGGACACCTAACGGAAGCGTACCGGATAAAACGGATGAACAAGATAAGCGGAAAATTAAAAGCGATAATAATAATTAGGGATGTCAACGATTACTTGAGTACTGGAGTATCGCTCGGTAGTACCGAGTATCGAATACCAAAATAATACTCGACTATAATCGGTTTTCTGTTAGAATGTTGTTGCCTTTTTAAAGAAAAAATATTTTTATTAAGAGCGCCTCCCGGGAAATTAAATATTGATCAAAATTAATCAAAATTAAAATACGTTTCGAATGTTTGCGTTTAATTGTCATTTAAAATTCCCACGAACAGAGGTAGGCTATGCACAAGAGCACCTTTCCAAGGTCTACACTTTTAGCTAATCTTGTCTTAGTCATTCTACCACCTCGATCTGTACCACCAGAGCAAATATTTTCATCAGCATAACTGTTAGTTGCGTAACAAAGTTGATAAATCGACTCGTCCCAGAAAAAAGTTGACCAGATAATATATCTAAATCAGAACAAATTCGTTGCACCCTGTGTCGACCCTCAGAAAATGGTTAAAGTTCTAATCATCACCCCTTTGTTGATCATTGAATGTGTTTCTTTACGATTCCCAAATACTGTTGTTTGAGTACTCAATTTTCTATAGATATTTATTAATTAATTGATTAGATTATTGTCAGTTTACATAATTAGTACATGTAGTAAATGAGCTATTAATTATGGTATACAATTCCTGGGACTATCATCTAGTCCTAGGTAATAATGTTGAGGGTTTTACGTCCATAAGACAACTCCCCACAATCCGTAAATTGGGTATAATTTTGAATGAATGCATCTTTATTCTCACAAACCAAATACATAGTTACAGAGAAGATAATATATTACATTGATACAAATATTAATAATAAAGCACATGTGAAATACAAATGACTGTTATATAATATTATAAAATATATTTGGACAAAAGATAAAAAAAACCATATACTAGTAGTTGTTTTTAACCAGGAGGTTAGACTTTCACAGAAATAGATTTAATAAAAGTTTCTTAAGCTCAACACAATTTCGGGTTGAACATACTTGTTTGAATTTAATAACATTTATATTATTATTACAATATTGTGGTGAGTATTTGCTTCTTTCATCTTTGTGCTTCCATTTTGCATATGTTTTTCCGAGCGAGTACTCGAGTATCGCTCGGTAAATCCAACGAGTACTCGAATGGAAAATCTTCACCGAGTTGACATCCCTAATAATAATACATATCTTTCAGGACTAAGCAATGATCTTGCCCACCATCTCCTTTGTTTTCTCCTTCTTCTCCTTTCGACAACTAGTAGGTTTATATTTGCAGCATTTAAGTTCAGTCGGACCTGAATAAGAGCTGCTTGATAGTGAAGACATGCTCTTATTCCAAGATCCATCATGATAAATAGACGTTCATGACACTCAAGAAATCTTATATATCAATAATTGTCATTTCTGAGTGACGCGAAATTTTCAATTGGCATTTATGCGTTTTACATTCGGTAGGTATCCGTTATCCTTTCGTTCATGTCCGTTTCCCATCCGTTCATCGTCCGTTTTATCCGTTATACGTCCGGTAGAAGTCCGTTGGTGAATTTGTCTACCGGACCTCTAACGGATGTATAACGGACAAGTAACGGATACAAAACGGAAACGAAACGGACGAGTACCGTACAAAACGGACGCCTACCAGACGTTTAACGGACACTTCATCCATTGGACGTCCGTTCAAAGTTTTGAACATGCTCAAAATTTTCCACCGGACAGAACGGACGTCGACGGATAAAACGGACGCTAAACGGACATGAAACGGATATGGACGGACGTCTAACGGATAAGAACGGACATGAACGGATTGAAAAAAAAGTTATCCGTTCGAGCTATCCGTTAAGCCTTGGTCACACCTTAGCGGATAGCTCGAACGGATGCCGAACGGATAACTTTTTTTCAATCCGTTTATGTCCGTTAGACGTCCGTTCTTATCCGTTAGACGTCCGTCCATATCTGTTTCATGTCCGTTTAGCGTCCGTTTTATCCGTCGACGTCCGTTCTGTCCTGTGGAAAATTTTGAGTATGTTCAAAACTTTGAACGGACGTCCAACGGATGAAGTGTCCGTTGAACGTCCGATAGGCGTCCGTTTTGTACGGTACTCGTCCGTTTCGTTTCCGTTTTGTATCCGTTATTTGCCCGTTATACATCCGTTAGAGGTCCGGTAGACAAATTCACCAACGGACTTCTACCGGACGTATAACGGATAAAACGGATGATGAACGGATGGGACACGGACACGAACGGAAGGATAACGGATACCTACCGAATGTAAAACGGATATATGCCAATTGAAAATTTCGCGTCAATCAGAAATGGCAATTATTGATATGTCAGATTTCTTGAGTGTCATGAACGTCTATTTATCATGATGGATCTTGGAGTAAGAGCATGTCTTCACTATCAAGCAGCTCTTATTCAGGTCCGACTGAACTTAAATGCTGCAAATATAAACCTACTAGTTGTCGAAAGGAGAAGAAGGAGAAAACAAAGGAGATGGTGGGCAAGATCATTGCTTAGTCCTGAAAGATATGTATTATTATTATGGCTTTTAATTTTCCGCTTATCTTGTTCATCCGTTTTATCCAGTACGCTTCCGTTAGGTGTCCGTTTTATGCGGTACTCGTCCGTTGGATGTACATTCGACGTCCGTTCTGTCCGAAACGTTTCAGTTTCTCGTACGTTGCATATCCTGTGAGTGTCCGTTAGGCATTCGTTACCCGTTCGTTTTATTTGATCAGTATACCAACGGACACCCAACGGATACAAATTTTGTCAACGGAAAACTTTTTTCTCATCGTTTCGGCGTCCGTTCAAGCTATCCGGTAAGGTGTGACCACAGCTTTAAGGTGTGACTGAGGCTTTAGGGTTCAAAACGTCTAACATTTAGTACAAAACAGCAAAATGTGCCAAAATAGCCTTATTGTTAGATCTTTTAATTAATATTTTGATATGTGCAACACCTTTACTAAAAAAGATAATTTGACCAAAAATGTATTTTACAGATATGTTAATGTGTGTAAAGTATCTGTTTGGTAAAGTTGTTGCCGTATATGTTTTAACCATAATCGATGCGTGAAATGGCTATTTTAAGCTCAATACTTAAATTTGGTCATATTTATGACGCCATAGTGACATCAGATGTCACCTTTCTGCATTTAAGTGCCCAGTTTATATTAACCTGTTAATTTTTCCAAAAAATAACATAGTTTTGAAATTCGCTGTATTTGCAATATTAAGACACTCATAATAGCGCTTATCATATCTTCTCCTTCAGACGAAAATCAGAAATGTTTTCGATATAAGTAAACACGGAAAAACAATCTTCATTTAAAATGTCTTTCGTCGGAAATGTGGAAATTACGTCACGATGTAGAATACACGTTTTTTAAATAACAAGTTTGATTAACTGAATAATAGTTGCGTGTAGTTAAAACCAGGAAAAATCCTTCGACGCAGATTTTGTTTCGTTTAATATATATTTTTTTTTCTTCCTAAAAGCGCTGCTTCAGGATCTGAAATAAAGAAGCGAATGTCAGTATTTAAAGGGGAAAAAAAATAAATAAATGAAATTGAATAAATTTGTGAAACGAATCAGATATATGTATAAATATTCATAATTATTTTTTTTCTTTACGTATGATCAAAAATTGAACACATATAAATGACATTTTGTTTTCGAAATCACCGATAAATGATAACCCGTCTTGACTGCTTGTGAAAGATAGTGGAAATGAAATTTGTTTAACATACATGTAAAATAATTCTAGGTGTACCGTGTATTTTTTTCTTAGATAAGGAAGTTATGCAGAATATAAGAAACGTCAAATCACATAATCCATAAAATACTAATGTATCTATATTACCCATGTTAGCGCTATCGTGAAACAATGCTTATAAACACACAAATAAGATCTTATCCTAAAACTGGCCAAATAAATATAGTTTTTGTTTCCCTAATCTATTTACAGGACATCAAGGATTTGTATAGTGAGAAGGATTGGAATCTCGCGGTATATCGACACTTCTCGCGTATCGTGAGATGTTGCGTACTCGCCACTATAAATTTATACGCGCCTGTTAGTAAATATCCGGTCGAACAGCGTGTATTGCAAGATAATCATTTCTGACTTGTTCTTTGTTGTTAGGTTTAGTTTGTTTTAGCATCTTTGATCAATATTTTGTTTTAATTCGCAAAGATATCACGATTCCTTCTCAGTATGTCATATTGAGGACCTCTCTCAAGCTGGAAAATGAACTTTGATAGTCGTTTACATTTGGCAGTTGCCGAAAATTATCGTAATTATTTGTTGTTTTTCTTGTGATCGTAATGTGAGTAGCCCAACACATCTTTATGATACATGTACTTGTAATAGCTGTTTAAGATAACCCCAAAGAGAAGGTCAAAACAATTATTTATTTTTCGCAGCTTGTCTTTGTCCTTTCTTCTAGTATATGAAACTGACCCAACTACCACAAGAGCATTGACCATGTTGACAGTTAGAGGAAATCATACAGTCTTCTAGAATAGTCAGTCTCCATACAATATCTGTATGTTGATTTTTTATCATAGTTAAGTTATGAATAAATTTAACAGAATCAATAAACATGTACAAATGTAAGGTCCGCAACAAATGAGAAATTAAATGAATTCATTGATTTTCAAGAATTCTCGTCTGTTCAAACTGCAAATAAATGAGTTGTAACTGGAACTATAGAGGTTTGAGTTCATTGAAGGACTGGCAGGAAGTTAAAAATAAGTTCATGATTATAAACAACAGTAAAATAGAAACTGAAATGATATGGAGTAAATGTACATGTACATGGGACTAAATCGCACCCAATACATAGAAAACATAGAAAATTATCAATGAACATGGCTTTTATTCCTGTTCTTCATCTTGACAGTTGATGTAGGGTCTTCAACAATGAATGTATCATTCATATCCTAAAATCAATGGTTGTACCCATGGCAAGTACAAGTAAATATCCCTTGTGAAAAACATTAGTAACACAAGCAGCTAATAGCATTTCACGAATAACTTTGATGGGTTATCTGCTTATTGTGTCATACACCCTACTCATAATTTGTTTCACATTTTTCACGTTGTGGCCTTTTAGAGACAACTATACAATATGGGTTTTTCTCATTGTTGAAGGCTGTACAGTTGCCTATAATTGCTTACATCCACTTCATTTGAATTTGATGGATAGTTGTCTCATTGGCATTCATACATCTCCTTAATTTTATATTGGTAAAGATTTGACATTTTTTATTAGCATTAAGAGCATATATAAGTGGACAATCATTTCATTTTTAGGGGATAAGGCAGGAGGATTTCTCTTGGACAGATTATTCACAAATAGTCAATATTATTTCATTTTTATCTGTTGCTCAGATTGTTTATGTCACATAGCTTCATTTTCACTTTTTTACATAATTTTTTATGCT
Organism: Mytilus californianus; assembly: GCF_021869535.1. NCBI lineage: Eukaryota > Metazoa > Mollusca > Bivalvia > Mytilida > Mytilidae > Mytilus > Mytilus californianus. Next base: position 29,009,927 of record NW_026262679.1, read on the forward strand.
TAATGTGAGGCAGAAATGCAGCAGCGTATTCATTTTCATCTTGAACGGGCAACATTATTTCTTCTACTAATTCTCACCAAGCTAAAATAGTCATTCCCACATCACCCCACCTTCATCCCATTGACCCAATAAATCCATTGGTTATCCACTTTCAAAAAGTACCTACATTGTACCTAGAAAACCTATCTTAGTGAACACTGACCTGTCTTCGTTTACATCCTTGTCCTTTGATCTCCTGATAGTTGTCTTAATAGCAATCGTACCACATCTCCTTATTTTTATACCCACATGAAATATTTTTTTACATTCCTTACGAACCAAGCATGAAAGACCAAAAAATGGAACATTGTTACAAACTAAACTATCTGGGAACACCAAACCACAGAAATGCTGGTACCTGCTATGACATGTATGAAGACATGTATTCTGGATGTCTTGTAATAAAAGAAGTTTGTTCTTGCTGACAAATTTTATTAACACACAAAGCAATATTAAAACATGTTAATTTTCCAAGTCCTTTTTTAATTCCATTCATGACACTATTTGAATAAATATATAGTCACTGGTTGGATTTTACATATTGATAATGGTGATTTCATACTCTGGTTAACTTCCATCTTAAGTTTGTCACAGGAGCTGACACAATTTGTATTTGAATTTTTGGAACATAAAGTATCCTCTGCGACGTGTACATCATAGAAAATACATTCTACAAATGTATGTCTTCTAGAGGCTTGGTTTGATGCCTTTCCCTGTATTGCATGCAGTATGAGTGATCATTTTGTAAGTCAGAATATGGTGTTATTTCTTGCACTTTCACCACAAAGAAATATATCTCCTTTCTTTAAATTTGGTATCCTGAAAATAACAAACATTTTTTTTTGTAAGACTAAAATACATAAAATATAATTAGGGTTTCCCTGACATTTTCCATATTGTAAAATTATAATATTAATCCATTTAATTTCAAAGCAAAAACAATAAAACATTACATGTAAAACAAAATACACCTGCCTACTACAAATTAAAAACGAATAAGAATCTAAAAATTACATTTTGTGGCAGTACTAGTACTAGTGCTGAAAGCTGTCAGAGCTGGCTAGAATTCAACTAAGAATTTCTGTAAAAAATATTAAGAGATTTGGCACACTGGTATGATTCTTGCACAAATTCTGAATATAATGATTTTAAAGTAATTCTGGTATCAGTATTATTTTATATATTTAATAATGTAGTTACCTGATTATTATCCACAGCCATAACCAACTATTGTCTTCAGAGAGAAGTACTATTAGAACACAAAATATCTTTTATATCTGACAATGTCTGAAAGTAAAAAACTTAATGCGAATATGATGTTAAACAATTATACACAGTAACTGAAATTTTATTACTTATGTATCAAGAGTAAGCTACTCTCCTAGCTGTCCATATATAAAAGCTAAATAATTATTTTTTATCAAATAACATTTAGAGAATTTTGCAGTAATTTAAAAACGAATAATTGGGCACTCGTCACTGCTGGGTTATGTATAATCTGTTACTGTTTAAACCATGTAAACAGATGTAATTTACATGTTCACTATAATAATGCTGGGATATGTATTTTATTGAAATTAATCCAGTTATCGTGGGTTTTATGGTATACATATATATATATATATATGAACATTAACAAAGTAACACAGTTCATAATACATCGCAAAAATAATAAAATACAAGACATGAATTTATGTAGAATATGGAGTCTGGTCAGAAAAAGTTCAGAATTTTAAAGTCCGCATTGGCACATTATGCATCCTATACAAGTACATAACCGGTTGATTGTATTGGGGTAACAAGGATTAATTATGTACTTTAGTAGACATGTAGCCATCCCAAGAATATCAAATGTTTGACCATGACAACATAAACTTTTTGACTATTTTGGTATTTCTTTATATTTCAAATGATGAACCCAGACGCCCAAGAGTCCTGACAATACATGTATGAAGAGTTTTTAGTAGTGAGCTGAGTTTATAACTGCTCCTTGATGAAGTGCCTAATTTTACTTTCAAATTATCCATACATGTACATGTGAATGGACCGTTCTTTTCTTTTTGGTTTTTGTTTATGAGTGTTAAGAAATTTTGTGTATTGTGGAACACTTTTTGACAACAAAGCCTGAAAAATAGTCTTTCATAAAATTTCTTTTTATTCATTTGGGCAGTTAGAAAAATTATACTGGTCTGGTTGTGGTTTATCCTGAAGACGGCAATATATATTTTTTATTTCATTAACTGAATTAGTCGCACTGAAATCGTACCCTTATCCCCCACACTTTTAAGCACATATATATACATATACAAATGTAACTATCTCCTGTTATCTTTGGTACAGGCCTGAGGTATACCAAAAAATTGGAGAGATAGACAGTCTTAATATATGATAATAAGAACACGCCTTTAACTTGTAAATTAATAGTGTCCCTATATTTTCACTTTATACTACTGCCAAAATATGCTATCACCTATGACAGTACAGTAGCCTATGTGCAGTATGAATGTATGATATACTCAGTTGATGTGGTGAACGTAAGCAGGGTTCTGTAAACCCTTGAAGGCATAAAGGAATTTCCGAGTACATTTTCATATCAATTCTAAAGGAAAAAGCAATACCTTTTGGTGTAAATGTCCATGAAACGACAGATGCAAACTATGTATTCTACTGTAAACATTTTTCATCACGTTCGAGGTACTACAGGAAGTTTATTTATGTTAATTTGGTCCCGCCCATTATAACGACTTTTGGATGCATCTAGTAACCGTAGCGGTATTTTGAAAATATGATAATATCACACGTTATCATTTTGCAAGCCAAATGTTTTAGAAAGTACAACAAATAAACTATGATAAATTGATATAATTACGTTTTAGTGTTGAAATCGACCGATTGTGGCACTTTATTGATATTTTATCAGTCCACCCTTTTTTGCACTGACGCGGGACGATTTTTGACGGTTGGTCTGAAATAACCATTAAAATAACAACAACGAAAGCTCCTTACACTATATAGTTTATAATATGCACGCACCACACACATTTATTTCATATAATTCAAGTTTCTGAACACAATTCCGTATTATGAAGGAGGAGATTGAGATTAAAGTTGTGGTTTGGACCGCCTATTTGGGCGGGATTATTACGATGACCAATAGATAAAATGCATAGTATATTTAGATGCAGACAATGTGTTTTGTAAAGATATAAACTGTTTTTTGAATCAGAACTGTCATACACTTACAATTAAAAGTATCACATCATGTAATTTTGTTATAGTATACTTACAAAACGCCGAGTTTATCTGGAAATGACATAAATTCAACTTGTAATGATGGACGAAAAACGACTAACGAGATGCATCACGGTAAATCTCGCAAAATCTCATCATACGCAGCTTATTTCAATACAGGCAATGCAAATAGTCCACGAGATTCCAATCCTTCTCACTATACAAATCCTTGAGGACATGTACCATTGTTTTTTGTGGATTTGTTTTGATAGATTGATTGGTGTTTAATGCCACTTCGGCACTATTGTGAGATTTCGTGGCGATCAGTTTTTATTGGTGGAGGCAGCCGGAGTGCCTTCGGTAGGAAAACTGACAATCCTATAAAAAAAGAAGATGTTGTTAGATTGCCAATGAGACAACTCTTCACAAGAGACCAAATGACAAAGAAATTAACAACTATAGGTCACCGTACGGCCTTCAACAATGAGCAAAGCCCATACTGCATAGTGAGCTATAAAAGGCCCCGAAATTACAAATGTAAAACAATTCAAACGAGAAAACTAACGGCCTAATTTATGTACAAAAAAATTCCTAGTCAATTAAGATTTAAGTCAAGTGCACCTGCCACGTGCAGGATTCGAACTCACAACCTCGGTGTTGACAGGCTAGTGATATAGTTGTTGGACTACTTTTTCTCTTCATTAAATGTTATTTAAATATATGCAATAAAAATTCACCAAACAGTACCTGGTGTCACAAACAAACAGTTACATGTAGTCAACTAAAACAATATCAAAAGCAGGTCAACAACAGTTTAAATATGATAATTCAATTATACAGTTTAGAATTTCTGCATGATTATCTGTTATATTAATAACAGGATTGTTTGATATAAAATATTTTTCTAATTAGAAATGTTCTTTTTCTCAGATTTAAAAAATAAAAAAAGTGAGAGATGTATTTTTCTAACAATGTTTTAAAATAGTTAACTGAATTGAGTTAAGCTAATACAAAATTTCATCTTTTATAGATACTTAATCTTTCTATACTCATAATGAAATTTGCGAAATAAGAATTAAAAACCGTTCTTTCAGAAAATCAGTGAAGTGTGACAGATTGACATAATGAATAACATTTGTTCTAAATCTTCTCTAGAATGTTTACACCGGACAAGTGTAATTATCCGACATGAAACATTTCATTACTCAGACCACTCGGCCACCAAGGCCCTGTTTGTTTTGTTTTCAATATTTAATGTGTACTTAAGAGCTTGTATCACAGAAAACTATGTAAAAGTGTCCAGGAGTGAATCCCACAGAATATCGTGAAATTTGGTACACACAACACTTTGGCCATGCCAGTTTCACTTGTAAAATTTTTTGCTTAAATTTTATCAGATAGCCGAGTTTTGCAGCGCCATCTATTTTCACCCTTTTTTAACGGGAAAAGTGCCAAATTTAAGGTTTTTTAAAGCATTTTTATCCAACAAATAATCAATTATAGCAAGATAAATATCTTTTTTTGACCAACTCGTGTCATAAAGCATTATTCAGGAAATAAAAAGGCAAAATAATAAATATATATTTCATTTTTTTTAGTAGGGCTTCTGTATTTATAAAACTGGTATTTGAGGAATTGGCTATTTTACCCAATTTAGGACCAGAAGAAATGCTAAAATATCGAAAAGGTGAAGCTGTAATTAAAAGATGAATATATTTAAATGAACTACTATGATAGGTTAAAGCAATATAAAAAATCCATCCACGGCAAATATTTAGAAATATATTCAGTATATATTACTGTACGGCTATTTTAATAGTATTTTATACATTTTATCATGTAATAAAATCATTTTCTCAACACAAAGCCAATATTTAGGGTGCAATTATTATCAAAACAAGTGATTTATATAAGCAAAATTATAATGAAAACAATAACAAAAGTACTAAAAGCAGTCATGGAAAGCTCTATTATACAAATGAAAAAAGACGGTTTGTATTCAAAATCAAAACTCTACAATTTGAAACTACTAATAGCAAGGAGGATTGATCCAATTCATTGTAAAAGGTCTAAGAGTAATGATTTCTTGTAAACTTGAAAAATATTTTACCTCATAATTGAACAAAGGCTTCTGAAAATGACCAAAAGGAATAAGGCACAACCCCTTAATAATCTCATAAAAAGACAATTAATTGATTATATGCATTAAGGAAACTACACAATAAACAATGACAACTAAAATAAGAGCTTATCATGATAAAATACAGCACATCAAGACAATAGCTGAAACTTGCAAGATCCCTGGTAAGCTTGACAAATTGTATATATAGGCAATTATACCACATCTCCTTATTTTTATATCTTGTAATCTCTATGTTGCCCTCTAGATGTCGTTTATGGTATTTGTTTTGTCTTTAAGTTGCTGTTTCCTTGAGTATATCTATCACCTGCTTTTATTTGTACTTTAATCATTATAATGAAATATAAGTGGGGACATTTTGCACAGAAATGTGCTGTATCAGCATATTGCTGCAAATGTAATTTTGTTGGAAATCTTACATGCTACCCATGAACATTCATTTGTGTGTATATATGCCAGTTAATCAGTATTTTGGTCCAATGATACATATACCTGATATGGAGGCTGTTAAATTAGAAGAACACAAATCCCAACATTAGTCAAATGAAATACTGTAATGTCCTATTATCTTCAAAATTAAAAGAGCTTGGTCAATTCAGGTTTGAAAAGGTGATGACAAAATAATTTGTTAGAAATTTTTAACCAGGAAAAGCCATCAAAATCATTTTTTCAATGTAAATTACACAAAATTTTAGCATTCTTTGTTTGTTTTTAAACAATAAGACTGACACTGAATCCATAACATTTCTTTTTAATTGCATGTTATCACATTCAAATCATTATAGAATTTATAGTTCTAAAAATCATTGATACCAGCTGACCTGGCAAAGACTGATTTACTTTCAATTGACATTTTGTTCAGTATCTTATGTAACTGCTAGGTATATATTGATCATATTATTACGGCCAGAAATCACATTTAAATTGTAGCCAACAAAAGACACAAATCAATAATAAAATTTAACAAGATTTATTATACACAAGTTTACAAGAAGTATTTCACAAATAGAAATGTCAACTTAACTGTTAAAATATATGTCCGATCTTTTGTCTTTTCTTTATCTGGAATTCTTTTCGGGAAGCCAAACAAAATATTACGTCCAATAGGTCACAATCTAGTATGATGTTGTTCGTAAATAAAAGTGTCAATCCAATTGAGAGAACTTCTGAGAATATTATGTCTATGTCTGAATGTTTAACTTTGGTGTCTGTATATATAATTTATTATATAGTTGTCACGGAAATTTCTACACTGTAGAAGTAAAACTCCTAGAAAACTGTAGAACGGAATCTTCTAGAACAGTGTAAGAAGTTTAAATTACGCATATTTTATTATGATCATTCTGGAATCGTTATGTAAGTAAAATAGAAAGTTCTAATCATTCCACCAGTCTCTATGATTGTTCCAGTGATTTCTAAACTGCACAGTTACAATATCATTTTGTAAACAACTATAAGGCCACACAGAACAAATAAGGCCAACTAAATAAATATGATTGTCACAATATCATAACAATATCAACCTTTAAAAAATTAAAGAAGGAACGTTCATCCTCGATTCGTAACTCGTTCATCAACTGATCATACTGACCAAACTGGAGTCTCCTTTCGGTTGATAACCAAGGACGAACCCAACAGGACCTACGCCGTCTAAAAGTTCTTCTTATACTTCTTCGCTCTCTCAATAACAATATCATGGCCTAGTCGTTAAGATTTTGTATCTGTGTCAATGATTGTAGAAGCATTACTACATGTACATGGTCCTGAGTTTCCATGGTTCAATTGAAATTGATGTTTCAAACAAAACCTGGAGAGCTTTTATATATTTTATGTGACAATAACAATGAGCATGACTAGAACTTGAAATGGTCGTAGTATGAACGTAGATAGGTCGTAAGAAGAGCGTGATGAGGACTATGGCAAGTCGTTCTCGTCAAAACTATGTTTAAACCAATTTTCGAAAAAATTACACACTGAGAATTAAAAAAAACACACTGAGATTAAAAAACCTAAAAACACACACTGAGAATTAAAAATTACACACTGAGATTTCATAAAAACGCACTGAGATTACAAAAAATGAAAAAAACACACTGAGAATTGAAAATTACACACTGAGAATTGAAAATTACACACTGAGAATTGAAAATTACACAATGAGAATTAAATAAAACACACTGAGATTAAAAAACCTAAAAACACACACTGAGAATTAAAAATTACACACTGAGATTTCATAAAAACGCACTGAGATTACAAAAAATGAAAAAAACACACTGAGAATTGAAAATTACACACTGAGAATTTAAAATTACACACTGAGATTTGTGCGCACTTGTTATGCGCACATATCTAATTAGCATTTAATCTGAATCTATTACAAGCTTAAAACAACTAGGGGACAGAACTTTTTAGTCCTTCAATTTGGCGCTAAATGTTTTATAAAAAACATTAAAAATACAACTAATAGAAAACTACGATATTAAAGACCAATAGAACAAGAAAAATTCCCACTTACTTTCATTACAAAATATAACCAAATGGTGAAAAACTTTATTAAAATAATATAAGAAAACATTGGAACAATCTGCAAAAATACAAACAATGCAGTGAATTTTTTTCCCAAGTGCCTATTATAGCATATATACGTAACAAAAATATAAAAGATTACCTTGCGAAATCAGGGTAACAGTTGAAAGACTTTTGAAAAGGGACCATGCTTAAACAGTTTTAAGCAAAAATCCCGATATACTGTTAGTAATAATCTAAATTATAGGCAAAAAACTTATGAATACGAGTTAGCAAAAAAATTTGTTAAGTCTTGAAATTTATTACGAATGTTGGTTGTAGTAACCGCATTTCATTATAATGACAAGAGTTCGGGAGACCAAGATATTAATCTGTTGAATTATTCATCTCATGAATATTCATTAGTAATTTGCATATTAATCTCAGTGTGTATTTTTGAAATCTCATTGTGAAAATAACAATTCTCAGTGTGTGTTTTTCAATTTATTTCATCTCAGTCTGTCTTTTTATAATCTCAGTGTGTAATTTTAAATTCTCAGTGTGTTTTTCATATTTTTAAATCTCAGTGTGTAATTTCGATTTCTCAGTGTGTAATTTCAATTTCTCAGTGTGTTATTTAAGGTTCTTAAATCTCAGTGTGATTTTTTAAATTCTCAGTGTGTAATTTTTTCTAAAAAATGGTTTAAATATAGTTTTGAGGAGAACGGCTTGCCATAGAGGACGACATGAGCGTGCTAGAATCGTACTATGGTCTTGAACAGCGTGGTATAAACGTGGTATAGTCGTAGAAGAAGCGTGTTTGGGTCGCGGTGAGAACGTGATGGTCGTAGTGAGGTCGTAGTAACGTCGCTGTGAGATCGTAGCGCAGTCTCTTCGACTAGAATCGCGCTCTCGCTACGATGGTACAGCGACCTTTGCGATCTTACCACGACCTTACTGCGCTCTCACTACCCTTCTACTACGACCCGATTTCGTCACGACCACACCATGATTGTTTTGAACATGTTCACAGTTGGTCCACGCTCATCACGATCATGAAAACCTCACCACGACCGTACCACGACCTTACTGCGATCTACACGATCGCACTACGACCGTCAAAATTTGCATTTTTTTCAGAGATCGTAGTGCGATCGTGGCCTAGTGTGACGGGGGTAGTACTATCTAAAGAAATGGTAGTTGCCAGTAGTAAAAGTTGAAATCGTAACCAGTTGTGGGGGGTGAAAGGGCGTCAGTGGATTGAAAAGATTCTAGATATGAAGCAGACCTAATTGTCTCTGGAGAAATAAGTAAGTAAAGGGACATCATCAGTACATCTATAATTAAAATGCAATTTTTTTTTGTCTGTCTTCAAAAAGATGTGTGTATATATTTTGCTTCATATAAGTGCAAAAATATGTCGCATAAGGTGAAGCACAATTTGTATCCACCAGAATGCCAACTATATGGTAGAATAGTCATTAATACTAAATGATTTTTAAGGTTCAAGAAAAAAACCACTGATATGACGGTCTATCTGAATTTTTCGCAATACTAATGATTTTCTACCACAGGAAGAGATTAGCATAGCTGTATTTGGCAAAACCTTTCGGAATATTGGGTCCCCAATGCCCTTCCATCGTCGTATTTTATTTGGACTTTTTAACTTTTGTTGACGAAACGCTAGCCTGTCGTACACAATATTTATCATGGTATCTATGATGAGTTTATATTTTAACTACCAACAATGAGTCTAAAATCCCGATAAATGCACACATCTTCTCTTGTATAATTCACAAAAAGTGATGAAATGGATTGTTTTAAAATACTATGATTGGTGAAGACATAACAGTTTCATTCAAATTAGTTCAGCCACAAAAATAGAATTTCTGTAAATAAAAGGATTAAATATTATGTGCAAAATCAATGAACATTCTTTTCAAACGTTAATTTGATGTGAAAGTTGTGAAATTAAGCAGTGAGAACAAACTAAAAGTGCAGATAATTAATTTCTATTAATATGTCTTAGGTATTAAATGTAACAGGAAACAACGGTAATACATCAATCATGTCAATAATCTCTGATGTCAATGTCTATCCTTTCAATCCTCCGGGAAGACAATTCTTATTGATAGTCAATTTCAGTGGTAAAGTAATGAATTTCAAACATTTATTCCTATAAAAAGTAATACATAATCCCATGATACTGCACCTATAAATTGTGGTCCTGACAGATGAAGTGTATTTTTTCATAGCCTTTAATCCACCAGGACCTTCCATATTAATTTAAAGATGTTTGATATATCTATATATATATATATATGTAGACCAATCACTCACGGATGCAGCAAACAGTAAATTATGTCATAATATATCGTTTGCACTTATCATCAGTATATTTCATTTGATTGTATATATTTTGTGAAATTTAAAGACCTTGCTAGAGCACATCGCTTGATGTTAAATTCATTTAATAAATTCCTGTTCTATTAATATTTCTATCCACTAACCTGGCATGTACCTACATAAAGGGATTCTTTAACAATTAATTTATTAAAGAAGAGTTTCTGCTTCACTTCTGGTACCCGTCGTGTTACTTGTGCAAGTAAAATTCCGGTAATAAGTCGCAATCTAGAAAATGCAGAATTTCAGGGGAAGGGTTACGGAAATACGTCGTTTTACAGGTAAACCATAACGATTTAAAATGGCCGCTCATTCTTATTTAGCAGACGAAAAATTCACTGACGTTTTCTAGAGTAGACTTAACAAAGGCTTATGTTTGTTTTAGACCGTGCAAATGTGTATACCTTATTACCATTGAATCAAACAGGATGTTTGATCATGTTGTCTGAAACATGTTAAATGCTACACGCCATGCCCATTCAACTCCTACTTCAATCCCGAAGTTATTCAGAGCTCCCTGGTGTAGTTATAATTCTTTTTCAGTAACGGGGTCTTTTGGTTTGGATGGAGGTCCACCACCAATTGTTCTCGCGTGGACATTCTCCTTTGCTGCGTCCTTCCTTGCTGCCCCACTTGATTTTCTCCGTTTTTCTTCTTTTTTGGGGGGGTTGGCCGTTCGTTGGGTCCTAGCCCTGGCATTTAACTGTGCAGCAATATCCTCCAGACCTGTTTTTTTAAGATGGTTTGTGATGGACCCTTTCAATTTAACAATCACTATATTAACTTTCTTCTCCACAAGTTGAGTAAGGAAGACCTTCTTCGCCTCACTGAAATTTACAGCCCTTTTCTGTCGTTGGTGTGTCCATTTTGCAATTTGGCAGGAAGTATTACATGTATTAAGAGTTATGTGAATTATTCACTGAATAGTAGTTTGTCCAGTGTATATCGCCAATCACTATTCAGATTTTTGAACAATATAATTTATCCACTGGATAGTATTCCGTTGCATAAACAGTTATTCAGAGGACAAGCTTATACAGTGGATAACTTTAACAGTCTTTTGAACAATCGGGCCCAGAGTGCTTGTGATTAGAAACAAAACAAATAGATGTGTATCATTTTAGATACATTGAAATTCACTTACTTTTCTGATATACGGTCATACCTGCTTAAGAGACCACCTGTAATAAGCAAACACATGTGTTATAAGACCGTTAATTTTAGGTCCATCTGTAGTGCAATTCATATTGATTGAACCTGTATTAAAAGACCACATTTTTGCTCTATCTTAAGTGGTCTCTTAAAACAGGTTTTGTTAAAGTAAGAAATTCCTATTAAAACTATTGTATATTTCATTTGTTGATTAAAGGAGACTGAAATGGTTGTCCTTGCTTGTATTATATTCCCGTCGGACTGGGCAACTGCTAGTATGTTATACAAATAAAAGAAAGAACTTTCCCTGTTAATATTATACAAAGTTTCAATATATCTGCTCACTTGAACTTTTTATTGACGAAATAAATATGTTTAACATACTCATTACTATGTATAACATACTCATTACTATGTATTACAGTATATATTTACATTCTGTTATTTGCACAAAACAGCAAAAATAATTCCTAAATTATATATATATTTATTTTCGTAATTAAAAATAAAAATCAAATAGAAATATTTAAGTAGAAATTAAATAGTGATAACCTAATAGATCCTAACTGATAAAACTGTTCATACTTTAATGACAAACATGTGCCTAGCCATACATTTACAGCAATCATTATAGTTGGTATGTTGGTGAAATTAACAGTAATTGGACCAACCATCTCATATCCATGCATTACACGGAGTTGATCTGTGATATCTCATAGTCCAGCGTCTATAGAAATTTACCACAGATATATATATGACATAAATCAAATACAAATCAGTTTTAATAAAATGAACAAGGTTTCCTGCTGAAAAAAAATTAGATTTTATTTCCAAGAATCATTACGGTCTTAAACGAGATCATTGAAGTAACCAAAATTCATAAAAATAATTATTTTTACATTTTATTACAATCTGCATACATATGGTTTTTTTTCGAAGGTTGACAAGACAATATAAGTTCTTAAGTAGAAACAATAACGTTACATCAAGGTTTGAATTATATTAATGATGAAACTGTTCAAGGATGCATACGGAAAACATTGTTTCCCCGTATAAACCAAACTTCTATATAAAACACGATAGGAACAACCAATACACAATAACATCTATCGCTTAGATGGAAATCAGAGTTTAGCACTAAGACTAATAGCTCATCAAAATAAAAATTTACTTTCTAATATGACGTGCTTCTTTCGCTTTGTAAAAAACAGCGTGATAAAATTCTCGATATATCTATACTTAGCGCAGACTCAGAAATGTACATATAGATAGCTGTTACTATTTACCTCCCACGTAAATCCACATGTATCGTAACCTATTGTGCAAACACTATGTGGATTTCGTTGTGTTCAACTTGAAATTAACGCTAACGCTCGAGATAAAATTCGAACATAACGGCCCAGGCCATGTGAAAATTTCCAACCAATCAATGGCTTGCATGAATTATTTCTTAATTTACATTTGACTATTCATAGCCACTATTCCAACATAACTCAATATCATTGCAATAGAAGACAGACTGTTAGCAATGCGGGCCACATATTTGATCCTAGAGTTTGATCATCTCTGAATATCTGTACTAGCATCGTCAAAAATTACCAATGTCGGCAAGAGCATGTTCAACACCACATTTAACTAATTAAATTAGATATAATTGTATTTCAAAGGTTTCAACTCGCACCCAGCTTTCTCAAATATTTAATTAGTAATGGCTATAACATATGAATAGAGATAACTATTTAAGTATAGGTTAATTTGCTACAATAACAGATTTTGCTCATTTATTTTGTATTGAGTTACACTAATATTTTATGAAATGAAGGATAACTCTTTCTGGATAGTTTCACGACAAACGATTAAAATGTAATGTATAACTGTTTGGATGTTCAAATAAGGTTTGTTTTTTATTGTGAATTCAAAGTTCGGAGAACTCAAATACATATAACGCAATCTATTTGAAAAAGAGAATTTCTATTTTATTCTCTTATTTCAATGTTTTCTATTTGTGTGAACAAAATATTCCAACAAACATTTAACTGGCATGATTGTAACAAATATATTTGAAGATGGTATCCAATAACACTACACAACAAAACAAGAAATAAACACGTTTTACTTTACATGTACAAGAAACGTAGAAATTTTTTGTTAACAAGTATTGGGGAAATTTCCCCATAAAGTTGATAACCAATCAGATATCAATAATTTGGGAAATTTCCCCAAAGAGAAGATGACACACAACAAATCAATAGAATGGGGAAATTTCCCTAAAACGATGTTAACGAAAAAGAAATCAATAGAATGATAAAATCTCCCAAAAATGATGAAAATTAAAAAGAAATCAATAGAATGGTAAAATTTCCCCAAAAAAGACGATAACCAACAAGAAGTCAATAGAATGGGGAAATCTCCCCAAAAAGATGATAACCAACAAGAATTCAATAGAATGGGGAAATTTCCCCAAAAAGATGATAACGAAAACGAAATCACTAAAATGGGGAAATTTCCCTATAAAGTTGATAACCAAAATGAAATCAAATGTCTGGGGAAATTTCCCCAAAAAATTGATAACGAAAACAAAATCACTAAAATTTCATAACCAAAAATAATTCAATAGACTGGGGAAATTTCCCCAAAAGATGGGAACGATACCGAAATCAATAGAATGAGGAAATGTCCTGACACAGTTGATAACAACAAAAAAATATCTAGACTGTGGAAATTTCTTCACAAAGATTTTAACCAAATAGTTATCTATAGACTGGGGAATTATTCCCACAGAGATGATAATCAAAATAAGTTCACAGGCTTGAAGAAAATACTCATGCATTGCACAATGATTGCACATTCCGTTGTATACAACAGCGAGAAATATGTCATCTAACAGATACTTTAAGAATAGAAAAGAGTCACTGTGGTGAAACATTTTCAGCAGCAGATAACACAATTGAAAGGAATCATTGGCTTAGGAAACATTCACACTGATGAATTAAACAAAAACCATCAGAGATAGAGATGATACAGTTTACGAAATGGGCTAATTTTAATAGGCGACTAAACAGTATGGTTTTTCTCATGTTGAAGGCCGTAAGGTTGCCGTTAATTGTTAAAAACCACTTAAAATGATCTTTGAGGAATAGTTGTCTCGTTGACAATCATACCCGATCCCCTTATTTATGAATAGCTATAAATTAACTCGTATGTTTTAATCTGTCGGGGCCTCGGTGGCCAAGTGCTCCAAGTAGTCCAACTACTGTATCACTAGCCAGTCAACGCTGAGATTATGAATTCGAATTCTGCTCGTGCAAGGTGCGCTCGACTCCAATCTCAATTGACTAGGCCCATGATTGTCAGTTTTCCTTTCGAAGGTTCGTGGTTTTCTTCGGGCAATCCGGCTTCCTCCATCAATAAAAATTGACCGCCACGAAATAGCACAATAGTGTTGAAAGTGGCGTTAAACACCAACAAATCAATCAATCAATTTATTCTGGTGAATTTCCCAGCCCGTTTGAAAAAAATTACACCCTATGGGAGACCATGAAAAAAATTGACACATTTGAAGTGAGTTTATAATCTTGCAGAATGCGGTTTTAATTTCAACTGTTCAACATTTACAGCAAATACTATAATTCAAACCATACAGATTAAATAGAAAATAAGCTCTGTCCTTTATTTTGTGTCTTTATACAGCAGTAATAGATCATGCATTAAGTTGAAGTCTTCTTTTCCTTTCCTGTAAATATATCATGCCTTGAGTAGAAGTCTTCTTTTCCTTTCCTGTAAATATATCATGCCTTGAGTAGAAGTCTTCTTTTCCTTTCCTGTAAATGTATCATGCCTTGAGTAGAAGTCTTCTTTTTCTTTCCTGTAAATATAAAATATATTATGCCTTGGGTAGAAGTTCTTTTCCTTTCCTAGATAATTCGTTGATACAAAAGATTGCTACATGTACCAGACAGTGTGACGTTACGTTAATATTATAAGGAAGCTTCCATTTCATTTTTAGGGGGGAGGGGGCTGGGATGAAATCATAAAAAAACGTCAGGACCGAATAAAGGGAAAAAGAAAAAGAAAAAGGCAGGACAGAGATTACAATTATAAAAAATGCAGGACAACATTTTTCATCCTCCCCCCTTTTTCCCCCAATTAAAGTCAAATGGTAGCTCCCTTACGTATAAATAAGCCTGCTATATGTATATCGTTACAGGGTTAACTGCATTGAATATCTCAATACTTTCAGTTATCGTCATTCTGACATTGATATCTATAAAATGAGAAGATTGTACCTGCATAGGGCAATTTTGATATCATTTAGAAAGAGTAAGAGCACCTTTACAGACATTCTGATATCTGACCATACAACAAATTTTGAGGAGGTTTGTGTTCAGTTTTAGAATATGTATCATGAGAATCATTCTGTCAACACTGTGTTAATAGGGACAATTTCATACTCGATATTTGATTCATAAAAATTAGGACAATACAAACATTTAAAAATAGATGTGAAACCCTGTCTAATTTAGAAAAGATGGAGTTACAGTCTAAACAGTAACTTTCTTTCACTTGCAGTATAATTACATATGTGCGTTTTTGTATTGGCAGCAGAAATGTCCTTAAAAATTAGTAAGTCTATTTCCTCATCAATTGATTACGCTTGAGAATTGGCAATAGTTTGGAATAGTTCACGCTCACGATTTTTTACGACACTGTATGGTGTAATAGCGTTATAGAGTATAGAAGTTGTGGTGACGTTACAGTAGAAATTATATAAGGTTTCCGAATTTGTTTTTTTCCCGCTAGAAATCAAACCTTTAAGAAATGAATTATAAAAAAAACAACTAAATAAATGGGAATGGACACAGATGCTGCCCCCGCTTGCATATAATGTTATAAAGGGACACAACTCAAGAACTGTAAAAGTGACGCTTCCAAAATTTGTACTTGCTCTGAGTTTTGTGGTAATAAGCATTGTGTATACATAGTACGTTTCATAACATTTAGTTGAGGCAAACTTAAGTTAGACAACCGAAACAAAAAATCCAGCAATTTTTCCATTTGTAAAGGGGCATAACTCTAGAATGGTAAAAAAATGACGCCACCAAAGTTCAAACTTGATCTGTGTTTTGTAGTAATAAGCATTGTGTATAAATTTCATAACATTTGGTTGAGGAAAACTAAAGTTAGAGAACGGAAACAAAAAAATAAGCATTTTTTCCATTTGTAAAGGAGCATAACTCAAGTACGGCAAAAGTGACGCCACCAATATTCAAACTTGGTCTGTTTTTTGTGGTAATAAACATTGTGTATAAGTTCCATAAAGTTTGGTTGAGGCAAACTAAAGTTAGAGAACGGAAACAAAACAATTAGCAATTTTTCCATTTGTAAAGGGTATAACTCAAGAACGGTTTAAATGACGCCACCAAAATTCAACCTTGGTCTATGTTTTGCGGTGATAAGCATTGTGTATAAGTTTCATAACATTTAAGAGAGGCAAACTAAAGTTAGAGAACGGAAACAAAAAATTCAGCAATTTTTCCATTTGTAAAGGGGCATAACTCAAGAATGGCAAAAGTGACGCCACCATAATTCAAACTTGATCTGTGTTTTGTGGTAATAAGCATTGTGCATAAGTTTCATAACATTTGGTTGAGGGAAACTAATGGTAGAGAATGGAAACCAATTTGGAGACGTTCTTTAGGAAGTACAGACAGACAAGGATACAAAATTTATTGCCCCCTCCGCTACGGCATACAATTTGAAAATAAATCTTTAGAAGTCTGTTGCCGATGAAAAAATCAATATCTAGAAGCAATGAATTATATTTAACAAGAATGTATCCATAGAACACGGATGCCCCATTGCACTATCATTTTCTATATACAGTAGACTGTGAAATTGGGGTAAAAAATCTAATTTGGCATTTAAATTAGAAAGATCAAATCATAGGGAACATGTGTACGATGTTTCAAAAAATTGAAAACAACACGTTTAATAATTTCATGCGTCCGAAGCGCTTTTCTGCATTTACCTTCATCAGGAACGATCAAAGCCATACATTTGAAATCCGAGGAATGTATAAGTACCGAAACAGTTGAAGAGCTATATGACAAAAAAGTTGATTGGACTTCATTTTCATCAAAAACTACCTTGACCAATAACTTTAACCTGAAGTGGGACAGACGGACGGACGGACGTACGAACGGACGAACAGACGCACATACCAGGAAACATAATGTCCCTCTACTATCGTAGGTGGGGCATAAATATAACAAGAACAATTTTCAGTGTCGTGGTAGCATGTTTGCATCGAGTGCAGGAGGTCATGGGATCGAAACCCGGCTTGGTCAAAACAAAATCTTTAAAAGTGATATTTGCTGCGACTACGCTGAGCACGCAGCATTAAGGAGTAAGAGAAAAAACTGGTAGGCTCGGAATTAGAATAAGGTCTCCGACTAGGGTGACGTGTGAAGCGGCGGATTTTACCCGAATCCTCCTTATGGAGCTACTTTTATGGTTAATGAAAATGTTTTACATGTTCCACTCCAAACATTGCCTAATAAGGGCCCCGGTCCCACCCCCCTTTCAAAATCCTGGATCCGCATCTGATGTCTTCCTACGGACTGTTGTCTTGTGAGCGAGCAAGTTGTAAATCCACCCCAGCAAGTCGGTCTAGTACAAAGCAGGGTTTATTATGCATATCACATTAACATATGTTCCCGTCCTAAATAAAAAATAACTTTGCCGCTTGACTTTAAGCAGCAATTCACCGTCACCATCTTATACTAAATTACACTAACGCTCGTGTTCTATAATAGATACCTTATTAGCGTATCTTATAATTTGATCCTTTCTTCGTACTTCGTATTTCAATTATTGGTAAAATTTCTCATACATGTGCAAGACGATTTCTGTGAAAACACAGAAAAAATATAAGAATTATAAAGGTATTATATTGCAGTGAAGAATGCAAAGATTTAATACTGATTACGCTTATCTTTACTTTTTTATTTAAGCTTGCACACTTGGTATGTAATACTATTTATTTTACTTCACGTAAAAATGCAATATTTTGATTGGCTTATACGAGGGTGTTAATTTACTTTATTATACTTCATGTCAAATGACAGATTTTGATTGGTTAATACGAGGGAGACAATTTACTCTATTCTATGGTAAATACTCTATTACCCTTCACGGAGACGCTTGATCAAGTGTACGCTTTATTAAGTATGACTCTATCCTGTGGCAAATACTCTATTACCCTTCACGGAGACGCTTGATCAAGTGTGCGCTTTATTAAATACGGATGGTTGTTATGTACAAGACGTCATAGTTTATTACTTTGAATTTGAAATTTAATCGACAGTTATAACAGAACATTCAGTATAATAAATTAAATAACACATATCTGAGAGGGTAATAGAGCACATTGTTACCCCGAGAAAAGACATTCATTTGTCAACCTTGGCTTCGCCTCAGTTGACAATGTTTTCTCGGGCTAACAATCTGCTCTATCACCCTCTCAGCTATGTGTTATTTATATAGTAATACCCGCTCGACCAAGATCGTTAAATTCGAATTAAATGTACATATGAACGACCAGCCACTCCGCTAGCAGCCATTTTTCAGATATGTCTATAAATCAAAAAAAAAAATTGCATAAGATTCATTCTAACTTATTTTTTTTTATTAATATATTAGTACCCCTAAATCGTGTGTTTTATATATAAAATGAAGCAGTCAAAGACACTATTAAATGAATTGTCGTTAAATTAATGAACACGAAATGAAATTTTGAAATTCATTTAATCAGAGTGTCTTTGACTGCCTAATTGTATTCTTAAAACAGATAATTTAGTAGTCATATATTAATAAAAACAGTTTCAAGTTAATTAAGTTCGAATCTGATATAGCCATATCTGAAAACTGGCTGCAAGCGTAGTGGCTGCTAGTATGAACCTGGTGTGCGAGGCATTAATACCTTAAAAATGAGATTACTAGCTTGTGTATGTTGAAACTGATCTTATTTTGTCATGTTTTCTAAAATCCTACCCATAAAATTCCAACCTATTCATGTTATACCTTTTTCATAATATGTATAGCATGCAAAATCAGATATAATATAAAGTAATGTCTACTAAATCTGCTTATAAACCATCCGTGCAACAGTTACTTGAAAGCATAATCGAGTACACACACTATCGTTTGCTATACATACGTATTATATCCAAGTGAAAATAATGCCATGACGCAGCTAAAAATAATTCCAATACTGTTGGTTATGATCATAAAACGTACGTTGATATTAAGTGTATATATCAATTATTTTCGTTCAATCTCGGCTCCCATGTCGTGCTGCGGTTCGTGCAGCATCAAATCGGGTATCTGCTATTAAAATTTCTCTTGTGCAAATGTAGAAGAACACATGAAGGAGTCTGCAGCTGTGAATTTTTGTGTTCAAGATAATTTCAGAATTGATGGTTTTTTGTTATTTCATTTTTCACTAAGCGTTTGTCATTTGACTTTCCCACAAGTATTGATTACAGCACGGTGTTGTCTGTTCACTTTTAATTGTATGCATCATAAATATCTAGCAAATAACTCATCTTGTTGTGATTAACAAAAGATATCGATTAAAAAGATGGTCCGAATTATTCGGGTTATTTATATATATATTGTGCATAAAACAGTGAAAAATAGTAATCACATGCTTTATTTAAAAATTAACACACTTGCATTTTCACTGATCCATGAAATGAGCTCGAGGTCAATTGAAAACTGTCAGACGGGCATAAGGACCTTGCAAGGTACGCACATATACCAATTAACTAGCTATTTTTTAGCGAAAAATACGTCATAATTGTGTCATTTGGACAGAGGATTCGTTCTGCATATGTCTGAAATATTTGTCACTGGAAGTTGAACAAGCAGTTTTATATTTGTATGATAATATACATTTTCTATTCTGGTAAATGATGCAATCAAACTATTTTTTTTCAAATTGATATGCTAAATTAAAATGTTTCACTAGACGCAAAAAGGAACTGGTATCGCAGTAAGGTATTCTCGCAGTAACTACCGGTATGCTTCTTTGAGAACATGTCGTGGTATTCATGCTAGAAATAGGGATTTTGATGATCCACATTTCAAAAATGACAACATTGTTTCATAAGAGGAAAAAATCGGCATGGCAGTAATTCCTCGTCTTTGAATATATATCATTATATTGACGAAAGCTATGAATATATGCCAATATACACTTTGTTTTATCAAAAATTACTCTGAACAAAAACACATTATCTATCCAAAATTTTCTAACATTACGAATGATTATTGCTATGAGGATGTTTCACAAGACGCAAAATGGATCGGTATGGTGCTATGCTCAATTTTTATAATCCGTATTTCAGAAATGACAATATATTATACTTTGCTTTATTAAGTTTTATTCTGGACAAACAAATGATTTATAAATTTTCTTTCATCACGAAATCAGAATGTTAAAAATGGACGTCTGTCTGTCCAACTGTCTTTTGGTTATTTGTGTCGTTGGGCTGTCTGATAAAACGAAAATATACCACTTGTACTCTATAAATACTTGATGCATAATTGAAATGAAAGTGTACCATCGTGACTATCATATGTATGACTTTGAAATATGTATCTATGAAAAAACTCTCTCATTCTATACCTTATTCTAAAATTTTGAATACAATTATTCTATTTCTCCTTTTACTACTTCAACAAATGATGTCTTTGATCACCGCTTGTAAGATTTATATTTAGAAAACTTGTATAAAAGTTTCTTTTTTTTTTCTCTCTTTTCTCCACAAGAGACTTAATGACGTAGAAGCTAGCAAGTATAGGTCACCGTACGGCCTTCAACATTGAGCAAAACCCATACCACATAGTCAGCTATAAAATGACAAATGTAAAACAATTCAAACAAATATGCAGATATTTGTTCATGTCAATCGCAATCCAGTTCTCATTATACAATAGTTATTTTATTTGTGAAATTGAAACTTTGACAAATAATTGTGCATTTGCTTTTTTATCCCAGTTAAAGGTCAAGCGTTTATTTATATAATTAGGTTCATTTAAGCATCATTTTTAAATATATATACAAATAATATTAATCTTCGATATTTGTTAATCTGATAAATGCCGTAATGTAAATGGGGGTGGCACTTAATGTAATAATGTAATGAATGGTAGGGATGAGCCGCTGAAATAGGTCACTATTTCATGCTCCATATGAGAAATTCAGATTACATATATCAATAGGTTGAATTTATCACTTGCTTGATTATGTCATAAGTCACTGTAAGTATCTGAATCAGGTGTCAGTATCTATTTGTGATGCAGTTAAACCACAGTTGTAAATGCTTCAGCTAAGTGTCAAACCAATTAATCTCTATTTATTCCAATGTGGTATTTCCACTGATGCTAGTTAAAGATGCTATAAATCCGACCATTTTGACATTTGCACATAATTAACATTCAACGGTGTGTATACATGAAACATGATAACAATTATTTAAAGAAATTCCACTGTGTCAGCGTCTTTTAAGAGGGAACTTTTTATCAGTTTTTCAGTAATATAAATCTATCTCTGGGGTGTCACTACATTTATCTGACCAAACTTGTTTATTGTATATTGAAAGTGAAATGTCTTCATACTGAAAGATATGAAAGGACAAATAGTGGAAAGTATTTAAGATTTGACGAATTTATCGGAAAAGCAAGGTGTGATTAAAAACACGGGGGAGGGGTTCCCTACCCTGGATAAAAGGGGCGGGGAGTTCCAACTAAAGGACCCCCCCCCGGATCCGACACTGGATTGCGTTGCTTCTAAACATTAACGTGACGTAGTTGGAAAATGAGATTATTTATTTTTATCCCGATAACGATACTCCTTTCAACCCTACGTAGCCAGCACATACAGTTAATCAGTAAATAATTTAGTCAAACGTTTGTGTATTTGTCTTCACAGCATGAACTTATCTGATGACCAGAATATTATATATGATTATGACCAGCTGTGAACTATGGATTGTAGATACTATGTAACGCCAAGGAATTGTATACTCAACGCATAAACATTATTTATAATTTTGAACTAATCGGTGGCACACTGTACGTCTACGTATGTAAGGAGATCAAAATAGAATTTTCATAGAATAATATCATAAAAATTGAGACGAGGCTTTGTTATTAAATAGTTTATTCGTTTGTCCATATCATCATAATATTAAATATAAGAAGATGTGGTATGAGTGCCAATGAGACAACCTTTACATCCAAGTCACAATTTGTAAAAGTAAACTATTATAGGTCAAAGTACGGCCTTCAACGCGGAGCCTTGGTTCACACCGAACAGCAAGCTATAAAGGGCCCCGTGGACGTGGCAGGGTACCTATACATCCCCACTACAAAAAGACACTAAGTACAGATCTGAATGTACTCGCAGTTATTGACAGCTGTTCAAAGCCAATAAAAACTAATAAAATCATGCATCTAAGACTAAAATATCAAATAAGTTCACATCCAACATCTATATAAAGGATTTAGTGTAAAGATTTATTATAAATGAATGTGCCTATTTAAATTAATATTTAGTTTGATTTTAATTTACTGATAACCACTATACCAATGAAAACAGTACAAAAAGATCTAATTATAGCGTTGAATTGGTAACCTTTTTAGAATAAGTTTAATAAAAGGAACGATAAGTTTACCCGGGACGTATCTTAATTTCCAGGCTCGGCAAACTACATGTACATCTCCGTAAAAACTAGGGTGTGCTTTCCGATTAAAAATACAACCAAACTTCCAAACCAAATCTAAATATCTAGGGAAGAGTTTAGTAAAGGTTTTAAATAATTTGGTAACGAAATCTCTGACATAATAATTTACCAGTTATAAATAGATTACGTTCATTAAAATCTGAAACGTCACAATAGACACGTGCATAGCGAACGAGTTGTGATGCAAAATTAACAATAATATATAATAATAATATTTATATTTTTATAATATATAACCGTTATGCGTGTTAAGCCAACGGCCCTTTCATGAATAAAACAAAACTATTTAAATTGATTGTAACTTAAACTGAAATGTTTATGGCTTGTGGGTAATTTAGTTTTTTGTTTTGTTTTGTTTTTTTTTTTTATGAAAATAGTTGCGGGGATTTCTTTTCTTCCTATTTATTTATTTTAAGGCAAACATTGCGTAAAAACTGACATATTTGTCATTAATGACATGGTCGGTAAATGTCGTTTCCTTGACAATGAAGTACACATCCGGTTATTTCGGTATGTTCCGTAATTACAATGTCACGAGGTTCCAAAAAATCGATCGAAACCCATGCATCAATATGACATGTCGAGTTAATTAACAGATAGTTAACGCGGCATCGCACTATAAACGATTGAAGTCCACTTGTTGGAGTTCCTGTCAATATAATACTTCCATGAGGATACTAATAATGGGTGCATGCCCCAAGACCTGGTGGGTAATTAGCCGGGGTTTAGGAAACCGCTTTTACAGTTTATTGAAGGGTGTTCCAATAAACACTAAAACAACTGGCGTATATAATTTCTTTCCTGAAAGAAGATTTCACCTCTTAAATGATCTTAATGAGGAATTCTTGTCAAATGTTCTGACTCCTTCGTTATTTTTTATACGATACAGGGTAAAATATTTTGCCCCATAACACCAATTTTTCTTTTCATTTAAGACTACAATAGCTCATAAAACGTCATTAATCAAACATTAAGCAGATTCCAGATTTCTTTTCTTTCGATTTGAGACCCAAATAATGCCAATACTAAATATAAGGTAAGAGTCAGCCTTTTCCCGTCATTTTTTAAAGATTAGATATCTCGAAAAGGAGCTCTATAACCTATCAATATTTTAAGCTTATTTTGTTCCTTTACTAATTCCCTTCTGACTTATAGTATCAACTTTTTAAACTCTAGATTTTTTTCAATTTCACCTAAGTACATCCTTTATCTGTAATACTGTTTTAAAAACCAATAGAAATATTCGTGCAGTTCAAATTAACATGTAGTTTACATAAAAGCTTTTGCAAAAAGACATTTCAGACAGGTGTCAATATTTACACACCCAACGATAAGCTGTCATAAATAACGCATGTTGAAGCTGCCATAGGCGAATACACGGGCTCTGGATGGCCCGGCTCCCTCTTTCATGGGAAAAATTTTGTTGATTATATAGGGATTCAATGAAGCATGACTGGAGCGCCCCCTTAGGTCAGTCAGCGCCCCCCCCCCCTCCCCCCCTTTTCCCCTTAAGAAAAAGTTCTGGATCCGCGACTGGAGCCTGGGTTTGATTAACGACAAGTTTATAGGTCAAATCAAGCTGTAAATAATATCTTAGATGTGGATAAGTCAATAGCAATACAAAGTTTGCTGGTGACCTTGACCTTGCGATGGGGAGGGGCACATGGCCTGCAATGACTCCAAGTAAATCCGCCACTGCAGTGATCAGTACGTAAACAAGAATATTTCACCCCTTTTCCTCGGAGAAAATATGCATTAAAATTGATTCTTACTGAATGCCTGATTACTAGTATCATAAAAAGAAGAAGAATGGTGTATTATTAGGTTGCTGTTACAGTATATTACATGTAACACTATATGTATAAGCTTTGTTAAAATTGAGGGTGGGAATGGGGAATGTATCAACAACAACCCGACCCTTAGACCCGACCAAAGAGCAGTGCAAATAGATCACGTGTTCACTTAAAAACATGCATTTAGTACACTTAACCCATTATTGACTATACATTTTAACTTGTTCTAAATCACAAAAGATAAAATTTCATGTCTTATACTCGTACAGCGTTTAAGGATTTGAATTTTTCTAATTCTTCGATGTCTTTTAAGATCGATGCATGTTTGAACACGATTGAAGATCATTGAATTGATTCTTAGGTTTTTCATCGTTTATTTCAACAAGCGTCAATTCATTGTACAGCCACAGTTATAAATATTTGTTAATCATGTATAAAACATACCTGTCGCCAATTTTGTTCTTTTTTTTCGCTGCCACTTCTTTTGTCGTAGATGGCATCAACATTCATTAAAATACACAATAACATCTGAACATATGGCAGCAAAATTGTAAATGTGAAATTTTACGCGTACATAAGTTAGATGTGCAGACGAGATGATGACGACTATTTCCGAGATCTGTAGTAAAATCATGCTGTGATTGACAAGCATTAGTGTTGTGGGGAATTATCTAACTCGAATAATTCAAGCCCTTTGCGTGTCCGATTTTCTCCCACGGTAGCCTTCGTAGATCAGCGGAATAAAACGACTGAATTATTCGGGTTAGGAATTATCAAGATTATACAGGCACACAGTAAACCGTACTATTGTTCGTTATGAATAATTTAGACACTTAATTTTACATTTGTGAACGATAATTATAAATTGTGTTTGGATATTGTGTAGTAAACTCAAGTAGTTTGAAAAGTAAAGACAACAAACCTACCAGGAGCATAAGAAGTGATACGTTCAGGTACTGTTATTTAAGATTTAAAATATTTCTTTAACTTAAACTTTTGTAATTTATGTATCATCAGAATAGTTATTACGTTTGTTTGTTTCGGTTTTTGTTTTATATTCAGAGAGATTTGTAGGACTTTATGGTTTTCTTTGTTAATACGAATAAAATTGGTATTCTCGCTTTTTCTATTATTATGATTATACCGGTTTTTTTGGAACTATATAAATATAAGTAGATGTACGTGGTATATGATTGCCAATGAGACAAAAATCGACCAAAGCTTAAATGAAGAGGTTGTAAGCAATAGTTATTATATGCAACCGTCCGGCCTTCAACAATAAGTAAACCCGCACTTTATAGTCGGCAATATAAAATGTTCCGACCTCAAAATCATGTAACAATTCAATTAGAAAACAAACGACCTACTTCATAACAAAATAGTCGACAAAAAACAAAGACATGTGTCTATATCATCATGCACTGGTATACAGGCCATGCACAGTCTAGACGCATTGCATAAATCTAATACAACCTTTCCAAGATCTGACATCAAGACCTGCACTCTCCAATGACAAAAAACTGGTAAATTATTGAGTCAGGGATTTCGTTACCAAATTATTTAAAACCTTTACTAAACTCTTCCATAGATATTTAGATTTGGTTTGGAAGTTTGGTTGTATTTTTAATCGGAAAGCACACCCTAGTTTTTACGGAGATGTACATGTAGTTTGCCGAGCCTGGAAATTAAGATACGTCCCGGGTAAACTTATCGTTCCTTTTATTAAACTTATCTAAAAAGGTTACCAATTCAACGCTATAATTAGATCTTTTTGTACTGTTTTCATTGGTGTAGTGGTTATCAGTAAATTAAAATCAAACTAAATATTAATTTAAATAGGCACATTCATTTATAATAAATCTTTACACTAAATCCTTTATATAGATGTTGGATGTGAACTTATTTGATATTTTAGTCTTAGATGCATGATTTTATTAGTTATTATTGGCTTTGAACAGCTGTCAACAACTGCGAGTACACTCAGATCTGTACTTAGTGTCTTTTTGTAGTGGGGATGTATAGGTACCCTGCCACGTCCACTCTGCGTTTTTGTAAGATGTATTTTTGCTTTGTTTCGATCTATCGAGTTTAGCCATTTTCAACGGATTTTTATAGTTCGTTCTTATGTTGTACTGTCACACCACTATCCCAGGTTAGGGGAGGGTTGGTGCGCCTTCAAACTTGTTTAACCCTGCCACATTCTGTATGTACTTGTCCCAAGTTAGGAGCCCGTAGTTCAGTGGTTGTCGTTTATTGCTGTATATCATATTTGTTTTTCGTTCATTATTTTGCACATATATCAGGCTGTCAGTTTTCTTTTTTGAATTGTTTTACATTTGTCATTTCAGTGCATTTAACAGCTAACTATGCGGTATAGGTTTTACTCATTGTCGAAGGCCGTACGATGACCTATAGTTGTGTTATTTTGTCTCTTGAGAAGATTTGTCTCATTAGCAATCGTACCACATCTTCTTATTTTTATAATGACATATTATTCATATAGATTAGACCGTTAGTTTTCTTGTTTGAATGGTTTAACACTAGTCATTTTTGGGGCCCTTTATAGCTTGCTGTTTGGTGTGAACCAAGACTCCGCGTTGAAGGCCGTACTTTGACCTATAATAGTTTACTTTTACAAATTGTGACTTGGATGGAGAGTTGTCTCATTGGCACTCATACCACATCTTCTTATATCTAATATTATGATGATATGGACAAACGAATAAACTATTTAATAACAAAGCCTCGTCTCAATTTTTATGATATTATTCTATGAAAATTCTATTTTGATCTCATTACATACGTAGACGTACAGTGTGCCACCGATTAGTTCAAAATTATAAATTATGTTTATGCGTTGAGTATACAATTCCTTGGCGTTACATAGTATCTACAATCCATAGTTCACAGCTGGTCATAATCATCTATAATATTCTGGTCATCAGATAAGTTCAGGCTGTGAAGACAAATACACAAACGTTTGACTAAATTATTTACTGATTAACTGTATGTGCTGACTATGTAGGGTTGAAAGGAGTGTCGATATCGGGATAAAAATATATAATCTAATTTTCCAACTACTTCACGTTAATGTTAAGGAGCAACGCAATCCAGTGTCAGATCCTGGGGTTGGGGTTGGGGTTGGGGGGGGGGGTTGGGGGGTCCTTGAGTTGGAACTCCCCGCCCCTTTTATCCTGGGTTGGGAACCCCTCACCCTTTTTGACATCGCCCCTGCAATCGTCATAATCACACCTTGCTTTTCCGTTTAATTCGTCACATCTTAAATACTTTCCACTGTTTGCCCTTTCATATCTTTCAGTATGAAGAAATTTCACTTTCAATTTACAATAAACAAGTTTGGTCAGATAAATGTAGTGACACCCCAGAGATAGATTTATATTATTGAAAAACTGATAAATAGTTACATTGCCGTTCCCTCTTAAAAGACGCTGACACTGTGGAATTTCATAAATTAATTGTTATCATGTTTCATGTATACAAACCGTTGAATGTTAATTAGGTGCAAATGTCAAAATGGTCGGATTTATAGCATCTATAACTAGCATCAGTGGAAATACCACTTTGGAATAAATAGAGATTAATTGGTTTGACAATTAGCTGAAGCATTTACAACTGTGGTTTAACTGCATCACAAATAGATACTGACACCTGATTCAGATACTTACAGTGACTTATGACATAATCAAGCAAGTGATAAATTCCACCTATTGATATATGTAATCTGAACTTCTCATATGGAGCATGAAATAGTGACCTATTTCAGCGGCTCATCCCTACCATTCATTACATTATTACATTAAGTGCCACCCCCCTAATCCCTAATTCTTTTTTTAAGAGAATTTGAATGTTATATCCGTATTTGTCTTTATGAAGATAGTGAAATATGTTACATAAATCTGGCATCCGCACAATTAACTAGGACTAATAACTAAAATGTTGAAATAAGTTAAGCAAAGATGAAATACACCATTTCGAATTTCTAATGAATTTCCTTTTAGAAAGTTAAAAACTTTAAAAAAAAAAATATCACGCGCCGTTTTTCTTTCCTTAATTTTCCCTATTAAAAGAGTAAAATATGGTGCAGGAATTTATCGTCCATTTATTGCAAAGTGTTACATTTTAGTACTTGCTTGGTAAGTTGTATAAAGTGTTTGTTGTCAATTAGATAACCTAATCATGATAATGACAAATGCCCAATACCTGAAATATTTATTACCTTACAACTCTATTATATTGTTAATCAGTTTGTTTTTTAACGACACGGTGTCTTCCTCCTATTCCCACTTTTTAAAAATCACTATTCCTTCTATTTCCTCATGCAAATAACAATAGATGTTTTGATAAATAATTTGTTTTTATACAATCAAGGTTAATTAAAAATTCACATAAGATTTACCTGTCTTTTTTAAAAGAAAACATATTTCTTACACTGTTTTAGTATAATATTATTTACAAAAAAATAATAATAATTTAATACACTGTTTATTTGTAATATGTTTTTTCTTCTTCAAAGAATTACTTAAAAATAAAGAATAAGTCAGATAAATAGAAGTAAGAATAAATAAAATGCTCCGCTGGGCGCAGCTTGATACGACCGCAGATGTCGAACCATGAACAGTTGGGGCAAGTATGGACACAACATTCAAGCTTGATACAGCACTAAATTTGGATTGTGATTAAATATTTGACACAGCATAGGTTTCTGACACAGAATGAATGTGGTCTAAGAACTTTAAAATTTTTAATTTACCTATTCAAACCATATCATTATTATTTGTTTTTATATATAAATCAGAAATAACCAATTTTAAAGAAAAAAAGGAAAAAAATATCCACCCCAAATTTTTTGAACCCCTTATGATTCATCACCCCAAAACTCAATCCCAGCCTTCCCTTTGTGGTATGGTACCTTGCAGTACAATTTCAGAGAGATCCATACACTTGAACACAAGTTATTGTCTGGAAACTAGAAAAATGCTTGTTTTTTGGCCCCTTTTTGGCCCCAAATTCCTAAACGTTTAGGGCAATTACCCCAAAACTCAAACCCAGCTTTCCCTTAGTGATATGGAACCTTGTAGTACAATTTCATAAAGATCCATTCACTTACACACAAGTTATTGTCCTGAAACTAGAAAAATGCTTGTTTTTTGCCCCTTTTTGGCCCCCAATTCCTAAAATTCTGAGGCAATTACCCCCAAAATCAATCCCAGCCTTCCCTTTGTGGTATGGTACCTCGCAGTACAATTTCTGAGAGATCCATACACTGGAACACAAGTTATTGTCATGAAACTAGAAAAATGCTTATATTTGGCCCCTTTTTGGCCCCTTATTCCTAAATGTTTTAGGCAATTACCCCCAAACTCAATTCCAGCTTTCCCTTTGTGATATGGAACCTTGTAGTACAATTTCAAAAAGATCCATACACTTACACACAAGTTATTGTCATGAAACTAGAAAAATGCTTGTTTTTTGCCCTTTTTGGCCCCTAATTCCTAAAATTTTGAGGCAATTACCCCCAATATCAATCCCAGCATTACCTTTGTGATATGGAACCTTGTGGTACAATGTCAGAGAGATCCATACACTAACACACAAGTTATGTCTGTAAGTTACAAAAATGCTTATTTTTGGCCCCTTTTTGGCCCCTATTTCCTTAACTGTTGGTACCATAACCCCCAAAATCAATCCCAACCTTCCTTTTGTGGTATTGAACCTTATGGTAAAATTTCATAGAGATCCATTCACTTAAACTAAAGTTAGAGTGCGAAAACCAATGTGTCTTCGGACGACGACGACGACGCCAACGTCATACCAATATACATGTACGACCGCAAAATTTTTTTGCGGTCGTATACAAATCATTGAACTTGTAAACTTAAAAAAATTGTCATCCGAACAAATAAATTGATGATAGATAATATTATAACAAACTTCAACTTGTATTGTTTGTTTCATATTATAATCATGATAATGCTTGCTTGAATCTACTGTTGAATTTGTGTTATAAAAGAAATAAAATAATTTTAATTAGTCAATTGTTTAAGTGTAACAGAGTTGCTTTTTTTCTTAGATCTACAAAAAAACACAAAAAAAACCCGAACTGGATGTTTTTATATCAATATTAATGCAAGTAAATAATTTTAACCCGGTTTCAATATTAAAGATCTGAAACTTTTATTATCAATATAAATTTGATACAGAATTTAATACGATTAAACAATTATGCAAGTAGTCATAAAAATTGCTCTGCCTAATGAGTTTAATAAATCATATTGCACAGGGAGAGAAGCTTTTAAATACTTTCTTTCATTAAAAATGAAATTACGACGTCGGCTGAGAGGGCATGGTATATATTGTCCGTTACATTTATTAACAACACCTTGTACAAATATAGAACAAACAAAACTATCCGTCACAATGATATATGAGGAACTGGATTAGGGGGGAAAAGGGGGGTGGGTGGGTTTTACATTTCTGTATTCTGTAATTCTTTTGGCCATTTTTCTCTATTCAGTAAGAAATATGCTTATTCTGTAAATTCTTGTGTTCAGACCGTGCATATGAAAATTTCCTGTTGTATCATGATTTTGACATGATAAGATCATTTTGTCTGTATCAACGACATATAAATATTTGAATCTACATTTTAAATTGATACAAAAAATCAAAATTCTCTGATCTATAGATTTTCATAAATGGAGTCTAAAATATATCCATAATAAATGAACTGTATCAAATGCATATATGATAACAACTACATATTAACTGCTACGCGTCGCATACTATGTATAGAGACATGCATCATAAATCTAAATTAAAAGACAAATTATAAAGGAATTCTAAAAGCTTTCTTTGACAAATTGTATACTAACTTCATTTTAACAAGTTTAAATTACATTTTCTAAAATAGAGCTAAGAACTGTTTGTAATGTTGTAAATTTAATTCGTTTGAAATTTTTATTCAAATACGCTGTTGAAGATTACTAAGCGCCTATAGAATACAATAATTTTGAATTTTATAAATTAGTGTCTTCGATAATGAAAAATTCGTCATCGAACAGACTCATTATCATGTCGGTATTCGAAATGACTGGTTTCATTGTTATTACAAAAAATAGGTCATAATAACATGACAGAGTTTTTTTTGCTTCAGAATGTTCTAGATAAATATACAAAAAGCAAAGTATAGACAATGTATCCTCATTAGCCTGGAAGTGGCTAGTCACATATAGTTAACAGCGTTTTTCTCACAATGATGTTCTACCTCCATAAGCCTGGAAATGTCTGCAGAAACTTTCCTAAAACAAAATATAATCCAAAACAGAAAATATAAGATGTAAGGATAACAATATTTATCCATGAAACAAATTGGGCAAAACAATTTCAATGATGTTGAAGGATTATCTCTGCAAACATTTTCAAGTCCGCTCTCATCGGCATGCTCGATTCATCGATCTGTGAAAGAAGAGTGTGGAATATTCCGATGTAAATAAACTACGATTCACACCTCTTGTTTACAGCTAGAGTTCCGTTTTACGATACACTTACGATGATACACAGTGCGTTACTTGCGATCATCTTAGTAGTCCTTTACGATGCCTTTGTGAAACACACGTAACGGGTAGGTAGAACCACACGTAAACGGATCGTAAAATGATACGGTGATCGTAAGTTAAGAAGGCATTGTGAAACGGTGGCCAGATCAACACAATACAGACAAAAAAAATATACCAATAAATAGGACACAAAAGAACGATCTGAAAGTACTAGCATTTTATAACCTAGTTCAACATGTTCAAAGTCAGTATACTTTAATAGATCATACAGAGTGGTGATAGATATGCAGAGTGGTGGTAGATGTACAGAATGGTGATATATAAACGAAGTGGTGATAGATATACAGAACGGTGATAGATATGCAGAAAGGTAGTAGCCATACAGAGTGTTGATAGATATAAAGAGTGGTTGTAGATATACAGAGTGGTGATAGATATGCAGAGTGGTGATAGATATACAGAGTGGTGATAGATATACAGAGTTGGGGTAGATATACAGAGTGGTGGTAGATATACAGAGTGATGATAGATATACAAAATGATGATAGATATATAAATTGGTGATATATATGCAGAGTGGTGGTAGATATACAGAGTGGTGGTAGATATACAGAGTGTTGAAAGATATACAGAGTGGTGATATATATACACAGAGTGGTGGTAGATATACAGAGTGGTGATAGATATATAAAGTTGTGATAGATATGCAGAGTGGTGGTAGATATAGAGAGTGGTGGTAGATATACAGAGGGGTGATAGATATACAGAGTAGTGATAGATATACAGAGTGGTGATAGATATACAGAGTGGAGATATATAACGTGGTGAGAGATTTTAGATATACAGAGTGGTGGTAGATATAAAGAGGGATGGTAGATATACAGAATGCTGATAGATATACAAAGTGGTGGTAGATATACAGAGTGGTGATAGATATACAGAGTGGTGATAGATATACATAGTGGAGATAGATATGCAGAAAGGTTGTAGATATACAGAGTGGTGATATCTATCCAGAGTGGTGATTACTATACAAAGTGGTGATAGATATACAGAATGGTGATATATAAACGAAGTGGTGATAGATATACAGAATGGTTATAGATATACAGAGTGGTGATATATATACAGGGTGGTGGTAGATATACAGGATGGGGATAGATATACAGAGTTGTGATATATATATATAAACAGTGGTGATAGATATACAGAGTGGAGATAGATATGCAGAGTGATAATAGATATACAAAGTGGTGAGAGATATACAGAGTGGTGATATATATACAGAGTATTGACAGATATACAAACGAGAGATAGATATAGTGGAAATAGATATACAGAGTGGTGGTAGATATACAGAGTGATGGAAGATATATACAGAGTGGTGATAGATATGCAGTGGTGATAGATATACAGAGTGGTGATAGATATACAGAGTGGTGATATATATACAGAGTAGTGATAGATATACAGAGTGGTGATAGATATACAAAGTAGTAATAGTTATAGTAGGAACTTGTTGAATGTCTTATAGTGATGGCAAAACATGTTGAATGTCCTATATCTAAAGCAGGTACTTGTTGAATATCCTATAGGTATAGTAGGTACTTGTTGAATGTTCTATATAGAAGAATATAACAGGTACGTGTTGAATTCTTATTGTTATACTAGGAACTTGTTGAATGTCCTATAGTTATAGCAGTTCCTTGGTGAATGTCCTAAAGCTATAGCAGGTACTTGTTGAATGTCATATAGTCATAGATGGTACTCGATGAATGAGTGGAGATAGATATGTGTGTAATGCAGAGTGGTGGTAGATATACAGAGTGGTGATAGATATACAGAGTGGTGATAGATATACAGAGTGGTGATAAATATACAAAGTGGTGATAGATATATATAAAGTGGTGATAGATATGAAGAGTGGTGGTATATATACAGAGTGGTGATAGATATACAAAATGGTAATAGATATATAAAGTTGTGATAGATATGCAGAGTGGTGGTAGATATACAAAGTGGTGATAGATATACAGAGTATAGATAGATATGCAGAGTTGTGGTAGATATGCAGAGTGGAGATAGATATACAGAGTGGTGATAGATATACAGCGTGGGGATATATATATACAGAATGGTGATAGATATACAGAGTTGTGATATATATACACAGTGGTGATAGATATACAGAGTGGAGATAGATATGCAGAGTGGTGATAGATATACAGAATGGTGATAGAAATACAGAGTGGGGGTAGATATACAGAGTAGTGGTAGATATACAGAGTGGTGATAGATATAAAAAATGGTGATAGATATATAAATTGGTGATAGATATGCAGAGTGATGGTAGATTTACAAAGTGGTGGTAGATATACAGAGTGTTGAAAGATATACAGAGTAGTGATAGATATACAGAGTGGTGATAGATATGCAGAGTAGTGGTAGATGTACAGAGTGGTGATAGATATACAGAGTGGTGATATATATACAGAGTGGTAGTAGATATAAAGAGTGAAGATTTATAACGTGCTGAGAGATATGCAGAGTGGTGGTAGATATACAGAGTAGTGGTAGATATACAGAGTAGTGATAGATATACAAAGTTGTGATAGATATACAGAATGGTGATATATAAACGAAGTGGTGATAGATATACAGAATGGTGATATATATACAGAGTGGTAGTAGATATGCAGAGTGGTGATAGATATACAAAGTGGTGATAGATATACAGAGTGAAGATAGATATGCAGAGTGGTGGTAGATATACAGAGTGGTGATAGATATACAGAGTAGTGATAGATATACAAAGTGGTGATAGCTATACAGAATGGTGATAGATATACAGAATGGTGATATATAAACGAAGTGGTGATAGATATACAGGATGGTGATAGATATACAGAGTGGTAGTAGATATACAGAATGTTGATAGATATACAGAGTGGTGGTAGATATACAGAGTTGCGATAGATATATATATATACAAAGTGGTGATAGATATACAGAGTGAAGATAGATATGCAGAGTGTTGATAGATATACAGAGTGGTGATAGATATACAGAGTGGAGATATATTACGTGGTGAGAGATATGCAGAGTGGTGGTAGATATACAGAGTGGTTGTAGATATAAAGAGGGATGGTAGATATACAGAATGGTCATAGATATACAAAGTGGTGGTAGATATACAGAGTGGTGATAGATATACAGAGTGGTGATAGATATACATAGTGGAGATAGATATGCAGAAAGGTTGTAGATATACAGAGTGGTGATATCTACACAGAGTGGTGATTACTATACAAAGTGGTGATAGATATACAGAGTGAAGATAGATATGCAGAGTGGTGATAGATATACAGAGTGGTGATAGATATACAGAGTGGTGATAGATATACAAAGTGGTTATAGATATACAGAGTGGTGATAGATATACAGAATGTTGGTAGATATACAGGGTGGTGGTATATATACAAAGTGAGGATAGATATACAAAGTGATGATAGATATACAGAGTGGTGATAGATATACAGAGTGGTGGTAGATTAACAAAGTGGCGATATACATACAGAGTATTGATAGATAATTTATACTTACGAGAGATAGATATAGTGGAAATAGATATACAGAGTGATGATAGATATACAGAGTAGTGATAGATATACAGAGTGGTGATAGATATACAGAGTAGTAATAGTTATAGTTGGAACTTGTTGAATGTCTTATAGTGATGGCAAATACATGTTGAATGTCCTATATATCTAAAGCAGGTAATTGTTGAATATCATATTGGTATAGTAGGTACTTGTTGAATGTTCTATATAGTAGTATATAACAGGTACGTGTTGAATTCCTATTGTTATACTAGGAACTTGTTGAATGTCCTATACTTATAGCAGTTCCTTGGTGAATGTCCCAAAGCTATAGCAGGTACTTGTTGAATGTCATATAGTCATAGATGGTACTCGATGAATGTTCTATTGATTTCCCGTGTGGGTTATGGTTACCAGAAGTAGAGGTATGCATGGTATCTAAAATTACCCATAGCACTAGACCAGTAAACGTTTTGAAGCATTAAGGTAGAAGGTGTCTGGTTTGTCACAACGACCACCTGAACTATTACCGGCTGTCGGCCATGATAATAGAGGTAGAGATAGAGTTAGGCATTGGCCTCTAAAATGGACCAAATCATTTATACATTTCAGGGCCACAAAGGAGTTTATAAGAGCATAAAGGACCTTATAATCAGTTTTGTAAGGAAATAGTATTTTTTTTAAATCTGTATTTCAGAAATGTCAATATATGCTTTGCTTTATCAAATTTTATTTTGGTGCAATAAAAAAAAAGGTGCAATAAAAAAAGGACTGCACAGCTGTCTTTTGGGTATATGTCTCGTTGGGCTGTTTGATGAAACAGATAATATACCTGTCTAGATAACCTCGATATGTAATTGTAATAAAAGTATATGATCATTCCGTGAAATATATGGCCGTGAAGAATATATTTATGAAAAACTCTCTGAACTTTATACCTTCTAATAAAAAATTTGACAAAATGGTTTCTATTTCTCCCTTTTTTACATCAACAAACGATGAACGATGTCTTTGGTCGTCGCTTGTGTAAATGTTTATTAAATAAATATTATTGTATTTGATAAAGTTTATATGTTTTTAAAGACTGGTGTATTTTTTAACACCGAAATTTTGAAAATGTCATGTTTTAAATATTATCATTCAATACACTAAACATAGTTGACCTATTGCTGATAAATTCTAAAAAACAGACTTATTGCATATAGTATTAGTAAAATTAAAAACGAAAACATTCTTTTGTGCATTCGTCGACTTTGAAAAAGCGTTTGACACGATTTGGCGAGACGCAATGCTTTTGAATAATATGAATGGATGTATGTATAATGTTATTGTAAATATGTATCAAGGTACTAAGTCATGTATGTATTTCATATAACAATTCCGTGTCTGATTTTTTCCCATGTAATAACGGGGTAAGACAAGGCGAAAATTTATCGCCTTTTCTTTTTTCTCTATTTTTGAATGATCTTGATTCATTTTTCCAAACCTGTAATATAGAGGGCCTAAAATCAGTCTCAACAGAGCTTAAAGAAAAACTTGACATATTTTTAAAACTTTTTATTATTCTGTATGCTGGTGATACTGTGTTGATGGCCGAATCCGCAACTGAACTCCAAAAACTATAAGATTGTTTTCTATATTACTAATACACAGATGTATGGAGGCTAAAAGTAAATGTTGATAAAACAAATGTGTGGGAAACGCAATCTTTTATGAATTGAAAATGGTTAGTTTCATTCATCAAGCTCATACTTGAAGATCAGTTTGTACAAGTCTGGCATTCTTTGCTTGAAAATCCACCAAAAGCACTTAATTATAAACTTTTTAAAGATTTTTTTGGAAAAGAAGATTATTTTGAAATTCTTGGGAACAAACTGTCTATTGATTTTTGTAGATTTAGGACCACAAATCACAAGCTCCTTATTGACATGGGTAGATGGAATAATATAGTTAGAAATAATATATTGTGTCTTCTATGTAATAAAAATAACATTGGTGATGAATTTCATTACATATTAGAATGCAAATACTTTGAAGAAAACAGGAAACATTGTATGTCACATTATTATTTTAAAAATGCAAATACTGTTACATGTAAATACAAGCAGATTATGTCTTCAAAACACAAATCAGAACTGATTAAACTTTGTAAAGTTATAAAGATTATCAACACAGGTATATGTGCTCCTGGCTAAAATGTACTTCATATATTGTCTGAGCAATAGTTCTGTTTGTTCTGTCTTATTGTAAATATTGTACATAAATGTCTTCTCTATACCTATGTATATAGTTTATTGAGAATAAAGATAAAGTATGAGAAAAAAAGACCAAAACTCAGAAACTTAATTTTGACAACTGAACCATGAAAATGAGGCCAAGGTTAGATGACAACTGCAAGCTAGACATGTACACCTTACAATCATTCCATACACTAAATATAGTAGACATATTGCATACAGTATAAGAAAAACAGACCAAAACACAAAAACTTATCTATAATCACTGAACCATGAAAATGAGGTCAAGGTCACATGACACCTACCAGTTGGACATATACACCTTACAGTACTTTCATATACCGAATATACTTGACCTATTGCTTATAGTATCTGAGATATAGACTTGACCACCAAAACTTAACCTTGTTCACTGATCCATGAAATGAGGTCGAGGTCAAGTGAAAACTGTCTGACGGACGGTGCATGGTACGCAAATACAAAATATAGTTATCATGTTACTCATAATAAGAGAGAAATTATCATTACAAAAAATCTTAACTTTTTTTTCAAGTAGTCACTGAACCATGAAAATGAGGTAAAGGACAATGGACATGTGACAGACGGAAACTTCGTAACATGAGGCATCTATATACAAAGTTTGAAGCATCCAAGTCTTCCACCTTCTAAAATATAAAGCTTTTAAGAAGTTAGCTAACGCCCCCCTATGTCGAGCTTTCTGCGACAAAAGTAGCAGGCTCGACAAAAATCCAACTGATTGTCTAAAAAGATAAGTCCTTCCTTAAATATAATCAAAGAGACAGTTTTTTATCGCTGGATTGTGCTTTTATGTCTTGTGTTAAAATATGCTAGTTTTCGAGTCAAAAGATATTATTAGAATAAGATATTAGAGAAAAAGATTGAACAGAAACCATAAGAATAAGTAAAACGTTAAACGCCGAATTGTCGTCCAATTAAAACACTCGTTACATTGTTCTTTTGTATATTTAGAATCCGAGATAAACCTAGATTTTCTCGAGAAATAAGATAATTCATTATCTGAAATTGAGAAAATTAATTATCTGGAGATAAATTAGGATTATCTGAAAATCGATCAGAAAAACCTAGATTTTCTTAATATTTTGAGATAAACCGGGATTTTCTCCAGATAATGAATTTTCTGTATTTTTTGAGATAAACAAGGATTTTCTCGAATTTGAATTAAGCTGAGATAATCTTAGTTTATCTGAGATAATCCTATTTTATCTGAGATAATCTAAGATTAATTAATAAAAGTGGTTCAGGCGTGCCATACATATTTAAAAATGTTGCTTAAATGAACCTAATTATATAAATAAAGGCTAGACCTTTAACTGGGATAAAAAAGCAAATACAAAATTATTTGTCAAAGTTTCAATTTCACAAATAAAATCATAACTATTGTTTAATGAGAACTGGATTGCGATTGGCGTGAACAAATATCTGCATATTTGTTTGAATTGTTTTACATTTGTCATTTTATAGCTGACTATGTGGTATGGGTTTTGCTCAATGTTGAAGGCCGTACGGTGACCTATACTTGCTAGCTTCTACGTCATTAAGTCTCTTGTGGAGAGTTGTCTCATTGGCAATCATACATGTACCACATCTTCTTATTTTTATATTTATCAAATATTTGGGGAAAAAGAGAGAGAGAGAAAAAAAGAAACTTTTAATAAAATTTTCTAAATATAAATCTTACAAGCGGTGATCAAAGACATCATTTGTTGAAGTAGAAAAAGGAGAAATAGAATAATTGTATTAAAAATTTTAGAATAAGGTATACAATGAGAGAGTTTTTTCATAGATACATATTTCAAAGTCGTGTTATCAGACAGCCCAACGACACAAATAACCAAAAGACAGTTGGACAGACAGACGTCCATTTTTAACATTCTGATTTCGTGATGAAAGAAAATATATAAATCATTTGTTTTTGTCCATAATAAAACTTGATAAAGCAAAGTATAACATATTGTCATTTCTGAAATACGGATTATAAAAATAAAGCATTGCACCATACCGATTAATTTTGCGTCTTGTGAAACATCTTCATAGCAATTATCATTCGTAATGTTAGAAAATTTTGGATAAATAATGTGTTTTTGTTCAGAGTAATTTTTGATAAAACAAAGTGTATATTGACATATTTTTATAGCTTTCGTCAATATAATGATATATATTCAAAGACGAGAAATTACTGCCATGCCGATTTTGTTTTCCTCATATGAAACAATGTTGTCATTTTTGAAATATGGATCATCCAAATTCCTATTTCTAGCATGAATACCACGACATGTTCTCAAAGAAATATACCGGTAGTTACTGCTAGAATACCTTACTGCGAACCAGTTCCTTTTTGCGTCTAGTGAAACATTTTAATTGTAGCATATCAATTTGAAAAAATAGTTTGATTGCATCATTTACCAGAAATTAAAATTTATATTATCATACAAATATAAAACTGCTTGTTTAACGTCCAGTGACAAATATTTCAGACATATGCAGAACGAATCCTCTGTCCAAATGACACAATTATGACGTATTTTTCGCTAACAAATAGCTAGTTAATTGGTATATGTGCGTACCTTGCAAGGTCCTTATGCCCGTCTGACAGATTTCAATTGACCTCGAGCTTATTTCATGGATCAGTGAAAATGCAAGTGTGTTAATTATTAAATAAAGCATGTAATTACTATTTTTCACTTTTTTATGCATAATATATATAAATAACCCGAACAATTCAAACCATCTTTTTCATCGATATCTTTTGTTAATCACAACAAGATGTGATATTTGCTAGATATTTATGATGCATACAATTAAAAGTGAACAGACAACACCGTGCTGTAATCAATACTTGTGGGAAAGTCAAATGACCAACGCCTAGTGAAAATGAAATAACAAACAACCATCAATTCTGAAATTATCTTGAACACAAAAATTCACAGCTGCAGACTCCTTCATCTCTTCTTCTACATTTGCACAAGAGAAATTTTAATAGCAGATACCCGATTTGATGCCGTGCCAACCGTAGCACGACATGGGAGCCGAGATTGAACGAAAAGAATTGACATATACACTTAATATCAATGTACGTTTTATGAATCATAATCAACAGTATTGGAAGTATTTTTAGATGCATCATGGCATTATTTTCACTTGGATATAATACGTATTTATAGCAAACGATAGTGTGTGTACTCGATTATGCTTTCAAGTAACTGTTGCACGGATGGTTTATAAGCAGATTTAGTAGACATTACTTTATATTATATCTGATTTTGCATGCTATAAATATTATGAAAAAAGTATAACATGAATAGGTTGGAATTTTATGGGTAGGATTTTAGAAAACATGACAAAATAAGATCAATTTCAACATACACAAGCTAGTAATCTCATTTGTAAGGTATTAATGCCTCGCACACCAGGATCAAGCTAGCAGCCACTACGCTTGCAGCCAGTTTTCAGATATGACTATAAACCCAAAAGTTGCATCAGATTCAAACTTAGTTAACCTGAAACCGTTTTTATCAATATATGACTACTAAATTATCTGTTTTAAGGATACAATTAAGCAGTCAAAAACACTCGGATTAAATGAATTTCAAAATTTCAGTTCGTGTTCATTAATTTAACGACAATTCATTTAATAGTGTCTTTGACTGCTTCATTTTATATAAAAAAAACACACAATATTTAGGGGTTACTGGTATATTAATAAAAAAAAAATTAAGTTAGAATGAATCTTATGCCATTTTTTTTATGGTTTATAGACATATCTGAAAAATGGCTGCTAGCGGAGTGGCTTGTCGTTCATACGTACATTTAATTCGAATTTGAACGATCTTGGTCGAGCGGGTATTACTATATAAATAACACATAGCTGGGAGGGTGATAAAGCAGATTGTTACCCCGAGAAAACATTGTCAACTGAAGCGAAGCCAATGTTGACAATGTCTTTTCTCGGGGTAACAATCAGATCTATCACCCTCTCAGATATGTGTAATTTAATTTATTATACTGAATGTTCTGTTACAATGTATTACTGTCGATTAAATTTCAAATTCAAAGTAATAAACTACGACGTCTTGTACATAACAACCATCCGTATTTAATAAAGCGCACACTTGATCAAGCGTCTCCGTGAAGGGTAATAGAGTATTTACCATAGAATAGAGTAAATTGTCTCCCTCGTATTAACCAAACAAAATCTGGCATTTTGACATGAAGTATAATAAAGTAAATTAACACCCTCGTATAAGCCAATCAAAATATTGCATTTTTACGTGAAGTATAATAAATATTATTCCACTGTTTAAACATATTGATAGTTTAATCAATATTTGATTGGTTGAGACTATCCCACGTGTCATTGAACAAATCTTCATATTCCATTCTGAGGATCATATTCCCCTCTGAAATGTCGGGATTACTTCGTGCGACGTTACGCGCGGTTAATGTACATAACGTTTTGAACTTCTTATTCTTCTTAAAATAGCGATAGCAAAACTCATTATCATGTTCAAATTTATTTCAGACGATAAAACAAAAAGACTTATAATTAAATTTTGATCCTTACTGTTTATCAATGGGTATGTCGTGTTTAGTTTGACTTACAAAAACAAGCGGATAAGAAAAAAAATGTATGCAAAATAATATTTAATGTATTGATAGTAAACAAAGCATAGGCAGTGGAATTAAACATTCATTTCCCTTTGCCTCGGGAGATATGAAGATTTGCTCACCCTCGAAAAATCATATTTCCCTCGGGCAGAGCCCTCGTGAAATATGAATATTCTCCCTCCAGCACGGGAAATAAATGTATAGTATCACATTCCAAGTGTGCAAGCTTAAATAAAGAAGTAAAGATGAGCGCAATCAGTATCAAATCTTTGCATTCTTCACTGCAATTCAATACCTTAATAGTTCTTATATTTTTTCTGTGTTTTCACAGAAATCGTCTTACACATGTATGAGAAATTTTACACATAATTAAAATACGAAGAAAGGATCAAATTATAAGATACGCTAATAAGGTATCTATTATAGAACACGAGTGTTAGTGCAATTTAGTATAAGCTGGTGACGATGGATTGCTGCTTAAAGTCAAGCGGCAAAGTTGATTTTTATTAAGGACGGGAACATATGTTAATGTGATATGCATAATAAACCCTGCTTTGTACTAGACCGACTTGCCGGGATGGATTTACAACTTGCTCGCTCACAAGGCAACAGTCCGTAGGAAGACATCAGATGCGGATCCAGGAATTATTAGGCAATGTTTGGAGTGGAACATGTAAAACATTTTCATTAACCATAAAAGTAGCTCCATAAGGAGGATTCGGGTAAAATCCGCCGCTTCACATGTCACCCTAGTCGGACACCTTATTCTAATTCAGAGCCGACCAGTCTTTTCTCTTACTCCTTAATGCTGCGTGCTCAGCGTAGTCGCAGCAAATGTCACTTTTAAAGTTTTTGTTTTGACCAAGCCGGGTTTCGATCCCATGACCTCCTGCACTCAATGCAAACATGCTACCACGACACCACTGAAAGTTGTTCTTGTTATTTTTATGCCCCATCTACGATAGTAGAGGGACATTATGTTTCCTGGTCTGTGCGTCCGTTCGTCCGTTCGTCCGTCCGTCTGTCCCGCTTCAGGTTAACGTTGTTGGTCAAGGTAGTTTTTGATGAAGTTGAAGTCCAATCAAATTGAAACTTCGTACACATGTTGCCTATGATTTTATCTTTCTAATTTAAATGCCAAATTAGATTTTTGACCCCAATTTCACGGTCCACTGTATATAGAAAATGATAGTGCAATGGGGCATCCGTGTACTATGGATACATTCTTGTTAAATATAATTCTTTGCTTCTAGATATTGCTTTTTTCATCGGCAACAGACTTATAAAGATTTATTATCAAATTTTATGCCCCCGCCGTAGCGGAGGGGGCAATAAGTTTTTTATCCTTGTCTGTCTGAATTTCCTTAAGAACGTCCCAAAATTGGTTTCCGTTCTCTAACATTAATTTCCCTCAACCAAATGTTATGAAA
This sequence comes from Mytilus californianus, assembly GCF_021869535.1. Taxonomy (NCBI): domain Eukaryota; kingdom Metazoa; phylum Mollusca; class Bivalvia; order Mytilida; family Mytilidae; genus Mytilus; species Mytilus californianus. Next base: position 29,054,493 of record NW_026262679.1, read on the forward strand.
CTTATACACAATGCTTATTACCGCAAAACATAGACCAGGGTTGAATTTTGGTGGCGTCATTTTAACCGTTCTAGAGTTATGCCCCTTTACAAATGGAAAAATTGCTAATTGTTTTGTTTCCGTTCTCTAACTTTAGTTTGCCTCAACCAAACTTTATGGAACTTATACACAATGTTTATTACCACAAAACACAGACCAAGTTTAAATATTGGTGGCGTCTCTTTTGCCGTTCTAGATTTATGCCCCTTTACAAATGGAAAAAATGCTTAATTTTTTGTTTCCTTTCTCTAACTTTAGTTTTCCACAACCAAATGTTATGAAACTTATACACAATGCTTATTACTACAAAACACAGATCAAGTTTGAACTTTGGTGGCGTCATTTTTTACCGTTCTAGAGTTATGCCCCTTTACAAATGGAAAAAAATTGCTGGATTTTTGTTTCGGTAGTCTAACTTAAGTTTGCCTCAACTAAATGTTATGAAACGTATACACAATGCTAATTACCACAAAACTCAGAGCAAGTACAAATTTGAGTAGCATCACTTTTACAGTTCTTGAGTTGTGTCCCTTTCTAACATTATATGCAAGCTGGGGCAGCATCTGTGTCCATTCCCATTTATTTAGTTTATTTTTTGAGAATGCATTTCTTAAAGGTTTGATTTTTAGCGGAAAAAAACAAATTCGGTGACCTTATTTAATTTTTTTCTGTAACGTCACCACAACTTCTATACTCTATAACGCTATTTTCCATACGGTGTCGTAAAAAATCGTGAGCGTGAACTATTCCTAACTATTGCCAATTCTCAAGCGTAATCAATAGATGAGGAAATAGACTTACTAGTTTTTAAGGACATTTCTGCTGCCAATACAAAAACGCACATTGGCAAATATGTAAATATACTGCAAGTGAAAGAAAGTTACTGTATAGACTGTAACTCCATCTTTTCTAAATTAGACAGGGTTTCACATCTATTTTCACAAATGTTTGTATTGTCCTAATTTTTATGAATCAAATATCGAGTTTGAAATTGTCCCGATTAACACAGTGTTGACAGAATGATTCTCATGATACATATTCTATAACTGAACTTATAGGTCGCGCAAACCTCCTAAAAATGTGTTGTATACTCAGATATCAGAATGTCTGTAAAGGTGCTCGTACTCTTTCTAAATGATATCAAAATTGCCCTATGCAGGTACAATCTTCTCATGAATGACGATAACAGAAAGTATTGAGACATTCAATGCAGTTAACCCTGTAACGATATACATATAGCAAGCTTATTTATACGTAAGGGAGCTACCATTTGACTTTAATCGGGGGAAAAGGGGGAAGGATGAAAAATGTTGTCCTGCATTTTTTTTTAATTGTAATCTCTGTCCTGCCTTTTTCTTTTTGTTTTTCCCTCTAACGTCCTGACGTTTTTTTCAAATTTCATCCCAGCCCCCGCTCCCCTAAAAATGAAATGGAAGCTTCCTTATAATATTAACGTGACGTCACACTGTCTGGTACATGTAGCAATCTATTGTATGAACGATTTATCTATTTACAGGAAAGAAAAAGATAACTTCTACTCAAGGCATGATACATTTACAGGAAAGGTAAAGAAAAGAAGACTTCTACTCAAGGCATGATATATTTACAGAAAAGGAAAAGAACACTTCTACTCAAGGCATGATATATTTCCAGGAAAGGAAAAGAAGACTTCAACTTAAGGCATGATCTATTACTGCTGTATAAAGACACCAAATAAAGGACAGAGCTTATTTTCTATTTAATCTGTATGGTTTGAATTATAATATTTGCTGTAAATGTTGAACAGTTGAAATTAAAACCACATTCTGCAAGATTATAAACTCACTTCAAATGTGTCAATTTTTTTCATGGTCTCCCATAAGGTGTAATTTTTTTCAAACGGGCTGGGAAATTCACCAGATTAAATTGATTGATTGATTGATTTGTTGGTGTTTAACGCCACTTTCAACACTATTGTGCTATACCTTGGCAGTCATTTTTTATTGATGGAGGAAGCCGGATTGCCCGAAGAAAACCACGAACCTTCGATAGGAAAACTGACAAACGTGGGCCTAGTCAATTAGGATTGGAGTCGAGCGCACCTTGCACGAGCAGAATTCGAATTCATAATCTCAGCGATGACTGGCTAGTGATACAGTAGTTGGACTACTTGGAGGACTTGGCCACCGAGGCCCCGACAGATTAAAACATACGAGTCAATTTATAGCTATTCATAAATAAAGGGGATCGGGTATGATTGTCAATGAGACAACTTTTCCTCAAAGATCATTTTAAGTGGTTTTTAACAATTAACGGCAACCTTGCGCCTTCAACATGAGAAAAACCATACTGTTTAGTCGCCTATTAAAGGCCCCTATATACATGATTACAGTTAAACAAGAGTTTGTGAGGAAATTAGCCCATTTCCTATACTGTATCATCTCTATTTCTGATGTTCGTTGTTTAATTTATCAGTGTGAATGTTTCCCCAGCCAATGATTCCTTTTAATTGTGTTATCTTCTGCTGAAAATGTTTCACCACAGTGACTCTTTTCTATTCTTACAGTATCTGTTAGACGACATATTTCTCGCTGTTGTATACAACGGAATGTGCAATCATTGTGCAATGCATGAGTATTTGCTTCAAGCCTGTGAACTTATTTTGGTTATCATCTCTGGGAATAATTCCCCAGTCTATAGATAACTATTTGGTTAGAATCTTTGTGAAGAATTTTCCCCAGTCTAAATATTTTTTTTGGTTATCAACTGTGTAAGGAAATTTCCCCTTTCTATTGATTTTGGTATCGTTCCCCTCTTTTTTGGGAAATTTCCCCAGTCTATTGATTTATTTTTGGTTATAAAATTTTAGTGATTTCGTTTTCGTTATCATCTTTTTTGGGAAATTTCCCCAGACTTTTGATTTCTTTTTGGTTATCAAGTTTGTAGGGAAATTCCCCCATTTTAGTAATTTCGTTTTCGTTAGCATCTTTTTTGGGGAAAATTCCCCATTCTATTGACTTATTGTTGGTTTTTATCTATTAGGGGTGATTTCCCCATTCTATTGACTTCTTGTTGGTAATCATCTTTTTGGGGAAATTTCCCCATTCTATTGATTTCTTGTTGGTTATCATCTTTTTGGGGAGATTTCCCCATTCTATTGACTTCTTGTTGGTAATCATCTTTTTGGGAAAATTTCCCCATTCTATTGATTTCTTGTTGGTTATCATCTGTTTGGGGAGATTTCCCCATTCAATTGACTTCTTGTTGGTTATCTTTTTTTGGGGGAAATTTCCCCATTCTATTGATTTGTTGTTGGTTATCATCTTTTTGGGGAGATTTCCCCATTCTATTGACTTCTTGTTGGTTATCGTCTTTTTTGGGGACATTTTACCATTCTATTGATTTCTTTTTAGTTTTCATCATTTTTGGGGAGATTTTATCATTCTATTGATTTCTTTTTCGTTAACATCGTTTTAGGGAAATTTCCCCATTCTATTGATTTGTTGTTGGTCATCATCTTTTTGGGGAAATTTCCCAAATTATTGATATCTGATTGGTTATCAACTTTATGGGGAAATTTCCCCAGTACTTGTTAACAAATAATTTCTACATTTCTTGTATACGTTAAGTAAAAAGTGTTTATTTCTTGAGATTGTTCTCCAAGTTTTGTTGTGTAGTGTTATTTGATACCATCATCAAATATATTTGTTACAATCATGCCAGTTAAATGTTTGTTGGAATATTTTGTTCACACAAATAGAAAACATTGAAAAAAGAGAATAAAATAGAAATTCTCTTTTTCAAATAGATTGCGTTATATTGTAATTGTAATAATTTTGTAAAACAAAAAAATACAAAAAACAGAGGCAATCATTGATCTGTAATATCAATATTACTTATTTACTTATTTACATGTATGTATCAGTGGGAAATCTACTCCTCATCTTTTTTCAATACTTCTTAAAAGTTATGTTTTCATATTGGATGTAGGAATGTGTACTGCCTCTGGAAAGCGTCGCACCTTTTGCTAGTAATGACTTATACTTCGTTCATTAAATGGTATACTTTAACTGAATACAAAGCAACAAGTAAAAATGCAAAAATTCAATATTTAATAAACGTAGTACTTTGAAAGACAGAGTTATCGTTTTTGCTTTCAATAAGACAGAAAGTTTGGTTTCAACTGAAAGATTTGTTTAGAAAAATGTAAGGAATACATTAGTTAGAAGTCAGCGGTATTAAATGTCAGTCTTTGTAAGAATCAGGTTATTTAGAAGACTTTCAAAACCTGGCCTAAAATAACCCGCCGACTTAATCATCCCGAGTTAGAAATGGTATGTCTTTCGTTTCTGCGTGTCTAGTTATTTGAGAAGCCTCTTACTAGACTAGATGATTTTTGGTTAGAATGATAGCAAATTACGCGGTTAGCTTAATTGTTAATTTCTATTGCATTTCAACCAATTTATATATTGAAATACCCGAACAGGAAAAGGAAACGAATGTTAAATTCGTGCACCATTATACATTTTCAACTTAAATCAATGTAAATTTGAGCGGGTTTTTTGTCTGTCATGTTTTCACAACTGACTGATTCTTAGGCAGATTGGCATAAGGGGCAATAAAAAAACTATTAATCAAAGACAGACACCACCTTTGAGAAACAAAGACAAAAAGACAAACAACAGTCCACTAGACCTTATAATCTAACGTTTGATTTTGTAAGTTTTTAGATAATTACCCCTTTTTGATTTTAGCTTGGAGTTCGGTATTGTTGTTAATAAATTCTTTTACACATTCCACAGAAAACTATTGGTAATAAAATAAATTAAAATAACAGATATTTATCATATATACTTGAATTTTGTCTTGGCAATGCAAAATTAAATTACATGTTTTGATCAGAAAGTGATATCAAGATAGAAAAATAATGATTATGTATGCTCAGAATACATGATGTAAAAACAGCAAGACACACGTCATTAAACACTTATTCCCATTTAGGTTAAGAAATTTGTCAAATTATAAATGTTTCTTTACAATTTATAACATGTTTAATGTTAGCTATTCGGTTCTTGAAGTAAACAATAAATAAATGAATGAATTTAAATGCGTAAAATGCTACCTTGATTGAAAGGGCGTTACCTGCGATTACATTTAATAACGATTGTTTGTATACCATGTAAATCTTTGGATGCACTTTATTTTGTTGACATACCATTCATACATAAAAACAAATGTAAGATAAAAAAAAAACTTACCCTATTAGAGTAATAAAGAATTGTACAGTTTCGAAAATTACTTATTTCAAGCAATTAAGTGTTCCTATTAAAAGTTTCGTTAGATTGATGCTGTATGATATCTTGTTATTAAATTGATTAGCATTCTCTCTAAAAGACAACCATTTCTGAATAAAAGTGAAAACAATTCGTCAAATAATTGATAGTAAATTGAAAGTTTGGTATCTGTTGAACGTATCTATACCATTGGACTGGATATAAAGGTGATCACTGATACAATTAAGCCTACCTCATATATTTGCGTACATTTGGACATTGGCAATGCAGGACAGTTGAGAACTTACTTTTAAAACAAGAGTTGATTTCGGCTTTCCGATTGTGAACCGTCCACTTGTTTTTATAGCATCATTCCAAAATCTCCTGCATATGGAGTGTATATCTCTTAGTTGATACGATATTCCAGAGCTTGCATTTCCTATCATGATTTCCTTGATAGAGGGTTGCTTTTTACAAGGAAACTATTTAACCAAAAGATCGTATTGGTAAAAGTGAAGTCTTCCCTACGAAAGTTATAAGGACGCCATCAGGTGACGTTGACCATTTGGAAATATCTGCGTCCTAGTTGACAACGAATATGTTCCAATTGTCGTAGCGACAACCCCGTTTTGATTTACTTGATTGTGACATTACCGAATTAGATTTATCACGCAATTTGTAATTGGTGTGCCCCACACTACAGGTATGTGGATAAGGATAATTATGCTTACCCATCCGAAGAAGTTGAGGTCAAACCTGGGTTTTTGGCGTGGTTCGAGTAGTCGTTAGTTTATCTAAGTAGTGTTTAATATAGACTATTAGTTGTGTTATTGTCGCTTTTCCCGTTTTTCACTAGTGTAGTAAGTTTTTTCGACTGATGCTTTTTAATTTTTCTCTTTGATATTTTCTGTCTCTTAATTTAATAGCATAAATAACGAAATGGCTTCATAGATATTCTAGCTCGTTGCCCAATGTAATACATTAAAATCATGGAAGTTATACTCCTTATGCGGAATGTGATAATAATAACGTTGTTTAAATGAGAAAACCAGTGTAACTTTATCGCTTTAACCACCCGTTACATTATTTTATTACTACTCACTTCATATATAAATAAGATTTAAATGCATGTAATATTGTTCATGTTAATTGATCATTTAAAATGAAATAAGGCTGGTTTGACTATTCATTGTATTCATTAAATCTACCAATCATTTCTGAAAGACGGAGGGATTTCATGATTTGATAGATTTAACATGTAATTGATTTACGTGAATAAAAAAAAGCTGTGTACAGTAACAATATGTAATTTGTGAATTCGTAACGACCACTGGTAAATTACAAGTTTTCAATGTATTTATTTGTGGAATTTGTAAGGTTATCGATAGATAATATAAAAAAAAAAAAAAACAGGAATCTTGAGTGTTTTCTCGCAACTCAATATGGTTGACATTGATACATGTACTAAAAATTACAGAAAGCACCACGTACGGCATATACTGAGGAAAATGAGGGTTTTAGAAATTGTTCCTTTAATATACCAAGAAAGAGGACGTTATTTTTTTTATTTCTTTTCGTCTTTTTTAACAACTTTTGAAAGATCATAGATTATTATATGTTAAGCAATTATTAATTTTCCATACGACTTATGAAAAATAGTATTAACTCAAAAATATGAATAAATACAATTTTTAGTTTTTATAATCAAAGCCATTTGTTGTCTTAAGCAGATTGTTGCCTTTGTTAATTTTGATTTCAAACACAATAAAATCTGTTATATTTTGATTCTTTTGTTAAATACAACACACTATTAAAAAACGGCCCGGTAATTGTAAACAATGCCGATGGTGATTGTTACGGTACGATAACAAAATCATGTGTATCAATAAGCTAGAGCTGTTTTTTTGCAGAATGAAAAAAAAAAAGAAGAAAACGTATTAAAATTGACTGGTGTACTAAGTTATAAGCCAGGAATCTTTGATAATTTTTTTTAATACCCGAAGGACAATTAACAATAGTCAACAGTAGTTAAACGATGTTCGGAACTCGTAAATATGTTATCCATAAAGGAGAAATACTCCGGGGGAATCACAAACAGGGCGAGACCGGTGGCGTTGACAGGGTAAACAACGCCTGCTATGTTAATATCATATACTAAGTCGGGAATATGACAGTTGTTTTCCATTTATTCCGTTGGTTAATATAGTCTACGTTTGAATTTGTCAGGTTTAATGGACTTCCCCTTTTTAGCTCACCGGGCCCGAAGGGCCCCATGTGAGCTTATGCCATCACTTGGCGTCCGTCGTCGTCCGTCGTCTGTCGTCGTCGTCTGTCGTCGTAAACTATTTCAAAAATCTTCTCCTCTGAAACTACTGGGCCAAATACCTTCAAACTTTAACTAAATGTTCCTTAGGGTATCTAGTTTATAAATTGTATCCGAACTTTTGATCCATTAACAAACATGGCCGCCATGGCTAAAAATAAAACATAGGGGTCAAATGCAGTTTTTGGCTAATATCTCAAAAACTAAAGCTTTTAGACCAAATCTGACATGGGGAAAATTGTTCAATTGGTCAAGATCTATCAGCTCTGAAATTTTCAGATGAATCGAACAACCCATTGTTGGGTTGCTGCCACCGAATTGGTAGTTTTAACAAAATTTTGCAGTTTTATGTTATTATTTTGAATATTATTATAGATATATATAAACTGTAAGCAGCAATAATGTTCAGCAAAGTAAGATCTACAAAAAAGTTATTATGAGCATAATTGTCAAATGACCCCTTAAGGAGTTATTGCCCTTTATAGACAATTTTACAAAATTTGTTCATCAAGTTTGCTAACATTTAAAAATCTTCTCCTCTGAAACTACTGGGCCAATTACCTTCAAACTTTAACTAAATGTTCCTTAGGGTATCTTGTTTATAAATTGTATCCAAAGTTTGTATCCATCGACAAACATGGCCGCCATGGCTAAAAATAGAACATAAGGGTCAAATGCAGTTTTTGGCTTATATCTCAAAAACTAAATCTTTTAGATTAAATGTGACATGGGGTAAAATTGTTTAATTGGTCAAGATCTATCGGCCCTGAAATTATCAGACGAATCGAACAACCCATTGTTGGGTTGCTGCCACCGAATTGGTAGTTTTAACAAAATTTTGCAGTTTTTTGTTATTATTTTGAATATTATTATAGATATATACAAACTGTAAGCAGCAATAATGTTCAGCAAAGTAAGATCTACAAAAAAGTTAATATGACCAAAATTGTCAATTGACCCCTTAAGGAGATATTGCCCTTTAAAGACAATTTTACACAATTTGTTCATCAAGTTTGCTACCATTTAAAAATCTTCTCTGAAATACAGGTGAGCGATTCAGGCTCTTGAGAGCCTTTTGTTGAAATGTACATTGGAGTTCAGTGTTTTTGTTAATACTTTTTTCCCGGTCATGTAAACCCATCCACAGTCACAAACGTCACTACAGGGTAATAACATTACAAAATGGCAATAGAAAAAATTATAGTCTGACTACTGATACACTAAGAAACATAAAATACGTTCACAGGAGTAGTAAATCTTAAGGTTCATCTGGACCTTTAGGCTAAAATGACCGTGTTTACACCACAAAGTGCAGACATCTTTCCTCGCTGCGTTGAATACCCATTGGTGGCTTTGGGCTGTTCTCTGCTCGTTGGTCTGTTGTTTTCTCTAACACATTACCCGTTTCCATTCTCTATTATATGTGTTGATTGACATGGACAACAATTAACATACGATTAAAAATGTTCTACTGATTGAAACATATCAAGTGAACTCAAGTGATTGTTTATTCTCTCATCTTCTGTAAGGACGAAAAAAATGCACAGCAAAATCAAGTTCAGTTTTTAATTACCTGAAACATAACATGCAATTGAATATATCTAGGTCATGCCATGCCTTAAAAATGTTCCAGATGCAAGGGTTTGTCTGTAGTCAGATTAATTTTGTGGTGTAAACAAGGCCATTTCAGCCTATAGGTCCAAATTAACCTTAATGTGTTTACATCCACTGACGCACTTTCATGGTTTAACCTACATCAGTAGCAAAACACCGGTGGACAGTTAACAGTTCGTGTAACAATGGTTGAAAATATGGATGGAAAATGCATTACATGGATAAAGTTAACACATTTTATATCAGTTAAAAGTTTAACATTGTGAAAATATAATCATAACGGATGTGGTGGTAGAATTACAAGTATAGGTTCACCATGTCCATCTATACATTCAGAGCAGAGAACGAAATGATAAAGTGGATTTCTTTTTGGAAGACAGACATGTAAATTAAATATATGATGAAATTGAAACTCTGAATTATGATCGAATTTTATCAGAAAGCCACGCACTATATAAAACTTTTAGGAGATGAGGTACATGCATGATTGGTAATGAGACAACTATCCACCAGAGCCCAAAAGACGGGATATAAACAACTACGTGACTGTATAGGTTAATGTTCGACTATCAAGAAAGAGCAAAAACCCATACCGTATAGTAAGCTATAAAACCCCTTACATGACAGAATTTGCAACAAATTAAAAGAGAAAACCAACGGCCTAGATTTTTGTACGTTGTGGCTTGTAGTAGTAATTGTTTTATCTTGATTTACAATTGCTTAGAAACAAATGACGCATAACATGTTCTGGTAAAGGATCTCTTCAATTAGGCCACAGTTTGAAAAACGTAAACATAATTTTAGTCATAATAATAACGCAACGAAAATCGAAGGTCGAATTAAATTGCCTAATGATTTAAACAAAATTTGAAAAGAGCGAAGTAACGTAACGGTAGTAATTATACAATAGATTTCTATCAAAACGTACATAATAGATGTCATATGAAACATAACATTCTCTGCGACCAATATAGAGGTAAATCGCTCTTCAATATTTACTTCCATAACGCACACAGCTTTTTTGTTATAGTTACATTTGTAGTGTACATTTGCTATTTTTCGTCAGATTATTAATTTAATTTATGTTTTCCATTAACAAAATGTGACTGGATATAATAAGTAGTAGTTTACATCTAGTTATTTTAGATGAACCGGATTTTTACAACAAAAGACGTGCACTGACAAAACACATTTAAATGTTTGGTTATTTTAAAAAGATATAATAAAATATCGATCAGCTTAGTTTTCGGAAAATCATTTAGCTTCTGCGTAACAATCAACAGTACATATTTGATCAAGTATACCTTTAATATCCATCCGCGTTGTATTAAAAGACCGCAATAGACAGGGACAAATGTAACAAACGTAAGTCCAATATTTTGTTATTCAACTATTACAGGTCAATTTAGAGTATAATAACTCATCAAAGATACCAGGCTCATAATTTTGTGCGCGAGACGCGCGTTAGAGTTAATGCAAATCACAAAAAAAAAAAATACAATGTATTTATGCGTTTTAAATATTAAATTTCTAGATCGATACATATAGATTCTACCACTGCATCGAGTGTGATACGATATTTATCCACTCGAGACAGTTAAATTTTCAAATTTAAAACGCGAGGCTCGCCGAGCGTTTTAAATATTTAAAATTTAACTGTCGAGAGTGGATAAATATCGTATTACACGAGATTTGGTGGTGGAATCTGTTTCTCTAATGATTTTCAAACAATACGCAGGCAAATTTATTCCTTCTTTTCGAATGATCTGTAAAAGATGTGTTCTTTCTATGTGACGTCATCAGGCATGGTCGCCTTTTTTCATGCCGTAACAATAGGAAATTCAGAGGAAAGCAAGAAAATTCGACGTCATAATCGGATTTTAACCAATGAAGAACTGAGATCAAACGAACCACACGTTGATTAAGTTTTTTTTATACAATGGGTGCAGAAAGGGATAAATTGACGAAGAATTAGAGAAATGTATTTACTTCTGCTGTTGATGACTGTATCATTTGCCAAATTATTTATATAAGGGAAGATCTCAGTTTTACTTATTCGCGACGATATGTATTCGCGTTATTTTTCTACTCACTAGTAAATGCATATTTGTTTTTCGTTAATTGTATCATTATCAATTATGACGTCAGTATTCTCTTCTGAATTGTTTGACATTTTTCATGTCTGAGTCTTTTATAGCTGACGACACATTCTTTATGTGCCTGTCCCAAATCAGAAGTCTGTAGTTCAGTGGTGGTCGTTGGTTCATGTCTGTCATATTTGTTTTTCGTAAATTGTTTTGTTATAAATTAGGCCGTTAGTTTTCTCAATTGAATTGTTTCATATTTTCATGTCGGGGCCTTTTATAGCCTCATTGGCAATATTACCACATCTCCTTATTTTTATATACCATACGATTTGGGTTTTTTCTCAATGTTGAAGTCCGTACGGTAACCTATAATTGCTTATTTATTCGTCATTTCAACTCTAATAGATAGTTGTATCATTGGCAATATTACCACACCTCCTTATGTCTATACCAATTCGAGGTCTTGTAATTAATATTACACAAAAAGACATTTTGTCAGACATTTTGTGACAAAATATGGCAACTTTAATTTGGTAAATTACTTATTGATAATGCGTAAGGCATTGCCTCAGAACTATTTTTGCCGTGAGCACTCTGCACAATGGTCGTTGTAAATAAACTTGTCAATTTTAACATATTCATTACATCATTAAGACATCACAACGGTCATTTTTTTCTACATTGTCCAGATTATATCAGCCTATTCATTTATCAATTGTAGTACGATACCTCCGATTGAAGAATGTTACTATTTTTGTTTTGTTGCAGGGGTTACAAAGTGACTCTTACAAAATATATCATAACTTCTCCTTTTCAGTTTATTATCATTAAAATCATACTTAAATAAGCTTTTGTTTCGGTGCTTTACCATTTTTTGTCTTTGCTCTCTCAAGCTTTCAGTATTCAGCGAGTCCAGGGTTATTAATACTATTTTTATCATAATTTTGTAATAGAAAATATTTTACAATTTCAAAAGCGTGCATTCTTTTCTGTATGAGTTCTGCAGAACGAATAGATTGGACAACAATGACCGTCATTGATAATTCTTTTTAATCGATCTAATACATGCAGTTAAATCATGACATCGTCTTGTTTTGTTAATAAAATGAAATAACAAATGTACGAAAATATTGATGGCAAGATGGCATTTAAACATACATTTATTGTAAATTATTTAATACAAAATAAATAATGTGTGTGTTCCTGTGTTCATATGAAATAAAGATCAGGGTTCAACCTGTTTTAAATTGACAACAATCAATTTTGGTTGCAGGTTTGAGCTCTTCAAGTACTTTTTACATCAAATAGAAAATGACAAATACAATGTAACTTTAAGCAGATTGCAAGTAGCTGCAGGCTATTGATATAATATGGTCTTTTAAAAATTATGTAATATGATCACATTATGCTTAAATAAATAAATTTGCTACAATGATTTATTTAAGATATCATTATAACACTGAATAGATTGCGTCCGTCCGAAGCGCCTTTCTGAATAATCCTTCATCGTGAAAGCTTAAACCAAATTGTATGAGTACTTTAATGCATGAGGGACTGCTAGACCAAAACGGACACAACAAGAATAGCCAAATGCATGCAAGGTCATTATTCCCTGAGGGATTTAGAAACTAAGTTTCTTAATTTCTCCTTATTATCGGCTGCCACTTCGGTAGATGCAATATAGGATATGTTCCTATTGCCATTGCATTACAATGGATATTGCAATCGTGCACAGCAGATGTTGATCGTTGTTTCTTTTTACATGAAAAGCTTCGCATGTATTACCGAAAGCCCATAATAAGGCATGTAAAGTATTCATATATTCTCAATGGAGAATCAAGAAAGGTATAAATTGTGTCGTTACCGAATCACTAACTACATCATTGATTTGTTGATAGTACCCTCGGGAACTATATATGAAATATAAAAAAAAAACTTTATCAATGTCATGTGTACGAAGCGCTTTCCTGGATTTACCATCATCAGGAACGCCCAAAGCCGAATATTAGAACAGTTGAAGAGGTAAAGGTACTATAGTACGCATTTTAGTTAGTCCTCTTTTTCATTGATTTACTAATGCAAAAATTGAAAATAAACCGAGGGTACATCCCGTAGTGTGATTAGTATCATAACCTGTCGAAATAAACAACTATTTTGTTTTTTAAATTATTGATTGTCTAATCAAAACTATTTAACGAATATTTGAAGAGATTTGTATTTGCAAAATGACAAAACAGATTCAATGATATTTTAGACTTTAAGGAAAGTAATTCAATATTTATAAAAAGTGTTTTGATAGTCCTGTTAGCATACATAACATCTAAGTTTGAAAAAAGTATATGATTACCATTTTTATTTATTTAATTTAAGAAAATGCTAGTTTTTGCCAAACAAAAGCAATTATAAAGGTATTATGAAAACGTGCATATACGTTACAACTGACCAGAGTAAAAGCTTACAAAAAAGTCATATAGTATAGTTAATTAATAAGAAAAAAGCGGACAAGAGGAAATGTCCGTAACTAATAATGACTGACCAACATGTTAAAAGCTTTCAGATCGCAGTAATACTACAGGTATATTATAACCTAAACACCGATCCATAAACCACAAAAAATAAGGTCGAGATCAGGCAAATTTTGGAAAATGTTCAAATACACCCAACACAGGTTCTATTGGGCATTAAAGAAACTGAACTTATTACGAAAAAATAAGTTAACATTGACTACAAAAAATCAAACTGAGGTCAATGTTTGATGAAACAGCAGTTTTATTGACCAAATACAGTTTAACTATCATTAATAGCAATCTTATGACTTTGGGGCATGGACCACTTTTTCATTCTTTCTGTTTCAGAATTTTTTATCAAATTTTCTTTATCAAATAAGCTTATTTAGCCTCATTAATGTGTTTTATCCATCCATGTGGCTCTTATCCATACAATCTTAGTTACAATAACTGTTAGTAGTTTATACGTTTTGCCTTGGTTCTCTTATTTTCCAATACAAACGTATAGAAAGAGGAGTATATATAAACATATTGTCCCGATAAAGAAGAAAATGTTATTAGGGGTCCACTGCCTCCAGGAGCTCATAAATTAAAAACAAGTTATCATTGGAATCTTACAAAAACACGATTAAGGTGTTTACTATTAGATCAATTTTGAAAACAGGGATACAATTTAAAACTTAACATTGTGTCGACATAATCACTTTATAGTTACTTTATCAATAAGAAAAGGTCAGAGGTGTTATTCTTTTGGATTGAAATTCATCATATACATGTTTTGGGGTTTTATGTATTTCTTTAAAAGTATGTAATTATTATCAAAATGTTAAGTGAGACAATTAATGATACGCCGCGTAAGCGCAAAAAGGCTATATCGTGGCGATATTTGTATTACAAATGCAGAGCGTATAATAAGGTTTAAAATTACATTCCTTTACGAGTACACATATCACACTTCTGCACTAAAATAAATAAAAATATAAGAAATTATCAAAAAGGCAACACCAGAATTCCTTGATGGAAGTAAAACATGTAATATATGGACGAAGAAATACAAACTTGATCAGAATAGTCTGACTTGGTATAAGCACAAAATATATAAAACAAGAAGATGTGTTATGACTGCCAATGAGACAACTTTCCATCAGAGACTAAATGGCGTAAAATAAAGCAGCTATAGTTCACTGTTCAGTCTTTAACAATGAGCAAAATACATACCGGATATATTAGCTATAAAAGGCCCCGATATGAAAAATGGCCTGATTTATGTACAAAATAATTAACAAAAAACAAATATGATGTACAGCAACAAACGACAACCACTGAATTACAGGCCCCTGACTTTGGAAAGCCAAATAGAGAATGAAGTGGGGTTAAACATGTTTGCGGACGTATATAACTCTCGGGTTTAACCAGTTTTACATGCGGATTTACTGACGGTTCCCATCAAATGACAAATGTCTATATCATGTATTAAAGCTCTGCGACTCTTTTCACAAAAAATCTACGATTAAAATTGATCGTAAGTTATACTGAAATGTGTATGACTTACGAGTATTTTTACTCTCAAGATTTTTTGTGAAAAGAGCCGCAGAATTTTTATCATGGTTTCTTTTCTAGAGTGCTGTTATAATAATGTCTTCTGCTTATTTCTCAACGGCTTTCGAAAAATCCCTACTGCACCTTTTTATATTTATTTGGACCTTAAACACGGTATGTTAATGATTTTAACATTATTTAGAACAACAAGTAGTTTAGAAGTAAAATTTTGAATAATTTAGGAGCCTAGTAATGCATTAAAAGGTCTAAATTTTGATATTTAATTAATATGCTTACATAGGTCTACTACACCGAATTAAACAAAATTTAGATAAAAAATAGTCTTATATGATTGGCACAGCCCTAACCACAGTATGAAAAAAAATGTTGGCAACCATTGTAATAAAACTTGAAAATTTGACCGATGACAGTTGTTGGCTGTCGTAATGTGTATTGTATCAAAATTATTATATGCCTTTGACGAGAATAACATTGGTCTTTAACTACTGACAATTGAATTGGAAAAGAAATTCAAGACAGAATGAAACAGATTTTGTCCTTCTAAAAAGACATAAGAAAACATAGTAGCAAAGTATGTGTGCCAAATCCCCCCCCCCCCCCCCCCCCCCCGAAAAAAAAGAAAAAAAGAGAAGAGATAAGCATATTAAACGGACTGATCTAAATAAAATAATACCGTAACATTTTTTTACAGGAAGGCACACAGAGTTCCTGAGAACTAAACCCACATTATCAAGATCAACTTCACCGACAAACATTGTGATACGAAGAATATGGAGTAAGTATTTCGGATATTATTTTTACATGTGAATAAAATGAAATTTATATGTGAAAGAGAAAACACACATAAATACAGAGATGAGAACACACGGACTTGAACAATCGACATGTGTTTATACCATATACATTTAAAAGAGAGGAGGATGATACCAATTGGATATTCACACTCATATTGACAAGACAAAATGACAACACCATGACAAAAAAAGAAATACTACCAAAACGCAAACAACAGTCTACAAAACACAACATAGAAAAGTAAAGACTGAGCAACACGAACCCCACCAAAAACAGGGTTTGATATTAGATCCTCAGCAAGAGTTAGAAGATCCTGCTCAACATTTGGCACTATATTAAGCTTTAAATTGACTGAAGACTTGACAAACTGTCAACAGCTTTGACAGAGACTACTAAATATCTGCCAGCAACACCTTACTGTCTAAAAGAAGGAAAGCAGAGCTAGAAGTATATATGAAATACTGACAAAGTTTCTATATCTTTTATATCGATCAGTAGTATTCCAAAGAGTACATGTAAAAAGATAGACGTTAACGTTCTTTTAATGGAGATGTTATTTTCTAAAATCTTTTTCTAAGCAAGATAAGCTAACTGTGATTCTAGCAGAAGTTAGCAATATCCGTTTTTGTGTCAAAACTTACAGAGACATTTTAAATTAGACGTTTTAGATTTGTATATACATTTAGTGTTTATTGTTCTATCCAATGGTTTAAGTCTTATTTAATATGTAATTTATCGTCCCTGGTAATTCTACACAAATGGCTTTTACAAATTGTTGAATGATGTAATACAATACCTGTCACAGACGATATTTAAATTAATAAATATCGTATTATTCAATGAAGAACCCAAATAAAGAAAAAAAAACTTCGCATTTGTCAATAAGGTTTAAATAGACTTTAAACAAACAGATAAGTACTTGCAAATACCGTATCAAAGGATAACCTTACAGTACTAATTCTATAGTAACTCGAATAATTCAGCACCCTCTATCTACTACCGTTTCTCTGGGGTGATCGAAGTAAGCGGAATATAACGACTGGATTATTCGGGTTTACTCTGTAGATACAGAAATTGTGTTCACCTAAAATTCAATGTCGGTCGTTGAACTTCCGAGTATATTTAATATTCATTCACTGTCATAAACAGTACAAGAAAAACATGTCATTGATCTTTTACATCTTTGATTTAAAAAATTTCGGCATGAGGCGTCAAAAAGATATATAAATTGTTGAAATGCGCATCTGTTGCATAAAATGTGAACCGTTATGTAACTACAATGACCAAAGTAGGTCTGTGTACATTTTGAACATGGGTACGGCCTTCAACGGTGAGCGTATAATCAACCATAAAATATAATAACACAAACCAATGCTAACCTCTGAATTACAGTCCCCTGACTTGGGGGTAGGAACATAAAGAATGTGCCGAGTTAAAACAAAGTCATGCTTGTGGGCGCTCAAACCTGGGACAGTTGTGTAACAACACAACATAAGAAAAAACAAACTGTAAAAATCAGTTGCAAATGGCTGAACCCAATACCATGTAGATCGGTAAGAAGCACACAAAAAAAAAATTAAAATAAAAAAATAATACACAGAAAGCACTTATATAAGAATACTCTCAGTTACTGAAAACAAGTTTAAAACCAATTAAACTAATAAATAAATCATTTTCTCCCAAACACAAGTCATCAGCATTTTATTTCAACGCGCACAAATACCAGCGTTAAGTCACTGGACTGTGCTGTTTCGTTTTCTGCAGCAGATAAAAAATTCAGGCGGGGAATTTAATATATTTTTTTCTTCAATATTCTGTTTATAGACCTATCATTGTTGACGTTAAAGTCACTGTAAAAATGAAGCAGAATTGCACAGATGATCAAAATGTAAACAGCATTGGCGTTCCACTTCCGTACCCATATGACAATGCACCTCAGCGTAAAATATGTATAAATGCAGATGGAAATGAACAACTGTGTAATCAGGAAAAACAGAACCATATCATTTGCAACACAGTCAAACTTATAAAAAATGAAGGTAAACAGAACATACTACCTTCCTATCCGGGACTTGTTTTGGCTGTTGTAGGCGACTCGGACAGTTTTGTTCCCCGACCGTGGAACACAGCAAAATTTACATCGGGACTTATAGATACAGTAAATGGTGCAAACAGTACGTACTTTTAGATTAATTTGTATATTAAACAAGCAGAAGTATCAACTGACAAAAAAAAAAAACCAAATTGTAAATTAAATTTGATCAAAAACATGGCAATAACAAATTAGATTCATGTATGCTGGCTCTTTGTCATTAACAAAATGAACTATTTTCATTAGTTACCGTTTGATTATAAATAAGCAAAAAAAATATATTTATTCATAGCTTTTAATACAAACTTTGTAAATTAAGAATAACAAACAAAAGAAATCATGAAGCATACTATTGACTAATATTCTGACGAAGACAAGACTATTCTGTTTTATAATAATTATTTTAATTTTCAGGTTTCAAAATGTAGATCGCACATTCATAACAAAAATCAGATACATAGGAGTTAATATATTATATATATTCTTTCAGAATGCTGGATCATCTATCGGGGTGGAGAAGATGGGGTCAGTTCTTACATTGACAAAGCATTTGAGATGGGCGTGCACAGTACAGACAAAGACTTGAACACTGACAAAAAAGAAATGCCCCTCAAAAACGAAAAGTTTATCGCCATCAAACCTGTACCAGATAACTATCAAGAAGTTTTTAAAGTAACTATTAGTGTTAAAGCTTCATAAATATTATAATCATTCTATTAGATCAGTAACTCAGCACAAATCTACTTGGTTATCTGTGTGTAAAACGAAGTAACACTTATCATTTTGCTGGGTTCCGTATGCATATCTGGGAAATTTTGCAGTATCCGCTATCTTCAATTTGAACACTCATGTTTTCTTATATAAGTATTAACAAATACTAATTATAACCATGCACGTAAAAAGCTGTTTCCAATGAACTTATATCTATCTACTAACAACCGATTGAAATATAAATACATGTATATGTAGTCGCTATTATTTAGTCCTAAAACGAAGAATGAGCGATAATGGTTACTGTCTACAATGTAACACGATAAACAGTTGAAGTTTTTTTTTCACTCGCGAAAAATTAAAAAAAAACTATTGTTGTATAAAAAAAAAAAAGATGAAGTATGATTTCCAATGAGACAACTATCCACCAGACACCAAAAGGGACGAGGATATAAACAACCATTATATAGGTAACCGTCAGTCTTTCAACAATGAGAAAAAACCAAACCGTATGATAAACTATAAAAGGCCCTGAGATGACAACATGTGAAAAAAGAAAACCAACAGCCCGATTTATGGTAAAACAAAAAATGAAAACCAAATATAACGGACAGCAACCAACGACAGCCAATGAATCATATTATATACAACACAATTTCGAACGAGATTCCACGTTGGAACAATCACCCAGTATAAACTTACAGAAGGTTCCAAGCTGCAGCAACCAAAACCTGTTTCGTAAAAAAAAATAATATTAGGCAGTGAAAAGTGATCAACCAATTGCAAACTATTAATGTACAATGTATTAAAAGAGTCGCAATACTATCGTATCGACTGCACCATGCATGAGTCAGACACATGTACCATGTAGTAAGTATGAGGTAGTATTTATTTTTTATCGATGATGTGCTTATATTATTCAGGGAGACATAGAAAAAGGGAAGCCACTTCCACGATGGACATTTCTGGTGCGGCCTTCCTTTGATGCAAGTAAAGATGATTCAGAAGATATACAGAAATATAAATGGTTTAACGAATATTCAGCCCAACTTCTTTCCTTACTGTCAACGAAAACAACGCCCCTCTTATCAAAAAAAGAAGGAGACAAAGAAAGTACAGGTGACAAACTTGCCCATGAATATTATGGAATTGCAACGTAACCACATGCTTGACGTGTAAATTATAAAATACGATAAACCTTAGGCATGGTACATGTAAATTATTCGATTTTGAGACAAATACTTTAATCGTATTGCTTGATTGCAAAACAGTTATCCTAGTCACGACTATATCGAAATTCAATTGATCCTAAAAAGTATTCGTTCCTGAATTTGTTTACTTGACAAAATAAGATCAACTACATATTTTTTGCACAGTAAAATATTTCTTAATATGAACTAAAAATAGTGAACAGACTTGTTATAAAATGCCTCTACATTAAACCAATAGAACAAGATACACACAAAGGAATTACTTGCGACGTTTTTTGTTGCCAATAATAAGATCGAATACACATGTTTTTTTAAGATGATCAATTTAACTTATTTCTAGTAATTCTAAAAACGAGACTTTTTAAAATAGAAAAAAATGTATTTTGCCGACTTCTACAAACATACTAAATAAGAACCTCCACGTCATCAGATAGATGTCGTGCCAACAAAATTAATGGTTGAATAATTTGAAGTTTGTAAGATTATAATGACTAGGAAATGACATGTGGAGCAGGATCTGCTTACCCTTCCGTAGCACCTGAGATCACCCCCAGTTTTTGGTGGGGTTCGTGTTGCTTAGTCTTTGGTTTTCTATGTTGTGTCATCTGTACTATTATTTGTCTGTTTGTCTTTTCGTTTTTGGCCATTGCGCTGTCAGTTTGTTTTCGATCTATGAGTTTGACTGTCCCTCTGGTATCTTTCGTCCCTCTTTTAGGAATATGTTTCTTTAGAATTTCATAAAAATAGAAATCAACAACCGAGAACGGAAACCAATATATCTATATCTAATTCATAGAATTTCATCAAAATTTTATATGTTCGAAATACCACGTATTCTTATTTGCTTAAACTATTCGTTCGGTCATTTTCTGTTGGCTTGTCTTCAAAACCAAAGAGATCTACACCGTCGCACAATGTTCTATAGGACATGTTCAGTTTTTTGCCGTCTACTTAAATCTATGCGGTATGGGTTTTGCTCAGTGTTTAAGGCCGTACGATGACCTACAATTGTTAACTTCTATCTCATTCGGTCTCTGGTGGAGAGTTGTCTCATTGGCAATCACACCACATCTTCTTATTTTTATGTCTTTTTCCCATATGCTTCAACGCCACTTAACTTAAAGTTTGATTACCATAATGACCAGTGGTTGGCAATAATTCAACTGTTTTACATCTCAACTCTTTATTTCCATGATTGGCAATTATATGCTCCAGTATGTATTTCTGTACCAATGACCTCTCATCGCAGTAATAACAACTGAATAGATTCAAAAGGTACAATGAATGCTACAAGTCACAAAATACTGATTCTTCGTAAAACTAAGAAAGGTCAAACGAGAACAACACCATGAAATGTCTCAAAGGCCTAGAGCTGCGAAATATGAAACGATTTAAAGGAACTAAGATTACATTGCAGTAGTTGAACATGACGTCACAGAACATTCACATTATCATTGTACAAGAAGTCACAGTACACTGGACTGAAATGAACGCGAAGTCACAGCACACTTGCAGACTAAACAGACTATGTATATTCATTACATGTAAATGTATACAGCAATGTTAGTGATCCTAAAATTGAGAATGGTTGTTTTATATCTAAGATAAATGATGTTGAAGAAGGGTTTAATTCAGGTTTTGGCAATTGTAACAATATTCCTTAACTAAATTATCAAAATCTTGAAATTTTATCATACGTTTAGACAATACACACACACATACTTTAAAGTTGTATTATCATTCATATATAAATATGCAACTAATGTTTTGAAAGTTCATTCTGTAATACATTCTGTTATTAAAAAGTGAAGAATCAATGTAAAAAACAAAATAAACATACCAAAGTAAATGCCTGTTTTTATTTGATGTTAAAAATGGAAGTCACAGTACACCGAGAACGCGAGGCACCTTTCATAGAGGACACCGTTTATATTGTGTGGAATTTGCACGTTCTTAGACTTGTTTGTCTTTTCATCGATTTTCATTTTTGGTATGTGTTTTCTTTTTTACTTCTAGTTATTTGTTTTGATTACATCCCCCATATCTTCTGCCTCCTTTTGCGCACCAAGATTGAGACAATTTTCCGAAATATCAAATAAAAGTTGTGTTGAACATAAATCTACGGTGTGAACAAATATAGACACACTACAAAAAGGCATAAATTGTCAGTTTCATATTAATAAAATGATAAACTTGAACAATTATTTTCAGAACTGTCAATGAAAGTTCCTGTTCTGTTGATAGTAGTAGAAGGCGACATAAGTACCATACATCAGGTTAAGTCCGTGTTAGAAGAGGACATTCCTGTATTACTTATCAAGGGTTCTGGTAAGGCTGCTGATTTCATCGCAGAATATCTCCAGAGCAGGTTAGTAATAAAACATACCGGCAACCTTACTTAATTTAAAGTGTTTCCTGAGTTTACTTATTTAGGAACTAACCTACAAAATAGAGTCTCAAACACATTTGACAATTTACTCAAATAAATTTGAGGTACACAACAAAATTATGCTTTTAACCTTAAGTACAGTGATATTTGCTTGACAAATTAATTGAATAACTGTCTTACTTTGGGGTTGTCTATGGCATGGTATTGGTTGCAAAAATTTGATATTTTTCATTTAAATGCAATATTTTTTATTCAATTGGTACAGACCTTCTAAAATTCAAACTGACCACACGCACGATACACGTACGCACGATACACGCACGGTGAATGCACGATACACGCACGGTGAATGCACGATACACGATACACGCACGATGAGCGATGAGCGTTACACGGAGGATTAACGAAAAATGAATGATGAATGATGAACGCACGATACACGCACGATGCACGATGAATGATGAACACACGATACACGCACGGTGAATGATTCATTGACGAATGAACGATAAGCGCTTAATACACGGTTCTCAAAGCCATTTTATTTGGAATTGCATTTAAAATTGATGTATGATAATGAAAATCTATTAAGGGAAACAAATTTTAGATATCTCGCTTTCTGTGTTGATTGGTCAACAGTTTTACTAAACACTCCATGTATTAAATAAATTAATTGTAGTATAGTATTTCCAATATCAATGAGTGTTGTCAAATTATAAAACTCATCGATTTTATAATTCTACTTAATATAAATAATTTATAAATTGCTACGTTTTAAAGAGTGGCGATTCCAGCCATTTTTAAAAAGAGGGTTCTCAACCCAGGATAAAAGGGGTGGTTTTAACCATATGTCCCCATTCAAATGCATTGCCCCCCCCCCTTTCTTTTTATCTGCCTAATTTTGTAACCTTAACTAATTAATTATCATATGTTTACGTTCCGAAATTTAGGAAATATTTGTATGTTTCGAAGTTTAGTATGATGTCCATTATCACTGAACTAAAATTCATTTTTTGTTTAGGGACCAGCTGAAAAACGCCTTCGGTGTAGGATTTTCTACCCATTGGTGGCCTTCGACTGTTTTCTGCCTGTACATCTAAACACTGCTAAGGACTTATAATATGCCACTAAGGACTAGAAAGGACGTGTTACTTGTACTTTGTTTTCATACTATGGTAGAGATAGATAGATTTTTATTACATAAATTCCAATTTTTAAAGAAAAAGAATCACCATTAAATGAGTAGTTGAACAATATTTGGAACGTGCCGGTTTTTCCTTGATATTGCCGAAAATCAGTGATCCGACTGACACGAGCGAACTTACATAACAACTGATTAAACAATCATAATCTCTTTTTTTTTCGACATAAGTAACAATGTTCCTTATATTATCAGAATCGTATGAGTTAATTTAGAGCAAAATATATAATTTGTCAGAAAAATCTGATTCGTACAAATTAATTAGAAATAGCTAAGAAAATGAAATTTACCAAATAATGAGAAAATTTAAACATTTGTAATACCAAATACTTCATAATATACTTCTGAAACGACTTTTCGTCCTGAATATGCATGAAATTTTTGCCACTGGGCGTTTAAACAACCACTGAATAATCAATCAATCAAATTTTGCTCTCAGTAAAAATGAATTAAACAATATAAGCCACAATTGTATCCATCACTTGGTGTCTGTTGTTTGTTTGTACAGTAAACATACTGAATCTCTTTATATTCCTTATACAATTTCAAGTATGTAATAAAATTCATACATATTTTCAAACATCCTGGCACTTCAAATTTCTAGGAGGTGAGATTCTCGGGGTTTTACCTGAAACTCTTTGGGAAATGCAATTTTTAATTCCAATTCCAATTCCAAACTGTAAAAGATATCCCAAGGTTTTTTAAAATGCATTTCTAATTTGATAAGGAGATTTGAAAAAAAACCGATCTCAATGGTAGTTGAAATTATTCAGTGCAATCATTTTGTGCCCGCCGTTGTCTTTCATACATATCAATTGGTGTATCCACTGTTTGCTGTTCGTTATCTGTTGTTTATGGCAGTCAGGCCTCGCGATCGGTCTCCAAATTTAAGCCCCCCACTTTGGTAAATTAATGATCATTTATAGGGGGGGGGGCTTTTTTCTCGGGACAAACATTATTTTCCTTCCTTAAAAACAACTTAACAATTTTCTATATTTTTCATTTAATCATAAACCGATGAATATTAAATGATTTTTAAAAAATCAAAAAGATATTTTTATTCTAATATATCTAAATATCTGGGTTATTTTCTTATCTAAATAATTATTTTTTCATTTTTTTAAGGAAAAAGTGTTATCAGTTATGGCCCCCTCATTTTAGACATGACATTTTGCTTGATACTGTATGAAGATTATTCGTTGCAACTTTTATGAAGAAATTACCGACTTTTTTTAACTAGATAAATATACAACAAAAATACCGTTCTTTCTTCTTGTATTAATTTCTTTTCACAAAAATTAAATATTAACAAAGAATTGCTACACAAATGTAGAGCCCAATTTTATAACGAAGATATTCCTAATCTCTTTACCGAAATCCGCATATCTTTATCTTTTGAAACAAAAAAGTTAAGGATGTCTGTTCAAAGGACAAAATTGTCCAAGAAACCGAAATGTTATAAGTAAATGTCGAATAATTCAAACCCATTTGTCTTTTAAATTTAGCACATGAAGATATAATTTTTATTACATATACAAATTGATTTTGTAAAAATTAGCTTGTATATATGTGAACTTTTGTAAAAAAAAAATCACTGTGGTTCTAAAACTGTATCACATGCCCATAATTGTCCTAAAGCTAAATGTCATCGTCAGATTATGAGGGTCTGAATAGGGATTCGTTATTTCTGTATTCTATCATTTTAGGCAATTTTTTCTAATCGTTATACCTTTTGTCGATCATTCTATATTCCATATATTCTAGTACCTCGTCATTTTCTTTTCTATATATTAATTTTGTCTGGTTATTTTTTGTATTCTATATTTTTTGGTCAATAATTTTCTATTCTATAAACCCCCATCCACGCCCTCATGTATAATGGAAGACGATTAACATTTTAGTATACATACCACCCGTTGTCACTTTCACCTGACATACAAACCATAAATTGTTATTTTTACCTGGACACGGGACTTATATAATTACGTAATAATAACGGATATAGTAAATTCAGTAGAATATAACCTGTATCAACGCACTGGCTTGTTAAATGAATATTGATCTGACAACTGTTTATCATATTTTCAGTTATTTTAAATTTGAGAATGGAAATGATGAATATGTCAAAGAGACAACAACCCGAAAAGAGCAGATGACAGCCGAAGGCCACCATATTTGATAAGGTTTAGTTTCTAATGAGACAGTAACCATCGTATTTTTAGAAAATCTCTAAACGGATAATGAGAGTTTAGCGACCTTGACTGGCTATACAGCCCAAGCACGGTCGGTCTCTAAAAGTTGCCGAGTTTAAGAACCTGTATCAAGAGATAGGCTTTACCTAGCTTTAGGTGTTTAAAAAAAATCCATTTAAGAACCAAATGTGGCTTCTTTATATTTATACCAAAATTGAGTTCAAGGCAGTATTTTGTCGAAGAGAACAATTACACATAGTGCAACATGCGAGAAGAGGTTTCATTTCCCTTATTTATTTTTTATTGAAGTGAGTAATCTTTTGAGATTACTTCACGGAAATATATTTTAAATGAAAAGGTGCAACTGGATGCATCCCTAAAAAACAAATTTAAATATATATATATTACCTGAAGATCTGTAAAAGCAGTGAAAGCGCTAGTAAAAGTGATGAATTGAAACCGTTATTATCTTTTATTAATTTTCTTATATGTTACCAGCATAACGGATTCTACTTAACTTTTCTTTATATATATATAAATATAATTTAAATTTGTTTGTTATATATATATATATATATATATATATATATATATATATATATATAATGACGGATATTCGTCAATCACTCAGCAATCCAAGTTACCTGACATCTAGAATAAGAGGTTTAAGCATACCCCGCGCTGGTCAACTTTCTGAGTTGTGGGTAAAATTCAATATACATGTAGGACTGTGAAACGGGAAATATACGAAATATTTGTTTTTACGTACGATGAAGTGTCATTCCCTCAATACATACGGGTCCACCGTGAATCTATTCTTATGATTATATAACGGTAAATGATGATCTCATTAGAGGAACAAATTAAGTAAAGATACATGTTGAAGCAAGAATAATTTCCACATGCAAAACATCAAATATGACGATCTCTAAATTAGTACGCGGCAACTTTAACTTTTACTTTCATAGACAATAACACTAGTAAATGCTTTATATACTGACATTGAAACAAATATACATAATAATTGCACATCTGTAGACTTTAATCTAGGTATCCCGCGTTATGTAAACCATCGCAAACCATCGAACAGCTCATCGCACTTCGGCGCAGACCAGCGCACTTCACGCGTGGCCATCAAACTTTATGATCTCCATTGCACCTCCGAGTCAAACACACATATATATTCCGATTTTCTAATAATGGTTTTTATTATTTTAATTCCCGTAGGTATTGCCCAAAGAAATAGGGTTTATTTAAGGGTTTACACATCTTCATAGCTAAAATATTTTGATACTTATATCACGAACAGATATCTATGACAAACATTTCTTAAATTGTCAGTATATAAATTTAGATTTTTTTTTAAGAAACGTAGGTTTAAGCTACAGCAGACTAAATTGGCTTTTGATGGATTGAAGGCTTATGTAAAAATAAGAAAATGTGGTATAATTGCTAGTGAGTCAACTATTCAAGAAAGTTCAAATCAAGAGGAATGCTAGCAGTTATATATATACGGCCTTCAATAATGAAAAAATACGGGAACTGTAAAGTCGGTTATTAAAGGCCCCGCTCCGACATGAAAAAAATATGAAACAATTCAATTGAGCAAACTAACGGCCTTCTTTATTTCAAAGCTACATGTATCTTGCCACAAAAAAAAGCCCAAATACATGTATATAACAGAATTGATGTTACGAAAACCACTGAACTACGTACTTTTGACTTTGGACAGACACATAAATACACAGAATGTTGTGAATGTGTATAGGCCCTTTATTGGTCATATAGCTCTACACTCCTATTTATTTTATACATTCTTTGGCTTTCAAATATTTAGCATTGAGCGTTCCTAGTGAAAGTAGATCCAGAAAAGCGTTATAGATGCATGACATTTATAAAGTGTTGTTTTGTGAGGGGATCAAAACGTAGGGATCGATGTTAATGTCTGTTTTATATGTGCAATAATATCGGCCTTCTAACTTTAGTGAAACTCTGCAGTTGTTCAGTGACGGATCCAGGGGGAGGGTTCAGGGGGTTGGAGCCCCCTTTTTTTGGACGATCAATGCATTTGAATGGGGACATATAGTTGGAACCCCCCCCCCTTTTTTGCCCTGGGTTGGGAACCCCCCTTTTTAAAATGGCTGGATCTGCCCCTGTTGTTTCATGTATTTGATATGCAAATTATCAAAAAACTAAAAGGATAAGATGGATGAATTAATAGTTGATCGTTTAACGTCCAGTGGCATATATTATAGATTCATTATCAGGGGGAGTACAATAATTATGATATAATGATGAATATTGGCAATCATACCACAACTTCTTTTTTATAAGAACGTACATGTGTAGATTTTCGTCTTTTACTGTTAACGACAGTGTACCCGGGAGTCAAAGCCGAAATCAAACTTGTGTAAATTTCTGAAACATACATTTCATTATTTAACCCAATGTAAAGCAAAACAAATAATACCGTTTTGAGCTGTAAAACCAAGGCAACCCTTTATACTAGTCAAAAGTTGCTGGATCGTGATAGATGCATACGAAACTTCAATTAATTGTTTGTATTTTTCAATCTTTTATATTCGATAAAGATGAACACAAAATCTATCGGATAAAAACTACCGATTTTTCTATAAGATAAAATTTATCCTTATTGGAGTCAAATTTGTCATATGGATTCATAAAGGACAAAAAAATGTCCTCAGTAACGGAACAAAAAATACTCCCATGGTAAAATAATCCGTCATTCTTTAATACAAAGTACTATTGTGAATTATTTTTTCGGATATTAATCTTTTAGACATACATTAAAAACAGTGTCCTTGATATGCAACCATGAACACAATGAAAAGTGAATCTGTGAAAGTGTTCCATGTTTATTCCATTTAAATAAAGACTTGTTATGATAATACAATATATTTAACTATTTTATCAAAAAAATTAAATAAAAAAGAATATCTTAAACTCATTAACACAATTTCAAGTTTAAAAAGTTCCTCAATTTAAAATCCTTCTTAAGGAATACGGGATATATTTGCGTGATCCTATACTTGTTTAATTAAAAAAATGCCTTCCAATACATATGTTTATTTGTATTCAATTTTCAACAAAACATATTTAGCTTATTTTAAATGAAAATAAAGAACAGAGAATAAAAACACTGTTGAAGAGAAAATACATATTCGTGTTAAATTCGCCTCAGTTTAATTTGTTAATTCAAGTTTGACATCTAGAATCTTAATCCGCAATCCACATTTACCCGACAATCTTGTATATTGTATTTTCTCAATGGAATAACCTTACGTGCACGTGACCATTAGAAACGAAGACAAAAATTATATTTGTAATGGTATTTATCAAAACTTAAATGTTTGAATATTTAGTAGAATATGAATTTGCCAAATAAGCGAAGAATTATAATCTTGCATTGTTCAACATTGGAGAAATGACTCAAGTTGAACATTAATAATGTTAATACTGATTCAATATTTTATTATAGTCTCACCACATACAAACATAAAATGAGAATCACAGAAATAAACATAAAACATTAAAACATTTGCATTGTATGTACCAATCTTAAAAAGAATAATGAGAGACTTTTAAGACACAATATATTTACTCATTTACATTTAAAATTTACAGTGTCCACCTGTACTATATGAAAATAAAACATTTTTTCTTTGAGAACTAGGAAATAAAAGGCCGTTTCTTTTCAATGAAATATTGTTAATGATTTTGGCAACAACAGCAGCAACATTGCCGTTATTAAATTAAAATATAAATTTTTCGCAATCTGATAATTAAAGCTTAAAATGTTCATTAAAATGTTTAGCTTAATGTATCATAATTTGTCGTAAATCTACATATAATGGGCATTTTAAAATGACATGAAGTTCATCTTCAATAGTAGAGCTACAACACATGTCATCTCGTGGACTTCTTTTCTTTCATACTTTCCAGTTTCTATTTTTAGTGGAGCTACCCCACATCTAAATTTTGCAAAAGCACTGTTGTTTTTAATTGGCGGAATATTTTTTAACAAATAACAGTTGGCCAACAGTATATTTTTAAGCCCATTTCGCTCAGTTGAATAGAAATTCCAATTTTAACTGTTCTGTTGTAGAAATGTCATCATGCTATTGTTTGTACGTAGAACATGTATCATTATATTAAAATGTGCCAGTCCCAGCCAAGATTCACTGAATAACCACGAAATGTTTACAGATGATAAATAAATTTTACACAAAAATTCATGAATCTGTATGAACGTTATGTACGACGAAGTTAATTAAGTGTTCACAAGAAAGTAAGTATGAATGTAAATTTTATTTAAAGTCGGAACATATATATACACTTTAATCGTGAGATAAAATATAAGCTTTGATGAGCTCTATAACCGACTATCATATAAAAACCGCAATGAATGAACGTTACCCGATTAGAGATGAACGTTTGACAAATGCACGTTATCTGATGTACACAGTTATACACGATTGACGAACGCACGATACACGGTTAAGAATGAATGATTGATGAACGCACGATACACGCACGATACACGCACCATACACGATTAAGAATACACGATGCACGCACGTTACACGGAAAATACACGGAACGATGAATGATGAGCGCACGATTGGTACACGCACGATACACGCACGATACACGCACGCAACACGCACGATACACGATGAACGCACGGAATAATGGTCAGTTTGAATTTTAGAAGGTCTGTATATTTCTTCATTTGAATGCAATATTTTTTTATTGGAATGTTATATTTTTTCATTTAAATGCAATATTTTTTATTCAAATGGTATAATATGTCATTCAAATGCAATGTTTTTTATTCAATTGGTATATTTCTTCATTTAAATGCAATATTTTTTATTTAAATGGTATAATTTGTCATTCAAATGCAATATTTTTCATTCAATTGGTATAGTAGTTTTTTTTATTTATATGCAATAATTGCATTATGGGAAATTCTTTGACGTCTTAAGGTCAAATTTGCAACAACGTTTCTGATTGGTCGGTAATTGTTTGGATTTCCCCCTTTCTTTTTCTAAACATGAGTGACCAAGAATTATAAAAAACGCGTCAGAATATCGCCCCTCTAACTAAATCTGGCGTTCGTGCGAGTCCTGTACTGGCTGTTAAAATCTTCTGGTCCTAACTATTATCTCTATTGCAAAATTTCGATGGTCAAAACGTTCGGATCACCACTTTTCAAAAACTTTCATTGTATATGGATCTATATAAGTATATCGTTTTTTTAACTAGATTAGACACCGTTGATTTTCCCGTTTGAATGATTTACACTAGTCATTTTTTGGGAGCCCTTAATAGCTTGCTGTTCGGTGTGAGCCAAGGCTCCGTGTTGAAGACCGTACTTTGACCTATAATGGTTTACATTTACAAATTATGACTTGGAAGGAGAGTTGTCTCATTGCCACTCATACCACATCTTATATCAATATACAACATAAACCAGACGTTTCTCATACTGTTTTCTTTTTTAATAAATCCTTTGCCGCGCGCTGTGTACTGATTGATACTTCAGCCGTCTGGGAGAACAAGATTTATTCCAGTACTAGTTGTAGTTAGCTTTGAGCAAACTTCCAGTAATTGTAAATAATCTTATGTCGGTGCGTTGTGTCTATTGTCTTAATGTTAGTTTTTTTGTGTGTCTCATACCGATCTTTTGAGTTAATCTAATTGCAACTGATTAGTGCTGGTTGTTCTTTTATTGTACTGTTACACCACTGTCCCAGCTTCGGGATGTGTTGAGTGCCGCTCACAAACATGTTGGTGTACTGTTACACCACTGTCCCAGGTTAGGGGAGGATTGAGATCCCGCTAACATGTTTGACCCCGCCACATTCTGTATGTATGCATGTGCTTGTCCCAAGTCAGGAGCCTGTAATTCGGTGGTAGCCTTTTGTTGCTGTGTAATTCATATTTGTGTTTCGTTCATTTTTTTGTATATTAATTCGGCCGTTAGTTTTCTCGTTTGAATTGTTTTACATTTGTGATTTCGGGGCCTTTTATATAGCTGACTATGTGGTAGGCTTTGCTTATTGTTGAAGGCCGTACGGAGACTTATAGCTGTTGATTTCTGTTTAATTTGGTCTCTTGTAGAGAGTTGTCTCATTTGCAATCATACGGTACCACATCTTCGTTTTTATATCAACCCTGCACTATTCTTTATTTGCCTGTCCCAGGTCAGGAGCCTGTAGTTTAGTGGTTGTCGTTGGTTCATGTCTCGACCCGTAATTGATATTTTGCAAATTGTTTTGTTATGTATAATTAGGCCGTTAGTTTTTTCGTTTGAATTGTTCACACTTTTCATGTCGGACCTTTTATAGACGACTTTAAAGTATCAGGTTTTTGTCATTGTTGAAGGCCTTACGATTGTGTATAATTGCTTACATCCACTTCATATTTGAACTCCGGTGGATAGTTGTCTTATTAGCAATCATATCCCATCTCTACGTTTTTATATTATGTACCTGACTTCTAAACTCGTGTTTTCCTGAACAAGCATGAAATATTTGTCACTGGGCGTTAACAATTAACAACAAAACAATCAATCAATTTAAACTTGTGTTAAATAAGAGGAAAACCATTTGATATTTATTTATTTGTTGGGGTGGGGGACAGAAGGATTTCATATATATGACATGAGTATGGTTGCCTGGTAAGAGCTGAAAAATAGGCACGATTAGCGACAGATTAAAATGAATAATAATGCCCTCTCTTCCCTTCCCCATCCTTTATCTATAAATTTAAACTGACCACTACGGAATAGCCCAATAGTGTTGAAAGTAGCGTTAAACACCAATCAATCAAAATCCCTTACCTAGAATATCAAATAATCTTCCCTTAACTGTTATTGTCCGTGTAGTTCTTATATTTATCCAGCTTATCGTCCTACAGGGATGTCCTACTAAGGCTGTCATACCATAAAAACGTTTATAAAACAGTTCACATTCTAATATATCTGAATTCATAAATTTATTAATGTTATTTAGACTAAACGACGCCATGTTTGTTATGTGCCTCTGACGTCTAGACAACATATCAAAAAAGAAGACGTGGAAGAGAGCCAGAAGATCTTCCCAATGCAAAAAAAAAAAAAAAAAAACAGAAATGGACTTCTTCTGGCTCACTACCGAAGAACAAAAAACGCGCCCCATTAATATGTTTTAAAAACGCCTTGCCCCTACCCTTTTCCCCCAAAAATTGGCATTGTTAAATATATATACATATATATAATCATCATTAAAATGCTATTGTATTTTTATAAGACCTACTTTATTACATGATCTGGGACTAATGACATCTATCTATAAGTCCAAGCATACAGTAAATTATTATAATATGAATATGTTTCTTGTTTTAATAACCACATTTGATGCTATGCATGAGTCACCATTTATCAGGACATGCATTGGGTTTACATAGAGAGAATAATGTGCAAAAAAATGGATATGGGGCGGGACCAAACCTATAGATAACATAAACATAATAAAGAAATGATGAAATATAAAGAATGCGTCGATTGTTTTTTGGTTGCCAAATGTCCAGTAACAAATATTTCACGCATGTTTAGCACAAATATAATAGAGATCAAAGGATAAAGAATAGAGTGAAATGGTAAAAACTAAAAGATATAGAATTATAGAAACTATCTTTAATCTGAATCCCCTCCCCTCACACACACACACACACATTAGCCATTACTGCAAATATGTCATATATACATCTCTATACAAATATCTTAATCTGACCCCCCCCCCCCTCCCCTAGACACCGAGGTTTTGGATCCGCCCCTGTTAGATGTATCTTATAATATTATACATTTTGTATGGGTCTAGATAATTGCTAAACGTACAATCCTATAATTTGTTGGATACAAATCATTAGAGATTTGTATCTAATTATATACTGTATGTTTTGAAATATGCCCTGCATACTTATTTATGCAAAGACATAGGTATATTAATTATTGAACTACTGTGGGGCTTGAAAAACAAATTCTATTAAGGGATTCGGAGATGTGAACAGTAAAAAAAAAGCTCAGCAACGAATCCTAAATGTAAAATGATGTGCGGCATAAGACATGAGAGCACATATTATAGATAGTCCAAAATGTGAAGTTCAGGCCTTATACAGTGTACGTCCTATGTCATAGGACTATTGTTGTAACATGGGTTAGTAACTGGTTCCAATTTATCCCGAATTGTCTTTATTAAAGAATTAGTTCCGGAGTATCACAGCTTAGGTCTCTTCATGTGGGTCTCTGGTTCTGCTGTCGTAATTAGGTGATTTTTTTTCTACATGAAGCAAAAAAGATGGGGCTTAGTCTAAATAATTATAACGTTCTGGAAGGCTTTTTACTCTTTTTATGTCTGCCTTCCTGCAACGTCTCTGAGGATCAAGAAAAGAAAAAATGATATAGCATCAGAGAACGTCATGATTACATGTATCTGGACTTAGAGGGAGGGCTAGCTATGCATTTTTTTTATTTCAATGTGTAGACTGTCGGGGAGTTTCTTCAGAAAGGGTTTTCATTGGAGGCGTTTTTGCCATGCACGCAGGCATCTGTTTCTATCCATGAACAGGTTGTGTGTCAAAATAATTATTATTACTTGTCACTCGCATTTTTTGCTCGACCTGGCCATTATTGGCATTACAGCCAGTGCATGAACTCGCACGAACGCCAAATTTAGTTAGGGGGGCGATATTCCGACGCGTTGTTTTAATTCTTGGTCACTCATGTTTAGAAAGAAAGGGGGAAATCCAAACAATTACCGACCAATCAGAAACGTTGTTGCAAATTTGACCTTAAGACGTCAAAGAATTTCCCATAATGCAATTATTGCATATAAATAAAAAAAACTGCTATACCAATTGAATAGAAAATATTGCATTTGAATGACAAATTGTACCATTCAAATAAAAAAATATTGCATTTAAATGAAGAAATATACCAATTGAATAAAAAATATTGCATTTAAATGAAGAAATATACCAATTGAATAAAAAATATTGCATTTGAATGACAAAGTATACCATTTGAATAAAAAATATTGCATTTAAAGGAAAAAAATATACCATTCAAATAAAAAAATATCGCATTTGAATGAAGAAATATACCAATTAAATAAAAAATATTGCATTTAAATGACAAGTTATACCAATTGAATAAAAAATATTGCATTTAAATGACAAATTATACCAATTGAACAAAAAATATTGCATTTGAATGACAAATTATACCATTTGAATGACAAATTATACCATTTGAATAAAAAATATTGCATTTAAATGAAAAAATATACCATTCAAATGAAAAAATATTGCATTTAAATGAAGAAATATACCAATTAAATAAAAAATATTGCATTTAAATGAAGAAATATACCAATTAAATAAAAAATATTGCATTTAAATGAAAAATATCAAATTTTTGCAACCAATGCCATGCCATAGTTGTCACTACAAGTACCATCAAAACATTTCAGAGAAAAATGCAGATTAAACGTGTTCCTAATAGTATCAGTTTTTTTTATATCAAAAGAAAATGAGGTTGCATGGTTTGTTCCTTATACCAAATCACCTACATTGATATTGGACTATCACCCTCATCGAAATTTCACAGAACAAACAGTCGGATATTGAGGGTAAACATATTGTGTCAAATATCACTGTTAAAAGTTCCATAACTCTAAAACGACCAACCAGAAATTATTCAAAATCAAAAGCGAGTCTAAATTCACAAATCTCAACTGCAATGTGAAGTTTGGAGTATTTTGATGCAATCCATCTAGACGTACAGAATTGCATTTATTAATCTGACTTTAAAAAGTGCCATAAATCTGAAATGACAAATCGAATTTTTTTCAAAATACGAACATATCTTATTTTCACATATTCCTAAAATTATATAAAATTCTAGTAAATCAATCCAAGCATGCTCAAATAAGGGGGCAACTTTCTAAATCGAAAGGGAGCTTACTTTTATCTATCCCAATAATAGCGTAAAGCTTTCAGGAAATCAGTGCAAGCATACTTGAGATCATAGGCGGTATATGAAAAATTGCCTTAAATTTAATTTGATGTCGTAAACTCTAGACAGACTCAACCAAATAATTAAAATCAAAAGAGAATTTTCTTCCGTCAATTCTTTTGATGTGTTAAAGTTAAATGAGAATTGATTAAGGATGTATTCTTCTGACGTTTCAGTATCGTTGAAATCTCGCTCTGGAATTATTTCCAAAACATGTGATACAAGTGGAAAATATCAATGAATTTAAAAAATATTATAATCAAACTTAACTCTGTGAAAAAAATTGTGTATTTACAATAAGTAGTTTTTGAGTAATTAAATTTTCAAATTTTATTACCAATCAAGTCAGTCTCATTAGCCAAAATGTTGAGAAAATGGGTGATGGGTACAAGAAATGATTTTACCAGAAACATGTACATCCCATATCAATTTTTTCTTTTCAAATTTCTTAGATATGTATTTTTTCAATCATTTATAAAAAAAAGATGAAATAATTTGCTTTTTAAGTTAAATTTATTCAGATTGGTCCAAAAAAAGTTTAATTGTGAAACTGTGATTTTTTTCATGATAATAGCCAAAAAATGTGTAAAAATTGATGAAAAATGGGAAAATCATCAGAATTGGGTACTTTCAAATGGCCGTAGCAAAAAAAGAAGTGCACCACCATATGATTTTTTCTTCACCAATTATTTTTTTACAGTCATTTAAACCCAAAAATCGGATTAAGAAAAAAAGTTAATTCTAGAAATTTTTGTCTCCTCAGAGGTAATGCAAATTGAGTTATCGTATAAAGTCTTAACTGATGGGCTGACCACGGTAAACTATAATACGTCCCGACAAAGACGGCTGTTTTAAACCCAAGCTTTCCTGAATAAGATTGTAAGTTGTTGCCTTTATCGTCCGTTCATTCTGTTACCCTTAGCTTAGCTTTTTTACAATTCCTATTCGATAATTTGGCATTGAAAAGCATCAGAAAACAATATTTTAAAATCGAGTTTTCCTTACTGCTTGTACGTTAGACGATTCGGTACAACCTATGTTAGTAATAACACACTCCAAATACATGGATTTATGTACCTGCATGGTTTCGGCCATGCTATCCGACTAAACAGCCTAAAATACAAGTATATTGATAAAGAAAGTAATATCATTCCAATAAAAGTTTGAAAACACGTTCAAGTGAGTGAATTTTCAAAACGCTTGTTTACAGCCATTTTTTCATTTTTATTCTGTGCTTGTAGCGATACAGAACTGTTGCTAAAGAGAAAAGCTCCACTATTGTTTGGAATATATTTTAAAAAAGCGGTATTCGATCTTCTTCAGGAAATAATGAAACAAATAACGAAATATAATTACCTGGTTTGTATATTATGTTTTATTTCATTTTGTTTGTAATATCCGCGATCACGATATGTCCTTTCTTTTCCGTACAGTGTTTAGGATAATTTTTTGCAATATTTGAATTGGCAAAGTCAATATTAAATTCCTTTCTTCACGGATGATTTTGTCAGTGAGACTACAAAGAAAAAAATGAGGCGCATTTGACTAATGCATACTTGCTCAAGAAATGCAAGTAGTAAATGGGAACAGGTATTTGAGGAGGCGGAGTTATAGCAAAGCGTCATCGCATTGTTGCATAATCCACTGGAAGTGACGTCGTCTTTGACGTCACACACATTGGTACCGGAAATGCATTCTGCGCTTTTAAGGGCTTATACATCAAGGCTGCTCCCGATATTTTCCCAGCGGCTCACGACTGCTCGTAAATCTTTTCGAGCTGCTGATGACTGTTTCTGATATTTATCAAGCTGCTCACCGTAGTTCCCGACGTTTTTTGAGATACTAACGGCTGTTCCCGATATATTTGTTTCGCTGCTCATAGCTGATCCCTATATAATTTTGTATTGCTCACGCCTGTGTCCGATAGATTTAGACATTCCATTCTCACGGTTGCTTCAGATATTTCCACGTTGCTCCATGCTGTTCTGATTAATATCCAATTTGCTTTAGTCTGCCTCCAGTATTTCTCAAATATTTTATTTCGTTTGGTTGCTACCTCATCCTCGTCTATGACAGAATATACTTTAATTACAAACATGTATTTGCACAGCCTATATAAATGATGTATGACAACCAAAGACATATTTATTAAAATGGCCGTTTGAATAAAATGTTCAGTCTTATTCAGAATCGCTGGGTTCTGGTTTCTGCGCCATTACGTATACTCTTGGAATTCTACTATTTATATTGGGAAAAGCTTTTATGACAGGTGGATGTCTAACATTATTTGGAAAATATTTTTTTGTTTGATAGTCGAATTTTAATTTCAAGTGTCAGAATAGTTTATCGTAAAAGTTCACCCTACAAACAAGCATATCTTAATCTGCCTTTTGTGTAGACCTAAATTTTCGATTATCAAATATTTGCACTATTATCGCATAATTCTTTGTTCATACTATCTTTTCATACTATCAGTAATATCCACACATGCACGTTTTAAATGTTGTGTTACTTCAATGAACGCGCTTTATTTGCATTTTTGTAATAATTAATACTTTTCCATTTTACCATGTCTAATGTTAAACCATTTGTTTTCCAAAAAGTCATGTATCTTTCGGAAGTCTTAGCTTTCATATTGTAACACAAACAATTAAATCAAATCAAATCAATATTACAGATTACTGTATACGATGTTGATGACACCAAGGAACCTAAACTAGAAGATGCTGTAGTTGAAGCAATTATCACAGGATGGTCACTTCAAGAAATAAACAGTATAACAATATTTATATAAAAATAAATGAAAAACAATGCACAACAGACAAATATTCAAAAAGGAGCAAAGTATTTATTATTAATTTTGTTGTATGTTATTATGTGTTCGTCATTTGTTTTATTCTGGGATCTTCAAGCTCATGAATCTAATATTTTAACATTAACATCCCAATTATTATCACATTGGCCTATTCTGTCTGTATAGGTTGCCCCCTCATTTTGTTAATATTACTGAACTATAAAAAAAAAAACACTGTCATACAATTGGGAGGTTTATAAAACCAAGTTTAACCCACCATTTTCTTCGGAAAATTCCTGTACCAAGTCAGGGATATGGCAGTTGTTTTTCACTTGTTCCGTTGATTGATAGCGTTTGATTTTGTCAAGTTTATGGACTTCCCTTTTTTGAATTTGTCTTGGAATTCGGTATTTTTTGTTATACTTTTTATATATATAAAGATGGATCAGACCTTGTAAAGATCGAGAAGCGGTATTTGGCATGTTTGACATATTTTTAAATGATAAGTTATTGGTTTTAAAAGGAGGAAAAACGATAAATGCGAGGGGATCCAACCTAACTACACAGAACACTAATGTTTAAGTACACGAACCCATGAAAACACGTGTGTTAACTTTCTCAAGCACTAGGGGCATCTATCGTGATATGATGTTCAAGTAAATACAATAAACGACTACCAATCCAGTATACCCATTTACTAACGATTGTACGAGAGACTTTATGGAAGTTATACCCATGTTAAGGCAAAATATGAGATACAAGTACGGATAGTACAAAATGTTTTTACATGTATTTTGTTTTCTGAAATTCTCTACATGTGTACAATGGACTTTGCAATGAAAAATGAACTTTTGTTCTCATTGTTGAAGGCCATACAATTTTCTTTGTATGCTTAAATCCGCTTCTTTTGGACTTTTTTGGATATTTGTTTCATTGTCAACATACCAAATATCCTTATTTTATCTCATTCTTATCTTAGGACATGATCTATCAAAATTAATAGGAAGTACAACAGCGTGAGAGCTTCGTTGTTTAGCAGCGAAGTACTTCATTCTTTGATACTATACTACTAAGCATTGGTTTACTTGTATTTTGGTCTTTTTTCTTTATTATACTGGAATTATAGTGCTTATGAAATGGTTTTATTGTGCTTTCTTTTGTTTCTATATTTTGTAGTCCCAATGATTGAGATATATAATAGGAGTATTGAATGACTAAATATTATTATTCGTTAGTGCTGTCTCATTGACCTATAACCAATATCTCCTCTTGATTCATCTAAACAGTATCCTTGTAGGCTACAATAAGTTTGCTCAGATATTGGCTCTTATATGGTTGTATGCTTAAATGAGCTACCAACTGCAAGTTCAACTGGCAGCTACTATGAACAAATTTAGAGAACTCATTAAACCCATGGCCATATCCC
Organism: Mytilus californianus; assembly: GCF_021869535.1. Taxonomy (NCBI): domain Eukaryota; kingdom Metazoa; phylum Mollusca; class Bivalvia; order Mytilida; family Mytilidae; genus Mytilus; species Mytilus californianus. The sequence goes on from NW_026262679.1 coordinate 29,094,767, forward strand.
AATGTAATGGATCACTCATTAAGATTGCAAATTGTCAAAGTAAAACATTATTGTATTCACTCAGCTGTATGATGTCGCAATAGCAATTATGACTTTTAATGATATTTAAACATGCTTAACACGACCGGAGTTACTAGTGAAGCCGAAACTCATTCATATATACTCATACGTATCAGACTCTTCATTTTTCCTTTGATATCTTTATTTTTGCATAAAACTATGCGAAAAGATTAAGGAACGAAATATGGAAATTCACACGAAAACGTATCTATTTGTAACTTATATACTCAGTAAAATTATCAAATTTTAAGAATTCAATACCATAAATTGTTGAAAATCTTTCAACAAATCAATTCAAAAATATACATATATTTTTATGATAATTATCACTGGAATGAATTTGATAAACTAATGTTTTTTTATAGTTACCGATTAACAGTGAAAAAATATCGATAATAATTTAATGTTCCAATTAAATAAATTTCTAAAGAGAAAAGTTGTTAAGCCCTAAAAAACAGCCTCATAATTTTGTTTACGGATATAATTTGATATTTTAATTTAGATCACAAACAAGAAAATGGACAGCCAGGCGAAAGCAGACAGGATCAGACTATCACATCGAATGTTTTACAAGAGGGCAGCAAATCATCCGGTAAGATATTACCAATATTTTCAAGATGTTTTATTTTACATTCAGCAACATTTTTTGTGCTACAAGAGGAGCAAATATAGTATTAAACATAAAGACTTTGAATATCATACTATAAATTACCAAACCAAAAAAGGGGGTAATTTTATGTAAATGTATTCAGGATGGGTAACAAATCCTGCTCAACACGTGCCATCCATCATGTTGATCATACATATTTACATTGTGTCATAGACCAAATTTATTTGTTCAGTGTATGTTCACTTGTTTTTGTTAATATGTCTTTTGATTGAGTTAAGCCAATTCAATTGATATTTTATAGTGTGTCTTTCTATGTTGTGATGTTACACTATTGTTTCAGGAAGGGTGAAGGTTGGCGCCTATTAAAACGTTTAAACCCGCTGCATTTGTTTGCACCTGTCCTAAGTCAGGAACCTGATGTTCAGTGGTTGTCGTTTGTTGATGTGTTTCTCGTATCTCGTTTTTTATATAGATTAGACCGTTGGTTTTCTGTTTGAATGGCTTAACACTTGTCATTTTGGGAGCCCTTTAGCTTTCTGTTCGGGGTGAGCCAAGGCTCCGTGTTGAAGGCCGTACTTTGACCTATAATGGTTTACTTTTACAAATTGTGACTTGGATGGTGGGATGTCTCATTGGCACTCATACCACATCTTCTTATATCTATATAAGTACAATTTCGACAAAAAGTGTCGTTCGGTGATATCACAATCAAGTAAAAAAACGCATTGGTGGTCCTCTGTGACATAGATATTTCAGAACGGTCAACCAACTCGTATTGACGTTCGTTACACTTTCAAAGAGACTTCAACTTTACCACATGGAAACATTGGTTGAAAGCTTTTTTGTAAGCAGCGACCCTCTAGGAAATCATAATAGGAAACGCAAGCTCCGGTGCGTTTCCTATCAAATGGGAAATGTGTACTCCATATACAGGCCCTTATAATGATCCATTTTTTCGTTATGTTTTGTTCTCAACACACCCTCATTTTAATAATATTGCTCCTTCAACTTAATTTTGAGCCTGTGAATCATAAAATTTTAGATATTACACATGTATTCCTTTGGCTATGTTATTACAAGGGACCTCAATATTGTTCAAAACCGAGTGGTTAAAAACTTCCTTAACAAAGAACCAAATACAGTCATCCATCGAAAATAAATTGGAATCAGTGTCATCTTGTCAATAAAGAAGCTCTTTCGTAATATTATAAAAGTTGGTGCAATCGGTAAAAAATCAGATAAAAAATCTTTTGATTAACATTTCAATGCATGTATCCAAGCAAAGTTATTGTAGCCAACAGTGATACTGTTTTATTTTAACCAAGATGAGATATAGGTTATAAGTTACTCACAAAATAGAATAACAAAATCGAACTCCAAGGAAAATTCAAAAAGGAAAGTTCCTTAAGCTTAAAAAATAACAAAATCAAAAGCTCAAACACATCAAACGAATGGAAAACAACTGTCATATTCCTAACTTGGTATAGGTATTTCCTTATGTAGAAAATGGTGGATTAAACCTGGTTTTATAGCTAGCTAAACCTTTCACGAATTAACGAATTAATTTGTATATTTTTAAAATGCTAGTAATATGAAAATAAGGAGAGTTTGTTGGATTACCAATGAGACAACTATTCAAGTTGAACATTAGACCAAAGGAAAAGTATGTAAATATCGTCAGGTCATTGTACAGCCTTCAAGAAGGAGCAAATTCAGATAATAAATGTAAAACAACTCTACAGATTAAACTAACGGCCGCAATCAGCTAATAGCATTAAACACCACTCTGACAGACGGCAACCGGTCTCTAGTTCAGGTGCTTCGCTTCATAGTTCACATAATTTTACTGCACCAGATGCGAACTTCGACAATTAATTCTTTTCAGTGATACTCGTGGCCAAAATATTTGAAAATCTAAAACTTGATCCAACCGGTCTCTAGTTCATGTGCTCCACTTCATATTTTACATAATTTTACAGCATCAGATGCGCACTTCGACAATCAATTCTCTTCAGTGATGCTCGGGTCCAAAATATTTGAAAATCTAAAACTTGATGCAAACGTTGAAGAGCTGAAAAAAAAAACCAAAAAAGACCCAAAGTAAAACCAAATTCGTACAAGGAATCAAAGCTATGCATAAGAGGGATACATTGCTTAATTTTAAATGATTTCCAAAATTTTACGACAGTAAATTTCAGTCGAACAATATCCGTATTTTCATGTCATTATCGAAGTAATAGCTATCTTCTGGTGATACACTCGGGAAGTAATAGCTCGTTAGCTGTATGCTTCAATGTGCTACCAACTGCAAGTTCCTAGGGTACCAACTGGAAGCTACTGTAAACCTATTCAGATAATTAATTAAATCCATATCGCAATGTAATGGATCACTTATTAACATTGATAATTTATTGTATTCAAACTGATGTATGATATTACAATAGTAATTATGACTTTTATGGTATTTTTAAAATATACTAGTGAATCGGTGTATACTCATTCGACATTAGACTAATTATTCTCCTTTTTGATATCTAAATTTGCATAAAAATGTGAGAAATGATTGAGGAACGATATACGAACATTTGATACAAAATTTGTATATACAAGTGTACCTTCGTAGAATAAAAATAAGGAGATACGGTATGATTGCCAGTGAGAAAACTATTAACCAAAGACCAGCGAACAAAAATGTTAACAACTAGTAGAATTTAATATCATAATTTTTTGAAAACCTTTTTGACAAACCAATTCACAAACATACCAACTCTTTCTAATATTTATTATCAATATCACTTGAATGAATTTGAAAAACTATATTTCCAGAGTGTTTTTTAATAGTTATAGATTAACAGAGAACGAATGTCGATACTTTTAATGTAACAATAAAATCGATGTCTATGAAGAAGGGTTGTTTAGCTTGAAACAGCAGTCTCTAAACTTTGTTTAATAGACTTATTTGATATTTAAATTCAGAGGATCCTAGTAGTGGAAATGGACAAGCACAGACGAACACATCGAATGCTGTAAAAGAAGACAGCAAATCATCTGGTGAGAAATGCCAAGAGTTTCAAGATTTGATTGTACACCTAGCCATACAAGCTGATGCCCTACAAGAGAGAAATGTAACAATAAACAAAAAGACGTTGAAGATCATAATATAACTTACCACACCAAAACAAAAGGGAAATTTCTTGTGTTCAGAAAGGGTAACAGACCCTGCTCCACACGTGCCATCCGTCATGTTGATCATGATAAGTACAAATTCGATTATTAGTCTCATTCGCTGGTATCTATGATGAGTTTATGTCACAATCAAGTAAACAAGGACGAGATTGTGTCTACGCCAATAGAATATATGTGGTCATCTGTGACTTAAATATTCCAGAACTGTCAACCAACTCGTGATGGCGTCCGTTACACTTTCGAAGATTATATTTGTTTGAAAAGTTTTTTTGTAAAAAGCAACCCTCATCATGGTATGAAACACAAGCTCTGAAATATCGTTTAAAAGGAGAGCGATATGCCCATCTGAAGGCCCTGTAAATGATCCATTGTGTCTTTATGTTTTGTTCTCAACCAACCTTCATAAATAATTCTCCTTCAACTTGAGACTGTGAATCATCGAATCTTAGATATGATTCCTATGGTTATGTGACACATGTATTACAGGGGACATCAAAATCGTTTAAGACCAAGTGGTTAAAAATTTTATGAAAAAAGGACCAAATATCGTCCTCAATCGAAAGTAGATTGGATACAGTGTCGTCAGATCAATGAACAGGCTTTTTTTGTTCTATTGGAAAAATTGGTGGATACAGGAAAAATGTGTTAAACAAAAACTCTTGATTCTCATGTTAATACATGTATGAATATTGTGGTGTTCGAATATCAAATTTTGAAAATAATTGAGTAAATAACATGGTACATAATATGACCATTTCTAGAAGAAGAAAAAAAAATATCAAGTACTCGCAAAGGAGATTGTATTCCTACCGGCATACAAAGCAGCCAACAATGTGGCGGTGGTATCACACAAAAAACTACACTGAAAATCTAAAGAATGAAATTAAAACTTCTTCTACATTCAGGTTCGTGCGCGAGAGACTCAAATAGTAAGTAATAACTTGTGTAATAAAGCATATGAAAATAATGGAATTAATTTTTTTTTGCGTAAAAAAATCCTTCGACGTTATGAATTACATTCATTTGCTGTCCTTTTAGTTCAGTTGATAATTAAGCCTTTAGGACTTTCAACACAATCGTTTCCCTATTTGATTTAATGGTCTGCTGCAACTTACATTAAACCTTTTTTTTAAAGAAAAAGTAAATATGCAATGCGCTTTTCGGCGATAAAGTTTATCGACAGGCTCTTTGTATTTTCTTTAACAGCACACTTGTTCTTGGTAGTTATGAATCAAAGTTTATGGCCAAAACTAATTACTCCATTTAATCTATTTACTTAACTTTATAGCTTATATGAATTGTTTTGCTATCTGGTGCTTATTTTAAAACTTTTCTATTTCTACCAATGCTTGGCTGCTTTTGGGTGACTCCGAGAGGCCCTTTCTAAATGAACTGCAGATTGTTATTGTCAGATAGTATCATTTAAATTCGTATACAGGCTTGCTAGACGGTGGCCTATACTTGTCACATCCACTTCATTTGAACTCTGGTGGATTGTTGACTCATTGGCAATCATACTATATCTCCTTATTTTTATAATGATGCTTTGTTTTGTATACATTGTTATAATCGATAAAAAGCCTATCAGAGCTATATTCATGTTTATATACCTATATTGAGTTATTTTTTTTCAGAACGATAGGTCATTCTTTCGAAGAATCAAACCGGACGATACCAAGTTTCAATGAAATATACTTCAAGGCGTAAAATAATGACCTGTGAAAGGTCTTTATTTTCCCTGATTAAAATGCAAACTAAAATTTATTTAACAGTAAATTCGTTTCATATTTATCGTGTGTTGTTGCCATTTGGGGTTTTACTTTTTAATATTTTTGAAAGCTTTAAGGCAAAAACAATCATTTCCTCCGTTTATACGACTGAAATATCAAAAATCGTCGTTGATGCACATTTTAACTTTTGGTAAATTTATCGCTACAATAAAGGGACATTAACACTTTTATAGTGCATAACAAGATTTTGTGAGGTAGTCGAAATTGACCTTAAAACGATCGTATTAATTTTTGATGTCCAAAAAACGTCAGATCGGACAGAGTTTGACTTTTGACTGACTACTTTTGTTTGGGATTAATTGTAATCATAACATATAATGAGACTGAAAAATGTTTTTTGTTGTTAAAATAAATAATAATTTTACCTGACGCAGCCATGCGTAAAATGTATTTTGGCATTTCTCTTCGAAAGAGACTTAATTAATGGAATAAAACGTCTGTTTGGTAAATTTTCTCTTTTTTTCTCGGTGTGTCAGGATTGTCCAAACAAAGACCTCCCTACGGTCGAACTTGTCATAATATTTAATTAACCATATTCTATCACCATTTTCACTTCACTATTTCTACGGGAGTTATGGTACCTTGAACAGCTCTTTTTATAGAATTGTACCAATGACGCCTTGTAGAAGGGTTATTATAAGCGTTATTATACATTGACTTGGACAACTTTTATAACTATCGTATCAGAAGTACACCACATCTACGCAACTCCTTTAAGACTGTTAAACAAAAATTGTACATAATTTGCCACCATATGTTTATGACCATATTGAACTGTCATTTTGACTTGACCATTTTCATCGGAGTTACGGCCTTTTTTTTACTATCCTACAGGGCAAAAACTCCATTAACACAATGTCTACCATGATACATGTATGTCCATAATTAAACTACATGTAGCTTAATTTATACATTAGGCATTGATCAAATCATTTCTATTGTATTTAAGTGTTTAAATTATTTATCAATTTAAATGTTGAGTGTCAGGTAAATTATAAATGTGTATGATGTGACTCAGGTAAAATACAAATTGTGCATTTGATTAAAATGATAATTATAACAAAACAATAACTCGATATAAAACAAATATACAACTAGCTGAACATATAGCTTAATAATAGTAATAATAATAATAATAATAATAATAATACTAATAATAATATTCGAATCTCATGACCTCAGTTCAAATAACACCTTTTTGAAGGAAACTGTTGTTTTTTTTTCAATTTGATATGAGGTTTGGGGTTTATGTATAAGAATTTACTTAAGTGGTCTTATTTCAACTGAATTAATTTATCCGTTTTCTATAACCATTGATTATTTTCTTTATTTAACAAATGTTGAAGATTATGTTTAGGACTTTATTTACATACAATTTTGCCAATTTGTTCATTTCTCTATTGATGTTTCAAAATATATATGACAGCAAAATGTAATAAACATTTTTGTTCTTTGAAATTTGCGGAGGTATGTATCCAAATCTGTTATTTGGATTCTGAAATTTATTTGATTCATACGAAGTAACAGAAATGCATGTATACAATGTGTATTTTCCTTCTGAATGCATATATATATATATATCTATATATATATATATATATCTATACAGAAAATCGATTTTAAAAATCAGAATTGGTTCGTAAATTGTTTTAGGATTATTTGATAATTCCTATTATAAATAGATAAGCGGAAAAAGAGTCTTAAAAAAGCTCACAAGAAAAAAAGTCACAAACTAGGTATGAAATAAATTCAGACATTTGATGAATGTTAATAAAAGGCTCAGAAAAAAGATTTAAAATATCTTGATAATGTGTGTCATGTATGTTGTTGATATCAATTGGATAGTGTTTCAGCCCATGCTTTATGACCCTAAAAATGGCCATCATCCCATTATTTATCATGACTCCCATAAAACGGCTACTACATATAGGGGACATAGCAGATGGTGGATATTTTTCAGAGTATGCCCTGGGCTGAACTATTCCATAATGAGACATTCTGAACCCAACGCCATTAAGACCGTTTGATAGAAATATCTCATAGAAATGTTTGCCGACATTTGTAGTTGACGATATTTTACTGACATTTTGAGTTGACCATTTTTCCGAGAGTTCCGGGACTTCGAACATTTTTGTAAAAATGTACTACAATGACTCCTTGTATTCGCAACTCCTTCTACATTGTTTGGCAAAATCTCTCATAGTTAGTAAGATTGCATGAAAATAATGTGTTGTTGGCAATAGTGTACTGTCGTTTTGGTTCTATCATTTAACTTTTATTAACTATCATATCACAATAACACATGAAGAACACAATTTCTCTGGAACCGTTGAACAAAATGCTCTTCTACTTGGAAGGATTGTTTGCCATCATGTGTAGTTGACCATACTGTGACGTCCTTTGAGTTACATTTTTACGATGGATATTAGACTCTAACCATTTGTTTTACTATTGAACCACAATGACCTGGATTGACCTATTGGAATCCTATTCCCTAATTTGCCAAAACTCCACATTTCCTTGAATTACAAAAATAACAGAACCACATACAAAAGGTTGAAATATGCTTTATGATATGATATATTATTCTGTGGTACAACTCTATAATGTAAACACACTTGTATTCTTTATTACAGCACAGCGGTAGGGGACATTTCGCTATAGAGTAGCGATCTTCTTATACATTTATTGATATTGAAATAAAAGTGAAGAATTCAATAAAGGAAAAGTCAAACCAATTAAACTTAAGACAAACTATGCTCATGAAAATTGAGACATGTATACAGGCTATAAATCTGTTTCAAAATATTTGACGAACAGAATACCCTGAAAAAAAACTTGGACAAAACTCACATCCACCAAGTTGTAAATTATTGTCAACATCTCGTCATATCCACTTTAATATTTGACAGTCGTAAATAAATAACAATATAAAATATGGCTTTAATCATTAAGTCATGTTGGTAGCATATTCTTTTGTATCTTTATGGCTATTAGAAATGTTTCGTGGTGATGATATCGGCTTTTGGTGAAAATAAACCTAAAGCTGTATATATTGAATAGATTTCATCAGTAAATTGATTTGTTAATGTTTCAGATACAACTGTCAGTAATGGCGGCAAAGTACCATCGACAGGTTTGATGGAACGTTACCAAATAGCCTTAACACCAGGCTCTTTGTCCCTTTACTTTTATATTGCCTACCAGTATATACAGGAAAAGTACACGGATGGAAAACAGGTAAAGTAAAGGAAAACATTCTATTCTCTTCCAATGTTCCCGAATGCACGCACTTCTATGTCTTGCACAAAAGAAACTGTTACAGTGGAGATCACTTCTAACCTCTCATCAAATCTGTCAGAATCTGTAAGGAGAACTGTTCTAGGAAAGTATGTAGAACTGTCATCCTGACACCTTTTAGACAGTTCTAGCTAGAACAGTTTTAACCTAGAACTGATTTGGTCAGTTCTATCTAGAACTGATTTAGACAGTTCTACCTAGAACTGATCCTGACAGGTCTACCCTAGAACAGTTTTAGACGGTTCTACCTAGAACTGACCAAATCTTTGGTCGGTTCTACGACTAGAACAGTTCTACGATTAGAACTGATTTAGTCAGTTCTACGGCTGAATTGATTTAGTCAGTTCTATCCATAGAACAGTTTTAAGAACTCTTTGTCTTAAATATAAATAAGTCAAATGAATATAATATATATCAAAAAAATTCTCATTTTGCGTTTGGCTTTATCAACGATATGAATAACACTGAATGGTGACGTCATTTAGAACTGTTCTACACTCCTGGCAGGTTTGGTCAGTTCTACGGCTAGAACAGTTTTGCTGACAGTTCTACGGTTAGAACTGATTTGGTCAGTTCTGCTGACAGTTCTACGACTAGAACTGATTTGGACAGTTCTACCTAGAACAGTTTATACAGTTCTAGCCTAGAACTGATCCTGACAGTTCTACTTAGAACACTTCTAGGTAGAACTGTTCTAGGACAGTTTAGAACAGTTCTAAGACAGATTATTCTGACAGTTCTAATGAGAGGTTGGAAGTGATCTCCACTATAGTTCTTATTCCATCTCTTTGTAAATTTTAATGTTTTCACAGGTTTAAATAAAAAATGAAAGTCTTGATGGATAACTACAGATCTAACAATTGACACAATTCTTTATTTCTCCATGTTCTTCTTTATAATAGAAAGTTCATAGTATAGAAAGTATGATTTTACTTATTTAATTGTACAATGTATTCATATATTTGCAAATGTTCACCATATTTATCCCGCAGATATAATGAATTATGACCGCGGAGAACAATAATTTGCAGGCATATAATGTTAAAGGAATACATCCGAAATGACCAATAGGTTCAATAAAAAAAATCTCAACCTGTCAGTTTCATAGTCGCTATTGTTCTAATTGCGTGTTAATACTTTGCCATTAAGGATTTCTGGAAATATTTCTGTTATACACATATAATATTCCAACTGTGTGTATATGATATATTATAGATATAATTGTAAATGAAGAAAGCATAAAGAAAGGGCAAATCAGTCAAACCGTCTAAGGTCAAATTTGCAAGAGGTGTTTCAGCTTTAGTTTTAGTATAATCACGTTACTTTTAGATACAAATAAATGTCTAAATATTTCATTCTAATCATTTGATACTATAGCATTGACTGATAGGTGATGATATTCTCGGTGAGATGGGCCAAGATGCGAAATTCACTTCAGGTACGCGGTAACGATGAAATTCATTTCAGGTAGGCGGTAATGATAGCCTTTTCCTCAATTCCCCTGTTCATATCGTAAACTTTGATATGTACGATGGCTCGTTTCGCCAAGTCAGGAATATGACAGTTGTTGTCCATTCGTTTGATGTGTTTTGTCATTTGATTTTGCCATGTGATTAGGGACTTTCCGATTGAATTTTCCTCGGAGTTCAGTATTTTTGTGATTTTACTTTTTTCGAAGCTGAGACATTTTCACATATGTGGTTAGATTTTAGAGTACGAAGTGAGATTCATTTTCCCGTAATTTAACACACCCCGAAAAGTCTTTAGACATGCGGCTTCTCGAGGTAACAAATCCTTTATTCACAGAATAATCATAAGTTCTTTGAAAATTTAGTTACTTGCATACATTTATAACTCCATTGTTTTTGCACCTTTATTCTATGGTCAGCACAAATGGTTAAGCTCGGTCACTTGCTAAAAATTGAAATATGTCCAATATAGCTGCAAAGAGATTTATGTTTACGGACATCTTTTGAGTTCCTCAATTTGATGTGCATTAGGGATATTGACCTAGAAACGGTCAATCTTTTCGAATACACTTCAAGTCAGAATCGAAGTTTGCGGATCCAAATAAATATAACACGCCACATTGAATTTGACATTGAGGATAACATTGAAACTAAGATGTCTTCATATCTAGTTCTTTTTTTCGGAAATTTACACAGTTAGCCCAGGCAACTTCAGAGTAGGATTTATGACCAAAATGTATCATGTTTTTACCAATCACTTAGTCCTCGCTATAGAGTCACAAATCTGGCAGAGATGTTAAAATGATTAATTCAATATATATTTCCGTTCCTACACCGTGGTTACACTCTTGATCTTATTTAACTGTTTAAAATCACAATATGGTGTTCAATGTTAAATATATGCACTGTGTAGTGGCGTGGTAATCATTGTGGTAAAAGGGAGACACCAAATGCCTGATCGATCTTATGTACGTAAAAAGTCCTATGTTTTACGAGTGTTATTCATATATTAATTTTCTCTTTTTTCACATTAGGAACAACTGGAGTTACTCCTTTTGGAAGCAATCGTAGCCGATCGTGTCGATTATGTCTCAGCAATGATACAGAACGGCGTTAAGTTTAATCCTGCTTTTCTGGAAATTTTATATGATGAGGTAATTGTTTGTTGATCAGTGCATATTAATAATCTTTATCTATATTTGTATCTTCTTTAAATTGGCTATATAGTGCAGATTCTTGACCAATGAATCATGGCATTTTATATTGTACCCCAAGCGTTGACTGTGGTTTAGAAATATAGTTACCGAGACAGGGCATTTCCAATGGCAACTCAAGGCCTGACTGTTATAGAAATATAAACGCTATACACACGCAGTAGAACAAGTTATGAGCGGGATGAATAAGTACGCAGGCACGTTTGGTCAGACGTCATGTCCTATGTAAGGAGGCCACGCTCCCTGTATGGTAGAGATCGAACCCTTTAACGAACTCTTTGAGGTTCTATGGGTGGCATGTAACAATGCTATTTTATTCAACACGACCTCTTTTTCTATCCATTTTGCAGATCCTACCTATTTGATTGTTTTAACTGTCCAGTCCTCGACCAGAATATGCATGAAATTTTTGTCATTGGACGTTACGCGAACATCATACATGCCATCAGTCAATCATTTTCAGTTGTCAGGCTGAACTAGAACTGCAGATTTTGTTTTCAAATTTTGAACTAAAAATAGTACAGGTTGTAGAAGCTTATTTATATAACATGTAGATAATATATAATACATTGATACATTTTAATTTGTATCTTTCTTTTCAGACTATGAAATGTCCAAGTTGTGAGGCTAAAGATTGTCGAAAAATTCACTCAATTCATTACGTGAGTATGTCTTGAGCTGTTGGTGCTACGTAACACCAACATGCTTCATCGAGTAATGATACATTAATGCAAAGCCGGAGACGTTCACCCTGTGATATCATCAGTCTCGCTCTTTTTTAGTACATGAAGTTTCATTAGTTTTTTATTGCCTTGATTTGTCTTTTCTTAATGTATTTTCCGAAATATGATCTAATTATGTATCTAGCTTTGTTTATTGCAAGTTATTGATTTTTTAATTTTTGACAGAAAATATTTGTAAACGTACATGTATCCTCACTTGTTTCGTTTTGACTTTCATATTTTATCAACGAGTTTTAACAGTAATATAGCATCACGGGTTCATAAAATGGAACAGGAACTGCTCATCCCTAATGAAACAATCGAGTTTAGCTCCGGCTTTTGGTAAGATTCTTGTTGAACAAATCTTTTGTTTTCTGTATAGTGCTTTATGAATTGATGTTTGTCTAAAAGTAGTTTTTCTTTTGCTTTTTATTCGACTTATGGTTTAAGATTTCCTCCTTGTAATCTTTTATATATAGATATAAGAAGATGTGGTATGAGTGCCGATGAGACGCTAAGGCCTACGCCTCTTCACATTTGAGATTAATTTGCTTATGCAATACAACTTAAAACCCAACTCGTTAACATTTCACCATAAATTTGATCAACAAATAGATATAAGAAGATGTGGTATGAGTGCCAATGAGACAACTCTCCATCCAAGTCAAAATTTATAAAAGTAAACCAATATAGGTTAAGGTACGGTCTTCAACACGGAGCCTTGGCTCACATCGAACAGTAAGCTATAAAGGGCCTCCAAAATTACTAGTGTAAAACCATTCAAACGGGAAAACCAACGGTCTAATCTATATAAAAAACGAGAAACGAGAAACACTTATGAACCACATTAACAAACGACAACTACTGAACATCAGATTCCTGACTTAGGACAGGTGCAAACAATGCAGCGGGTTTAAACGTTTTAATGGTACCAAACCTTCACCTTTTTCTGAAACAATAGTATAACATCACAACATAGAAAGACACACTATAAAATATCAACTGAAATAGCTTAACTCAATCAAAGGACATATTAACACCAGTGAACATACACTGTACAAATAAATTTGACCTATGATACAATGTAAATACAAAATAAATAAACTAAGGGAAGAATAATAAAAGTAACATGTTATATCGGTATGAAATGTTAAACAATTTAAGAAAAATAATATGCTTGAACAAAAATATCAGCAAGTTGCAATAACTTTAAACACAGGTATATGAAAATAATATTGTTGTTAGGTATACGTGTACAGTTCCAATACAGAAAGGAAATATTTTTATAAAATAAATAATTTTGATGTTCATAGTACGAAGTGAAAATTTATAGTAATACCAAACACTTATCAAAGCTGGTATATAGAACAGATATAACCCTGAATAACATTAAATAACAAAAAAACATTACAATTAGTATCAACAGGTCAAATAAACAAGAAAGTACGATTTGAGAGCACTCGCAGTCACAGACAGCTAGTTAAAAGCCAAAACAGTTAATAATAAAAAATCATGCATCAGAGACTAAAATCAACTAAAACACATCCCAGGGATTTAGTATTTTAACGTCATGGACAGTCAAAGAAGACTTGACTTGTGCAATGCCAAAAATAAATGTATCGACAGACAGTAGGATAGTTAGGAGTTTAACCTCTTTATAGATCAAAATGAACGTGGGTGTGTCTTTATACTTTCTTTTAACATACTGTGACCAACAAAACTAACCAAGAAGACAGGTATAATTGAAAAAGAAATAAAGTGCTACCTTTAAATGAATATAAATATTAATATTTATTTCAGCGTACATGCAAAAAGACATGCAAAAAGATTTGGTGTACATGTACAAACGAATGTTCTTTTGAGAGACGTAAATGTCAACGTAATAAAAAAGCAAAGACATCCCATGAATATTCAGTGCATGACAAGGACTACCAATGTACCTGTGTAAGACACGACCGGGCTAAAAGACTAAAATCGAAGGGCAAAGATGGAAAATGCGTTGATGTCAGTAAGAAGGCACGATATCTTTGTCAGGAACTCTTGAATCACGCAAAAGGTAAAGTAGATGTATTTATCAGCTTGATTTCGATACGAATTGCAAAATTATTAAGATAAATGTAGTAAGTGTAAACCTTTGATTTGCTTTACTATTCAATATATTCCATACTTAATATAAAACGAAAATAAAACTGTAGGGAAAAGGGTGTACTTCATTTTCCTGCATTTGGTTGGCATTGTGTGTTCTACACTCAAGTAAAGTCAGTCAAATTTTTGCCTTATTAGTATTAGTTTCCTATAATTGTTTGTCTGTGTATGAATAAATGCAGTGTGAATATCTTCAATATTAATTTTGAAACACCCACAAATATTTTCTTAAACATTTTTGGAAAAAAGTTTCTGAATTTGATAAATTTGATGTTAAATGACGGTCGATCAATATGATTCTATAAATAAAGTAACTAGGAAATTCGTCATTCCACCATTCGTCTTCAATTTCTAAAACAGAATTATAAAAATATATTTTGTGTCACACATAGCTGCTTTGTCCAGTTTTGAATTATGAATTGATGTGAATTGAGTGCAACGAAAATGTCTGACAAAACTACTGAATTAATTGAAAAATAGCTTGAAATTTAAGTAAGATTTAGATCGAAAGGGTCTTTCGTCTTGCAAGACCTTTAAAAGCTACCATTTTATTTGCTACAGTACTATAGTGTATAATATAAAAAAGAAGATGTGGTATGATTGCCAATGAGACAACTCTCCACAAGAGACCAAATGACACAGAAATTAACAGCTATAGGTTACCGTACGGCCTTCAACAATGAGCAAAGCCCATACCGCATAGTCAGCTGTTAAAGGCCCCGAAATCACAAATGTGAAAATATTCAAACGAGAAAACTAACAGCCTAATTAATATACAAAAAATGAACGAAAAACAAATATGTAACACAGCAAAAAACGACAACCACTAAATTACAGGCTCCTGACTTGGGACAGGCACATACATACAGAATGTGGCGTGGTTAAACATGTTAGCGGGATCCCAACCCTCCCTTAACCTGGGACAGTGGTGTAACAGTACAACATGAGAACGAATTATAAAAATCAGTTGAAAAAGGCTTAACTCATTAGATGGATACAAATATAAATACATCTAACAAAAACACAGAGTGAACGTGGCCGGGTACTTGTACATCCCAACAACAAAAAGACACTAAGTACTGTCTAAATACTGTTTTTTTATTTAATTTTAGTAAAAAAAGAAAAACGTTCGTGCAAAGTAGAACCCGGAGATTCAGATAGCTCAGGTAAAGAAAATGAGTGTTACAACAGTATCATAGGGGCATTAGCTACGAGATATGAAACAAAATAGAAGATGATAAATAAAAGTGAAATGATGAAATAATAATTCGCTTTGAGCAGCCAATTTGATTCAATTTTGTCAAAATAGGCAAAGAGACAGCGCTGATGAATTATTAACTTGCAAGTGAATAATTCAAACTCATGGAATCCGTATTTATGTGACCTTCAGTTTCACCCATTATCTAGAGATTGGTTACGCATGTATTAGTCGTGTTTAGCCATTTAAGGGAAAAGAATGTCAACATGGAAAGTGAAACAAAGGTGAACCATTTCGTTGACTGATTCGATACACAAAAAATCAGGTCGCTCTATTTAAATCTATGTTGATGTTTATATCGGATTATGCGACCGTCGACAGTCTTCGGAGGTCATCTCGATAGTTAATTAGATGACGTCTAGACTAAAATACACACGAAATTCTGATATATATATTATCGAATACATGCATTGTCAACTGTTTATTCAGACTTATTGTAATTTGGATATACGTTTAAGTACGTTATAAATCAAATATGAGAATTTGAGTCAAATCGGTGAAAATGAATTTGACAGCTAATGCCCCTTTAAAACACAGGTTCGCCGATTAACAAACAAATGTTTTGAACAAAATACAAACGTTAACGTTATTAAATAATGTGACACATGTTTTTTTTTATGAAACGCTTTCTTATGTTATATTGTTGCTTTCTATTTCTATTTGCCATGCTCACATAACCCAACGTTCTCACCTAAGATTATCTCCAATCTTCCAAATTGGAAGAGGTTCTGGTTTAAAATGAAGGCTTTTTACCGGCGACGCACATTAATATTGCATATTTAACAAGTGTACTACTCCCGAAAGAAAATGGTCCTTAGTTATTTTATTTATGGAACTTATCAAATACTATGATAATTGGAAATACATATTTGAAGAGAGATGACTAAATGAATGCTCGTCATCGCTTTAGAAAGAATCAATATTAAATATTTTAAAGTCTAGTCCGCAAAACTTCCCCAAATTTTAGATTTCCCTTAATGTCGAACTCATCATTATTTTATGTGAGTAAAAACCTTAACTATAATCGAAAACCTTCGTACAATTTTGAAGAGGATCAATGAATATAATGTTGGTATTAAACTGGCGACAACAGTGTTATTACTGATGGACGGGCCAACACAACTTTTGGCAAATTGTTTAATAAACTAAATAAACAAATAAACTAGAAATTTGTTGCAATTAATTGTCCAAATATTTTTAGATAAAGGCAACAGTTGTAATGTCAATAGTCAAAAAGACAAATCCGGGTCACAAACCAAAACCGAGGGAAACACATCAACTATATTAGAAAAACAACGGAACAACAGAAACACTGAACTGTTACAAAAACAAACGCCAACATACATAGAAACGGACTCTATGATAACAACTGTCAGATTCCTGACTTGGTACATGACATTTTAAGAAAATGGTGGATTGAACCTGGTTTTATGGCAAGCCAAACCTCCCGCTTATATAAAATGTTTTTTTAATCAGTATGTTTGCAGCCTAGAATAAGACACAACCAGCTAAATATATTATTTATTACAGACATTTATCATGATTTACTGGCTTGGGCTATATTTGGAAACAAAACAAGGCTGGCTGGAGTATTTTGGACAAAATGTTCAAGTCCACTATGTATGTTGATTTTGTGGTAATCTTTATATGGTAAAAACAAATCGTTACTGACGATATCACACTAATCGCGATACTGAAAATTTATATGTTCAATCTTTATACTTTATTGATATGCTCTTTAAATAACGGTCATGAATATATTTTTGGACATATATCACTGTACATATACCCGAGAATAAACATTGTTTTGTATAGTGCTCAGACACACAGTCTGAATCTTGCCAAAAAAAAGTGTCTGCACATCTTAAGGTTTTTATAAAGATAGACTTAGTGGTCGATTACGGATATTCCTTTGATTTTAAAATAACTAAGTTTACCAGAAGAACTTTTTCAGTCTTTTACTTTTTGGCATTCACTAAATCTTATTGCGAAATTAATTGTCCAAAATTGACATTGTTTGTTTTCTATGGCAAATCTTCGAGGACAAGAAGGTTTTTAGTTTATATAAGTGAATATAATTTCATTGACTATTGTTAACTAGGAATGTGTTGCACTTGACGTAGTCACAAACCCATCGTCTGCTAACTTTGAAATGACGATTGCTACCGAAGGAGCGGAAAATGCTTTTACTTTCCCTAGCACCTGGGTGTTTTCGGTATAGTTCATTCATTTATTAGCTTCCTGTGTAGTGTTGTTTATAACTGTTGTTTGTTTGTTCGTCGTTCTTCCTTTTTTTTGCGGTACGTTTTAATTTTTTTATCGACTTTCTGCATGCTGCATGTTTGCAATTGTTACATGCTCTTGTAAAATAAAACAAACACCTGTTATATTCTTACAGTAACAGCGATTATGGCGAGTAGTATTCTTAAAAACATGGCCGACAAAGTAGAATCAGCAAAAGACAGAAAACTACACGAAGAACTAATTCAGCACTCAAAGTAATTATAGTATGGTTACATGTATACAAGTGACTTAGAGAGAAAAGATTCATGAACATTGTTACGTTTTAAAGATTAAAAAAAATACGTTTTTGTTGAAGCTCTATTTATTGAACATCATGTAATTTCTCAAGTCATATTAGTGATAGTAAAATGATAAAAGGAATCAAAAGAGATATGAGATTGTAAAATGGTAATTATATGATTTGTGTTTGATGTCAACAAGAGTTTTCTATCCAACTTCAGAACATTTTGCATGTTCTCTTCTTTCGTGTGAATAAGTAATAGCGTTTTGTACACTAGTAGTTATTCATAATCATAACAGTTATTTTAATTTATTTTTCAAGTTTTATGAAATGATAGAGCAATGGAAAGAAATAATAAATCTTTCATTTACGGTTACCGTTTAAGATTTACATTGATTTATTTTCAAGACATTTATTGATTTATATTTCAAAATTTTGTATTTCAAATCCTGCAAAGAGTATTGTAAGGTGAATGTTTTTAAACATAAACGAATTACAAAATATGGGGAAATATGACAAAGTAAAACCTTAATGGTCATGTATTTTTTTTTTAGCTTACCCGGTCAAAAGGGCCAAGTGAGCATTTTACATCACTTGGCGTCCGTCGTCCGTCATTATCCGTTTACTTTTACGAAAATCTCCGAAACAACTCGACCAGTTTAAAAAATGTGTCCAATGACCCCGCCTGTCTACCAAGATAGCCGACATGGCTAAAAATAGAACATAGGGGGTGAAGTGCAAGTTTTGTCTATTATTTTGAAAACCTTTATAAATAGAGAAAATCTGACAGGGCAAAAATGAGCTCTATCAATTACTCGTTGACGTGAAAACTGTCAAGCGACTTCTTATAGGAGCTATTGTCATTTAATGACAAATTTTAACATTTTTTTCCATTTTTGCCTTATATCTAGAAAATTATGATAGATAGAGAGAAACTTTATGTCCAGCAAGACAATATCTACGGACAAGTATGTCAGTCGACTCCAAATTAGAGTTATTGCCCTTTGATGACGATGTTTACCATATTTTTGCGTTTTTGTCTTATAACTTAAAAACTATAATAGATAGACAGAAACTTAATTTGCAAAAATGATCAACAAGACAAGATCTACATTTAAGGCAATATGAAGGAAATTTTCCGACGACTCCTTATTGGAGTTATTGCCCTTTAATGACGATTTTTACCTTTTTTTGCTTTTTGCCTTATATGATAAAAATTACAATAAATTTTCATGAATTCTATTCTTGTCTACAGTGTTGGAGAGAGTCCATCATTGATTATGCACATAGACCTAGGTGAGCGACACAGGCTCTTTGGAGCCTCTAGTTTTAAAATATTTTTCCCTGAACCGTTGTTTTGATATATTTCCTCTGGGCATTTCAATAATCATGTTAAATATTCTTATATGCTATACTAAATGTTTTTACTAGACGTTAGGGAAATAACCTATCAAACTTATAATTTATAAAACAATTCAATTATAAATCAAAGCATACTTATATTTAGATTATTTGAGGACAGAGTACTACGTATGCAGAATACATTGTATGATGAATGTGAAGACGATTCGATGTTGTTAATGCAACAACCAGACAGAGTGTGGGGGATAACTGTTTCACCTATGGCATGTGCATATGAAAACAACATGAAAGATGTAATAGGACATCCCTGCATCCAGAGACGTCTTAATAGAATATGGTACAACCACAACCCCCATGACAAATTAAAAACTGATGCAACTGCGAAAGCAGCTAAACTGACAGACTTTGGATGGGTAATATTGCGTTCATAGTTACTTTCTACAGAACACTTTAGATGGGTTATATTGCTTTCATCGCCACTATTTGAAAATAAGTTTTTTTTTATCGTTCAGAGAATCTGCGTCTGAATATCTATCACCATCGTTTTCTTTGATGACTTAAATAAAGTGACTTTTGTTTTTGTAACGCCTTGAAAGGTCTTTGCTCTTCTTGACCCAATTTAGTGTTTATTCTAGCGGCACTGATAGTTTAAACATTGCGTATTGTCCAAAAACAATGACAATGGGATCAGACACAAGATTTTTGTCAACATAGAACGTCTTCTCCAGCGCCACTGATAAGTCTTATGCTGACAAAACACGCATCTAGAATCTTAAATGAGTTTTTGTTCTTCATGCCTGAAAAAAATTGGCATCTTGATGACTAGCAAAATCAACCGGCATGAAAGTTTTGCCTTTACCCCAAAAATACTATAGAAAAAATACGTCAGTTGTAAAGCCAGAACATTATTATTTTCTATATCAAAATCGAATTGTTTTACTCAGGACTGTGTTGGAAACCTGTAGCTACCCATTAATATATGCAAAGTTTGCGTTTCTTTGCTAAACACCGCCCCTTCCTCCAAAAAACAATAATTCAATAAATGTTTTCCTGTTAGAGATGTAGATTATAGCCAGCCAAATTTGATGAAATAAGTAAGCTCCAAGTAAGATCGTCAAATGATTGAAAAACCCGCGATTGAAAGGTGGCGACAAACCACACAAAGAGAGTAAATTCTCAATTGTATGACTGTAATGTACTTACAGGAGCATTTATTGCGTATATTTGTTTACAATCCTGTTAGTTTTTTTCAATGATCCCTGCGTTTATTTATTGTTTAAGAATTTCCTATTACGTACATGAAGTTTATTTCGATGTTTTGTTTGTGCTTGGAACATTCCAACTGCCCAAATATATCATGTGTTAGATCCATCTGTCTTAAATCCATTGTCAACAATAATTTCTCTTAAAAAAATTAGTTTCTTCTTTCAAATATTACTCCAGTCAAGTAAAAACGAAAAACGACCTATCAATTCAAAATTGATACAAAAAAAAAAGATTTCTTTTAAGGTCTTTTAGTCAAATTTCTCAAGTTACTCAATTTGACATTGCTACTCTACTATGAATCTTAAACATTCACTGTCATCCATTAACCATTATGCCTGGTTTTATCGTGTCTTTATTCTTACTTTTCTCTCGATGGCGCATCTGATTAACTGTCAGTATATTGGCGATAATTGACATATTTTTATGAATCTTCAGTTTATAAAATATGAAATGTTTTTCATTATAGATTGGAACATCCTAAAGGAGAATTTCTAAAAAAACCTTTCTAAAATTATCAAATTGAAAACCTTAGTTTCTATATAACTTATAAAAATGGCTTATAGTTGGTTGCTCAGCGTCCAGTGGCAAATATTTCATGCAAATTCAGGACGAGAACTAATTAACAATAAATACAATAGGTAGCTCTTGTAATAGAGGCCGTCCAGGAAGAAGGTCGGGGAAATTAAGACTGCCACTTTAAAATTTGGGTATACGGGTATATGAATAGGGACTGAAATTTCGCCTTCCTACTGGTCACCTAAGGACTCCTGAAAGAATTGTTGCAAGGATTCTTAAAGTGCAAAGAGCGTAGCATTCTCTTTAAACTAGGCAACTAACGTCCCCATTCTGACAGGACGTGGCTGCGTACTTTTACATCCCGCACAGCCAAACGAGAGTCTTGCATTGATTTGAGTTTTACTGCCGGTCGGAAGAAGACCAGGAGTGACCATATTTCTATTCCCAATTCACTCTTGGGGTCGTACCCCTTGAAGTTGTTTTCGCAAACACGTGTCTTGCACAGTGAGATCTGTCTTAAGGTTTAGATTTTACAATTGCTGTTGATTATGCATTGAAATCATACGATGGGGCAAACATGTGAAGCATGGGACATTTCTTCTATCAGGCCATGAGGTCTCATTCCATCTTGATTTATATGATAGTTGGCTTGTTTCTATCGCACGATTGTGTTTGTGAGCCGGGACTACACAAATTTAATTAAAATTAGTTTGCTACTTTCGTATTAATTCATTATAGCAGCAGAGTATCTCAACACAATTATCACAAAAAACAAGGACGAGTATGTAACACTTGCTTCCAATTAGTTAATATATTTTGTACCTAATCCGTTTTAGTGCACTGTCAATTTATCTGGAGACAATGTGGTTTACTTCATATGATTTTTGCGAAATAGTTTGACTGTGTTGATCTTTTATTGATAATATCCATATCGTTTTTGCCCCAAAAAAAAGCTTTAGTCAGAATTTGATATTTTGTATTTCAGAACTTGATTTTTTATAACGGAAAGAAAAATGCCATAGAGGCTTGGTTATCGCCACTAATGGTATTTTTGTTCCACTACGTAAGTATCATGAATTTACAAAATTAAGTTTAGTCTGAAAATGTGTTTAAGTTTAACCCCGCCACATTCTGTATGTGCCTGTCCCAAGTCAGGAAACTGTAATACAGTGGTTGTCGTTTGTTGCTTTGTAACATGTTTGTTTTTCTTTCATTATAATTTACATAAATTAGGCCGTCAGTTTTATCGTTTGAAAAGTTTTACATTTGTCATTTTGATGCCTTTTATAGCTGACTATGCGGTATGGGCTTTTCTCATTGTTGAAGGCCGTACGGTGATCTAACGTTGTTAATTTCTGTGACATTTGGTCTCTTGTGGTGAGTTGTCTCATTGGCAATTATACAACATCTTCGTATTTTTATATTAAAGTTTCTAGAACCTTTACAGGCGTGAATCTAAGTCTAAGAACTTCGTCAATTTGATGCTCATCCCAAAAATTCGTGTTTATGCATTTATTTAGTTATTGTGGAATTTGTTTAGATATTTTGAATAAGCCATGAAATAGATTAAAATAATAGTTGTGTTTATAAGATTGCATGTGTAAGTATTACGTCGTGTATATTTAGATAGCATTACATCTGTTTTCAATCATTTAATCAAGTTCGTGTGCTTATTACTATTTTTTTCATTTTTATGTACATGTACTGAATTATTTTAGCTTTTTGTTATGGCTGTCATTGTTGGATTCAGTGCCTTTATTCTGACGGATCTGAACATAATTGACAGTTACAAAGACATAGGAGTGTACGAATGGCTCCTGTATGGCTGGTTGGTTGCCGATATTACAGAAGAGTATTTGATACCGGTACGATTTGAATCTAAAGTAAAGTGGTAGAAAATCAAGGCAAATGCAATGTTTAATCACAACTGTGACATAAGTCGACAGTGAATTTTTACACCCATCGACATCGGCTTTTCTTCTAGGAAACATTGATTTGAAAATTCTGCAAGGCACTTCAGTAGTATCAGAATTTTAATCATTTAGATCTTAACATCATCTGAAAAGTCTGAACAATTAATAATTCACTCGTGTGCAGTTTTTACGTCAATTACCAGACATTTCAGTATGGTGTTGATGTATACAGATAAGTAACAACTAAGGAACAGTCAGAACATAGTCTGAATAGATCTTAAATGACTACAAGCGAAATTTTTGGTCTTAACAGTTATAAATTAACAGCAGGAATAAGTCTGAAAATTTACTGAAAGACTAAAAATGACTTAGTGTCATTTAAGATTTGTTCAAATCAAAATAATTGTTTCAGATCAAAAACTGTTTTCTATACAGTGCTTACACAATCAGAACTGTAGAAAAAATTACAAGAAGAACATTTGAGTTTTGGTTTGGAACTGTTCAAATAAAGGTATATTATCCAGAATGGCGCTTCCAATACATCAGAGTTAATGTTATTTTCATTGATGATATCCGTGTAAGATAATTTGTTAGGATCATAAAGAACTTTTACAAAAAGATTGTTTCTATGATAAAAACACCGTTTTTTTGTTTTGGTGTTTTTGTAATTTTTGTTGTTTGCCATGGTGTTGTCAGTTTCCCTTCAAATGTATAGTTTATATTACATGATCGCTGCATTCGGTTGTTTTTATGATTATGAGAAGTATTTGTTAATAGCCTGTTATAGACAAACACGTACAGTATTATTTAAAGAGGTTGTGAGAAGTCAATTTTCTCTATTTGAAATACGTTCTTACATTTATCAACAATACAGTAGATCTTTTAGTTAGAAGAATCAAATTTTACTTTTACAAATGTTTTGCACTTTTTACAGCTGATTATTAGGAACCACTATTGTACAGGACGAAAACATGGCTATTGGTTCAAATTTCGCAGAGCTTTCTTCAATATTTGGAATGTGTTAACCTGTGCGTCGTATTTAATTATTGCTGCTGCAGTGTTTGTGAGAACTATTAACTCGGCTGACTTTCACAGAATGGCATTAAGACTATACAGTCTTGGTCTTTTCACGATGTACATGAGATTTCTTCAGTGCATGATTATCCATAATTATTTTGGTCCTAAAATAATCATGATAGGCGAAATGGTAAGTTTTTGTTGTTGTTATCTAATTTCAAAATAAAAAGATCTGCGTAGCATGTTGCCATAAATGAGCCAACGTTTGAGGACTGCAATTTATTCCGTTATCATGGTTATGGAATATCTTTTTCACAAATATGTCCCAATCGTCGTAACCACAATTCTTTCCTGCTTTTCCAAGAATGTGACCTACCAAATTAGACTTATAACCGGATTTGTACTTGCATGTACAACACGTATAGGGTGCAACATGTGGAGCAGGATATTCATACCCTTCCTCAGCACCTGAGATCACTCGTTTTTTTGTGGGGTACGTGTTGCTCAGTCTTTAGTTTTCTATGCTGTGTTTTGTATACTGTTGTTTGTCTTTTTGTCTTTTTCTTTTTTTTTTTGCTATGGCGTTCTCAGTTTATTATCGACTTCTGAGTTTGAATGTCCTTTTTGGTATCTTTCGCCTCTATTTAATATCCTTAAAAGTAGAACCACGAGACGTTTTCACATTCCTTGAAAGATTGTTTGCTGTCTGTTTGGTGACAGTTTTTTTCCCTTCCACTTCGAGGCTCATTTTCAGTATCCTTAACCGCTTCAAAAGCCTAGAAACTGTACACGTATTTATATTAAAGCTTGTCCGAAACATTGTTTACTCGATGACCACTTTCAGTAAACTTATGATCGCCTTTTTGGTGTCGGCAGGCATTTCTTGTCTTTGTTTTGCCATTTAATGTTGATATTAACAACGGCAAAACTGTACTGCGAGTCTGTAAACATTGATATTCTAAATTTTAAAAAATAAGTTTAAGTTATCCCTTTTTGAACATGTTTTACTGCTTTTAAATTACACGAAATTGATAATGCCGTTCTTCAAAGACGGGCTTCGAAAAGCAGTACCCACTGCCGCAAAAAACTAAATCAATTACGGCACCTTTTTGTAGTATAGTGATCTCTGATAAAGGTAAACGTCAAAGAGACTCTGAAACACAACATATTCCCATATGATTCACATGCAATTTTTTCAGTGCATGACCGCCTCAGTGGTATTTTGGAATCAAGTGTCGAGTTTTCAATCCCCGTCCGGTTAAATGAAAGATTTTAGTATTTGCTGCTCATCACCTGAACACGCGGCTTTTAGGACTAAGAGCAACGATGTCAGGATACTGTATCAAGGTTGAGGAAAAGTGTCTAGTGGGAGACGTTACATTCGAAATCGCTCTTTTTTGTAGTGTTTGTCATGTGTTCCAAATAGGATAATATTTAGTGTATATACTAGCTATATATATAGTAATCCCGAGAACCGAAAAGAAAATTGCAGTGCAGTATAAAACTGGTATTTTCCCTAAAAAGACGAAACCTCAATTTGTGATATATAATACCAGAAACTCTTTTATTAGAACCCGAGCACATTAGTATTAAATAGGATTATTCAACTAGTTTTTTAATCAGTCAGCACGCTCTTAATTTTTTTAATCTTTTATATAACTGTGAAATTACAAAAGGTTAAGGAAAGAAGTCACTATATAAAATGAGCTCCTAAAAGCACTATACATATAATCCCAGAATATTAGTCCTAACAATTAAACACAAGAATATGTAAAACACAACTGGTAGTTAAGTATCAAAGTATGACACTTTTACCGACTTAATATTAAAATATACATGCCTTTAAGCCACGCTAACTGGACTGTGAGAAGTTCGGTAAAAAGTATCAAGTGATGTTAATAAAATTAGTTACCATTTAAGAAAAAAAATGTAATCGAAGATTCTTATTACACATTTTTGTAACAAAATAAGTTTGTATTCAAAAGAATAAATCACAAATAGTATAATTTTTGAAATATTCCTAAACAAGCTTGTAAATTTCTAACTTCACAGTCAAACTTCAAGAAGATATCAACAATAAGTAACAACAATGTGTGTACCATCATGAATGCATTATGTTTGATATAGGGTATTATCTTAATTCAGTTCTTAATTTCTCATATATTTCTTTCAGCTACTCGAATTGATGAAGTTTGTCTGGATTTTAATTATTTTCATGATGTGTACAGGGGTTCTGTATCATGCAAATATGTACCCCAGTCATTTCGACATGTGGTCATTGAAGGGTGTGCAATTCTGGAGAATCTGGAAAATTATAGCATTACCATACTGGCAGATCTACGGAGAACTATCTCTTGAGCAGCTTCAAGGTAAACGATGTATATAAATTTCGTACCATAAGTCTTCTCTTTATAATTATTAGTAAAAGCGTGTTGTAATATGAAAATAAGAAGATGTGGTATGATTGTCATTGATACAAATATCCACAAGACACGATGATAGAAAGTGGAGGTACATTTAAACATCTATAAATTACCTTATGACTTTCAACAACGAATAAGCTTGCAAGTAAGACTGGATCCATCTCTAAATCTCTGAAAACAAGGGCTGTAAACAATAAAATGTTTCAGTTAAACAAATCTTCTTGATGCTTTAATCTATTAAATTGCTCTTATTAACTATGACTTTGTTACTTTTGAAATTATTTATAAATGTAAAAATTTCAACGTTCATATACAAAAAAGTTTTACTGCATTTTTGTTTCAAATAAGATTGAATCTTAAATGAAATTTCTCAATATTTTTATCAATTACAATTTTGTTTGATTTTTTTGTGCTCAAAATTATGATTGTGATCTATTAACAAAATCTATCCTTTTTTTTATATGTTTAGTATAATAATAAGTTCATTATGATGGTCTATAAGACATAATTTAGACAAGCGTGTGTTTCCATGAGACAGTATGCCCTCTCGCACTATTAAATTTCAGTTTCAGACTTGAATGAACGTTTTAATTTACGATTCAGATCAAATGCGCCCACATTTTCCAGTAATATGTAACAATGACAATAAAACTATATCTTCAAGAAAAAACAATACCCAACGTGTGTGGAAAAATGTAAAATAACAAAAATACCGAACTCCGAGGAAAATTCAAAACGGAAAGTCCCTTATCAAATAGCAAAATCAAACACATCAAAGGAATGGATAACAACTCTCATATTACTGAATTGGCACAGGCATTTTCGTTTGTAGAAAATGGTGGATTAAACCTGGTTTTATAGCTAGCTAAGCCTCTCACTTGTATAACAGTCGAACAGATTTGAAAAAAAAACTTAAATCATTCTCATTTACACATTACATTAAATTCTATGAAGATTACAAATGAGTGATTCGAAATATTTCTTTTAATATTAAAAGCTATTGCATGTCGATTTTTTGTACAGTTTTGCCAAGTTGTAATACATCTTGTATTTTTATACTTTTAAAACACATTTTGCAACGTTTGATCCTTTAATTGTGATTCAGATGAAGTTCATCGCCTTTTTGTGCGAATAAATTCAAATTTCCTGAGCGCTGCACTTTTCATTCTACTGTTTAGAAAACAGAAATCAATTAAACTCGTTTGAGTTAAAGGTTTTAGTAGAATATAGATTTTGCTTATGAATATGATTTTTGGACTGCACAATCAGAGAAAAACAAACATGATGTGTTCCTTAATTTTAATGACGCATGGAAAATTTACTGGATTGTAAACACGTGGCTAACTAAGTAGAATAATAAAAAAGACCATAGAAGACAATTCAAAAATGCCAAGAGATGCCTTTGTTGAAGATGATGGTTGGCTGTTTAACGTCAAGTGGCAGGATAAATGCATATTCAGAACGAGTCCATGTTGATGTGATATGAATATGAACCCTGCTTTTTACTAGAACGACACGCACATATTTAACATGCTAATTCAAAATGTCGACAGAAAGACAAATCACCTTACATGAACACATTCACAAGCGGTTCGTGTTTTTAATGTATATTTACAAATTGATATAGTGAATTAAGTACCCTTCATTTTAAAATGTTAACTTATTGACCACTCCGGCATTCGGTTGAGGTTTCAACGTATTTACTTGTGTTAGGGTCTCCAATAAAAAGCTTTCGGAGATTTTTTTTTTATATAACAATGATATTTGTTTTCAAGGTTTTCTGTACAAAGAAATTATGATTGTCAGTTAAAAATGTTTGTGTGCAGAGAGTTCACATTCGTTTTTTTAGTTATTCAAGCTTATAACAATATTCTTGTAGGTGAAAATAATGCTAATGGGACATGTACTTTTGTTGAGTCTGAGTGGGAGGATAATCCAGATATAGAAAGATGTGTCGAATACGACTGGGCACTTTTAATCATTGCAGCATTTTACCTTCTTGTCACAAATCTACTGTTGGTAAACCTGATAATTGCTTTGTTCAGGTATGAAAGTATTGATATATTACGGTGACCTATAGTTGTTCACTTATATGTCATTTCGGTAGAGAATTGTCCCTTTGGCAACCAAACCACATATTCTTATTTTTATACATAATATTGCAGTTTCTTTTGAATTCCTGTCTATCTGTGTTTACAATACTATAATAACATTTTGTAATATTAATAAATGTTTGTGTATACAAAATGTTTATGATTTCGCTTATCGTAATTTCTGCATCTTTTCCCTGTAGTAACCAATTTGAACAAGTGCAAGTCGACTCGGACAGACTGTGGAAATTCTGGAGATATTCAATCATAACCAAGTTCAGCACAAGGCACCCAGTACCTTTCAACTTATTGATATTCATACCATTAAAGATCTATAGACGTTGCACACAAAAGGGTTTGTACATTCGTCACTATTTCTGAAATATTTCGGTTCGTTAAATACATTGTTTAGCGTCATGCTCCGAAGAAATGTCATGATGTTCGGCATCCATTATTATTTTTCCCACCCAATAAAGCATTGGTATGAATTAATTAACCAGTACTTTTTTTTAAAGAAATTATGACGGAAAACTGTAGTGTATCAGACAGTGACCTCGTGCCTTTATTGTTTTATTTTTGGTATTTCTTTTTGGTATATGTTTTATACATAATCTAGATTCGTAGATTAGATAATCTGACCGGTAGCATGCGGAATTTATGCGACGTCTATGTATTATTTGATGAAATTTGGTCTTTCACAGTTTTCGTTGTATCTATATAACACCATGAATGTTAGACACTAACAGCACTGTTACAATTATGTAGTTTTGTCATCACTTATTCTACATAACTCTCAATCTTGAAAATACTATAATATATATTTTTTGTCGAATTTTGAGTACTAACTGAAAATTTTTACAGAGACATTCTCTGTAAGCATCAAAATCAGTTGGCCATGGCTATCACTAGATTTCATTTATATTATGTAATTTTGGAGACAATTCCATGAAACTATAAAAAAATATGTCTATAAAGTAGTATCCTTGGTTGCCATGGCAATCACATCCAAAATTTCTATAAATAAACTTGGTAAATTTAAAGAAAATTGCAAAATCACGTAATTTTATACCAAGCCTGAACAGAAACATAGTCAAATATATTAAAAAACATATGTATTATTTTGATTTCTCCATTCATTTACCTTTCAAATGATATACTATAGTATTAAAGTATCTGTCACCTGAATATTGAAAACAGTCGTCTTTAATTAAATGAACGAAAACAATGATTGAGCAAGAAAGTCAAATTTGTGAAATTAAGGTTTTTTGAGGTAGTTTAAAAGAATTACGCAATTTTACATAGCCTTGTGAGTATGCATTTCTTAAACCTTAGCATCTCGGCTAACTTTTTGGAAAAAATTTGGACGAGTGAATTTGTATGTGAGATTTAAACCCCTTTTAACTCTTACCATGCTGAATTGTTTCAGAAAATCTCTAATTTTCGTTTATTTGCCAAAATATGCAAATTACATGCAAATGAGCTATACCCTACTGCTGATGCATATTAATTCAAATAAAGCTAAGTTAGGGGATTACGGAGCAGGGTAGTTGGGGTGAGGAATTGGGGGTGGGTTGGCGGGAATTTGCCCCAAAGTTGGTCATCAGGTGCAAAAAGCGTCAATTTTGATGATTTTTTGTCCGATTTTCTGACCTGGAAGACCGGTGGATGCTGATAGATGTATCCAACTGTAGTCTGCATGTAGAGTGGACCACAGTGAACACATTAACCACAACAGTGTTTAGGTCGTAGTGAAACTGATCTGGATACAACAGTCTAAAGAAGGTCATTTGCACAAAAAAATAAATCCGGAATTTCCCGATTTTTGACTTCAACTGCACCTACAACCCGAAATTAAGTCATTCCCTAGGCGTATTTCAATAATAACACGATCAGAAGTTATATACTCACGGGTTTACACCATTTTTGGAAGTTTTTGGCCTCTGAAATGCGTGTGTCAGACATCGAAGAGAAGCCCACCCCTACAAAAACCAGTTTTATCCGATTTCAATTTTCGAAGTTCGTATTTGACCCCATAATGACCATTTAACCTGAGAATCATGACAATAAATAGCATAAGGTTGAGGGAACATGCATAAACTTCGAAATTGATGTCATACAGTTGACATCTAAAAGTATGGAGAGCCATTGGAGCCTAAAAAATATATTTTGGGTAGAGGCCGTAATATTACGGCCCCCACATGGTAAGGGTTAAAAAGGCCAGATACTGCTATTTCTTCAAAATTCCTATTTCTCGATCAAGTTAATTTAAAGATTTGATAGCTGTTATATATATGGTATTTGACATTAAAAATGTAATTTGTTAAAGAACAGTACTTGAGTTCAAGTTACAACTAAAGAAACTGCCAAAAATAGTACACATATAAGCACAATTTATCTTCCTTGTTTAAGCAAGCTCCTTTTTTGGAGCTCTTTGGAAAATAGTTAAATTTCAATATAATATCATGGCATAATGCAGACAAAAGTCAGAAATTTCATAATATTTTAGATATACATGTAACTCGATGTTCTTGTTTTTTTTTAACAACTTGAAAGCAATTTGGTTACTTTTTCTGATGATACTACTAGGCTTTTTTCCATGTCCAAGAAAAATCATATGTGTCAATTTTGGCCAAAACGCTCTATATCGAAAAAAGTGAAACATTAAAAACTTTACTATAGTCAGTCTAGACCTGATGTCAAATGTACGGACACGGTTCAAAGTTAAAGTGAAACATACTAAAATAAAGGTTAGGCTTTGATAAAACAAAGAAATAGCTTCATAGAAAACACAAAATATTACTTAATGAGAAGTTTAGACAGTGAACAGTACCAAAAAAACGAGGCAAATGCTACTGAAGTTTGAACAGAAATGAAACGTATAAACTAGAAACTTGAAACAGAATGTTTGGAATAAGTGAATTCCTTTCCTCAATATAGACCAATTTGATTAGGGGACCCACAATCAAAAATATCAATGCACAGAACTTTAGATTCAGCACATCAAAGAACCCCATATATTCAATTTTTGTTGAAATCAAACAAAGTTTAATTTTGGACCCCGATTTGAACCAACTTGAAAACTGGACTCAAAATCAAATATCTAATTACATGTTAAGATTCAAAATATCAAAGAACCCCTAGAATTCAATTTTTGTTACAATCAAAGTAAGTTTAATGTTTGACAATTTGGACCTAAATGTGGACCAATTTGAAAACAAGGCCCAAAATAAAAAAAAACAAAATAAAAATACACAGTTATATTCAGCATATCAAAGAACCCCAATATGTCAATATTTGATGAAATCAAACAAAGTTTAGTTTTGAATCCTTTGGGCCTCAATGCTGACCAATTTAAAAACGGGCCCCAAAATACAAAATCTAAATACACGGTGAGATTCAGTATATCATGGAAGTATTATATTTCATGTTACTTCCATGAGTATATTATACCAAAGAATTCAAGACTTTGAATTAATCCCGATTGAAATTGGTCAAGAACTAAGCAATTTTTACAAAGTATTAGAAAAGCATTAGAAAAGTAGAAAAGTATTGTTTTTGCCCCTTTTTCCTAAAAGATGAGGGCTATAACCCCCAACATAAATCCCAACAATTTCATAGATATTCATAGACTTATACGCAAGTTTTAGTCCGGAAATCAGAAAATCCTCTGTTTTTTTTTGTACCTAATTCCTAAACGGTTTGGGCCATAACCCCCAAAATTAATCCCGAATTTCCTTTTAGGTATGGAACCTTGTAGTGCAATTTCATAAAGATCCATACACTTATACACAAGTTCATGTCCTGACACAAAAAAAAATCTTGTTTTTGGCCCCTTGTTCCTATACAGTAAGGACAAAAAACCCAAAATCGATCTCAACCTAACTTTAGTGGTACGAAACCTTGTGGTATAATTTCATAGAGATCCATACACTTATCCTCAAGATATTGTTTGGAAACCAAATATCTTCGGACGATGACGACAACGTCAAACCATTATACGACCGCGGTCGTATAAAAACAAAAATAAGAAGGGCTAAATCAATTGATTCCAAACTATGTGTAATTTATCACAAGTGTTGTTTCTTAAGGGAGGAATGGCCACATAGGAAGGTCAAACTTTACACTGAAACACTGGAAAATTACAGTTTGTAAATGTATATAAAAACCAATCGTATAGAATGTCCTCATTAAAAGACTAACATGGCTCCAAGGGCCTAAGGGGGTCCAATATATTAAGTGTGTATTGCATTAGAACTACAGTATCAACCTCAAACATTTGTTCCGTGTGTTATTTCGTTGGTTCTGATGAAAACCTATTGAGGATAGAAACCCTGGTGAGTGATTTAGACTCATTGGGGCCTCTATTTTTTTTTTTAAATATACATGTATGTTGATTCATTACATACAAACCAACACATTCATGTATCCCTGAATGAGATACATGTTAACTAGAAATGTTCTATCTAATAGTAGCTGCAAGCTTTGAAGGAATGTTGTTTTTGATAAAAACATTTACAGAAAACATCTTTAAAAGATTGTATCAGTACCATATTGAGGTTACATTAATGTCAATAGTAAGGAAAATACATGTAATAAAGGAATAAATGACTATACCATTAGTACAGAAGATTAAGCCAGTATATGGCCTCTATGAACTGCAGTTTTGTCATAAAAAAGGTTAGCTTGTTTGTAATGTTTTATTTCTTCAAAAGTTTAAGTAGAAGAAATAATAATCTTCAACAGTATTATACATGTGACTTTTTAGTCTCTCTCTAAATCTAAATATATATGCAGTGGTAGTGCATTTCAGCTTCATGTACAAACAAGGATGCAGAAGCCCTATAGTTTTCACACTGTCCGTCGGTCTGTCAAAAATTTCTGTAAATGCAAAATAAAGATAAAAAGATTGGTAGGAGGCCAGTGAGAATGTGCACAGTTGTTTGCATCATATGTAGAATTATTTTTATTTTTGGTGAAGATTTGCCAACTGATTTTGGAAAAAAAATTAAGTTTTATTAAGAAAAAAACAATTTTTTTGTAAATACTTTTTGTAAACGCAAAACTCCATGGGAAGGAGGCCAATGCAATATTGAAAAGGAGTTGTGCATAATGTGTAGATGTGCATATTATTTTTCGGTAAAAATTGGCAAATATTGGGAAAAACCTACTTAAAAATCAAAAATTTTCAGAAACTTTGTTAGGGTTAGGGTTTGTTGCATAACATTTTTCTCCAAATTGATTCCTGGCAGCAGAATTAATTTCTGGGAAAATTTGGGTGTTAAATTGAGGTTAAACTATTTTTTTTTATACAAGAACTTTTGAGAAAAAATCTTTCTGTGCTAGGATTGATGTGCCAACATGATAGTTTTTTCCAAAGTGACTCCCAGTGTAAAATTTGGAGTGAAAGCGTAGTTGTCGTTAAAAATCTCAAATTTTGATAAAGATCTCACTGCCTCGATGTAAATTGATGTATAGGGACAATTTTTTTTTCAAATTGATTCTCAGTGTAAAATTTGAAGGCCCTAAGGGTGACTGGGAAATAGAAATATGGTCACTAAAGGTCTTCTTCCGACCGGTAGTAGAACCCTTGCCAAAGTGGGGTGTCTGTTTGGCTGTGCAGGATGTATCAAGTACACAGCCACGTCTGGTTAGAACGTTAAATCTAATGCCTAGTGTAGAGAGAGTGCCACGCTCTCTGAACGTTAAGAACCCTTGCAAAAACTCTTTTGGGGACCGTAGATGGCCTGTTGCAAGGCCAAATTTCTGTCCCTATCCAATCCACCCTTATTTTCCAGTGGCAGTTAAAATTTTCCCGACCTTACACCGGACGGCCTCAATTACAAGACCTACCTATTGTATTTTTTGTTAATTTGTTCTCGTCCTTAATATGTATGAAATATTTACCACTGAACGTTAAGCTACCACCAATCAATCAATCAATCAATTTGAAGTAAAATCTTACTAGGATTTTAATGAAATGTAAATTTAGGTTTAGATGCTATTCCAAATTGGTTTTCTTTGTTAAACAATATCATTCTCACACCATTTATATAATGGCTGCCATAACACGTAAAAATCAAAGTCCGCTCAGAATTAATGAAATTTTATGTTTACTCAAGGACATATATCCTGAAATGTTTCATAGTCTTGCTGATAAAGAAATTTTGAGTATCGTACTCAAAACACATTTATCATCCATATAAAATACTAGATTTATGTTTCGAGCACACATTTGTACTCCTAGACCCGAGTAAATATTTGCTTCCGCAAGACCTGGTGTCAAAATTTATGAAAATTAAAACCCTATTAAATATTTGCTTCGATTGTTTTAGAATAACTGTATAAAAAAAGGGGGGACTGGTGTTGTTATGCTTTTTGTGCTATGTAGAATTGTTGAAAAATACAAGATGCTCTTA
Source organism: Mytilus californianus (assembly GCF_021869535.1). Classification (NCBI taxonomy): domain Eukaryota; kingdom Metazoa; phylum Mollusca; class Bivalvia; order Mytilida; family Mytilidae; genus Mytilus; species Mytilus californianus. Next base: position 29,130,048 of record NW_026262679.1, read on the forward strand.
CTGTATTAGTATCTATTGCTTATTGTTTTGCATTTCTAATCCCCTGGTCTCTTTATATCTGTCTAATTAAAACTTAATTTGCAAATTGCACTACATTTCATTTGAACCATTTCTTTTGATTCCTCTGAAAAGTGATTTGAAGTAAATTTGAAGGTGACTTTAAAATTTACTTATCCCAAACTAACCAAGTTATAAGATAACACATGCAAACATTTACATACAGAAAAAAGTTTTCAGCTTATGGCTATTTTCATTTTAAGAAATTGTGTTTCTTCAAAAAATTGCAAATATTTTATTATGTTGCATAAATAAACATAAAAATCAATATATGAAGTTAAATTCTTAATGACCTTGAAAAGATATTTTCTAATTCCTTTCCATTCATTTAAAACAAAAAGGATATTCTATATTCCGTTTGTTTCACAATTGATATTATTAAACATGGAATTCACTACTGTAAGTAAAGACAAGCAATAGGGTATACAAGTTAAAATCTCGAATTTGATGACAAAAATCCAGTTTTTTCTAAATTTTGTAAAAAAAAAAATCAGTTAATTATTCTAATTTTTTACCATATGATTGTTGAATGTCTTGATATTATCTGGTAAAACACACATTTAACGGGTTATGTTCTTCTCATATATTTTATGATGGTATAATACCGAACCCCTAACAGGAGGGATTGTGCCTGATATTCATATGATGAAGACATAATCTTTCAATCAGTTTAATTGAGGTCTGGAGCTGGCATGTCAGTAACTGCTAGTAGTCTGTTGTTATTTATGTATTATTGTCATTTTGTTTATTTTCTTTTGTTTCCTTTTCTGACATCGGACTCGGAATTCTCTTAAACTGAGTTTTACTGTGCGTACTGTTGTACGTTTGTTTTTCTACATTGGCTAGAGGTATATGGGGAGGGTTGAGATTTTAAAAAACACGTTTAACCCCGCCGCATTTTTTGCGCCTGTCCCAAGTCAGGAGCCTCTGGCCTTTATTATTCTTGTATCATTTTTAATTTTAGTTTCTTGTGTATAATTTGGAGTTTAGTATAACGTCCATTATCACTGAACTAGTATACATATTTGTTTAGGGGCCACCTGAAGGACGCCTCCGGGTGCGGGAGTTTCTCGCTGCATTGAAGACCCATTGGTGGCCTTCGGCTGTTGTCTGCTCTATGGTTAGGTTGTTGTCTCTTTGACACATTCCCCATTTCCATTCTCAATTTTATTTGCTGGAAAAATTGCGAAAATTATTTTTTTTTAATTTGGAAATGTGTTATTTTGGGATATTAGAAGTCCTTAAAGATTTCTAAAACCTGCAATATAGTCTCAGTAATTACATTTAAGACAGACAGCTAGATACCATAAACATACTATATATACAGAGGCCATACACTGAGCTTGTTTTGCTATATGATATACAAACTAAATTGACGAAAAAAGGTCATTTATTCAAAATCATAAAATGCAAAAGATACATTTTGCGAATAAAACATTTGACATAAAAGTTCATATTTAATATGAAATTATAATACATAATTAATACGAAATTACATCAACTAAAATCATATCAATTGAATAAATGACAAAGAATAGCAAAGGTGGGGAGAAAAATCTGCCCCGATAATAAACATATATACATATCTACTTCTAAAGATAAAATTAAGGGAGGTATGCGGGTGGGATTTTTTCACAAATTGTTTTATAAGAATTACAAGTTAACACGTCAAAGGCTGGTGATAAAAGGAAGTGACCACAACGCACTTACATGTGAACTCGTGTTGACCCCGCAAGATCGTTGACCAATAAGAAAGATGTAATCCAATCATGCACTGGTCATAAGTGAAATTTCTCTGCTCGTAAAAACCATGTTATCTAATTTCAACAATTTATCGTTTAATTAAGTAGGACAACTCTGACCCATTAACCAGACTAGAGGCATCATAAATTTACAGTATAAATAGCTCACTCTTTATTTCAGTCTTAGTTATAAACAATGAATACAGAATTATTTTCTCTGCTGTCTTAAATTATTTTATTCAGCTTAATTTTCAATTAGCAAATAACATTGGTTATTTTCTATTTTCTAAATATCTTATTGTTTTTGCAGGTTTTGGTAGATCTTACCTTATATTTTTCATGTACAAACAGTTTATTGATATTAAAGATCAATAAAATATGATTATTACATCACAGAAATACCAGTTTTTGCCATTTTTGTCCATTTCCAAGCAAGTTCAGATGGCAAAATTCATAACTGTATGTTACTGTGGCAACAGCATACATTTTGTTTTAATTTAATTTATATTTATTGTTATTAGGTTAAGTCCAACTTATAATGCAAATATGACATAAATCTGAGATCATGAGTGGCAATCAATATTCCATATCCTTTGATGCTTACAGAGAATGACTCTTAATATAATTATAATATATTAATCTTTCGGTACGTACTCAAAGTACGCCAAAATGTAAAGAAATCCCAGTTTTGATCTAGTATCTTTAGGCATGTATTTTATTACAGAAACCATACTACTGTTTGAACAACAAAATGCCCAATGGCAAGGCTGTTTATTTTCCTTTGAGATTTATTACTATACACCAGTGTGAGAACGTTCTCTCAGAATTTATAATTCATAGCATCAAGCACTGAATAGTTCTGTTTTGAAGGGGGAAATAAATCATCAAGTCATCCATTTCATATAATTCTTTTTCTTTTTTTTTGTAGAAGAAGGTAAAAAGAAGGTATTAATTAAAGAACAGGAGCTGCATGCCGTCCGCTGCCTATATTATCAGGCGACACAGAAAAAATAGTAAAAATGATAGAACTTCAAAATTGTACATGCATATGCAGTCCAAACATTGGTTACAGAAATGTATATTGTTACCGAAATGAAATAGTACTGATTGAATTGATTATGTTACAAAATTATGTAAATAGTAAATTGATGTTGCGGCCCAAGACGTACATAAACACGACCATATTCTTTCAATTTTACCAGAAAATGTTAGAAGGGTCCTTTTTAAAACTACATTTACTTAATAGAGTTGACTTTTTGTTAAATCATTTAACGTCGGATTAAATCAAAAAAGAAAGGAGACACCATTTGTTATGATGCCAGGACCTATTTATTAATGTGTAAATTATTTTTAAATTATTCAGCTTGCGTTGGAGAGCAGGAATTAAAACCGAAATAGCCTATGTTGTAATTTAATGAACATATGTATATTCGTATTCTAAACAGTACTCCATGTATAAGTCTTACTGAGAAGATATATCTGTCAATAACGATTGGTTTTTTTTCTTCTTCCATGCACACACGTCAACATGTGACACATTATGTTTGTGCTAAATCAGTATTATATTCAAAACTATCTAATTATGTTGATTTCTATTACAGTTTATTAACGTGTACATTTCGTGTGCACCAGGCATATTTAATTTATTCAATAGTAATGATCTCAAAATGCACTATAAATTTAAATGTCCGAAATATATGTTTACACCTGAAACATGTTAGATTATAACACATGAACTGCGTTCGGATTTCCAACGCATTGTATTTTTCTTTGGTTTACAATTATTGATTTGTAACACTGTTATTTTATATTTAGACTCGATATTAAAAGAATTTGGACTTTACCAATTCGTTTATGTGTATTGAATAAGACTGCGGACTTCAATGTGAATGAACTGTGATTTAGATTCCAATCCATTAACTAAAACCCAGTATCTCATATATTGGTACCGAAACATTTGATGTTACAAGTACTTATCTTGTAGTACAATAACAGCCGACTACATATACAAAAGCTAGTTTAACACCATCCCACAGACGGGATCCCACTTGCGGCAATTTTTATCTGGAAACGTATAAATTCTTTCTTGATAAACACATTAATCCTGTGAATAACTTTATTCCTAAAGGATATCAATAGCACCGTAGTAAGATCGTTGAATATTGTTTTTATCTGTACTAACCATGTTTTTGTTTTTGATGAATAAATATATATAGTATGCATTGCTATACATTTATGAAAACCTTTGAGCCTACATCCTGTCCACATTATGTACTTATATCTCGACACTGCACGGTCATGCTTTTCTCATACTTTTTATGACAGTCATATTTACACTTAAAACGATTGATGTACCTATGTCTCGGAGAACATGATGTACTTGTTAGTTGTTATTGGCTTTGAAATAGATTCCAGTAACTGCGAGTACTCTTAGATCGTTAGTTTTTGTCTTTTTGTCTTTTTGTCTTAAGGTTAGTTGTGTTTGTGATTCCTGTCGATCTGACGAGTCGAGTCATTTCAAACTGGTTGTTTACAGTGTCAGGTTGTGCTGTTACACTACTGTCCCAGGTTAGAGGAGGGATGAGCGTTCACAAACATGTTCAAACCCGAAACATTCTTCTTGGGACTTTTCAAAGTCAGGAGCGTGTAATTCATTGGTTGTTGTTGGTTGCTGTCTGTCTGATTTTACACTTCTTTAAAATGTTATTTTTTTCTTTACAGATGTATGCTTAAACAAGTCGGAAATAAAGCTCAAACACCGGCGGTCAATCCCCATTATATCCTGTTGCTCAATTTTTAGTTTTTGTGTAGGGTTTTGTGAACTTTTGTTTTTCTTTGCGCAGTTTTTATTTTTGACCCTGGTATTTTCTTCGACTAATGGTATCTTTTCGCTCTGTTTACACCTTTTTATAAGATTCTTGATGAACTATGTGAACGCTTATTCATCGTTTTCAATTTCCTAGTGACCTTAAGCTTTAGATAATTATTTGCATTTGAATATGGCTACCTTATTGAAAGAAGAAGCGACAAAGTTCTTGATTCTGTACTGTGAACTCACTGATACAATGTGCAAACATGAAGTCGTTCTCTTAAACAACATTTCCTTTGTTCTAAAACTGGTTTTAATGGCCTATTCGTTTGTCTTAATTCTATGACTTACAACCACATTAAACCCCAATTATACCTATAACAATAGTTTAATCGACAATATATAAGTATATAAAGTATATATATAATTATGGGAGTTTTTCAAAAAAACATCCATACATGACAATACCTATCAATTAGAAAAAAAAACAAGTCTAAAGATATATACGAATTAGATGATATAATTCCGTAACGCAAGACGAAAACTCGGACAAACAAATGGCCTTCAAGACAGTGGCGATCTTTTATGTATGTATAGTCATGTGTTTTCATGTATAATTATCAGACCACATTTCTTACTTGTTTTCTTTAAAGACTGGCAAGTATATCAAAAATAGTTGCAATTATACGTAAACAACTTTACTTTATAAAATACACTAATAAATAGCAAAGATAACAAGCAGAATGATAGGTTAAATGACATTCAAAATCAGCTAAATTTATTAGGATCTACTATTGAGAAACGAAAAGTCCTCTACGGAAAAGACAATTACCGATGTGTTGGGAAAAATATATAAGAGTCCTACATTACATGAAACAGATAGAAAAGCCGTTATGGAACTAGCAGATAACGTTAAGTATTAAACATTCAATTTGGACATTTCAACAGAAAAAGTGCAAACCTAGAAAAGCAAGTCAAAATTTGAGGCAACAAAAAAATTGTTCAATGAAACCAAGCCAAGATCAGATTCCGTATGTATCGGAATTAACGAAAAAATGACTCAAAAGCATCCGGTGTAAATTCCTTGAGTAATCAAGGCCAGGTTTTAAATGAGCAACTTCAAGACACTATGACTAGCATTATAGAAAAATATGATTTGTCATCATCATCTCTCACCTCATCAATAACTGAAATTATGAAACGTATCAATGCAGTTGAACAGAATGCAAAAACAAATGAGGCTAATATACAAACATCGTATGCCGAAATTGTAAAGAAAATTCACTCTGACGATTTTCTTTGGTCAAACAGAGGCAAATCAAATACACAAGAAACAGACTCAGAAGCAAAAATCACCTAAAACAAATGAACCCGAAGGAGAAACGACATTTCTTGAAATATGAAACAATTCAACTGAGAAAAGTCACGGCTTGATTTATAACAAAACAATTTGGATAAACGTTTTATTATGTTATAAAGCCAATATGAGAATTTAGTTCAAATAGGTGAACATGAATTTGACAGCAAATGTTCCTTTAAGGACCTTCAAAATGCATTGAAGGTAACAAATTAGTTAGGAACAATCCGTTAAATATTAGGATATTCAAGGTTATTAAACTACTTTCAGTAATAATAGAAAAATAGTTCTTTAAATAGTATAACTGATTTACAAGTATTTTGTTACACATTCGTTGCTTTTTAAATATTTCTTTTTCGATAAAGAAGAAACAAATAAGCTGTTGGACCATAAACTATTATAACAAAATGTTTATTCCGGCATATTATAATACATGTTCACATGTACAAAGCTTAGTTGGAAAATTCAATTTTTCGGAAATCAAAGTATTTGTTCAGCAAATTTATTTGTAATGTAATAATCAGAGCGAAGGACATTTTTATTGTTTATTTAAACAGTTTAGTTAGTTCTGTATAAAATTCTGAAGGCGAATCAATTGCAATAAAATGATTCTTTTATAAATCAGAATGACTGATAATTTGTGAGTATATTATTTTTATTACTAGTACTACTGAAACAAATGTTGTTTCCTTTGTTTTTCTATTATCATTGTTCTTTATTATTTTTACTGTAAACGTCTTTGTGTTCGTAACTTCATGTAAAAATTAAATAGTTGAATAATTTAGAAATGCCATCTAATGAATAAAACCAAAACTAGCTTTAGAGTAAGGATTTAGTGGTCGAGGTCCTGATCATGCTGAAAATGTTGTTTTAAGTAGATGCGGTGAGGTAATAATATGACTAGACATTCGATTTTACATCTATGTCATTTCAAAATTAAATTAAATTGTGCATCTACAAGTGTTATGTCAACAAATCAAGAAAAAAACTGCAACACGCTCTTTTAAACGTGATATCAATTGATATAGAAGACAATATACATGTACGTAAACTACAGAGAAACAAGAGAAAGCAATTGAAAGAGACAAACTGTCAGCCTTTGAAATGTAATAGGATGTATTCACAAACTTAAATAATATCAGATGATCTGGAAATGTTGGTGTTCCCGTTTCGGGAGTAATTCGTAAGCAGTAGTTAATGTCTTTAACGTGTCCAAATCAGTAGGCATACCTCATCATACCCGTCCTTCTTGAAATATATTTTTGGCTAATTCCCTGTGTTTTGCGTAATATTTTTGTATTGTTTATAAGTATATAAACCTTACCTAGTGATTAATATGATAGTGATTGTGTTCTGTAAAGGAAATAATTAGTATGGAACGAAATTTTCGAGAAACGGCTATACTGTTGCATACAGATTTTTATAATAAAGATTACATAATTCATGCTTCTCCCAAAATTGTAAATTTGAACTTTTTCATAGTTCTATGCAATTTAAAGCCGTTAAAATACAGCATTATTCACAAAAGCCCTATAGCACTAGCGGCTTATTAACCAAATCAACAAGAGTGACAAGTAAAACTGTCGATGCCTGTATTTTATACTGAAAATGTAAATGCGAGGAGGAAGATACCATAGGAATATTCAAACTCAGAAGTCGATAACACACTGACAAACTCATGGCAAATGAAGAAAAACGACGAAAAAACAAACAAAAGTAAACAAAACACTAAATATTGAACAACACGAATCCCTCCAAAAACCGTGGGGATATCAGGTGCTCCGTAAGGATAAGCAAATACTGCTCCAACTGTGACACCCGTTCACAGTTCACTTTTTATGCATTAAATTAGTATTTTTTAACGACGCAAGGCAACATTATATTTTCAAGTCCTTTAGTTGGAAAAAGTCGTCTCGTGTGAGTTGTAGAAACTTGAGAATCTATTTCCAACAAGTTGACACACGTTGATGTTATTTTCTTGTGATCTACAAAAACCATCGACATGTCAAATGTCATTTGTTATGACCGTCTTGTGTATGCTATCACAGTTAAAAATCTAGGGAAGCAAGGAAAATTGACACCATTATTTATTTGCGACCCTAAAATAGCTGAAAAACATTACAACGAATTAAACCAAAGTAAACGAAGTGGTTCGAATTTTAAGGAACTCTTGTATATAGAACTCGTGGAACTTCGATCTGGATATCGCAAAAATAATATGCGTGCCTTTTATATTTTAAAAAGATATAATCAGTTAAATTTTTGCGAAAAAAAACTATAAATATATTGAATGTATGTAAAAACCATCGTAACGTGCAATTTTTGTCTCTTGAAACTAGCCTTGAAGAAATTTTGTCCTTTCAATGTAGTTTATAAATTAAATGTTTAGATTTCATGTTGACATGTGATCAAGGATTTATATAGTACTCTCTTGTGTGATCATTTCCGTTTGAATGATGGGGTTAACGACTTCGTTTCAGCTATTCGTTCAAATTCGAGGTATGTGTACATACACATGGAAAACAATTATTTTAGAGCATGAATCCGTCTTTTCCACTCTTTATGTTTTTATATTCAATAAAAACTTTTAAACTTAAATATTTCGTCTGTTCGATCAAACAAACTTGGTCATACATCTTGATACTAAAAGAACGTATAAGAAGAACGTATAAGTTTCAAGGTGAGCGATTCATGGTCCGTAAATATTTGCTTCCATCAATTAAAAAAAAGTATGCAACTTTCCTTTTTTGATAAACTATTCATAAAGTCAAATATATCTTACAGGATACAGGTTGAAGCAGTATTTGTCGAGAAAATAAACGAAGAAGTAATATTCGAGTGTGAAAATGAGATATGGAACGAAGTTTTTGAATTAGAAAAAGAAAAAGAAAATAGAAACGGAACAGGAGATACCAAAATCCTGAAAGAAAAGGCGTTAGATTTTAGGAAACGATTTCCAGGACTTGTTTTGGCAGTAGTGGGAGACTCAGAAAGCTTTGTACCTAGACCTTGGAATGCAACAGCATTTACCGCGGATCTTATTGATACACTGAAAAAAGTGAAAGGTATTCCAACGTAATGTCACTTGTATATTCCGATTAAATTCAGCTAAGCACAGTCTCAAATAGTCCGTCTGTTATCTAATTTAAAAATTGATGACACAGTACACAAATGATATGTCTTTAAACAGTAACTATCCATGTCAGGTGATAATAACGATGAAGTGTTGTTGATAAAAGGTTTTTTTTATGATTATAATAAAATAACTCTTTATAGCTATACAAAAAAATCAACCCAATAGGTGTCTTCTGCAAGGTCCATGTTGTTCTTTTAAATCAAATAGCATACAAAAAAGATAGCTTGTCGACATAACTTTATGTTAATGCAACTTAGTTTTCGATTCTTTGTTAGTTATAGACCTTGAATGTCGCGATATGAATCACCAGCTGATCACACGTGTTGTCCTGCCAAATGTCAAAAATCATGTGAATTATCGTAACTTTTAAGAAGATGAGTCAATTGAATTGATTATAAACTCTCTCAGAAAGATTACACGGAAAAGCATTGTAAATTCAGCCGGGAAAAATATACTTATCATCAAATAAACCTTTACCGATTTAAATTACATTTATCAATATCGATAAATGCCTAGTTTGACTATCAGGTCATGCGACCCTAGGTTTGGAATATCCGTAGTCGTATTATTTAAGTACACTCATGAATTATTTATAAGTTATTGATGATATAATTACATGTACGAAAGTACAACTGTTTTTAAAAAAAAATATTGTTATACAGAAAATCATAATGGAATATCATGTTGCATCAAATACTTCTTAATACATGTATTACTTTGTATATCAAAGGTTTATCACAGACTTATTTTATATACTTTATTTCACAGAAAGTTGGTTGATTTATCGTGGAAAAGATATTGGCATTAGTTCTTTTATCTACAATGCATTTGAAGAAGACATTAGAACGAATGGAACATTAGCAACTAAACTAATTGCAGTCAAGCCAAAGGTAATTCATGTAAAGTCTTTCGTCTACCTGTTAAGATACATTAGGGGCTATATATTAAAGTATGTCACTCTTACCAATATTTATTGACTTCGATTAGTTTTACGTTTTTATTTGAGATATTAGACAAATGTTAGATACATGTAAATGATTGTTATGGATAAATAGATATGTCAATATAGCTAACAAAGAACAATGTATTGTCAAATCGTTTTCTTTACTAACATAGGATGAGAAAATTCTAGGAAAACCTAACCAACAGAAACAAACAACAACCGGCCAATCGAAAGAATCAAAAAATCAGTTGTCCTTTAAACTACCATCTATGAATGAGAAAGACTGGTTCAACATTGGTTTGATTGAACTTTTAAAATGTTTATCAGAGAAAACAACACCTCTTCTGTCGTTCATTACGGAAAACGAGGATAGCAAACAATATCATAATGGTAAGTAAGAAAATTCATCATAATATAATTAAAGGGTACATCGTTTGTTTTATTTAATCACGTAGAAACTGACCAAACATCGTTCAAATCTATGATTAAAAAGTCTTGAGTCACCAAACTGTTAGTGCTTATTAAAATATGCATGGTCAAATCAAGAGTCAATTTGAATTGTAACGTATGTTAGGTTGAAGATTCTTTGGTGATGAATTGGGGTTACCTTGCACATTTTTAGCTACACATGAGAGATAACCTGAACTTATAAAATAATAACACGAATTAACGTCCTCAAAGATTCAAAAACAGTTTTTTCCATTCTAATGCAAGTTTGAACAAAAAATAATTTGCTTTTCATATAAAATCACAAAAATTGACATTTCGTTAAATTTTGTTGATGCTTTGGTCACATTAATTTTATAGAAACCAATGTACATTATATGTAACTTTAATTGTAATACGTTATGGCGGTCTTCGTGTAAGATTAAGGTTAAAATCCGCAGAATTGAAACTAATTAAAATTATTAGGCTTGTAATTTATTCAGTCCTTTTCATTTTTACAGAACTGCCCATGGAAATTCCAGTCTTATTGGTGGTAGCTGAAGGCGATATAGAGACAATTCACCAAGTGGAGTCGTCTGTTGAATCCAATATTCCTGTTCTTCTGGTAAAAGGGTCGGGAAAAGCTGCAGATTTATTGGTTGACTACCTTACTAGCAGGTACTAGTAGTTTACGTTTATCACTTACCGTCCGTCGTCCGGTCCGTCTTAGTCTGTTCGAAGTCCTTTACATTCTACAAACACTACTCCTCTGAAACTACTAGGTCAAATAAAAACAAACTACCGGTAGTCTAAAATAGAACATAAGGATAAAATGCAAGTTTTCTTTTTTTAACTTGAAAACTGTTATATATAGAGAAAACCTGACATATGCAGATATGTACAAAATGTCAAGATCTACCTATAAGTAAATGTACTGTCCATTTGACCTACACTGTTAGAGGACGCCTTATAGTAGTTATTGTCCTTAAATGACGATTTTAATATTTTTGCGATTTTGCATATTTTCTGCAAACTATAAACTATAAAAGATAAAGAGAAACTGGCATTGTCATTAATTAAGATCTACAAATAAGTCAAAAGGTCGGAATCGTAAGTTGCCTCCTTATAGGAGTTATTCCTCCAAAAGACTTTTTTTTTAATTACATCAGTTTTTTCTTTATGTACTATGATTTTTGTCTTTACGTTATCTGATTTATTGTGGCGTGTTTCCGTAGTCACTGTTATTAGTCCGAGATTGCTCTGACGTCTGACGGCCCTTTTACATGGAAATTACCAGAAGTAAAATCGTATATCATTCGATTCCGTATTCATTTGTGTCCCCGGATATGTAATTTTTATTCTACTGCATGCATAACAGTTCTGACATGCGAATCTTAACCTAGATTGCATGAATATGTCACGATAGGGAGAAGGACACAGTCGGTAAGTATACAGATCAGAAGGCTTATCTGGTATACTAAGATATACAGTGCAAAAACCTGTTTTTCCTGATCTAAGACATAATTGCATCGTATTGGTCAACCAATTTATGATGGTGGCCTTAAAACTTGTATCGTGTAAATTTCAGGTGTTTGTCCATACTGAAGCTGTTTTTGCGTTAGCACATCCCTTTTAATGAATAAAATTGAGAATGGGAACGGGGAATGTGTCAAAGAAACAACAAGTCCGTATAATGTGAGCATTTGTTGGTGTACAAATGTAATATATCAATTTAGATATGTAAACGCTATACGATAGAACAGAGAGTATGTTTCTACTTATCAATGGGAAGTTGAGAATGGAAAAATGAAATCGTTGCGTTTGTCATATATCCTTGTTTAAAGTCGTCCATCTTCGACAATCAACATATCGAGCATACCTTAATTCTAATGTTAATGTTATCCTTATTCCAAGATAATTAAAAATATCATGAGAGGCATGTTCCATGTACTGAATAAAGATTTCTATTTACGGTTACTTGTTAACCAATATAGTAAAATTATGGTTGCTAGTGAGGGACGTCGTATATACATTCAAATTCTTGGGTAATATATGTTTGTAGAAAAATTACAACACCAATTGAATACAAATTTTACCGTGTGTAAATGTGACTGAAATTGTATTGTAGTGATGTGTCCTTTAAAGAATTATGGTGTTTGATATGCTTATCACGGTAGGTATAGTGTCCGGCTAGTATCATGGTTTTTCGAGTGATTCGGTTCGTTTTTTTTTCGAGTGTCGTTCGGGCTTTTTCGAGTGAAAAAACATGCGATAAGGCCAATTGCTAATTCGTAATTATAAAAGGTTTTATCATGACTACCCAACTTATTTTGATTACTTTACATGTTTTGATCAACAAAGAAGCACAATTTCCTTGTATCTAACAAAACAATGAGTATTTATTATTGTCCGGGCTTTTTCGAGAGCAACTGTGAAATCGTCCGGGTTTTTTAACTAATGGTCCGGGTTTTTTCAAAGAAAATTTTGATAAAAAAAGGTATTCTTGACTTGAAAAAAATGATTTTTTCTAGTTTATAACTGTAGTCAAGCAAAGGACAATATCGTATCTTCCCAACAAATCACAAAATCATGCTACTACGGTGATCAAAATTAACCTTTTTCAATTTAATTCTGTTCGGAAAACGTTCTACCACAATTCTTCAGTATTAAATTAGAAATTATTGGATCCTTTATAAAAAGGTCTTTAGAACACAGTGCAGGGGACTCATAATCTTTTCAACTTCATTTCATGGTTCTTTTGTTGTCACAGCTAATAATATTTTTCGTGGTGAACCCCAGAGTTTTTATACGGGACGTTTTATGGTATACCGTTGTCCGTCCGTCGTCAGCAAGTCGCAAAATAACTCAAAAACGCTGTAACCAATTTACATTAAACTTCGGAGAATTTTTATATCTATTTAGGTATCCTCCCTTTCGGATTTTATAAATTTTAGATTTTATGTTTCCGAGTTATTGGATTTTATTAAACAAACTAGAGGCTCTAAAGAGCCTGTGTCGCTCACCTTGGTCTATATGCTGAGGTGCATATTTAACAAAGAACACTCTTCAACATTGGAGGCAAGAATATAATTCATGACAAAATTCTCTGTTTTGGTGATGGTGACTTGCTTGTAATTCTTACTTTACTGAACATTCTGGTTGTTTACAGTTATCTCTATCTATAATGAACTTGGTCCAGTAGATTCAGAGGAAATGATTTTTGTAAAAGTTAACGGACGTCGAAGACAGACAGCGACGAACGCCAAGTGATGGGAAAATCTCTTGACCCTTTTGGGCCAGATTAGCTAAAAGGGGTGATTTTAAAGTTTTCAGACAATATTTTTAAAGTGCTTTTAGAAGTTTTCACGAAACTTTGGTGACTTGTTTACATAAATTAAGGTAACCTCCCTTTAGTTTTTCATAAAGTTTTGATATGACATTGAGAAATTATTTATAGGTGTCATACAAGTGAGAACGGATATCGCTTGATATCAACTCTAGTTATTTAATTTCAATATAATACGGCGAGTTTATTCTATTTAAATTAAATAACGAGAGTTGATATCAAACGGTATCCATTTCTCATAAGTTGGTGTTAAACCTAATTGTCTTAATATGGTCAATACTCTCATTGTGTTAAATCAAAAATTACTTGAATCCTTGGTGTAGTATTTTTCACACGAAATATACATCGTCGTAACCTTTAAAGAATAGCCAATGAGATGCCGTAATATCATCTTATGATTATGGATAAGCAAATCAAATTTACACAGATTTTCGTATCATTTTTTTCGTATCACACTCTATGTAGTATGATACGAGAAATGTCTATTCATGCAAGATATAGATAATAAGCTACAATCATAAGAGAATGAAATGTATTCTCTGAAAACGCTACGGGCGGAGCATGCGCTCATGGCACAGCTGTTTATCAAAAACGTAGTAAGAAACCTACTAGACAGCAGAGAAGAATCAGAAAAATGCTATGTAATAAGAAATATTCTAATTTCAGAAGTCGGCCCCTGCCTCCACAAAAAAAAAATCATAAAAAAACAAAAACAAAAAACATACACACACTAAATCCGACCAGTTTTTATTCCCATTTACAATAAAATTTGAATTAAATTTCATAATTATATAGACAGTTAACAATGAAAGGAATAGTTCACCAGCTTAACACACTATATGTACGTACGTCTTAATCCAAATTGTCTATGCTTACATTAGATTGTTGGCATCGTGAATTTATAATGAACATGTAATTTATAAGAAGTGACAAACAACAATATATACAAATGAACGATACTTATTTATAAAGTTTAATCGTAGTACACCATTACCAAACTGATGAATGCATTGGTTTCGTGCCTTAAAAGTGCATAAGTTGATCTCTTTTTTTATTGTTTTTAAACGTAAATACACTGACATTTAACATTTTAAGCTATAGGAAATTTGTATAATCACTCGATAAAACACGGACGCACTCGAAAAATCCCGGACTGCTCTCGAAAAAACCCGAACACATAGAAATGAATTTAGTCTCAAGATGCCGTTGTCAATGCAATAACAAGAATTTTGGTAAAGTGTCTGTATATCTAAGGATATACGGATTCCATGAACGCATTTCCGTCGACATTTGCATTGATATGTGTATAAAATTGGCTATATTCAGTTTTTTGAAATAAAAGCATTGTAAGGCTAAATTCAACTTTTTTTTAACAAAAAATAATATCGGATTGATAATATATTTTTATCTTAAATACTAAAACACCATGTATATCCTTGTATGTTAAACTCAAGCGTCTATAACACGTCTTGTCAGAAAGGAAGTCTGTTTGTTTACATTTTTGATCATAATCACTCGAAAAAAAGTGGTCACACTCGAAAAAGCCCGATCAAATCACTCGAAAAACCACGATCCTAGCCGGACACTATACCTACCGTGCTTATATCAAATGACTCCTTTTTTTCAATTTAGATTTTATATCAAACAATTAAAATCACATTTCTCAGTTTCGATTTGTCGTGTTTTCTTCACGTTTTAGTAATTTTGTAGTACTTTGTCCGCAATTAATTCATCTTTAGTGATTTATTCTTTGGCCTCAGTAGCTTTTACACAGTTATCCTTTGCTTTCAATTGGCGTCTTTCGTCCGTCCCCGGTAAATCTTTTCAATTATCTCTTTCTCTGAATACAACTTCGCACTCTTGGTCCGAAAGATATCTAAATGAAAGTATACTGACGAACTTTAAAAACGCAACACATATTTTAGTAATTTGTTTTAAACAAATCATGATTGATCCTCATATACCTACTATTCATGTTCACCATACTTCTTTCCATTTAGAAAAAAAGACTTACCTGGGGTTATTGAACATACCAAATTATTGAAGTCTTAAGAATTTCTTAAAGCGATAATTGAAACCCATACATGATTTTTTTAAATTTTGTTTTCTTCGTGAAACATTTCTTTCAATCCATACCCACACTTAAATCAGTAACACAATGTTGCATTGCCATATTGCCGAGACTGAGCAATACAAATCTGAATCAGGCCATACGATTATTGCAGACAGGAGTACGTGAACGTGCTGTTGCAGAAACTCCTTACAACGACGGTACAGACAGACGGGATTAGTTGATGACCACATATGACCAGAATAATATGTAGGGACAACGCCATGTCAATAAAATTTGATTACTCAACGTCTTTTGCGAGAGATGTTTACGGCCGTAACGTCAACTGCAAATCAAGTTGCCGAATGCTATGGCAGACAGAATCACGCCATAAATGTTTCCCATATACTGAAATGCCAAAAAATCGACTGCAGAAAAACATTTTAAGCCCTCAAGTGTAAACCGCATAGTTGCCAAAATACACTGCAATGGGTGGGATAGAGGCAAAATCAGAAAGTACAAAATAGAACTCAAAATATGCCCAACAGAAATGGTTGACGTTTCTGTCAATGATTTAGGCATTGCTTACAGGCAGTCATTGCTTTCGACTGTGACACATCCTCCATTGATCAGGTGAAACTCAGGGTTTCAGTGCATACCACATGATTTGAACATTAAATATGGCGTAACTAATTCAACGTTCGAACTGCAAACTTCTTTAAGACAATGAAGTAATGACTTAAATTTATGTTTATACATTTATTTTACAAATATTGCATATCTGAAAATGAGAATTGAAAAGAATAATCTAGAGTTGCGTTTTTAAAGTCCGTCAGTATATGTTAATGTTATACCGTTTCATTGAGTAACAAGACCATATGGCTAAAACAGAATTTAATGGTTAGATCATGTAGACTAAAATAGATATCTGATATGTTGAAAATCAACATTAATACATAAAACATTTACAAATTTTTGAACATTTGCATTTTAGTTTGAAAAGTAAAATAGATAGAGTGAAACTATAATCTGTGGAAGATTTTGTTTATGATTTAAAACATTAAAAGTATTTTTAAAATATTTCATTTACATTTTGTTTTCAGATAAGCGATTCAGGCAGGTTCTTTTAAACTTTCAGTTGTAATTGGGATTGCTTTTTCTTTGCCCGCAGAAACAAAAAGCGTTTTCCGTAACGAATCGGTCTCTGAATCAATGAAAAAAATAGTAGGATAAGCGTTCAGCTTTACATTGTTTTGTGTTTCGCCAGACAATTTTCAAGGAAACTTTTTTAAGGCTAAATTAAAATTTTTATTTAATTCCAAATTTCTGTCTAATTCTACAAATGAATCACTATATTCAGCATTATACATTTATCATTTATCTATACTATTAAACGATCGAGAAGACCTCATTTTGTGTGTCGCTTATCTTCCTTCCCAAAAAAATTAATCATCATGCCTCTGTGTCCTATAGGTAGCATGCATAGTCGCATTTGTCTTCCACTCTTATGATTATTCAGCTTGGGTTATTCTGGGAGAAAAACGAAGAAAAAGGCGTCCGGATGTTGTTTCCGTCATCAGACCGACTTTTAAGTCATAACCAAGACTTCCGATTTTAAACTTTAAAAGAGGGGGTAAAGGGTTAATTTCGTGCAACGTGTTTTGCCACTTTTTATTTCACGTGCAGCCGTGAAAAGGGTTCGTTATTCACCGTGTTTCTTGAAATCGATAAAAAGATCAATGTGCAAGAAATTTTTAATTGTTCGCTCATTGTGAAATGGCAATTTTATTTCGCGTTCTTCCGTGCAGATACCCCCCTTTACTCCCCTCTTTAAACATAATTTTCATAATTACGCGGGGACAGGTCAATTATTTTCGCATTATTCGGCATGTATACTATGTTTATAATCCTAAAATATATAGAGACTCTCTATATAATATAGCAGTGATCGCCGTGGAGAAGAAACTTGGAAATGATAGTTAATAGCAAACACACTTTATTTATATTATATGTATGTTCATAGTATACAGAAACGCGAAAATCATGGAATTTAACAGAGAGCAAAAAAATAACGGACTTTGGAAAAAAGGGAGAGGGCTTAAAATAATTGTCCTGTCTCCAAGTGCCTATGACTCAGTTTATTACCTTTTCTGAAATTCTCCAGACATAAAATATTTTACAAAAATTCATCCTACAACAGTTTACATACTTTCAACCAGGCTCTAAATACCCGCGATTTCGCGGGTGTGTTCTAGTATATGTTTATTGTTATATTACACAGACCCCATATGACCTAAAGTGGTACATACACACTGAGTGTAGCCTGCGAACCAGTTTTTTCAATTAAAAATTTCAATATAGCAGAAAAAATCTCTCTGAAACTTTATAATGAAACATCTGTCTAACATGAATGTGTGTGTATGTGTGTATGATTGTTTATTATTATTTTGTGCTGTGACTATATTAATGCTCTCAGACAACTAACGAGTGAGAAAACAGGACTGCTAAAGAACAATGCCCCGACATTATTTGGAACAATATTTACGAAGAGTTCATTCTACAACCTTGAGCAGAGAATGAAAAAGATACAAGAAAATAACCATCTGGTGAGTTTTTAAAACATTCATAATTATTATTTTAATAAACATTAGATAAGGGTTCTTAGCGGATAACATATATCATGTCAATAATATAACATACGACTTGAAGATTGCAACAGTTCAATTAAGCAACTAAACCTAAATATCGATACAAAGTCTTATACATCCACTTACTATAGAACAGCCGTTAAATAGAGATAAGATGTTTTGTAAAGATGTACACATTGAGGACAAAAGAACCTCAACCGTCCTAAAACAGAAATAAAGGTAGAGATTATTTCAGTGCAAATCGTAATTTCTGGTTGTCTTGTCCTATATTTTCTTATATTAAAATGAAATGTCATGACTGCTAAAGTTTTCGATTTATTTATATAAAAGTGCACCATGAAGGAATTTTTATTGATTATAGATTTGTTATGGTTTTTAAGAATGATATCGATATCTTAACTAATACATTACATGCGTGCATGCGCACATTATACAGATCTCATTTGCAGTGCTCTTAATACAAAAAAGAAATACTGCAGCAGGTCTGAAAAAGAACGAATTAAATCGACACTACACAAGTTTCACGGTCATTATTACATACCGATACAATGTGCCTGGTTATCAACTGACGAGAGACATGTTTTCGCGGTATGATATATTAAGATACCAGAATAATCGTCTTATTTGATAACTTATCGACTATGTCCTAATCCCGATTTGGTAATTTTCGCTTAATCTGAATTCGCATGCAATGTGGGTGATTCGTGCATAGCAAGCGACACCTTTCCTATCGACACACACGGTCTTGCTCTTTTGTCTTTATTTGAACATCGGTAAATTTACTGTTGTCTCTTATTTATGATCAACAAAATCGATATGGTGATCTCTTTATATTTTGGAATAAATAACATTAAAATACAGTGTATTTCAAACATGTAATCAATTATTCCGCGATGATAAACATAATACATATAATAATAAAGTAAAATGTTTTACGCAGTAATTCTTTTGCACCGAGATTTTGAAACAATCACAAACACGATAACGTCAATTCTAGAAAGAAAAGACTTTGTTAATGACTCGTATGACGTACCTGGAATGGTTAAAAAAAATTCAAATATATATACAAAGTTTGAATACTGTTTTTGGAGTCTTGTGTTGAATGAATTGATTTATTTTTCTTCAAGATAACTGTTTATGATGTAGAACGAGCAGATGAGATTACCTTAGAAGATACTATAGTAGATGCAATCATTAAAGGATGGTCTTTAAAACATATAAAAGATGACCAAGGCGGTAAATACATATTAAAAATGTATACGTACAAACTATTATAATGAATTATTAAAATATATTTAAAAGAAGAATTAAGAACTCGAAAAAGACAGGACCTGGTGATTATACGTGTATAAAATCTAGTGATTTTCGACCATGACCAAGCTAAGATAAGGGTTAAACATCATTGTTGTAACATATAATACAACAATTGACTTAAGAGATTTAAGGTTTTGCGACAGTGTCATCTCACAAACAGTGAATGGACATCACGGCAGTCATATATTGGCAAAAAAGTAACAACTGTTATATGTTATCACAAATATAGAATTTATTGTGAAAGTATGATTCACTTTGACATAGAGAAATATTTTTCATTTCCACCTGTCCAAATCTTGACTAAAATAAGTCGGAAACTGGTAATGTATATGTCCTACGTAATGGTTCATGTGTTAGCTTATTCAGGAAATATTGAAATACTTTCATGAGGTATTCTATTAATAGAAATTGAAAGATATGTTTAAAAAGAATTTTTGGGAATACGTCAATGAAATATGTAACAACAAACAATTAACACAAAACACCTAAATACACCTTCAGGTACATACATTATATACAATCTAAAATAATAGTATATATACAAAATGCAAATCTCTAGTTCGTTTACAACCTGGAAAATTTGAAAATAAATCTAAAAGCGTCTGCAGTATATGTACCACAAATAAACTCAAAGGTATCAGGATTACAGTTTTGTACGCCAGACGCGCGTTTCGTCTATAAAAAACTCATTAGTGACCCTCGAATCAGAACAAAAGGCCAAATGAAGTACTAAGTTGGAAAGCATTGAGGACCCAAAATTACGAAAGGTTTTGTCAAAAACGGGTATAGTAATCAATTCATCGGGTAGAAAATCTTTAGTATTTAAAACAAAAAAATCAAGTTTTGTAAACAGTTAATTTATAGTTATGACCATATCATTGATAATGTATGTCTACACATCAGTGCTGACTACTGGGCCTTTGATACCCTCGGGGAGGAACATCCACCATGACATCCACCCAGTTTTTGTAAATAAACTCGTTTTAGATATCAGGATTAAAATTTAGTTCGCCAGACGCGTGTTTCGTCTCCAAAAACTCAGTGACGTTCGAATAAAAGTAAAAAAGGCCACATATGTAACCTCCAACAAATTCCCTTAATAATGTAAACATCAATTTATTACTATATTATTATTCATAGTCGATTCCAACTTAGTAACATACAAGAAACGCCCAAATTTGAAATGAATGAGCCAAAATATTACGTGACGACAGGTAGTGATTCAAAGTGTGAAAATAATTTTAATTGACTAGTATTCTGGCTTCATTAAATATACCGAAGTGGTATGCGTTTTCTTCTATTTATATTCGTAATCAATAATATTTGCTTGCTTGAATTGTTTTTTTTTTTGGAGGGAGGGTAACATCATAGCATATGAATCAACTTATAAAGTTTATAACCTATATTGTGGATCCAAATCTTTTACTCGTACCCCCTAAATATAAACATTTTTTGCAGACGCAATTGGAAAATCTCACAAGTTAGCACCTATAATGTCGGAAGTGTTGAAGGATCTTTGTACTAATCAAGGTAAATATTGTTCCATTCAAGCTTATGCAGGACATGTGCTTTTTTTATTCTATGAAAAAATATTGATAAATTCCTTATACTTTGGGAGAAAAATCCCTAGAATGATTTGTTTCAATTTTGTTCTGTAGAAATAGAAAAATGTGTCAGTAAGAATAAATCGACAATCCCACTCCACAAAACAAAAAAATTGCAGTGAAAAGACAAATACCAGGAAACTCAAACCAAAACATTACATGGTAACTATTTTTGAAAACTTTTGTGGATGATGGAACCTATTAAACTTACGAAACAACAGGTATGGGGTTGGGTTCTTGATCCTTAATTTTTAGTTTTTCTTTGTTGTGTTTTAATACGTAGGCCGCTGTTTTTCTTTTAGTCATTTTACTTATTGCGTTGTCTGTTATGATTAGAAGTATAGCTTTAAAATTGACCTTCGGTAATTTCACCTTCCTTTGGACAGTTTCAGGTACAAGTGAGCAAATATTAACTGCTTTATAGATTACTGTATTTATAGATTATTGCTTTGCTCAAGACAGTAGAAGTAATATTTATCATTGCGCTCTATTTTCTTAATATTTTATTTTCCAAAAGAAAGTTTCTTTTGCTAAGATACGAGAATACGTACCTTTTTGTGAAATTTTCCTCATTTGTTTGTACTTTATTTTTACCTTTGCTGAACTCTAATTATGTGGACAACGAATGACAGTTGGAGACGAAACCAAATCGACAAACGTTGATTATACGATACCTGATGAAACATATAACACCGCTATCAACACATCCTTATATATTAGCGATTTGACACCACCAGGAACACCCGAACCTGCTATTGAAATAATACTGAAACATGACGAAAATGAGTCATCGATAGAAACCGATACAAATGCTGAAAACAAATTAATAAATGACAATGAGACACTAAGAGCAACAGATGGCACTGCTGAAGAAACATCTACAAGTGGTAATAGTAAGACAGCAGGTAGAAAGTGTATATTATTATTAAGTTGGCTCGAGAGTATTAGACTGAACTTTGTGTAAAAAAAAATTGTTTTCATAAACTCAAACATTAGTTAGCGGATCAAATGAGAGAATTAGAATTAAGGCGACACTGCTCATTAGAAAAAACCAATAAAAATAAAGGTTACCTTAAGTTTAGAGAAGATATTGGAGTTTATGAAATTTTGTCGATAAAGCGGAGTTAAATTGGTTCTATATAAAAAATGATAAAAATAAGTGAAGTCACCAGAAGCCAACATGGATATGCATTAGTGTCAATACCTGTGATACCTAAAATACTTAGACCTAACAGCAATCAATTACAAATTTCACCAATTTTCCAACTTTGATAACACGATGTTCAGCTTTCGCCATTACTATTGATAAGTCTGTCATAAATTGGTAATACATGAAACACATCTTTGTACACGGGATAAAACAAACGATCAAATATTTTTATTCAATAAGTCTGTAGTATACTTCATGGGCTTTTATTACAATCGAACAACTTCGAATCAATTGCCAATTTCATTGCTGGACTATCCCCTTTGATAAATGTTTTGACTGTGGAAATTGTTTTGTATTCTATAAATGTCACATTTCACTAATGTGTCACAAAAACATATTGGCTACACCTTTAAAAGTAAACAAAACTGCTAATAATAATCATTGATCTATTTTTATTTTACCATTTGACGACTTGACGCTATCAAACTTGATGTTATTATATTATATAATGTGAATGAGAATTACTGTTTTCAACTTTGGGCCAAATAGATGCGAATAAGGTGGGAACATGAACATAGAATTATGTCTGAATAGCTTTCGATTAATATTGAAGTTAGGTAATAATTTCAGATACAAGATGACCGACATGAGCGTAAGGCCTAGATGCTTTAGATTTAAAACAAGGATATCCAAGATACAATGACAAGATATAACATCATTTTGTGTTTTCAAGGTTCTGATCAACCTGTCCAGCATTTCATAAATTCAAGTGTCTTCAGTAGGAAAGCGATTTAACTAGTGTTATTTCACATTGAAGATATCTGAAAAATAGATTTTTGACAAAGTATTGTGTGTTGAGATACTGAGACACTGTAACAACATCATAACTTGTCAGGGGAGGATATGAATTTTCCTTCAACATGACCCTGTTAGAGGACCTTCAAAGTTAAAAAACAACTATTGGAGAGATAAAATAAGAATATGCACTGGCATATCGTTCTTGTTAAAAAGCTATAGGTTTTTGGCAGAATCTATAGTATTACTAACGAATGGGGAGATGACAATAACCAAATCTTCAAGCATCAATTATGTTGAAATTGTATTTTTTTCAATTCAGATGCAGGAAATCTCAAGCATGCATTTATTTGCATTTCAGATGAAAAATCTAACAAGCTAATGGAAATTTTACAGTTTTCACTTGAACCTGGATCGTTGTCATTGTATTTTTATATTGCTTATCAGTACAGTCAAGACCCAAACAGAGAAAAATATAAAACTAAGGTATTTTTAACAAATTGTTTATAGAATAGCAGAAATGAAATATGAATGTCAGCAGATATAGGATATTTACCCATTACATAGAAACCGAAAGACACTCATAACCAACGACCCTATATATAACTTATATTTATCTCCTATTCTAGCTCATTCAAAATAATTTTGTAAGGAAAACTTCAATTTCATTAGGATTTAATGTTCTGTTTGAAAAAGACAATCGGTAATTTTTTTCATATTTATTATTATTGTTTTATAACTCATGTAGAATACCCAGATACTCTTGTTAGAAGCAATCATCGCAGATCGTGTTGAGTATGTGTCAGCCATGCTACAACATGGAATTGTATTCAATACGGAACACTTCGAGGGTTTGTATGATGAGGTATGTATTGAAATAAGTATTTATTAGGTCGTATATACCGTTTACAAGATTTTCACATTGAAATTAAGAGAAAAACAGAGTTAAGAGGCAACCCACAGAAATGCGGAAGATTTATAGGTTTTCAAGGCTTAAGACATTCAAGTCACTTTGAAAAATAAATAAAAATACTGTCAAAAATATAAAGGAACACCTTCTGTCATTTTATCCAGCCATTCACTTCATTAGCCCCTTTTTCTTTTTTCACTGTTTGGCTACATGAATGAGTAATGAGTTATATGACGGGTGTCACATGTGGAGCAGAATCTGCTTAACCTTCTGGAGCACCTGAGATCACCATCGATTTTTGGTGGGGTTCATGTTGCTCAGTCAGTTTTCTATGTTGTGTTTTGTATAATTTTGCTTGTTTTATATCATGGCATTGTCAGTTTGTTTTCGATTTATGAGTTTGTATATCCTTTTGGTACCTTAAACATCTCTTTTGTAGCTTTATACCGTGTTCTAGTATGTGGTTTTCTAAAATGCTGCATTTGTATTGCATTAAATATAAAAGCAACGATTTGCATATAGAAGCCAAAGTACTAGTTGTTCGTTAATATGTTTTATAGTCTTTGAAAATGATTAAGAACAATCAGACAGTGAAAATAATATCACTTGATACTTTTCTATTTTAAAAAATTAGGAAAAAATTTAATGTTTTATCTATTATTTACTTCATTAGACCTTTAGATGTGAAGATTGCAAGGCAAAAGACTGTCGGTCAATGCATGCTATTCATCATGTAAGTGACAGATGTTTTTCATTTTTATATATCATTGTCATCAATACTGTTCTGCAACATGTGTTATGCGTAGGGACGAAATACCTTGAGCCAAAATCCATAAATATGACATGAATAAAAATGAGGATTTTTCTAGATAATGGACCAAACTTGAAAATGAATGGGTTGAAGCTGCAAGGCATTACAATTAAGTTAAATCTGTCTCTGAACACTCATCATGCTCATTCTACACTTATATCAGAGGTTTTACCTCCATTGCAAATGTGCTTTTGTCCCTGCATTCAAAGCCTGCACCAATATTGTGTATGTTTGTAAAATCACGTTATCTAAAAATAGCAAAATTAAAAAATGGCAAATCGCGTAAAAACCAAATAATTTCTCCTAGACACTTATCAAAGAGTAAATCATGAACAATCATAGATCTGTGCATTGTTCCTTTTAGAATTTTTAGTAATGATGATGAACTGGATCTGATCTGACGGTTCTGAATTCTCCAACTACACCAGTGTCTTAACAAACGACTTCTAGTGCCAATTACGTAACCAAATCTCATTCCAAACTACTGCCGTCTATTTTTTTAGCAATCAAAATGAGGCAACAGTGGTTTAACTATGTTGAAATTCCCCAAATCGATTAAAAAGATATAAATCAAGGTACCAAACAAACACCGATGGAATCGCATGAACTCAAAACGAGCGAGACCGTGTGCGTCGATAGTGTAAGCGTCTCCTTCTATGTATGCATTACCAGTCTAAACCGGGCATCAGAATATATGTAAAACTATATTTACTATAGCATGTAGGTGGTTAGAATTGCATGTAGATACACATGAACTTCTCCATTCACGTTATGCGTGTGTTTTGTTTGCGTTTGTTAAAACCTTCAATTATTCAAAAAAGTCTTTCCAGTGTAAAAGGAAACTTATGTATCCAGATTTCACTAATCCTCACACCACGTATGGACAGTTAAATCGTCAAAATGTTGCATTATTGTTTCTGATGATACAATTGATATCTATTAAAATGTACAAGATCAATAAACAATCTTGGTGGTTTTAATGATTGTAGATATAAACATGGTTAACTTAAAAGCATCTTCTCAGGTAAAAAATTTCGTAAGATAAAATAGCAAATGGCACATGACCTTCAAAAACAATTACAAACAAGTGATACACATTTTTAAATCATGTCCCTAGACGCGTTTAAGCATTAACTAGAGGCTCCAAGGAGCCTGTGTCGCTCACCTTTTGTTTACAATTGATGCATGAAATAATGCAACCATTATACTATTGCTTTAGTTTCAGAGATATAAGCCAAAAACTGCATTTTACCCCTATGTTCTATTTTTAGCCATGTCGGCCATGTTGGTTGTCAGGCGGGGTCATCGGACACATTTTTTAAATTAAAAACCCTTATAATGGTTGTGGCCAAGTTTGGTTAAATTTGTCTCAGTAGTTTCAGAGAAGATTTTTGTAAAAGCTTAAAAAAATCTACGAAAAATTGTTAAAAAATTGACTTTAAAGGGCAATAACTCCTTAAGGGGTCAATTGACAATTTTGGTCATGTTGACTTATTTGTAGATCTTACTTTGCTGAACATTATTGCTGTTTACAGTTTATCTCCATCTATAATAATATTCAAGATAATAACCAAAAACTGCAAAATTTCCTTAAAATTACCAATTCAGGGACAGTAACCCAACAACGGGTTGTCTGAAAATTTCAGGGCAGATAGATCTCAAACTGATGATCATTTTTACCCTATCAGATTTGCTCTAAATGTTTTAGTTTCAGAGATATAAGCCAAAAACTGCGTTTTACCCTATGTTCTATTTTTAGCCATGTCGGCCATGTTGGTTGGCAAGCGGGGTCATCGGACACATCTTTTAAACTACATACCCAAATGATGATTGTGGCCAAGCTTTGTTAAATTTGTCTTAGTAGTTTCAGAGGAGAAGATTTTTGTAAAAGATTACAAAAATTTACGAAAAATTGTTAAAAAATGACTTTAAAGGGCAATAACTCCTTAAGGGGTCAATCTACAATTTTGTTCGTGTTTGACTTATTTGTAGATCTTATTTTGCTGAACATTATTGCTGTTTACAGTTCATCTCTATCAATAATTAATATTCAAGATAATAACCAAAAACTGCAAAATTTCCTTAAAATTACTAATTCAGGGGCAGCAACCAAATAACAGGTTGTCTGATTCGTCTGAAAATTTCAGGGCAGACAGATCTTAACTTGATGAACAATTTTACCCGTGTCAGATGTACTCTAAATGCTTCAGTTTCAGAGATATAAGCCAAAAACTGCATTTTACCCCTATGTTCTATTTTCAGCCATGTCGGCCATGTTGGTTGGCAGGCGGGGTCGTTGGACATAGTTTTGAAATTAAATACCCCAATAATGATTGTGGTCAAGTTTGGATAAATTTGGCCCAGTAGTTTCAGAGGAGAAGATTTTTGTAAAAGTTAACAACGACGGACAACGGACGCCAAGTGATGAAAAAAGCTCACTTGGCCTTTTAGGCCAAGTGAGCTAAAAATCAGCAGGATATTGTAACGTTCCGGGGTTTTCTTGTCAGGATCTACCCGTCGTTACTTATGTGGGCCTCTGGTGAAGGAAATAATAATAAACATCATATAGGAGTTCATAAATTGTATTAATTCTATTATTTCTGCTTAAGCAATACAACAAATACAGTAGTTCATAAAACCAAATACGTTAATAATATATACAATAAGTAATACAGCAAGGTGCATTACTTGCACCAAGTTAATAAAATAATTCTTCTGGCGCTCGGTGCAAGAAAATCTACTTGGGACACGGCATTCTAATACTCTGCATACTTGGTGCAGGAACATCTACTTGGGACACTGAATTCTAATACTCTGCGTACTTGGTGCAGGAAAATCTACTTGGGGCACTGCATTATAAAACTCTGCATACTTGGTGCAGGAAAATCTACTTGGTGCACTGCTTTTTAATACTCAGCATACTCGGTGCATGATTAACGATTTACCCGAGCAAACAGTACGTCAGCATTTTTATATGAAGACTTGGTTAATTATCAAGTCTATTAAATATTATCACCAAGCACTTTTACTTGGTGCAGCAAATTATAGTTTTAAATATACTGCTAACCGCATGGAGGTTCTTAGAGAGAAGCTCTCAGTAGGAACATGAGTTCCGTATTTTATACAAAATCGTCGTTACGTGTGACGTAATACACAAATTATTAATAAACAAGAACAGGAACACGTAACGTTACATTTGGCGCGTTATACTGAAACTATGTATAAACAAATACAAAATGAACAATTACACACATAAATAAAGTCGATATATAGATTCAAAGAAGTCAGTATATAATGTAAGGTCCAGATAAGCTATTTCTTCTGTAAAATACGGATCAGAACACAACAACGGTCATCTGCATGTATCAAGCGTGGAACGGAGACCACAGTGGTAATATAAACACATCTGTCTTATTTACACAAGTTAAACCACAGTAAAATTATCAGCTTTCAAATCACTGGGGTGTAACACTACCCCATACCTTATATAAACAGGATTTGTCCTCAAATACGAGAGTATGTATGTCATGCAGATGTCATTTCATAATGTAATATAAAGTCAACACAGAATGTCTCACATTCGTGAGCAACTTGGTAAAGGTAGTCACTTGGTGTAAGATTAAAACTAATAATGTTTAGTACGAAATACATCTTGCATAGAAATATTAAATATAACAATCCATCCTTCAATCATGCAGGTATTTCCACTCTTCATACTGCCTTCCTCTTCCTGTACATCGTCTTTTGTAAAATGTTTAATATATTGATTCGGTACTATACATAACTCCCAATAATTATATTTTGTGATGAGATAAAAAGTCCTTCATCAATATTAAAGTTAAATAAAATGTTATAGCTGTACAAATGTCTTTATGGTATTCAATGAATGCATGGTTGACTCGCCACTTCAAGCCTAGTTACAAATCAGTTCATATACAATTCTTGTTATGGTTGACACAAACATATATACTAGTAGCTTATATTACAATTCGTTATCCAAATAAGCAACAGTCTTCCACAGACCATATACCAGTCACAGAACTATACTGAAAATTCACCAGTACTCCACAGATATCTTCATCACAGGACGTACGGGTAACACCCTTAAAATATATCAGTTTTCCACAGACATTCTTTCGTCACAGGAAACGACTTCAAAAATATAACATTAGCAACAATATTCCATAGACAATATACCAGTCACAGGACTATACTGCTCCTAAAATATGGTATATCACAGATACTCGATCACAGAAAATACTCATAAAAAATCACCAGTACTCCACAGATATCTTCATCACAGGACGTACGAACAACACCCTTAAAATATATAAGTTTTCCACAGACATTTTCCGTCACAGGATAACTTACAAAATACAACAGCCAACCATTCTACTAATGCATGCTAACATGAATATATATCAGCGACAAGAATTACTAACACACCATTCATTGACTTGTATTAAGTCCATGTGACTTACATCCGATATAATAGAATAATACTTGTCCTGTTCCATGGTTTCATTTTTACTCATGGAGTGTGACTAACCATTTTATTAACACATCGGGCAGTTACAGAGACATTTACAATTTCTGCGTGTGTTATTATTGTGGTCAGTGTATAGTGGTAAGTTCGGACCACCACTAGTTCTTGCGAATTTTACTTCGACAGCATTATATCAACGACAGGAAGACAACAACAACTAAATTGAACGAGTCAACAAGCTTTTGTTTCTACTTTTCAGCATATTTCTGCATTACATTCAGGAATAAATATTTAAAAAATTTAAAATATTAATCATTAAAACAAAATGATACGAAATCAATATTTTTAATAAAGTTATTTTCTATTAGGACAAGTTTTTCTGACATGTCCCTTTTCACCACAACGAAAGCATTTATTCTTTGACTCAACAGACATTCCAACGACAGCGTTAGTTAAGCTATGATACCTTATTCTATCTGCTTGATTAAATGTATCAAATCTAATTGCTAAAATGTCAGCTTCATTGATATTTTTAGGCCTTGATTCTCGTATTCCAAGACGCATTTCAGGGTCTTGTTATGCATCTATAATTGGTCCAAAGCCAATATATCTGTTACAGAGGAAGGGACACCAGGATAAGCACAGCGAGTCATTTTTTTAATATCTTGACTGAGGGCAGAGAGAGATTCATTATCTTTTCTCACTCTAGTCTGTAGCTGAGCTCGGAATATCTCAGACCTATGAACTGAACCAAATCTATTATATAGGGCATCAACTAGGCTATCAAAATCTCGCTTTTTAAACTCGTTTAATTCATTTAAAATGGCTCTAGCACCACCTTTCAAACTGCTAGCCAGACACAGTGACATTGTATTATAGTCCCAACCATTAACTTCAGCTAAAATTTGAAATTGACTGAGATATTCTTCTATATCATCAGTACCATCATAGGGTTGAGGTTTCATATTAACTTTGTGTTTTTGTGTAACACCAGCATAATAACTTGGATGAGATTGTATAGCCCTGGTATTTTGACTATTATTGTAATTTTGATAGCTGCTTGTTTCAGAATTTGAAGGTATACATGTTGTATTTTGGAGCGGTTTAGGTTCTTGTACTGCATGTGTTTTTATGATTTCAGCTTCTGGAACAATAATTT
The DNA here is from genome assembly GCF_021869535.1 of Mytilus californianus. Taxonomy (NCBI): domain Eukaryota; kingdom Metazoa; phylum Mollusca; class Bivalvia; order Mytilida; family Mytilidae; genus Mytilus; species Mytilus californianus. The sequence continues at coordinate 29,160,791 of NW_026262679.1, forward strand.
TTGATTTTTCAGATTGAATTTGATCAGATTTAGCCTTTTGTTTTTTAAATTCTTCTCTTAAATTAAATATTTGTTCTTCCAAATGTGCGATTTGATTTTGAAATCTGTCTTCCATCATAGAAAGATTTGCTGCATTTTGTTGTGCCACCATATGAAGTGTATTTCTTATTTGATTTGTGAGTGATTCAAATATGTCTCCTACTGAAGGAGAAATAGCTGGTCAACCATTAGATTGATGGGCTGCTTGAATAGATTCATAAGAATTCTGCGAACTTGTTATCATTTCATGTGTATTATTCACCACTGTATCATCACTAGCAATTGATGATCTATCAGTTGGATTAAATTAAATTTTATCAGACTGCAAAGAATCATCCATTTTAAAATGATTTTATTTTTCAAACTTGCACCAGATAATTTTTATAATTAAAAATTTTGAATCCCACTTCTGACACCATTGTAACGTTCCGGGATTTTCTTGTCAGGATATATCCGTCGTTACTTATGTGGGCCTCTGGTGAAGGAAGTAATAATAAACATCATATTGGAGTCCATAAATTGTATTAATACTATTATTTCTGTTTAAGCAATACAACAAATACAGTGGTTCATGAAACCAAATACGTTAATAATATATACAATGAATAAAACAGCAAGGTGCATTACTTGCACCAAGTTAATAAAATAATTCTTCTGCGCTCGGTGTAAGAAAATCTACTTGGGACACGGCATTCTAATACCCTGCATACTTGGTGCAGGAAAATCTACTTGGGACACTGCATTCTAAAACTCTGCATACTTGGTGGAAGAAAATGTACTTGGGACACTGCATTATAAAACTCTGCATACTTGGTGCACTGCTTTCTAATACTCAGCATGCTCGGTGCATGGTTAACGATTTACCCGAGCAAACAGTACGTCAGCATTTTTATATGAAGACTTGGTTAATTATCAAGTCTATTAAATATTATCACCAAGCACTTTTACTTGGTGCAGCAAATTATAGTTTTAGATATAATGCTAACCGCATGGAGGTTCTTGGAGAGAAGCTCTCAGTAGGAACATGAGTTCCGTATTTTATACAAAATCGTCGTTACGTGTGACGTAATACACAAATTATTCATAAACAAGAACAGGAACACGTAACGTTACATTTGGCGCGTTATACTGAAACTATGTATAAACAAATACAAAATGAACAATTACACACATAAATAAAGTCGATATATAGATTTAAAGAAGTCAGTATATAATGTAAGGTCCAGATAAGCTATTTCTTCTGTAAAATAAGGATCAGAACACAACAACGGACATCTGCATGTATCAAGTGTGGAACGGAGACCACAGTGATAATATAAACACATCTATCTTATTTACACAAGTTAAACCGTTACCACAGTAAAATTATCAGCTTTCAAATCACCGGGGCGTAACAATATGTAGGACGCCCCTTCTTTCTATACTATTTATATCTCGTGATCTAATGATCATGTCCTTTGCAGCATGGCAATGTTACAGAAAGTGTACTTACCTTGTAAACCTACTTTAGCAATATTATGTGTATATAAGTACGGAAGTCGACTTTGCTTTTGCTTAATGTATGAATTAGTATCTCCCCACAAACAGAAAGAAACATTGACAATCCTTTATACTTTTGGTGTTTTCTTGTACTTCATTAAACTTATCTCTCTTTTCTTACCCTTGTCATATTCTTTTCTGTCACATAAATGGAGTGTGTCACACTGTAGCTACGCTTGCAGTAAAACGTCTGTACTTGACTATTGCAGAACACATTTAACCTAGTCAATAGGATTTTCTGTTAAGTAGGAAATTCCAGGTATCTCAAGTAATGTGCATACTTTAAAAGTCATATGAAACGAGCTTTTTTATAATTGTAACGTTAAGGGAATTTTTGAACCAATGCATGCATATATACCAAAATAAGTCCTCTATGATTTTTACATTTATTTCTAATCTATAACGTATCATTGACAAATAATATTTCATTAAGTGATTATTGATCGCAAGCTAATTAACTTTCGAGTTTGTTACCGACGTTTACCGGATATTGACATAGATAAACAATCAACACAGAATCTTGGAGCACGTAAAAATAAGTTAATTGATAGAGCGATGTTTTAAATATTTGTTTTGCGTTCCTATTTGTTTTTTGATGATTTGGTGTATTAAAATTGTTCTTTAAAAATCAATTATTACTATTTACCTTCAAGACCACGTTTGTTTAGATTCTTTCATCACGGTTTTTTTTTTGCCTAGCAATTGCCTTGTGCGGTGGCTGCAGTTCTAACGAGAGGTCTCGTAGTTAATTAAGGTCACTGCATACGGTAAAATATCGGCATATTAGAGTACGGAAAGACAATAACTCAATAGCTTTACATATCTGGATACTTTTATAAGATTAAGGATTTTCTTTTACAAGAAAGTCCACGTACACTTGTTTTACAGTAAAACTCAACCATTCAAGTAAATAAAACATATTCAACTTTTTTTTTCAAAATTTGAAGTATCATTTGAGTAGATTCTATATGTGCCATCTTCTTTATTGAGCTGAGAACAATACTTTTTCATCTTTTTTTGTTAGCAACACTTGATTATAAATACTTTAAGAATGAAGAACAAAACTGTCAAAATAATATACAACTCCCATTTGATTGTCTGAGCTATGTGAATGTCCAAGAAGTGAATACATGCAATTGGTTATTTTATATATATATTTTTTTAATTTTCCAGCGATGTGACAATTCAATATGTAATTTCATCTGGTGCACATGTCTGCAGAACTGTAAAAAGTGTAACGAAAAAGCTTCAATGAATGGGCATAGTAAACATTGTGTAAGACATGGAGGACATATATTTGCAGTTGGCATTGAACTCAAAGTTGATGTATGCTTACAAGCTAGATATCTATGTCAGAAACTGCTTAATTTTAGTAAGTGTTAACACATATATGGTATTTTATGACTTAGATAAATTGAAAGCCTGACCTTATCATCATTAATCTTTCCTTAGGAAATTTAAATAATTATTTTCAAACTACTGTCTTTTGTCTGAGTGTGTATTTGCATACATGGCAGGTGATGCATGCATAGTAGGTAGAGCTTATTCTGTCAACAATGCCCGTCTTGCTCATCATGTCGTTCATGCGATGCCCTCATTTTTAATTGTAACCTTGATTTGTTAACTTAATGGATTAAAGAAATTTGAACATAGGTAAACTACTGGTGTCTAAATCTGGCATTACATTTTATATGTATCAGCAGGTGATTTATTTTGCAAGGACAAGCAATTTATTTTTAAACATTATTTTCCTTTATCATGTTCATAAGGTACAGTTGTCTGGGATTTCATCGCCAGATAAAAGTATGAATTTAAAACAATGAACTTGAAATTATGGTGCAATGGTGAAATAATGTGATTATTAGCCATACGATATAGTCATAAAAACCTTCATTTTCATTCATTTGTATTACGTAATTATTGTAATATATTTATTTTAACGTCAGTACCGTTCAGACAATTCGCTTGCAGTCAATTAAGATCTGTTCAGTCAATGTTCAGACTGTTCCGTAGTTGTTATTTACCTGTACACATCAACAACATACTGAAATGTCTAAAAAGCTACTGAATAGTAGTGAAATGTCTGAACATAGACTGAACAGATCTTAATTGAACGCAGGCGAATTGTCTAAACATTACTGAATTCACCATGATAATAGTATCAACTCAAAATAATGATTTTGGTTGAAATCTATTGTATATAAAGACTCAAGGTTTGTTGTAAATGATCATGTTTCTGAATCCTGTAAATAACTCAAAATTAATAAGTTCACCAAACCAAAATTAAAATCTTAATCGTCAAACAAAAAATTAATAGAATATTATCATTGAGCAGGATCTGCTTACCCTTCCTGTGCACCTTACATCATCCCTGGTTTTAAGTTGGGTTCGCGTGTCTCTGTGTAGTTTTTATGTAGAGTTTTGTAGACTGTTGTTTGTCTTTTCGTCGTGTTCGTTTATTTGCCATTATTTTGTCTACCTTACTTCTCTTTTTGAGTTTTGGTTCACCCTTTGGTATCTTCAGCCTCTTTGCTTTAACAACAAATGCCCAGTTTAATTGGTAATTTAAGGTAGATGGGGTGTCTAAATTATAATCCATAGATTTTTTTAATAATTTGTCAAAATATAGTTTATATCATGCTTTTCTGAAAAAAATAATAAAAAGAATGGGTCACGGGGCTTATTTTCATGCTACAGGTTGTGCAAAATTGACAGATTTTGTATAGATTATGCATGGAAAACGCAATTTTCTGCCATAAAACGAAAACCACACCATAGAATTTCAAGATAAAATATGAGAAGATAGCTCTAATATTATACTTTCAGATGAGAAAAACAAAATGGGGTCACGGGACCCGTTTTTTGGCTACATAATAAAATAGGTAAATTTCTAACACATTCTATTGTAAAAGTAACCTTATCTGAATTATCTGCCCTTACATTTGAGTTGCCTCCCCTTATGTGGCAAAGTTGGGAAAAATTGAATCAAACAAAAGTATTCTGTTTTTGTAAAATACAACCATAAATATAATAAAACATGTCATTTTCGATATTAAAATAAAAATTCTTACATATGAATTACCCATTACTCTAAAAATTTGCACATTTTATTAAAGATCTAGACCGATTATTTTCTGGTATTTCAAAATCCAAGATGGAGGAAGACACCCTATCTACCTTTAGAAGAAAATTTGGGTTTTGCAGTAACAAACTGATACAACACCGAAACCTCTGTATTTAATATTTATGTTTTGTAGTTCGACATTAATAATATTCTATTGTTTAATTTCTTCGACAATTTAAATATTAATTTTGATTTGATGAACTTATTAACTTTAAGTAATTGTATGATTTTACATGATTAGTCACTTACAAAAATGTTATGTTTTGTTTTACATGCAAACTGAAATTTTATACAAAATTTGGCCCACCAGTCCCTCATTTTAATCCGAAGTCTGTAACTGTTATCCTTTCAGATTTTATCATGATAAATAAAGTAATAGTAAAAGTTATATGATAGGGTTGAACTTTCTACTAGGCCGTTGGAATCATATAGTAAAATTGATGTATTTTAAAATTATTTATGAAGACGGTTCATTTCACCGTTTTGGACATGTTTCGTTTCATATTGAGTTATTTGAAAAATATGTTTTTTACCCCCCCCCCCCCCCCACCCCCCCCCCCCATGTATAGATCGTCTTAGCCTAATTTTGCACAACTTTTAATAATTTCTGTATGTATTTATTCTGTATGTTCCTGTCTTAAGTCAGGAACCTGTTATTCAGTGGTTGTTGTTTGTTACTGTATATCATATTTATTTCAGGCTGTTGGTTTTCTCATTTGTATTGTTAACATTCATTTTGTTATACCGGGCTTATTATAGCTTGCTATGCGGTATGGGGTTTGAATATGACAGTTGTTATCCATTTGTTTGATGTGTTTAAACTTTTGATTTTACCATTTGATTGGGGACTTTCCTTTTTGAATTTTCCTCGGAGTTCAGTATTTTTGTGATTTTCTTTTTGCTCACTGTTACTTTTATTCAACTGCTTCACTGAATGCCAAAAACCTATAAGGATTTCACCTTCAGTACGGTATGACAAGTTTCCAATGAAAAGAAAACAACAACAAAAAATTAACGAATGAACAAAACACAAAGAAAAAGCTTTCTACTTTATTTTTTTTTCTATAAACGTAAATGTGTTAGGATGTAATAGCGTGATACGTTTTCTGCTATTGTCAAAGTCTCAAAAAAAGGAAAGTTCAATGTTTAAACAATTATTTAGTTCCGTCAGAATTAAAATGTTTTCCCTATCCTATCAATTCAGTAATATTCAGGATTTTAGTTCAAAATCAAGTTCATGCATTCAGCTCATTGATATCAAAAGTAGTGAGGAAGTAATATTTTTCTTAGTCATATCTGAAATTTTGCATTTAATCTTTGGGTTGTTTTTTTGCAATATCTTGTTTTTTTGATATTTTTTCCTTGTTTCACACAGGTATAGACGGAAATAACACAGGTACATCTAATCAGACCGACATTTCGCAAAATACCTTCTGCCAACATTTCCAACGTTTTGAAGTAGCGCGAAAATAAACTTTAGTTAATTTTATAATAAACTTATATTTGATTTAATGTATTTCACTGTAGACCTAATTGATGCAACAGATACAAAAGAAGAAGACAAAGAACAAGGTAAAACACAAAATTAAATCCGAAAATAACTGTGGTTACAATGGCTTGTACTGTATTTGAATTACTTTTGTAAATTAAATGCATAAGCTAACATCCATGACCTCTAGCAAGATAATAATACCTTGAATTAAATAGTATCGTATTGTTCCAACATTGTTGATCACAAATAAAGCAAATGGTTGGTCCATAATAAACTCATCATAGATACCACGATTAAAATTGTGTACGCATGACGCGCTTCGTCCACAAAAGACTCATCAGTGACGCCCGAATCAAAACATTTGAACATTTAAAAAGGCCAAATCATCATGTTTATCCCGAAAATGCAAATACTTGTTCAGCAATGTAATTTATCGCTGGGACTTTTCATTTACATTTAGAAATTCATAATAAAAACAACATTTTCATCAAAAACAGAAATTGGTTTTATTGATTCAAAGATTCAAGAAATAAGCTTTGCAAGAGAATATATTTATACAATTAAGTTAAATGTGTAATGCAGTGTAAATTTATCTATCTTGTTTTGGTACAAGAAAACGGACATGGTGATCCCCATTTTCTCCTTTCTTTTATCTAGGGCTTTACCAGCTATCCGTATATTTAATACAAACACAACATGAGATATTTGATTTTCTTGTTGTTTGAAAACATGATTGCTAACAATCCGGAACTTATTTTCATAGTTGTAAAAATGGTATTTTAAAAATAAATAAACTGATTTTTGAATATTGCTAGATCAATCAATAATTTTTCAGTATTTCAAAGATCCGTATGTAGGATAAATACAAAACAGTATCAATTTCGTTTTTTATCATTTTCTTTTGAAAATTATATATCTTTTTTCGTGTTTTCAAATATCCAGTTGTGCGTATTATTTTACTGTAATCATCCTCATGGGAAGTTGTTCAAAACAGTTTTAATACACCAAATGTGTATTTTGCTATACGATTTAATGGTTGGTTGATATATTTCATACGCAAATGTAAAACTTCTGAATTTTCCTTCAGTTAACGTATATCATCTTTCCCTCAGATAACCTGTGAGATGTACAATACCATACTAAGCATTCCTTTTCGGGAAAAGATATTTTCGTGACTTTTTCCATCAGAAACAAATATTGTAATATTTTTTTCAACTGAACACATCTTTTTTTAGAGTTGTACATCTTTCTGTTGGAACTTTTACATGTAAACTCTACAAAAGCAAAACGCATATTGGTTTTTCAAAGGTTTACTCTATGTAATTCAAATCGAATGTTTAAAGCAGCTTTGCTATATTGAGCTGAAATTCCACACACGAATGAGATAAAGTATACTGAAAAAGACTTAACAAAAAACAGTCACATACGATATATTATATATCAATTTCCAGTAACATGAATGTCAGTATCTTGTGTGATCACCAACACTATTCCGAATCTCCTTGGCTAGGACACAAATGTGTATGTGGTTCTGTAGTATCCTTTGTCATTCATGTTGCATCGCTTTACTGATAATAAACTTATCATAGATACTAAGATTAAATCATTCATTGAGTTTGAGTTTGACCCCTAATTAGGATGGGGTTTGCGTTGGCGGCCGTGTCTATTAAGTTCTTCCCAAAGGTGGTCTATTAGGTCCATACCTGGCGACTTTGAGTGCGATAATAGTACAGTAATGGTGTTCTGGGTTAGTAAATACATGATAACATGTAGCCTTAATGTATATGGCTAGGCCAATGCCTGGTAAGACATATTCCTCTGTCGGTAAATAACATTGAACATATTCGGCTGCCAAGTATAGACTCTATACAATTGAGCCGTTAGATTTACATGAACACACATTATGTTTGAAGGATTTTGCCCTCCTTATCATGACGGTTCCGCCACAAACATGCCAACTTCCTGTAATCAAGCAGGTGTTCGTCAGTCATTCACATCTTTCAAAGAATACGCAACTCATCGCTGAACCAAATCGGGGCCTGTTCCTCAAAGTATTCCCCCTCATTGTTATTTCAATAACGAACACGTGCACCTTTGTGTAAGTAAAGTGGTTTATTAGTTCAATTTAAGTTCCCTTTGCCAAATTTTACGTTTGTGAAGTCGATTGTCCTGTGTTAAGACGGCCAATGACGTTTTACGTTTAGCGGGGTTAAATCATGGAATAGCGGTATTTCATATTAGCAATGTCAATCAATCGCCTGTTTAACATCCAATTTGTATATATATACAAGTTTCCTGTAGACGTTGTTTTCTGCACAGTAACTGCAACCTTCATTTTCCAGGTCTTGAAAAACACACTTGGCGTGTTGCCAAAATTGCCCATACTTTCATTTTGTATTTGTAATATACCTTTAATATTTCATTGCTAAAATATTTATTTATTTTCAGTTTTTACTTCAATAATGAAGTTTTATTTTGTGATCTATTAAACCTTTGTTATTACAAATACACTACTACATAATTGTACAGCTTTGGCTTTGTAAATGTCTTCGCTATTTTATTTAAACCAATAGCTTTAATGAATTGTTAGATAATGAATAAAAAATCAAATAAAGTATGGATAAGTGAATATAGGTCAATGTTTTATTTTCAAATATAATCTTCAACAAAATTATTCATTAATGTGTGTTTTTGCAGTGTACTACGATCTGCTAGCATGGGCACTTCTTGGAAATAAAGTTGAACTTGCCACCGTCTTCTGGTCCAAGTGTAAAAATCAGCTTTGTGAGTACAATGTATTTATCAATCTATTGAACATTTAATATTTTCTATAAAGTCTGAGATTAAGAAAAGTTTTCTACAACACAGTTTTTCCAAACCGCTTACAAATCGTTGATGTTTATTGACAGAACTCAGATTATGGTTATCACTTATTCTTTTTTTTTGTATTGAACCCTGCTACAAACTTACATTGGAAATTATAAAAGACTAATTATTTCGAATAAATTGACCGATTTTTGCGTTTCTATATCAGGAAATTATTAACCTTGAGTTGGTTTTAAGGAAATGGCTGTTTTCTTTTAGGCGGTCGTCTAAAATATGAGTGTTTGCTACCTGACAATAGTTCAATTCAATCAATGTTTTAATTTGTATAATTTTGTTTTGTAATACGTATAACTGTAAGCATGGATCACTGAAAATGACGTGTTACGTTTTTTTACGGATTGTTTGTCTCTATAAATTGTCTCTGTAAATATATTAATAAATTAATACTTGCCGTTTTCTATATCAGCCAGATTTTTCTTAGTATTATAGCTCAATACACTCGCTTAAGAAATTTTAGCTTAGAAGTGTGAAGATTTGTGTTTCCTTCTGGAGAATGACAGAAAAATCCAAATTATGTCTCCTATAAATCATCTTTTGTTAAAAACCAGTAAAGTTGTTTTAACTGATTGTTTTTTGTTCAAACAAAGTAATAAAATCAAAAGATTGTTAAAAAATATTACTACTGTGTGTTCATAAAATTTTACTCAAACTTGTACATGTATATCTTCAGAATATAACGTTCATGTATAAAGATGCAAATATGTGATTTACTTTATTGTCACTATCAGTATGACTTTGTTTTTTTCAGTGACTGCTATTATGGCAAGCAGCATCTTGAAATCTATGGCCAGCAACGTTGAATCTACAAAAGACAAGAAACTGTACGGAGAGTTAATGGAACATTCAAAGTTAGCTTTATGATTATCTACTAACATACTTTTCAATACTACATGTTATAAAGTATTGTGGGATTTCAACCTTTCATTTTTTATATGAAGTCCAAATGCATAATAAATTGAAAAAAGCCTTTACAGCAACAACGGTAAATTATTCCAGCAAATCGAGTACAACTAAAAAATCGTTTTAAGCAGTTCGTTTCAATTAACAAAAATTAATCAAAACATATCATTATGCTATTCTTTAAAAAAACGAAGATTGATTAATTGTTGTTTGTTTAACGTCCAGCAAATAGAAAGTCTTTTCCCTTGTTTTTTACACTTTTTTTCAAGGCATATACCGTCGTGAATTCAAATATATTTGGTGACACGGTGCGCTTAAAAACGGATAGTTACGATGTGTCCTGCGTGGTCAAAAACTGCACCAGATGATCTCGCATACTCGATTGAATCCACAATTAACGATTTCAGGTACTTTTGTTAACCGAAAGTGACGTTTAAAAATAAATTTTCAAACAGAATGAAGTACTGCAATGGACAAATAAACATTTCTCTACCTTCTATTTTCCTCTATCTTTTGTTTTTTTCTGTGTGTGTTTGTTTATGTATTTTTTTTTACTTTTTGAAGAGATAACTTCATATTAAAAGACATTTCGGTCTAAAAGGATAGATTCCGAAATGTTTATGTCTTCCCGATACTTGGTACTGAAGTTTATTGACATGTCCAATACTTTTGTCTTGAAGAGGGTTTGAAAATTAAAAGAAAAAAAATAATAAGAATAATCATAAAAATACAGTAAGGTATTTGCAATGCTGATTTGATAGCCCTTATGATGATTTTTTTGCAGATTATTTGAGAACAGAGTAATCGAAATGCAAAATACATTATATGAAAAAAGAGAAATCGAGACAATGGATTTAATGGAAATCGAAGATGAGATTTTAGGAATGAAAGTTTCTCCAATGGTTCTGGCATTTGAAAATAAAATGATAGATGTCATTGGACACCCCTGCATACAACGTCGTTTGAACAGAATTTGGTATAACTTTAACCCAACGGATTCTCCTTTCTCTTTCTCAGGTAGGTGCATGTAATAAGTACAAAACAGATATAAACTTATTTTATTGCGATCCATAATTTACGGTATGCCATATTTTAGATAAACAAAGAGGATAGGTTTATATCAAACCTTACCAGAACAAAATCTAGGAATATTAACTGTTACAAAAAAATAATGACAGCAATGAGAAAGACGTACCCACATACAAGAAATAGCTGATTACAATGATTGAAAATTATAATTGATATTTTAAAAAAAATCCAATAGCATGACATTTTCCTTATTCCTGGTATTATATACAGCTTTGGGTAGCTTCAAGGGCACAGGAAAACTGTTTTTGAAGTTCTAACGAGACATTTCATGGACATATCACTATACATGAATCAATAAAGTCTGAAATATAGATTAGTTGACGTCCTTTTCTCGGGAGGCCGTGTTCCGATACGAAAATAAACACTCTTAGTATATCTTGTGTGAACTTGGAACTTAATACAGATCAACGTAGGTAACAGTGACGTGTTGTTTTGTGAAATGCTGCTTTACTCCGCTTTGATTTTTCATATTGCTGTTATTTGATTAAAGGTTATTTATTTCAACACGCCTAATTTTCGGCTGTATATTTTTATGTGGTCTTAGGTACTCTATAGTTTAAGCTCGTACCCGTGCGGGCGATCTTCGTCAACGAGCAACATTCATATTTTTGGTTTTTATTTTTTAAATATAAGGTCAGTCAGCAAGGCTTTTCGTATAATTTACACTTTTAACGGCAATTGTATTTATAGAAAAAGAATGATATGCATTTGGTTTACCCGCAAAACTCAAAAAGCTTGGTTGTTTTATTTATTATGAAAAAGTGTATACTTATTGAGTTGTAACGGTTCCATATGAAATGAAACTTACTATTCGCTTCCCGATGCTGTTACTAGAAAGATGGCTCAACTACAAAAATCATGGAAACTGACACTAAATTAATGAAAAACATGTATACAGAAACGTACGCAAACACATATTCATTACATGGGATATTTGCCGGTCAATCCTTTCTACTGGCATTTTGCAGCGAACGCCTTAAATCTTGATAAAACGATTAATACTATGGTAAATATAACAAATAAAAAAAAACAAAAAAAATGCCACCAAATTAAGTTAATGAAATTCATTGTCAAATAGAAAATTATATAAAGGAAATTAGCACTGTATAAACTAAATTGAATGAAAAATTTCAGAATACATGACAGATTAGTATTTTCAATAAAACGGACATTACTTTCTGTAATCAGGAATGAAATCAATACTCATTCTTTTCCAGGGAGAGTTTTTTAAGTAACAAAAGTATGATGACTTGCCGTTATAAGTGTGGATTCTTAAAGAAATCACGTGACCATTAAATAGCTGTAAAACAAAAATAAGCCATTCCTAAGGTGCACAATTGAAATATTTGAAGTGTTTTGTTTTTCAAGAAAAATGTGAGTTAAATTAATAAACAATGAGAAATAATCTTTGTAGATGGTCCAAACAACCTTAATATACCTGCGTCTGGTGCAGCAGCTAAATGGACGGACTGGTTTAAGGTACTGTAGTATTTATAGCATGTTTTTCAAAAATGAAAAAAACAAAATGCATCACTTCTGTATGTTTGCCATCTTTTTTTTATCATTTTGACACTAAGCCCATGTTCATGAAATTTTAAAAGTAACATATAGTGAACGATGAAAATATGAAACAAAAAAAAAGAAAATAACGAGGTTTATACATTAGATATCCCCATACATATAGGCCGTTTCGGTATCCTAAATTATAAGTCAAAACCACTATTTACAAGAAAATATTACCCTACAGGTGAAAACACGCGACATTTAACATTGTGTACGGCACGACTTGTTTTTGTCATATTACAAAAAAATATGATATAGCAACTTTAAAAAATTCGTAAAAATATAACAAGCATAATTTTATTCTTTTCATATGAAACAAAAACATTTTAGCTTAAATACATTAATGTGACAAAAAGGAAGCAAGACAAGTAATCTTCAGGTCAACATTTCAAACGAAATTACATCATCTTTTACTTAAACTCCACATGAATACCAGGATTAAACGTTTTTACGCCAGACGCGCGTTTCGTCTACAAACGACTCATCAGTAACGCTCGAATCAACAAGGAATGAGCTGTCAAATTGACAGCTTTCTTGATCTGCAACATTCTATGCCTATCAAGGACCATAACTCCTAAACGGCAAAAACGAAAATCTTTAATATCAAACTTGACCTCCACTTTGTCATCAGTAACAGCATATTTAAATTTTGAAAGCACTGGCTGAACGGTTGAAAAGTAATTGCACGGAAACAATATAAAGTGCCATTTTTCAATCTTAATGTGAAAATTATAAATATTAAACTGGACCTCTGTTTTGTCATCAGTAACAACATATTATAAACTGAAAACAATAGAAAGAAGGATTCGTACGTTATTGAACAGAAACCACATACAGTGTCATTTTCCAATATATCAAGGACTTAGTCTATAACTCCAGAACGGTAAAAGTGAAAATCGTCGATATCGAACTTGACCCCCATTTTGTCATTAGTATCAATATATTAAAATTTGGAAAGCATTGGTTGAACGGTTCCTAAGTTATTGCACGGAAACTGTTTTTCCCGTCCACTTCCCGCCACCCGCTACCCGCCATACTTCACCTTCGAAAAAATCATTTAAAAATTCAATTAGGCCAAATAAAGTACGATGTTGAAGAGCATTGCGGACCCAAAATTCCGAAGGGCTTTGCCTAATACTGCTATAAGGTAGTCTATTCCTGAGGTAGAAAATCCTTAGTATTTCGGAATATTCAAAGTTTTGAAAACTTTTAATTTATAGCTATGACCATATCAATGATGATGCATGTCCACACAGAAGTGCTGACTACTGGGCTTGTAATACCCTTTCGGGAGGGAACCTCTACCAGCAGTGGCATCGACCCGGTGGTTGTAAATAAATCATCATAGATACCAGGATGGCAAAACCTTTTTGGAATTTTGGGTCCTCAATGCCCTTCAACTTCGTACTTTAATTACATTTGGCCTTTTTAATTTTTTTGATTCGAGCGTCACTGATGAGTCTTTTGTTGAGGAAACGCGCATCTGGCGTGCAAAATTGTAATCCTGGTATCTATGATGATAGAAAAACAAAGATATGGGATATCCATCCATGACACAAAATCAGTACATCCACAGCAAAAAAAAAACACATAAAGCAAAGGAACAGCTCTTTTATTAGCTTTTGATTTTGCCATTTGATTATGACTTATATCTAGAAATTGACTATGAGGGTCGGTTGAAAACAAAACTTAACGACAAAAGAGATGATTTCAGCTTCCCAATTGTGAATTTTCATTTTAAACCAAGAGTTCCAAATGGTGAAGTTGAAATCATCACTTCGTAAATTTTACGGACGCCATCACGAGTTGGTTGACCGATATGGAATATCCGTTTCACAGATGACATCGGATATGTTCCTTATGTCGTAACTACAATCTTGTTCCCTTTTCACGAATATGACCTACCGAATTAGACTATTTACCCCTATTTGTGACATTTGTACCTATTGTTTTTGTTTGTTTTGTTCACACACCGTTGTCAATATAATGGAATTTGATGCGACTGTCATACAAGTGAGAGGTTTAGCTAGCTTTAAAACCAGGTTGAATCCACCATTTTCTACATAAGAAAATGCCTGTACCAAGTCAGGAATATGACAGTTGTTATCCATTCGTTTGATGTGTTTGTTTTTTTTTTTATTTTGTCATTTGATTGGGGACTTTCATTTTTGAATTTTCCTCGGAGTTCAGTATTTTTATGATTTTACTTTTAATTGATGATATTCATCTCAAAGTCACGGTGAGGCTTTCAACATGGAGCTAAAAAACTCTGACCAATGAGTTTATTTGTCCGGCTTTCCACTCGTTCATATTTCTTTTATTGTTTTATCTCCTATCTTTGTCAAAAGATTTTCATCGTAAAACTATTTCTTTTGTAATTTGTATTTACAGAATTTGTATCGATTTACTGAAAGTATATGGATGGAACAGACATGGCTGTCACCATTGATGGTTTTCGCTGTGCACTACGTAAGATATAAATTACCTAATTTAGGTATATAGCTTAACATTGTCATCACATACATTATTTAAGTTAATTTAACTAGAAAAACCAATTTTATCCGTTTTATACATATTTAAGATTTATTCAATTGATATATAATTGTAGTTTTGTTTTCAAGAATGACATTCATTTTTTTTAATTTACAGTTATTTGTTTTTGCTGTTATCGTTTGGTTTAGCGCATTTGTACTCACAGATCTTGATATAATAGGCAGTGTTTCTGAAATAGGAATCTACGAGTGGCTTTTGTACATTTGGTTATTTGCTGACTTCTGCGAGGAAATCATAGTACCGGTTTGTATATCGAAAATCAAGTATAAAACAGACATCCACAATAAACAAACAGTTCGTTATGCGAGTTTTACAGTGTTATGTGTAGACTTTTGATAAAAATAGAGATGGCGATATATTTGATATCCAGGTGCAATGGTCGACCTCCATATATATCCATAATGCGAGATTTTTACATTTTTCGAGTTTTTGTCAGAACTATACTGTTCTATCTCCACAATCCAATTCAAATATAATAGCTTATTCATCTAGTTTGACAACGGAATTTCAGAGAAAAAAGTATTGTAGTGTATCTCCACTTTTTTGTAATAAAATTCTCTTAGTAGCGCTATGCTTAAGTTGTTTGCATGGTTTGAACTAAATCTATGAGTAATTCTAAGCAAAATAGGCATTTCGAGATGGGGATATTACACACTTGAAAAATCCATGATCTATCTCCAATAGAAATATAGGGATTAATTTCTAAAACAACATTTATTGTCGTGAAGTGTTTTATCTCCAGAAAAGGAGGTGCTTCATTTATTTAATGTGCTTGTCTATTCAAAAGATACTTGAACAAAGAGGAACTCTTCATGTCCGTAAATTATATTCCTTCATAACTTTTTGTATCTCTGTCAAATATTTATGATATCGCGTTTTTAAAATTCATGTTCAATTTCTCAACACTTAGAAAAAGGGGACTTACAACATTATAACACTCCCACGACGAGTTGGAAATATCTAGCATTAAGTTTTCTCTTTACAAATAATGCAAATCTAGATCCAATATAAATTGTGCCGAACTTGTTAATGATTGCAGTATATATATCAACACTACGATATACAACGAGGAGCTTTTTACATTATGTCATGAATTAATAATGAAACTAATGAGACAGGAAAAATTATATAACACAAACAACAAACTTTTTTTTGAAAAAAAAGCTCCCGACTTAATCGGTACAGGAGGAAAGACCTACTGATTATAAATACTAGTATACGAAATCATTTTTATTAAATTTCATAAAATCTGGGTCGGTTCCGCTGCTCCTGGAGTTTCATCCTCAAAGGGCGCATCCACCTGTGCTTCGGTCTCCGCAGAAGTTTGCGAAAAATTTTGGCTGTGAATTTCAATTTCATAAAATTATAAGGTTGTGCAATTTCTAAGATTGCAACTCCCCTGACAAAGTTGACCTTGGTTAATTTAAGCTGCTATGCTGAGGTTGATTTTTATGTTCACAACTATCTATTATTTTTTTAAACTTTGGACTCAAACATACATGAATCAGGTTTATCCAGCAATACGTCCTGCGTGTCCTAAACACGATTTATTTTGGTGAACTTTTCTCTTTTACTCGCTGGCACTAGACAAATCATTAAATTGATTATGTTCATTTTTTTAATGAATGTCAATTAATTTGATAACTGGGCTATATGAAAATATAGTTTTCATCAATTAAGAGCTGCCTTTTCTCAAGTCGTCAGCTTCGTCTTAGGTTGTAACAAAATACATAATGTTATAAAATGTAGAAGGTATACTCTACAGACCTGTTGGTTTTTTAAGAGATTTGGTGTTGCGTGAAACAAGAAAACAACACGAAAGTAAACCAATTACACTATAATATATTATTTATTTCTTAGATATTTTCTTTACAGCTCATAATAAGAACGCAGTATAAGAGAAGTAAACACACACTTTGGTTTAAGCTGAAAAGATTTGTTCGCAATGTTTGGAAAGTTCTAACATGTCTGTCTTATCTGATAATTCTATCAGCAGTATTCATGCGAATCGAGAATTCCTCTTCCAACCATAGAATAACCCTTAGATTATACAGCCTTGGTCTTTTCACAATGTATATGAGATTTCTCCAATGCATGATTGTCCATAGCTACTTCGGTCCAAAAATCATAATGATTGGCGAAATGGTGAGTGTGTAGCTTATCTCATATTGTAAAAAAAACAGGCATGATACATGATATTCAACTCAAAATTAAACATCATGAACTCAACCTTATTTTTATAAATCAGACAAGGATTAAAATAATGGGAAGTACAAATGTAATTCATTTTAAAGGTAAAATTATCTTGACTGCACAATGCATGTAAATATATATATATGGGAATAAATAGGTATAATAAACACAATGAGGACAAATATGGATTGTAAAATAATTCATTCGATTCGGGATGAACATATCAAAGTTGAAGACAATATTCATAATTTGAAGGGGGAAAAACATACGAAGAATTTCAAAGGTCATTAGATGTTGTGACCAAAGGAACCTAAAAATTGAGTAACAAGACCACCCACTCCCGCCAAAACAAAAATTCGATAGAACAGATCAGGTGCTGCTGAATGATCAGTAGTTTGTGCTCTACTAATGTCACCCGTCGCCCTTCTATTAAAATCAGTTCATGAAACATATACAGTGATCAGGCATCACACAATAGCAGACTAGTAAATGTCTCCCATCTAACACTAAGACATTAACATTTATAGACTATTGTTATATGCAAATTTTCTAACCCTAATGCATGAAGAAATAAGAAAGTTTGAAATTAAAACAGTTTTTTCTAGCAATGAATACGCAAGTCTGTTATTAGCAACACATAAAATGAAAACTAGAATAGCACTGATAGAGCACATAAGAATCCGTATAAAATCTTGGAGAGAACGCAAGTGCTACTACAATTAATGGTAATTTCAGTATAAAATGTCACTTTTGTTTTTCTGATCGTCCTTTTTCATTTTTACCGATGGTATTGTCTGTTTGTTATATGATTTTCTCTTGTCCCTTTGTTATCTTTTGTTTCTTTTTATAAATAAACCTTAAAAGGGTGACTTATCAAATCCTCTCACTAGTTTAATAAATGATATTCCCCATAACACGTCATATTTTCTTGTCTTCCCAGTGAAGAGTTCTATATGTAGGCGTGCTCAATTAAAATGGGAGTATCAAAAACTATACCTTCAGTAGTAACTTTAAGAGGTTAAAGTTAAGCTGTATCGGTTCATAATGCACATGTCACCGAAGTGCTATTTTTAAGGAATTTCATAAAAAACAACATGTGTATGTATCTGTCTCACTCACTGTAAAATAATTTAAATGATCATCCAAACTAAATAATGCTATTTTCACAATGTTTTATGTAATACATATATATGTATAAAAAAAGGAGATGTGGTATGATTGCCAATGAGACAACTATCCACTAAAGTTCAAATGAAGTGGATGTAAGCAATTATAGGCAACCGTATGGCCTTCAACAATGAGAAAAACCTATACCATATAGTCGGCTATAAAATGCCCCGACATGAAAAATATGAAACAATTCAATTGAGAAAACTAACGACTTAATTTATAACTAAACAATTTACAAAAAACAAATATGACAGACATGAACCAACGACAACCACTGAACTACAGGCTCCTGACTTGGGACAGGCACATAAAGAATGTGGCGGGGTTAAACATGTTTGTGAGCGATCAACCTTCCTCTTACCTGGAACAGTGGTGTAACAGCAAAACATAAGAACAAATTATAAAAATCAGTTGAAAAAGGCTCAACTCATCAGATCGATACACAGCAGAAAACATCAGATAAAAACACAGACCGGACGTGGCAGGGTATTTATCCATCCCTTATTCTAATACAAAAATAGACAATATAAGTACAGATCTGAGAGTACTCACAGTTACTGACATCTAGTTCAAAGCCAATAAAAACTAATAAAATGGTTTAATTAAAAACATATTAACATTTGAGGACAAAATAGCTAACATTATTATACAGTAGTGTAATATATCTTTCATAATGGACAACAATATTTTAGTTGCTAGAGTTGATAAAGTTCGTGTGGATTTTTATTGTTTTTATGATGTGCACTGGTGTGCTTTACCATGCTAACATGTATCCAAGTCATTTCGACATGTGGTCACAGAAAAGTGTGACATATTGGAGAATCTGGAAAATTATATCCTTACCGTATTGGCAGCTCTATGGTGAACTGTTTCTAGATGAGATACAAGGTAAATAAAAAAAAGAAGATTCTAATTTATCTTTTAATTTTGATTAAAAGAGCACCTTTGAACAAACACAACAAAAAATGAGCCTTTCTAAAATTGTATACAAACGTCACTGTTAAAAATTGTAGCATGTGTATTCAATATGATTCAGCGATAAGATATTCTTCAGTATGTAAACTCTTTTCTTACTAAGTTAAACAAACGAATAACAATAATGACATGTAAAAGACATTTATTGTCTGACTTAAAAAAACAAAAGAACAAAAGAAAGAATTGTGTCTTGCAATACAGACTCCTCTTAGAATGCTTGCAGAGAGTGCGACTCTCCCTACATAAGGCATCAGGTTTAACGTACGCATTCCGAACGAATATGGCGTATTTACACATATATGCATCCTGCTCAGACAATGGGTGCAAATTATTTTGTCTAATATCTGTACCTCAAAGGAAAATTTGAGACACTTCTTTTCCTATAATAACTTTAGACTGTGCAATAAAGCATGACAATCATTTATTTTAGTATTTGAACGGGGCTTCATTTTAAAAGATGGTAAAAGATTATAGTTTGTAATGTTTCAGTACTGAGGTCCATCGCATATCTGTACTTAAACTTTTGAAGTGATCGCTTTATTCTAACTTACTAGTTTAGATTTTACAAAAAGACATACTCGTGTAGTTGTTTTTACAATAACATTTCAATTACAAGGTGACAAATATGAGGACAATGTAACATGTACGTTTGTGGAAGCTGACTGGGAAAGTAACCCAGATATTGAACGTTGTGTTGACTATGACTGGGTAGTACTACTAATCGCTGCTTTATACATGCTGTTCACGAACCTCTTGTTGGTTAACCTCATTATTGCTTTATTTACGTGAGTAGATATATATAAATAGAAAACATGAAAAAATACAGATCAAAACCGTAGTAAATCTGTCCATCCGAATGTCGGTCAAAAGCTTGTGAATATGTTCACACAGTTTTGTTTTAATTGAAGAAGGGGCTCAGACACGGCTTTTTTTATTTGTTGATGATTCCATGACACAGCTTGAGTGAGAGTTTTGTTTCAGGTGAACTGTGTTTTTTCACGAGGTCTTTTTGACGCTTATTTCTTATATAATTCAATATGTATTATAATAGCTTATTTTATGATCTTGATGGTAGACATTTGAAACTGTCTGCTTTAATTTGTTCACATTTTTTATAGACTCTGTAAGATTAAGTGCTTTACAAGTTGTATGGACTTCTGTGTATTGTTGTATACATTGTATGTTGCTCTCTATATACCTTTTTGTTGACGTTTATCCAACAACTCCTTATATTCATATGTAATAATTAAAGAATATTATCAGAAGTTAAAAATTGAGTTTTTTGTTTTTGTTTCGATCGACTGATTGTCAAATGAATGAAACTGAATATTTAGGCCCTTACAGATATGATACAATATGAGGGTTTTCTGCATGTTTCACTTATGGATATTATATGTTGTACTGACATGTGGCATGAAATTATGTTATGAGATTTCAAATGTTAAATACACATTTTGTTCTATTGATTTACGGGTTTTAGAGGTTCAGTGCTTTATTTCCTTGCTCCTACTATAGATTCGAAGCTGATGATTGGGAAAAATGACAAGTGTCTTTTCCAAATAATTATGCTGTCTATTTCCCTTTTGGAATACGTTCTAAACTGGGTTGCACGAACTGCAAAACCGGCTTATATTTAGATGATGCAGGACGGCTGGGGGCGGGGGTTAAAATATGTAGATATTTTGCGCAATCAACTGCTATAGTTCTCAACCCAGATCCTTGAAACTCCTCATAATGCAGTTATTCAACTGATATAACGGAACAAGATCAAATTACAGAAAGATTGCACATTGATTGATTTGTTTTCAATTTTATTCGTACTGGGAAATTAATTTTTCTGCAAAGTTTCGAAAGACGGTACCAATTTAATCTGAACCCGTGAAAAATTAATTGACCATTTGTACACATATTGCAGTTATGCATCTGCTTTTTACAGAATTATTTGAAGATTTTATCGAATTTCCCTAGACTTAAGAACGTAGTAATTTTTCCATCATTATTAAAGAAAAAACACCACAATATTTTTTTCTGAATTCCTTTTTTCAATATATATACATATTCATTATAGACCATTCTCCATTACTTAGGACACACTCTGTGCAAACCGCCCACTTGAATCTTTGATCCATGATATGTGTAATTAGGCAAATGTGTTATTGATAAGGGACTTTCCGTTTACTTTTTATTCTATTATTAGCTATATCTGATGTAGATGTATAGTTTGCATTTTTTTCCCTTATAAATGTATACAGTTTCAATTTGTGACATAAAGGATATAGTGAACACAAACATTTGAAACTGTAGCAATTTATTTAACAAAATATTCACAATCCTACAACAGATTATAGATCATTGATATATGTAGTATGTGCTTGGGCAGGAATATTGGACCCTACCATGGTCCTGCAATTAGTATATAGAATAGAGATTGGAAACGTGGAATGTGTCAAAGAAACAACAACCCGACCAAAGAACAGACAACAGCACAAGGCCACCAACGGGTCTAGATCTGTAACGCTGCGACAAAATCCTGCACCCGGAAGCGGGCTTCAACTTGCCCCTAACCAATAATGTATACTAGTTCAACAAAATGGACGCCACACTTAACTCCGAAACATACAAATGAATCAAAATTTTAAATAAAAACCGCAAGACCAACAAAGGCTAGAGGTTCCTGACTTGGGACAGGCACAAAAATGCGGCGGCGGTGTTAATCATATTTTGTTAGATCTCAACCCTTCGCCTATACCTCTAGCCGATGCGGAATAAACAAACTCACAGCACAACGCACAGTCTAAAACTTCGTTTAAAATAAGTCCGAGTCTTATGTTAGACTAGATAACAGAACAGACTTAGCAAAATGACAATAATAATCATAAATTAACAAAGAACTACTAGCAGTTACTGACATGCCAACTACAGACTTCGCTTAAACTGATTGATAGATTATGTCTTCATCATATGAAAATCAACCGCAATCCCTTCCTTGAAGGGGTTTAATATAATGCCATCATAAATTATACGTAAAAACATAACATGCCAACAACTGATTTTAGAATAAATAAGTTTATTTCCGATGCCAAGACCCTATTAGTGAATCAATATGAATTCCCAAAAATGCCATCTTTAATGACTTGATATCAGTATCGTCACTATATCGCTTGTAAATAAGTCTATGTAAAGGTTTGGTTAGCCTTTGAATTAAATGACGAAATTGTTGTGCTTTGTAAAATACGGAATGTGCAATACCTGAACGAATAAGATATATGCACGTTGATTTATAATTACGAATGATGTCTTTGTAGCTATGATAAAATTTGGTAAAAATTTTGACAAGAGTGTGATATCGAAAACCTTGGTGTTATAATTTTTCAGTAATACAGAGATTTCCTTTGTTAAACTCAAATACGTTGTTACAAACACATAACAAGTTGAGACATATAAACACCATACGATTGTGCAAAGGGAACTTCACCATCGTGAAACGGATAATCAACAATAGGCAGTGTTCTTTGATAATTAGCTTTATTTAAAAAAGGATGAATCTCTTTACTGTACATACTGAAGTCGTTATTATTGAGAGCTAAAATATTAAAAGTGTTATTAAATTTTTGTATCAAATGTTGTTTCGATGGGTCTTCGTTGATTTAAGATATAAATTGTGATTCTTAACAATACAGAAACAAGTCTGCAATAAGTGGTGCACTGTTAGGCCCCATTGGAATTTAGTTTTTTATTTTATCCTAATTCATCATTTTTACACAATTTAAAAAAATGATACCCATGAATACGATAACAATAATACAGACATGCAATCATGCAGTCAAGAAAGAAAGGAACTGATACATGTGATAATAGTTTTGGAATACAATTAGATTAAATCAAATTAATAATAATACGCGGTAGAAGAAAATTAAAACAACCAAAATGAAAGGTATGTGACACAAATTTAAAATAAAAGAAATGGACGAGACAAATCCTAATGATTCACAATCACACACAGAAAAATAAACAACTAACGGAAGTAGTTATGGAAGGTACACCTCTACTGTCTGCACTAGCTTTGGCCATAAGTGCAATTGAAATCTATAATATAATTGGAAAGATCTTTTCTTCCAGATTCCGTTTTGAAGAAGTTCAGCAAAATTCAGATCGATTATGGAAATTTTGGAGATATTCAATCATCACTGAATTCAGAAGACGTTATCCTGTTCCATTGAACCTGCCACTGTTGCCATTGAGAATAGTAAAACTCTGCCGTCTCAGAAATGCGAAATTGAACTGTTGTAAGAAACCCAAGGGTTTGTATGTCATAACTGTCTCAAACAAAGCAATATGATTGTCATAAAACATGGAAATAATACGTTCTTGAGTGTGACTGTGGTACAATTAAAAGCTTGAGTTGTATTTATATATTACCTCCTTATGTGTGATTTTCCTAATCTATCATGTTGTTCTTTTCCCGTGAAAGGATTGTTTCAAATGTAAACATTACAAAATAAGAAATTCCGCACATCATGTAGCTCA
The DNA here is from genome assembly GCF_021869535.1 of Mytilus californianus. Lineage (NCBI taxonomy): Eukaryota > Metazoa > Mollusca > Bivalvia > Mytilida > Mytilidae > Mytilus > Mytilus californianus. The sequence continues at coordinate 29,184,841 of NW_026262679.1, forward strand.
AAACGTGTATGTGTTTTATATTTGTAATAGATAAATTTCAAATTGCCAATGAGACAACTATTCATAAAGTCCAAAACGGACCAAAATATGAAATTAACTGGTACAATAATGCACGTTTTTTTTTAATTTGTCACTAAGAAAGAGTTTTGACCAAGAATTTTCGGTTCATGTAATATGGAAAAGTGATAGTGCGAGCGAGGCATTGTGTTTTATGAACATATTCTTGTTTATTGATGTTTTATATTAACAGTACACTGTTCATCTCATACAGAAAGAGAACAGACAGGAAATTCAGGTAAACATATATTCATACTACATATGATGAAGACATAATCATTCAATCAGTTTAATTGAGGTCTGGGGCTGGCATGTCAGTAACTGCTAGTAGTCCTTTGTTAATTTATGTATCATTGTCATTTTGCTTAGTTTCTTTTGTTACCTATTCTGACATCGGACTCGGACTTCTTTTAAACTGAGTTTTACTGTGTGTTTCTTTATTCTACATTGGCTAGAGGTAAAGGGGTAGGGCTGAGATCTCACAAAACATGTTTAACCCCGCCTCATTTTTGCACCTGTTCAAAGTCAGGAGCCTCTGGCCTTTGTAAGTCTTGTATGTTTTTCAATTTTAGTTCATTTATATGTTTTGGGGTTTAGTACATGTATGACGTCCATTTTCACTGAAATAGTACACATTTTTATTTAGGGGTCAGCTGAGGACCACCTCCGGGTGCGGGATTTTCTCGCTGCGTTGAAGACCCATTGGTGGCCTTCGGCTGTTGTCTGCTCTTTGGCCGGGTTGTTGTCTCTTTAACATATTCCCCATTTCCATTCTCAATTGTATTACATACTTTTGAAATGTTTAAAGATAAGTTTATAATCAGATAAGGTAATTGAGTTAATTTAAGGTGACATAATATCATATTTGCACGTAAACAAAATAGTAAATAGACATTTTTCGTTTTTACTCGTGTATTGGGACTGACATCTAAATAAACCCTTAATAACAATTATAAATATCTAGAAAACATAATTTTTTCAGCTCTATGCACTAACATGTTCATTTAACGTAAGTTATGTTTTAACAATCAAATCCTTTGATAAGGTTAACATTGCTGTACATTTTCGTTTCCTTTGGTAAATCCAATGTTTGGGATGTCATTTTTTAAATATAATGTTTACTATTCTTCAAAAGAAAAATTTTTGTGGCTTGAAATTTTACAATAATCAACATCCCTTTCCAAAAGAATAAGAATAAGGGAAGGAAAAAAGGTAATAGGTAGACAAACACAGTGAATAAAATGTCAATAGAAAACGAACACGCAACAAAGGCATTGTGAAATAATGTGGAGAAAACAAGAATCCTAATTTACCTTTATATAAAAAAAAATGAGCTGCAAGGTAGACGTCATTGATGATTGAGACAGCATTGCAACGTCAATAAAAACACAAAATACATCTTGAGGTCACAATGGTTGTGTTCTGCTTCTTCAACAATAGACACTTGTCTTTGTAATATACTAAACCTTAAAATTGTTCCCGGTTTACAAATATTATAAATAATTTTTAACTTAGACTATCCAATACATCCCACATGTTTGTTGGGTTCATGTTGTTCTGTCTCTACGTTTTGTTATGTAATGTTTTGTGAACTTGTCTTTTCGTCATCTATCGTTTTTTTCTTTGCCATGACGTTTGTTAGTTCATCTCGATTTATGAGTTTGAAATGGTCCCTTGGTATCTTTTGCATCTTTTTAAAGTTTTATTTGGTCGTTTTATCATTTTGTGTTGAGGAAACATCTTTGGTAATATGTTAAATGCATTCACTATAACGTTCTAGACTAAATGAAATTTAGCGTAATAACTGGATATAGCATAAAACTATGTCGAAGACAATATGTTGATATTTTATTGGATGTCTTTTTGTATAATTGGGCTGCTGTCTTATTGACACATATTTCCTTAAATTGTCCGGTTTCGTATGTATGTTCATTCTCACGCCCGTCATTGGTTTTTCTCCCACTAAAATATGTAACTACGTATATAGATGAGGCTGTTTGAGAAAAATTGAGAGAGAATAATGCAGACAAATAATGCTTTTGGTATGTAAACGAGAGGCAAAAGATACCAAAGGGACATTCATAAGTCGGAAATAAACTGACAACGCCACGTAAAAAAAAAAAAAAAAAACAAAAAAAAAAACTTCAACTGTACACAAAACACAACTTAGAAATGTAAAGACTCAGCACTCGAACCCCACCAAAACCGGGGGTTTCCTCAAGTTCTATGGGAAGGTAAGCAGATCTTGCTTTACATGTGGCATCCGTCGTGTTGCTCATGTAAGTACAGACTTGGTAGGTCACATTCGGGGAAAACAGGACGGGATTGTGGTTACTACAATAATAACATATCCGTCGTCACCTGTGAAACAGATATTCCATAACGGTCTACCAACTCGTGATGGCGTCCGTAAAATTTACGAAGAGATGATTTTAATTTCACCACTTTGAATTCTTGGTTTGAAAGCTTCCATGTAAGCAGCAACACTCTTTCAAGGATATCATTATAGGAAATACAAGCCATGGAATATCGTATCAACTGGGAGATATATACTCCCATAAAATTGTCGTCGAGAGAATATTAAATAGTGTTTAATCCAATGCACTACAATAAGTCAAATATTTTCAGCAAAGTTTTTTACAAGTCAGATAGGTAAAAGATTGTATGACAGAATTCGTTTAATTTTGTTCATTAATAAAAAAAACACACACACAAAATAAAACAGTGATTTTTTTATTGATATGTTAGTAACTAGAATAACTTTACCCATATAGATAAGAAGTCACAATGTATAAAAAGTTAACAATTATAGGTCAAAGTATGGGCTTAAACACCGAACAGCAAGTTATAAAGGGCCCCAAAATGATTAGTGTAAAACAATTCAAACAGGAAAACCAACGGTCTAATCTATATAAAAAACGAGAAACACCTATGAACCACACCAACAAACGACAACCACTGAACAACAGGCTCCTGACTTAGGACAGGTGCATAAAAATGCAGCGGATTTAAACGTTTTAACACGCGCCAACCTTCACCCTAACCTGAGACAGTAGTGTAACATTATAACATAAAAAGACACATGTTGGAGTAAGAATACATACTTTTTCTTATTCATCGGATATTTCTTTTCAGGAGGAAAAAGAAGGCAGATACTTAACAAAATTCAACCATTACAAACGTTACATGCTAACAGATGTCTGTATTCTCCATTAAAAGATACACTTCAGAAACACTGATTCATAAATGTAAAATTGTGACAATAAGATCAAGGTTAAAAGTAGAAGTTAACATTCTAATTTTTTAAGCATATTTCCTGCAAATTAAAAAGACAACTTCATTTTATAAGCAATTTCATTCAATTAACTTTAAATTGATTTGGAGTAATCTGTAACTTAGTCACAATATTCACTTTTTCGTACATTGAAATATTCTTATGCATTCCAAAGAACAACAATGATTTTAATCGAGGGTATTTAACTTCGAGATTTCTTCCTACAAAAACGAAGAGTTAGAAAACGTTTTAACAAAATTGATTTTTGTTCTTAATTGGCCGATTTTTACCAGTTTTAATTCAATCGAACAGTTTGGGGAAAGTCAGATCCTTTTTTGGTTTAATCATAATTTGTCTGTAAATATCTCAAATAAATGAAAATATACTTGAGTGTTCACAAATTTATGCACTCATTTGCCAGGTTATCGTTCCAAATTATCCTCATCAAATACGCTTTTGTTATAAATACAAATATTAAGTTATTGTTTGGAAAATTGTGTGACACTTGCTATTTTATGAAGCACATAAAGCTTTTGGGTTTTACAAAGCAAATCATAGACTCAGCCATCGCTTTCTTAAGCGAGTAGTATACAGTGATGGAGAAGTCATTCCGTTCTTTCCGCCGATGTACAAAATTTTACTCGCATGCTTTTGTTTTGCATCTCCTATTTAATTTCTTAATCCGAAAGATTTATTGCGTTCTAAATTAATTTGGCATGATCATGAATTAGCAATAACCTTACACAGCAGTACACGTTTCAAGTATCCTTGACCCCTTATTCGAATTTATGTACACTTTCTCAGAATCTTGACAATATAAGTAGTTGTACACCTCTTATTTGGATTTGGGTTCGAATTATGTTTGGAGTATCCGTAGGCAATTATATTCTTTACGTTTTTAATATCTAGAGCGTGTTCCTCCTCAACTCTTATTAGAAATTATTGATTTTCTTACAGAATATAAATCATATAATATTAGTGTACACCTCGCATTGTGTTTTTAAGGTTTCCGAAGGCAAGTTATAGACCCTTTCCATTGTTAGTGTTGGTGCATTAGTGTATGAGCCTTGCCCACAGAACCTCTATTTTCAATAGATGTCAAGAAGTAATCTACAAAAGCCTATAAAATATCCATTCTCTTTTCTTAAAAATAAATTTCTTTAAGAATTGAATGCTTCTTTTTGTACTTTTTTTGAGATATGAATGTGTTGACCGAAGAATATAATGTTTAAAGGACTTTTTATTTGGATATACAACATCACTTTAAAACAGCACAATCATGATTGTTTCATGCCAATCAAAGTGATAGAACCCTTTTCAAAAATATTTGTAATTCAATCATGATAATTATTATGATTATAGGTTTTGACTTAAAACACTTATACATGTATTAAATTTTATGAATAATAACAAACTTTTTGCATCCTGTCGTGTGATTTATTTTTGCCAGCAAGCAGAATAAAGAAGTATGTTTCGCCAGTTTCTAAGCATTATATTATAACGAGCTTTAAATTTTTCTCCTTTGTGCAAGTTTCTTCGGGAAATTGGATGTGACTTTTACAACGTGTTTTAGGTCCTTTATGAAAATATAGCTCTTCAACTGTTTCGGTTGTTATATATCCTTGGCTTTCAAATATTCGGCTTTGAGCGTTCTTGATGAAGGAAAATCCAGAAAAGCCTCTGGACGCATGAAATTTATCACGCGTTGTTTTCATTTTTTCCCGCCTTCCGGTAGTTTTTCATCGAGAAAATATATATAGGCTCTGAATTCGTCTCTTTTTGCCAGCTTTCTATTAATTTTCTACAGTCTTGTACTTCAAATTTATTTTGTTTTAAAAAAAAATATCAGTTTGAAAGAGGCTGACATGATCCGACACAATTATGACACTTGCCCGCAAATTCATATACATCTGCTGTAAATGATATTTACTTCAAATTAGTTTGTATATTAAATATATATAAGTACATGATGTTTATATTTTCCTATTCACCTGTGAAGGAATTAAAAAAAATTCATGTAATTACTTTATGACTAATTTATTTTGATTTTTTTAATCAAACGTTGTATATATCATGAATTTTAAGGATGTTACTATTTTGTGTTGATGAAATGATTGACATGTGCTTAAGTTATATTTTAAGGTTGAACGGAACATTTGTATGTATTTATGCACGAGCTTTTGTTTGTGATTTTGATACATTGTATCATGAAAGATACTTTTTCACCAAATTAAGATAACATTAACTTTTTTTCTCGATAGCTCCTTGTGCTATTAACTGAAGCTTATCGGTTACAGTGAAAAGGTATTAAAACGATCGATTTAAGTGAGACAATTGGGGGAGGGGAAGCATTACGAACTATCGAACTATTACAAACAAATAACGAAATAACGATTTTTTTGTTATTTTACTTTCCAGCGGTATCTTAAAACACAATGTATAAACATGTAAAAATATCATTTCAAATTTAGATAAGAATATCAAACTACAGACATTAATGAATTACAATTTTAGAAACTTTAAACAATAGTCGTTTCCAGAGGTAGAGAGCAAAATTCTATGAACGGCGATTAACATAATTTAAAAGAACACACTAGAATATTGTGAAAAATAGTCTATAATTCTTTCTACAAGAACAGAAAAAAAAGATCTTTGAAACATCTACATGGTTTGGTTGCCTTAAGACTACTTATAGGGAAAATATAACTAGTATGCACAAACGCTGTATCATTTTTGTTTGATGTCTATTTTCAAGATACGTTTGTAGCTTGTTGTTTTCTTTTTATCTATGAAAATGTCCTTAATATTCAAATATTAGTTGTATATATTTAGTGACGCTTTTTGTGGTCAATGAATGAATTCAATACAAAGATTTAATACCCATGTGTTCTGTTGTCCTTATGGCAAGGGAACTCTAGTCGTTCATTGTTGCAGCGAAAGGCAAAATAAATATCGGGAATTGACAATTAACATGGAACACCAATCACAGGTATAAAATAGGGCCGCTACTTCTGAAAGAGAACTATGGTAGCCGCATATGTTGGTTGAATACGGCTCCTCAAGAAAACAAATCGAAAAGAAGCGCTTAGTTTACAGCGCCTTTAGTCTTTACCTTGGAAAGATGTAAGAATTTTCTCGAGTGTTAACCGATTAGTTTTAATTCACACTGAATTTAAGACGCAATGATAATGCTACATATAACAGTTTTGTAATAATATATACAATTCAACATATTGAAAAGCTTAAGTCTAATCTACAATTTCGACTTAAATTAAACTTCAATGTGAATGCATCGAATTCATCGTCACTTCGCTATAAAGACGGCTGGTAGCGTACTTTGCTTGTAACTTCACCAGTGTTTCAGGTTCGAGTGAACAAGCATCAATGCATTTTCCTGAAAAGAAAACAATTTCAATGAACTTAAATCAAATGTACACCTAAAAGATATTACTATGAAAGAACAGAAAAGTATCATTGGCAACCTTAAGTTATTCCGACGTTAAAGTTAATGGCTGACGCAATTGTAGAAAACATGAATAAGTGTGTTTATCTCATCTAAGGCAATCATCTTATCAGCTGCAAGAAAATGTTGTATCACTATTTCTAATTAAGTTTAAAAGTTAAAAACACTTACAGTTTCCTTGATGATATATTTGCTGTCAATAATCAAGAATTTTCTAATTTCACATCGGGAATGTACCTATGGAACATACTTTAAATAAATCTAATACAAACGGCATTAATTGTCCATTTCCACATTTAAATATTTCTGTTTCACACGGTAAAATTTATTACAAAAGAGATGATTTTTCGTTCCCTATTGTTCATTTTCCCTTTTTTGACGGTTACGATGTATTTATTTCGCAGCTTTTTTGCTATGCCCGTGTCTGAAGTCACGCTTTAGATTTTCATGAACGTTATTTAGGCATTAAATTAGGGATTGCTTTACCACAAATTAATTAAATCTTTTACTAAATTCTTTTTTTTTCATCGATACAAAGATTTGGTTTTGAGGTTTGGCTGTACCTGTTCGTATTAAAAAGGGATATCACATCCTAATTAGTACAGTTATGTTGTTTCGTATATTCAGAATTTATCCATGTAAAATGATCGATTCTTTGAACAAACATATTCTTAAAGGTTATTAATTTAACATCGTCGTAAAATCTTTAAATATTGTTTTTATCGGTACTAACATTATTTTTTTAAAATTAAAACACAACTAGACATATATGGTTATATATGTACAGTTATGAGTATTCATAATCCTACATCCTGTCGATCTTTTAATTCATATTTTAGCATTGCACAAGGTCATGTGTTTGCCAGACTGTTTATGATTTCTTAACACTAAATGCGTTGGATGTGATTGATACTTTATTCTGGGAGACCATGATTTATTTATGAGTTGTAATTGGCTTTGAACTAATTTTCAGTAACTGCAAGTTCTCTTTTTTGGTGCTATGTGTCTATTGTTTTTATGATGCTTGTTTGATTTTGTGTTTCGTACCGATCTATTGAGTTTAGCCATTTGCACTTGTATACAGTTTGTTCTTATGTTGTGCTGAGACACCATTTTCTCAGGTTAAGGAAGGATTAAGCGCTCACAAACATGTTTAACCACGCCACATTTTTTATGTGTCTATCCCAAGTCAGGAGCCTGTAGCTCACCGGTTGTCACTGGTTTATGTCTGTCATATTTTTTTTTCGTTAACTGTATGTTTTTTTTAGATTAGGCCTGTAAGTGTGTCTCATTTGAATTATTTCACATTTTTTATGTCAGTGCCTTTTATAGCTGACTATACGATATGAGTTTTAACTAAATGTTGTAGGCCTCACGGTGACCTATAATTGCTTATATCCACTTTGAACTCTTAATCTGGTGAATAGATTTTCCATTGACAATCATACCACATCATCCTATTTTATACTGATATAAAATTGTTTATTTTTCAGCGAAGGTTAGCGAGACATTTTTTTAGTTTTCTTTTTTATTGATGTTTGATGTATCAGTATATAAACACAATGTTCTCTCTTAATATGAGAGGTATCAGCCATAAATGAAGCTGCATTCACACTGTACTGATAATAAGTGACAGCACAACAACCGGTAAATAAAAAAAAGATATGTTGGAGATATGTCAACAATGGTAAATGAGAACAACTACAGAAAAACACATCTAACAAAAAAAAAACAAAAACAAAAAAAAAAAAAAAACAAAAACAAAAACAAAAAAAAAACAAAACAAAAAAAACAAAGATATCATATAGAGTCATCGCACGATTTTCAACAAAGACTTAGTTATATGATCAATACTACAAATAAACTATTATTTTGTTAAAAAAATAACTTGAAGTTAGTTTTCTTGAAGGTACGAACTTCCCGTGGTAAAATATTCCAATGCCTAACTAAATATATAACTAGTTTTGGACATACTTGATACATTTTGCTGCTCTCGAGGGGTATTTCCTGTTTTAACGTTCTGTCGTTTTCTTTCTACAACAAGACAAAAAAACTTCAATAGAATTTAAGAGAAAAAGCAGCAAATTTGTTTTTCCCAAGGACAATTTTTCTTTTAGTGGACTTTCTTTTCGTCTCATTTTTCAAATTACATACTATGGGCAACGAATGATTGGGTGTTTGAATCTGTTTTAGATAATTGGAAAGTCAAAGAAATGTCAAAGTAATATAAATTTAAGGCATTCTCATTTACGATAATGTTCATTATTCGATACCACAATCCCGCAATAATTCGTTACCACTATCTCGTTCTCTTTTCCTCGTTACATTTGTATTACTATCAGCTAATTTTAATAAGAATAAACAATACGACGGAGTAACTAGTGATACATGTACATGAACTGTTTATTCTGCTGGAGCACTTAGTTTACCACTGTTTTTTTGGTTGGGTGTGAGTTGCCTAATCTTTAGGCATGTTATGGCATTCAATTTGTTGTTATTGATTTTTACAGAACAATTCCTACCTTGTTTAAACAAATAATACATTTTAGTAGTTTTTAAAGATAGACGGAGGTAGAAATTTTTTGTATAATGTACTGTATTGTATAATCATATTTCAGAAATTGAAAGTCCATGCTGCAGCAGATATATTAAACTCTTATTTGTAGTCGTCATTTATTTGTTTTAATTGCACATTAATTATTTTATTGAATTGTCTGGGGATTATAAAATATACAAACCATGTTTCTTGATAGATTTACTTATGTTTGCTAGACGTCCAGTGGCTACCATGTCATGCATATACAGGATAATAACAAATTAACAATATCTAACAAATAGTGTATACAAATGGGCCAATTGGAAGGAAACGCAGGACATTTTGACTGCCTCAAGAAGAGTAGACATGCTGTCAATAGTGCAATGCAACGTTGACAGTTCTTATTGTTACTCGTTTAGATGTCCTGTCACTCAGGTACCAACAGTCAGCCAATGCTTGCATTTCAGATATCCTTTTAAACTTGAAATTAAGGATACTACTGAAACTAGAAAACAAACTTAATAAATGGATCTTATTTTTCTTTCATATTGACACAGAAAGACAACTTCAAACTAAAATCCGTCATATATTTCCTTCATTCACTTTTTTTAATGATATTTGCAGACATATATTAACTTGTCGCGTAATGTTGACTTGAACGTATTTTATATGTAAGAGCACTATTTGATCTGTCAGTAACACAATCTGAATGAATAAATACGGAATTTTTAAACATTTATCTATACATCCTTTTGTCAGCCAACCAATTTTTTTCCCCGCTACACTTTTAATCATTTTCAAAATATATAACAGAAACTCCAAAACGTTTTACAGTTTCAGTTCCTAAATTTTTTAATTACTCTATGCGGAATTTATAAGACTAACATTAAAACCAGAATTGTCTTTCTTTCTCCCTTTCTTTATGTATAGAGAGAAATAGAGAATAGGATTTATTTCAGTTTTAAATATTATTCTATTGACTGTAAGTCTTACTATACTGTGGACTAAATTATAACTGGGAATGTATTTTACTTAAGTATTATTTCGCCCGCCCGCGGTTTTGGTGGTCTCGTGTTGCTCATTTTTTTTCATAACTTTTCTATGAACTGTTTTGTGGACTGTTATGTGTCTTTTTGTCTTTCCGATTTCGTCTTCTTTCTCTTTTTATGGTGTGGCTTTATCGTTGTTCATCACGCAATTGTATAATGAACTTTAAATCTACATTAGACGTGATTTTAATCAAGTAATTCTTGGACATTATAGGTCATTGGACATTCATTTGAACCAGTTAAAGTCACGTTATCGTATGTAAACGTTTGTCGAATTATATTTGTAAATTTTTACTTTATTTTTTCTGTAAATTGTTGGTTTCGCTGATTTCTGTCACGCCTTATTTATTGATTCTCAACAAATAGTGAAAATACAGCAGCTTTAATCAACACAAAAGAGCATATTTCATAATCTTTTGACCTAATTTCAAGACCAGAGGAACAATAGTAACTTTGGGCGATATGTACATTTTGCTTACAGGAGTTCTTGACATGTATCACAGAGCACCATAAAAGCGTCGATTTGGGGTTACGGTGGTGAGCAGAAACGTTCACACTTTGATCGTATTTCAGCTAAATCTAAAAGATACACTCTTGTATAACTATTCCCCTCAGCGAGAGGGATACACGCACAGCTATTTGGGACACTATTTTCATTTAAACTATCATTTTGGCGGTTATATGGTCGATTATATTGTCAATTTGGACAAATTATGGTTCTTAGTCCTTCTTTCAGTTTAGTACTACATTAGAGTCCTTTATTAGTCATTATACATTGAACTTACTGCATAAAATTACTATGCCATTGACGACATGTAACACCACATTGATAGGCACAGGGAATCTTGTGCTATAATCTTTGATGATTGCATATCGCCAGTACTTCCACAATCTGTCAGAATTGTTTTGCACCTCCTCAAATCGATAGCTGGAAATAATTACAACTATATATATCAAGGGACATAAGGTAAGATCAAAGTGAAAGTTGCATAACAAAACAAAAAAACCGTAAGAAGACACATATAGTGCCTAGTTTAATTTTGCGGTGTAGACAAATCTATATTTTGGAACGATCAATTTGTCTTGCAGTATTTGAAAAAATACTATCCGTAATATTTTACATAATTCGCTTGCGTAAAGAGAAGCGAATGATACCAAAGGGATATTTAAACTCATACGCCGAAAAGGAACTGACAATTCCATGCCAAAAAAAAAACGACTAAAAGACAAGCAACAGCATACAAGACACAACATCAATAACTAAAGACTGAGCAACGCGAACCCTACCAAAAACGGAAATGCTTCGGAAGGGTAGGCAGTTCACGCTCTACATATGGTAGAACTAAAACACTAATATGTATATCTTGCCCATCAAAATGATAGATTAACAGCTTACAAACAGGGACTGGAGCGACTTACCGTTCCAGAGTACCGCAATTCACCCCGATTTTTGAAGGGATTTGTATTGCTCAATCTTTAGATATCTGTGTAATGTTTAGTTTTTGTCGTTGGACTTTTTAACGTGTTTCCTTTGGTTATGGTATTGTTTGCTTTTATTTTATTTCGATATACAGAATGAAAAAAAATCTCTAAGGGATGCTTTTGTAAAATCAACTTTATAAGACTGAGTTTTAAAAACTGTGTAAAAATCAATGTACGTTTTCTTTATCTCATTCACAAGACAAATATTGACTCGATCTATGTCCGTTTTAAATTGTGGAAAAACATAATTTATTGCATTGTTTATATGTAATATTTAGCGGGATTCATTAGAATAGCTACAATGTTGACAAGGCATGACCAAAGACCGGTGTCAAATAACATTATCTTTTTAGGTTTTAAGTTAGAAATTAAAACAGGTAAAATTAATGTGTCCCGCGTTTTTTGTGGATTGTTTTTTTATACAAACCTTTCAAACCGTTTGAAAAATTTCCAATGGAATGGGGTCAACCTGCATATCTTTAAATGTAGTCAATTTCATAATAAAGTTTTCACCTTAGGTTGTTGTGTTCAATTGTGGATACTAATATATAAATGTGTCATACCTGTTGATTGTTTATTAAAACCTGTGTGTGTGTTCCTGTAACTACATCAAAAGGTATATTGGCTACTACTAAAAAGTATTGCGTTATATCTGAGTGAACTGGTAGTACATCACATTAATTTTTATACGGTTTGGAATTTTATATGATATAAAACAACTTTGAATTTTCAAAGATTGTAAAACATCTGCCATTTAAAAGCGATATGACAATAATATATCAGCTAATCTAGGCACAAACTAGACATTAGTAAGAATCTATACTTGGCAAAAATGTCTTTAAAATGCTTTACTGGTAGCAAGTCATAAGCGTAAAGCACGTAAATATTGTATATAAATATGTCATCGGTAAAGTTATCAAATTTTAACAATTATTTCGATACAAAGTCACAAAATTTTATTGCATTTAATTCAAATGTTGCAATCAGGTTATATCTAAGGATTAGAACTAACAACTATAAAGTAGCTAAAAAAATCATCGTATGTTACACGAGTTATGTTTTTAAAATTCAATGTCGACAAATCAACCAGGTAACATTCATGAAAAGAAAATCTGATTTGGCCCTTCAAGTTAACGTGATGAAAAGATAAAAAATAGACAACGTTTGGTTTTCTAACTACACCATTGAAACTATCGTCGTGTTACAATACTGGGCTTGTTTAAAGATTTCAAAAAGTTTGTTTTGTAAGTTAACTGTTTTATCAGATAAAATTAACTCGGAAGAAGACCGAAAACGTTGATATACCAAAAGCACACATGTCTTCAAGTCTGTGCAGATATGTATATAGAATTTCTTAAAAATACCTGACACAAAAACAAGCTCTAATCTTCCACCTCTATAATAAGTAAATTGTCTAGCAGTCAGGTCGCATTGGAACCGTTCTAGCTCATGAGAGAACAATCCGCATGTAGGTATATTCCCGTCAGGATAATTTTTCTGACTTCGGGTTGACACGGTTTTTCTACTACACTTTTATATTCCATACATTGCAAATAACATTATTGTTAAAGTTTTTAATCGATTCCATCGGTCATGAAATTAAGGATACCGATCGCGCGAAGATACAGTTAAGTCTGTCTCATATTTTGACTTACAACTCTATTTTGCCCTATAGTATCACAGACGAGAAATAACATTTGGTACCGTTGATGTTATGAAAATTATAAATTGAAAAAGAGGTTTGGTTGAGAACACTCTTAACGACAAATAGATGCTATCAGATTTTCAATTATGAACTTCCATTTCTATATAGCAACATTACAGCACCGCCTGGATATGGTTTATATTTATTACAAAGTTGATTTGATCTTTCATAGCTTGCGTTTCCTCTCATGTTTCCCTGATAGAGAGTTACAGCTACAAAAAATGTAACAAGGAAGCTAATGAACCAAGGCTTCCGAGTGATAAATCAATCTCATTAACCAACTGTATATAAAAACTCTATACAGATAGTTAATGAGATTGCTAATTATTATATCAAAAAAGGTCAGATCTGTGTTGCATATTCATGATATTGGATCGTCAATAAGACTACGATCCAACGATATAGTAAACCTTTAAAGACATTTTGATGGTCATCTATCCACAAGAAAAGAAGAAATATTTAAACCAGACTATTCGTCTGTGTTCTAAATAAAATAGAGACAGAGAAAACTTAAAGAATATTCAAACTTATAAGTCGAGAAAGAATTGACAATGCCACGGCAAAAAACGAAAAAGGAATAATAAGTGATCCATAAAATATAAAGCTCGATCGAAATCTTTAATGTTTGAATGTCATTTGCTGTAAATTTTGCTGACATTTACCTCTACTTTTTATTTATTATTATTTTAATTAAATTCTCCTATAACAAAAGACAGACTAAACATGTAAGTAACATTTTCTGTTTTAACTTCAGAAACTAAGAGTTATTTACCTAAACAAGGCAATGATTAAGTTAATCAACAGGAGGTTTGATATCAGCAAATACATGGCGGCTATTACCATAATGGCCCAGTCGTATTCAACACATCTCTCCATGTTTGTGTTACTTTCCCATTCTGATTCAACTGATGTACAAGTTCCGTTACCATTGTTTTCTCCTACATAAAACATAACTTTAAAGTAAAGAGAAAAGACAGACGTTTTTTTCTTTATGAAACAAGATGCAATTATGTTGCAGACTCCGATAGAAAGTGTCCGGTCATATATCTCGAAAGTAAGTGTCTGTGTCATACAATAAACACTTCCATGTACCTCCATTTTTTATAGAATTTAAATTTCGCGTGAAAAAACCGTTAGTTTTTTCTTTCTTACAAATGTTCAGAAAATAACATGGTTACATGAATGTTAAGATGCATAGCTTTTAACGGAATAAAAGAAGATGAACAGATGAATGTTTTTTTCTAAATTTATCCTGTCTAAGGGAATCATATATGAACATGGTTTCATCATATAGCATTGGCTCATATATAATTCCGAATGATTGGTCTAGTTTTTGTTATTGAAACATGCAATTGAGGTACAGGAAAGTTATTCATTTAGTAGGTTCTTATCATTTCATTAATTAATATTTAATTTTATCTTATAGAAAAAACTTCTATCTTTCTTGATTCAAAAACCTTTCATATGGGAGGGGCGATAAATCAAACTATATAATGGAAAAAATACATGCGTTCTTACAATATTTATACGATGACCCATGTTCTATTCTTTTTTTATTTTCCTAAAGGCATTCCATGAGAGGTATCTCCTCGTATTTTATTTCAAAATTTTATATTTGAGTTTTCCGTGTCGTCATATACTACTTTTACTCAAACATGTAGCTGGAAACTAAGCATGGTGATCTATACTAAATATTTAATATGTTTGAAAAGTAAAATATTAACTGCAATTTACCAAATTATAAGAAAAATCAATCTTTCTTTTTCCAATTCTTCCTTAAAACTGTTTATTTGTATAGGTCTCATACCTAGTAAAAAGAACAAACAAATAGAACAAAGTATTTAAGACATTCAAATGCCTTCTCTACATACGTTTTTCGTATAATATAAACGTACAAAGTTAGAAGAGGTCTTCGGGTTTTTTGTTTCGTTTTAAGAATTATGGTATCAATTTCCTCCACGCACGTAGTATTTTACCAGCTACTTCTATCTATATATGTATGTGTAAGTGTGTGCGTGTTGCTGTTATGTCAAATTCAATTGTTAAAATTTAATTACCTCTCAACTGGTCTAGAGACAATTCACCATAAAGTTGCCAATAAGGTAATGACACGATCTTCCATATTCGCCAATTCTCTACGTCAGCTCCATATTTTGGCCACATATCACGATGATTAGGATACATATTCGAATGATACATTACACCAGCACACACAATAAAAACAAGTAGGATCCAACTAAATTGAAGCAGTTCCTTAAGCTACAACGTATGTTAGAAGGTATTATGCAATTATTAACTTTAATGGTATAAAATCAAAATAATACAGTGAACACTAAAATAGAATAAAAACAATCATAATGTTTATATGGATGTATAAGCAATACATGCATCTGAATACTTTCGTGATTTATAAAATTTTCAAATATTTTTGACCGAGAGCATCACTGAAGAGACATTAATTGTCAAAATGCGCATCTAGTGCAGCAAAAATGGTACCGTTAATGTTATATCTATTTTCAGTTCATTGCAGCACTGCGTACTAACTTAATGCAGACACAGAACAGCGATCTGTTCAAACACATATTTACATCAATTCTCCTATTGTATTCTACTTCGGGACCTTCACCGCATACTTACTACGGTTTACTAACACTGTGTATAAAAAGTACAGCAATTTTATCGATCTTCTCTAAATCTGTTTTACTCTGCTTAGGTCTTAAAAAATTGCACATCACATTTTTCTTACGTCAAATATACATGACTTGGCAAACTAATTTTCTTCAGGAATTATCATCGACAGTTTAAAGTTTTAACATCTTCGGATTTGCTGATAGAACAATGACAAACTATTGTTTCTATAATGAAACTCATAGAAATACTATCTGATAAATAGATTTTAGATTTTCAACATATTTATGTTGTAAACTATCAGCCGCTCAACCACAATCAGGCATTAATGAACTCGTTCGACACGGTTACTTAATAGCAAGCTTAATATAGTGATTCGCGTCTGATATTTAAAGGTTAACTATTCTAAACATTAAGCAAACAAAAGATAACTTGCTGAGTTGACTTCAAAGTTATTAAGATCGGGCAACATATTTGACGTCACAAAACCCAGATATGTTATTTTATGAAGAGCTCTTTAGAGCGTTACCGGTAGAAGGAACACCGATATTGACTTTTATAATTATCAAATTCATCTTTTAAGTTTGAAGCCCCAACAATATTGCATTAGATATTCCAAATTCAGCATGAGGTATTCTTAAGGCCTTTGTCGTAATCCGACTCTGGCTTTGAAAGCCTCCAATAATTGATCGTTTCACTTAGTGTAGTGACAAATAACAGAAAGGACGCTTAGTTACTTGCGAATAATTGACCGATAAACCTGAAGACTGGAAATAATGTTTTTGCAGTGTCAATAATTTCTTGTTTATTTACTGCCGTGACTTTTACTTATGTTTACCATAAAGTATATATTATACATATAATCAAGTAATGAAATTCGTAAAAGCAATAGTTTTGTTAACATTAATGAGTGTTTGACCATTTTGAAAATCCGAATTCACATCTGTTTATTTTTTTACATCACAGCAATTCCGTAATAACCAGAAACTACACTATACCATTTCACTTAAAAACTAGTTTCATATGTTTTTTTCCCACCAATTTTGTATTATCTTTAATAACAAATTAATTCAAATACAAGAAATATCCACCATGTATTTAACCTGCAATCGGCTGACAAAAGGTACATTAAACCTTTTCACATCGCTGTTTGTTCAAGCCATTTGTACAATACTCTATTGCAGTTAAAAGTCACTCTATTCAACATGTCACTGTATTACAATGTACATTCACCAAATGGAACAAATGACAAACGGTTAATGGGAAGTAACATGTTTTCATTCAAATATATTCCTTTCATCAATGTGTTCAAAATTAGTACATCATATCGCATTTATATTACTTCACTGCGGCAGTCTCCTTTTTTTTCAAGATTCAACGTCACTTCACATTTATTCCAAACGAGATTTTTATTTACTACTTGTCTATTTTATATATGTTGCAGCAGTGGTGATTTATTTGAATATTTAAACAGATGTGACAAATTAAATTCTGATGATTCGTATAAGATATTAACTTACCATTTTGCCAATCATAATAAGTTTGAGGCCAAAATATTTCAGAACCATCAAACTATGAAAAAATCTCATATAAATTATAAACAATCCAAGACTATAAACTCTGATTTCCATGCAGTGACCAACATTGAAAATACGAACAAGTATAGCAGATACTATTACAATGTACATCAGCAATGCTAAAACATTCCAGAAGTTCGTCAGATAACAATACAATCGAAACAGTTTACGAGACTGATTGTGGGTTCTCTGTCTTTGCACCGTTATGACAATGTTTCTCTGGAAAAAAAAAGAAATCAAACAAATACTAAATCTTCACATTTGCAGCGTATAGATAACGGATAGCATATTTTGTCAACCAAATATCATCAGCGGGTTATAACAATGTCATATATATGCACCTGTCCTTAAGGCAGGTCTACTGCAGTTCTGACCCTTGTTTTCATCGGCCCTTTTCTCTCTCGGAAATAACCAATCAATCCTTTAATTAGGGGGTGAAGGGATTAAATTGACATAGTTGACATATTTTCCGTTTCCGTTCTTTATTCTAAATATTGCTTAATGCAAAATTGTATAACGTTTTTTTCACTAACTCTTAGCAGATGTATTTTTTGTTCTGACATATTGATTATTTTTATTTAGTCAACGTGTGGTTCGTTTGATTGCAGTGTATCATTGGTCAAAATTCAAATATGACGTCAAATTGTCTTGGTTTCCTCTGATTTTTTCTATTGTGACGTCTCGACAAGAGGCGACTATGCCTGATGACGTCACAAAGAAAGAACGCATCTTTTTGCAGATCACTGACAAAGAAGAATAAAGTTTGTCTGCATATCGTCTAAAAACCATTAGAGAAACTGGTAAACTATTAAATCAATGATTTCGATACCACAAATTACTTAAAAACTTTACTAAATTCTTCCATAGATACAAAGATTTGGTTTGGAAGTTTGGCTGTACCTGTAGAAATCTTATTTCAAACGGGATAGCACAATCATGCTAATTTTTATGGAGACGTTGTTTACCGAGCCGGAAAAATTAGATACGATCCGGGTAGACTTATCGATCATTTACAAAAACTTATTTTAAAAGGTTACCAATTGAACACTGTAATTAGATCTTTGAATATTGTTTTTATTGGTTTAGATATTGATTTTGTTATCAAACTAAAAAATATTGTTATATACATAGGCACATTTATGGCTCTACAATCTGTCGATACTTGTTTCTTAGCACAGAACAAAGACTATTTTTTTCTGACGGTTAATGATTTTGATGCTTGATGTGAACGGGTTGATATTTTAGTCTTAGATGAATGATTTTTTTACTTTGTTATTATTGGCTTTGAACTAGCTGTCAGTAATTGCGACTATTCTCAGATCAGTACTTATTGTCTGTTTTGTTGTTGGGATGTATAAATACCCTGCCACGTCAAGGCTGTTTTTGTTAAATGTTTTTCTGTTTCGTATCGATCTTATGAGTTAAGCCTTTTTCAACTGATTTTTATAGTTTGTTTTTAGGTTGTACTGTTACACCACTGTCCCAGTTAAGGGATAGGGTTTAGCGCCAGCAAGCTAGTTCAACCCCACCACAATCCTTATGTGACTGTCCCAAGTCAGGAGCCTGTAATTCAGTGGTTGTCGTTTGTTGCTGTATATCAATATTTGTTTGTCGTTCATTGTTTTGTACATAAATCAGGCCGTTAGTTTTCTCGTTTGAATTGTTATACATTTGTCATTTAGGGGTCTTTAATGGCTGACTATTCGGTTTGGTTTTGCTCATTGTTGAAGGTCGTACAGTAACCTATAGTTGTTTACTTATATGTCATTTGGGGTCTAGTGGAGAGTTGTCTAATTGGGAATCGTACCACAACTTCTTATTTTCACATATACCACCAAATATCGTGCAATACGTTATCTCTCCACACTCGACAGTTTAATTTTAAATATTTAAACCGCTCGGTGAGCCTCGTGTTTTAAATTTGAAAACTTAACTGTCTCGAGTGGAGAAATATCGTATCACAATCGATACATTGGTAGAATCTGAATTTAATCAACGATGTTAAACTTATAAACCTGGCGAATTTGAAGCTGCTTGTGGTTCATTTGGTTTACAACAACGAACACTAATGTATTATCGGCGAATATTCTTATATAATGATGTATATCTTCTATAATACTAAACCGCAAAAAAGAATCCGACCTTATACACATTGAAGTATTTAAGTATTCATTTGAATAGATACTATTGGTTCCGATACGTTATCCTTAAAACAAATTTTCAAAATAAGCATTAGTTTATACTTACGACTATTTCTTCAACAGCATCTGCAATGATCCAGAAATACAGTAACAGCTCATAAACTCCGATACCACTATCGTTTACGTTTGATAAGAGGAATGCACTGTAAGCTATGAGTATTCCAAACATTAAAAGCTAAAGAAAGAAAGATATTCCTTTGAAATAATAAAAATTCTATCTTAGATATGATTTTTGCATAAAGTAAGTACATCTTTTACGGGAGAAATGTACAATTTTACAAATAAATTGATACTACCATTAACGATAACGTTAGTTCAGTAATTTTATATTTGTATTATTGCGACGGTTTTTTGCACTGCATAAAAAGAATTCACATTGCTAAATTAAACAACATTATCTGTACATAGATTATCCAGAAACTACTTGAAGGTGCACAATAATTTCTTATTTTTAGTGCTAGGGAATAAAATTATTATGATAACATGTTTTGAAAATTTTTAAGTCGACACTTAAATTATAAGGTTGATGAATCATTCTTATATGACGACCTGATTTCGCTTTTTAAAACAAAACCATTTTGTAATATCAATCGAACATGAATTAAAATGGGTTAACGCCGGAGATCAAAATGGGTATTTGTGATAGTATTGCTTACTAGGAAAAAGTAAAATAACAAAAATACCGAACTCCAAGGAAAAGTCCCTTATCAAGTGGCAAAATAGAAAGCTCAAACACATCAAAAGAATGGAAAACAACTGTCATATTCCTGACTTGGTACAGGCATTTCCCTATGAAGAAAATTGTGGATTAAACCTGGTTTTATAGCTAGCTAAACCTCTCACTTGGATGACAGTCGCATAAAATTCCATTATATTGACAACAAAGTGTGAACAAAGCAAACAAACATAATAGGTAAACATGTCAAAAATAGGGGTACAGCAGTCAACATTGTTTTGAAATCTTAATCACTATATAATGAAACAAATATGTCAACAAAGAAAAACAAAATGGCATATAGACAAAGCACATAAGAAAAAATGAATGACAATTAAATAATATCATTTTAAAAATAAGTTTACATATATCTGATTATTGTTTAATCGTGAAACGGTTGGTTTGCAATATAGTCTTGGCATTATAAAATCAGAATGGTTGCTTTTAGAACGTGTTTTATAGGTCCGCTCTGAAGTAAAAAAGATCCAACCCAACCTTATATAGTCGAAATAATTCTATCGAACCATGCTCTATTTCAACATGCTTAGGATTTATATTTGTAATTATTTTACACCTCGTTACGCTTGGTAGAAAGAAAACGACAAATACAATGCCTACCTTTGTGAAATAAAGCAGACAGTAGTTTTAAGAAGTTCACACCTGGGCAATCAATTAGGAAGAGAAAAGTTAAGATAACAAAGAAAAACTGAGAATATCACATGAGCTCCAAATCGATTTCAGTCGTTCTTTCTCATAACTCTGTTGGAGTAGTTTTTGTGCAAGTAGCACACCCTGCTATTGATATCCGTATTGTATGAACATGCAAGAGCGTTACGTATCAATTGAGATATGTAAACGCCATTCGATTGGACAGAGGGTATCTTACTGAGGAGATTGTGGAGGTTTACAATTGGAAAGTTGAAATCGTCACGTATGTCATACATTCTATTTTAAAGTCGCCCTTTTGTATCTTTATCGAGGAAAAGATGTGGATATGAAGCAGACTTTAAGTATCAGTAGTATCCTTAATCTCAAGTTGACTGGAATATATGAGCTGCAAACACTCATTGAAATGTCGGTTATTGAGTGACAGAACATCATCAATATATCTGAAAATTGAATTACAGAACTTTGCACGATGTTGTTTTTTTTTTTCTTTTAGAAGATTAAAATGAGCATAGAGCATAGCATGAAAGAACTATTTCTTAATCTAATTCAGAATTCAAATATAAAACAAATCAATGTTCACGCCCATGAAACGACTAATTATGATTGAAAAAATGTGAAAAATACATCTGTATCCTCATACGTTGTGTGCAACCCCTTAAAAAAACGAAACAAAGATGTACGTTAATTACAAGACATCACAGTCTAAACCAAAAATAAATATATTGATATTAGTGGTCAGAACAACTTAAAATGGCCCGCCCATCTTTAGTAGAATATAATTCCTGAACTCTAACTGACAGGCATTTGTATTTTTGACTTTTTTACTGATAAGGAAAACTTGAAAATTTATTTTTATAACCTAATTAACATGTTTAAGAAAAGACGTATTATATGTTATGTTGAATGTGCATTTGATGTCTTGTATCCTGATCATTGGAGAATTCACAAGAAATTAATGATTTCAATTGATTTTGTTCAGATAAACAGATAAAACATGTCAGTTATACACAATAGGCACGGATTTGCATTTTAAAAATTCATTAATTTATTTTATCTTACATAGTGGACCATAAACATCATAGCTGGTGATTTCCATGCTGCACCGGATAGACGAACCACATTCTGTAAAATCAAAATGATAGATTTAAAAACGTTTGTCAAAACGCATTCCCTTTGTTATATTTTCAACCTTCTGAATAAATAATTACTATGCCAATAATTGAAACTTACTTAATTCATTTCATATAAGAACTACTGAAAAAGGACCTTCAGTTTTAACCGAAATGCACATTAGTACAGCTGCGTTTTCCGAAACTTGTTGCCTTATTCTAAATGTATACAATTGGTACAAAACAAACATTTTGTGACATTTCAACAAATATATATTATTTTTCAACACCTCTGTTGGTAGACATTTTGAATAACCAATATTAGGAGGGTTGACATAATTAGTCATTGGTACGATCAGTTTCCTATAAATTTGAACACCATCTTTTTCCCCAGCCATAGATGCATTTCGCCCGACTTGACATTAATTGGGAATTTGTTGTTTTCATTACTATTCAACTTTGGAATTGATTCGCTTTTTTTAACTGTTTTGTTTCGAACTGAACTGAGGAGTTCTGTGTAGATGAAACGTGCGCCTTGTGAACTTAATATTTAGCCTTGTATCTTAGATTAGTTTTTCAAAAAATGTAACATATTCAACTTATATTTGATGTCGCTTTTTGTGCATTGAATGCATTAAAGGATAGAACGAATAAAAATACTTAAAATAAAGTTTCCCAACACGACTGATAATGATGATAATACTGACCCGCTATTATTGTTAAAAAAGAGTAAACTAAAGTGTTTTCAATATGGAACCAGTAAGTAAACATTGTTCTACGAAAAGTGAGAAGTTTTTATAGTCTTTTGTTAAGAGGATCTTTTGATTATGTAAATAGACATATGATGCCATGTCCACACAATAATATGGTTATAAAGAGTGAAGTATATAAGACGGCAGTGTACAGCTACATGCCTTTTATAACAAACCAACAAAAACAAGTGAAAAGATTCAAAGTTTCGACTTTGTCAAGGTTTTATTGGAAGATCTATTACATATACTTCTCTTCTAATTGGCGATAGAGCCTGGTTCAAATTTAATAATTTCCCTGTTTTCAGAAAAAAAAAAATGGTGTCGCTTTTCCGATTAATTGTTGCTAACAGGAGATAATCCAATTTAAACAATACTCGATCATCCATTATACGACCAATCTTCGTGTTAAAAAATACGAATGTGTAAACGATGTCGCAAGTCCGGATATCCCTATAAAGCCCATAATCCCGATGTGTTTTTTTTTTTCTTAAAGAGGTGTTATTCATTTGGATATCTATAAATTAGCATTTAATGTTATCTCCAGCTTTTATAAAAGACATCTCGTAACTGTAGAATATGTTGCTCAGTCTTTTGTTGTCAGTTTGGTTTGGGATTATGCGTTTTAATATCCCTTCGGTATCTTCCACATCTTTTGATAAAGGTATAACCAGACTTTGTGCTGAAAAATGTAAAGAAAATATCTAAAAATATATATAAAGTTATTGATTGAATGTTAAGGTGTATGGTTGAAAATTGTTGGCGGAAAAAAACGGACAGACCAAATTACCTTCATCCAATCACGCCACATCGCTGCTGTATCATCGCTGCTGTATCTTTGTACCAAATTCTGTTTAATAATCTCTGCACGCATGGATGTCCAACCACGTCAATCATCACATTATCGAATGCACATTCTACTGGAGCTATACGAATCCCCCAAATTTTGTCTTCTGTATTCATCAAACTCATACAGCCTATTTCATTCTCTTCATACAATGAGTCCATCAAGAAGAGCGCTCGTTTTTCAAACAGTCTGGAATTTAAAGTTTATTCATTATTTTTTTTGGAATATAAAATTAAAAACGATTAAACATACTTGAATTTTTGTTACTCAGACAGTTCTAATTAAAATTATCACGATTTCGGATGGGCTCGGTACATTATGTAATTTGTTTGTTTACTTTAAAACACATATTTTAATCATAAACTGTATACTAACCTTAACTTTAATAGTTGAATACTAATGGAAGATTAGTTACATAGTTCGAAAGGCAGAAACATTTGTAAAAATTGTTGCACAGTGAATCCCGCCTATTTTATCACAAAATTCAGATGTTAGTGGTTAGTGTAGGCTGTTGAAATGTCCTATTGGTAATTTCTGTTCATCTTTCTACGTATTATTACGTTTACAGAATCTGCGCATATGTACACTGATTTACAGTGTAAAATAAGGCTAGCGGGTTTACCGATGTTCGAATATCTTATATCGATTAAGAAGCGTATACTTAAAAAAGGCGGGGTGTAACAAGGGGGCATATAAAACTCACAAGTCGAAGATAAACTGACAACACAATGGCAACGAAAGACGACTAAAAGACAAACAAGTCTACAAAATGCCAGAGATAACTAAAGACTGAGCAACACCAACCACACAAAAACTGGAAATGGTATTAGGTGCTATAAAAGGTCAAATATTTCTGCTCTATTAGTGGCACTCATCAAGTTGCTCATGGACAGAACATCTTCGGTAATAAGTTGTGCCAGAGATAACTAAAGACTGAGCAACACCAACCACACAAAAACTGGAAATGGTTTTAGGTGCTCTAAAAGGTCAAATATTTCTGCTCTATTAGTGGCACTCATCAAGTTGCTCATGGACAGAACATCTTCGGTAATAAGTCTCAATCGGTGATGTCACTTAAGAGAAAAAGTGAACGGGAATATGGTAAGGACAATTTGAACATATCCGTGGCCATTGTTTTTACGCAGATATTACATAACGGTCAACTCTTGATGGCGTCCGTAAAACCTTCAAAGGAATGACTTAAACTTTACTGTTAGGAACCCTTGGTTCAATAGCTTGCTTGTTTGTAGCTACCCTTTATCTGAGAAATAATGATTAGAAACGCAAGCTCTGAACGATCGTGCCAACTTAATATATAAACTCCATATGCAAAATTTCACAAATAGAAGCTGAAAGTATTCAAAGTTAACTCATACTAGTAAAATTTTACCTTGAGTGTTTCAATAGATCATTGTTGAGTTTTAAATCTTTTGCACTATTAACCATTTCTGCCATAGTGTTCAGTATGCTGCTTGTCATTATTGCTGCTACTGTAAGAGATAATTGTTGTTTAGTAATTCACTATGATAATAATGTAAATATAAAGTAATGGTGTTCAGTAAATATCTCAGAATATAAAAATAAGAAGATGTGATATGATTGCCAATGAGACAACTCTCCACCAGAGACCAAATGACGGAGAAGTTAACAACTACAGGTCATCGTGCGGCCTTCAACAATGAACAAAACCCATACCAGATAGTAAGCTATCAAAGGCCCCGAAATGACAAATGTAAAACAATCCAAAGAAGAAAACTAACGGCATGATTTATGTAAAAAAAAACAAATAAACGAAAAACCAATATGATAAACTGTATTGTAAAAATGTAAGCCACCAAGCGGATAGTAGAAAAGCCTGCAAATTAATATAAGAGTTTTAAATAAAATAACTTATTATGCAGAAATATTAATTTCAATACGTTCAAAGTCTATATTTACAAAATTTAAGCCAAGTCAAAGAACCTGCGCAATGTCAGTGTTTAAACAAAAATAATAAATATCTTTAAATATATGCTTCAATAACAATAGCACAATTTCAAATTTAGGCCAGAATTGGGCGAAAAATATTTCACGGCAAAAACACCACCGTCAAATAAAATGTGTAACGGAATTCACCGTCTTTTTACACTAATATTACTGGAAGATGTGTAAATTAATGCTTAAACAGCTTAACTTTAACTTCTTACTTAATTCACAAAGCCTAACGTGAAATGAACAGGTTATGAGAACAAAAAAGGCCGTTTCCTAAGACATTTAAATTTCAACAGTTTGAAACCAATATTTCATTCGCGCGGGACATTTCCCGTAATTTCCTACATTTCGCGGAACTCGTTTACCTGTTCATTACACTGACAAATATGCATCACCATAAATCATATACAATAACTAGTTTTATTCCAAAGTAACAATAGTTTAAGGAATTAAATCCCGTAGTTTCGAAATAAATACTTTGATGTGATCATAACGGTAACTCTATCACAAAACATGGAGCTACGGTTTTGTGAAGAATGTATCAACACAGTTAATTCTATTGAAAACGTTGATTAATAAATGTAAAAAAAGGCTAAACTGTGGTTTCTCTAGTCCGTCATACCAATATACAATTGAATTGGGCAAACTTGAATAATACGAAAAGAATGATATTTCATAAGAAATCATCGTTGTTGATCGAGATTTGTCCAAATACCATTTCAATTTCAAAACAACAGCAACAAACGGCAACCACTGAATTACAGGCTCCTGGTTTGAGACAGGCACATATAGAATGTAGCGTTGTTAAACATGCTTGCTGTCGCCAAATTATCCCCCTAACTTTGGACAGTGGTGTAACAGTACAACATCAGAACAAACAATAAAAAGTAAGATGAAAAGGTCTTCAGATGGATATAAAGCACAAAAAACCTAACAAAAACACATAGACACAAAGTAATTATAATTAAAAGATCTGCAGTATTCGCAGTTACTGAACGCTAGTTCAAAGTCAAAAACAACTAATGAAAAAATCATGTATCTAAGACCCAAATATCAATCAGTACAATGTGCAATGTTAAAACATAGGTATCAACAGATTGTAGAACCGTGAATATACATATGTGCATAACAATGATATTTGGTTTGGTTTTAATTTACTGTTAAAAAATCAATAGTTTTACAGATAAAAACAATATTCAGAGATCTTATTACAGTGTTGAACTGGTTGCCTTTTAGGATAAGTCTATTTTAAGCATCGATAAATTTACTCGGATCGTATTTATTTTACGGGCTCGGTAAACAACATCACATTCAAACCAAATCCTTGTATATATGGACGAATTTAGTAATTTTTAAATTTAGTAAAGGTTTTAAGTAATTTGTGGTTACGAAATTCTTGACTTATTAATTTACCGGTAATACATAGATTTAGTTAATTGAAAGCCTCATTTCAGACACGGGCATAGCGATTAATTTGGGATATATAAACACTGTAAGATGGTGGCAAAAGAGCACCACCGTCCAAAAAAGGAAAATTAACAATTGTGAACGAAAAATCGTCCCTTTTGTCGTAAGGTTTAGTGTCGAGTTTCCTGTGTAAAACTGAAATATCTAAATCTAGGACAGGACAGTTATTTCTGTTTATATTTGATTTATTAAAAGTAAGATCCTTTGGACATGTTGGATAAATCTCGGCAGTATTTTTAGATAATTCTTGATTATTTAACGAAACATTATCAAAATAAAATCGATTAAATGAAATTTAGACAGGTCTGAGTTACTGAGTTTGGCCATAGAGTGGGATTCATAACAGTACAGGGTCAACTCGGCTATTAAAGAGTAATACCTATAACCTCTCGATAAACTTTATTACCGAAACGTACATAATTTTTGTGAAAGAGAAAATTTTTAGCTTTAATCAAAATTCCAGTTATCTTTATTTGTCTAACAGCATCCATTTGAAGACAATAGAATGTGAAGCATTACTTAATATATGTATTTTTGTAGCTTGCTTCATTTTGAGTTTTTGGTGTTGATAGTATCTTTGTAATATTAGCCAATGAACTTTGCAAAGTTACCTTACTTTAACAACAGTTTGACCTAGAAAGAGGCAAGCCCGATGAAGCTAGATTTTGTCTATCGTAAAAGATGATGATGTTACTTACCATGCAGTCACATCAATCATAATATTATTGTATACGTCTAAATATGTGACACATTACGATGTGTCAGAATCATTGGTTCGCATTTCCCCGAGAGAAGAACTAAATTTTCTCACGTAAATTTTCATAGGCTAAGTGTCAGACGAAGTATATATACATTATGATGTAAGCCCTGTATAACTATAGCTTATCTGATAGAGAACGTTTGTCGTAAAGTTTTCACATAACTAGCTGATGTACATCATGTACAGTGTTACAACCATAGAAAAAGCAGACAAGGAAATGCATTACTCGTTTAACGAAAGCTTTATTTTATAGCCTAGTTGTTCTAGTGGTCTAGGGCACTTGACTAAGTGCAGGTGGCGGTGCAACCATGACAAAGAAGCAACAAAAAAGATGTTTAAAAAAAATTGCAGATCTAACATTGTTAGGCTAAATTTCTGACGAAGTATATATGTTTTAGTGTATTTGTTTTTATTCCTCGCCTTCTATATTTAACCTGATTAAAAAATATTCGAAACTGTTTGTCCAGTATGCTTCTGTTTTGCAATATTGATGCATCGAATATTATGTATATCTGAAAATCTATGAAACCAAATCTCCTTAATAGTATACTTACATAACGGGTTTTCACATTTTGACCAAAAAATTAAAGCTAAGTCTTCCTTCTGTGCAAATATCGCCCATGCTAACAATACATGATACAATGCGGTGGGTTCTAGATAAAAAGAAAACACAGCATCTTTATATTTACCAAGATTGTCAATTTTCAAATTCGATGGTCAAAACATGTGCCTACTTTTAAAGCCAACATCAGAATAATAATAAAATGTTTGTGTACAGTCAAATGTTATTAAAATAAAATCTTAGTTGTCAACTTTTTCACAAAAATTGTGTAGAGTGAACATTAGTATATTCTATATTTAAATTCATGATCTGGGTCTATTTTATCAGTTCCAACACCCTTTAGACCAGTCAGAATAATCTATAAAACTATTTAAAACCGTTCTAGAACAGTTTTACCTTTATAGTTCTACCCAAGAACTGTTATTGGATAGAACGACCAGACTCAGTTCTAGGCAAGAACGGCTAGAATCTTTTCTAGAGTAGAACTGTCCAAATCTGGTTTAAGGTAAAATTGTAACAAACTGTTCTGGGGGAGGACCAGTTCCAAATTACGTAAAACCTCATCAAAAATACCAAACTTGCGTAAATTAGAGCTGCTCTCTTGTCGTTATTTAGAACAGGGCTGGTAGCTGGATCCCCCTGTAGGTCATATTTAAGATAAAACTGATTAAATAGTAAAATAACTAGTCTTGGATGTATGTTTTAGTTCTGTTATTTCTTCATTAATTTTTGTATCAAAATATTCTAATTTGTTATTCGTAATGCTCAAAACATGAGAAAATATACTTTTAATATTTATGTAATTATTATAAAAATACAAGTTATGTTCTATTTAGACTGAAAATTATATCTTCTGGTCAAAGAAAACTTTCGATGTGTTTTTTTTCTAGGTAAACATTTGGATAACATAGTGACCATATTATTTTTTTATTCCCTCAGTTTTTAAATGTTACTTGATTTGTCTCTTAATTAATTTACGAGATATGAATATCGGTAAGTTATTGTCGACTTCATTTTTCTGACATTATACCTTATGAAAATTGTACATATGTTAAGTATGTATAGTTTGGTACATGTTAATATGCACAACAGTTCATGAAGTTAAAAAACGAAAATTAAATTATGATAATAAATACAATGAACAATACTAAAAAAAAAATCATAAAAAAGTAACAGCTATATAAAAAAAGGAATATTTTTCGTAAATAATATACTAGATAAAAAAAATAGGAAAAAGCAAGAAAAAAAATATTAATAATATTTATAAATAAACTAAATAAATAAATTAAATAAATTGAATACATTAGATAAATCAAATAAATACATTTAATCAATAAATTAAATAAAAAAACTGTATAAATAGATAAAGAGGTGTCTAATAAAGACAACAATAGTTACCGGTTTTTGCTGGGGGTTTATGCCGATCAGTCTATGAATTATATAGACTGTTGTTTGTGTTTTGATTCTTTTTTGTTTTGTTGCCATGTTACTGTTAGTTCGTTATCGACTTGTGAGATTTAATATCCTTTTGGTATCTTACGTCTCTCTTCTACCTGATGTTCAAATCCCATAAATTTAATAAGCAGACAACGCAAGATAACTAGACACAAACTCCAAAAGGAGCAAGACCTGGTGCGTTGGCATGGTAACCGTATACTGATTTGCAGATTGTTCTAGAAATAGAACTGTCAAAATCAGTTCCAGGGTAGAATTGACCAAATCTGCTCTAGGGAAATTTAAGACAGTCCGAACTGTTCTTGGTTAGAAATGTCCAAAACTGTTCTATGTTTAAACTGCCCAAATCTATTCCAAGGTAGAACCGCTTATGTAGCAACCTGTTCCTAAGGTGTCAGGAGTACTGTTCTTAAACAGTTATCCTGACAGTTGCTGACAATTTAAAGAGAGGTTAGAACTGAGCTCAACTCAAATTGATAATAGAAATAAGTTTAAACTATATTACCTTCGGTCATCGTTTTAATGGGTCGCTTGGAATTTTGTACAACTGAATTTTGCATCTGTGTTTGTTCTTCTGATATGTAAACAGCTTCTATATATAAACGATATGTTATGCAATATGGTAATTTATATATGAATGATAATATATCGAGTCAATTGACGAAGCAGACCACGTGTTACTCCTTTACTTTTATGCAGTTAGGATGGGGCACTTTCTTCAAACTTGAATATAGCAAAATGTCCGCTGTGATGACTCTACTATATAAACACTGCCTCAAATGTTATCATTATTAAAGCAACCCCAGGTAAATCCAGAAAAACGCTTCGAACGCATGAAATTAATAACGTGTTGTTTTAATTTTTGTCTCAGAAGCACATGGAAAATATGCAGTATGAAAAGTATGATTCGTATTACGCTATCTTTAGTTTTGTTTTTAGTGGTGGTTGCTAGTCCATATTTCCTTTTTACCCGGTTGTTGTCTTTCGTCATTCTACTTATGATTGGTGTTCCTCTCTTCGTTTTTTCCTTCAAATCCTAACCAGGTTACTATGTACCAGGGAGTAATATTTGCGACTTTTTGTAGGTCTAGTAATATAAAACAGTTGTCACTGTAGATGAACTACTTAAGTCACTCCGCCACCTAGGACTCCTACATTGAATGTATTATTCGGCTTTATTCAATTGTCTCATTTATTATTATTTTTTCCAATTGCATGAGCTAAAAACAAAACAACGATTAACATAAAATCCAGATAGCACGAATTTGAACAGGCATAAAATGTGTTGTGGTTAAACCAGTTTCACGTGTGCAAAAGCCTCTTCTTTCAAAAAAAAACCCTTTATCTCCATTAACACTACTTAATAATTGGTTCTTAACATATGTATATTATGTATTTTTTTTTAAAGTTTGTTTTGAACTTTGTTCTTAATCATCTGTAATTGATTTTGTCGTATTTGCTATATGTCTCATCTTTTTTTGTTGAAAATAGACAGAAAATATATGTCCTCAACTTAATCTTTATTCAAGATTTGTATACCTTTAGGATAATGAAGCAGTTTTTGACATATCTTACGCACGTTCTGGCGTAAATCATGCAATGATCGACATATTGTTTTACTACTATCGTCTCTATGTCGACTACATGTTTGACATTTTTTGGTTCTGCTACTAGTCGGAGTCTGTTTTTTACATTCTTCATACTTGCAGTTCATTTTGCATTCCTTACAATTTTTATTGCAAGTGCACCATACTCCATCACAGCATTTTGTAGACACTCGCTTAAAAGAAAATCAACATTTTTTCCCTAACAATAGCATTTTATACTTCGGACTCATTACTTTATCATCTATATGTATCCCAACAAATCTGGGTGTATCATACCTAGAGATTATTTTTTCAACTGTTGATATGCAAATGGAGAACTTTATTCAATTCTGTTGCTCATTGTCTATTGATTAAAAATAACCTTTATGTCATCCACCACAAAGTATTTCGCATATTTTTTTCCCGCTTTGTATCAAAACAGTATAGTTCATACTGTGAATTTAATAATTAAGCTGCCAAGTATGGATGCATTGAAAGTCTGTGCGATTTTTTTCTTCTCTTCATCTGGTTTGATGCCACTACCTATTGAATTTTCAGTTAATGATATCAATATGCCACATTAGAAAGGGTTCGTTTTGCTAAATTCAAACTCTGCAAAATATTTATACCAGAGAAAATATTGTATACAAGTAGCATGAGTTAGTGTATGTATTTGATCAATATTTAAAGGAAATTTAAATAAAATTATCCAATATATTCTCATCTTCCAGTAGTAATGGAATTCAATATTGCCTGCCGTTCAACCCAGTCGACACTTATTACAGAACATAGCTACTACGTTTATCATTATTTTGTATTCGTCCTGAATACACATGCAATATTTGCCACTGGACGTATAGTAAATTTCAATCAACCGATCATTTTTAAACGGCAATGAAAGAAAATCAAAATGAGTTTTTTCTTACAGTTTTATTATTTTGGTTCATATCAATAATGCATTACATTGGATAACTCAGTTGACGAATACACAATACTCTGATATACAATTCAATTTAATTTTCATAACATGAATAGGAAATTTATGAGGACTATCCTTCAGAGAAGATCTTGACTTCCATTTCAAAATATATATAACCCCGTGAATTTCGGTATAACTCCGTGAATTTCGGCACGGGTTACATTAAAGTCTGTAGGTCTATAATCGACACTGTGGCTGCTTTAAACGCAAGACCGTATACAATATATACAAATTTATTAACACAAGTTTACAGCTTGAAAGCTAGGAGAAGACTGCCCAAGCAACAGTTTACAAAACATAAATTAAGTCAAAGATAAGGGTATTAAAACATTATAAAAGGTTCTCATAAAATATATATTATTGTCCAATCTTATGTAATAATAATCGGATTATTGTCCTCCGGCTAAACTTGCATTTGGTAAAATAGCGATAATTGCTTCTTTTGTAGTTCGAGTATAAGATACATGTATTATCTTTCGCACTTTTGACAGCCATCGGATTAAGTTGTAAAATAGAAAATCTATAATCTCTTTGGGTATTTGAAATAAAGAAACATTTTAAAACAAGAAATATTCAATTTAAAACTAAAACGAGAGTTCATAGAAATATCCATTCTTAAACGAGAGTTCATATAAATATTCAATCTAAAACGAGAGTTCATATAAAGCACTTTTCGAATTATGGTAAAAGTTCCCAATGTCACTTTTCTTCCGGTTATATATACACAAAACACATTTAAAAGTCACAACTCCTTCTTCATACGATTAAATACCTTGATTACAAACACATAATATCAGTAAATATAAACATATAGATATAAGAAGATGTGGTATGAGTGCCAATGAGACAACTCTCCATCCAAGTAACAATTTATAAAAGAAAACCATTATAGGTCAAGGTACGGCCTTCAACACGGAGCATTAGCTCACACCTAACAGCAAGCTATAAAGGGCCTCAAAAATTATGCACGTTAAGTTCTATAATTCATGGAAATAGGAGGCATAGAACTATACTAATTTAAAATCGTAAAGATAGAATAACAGTTAGAAGGAGAGATTCCTTCAATAAGCTACCTTTTTAGTTGGTCATGATTCTCTTCAAATAATAGATGTTATTTTTCTCTATTTTTTTCTCTCACTATTTTCACATTTCCAAACCGATTGTGAAAAAATTGTTCTCCTCAATAGTGAAATATTTGTTCTCGGCAAATGATTGGTCAAAATTTAATTATCACGTCAAATTTTCTTGATTTCTTCTGAATTTCCTATTGTGACGTCAATAAAAAAGACGACCATGCCTGATGACTTCACATATAAAGAACACAGCTTTCTGCAAATCTTTGAAAAGGAAGGATAAAATTCATTAGAGAAACAGATTCCGCAACTATATCTCATGTATTACGGAATTTCTCCACTCTCAACAGTTAAATTTTGATTATCTAAAAAGCTTGGCAAGCCTCGCGCTTTAAATATTAGAATTTACCTGTCTCGAGTTGAGAAATGTTGTATCTCACTTGTTGCAGTGGTTGAATCTATATTTCTTTCTCCCAAGAAGTACTAAACGACAATGAAATTAAAACAAAACACAAATCATGAACGAAAAAAATCTGATCTGTATTCCATAATTTGATATCTTACGGAATGTATAGCATGAATCCTCCTGCAGTCTTTTGCATCACATCCGTCACACTTTAAGGTCTGCAATTACATAAAAGGACTACACAAATTGTATTTAATGCAAAACCTGTTGTGATAATTGTTTATATTTTGCTTATGCATATCAATCAGTTTTTCAAGAAAGATGATTTAACAATGTGTAACATTAAGACATGTATAATAAGCAGAATGTTATCAATCAGTATTAAACAACTGATTTCAAGAAGAGATTTAAGTTCCGGTTCAGATTTGTCTGATCAATTAAGTTTTTAACAAATCATTTTTCATGCAGTAATCTGCTGTTTAGTTTATTTTTCTTCATACATTAATTTTTCCTAACTTTTTCAAACATTCCCGATATGAATGTGACACCAAACGTTTTTCGTTTTCATCAAAGGCATTAAAACGCGAGACCAGTGTAAAGATTATTCAACAATAATGTTACATAACTATCTTACAAAAACAACTCTCTATTCCTGGACTTGCCCTTTTATACATCACGCAGAAAGGAAATAAAATATTTTAACACTCGTGTTAATTAAATTGTCTCGTGAACAAAATATTATTGGTTATGATTCTAATATGTGGTGCTAATTATTTTGACGTCACGTTAATTATAGCTTCAGTTGCATCAGTTCCTTTGTTGTCAATTGCGATTACGCTTTTTTACTCATGAAAGAGAGAAACTACGTCCTATTCTTTTTACTCTTCAGATACAACATGTCTTCAGTCTCAGAAATCATAAAGTTTACTCTCTTGGGTTGGGACATATCGCACAACCCTCGATACAGAAGAATTTATAAATACATTAAAATGATTATGAAGATTATATACAGAATAGATAACTTAATATATGTCATGTTAATCTTGCTTGTGGGACATTTAGTTTGGAGTTCTGTGCACTCTACTAAAACAAGTAAACAATCCAAAATGTACAAGAATAATACTAACATATATCCTTTGTCTTTGTTTTTTTTTTTTATCTTTTCGTCGTTTTTTTATTTTTTACCATTGCCCTTTCAATTTGTCTTTGACTTATGAGCATGAAAATCCTTTTGTGTTCTCCCGCCTCTCTTTAAAAACGTATACACTGTCACGTCAGAAGGTGACAACAGACTTAGTTTTATTCCCACGGTTTCAATTCTTGCCAGTAAATTGATTGTAGAAAGCAAAAGAGCTACGTAACACGTTCAATTTTTAGATAAAACTTATATTGATGTTGTACTTTTATTTGGTTGACAAATTACAAATCGAATTTCAAATGAAAAAATAACAACGTGCAAATACATCACACAAATTAAAAAAGGAGAAAAATGCATAGAAAATAAGTTAAACTTGGCAAAATATGTAAGAACTGTCGTCATAAAATCTTTGTGGAAGCCACTTTGAAGAAGAGTTCCTCATTTAAATTCACAACAAATCAGTCTAAGAACTATTGTATTGTTCATTTTAAATGCACTATAATATATTGGCTGAAATCAAATGAAAGTATGCCTGTTAATGCTAGTTTACAATATAAATAATACATAATATATTTAATTTAAATAGTGTATGTTGCTTACCTCATCAAAAAGTCGGCACATATAATTCCGATCAAACGTTACCCCATTTTGAATAAGTGTGGATACATAATCTACTCTATTTGCAATAATTGCCTCCAACAAGAATAATTCTAATTCCTATTTTAATAGAAAATGAATAAAATTAGCTTTCTTCGATTTATTCCAACCCATTTACTTGTGCCTCCACAAACCATATTTATTTTCCATGAATAACTACTCCAGACGAGGTAATACGTGGTCGATTATATCTATCATAGTTATAACCAATATCATGTCAAACTAGACACTGTCATTAAAACTATTTATAAGATTAAATAAAGTGACCTAAGAATATATTAAATAATCTCTTTCTTACCCTTAAGCATCATCAAGCGTAAATATTTTCCCCAGAAGATGTTAAATGAATAAAGGAACAAATATAAAGAATCACATTATCGGTACTTTTTGTGATCTATCTTTTATTAGTATTGTGAAAATAATTGTATAAATTTCAAGATTATATATTCGTTACAAAAATACGTCACTGTTTGATATGTCCTGTGCTGTCGTTAATGGAAGATGTTCGTTATTTTTCTGCGGTTTACATGTTGTAACGAATATTCTATTATTTATTTGTGCGTTTCTCTGTGCTGAGTGTTCTTACGTTTGTTTGTGCTGTATTTCTGTCACGTAGTGTTGTCATTTTAGCGATATTTTTTAACATTGCCATATAAGCGGGAGGTTTGGCTAGCCATAAAACCAGATTCAACCCACCATTTTTTCTTAAAATGTCCTGTACCAAGTCAGGAATATAGCAGTTGTTATCAAATAGTTCGTTTCTGTGTATGTTGGCGTTTGTTTTTGTTGCACTTCAGTGTTTCTGTTGTTCCGTTGTTTTCCGCTTATAGTTGAGGTGTTTCCCTCGGTTTTAGTTTGTAATCCGGTTTGTTTTCTCTCAATCGATTTATTACTTTGAACAGCGGTAAACTACTGTTGCCTTTATTTATTATAATCACAAATATGAGTTTCGTTCCCTTGCAAAAATGCATTTTAAACCGATTATGATCATGGTCTCGCTAGTAAGACTGCTTAAGAGATTAATTTAACAGCAAAATTAAAACAAAATAGCAACAATTTTATGAGTCCTCGTATATGGAATCATTCAGTTGATACGACCTACTAGAGCTTGTGTTGCTTATCATGCATTTCTTAATATATTTTCTTATTACAAGGAAGCTATTGAACGAAGATTTCCTTCGGTCATTTCAAATTGTTGAGGGATGCCTTCATATTTCTTGTTTGTCCGCTTAAGGAATGTCAGTGCCACAAATCAACACGGATAATTTCTAACTGCTGTAGCTTCAATTTCTTCGATATTTTCATCACCTACGGCGACTTATTACTCAAACGACGAAAGTCACTAGTGGAGAAAGATCTGTGTGCTCGTCCTGCGCATTTGAGATCAGCCTCTGTTTTAGGATTCATGATGCTCAACTATTGTGAAGTGTCGTTTAAGGGGTTACAAAAACTTTGACTAAAACAGATTTGACTCGTTTAATTTTCATAAAATTTTAACAAAATATTTACTTTGACTTAAATACCTATATGGAGTTATTTTCTTTTAAACGATAGGTTATTCTTTTGAAGAATCAACCCGAACGATACCGTTTTTCAATGAAATGTGCTCCAAGGCATAAAATAATGACCTGTGTAAGAAATATTCTGGCGACGTGGACATTTCCGTTTGTCAATGCAAATTAACTCCTTTTGTAAACAATTTGGAGCAATTGCTTAATTATCCGATATCGGTCGTAAACGCCGCTCGGTTTTCTAACTACAGAAAACATTATAACTCCATGTATACTTTTAAACTGAAATATTTGGAACCGCTTCCTTAATCTTGTTTTGAAGTGATTGTGTTGTCTCTGGTTGACCATGTCTAAATTGATTACGAGAAATTAATTGGTTTCATATCAACAGAACTTAGAATATCACTTTCTTTTTCTTCGCTTATTTCAGAATATACGAACTTTGCGTTAGAGAAATCGGGTCCCACTCTAACAAATCTATACCATCCATAGTCGTAATTCAGTTTTATTTTAATACAACTGGACAGTGATTGCACGCTTTCAAAATTTGAATAGTGAGTTTTATTTTATTGAATTATTTTCACCTTATTTACATGTACAATAAAATTGATCTGTTGGGCGTGGTTATAACTAAACTCATTTGAAAAGAATCTCGTACTTTAATGATCGGTAAAATAGGATAGAAATTTCTGCAAAATCGTAAAAATGAATATTTTGCAATGGTATATAAGTCAGATTATGTATATTTTAAGATTTTTCTTGTCGTATAACACACCTCGGGGTGTTATACGACAAGACAAACCTTAAAGTTTGCAATATTGATAACGTATGTACCCATATGGAGTTATTTTCTTTCAGAACGACAGGTTTTTTTTTCTTTTGAAGGATCAACCCGGACGATACCAAGTTTCAATGACATTTACTTCTAGGCCGTTTATTAGACTGAAATACCAAACATCGTCGTTGACACACATTTGAACTTTCGAAACAAATAATGTGAAGTTTTGTTAATTCATCGCTTTAATAAAGGTAAATTATGTGAGACGAATTTAATAATGCAAAACTTTTCATATAACTTAAAACAAACCAAATTTTAATACATTCGTGTGTAGGACTTTTAAAATCTCAATTATTCAAACTGTATTGGAAATCATACTTTGACCCATGGATGTTTGTTTTTCGTGTGTTATGTACATCACGATTTCGTGCTCTCTATGTGCCAGTTTTTGATATTTGCATTTATGTATACATTTTACTCTATCAAATATTCAAATGACCAAATATTCTCATTTTCTAGAGAATAACAGCCATGTACTTTATATATTATGGCGAGTGGGGTATGATATTTAAGCCTTCTTCTTTTTTAGCTCACCGGGGCCCGAAGGGCCCTATGTGAGCTTATGCCATCACTTGGCGTCCGTCGTTGTCCGCGTCTGTCGTCGTCGTCTGTCGTCGTCGTCGTCTGTTGTCGTCTGTCGTCGTAAACTATTTCAAAAATCTTCTCCTCTGAAACTACTGGGCCAAATACCTTCAAACTTTAACTAAATGTTCCTAATGGGTATCTAGTTTATAAATTGTATCCGAAGTTTTGATCCATCGACAAACATGGCCGCCATGGCTAAAAATAGAAAAGTTTTTGGCTTATATCTCAAAAACTAAAGCTTTTAGAGTCAAGATCTATCAGCTCTGAAATTTTCAGACGAATTGAACAACCCATTGTTGGGTTGCTGCCACCGAATTGGTAGTTTTAACAAAATTTTGCAGTTTTTTGTTATTATTTTGAATATTATTATAGATATATATAAACTGTAAGCAGCAATAATGTTCAGCAAAGTAAGATCTACAAAAAAGTTAATATGACCATAATTGTCAATTGACCCCTTAAGGAGTTATTGCCCTTTAAAGACAATTTTACACAATTTGTTCATCAAGTTTGCTAACATTTAGAAATCTTCTTCTCTGAAACTACTGGGCCAATTACCTTCAAACTTTAACTAAATGTTCCTTAGGGTATCTTGTTTATAAATTGTATCCGAAGTTTGTATCCATTGACAAACATGGCCACCATGGCTAAAAATAGAACATAAGGGTCAAAT
This sequence comes from Mytilus californianus, assembly GCF_021869535.1. NCBI lineage: Eukaryota > Metazoa > Mollusca > Bivalvia > Mytilida > Mytilidae > Mytilus > Mytilus californianus. The sequence continues at coordinate 29,224,563 of NW_026262679.1, forward strand.
GCAGTTTTTGGCTTATATCTCAAAAACTAAATCTTTTAGAGCAATGTGACATGGGGTAAAATTGTTTAATTGGTCAAGATCTATCGGCCCTGAAATTTTCAGACGAATCGAACAACCCATTGTTGGGTTGCTGCCACCGAATTGGTAGTTTTAACAAAATTTTGCAGTTTTTTGTTATTATTTTGAATATTACTATAGATAGATTAAACTGTAAGCAGCAATAATGTTCAGCAAAGTAAGATCTACAAAAAAAGTGAATATGACCAAAATTGTCAATTGACCCCTTAAGGAGTTATTGCCCTTTAAAGACAATTTTACACAATTTGTTCATCAAGTTTGCTAACATTTAAAAATCTTCTCCTCTAAAATACAGGTGAGCGATTCAGGCTTTTGAGAGCCTCTTGTTTTTTAAATTTATTACCAGACAAAAGAGAGAAAACAATTATTCTGAACAGTTCGTTAAAAAATGTTGAAAAAATAAACTGCTTTTTCCTCAATAAAAATGTCATGAAAAAAAAGAAGAAAAATACATACAATCACCCCCTTTCATAAACTAAGTTGATATAATAAATTACTAACAAAGTGAGTTGTATATTTAATACACCATAACAATTCACTTGCTTCATGCAATTATAGTAATTTTTTTTATTGTAAGTGGGTAATGATTTCTAAAGTTTATATCAAGATTAATTAATGAGTTTTATTTCACATTATAAATGAGCTGAAGTCGTATTTAAACCTGAACGAACCAGAAATGAATATCCCACATTAGTTTGATCGGTAAAACAGGATGCAAATCCTGTAAATCTTTGCAGAAAATAATAATTTTGACGGTATACATGTATAAGTCAGATAATGCATATTTTAATGTTTTTCTTGTCGTATAACACAACCACGGGGTGTCAGACTTGCCAAAGAAAGACCTCCCTATGGTCGGTCTTTCATTTGATCAATGTTATCTATAACATAAAAATTTTAAATTAATGGTTTAGCAATATCAAATGAAAAGACAGGTTAAAGGTACTACAGTTTATGTTAAATACTTGTTTATGTTGCTAATATCATATGTTTAATTGATTGTTTGATTGATATTAGGTACACGGGTGCCACATGTTGAACAGGATCTGCTTGCCCTTTCGGAGAACAAGAAATTCCCCCAGGTTTTCGGTGGGATTCGTGTTGCTCAGTCTTTAGTTTCCTAAGTGTTGTTTTGTGTACTGTTGGTTGTCTTTTGGCCTTTTCCTTTTTTGTCATTGCGTTCTATGTTTATTTTCGACTTATGAGTTTGAATTTTCGCCATTTTTTTTTTGATTGGTCATGTTCATCGCGTAATTGCTAACATGTCAAATGTAAGGTAATGTTGACAAAATTTAAAGAAATGTTATAGAATTTTCTAGAAAAGCATTATTTACATCATATAAAAAATTTTGAAATGATCTCGATTTAGATTTCAAGAACTTCTCGCTTTGGTCAGTATACATAGAGAGAATCTACGAACAGAACTCATTTCATATTGAACATTAATATGTGCTATAACTTTGGGATTGGGTGTATTCAACGGTAGATTGATTATCTTTGAAACTATTATTAACCTTACAAGGATGTTATCAATATTAGTGGAATACATTACTTGGGGACAAACTGCTTGCAAACTAATAATCATTGGATTTACCATACTGTTACTAATGTAATTAAGGTGATAACAGTTAACATACTTTCACATCTCGTAAACCGATTAAGAATAGAAAAATTTAGGTAACAAAAAGAAACTGAGGGAATTGCATGAACTCCAAACGAGCGAGACCGGGTTCGATGAAAGGGTAGGCGTCTCTTGCAAAGCATGCATTATTCGCAAGGCTAATTCACACTAAGAATAACATTAGTCATTGGACAAACTTTGATATAAACTATACATTCATTCGCTTTTTTATTTGTTTAGTTGAGTCATAACATATATATATAGCATGAGTTCGAATCCCGGCGAGGGAAGAACAAAAATTTGCTTCGGCAAATTTGCAGATTTAACATTAATTGTTGTGATGATATTTAGAGTAATTAATATTTACCGTTTCCTTGTTTTCTATTTCACAGCTTTCTAGTATGTACTGGTATGCAATATAGAAGTAAAGTGATAGTGAGCCAGGCGCTACATGGAAGTGTTCCATAAGGCAACCAGCTGCACCTGTAAGTAAACACAACTTTTTCTAATCATAATATGTAAAATTAAAATGAGGCTTTTATATTATTAATTTTATAAAACCTTTGTTTTCTTTACATATAACAGGATTACAAAATGTGAAACGATTTAATCCACAAAGAAAACCAACAGCAAGACATACACCGTACACGTATGTCAAAATAATAAACCAGAAATAAGTTATGGTACAGCAACAAACGACAGCTGATGAATTTCAGAATAATAGATTGGGCAAACACAAAAGAAATGTCACCAAGACCTTTATCATGTACAGTTGTACATTCAAATATATGATTTTGCATTACACTTTATTGAAAATGTGAAAGACAAAAGCAGCCATAAAAATTCATACAATTGTAAATACATGTTGCCTCCGGAATGTTTTGTATATTTCGGAGGCATGCATTCAACGAGCAATACAACGTTTATAAGTTTTTTAAACAGTGATTGTATATCAGTAATGTGGATTAAGTTTGATCACACAAACAACATTGTTGTACATTTGTATTTATATATCTTATAACAAAGACAAATGACAAAGTCAATAAATGGATACTTGCTCATTAAGGCATATAAGAATATTTATTTGTAAATAGATTTCAGAACACAAAGGTCAAACCTATATACTGACACATGATAGGATGATATAGCTCATTATGTTGTGTATATGTTTATTATTAGTTGGGCGTGAATTTATTTTGCATAGTAGAAACTCTAATGAAACAATGATACAAACGATAGTATGATATAAGTATTTGTGTGAATAATAATTAAATCAAGAAACTGTCATACGTTCTGTCTCAACGTTGTTCATTGTAACTGAAATGTTCTTTTTGTCATTTGGATAGACAGATGAATCTAAAATAAAATCATGTTATAAATAAATATGATGCTTAGGTTGTGTAACATCAGGTAAAACAAGCTCTTATGTTAAAGGACAATGTTTATATATACGAACAAAACAAATTATTATACTTTGCAAGAATATATCTGCATTTTGTTTTGGAAATCTAATGTCTGTCAAAATACTGCTGTACATGCTACAGGACTTTTATATGTAAATAACACAAATTATATGCTTTTATTTGTAATTGATTATAGCATAAAATTTCCAAAAATCCCATTGTTTCTTTTATATGTAAGTATACGTCTATAATTAAATTCGAAATGAAAACTAGATTTTCTGAGGAAGGCCGCATTTGCAGGCTGTTATATTTAAATTATATAATAGTAATTGAAGAACTGGTCATTATCGTGATAAATGGACTGCCAACAGGACAGTGGTATTGACTGCGACAGCGATAATGACCTCGCCTACGGCCCAGTCATTATCGCTGTCTTAGTCAATACCACTGTCCTACGGGCAGTCCATGTATCACGATAATGACCAGTTCTTCAATAATTATTATGTTTATTTCATTGAGGAACCATGTTTTTAAAAATTCTCATAAATTCAAATTGTTCAAAGCAAACTCGAGTTATTGTACGATTTCTATAGGAAAGAGTGAAGACCAGTCATAGTGATAAGTCACTGTCATTCCTTTAAGTGCAATTTTTCAGTATACGAATACGAAATAAAGTGTTCTGTATTTTAATAATTCATGTTGCTGAGTAGTTTGTCTCTATCAGCATCGGAAAGTATGGCAAAACGATCATTTGGGTTGTTTGTAGCAGACGTGCCTTCCAGTTCAGCCATGTTCAAAACGTCTGAATCGCGATTGCGTTTTATTAAAGGGACATCACTCTAAACAGAGAAACCACGCACCACTGGTCATTAACATGTAAAGGCCCGTTAACGACCGGTTTTCTGGTCCGTTTTTTTCAGTTAAAGACCGATGGAATTTTTTACTAAAGAATAAAGAATGTCATGTGGCCCCTTGTTATCCAATAAGAGAAGCTAATTCTTAATCGATATGAAATAACATTGTTTACTAACACTTTTGTTTGGGTCACACATTGAAATGGTAACTACGTAGTAAAATTGAGAAAAATATAATCTCCTGTAACGAACAAACGTGCGTAAACTATATTACGGTACTTGTAATTATAATAGAATTAAACCCTGATAAAAGAAATAAACCACTTTATCTTCTACGTATCGAAAATCTCTTTAAAATATGTTATTACAACATTATCAATTATAAGCTTTGATTTGTTTAAACACTAAGAACTGGGTTCATTTCTCCCTGGTAAATTTTATCTAAATCAATAATTAACAATTTACTGTTAAATGTCGTCTTCCATGATACCTGGTGTGAAGTTGAATGGAAACATGTTTTCTTTTTATACCGTAGTGTTTTCAATTATCAAGAGCGAAACATAAAAAAAAGTAAGTCATAGGCAGGGGTTTTGATAAGAAAATTATGGATGGAACTAATAAGATGTAAAATAAGATAAATCAGTCTTGCTCGCAATTTACGTATTATAAGTTAATTAATGTAAATTCTACAGTAAAAACAATAGATAAAAACTTATACCAGGCTTATAATTTTGTTCAACTGACGCCCGTGCTGTCAAAATAAAACTCATCAGTGACTCTCGAATCAACAAAATTGGAAACCAAATCAAATTCAAACTTAAAAAGCAAAATAATAAAAACATTGGTGTACCAAAAAAACGGCTAGGAGGTATAAAAAAACTTAGTGTTTTGAATATTTATTGACAGTAAACTAATTGAAAATGAACAAATCAGTAATATTTCATAAAACCAAAAAAAGTGCTGGCTACTGGGCTGGTGATACTTTGGGGTACGAAACGTCCACCAGAAGTGGCATTGACCCAGTGGTTGTAAAATCTCATCAACGATAGCAGACTTTTAATTATGCACGCCAGACGCACGCTTCGTCTAAAAACGACTCATCAGTGATGCTCGAAACAAAACAGTTGGAAAGTCAAATAAAATTCAAAGTTGATGAGAATTGACAATAAAAATAACTCCCTTGTGTTCTCGAAATCAGATATGTGAGCAGTTATGTTCAAACGTACTCATGGTAATGTTTTGTTTCCAGATTGAATTTAAAAAAAACAGCAGCATTTAAATTTAAAAAAGCGTCACTTGGCAGGGCAACAACTCATGCAAATAATTTTAAGGTATACTTTTAAAAGAAACTATAGTTTTTCAGAATATCATTGTTCTGGTTGTCAAATATGCATCAATAAGAAAAAAAAACAATAAGAAATTCAATGAAAAATACACAGGTGTGCTACTTTCAACTATGAAAACTATTATCTTTTCAATATTTTATAAATGGTATTCGCATTATATTTTTTCGTTATAAATGCTAAAACTAAGGCTAAAAAAGAAGTATTGCATTATATCTATATGTTTCTTTTTGTACCCTCATCCGATTTTCAATTGAGAGTATTTAAACAACATATAATTTACTGCGGTGTAACAAACGTCGGATTCCCTCATAAAATCTAATGGCTTACATACCTATGTGCATGTACGATCTACCGAGATCTGGTTACATTTGCATTTATTACTTTATGACAAACATAATTGGAAAACATTTTCTTTGTAAAACGAAGATCTTATTGTGACAGATATTTATAAAAACAACTCATAATATAGACTCACTTTTTACCTCTTTTAATGACCATCCTTTGATTATAGCTTTCACTACAAAATCCTCCAGCTTATAATTTTTGTTGTTGTTTAAATCAAAAATTGTAATCTGCAAATAAACAGAATTTCCATCCTACATTACAGTATAGTGTTATCACTAGTACACAAATTAATTCGGGTACTACTATTTAATTTGAATGATTAATTCATCATTTGCACATATGTGGGGACATTTTCAGTTGAAAATAACACACTGTCATGCTAATTTGTTAAGTTAGATTAGAATCATCTTTTTTTATCAATAATACAAATATATTCAAACATAAGTTTTTCCGACGTATGCAGTCCTTTCATATACATTTAATGATATAATGTTTAATTAAAATAAACAAAAGGGGAGAAAGATACCAAAGGGACATTCAAATTAATAAGTCGAAAATAAACTGACAATGCCATGGCAAAAAACGAAAAAGTCCAAAAGACAAACAACACAAACAAAACACCTCATAGAAAGGTGAAGACCGAGCAACAGTTCCTTCTTCACATGCAGTACCCGTCGTGTTGCTCACGTAAGTACAAACCCGGTGATAAGTCTAATTCGGTAGGTCACATTCGGGGAAATGAAAACGGGATTGTGATTACGACAACTGGAACATATTCATCTTCATCTGTGACTCCGCCGCATGTTTGTGCATGTCCCAAGTCAGGAGCCACTGGCCTTTGTTAGTCTTGTATGTTTTTTTAATTTTAGTTCATTTATATGTTTTGGAGTTAAGTGTGACGTCCATTTTCACTGAACTGGTACACATCTTTGTTTATGGGCCAGCTGAAGCCCGCCTCCGGGTGTGGGATTTTCTCGCCGTGTTGAAGACCCATTGGTGGCCTTGGGCTGTTTTCTGCTCTTTGGTCGGGTTGTTGTCTCTTTGACAAAAGCCCCATTTCCATTCCCAATTTTACAAATATTTAATAATGGTCAACCAACTCGTGATGGCGTCCTTAAAATTGTCGAAAGGATGATTTTATCATCACTTTGAATTCTTGGTTTAATAGCTTCTTTGTGAGCAGCTACCGTCTATCAAAATAATCATATAGGAAATGCAAGCCCTAGAATATCGTTTCAACTGGGAGATATATTCCTATATGCTGTCGCTGCAGTAATGTTGCTATATAGAAATGGAAAGTTTACAATTTGGAATCTCAAATCATCTCTTTTGTCGTAAAGTTTTGTTCCCAACTGACCCTAATTGTTAATTTCTCGATGTAAGTCAAGATATGATGCAGACTTAACCGTATCTGTTGTATCCTTATTGACATAGATGCGTTCAACATAGTCACCAAACTTTGAATTATTTAGTGAAAGGACATCATCTATATAGCGCAAAGTCAAGTTAAAAAAATAATGATAGCTTCTTTTCATTTTTCATAAGAAGCTTCTGTTTGCATTCATCCTCATATGAATAAAGGAAAAAGTCGGCAAGAAGAGTGGCACAGTTGGTTTCCATAGGAATGCCAATTGTTTGTTGAAAAACACGTCCTTCAAACGTAACAAATATGTTGTCAATTAAAAAATCAAGCATATTGATAATGTCAATATTTTGTTTAAATCAGTGTGATTTTAAACAAAGTACAATTTATCCCTCCCTAAGACCAGATACTTGTGTCTACGTTTGCCATTCTTTTGTAAGCAGACAAACTCTTTCAATAGTTTTTTAGTTTGGAATAGGGAATACTTGTGTAAAGGGTAGAAAATTCAAATGTTTAATACTATTGCAAGATGAAAGAGTCTTAGATTGTATGTAATCTGACAGATCTTTGGAATTTTTTAGTATCCACAACTGATTCACGCCGCCTCAAGAATAGGTATTTCACAATAATTTTGAAGCCTGGCTTTGGTTGCTGATAAAACTGAATGTAAATCGTTTAGAAAAAGGTTTCGTGGAGCACTTGGAAGACCCAGTAACGTAACGTTGTGTGTAAGGATACTCCTGTAGTTTAGGTATCCGTTACATTGAAGGAAGATCCGGTTATTAATATTTGGTTTGACTTCCGAAGGAACATAGAACAGATCTATGATTATCCAGGATTTGCTCATTGTTGAGTGTCGTAGGGGTGTATGTTAAGTTTCAAAGTTAATTGTCAGTACCTAATTCATTTTACCAAGCAGTTTATGAAAAATGATTTACACACAAAAAACGATGTTGTTTGGGGTTTTATCTGCGAGGACAGCAACATATTTGTCATGGAGATAGAACAGATGCAACGCAACATTTATGTATTTAAAGATTGTTGTAGCATGTGTATTCATAGACACATTCAGTTTTTTTTTTATTCTGATTTGTATCAACGACCTCACAGCCTTGGTTAATTCGAAAAGAGTATCTTTGTCTTCTTTCTCGCGTTTAACCGACTGCCTGGTATACTCCTCGACTGAATCAATTAATATTTTGAAGTTGTGCCTCCAATTGATGGATTTCGGCCCACGATATTTTGGGCATTTGGATAACACATTTCGCAGAGTCACCAGATAGACTGTGGCCAGCCGGATTATATATGAATGGGAAACTAGCGCAGGTGCAATCAAGAGGTTTAGACTTGTAGTCGTCAATATTGAGATCCTTCAACACGTGTTTGTAATGGAAATTTTTAGTTGCAATTGGTTTGGTATAGGTTAAAGAAAAGATAGGTGCAAACTGATCTTTAAAAAGGGATATAATTTTGAGTGAACTGTTTTATGATGAAAAATATAGCTTAAGTTGATGGCTTCAAGACATTTGTTGGCAAAGGAAAGATTACGATAGGACATTAATCCATTTTATCTTTTCCAAAGCGAACTTGTTTGAAAAGTCGAGACGATAGCTATAAGTTTATATTGGTTTGAATATAACTTTATTATACAGTAGAACTAACTAATCAATATATTGCTAAATTATGAAAAAAGTGGTGTTAGAATTTAAAGGAGGCGAAGAAGTGAAGGCAGATGCAACTTGATACGTAGCTATAGGCGGTTAAATACAGAAAGTATTTTGCTAAAGGTACTAGTTACACATGGTAGAAAATCACGTAGACCCCTAATAAATCTTTAACTAGCAATTAAATGAGACATTTATTTTACTTTTACTCGTGTGGTCACATCTTGAAGTAATAAAAGAAATATTTTGTCATGTTACAAGTTTCTAAACTAGCTATCAAATCTGTTCTTAAGCTGTTGTATATTGTATGACACTGACATTCTGCACGTAGAAAATAGAAAATTAATTAATATTGATAATTAGTCGAGGGTTTGAATACAATGATCAATGTAATCCATTCTCTGACTGTAGAGAGATAAAATGATAAATTAGTCAATGAATGTCCACAAAAATTTATTTCATCTCCAATGTTGCAATGAAAGTTTTTTTGTATAAATAGAAAAACTAGAAAACTAGAGAACTGATCTCTGTTCACATATATATATGTTAATATAAGAAAAGAGGAGAAAGATACAAAAAAAAAGTAAAATAATAAAAATACCCAACTCCAAGGAAAATTCAAGACGGAAAGTTCCTTATCAAATGGCAAAATCAAAAACTCATACACATCAAACGAACGAAAAACAACTGTCATATCCATGACTTCGTACAGGCATTTCCTTATGTAGAAAATGGTGGATTAAACCTGGAAAAGGGGACTTTCAAAACTCAAAAGTTTCAAATGATATTGACACCTGGCAAACGTTTCCGACCCCTTCTGAGCGAAAAACAAGTTGGTATTTTTCTGTAATATTTGGTAAGCTTCTTACTATTTTTGCTTCTTTGTTTGTACTTTTCCTAGTTTATCTGAATAGATAATACCACCGTTTTCACAGATTTTAGAAGCATATTGAAAAAAGAAGACGTGTAATTTTCTGGATCTCAATTTTCTTATTACTTCTAAGTGTTCGAATACTTTTTTTTTACCAAACAAGAAATGAACACCTAATTCGAACAGAATATAAGCATACGGATAAAAACATAAAAACAGCTTCTCAGAAAATATCTCGGGCATATACCCAAGTGATGAAATAAATCATCAGTGGTGTTCCCCTACCAAACACTCATCAAAATAATTTTGACCTTTTGTTTTCCTAAAAATCAAAGATGGATGCAAATTTGGAATATAATTAACAAAGAATCATACTCACACATACAAATACATGAAGTTTTTTTTCTCAGAAACGTATAAAATGGGCATAAGCTGTCAAGTTCATGTTCAACGATTTGACCCAACTTATCATACTTATATAAAAATAAATAAGCAGCCAAACACGCGTAATCGTATCAAAACGATTTGTCTAGGTCTGTTTGATTTCATGTTGTAGATTAAAAAATATATGTATATCATCTTTTAACCTGTACAGGAATATTTTTGTGGGCCGAATAAGTCAAAGCAATGTTTGTTCATGGTTTCTCTCAAGTTTCCTTTTTTTTTATCTTTTTAATGATAGATTGATTTTTGTTTAACGCCGCTTTTATGATTGTTGGTTATTTCGTGGTGACAAGTTTGCATTGATGGAGGAAGCCGGAGTGCCCAGAGAAAACCACCGACCTTTAGTAGGAAAACTGACAATCCTAGCCAATCAGAATTGGAGTCGATTACACTTGCCACGTGTGGGATTCAAACTCACAACCTCCGTTTTTACAGTCTAGTAATACAATAGTTAAACTAATTAGACCACTCGGACATCGAGGCCCCTTTTCCTTAATGGATGAACTACATGCTGAACACATGCGAAGCCCATCTCCCCTAAAGGTCTAATTAAAGGTTGTATAACTACGGATTCAAATGTGGATGAATTAAAATGTGACAGTTGTTTTCCATTCGTTTGATGTGTTTAAGGTTTTGATTTTGCCATTTGATAAGGGACTTTCCGATTTGAATTTTTCTTGGAGTTCGGTATTTTTGTTATTTTACTTTTTATTGACTTGAGATGGGTTTTTTTAGATAATTATTTAGACGAAATTGAATCAAACTGACTGGTAATAAGTAAACATCATTTCTACATTCTGCTTTTATAAATGTTTGAAAAATGTTTTTGTTTTTTTTTAAATTTTTTTTCTAATTCGTAGCTAATGTCCAGTTAAACATTTTTACCAAATCTTGAATAAACGATTCTATGTTAATCCTCTTTTGATTTTTGTTCTCAGTAGCCAATCTGAAATCCGAGGTGACAGTTACTGTTTACGAGAAATACATACCGAAAGTGTTTCTCAGAAAACATCTCATACATTTAGGGCAAAAGAGGGGCGAAAGATACCAAAGGGACATTCAAACTCATAAGTCGAAAATAAACTGACAACGTCATGGCTAAAAAGAAAAAGACAAACAGACAAACAAAAGTACACAAAACACAACATAGAAAACCAAAGACTGAGCAACACGAACCCCACCAAAAACTGGGGGTGATCTCAGGTGCTCCGGAAGGGTTAGCAGATCCTGCTCCGCATGTGGTACCCATCGTGTTGCTCATGTTAGTACAAACCCGGTAATAAGTCTAATTCGGTAGGTCACATTCGGGAAAAGGGGACGGGATTGTAGTTACGACATTAGGAACATATCCGCTATCATTTGTGAAACGGATATTCCGTAACGGTCAATTAACTCGTGATGGCGTCCGTAAAATTTACCAAGGGATGATTTCAACTTCACCACTTGGAACTCTTGTTTTAATGGCTTTCTTGTGAGCAGCAACCCTCTATGAAGGAAATCATGATAGGAAATACAAGCCCTGGAGTATTGTATCAACTGGGAAATATATACTCCCTATGCAGGCGCTGCTGGAATATTGCTACATTAAAATGGAAAGTTCACAATTGGGAAGCTGAAATCATATCTTTTGTCATATCGTTTTTTTTTCAACTGACCCTCATTGTAAATTTCTAGATGTAAGTCAAGATATGAGGCAGACTTTACTGTATCTGTTGTATCCTTTATCTCAAGTTCGATGGTATAGATGCGTTCAACATAGTCACCAAATTTTGAACTTTTTAATGAGAGAAAACCATCTATGTAGCGGAAAGTAAAGTTAAAGGATACTGTATGAAGTCAGCATCATATGAATAAAGTAACAAGTCGGCAAGAATATGGGCACAGTTGGTTCCCATGAGAATGCCGATTGTTTGTTGAAAAACACGTCCTCATAACGTAACAAATATTTTGTCAATCAAGAAATCAAGCATCTTGATAATGTCAGTTTCAGAGAATTTTTTGTTAGAATCAGAGTGATTTTTTACAAAGTAGGATTTATCCCTCCCTAAGACCAGATACTTGTATCTACGTTGGCCATTCTTTTTTATGAAACAAAGCAGGACCAGCTCTTTCAATTTGTCTTTTAGTTTGGAATAGGGAATACTTGTGTAAAGTTTAGAAAAGTCAGATGTTTTAGTACTATTGCAAGATGAAAGAATCTTAGATTGTATGTACTCTAAAAGATCTTTGGAATTTTTTAGTATCCACATCTGATTCACGCCACCTCTTGAATAGGTAGTTTCACAATAACTTTGAAGCCCGGCTGTGATTGCTGATAAAATTGATGTTAATAACTTAGAAAGAGGTTTCGTGGAGCACTTGGAAGACCCAGCAATATACCGTTGTTTGTAAGGACACTTGTGTAATTTAGGTATCCAATACAGTGATGGAAGATCCTGTTTTTCATCTTTGGTTGGAATTCCAAAAGAACATAGAACAGACCTATGATTATCCAGGATTTCCTCTTTAGTAAGTGTCGTGGGGGTATATGTTGAGTTTCCATGTGAATTGTCAATACCTAATTCATTTATCAAGCAGTTTTTGTAATGTGATTTACACACAAAAACGATGTTGTTTGGGCCTTTATCTGCGGGGACAACACCATATTTGTAATGAAGGTAGGACAAGAGTTTAGCAACATTTGGATCTCTAAAGATTGATGTAGCGTGGGTATTAATAGACCCATTCAGTTTCTTAATTCTGATTTTTATTAACGACCTCACAGCCTTAATCCTTTTGAAAAGTGTATCTACTCTACGTCTTCTTTCTCGCGTTTAACCCATTGCCTGGCATAATCCTCGACTGAATCTATCAGTATTTTGAAGTTGTGTTTCCAATTGATGTATTAAGGTTCACGATATTTCGGGCCTTTGGATAACACATTTCGCAGAGAAATGTTATTGAAAATGTTAAGGTCACCAGTAATAATGTGGCCAGTCGGATTATATATGAATGGGTAACTAGCACAGGTGCAATCAGGAGGTTTAGACTTGAAGTCGTCAATATTTAGATCCTGCAGCACGTGTTTGTAAATGAAAATTTTAGCTGCAATTGGTTTGGTATAGGTATAAGAAATGATAGGTACAGACTGATCTTTATAATAGGAAGGTATTTTCGAGTGAACTAATTTATGATGAAGGATATTGCTCAAGTTGATGGTATCGAGACCTTTGTTGGCAAAGGAATGTTTAAGAAAGGAACTTTTCTCTTTTTCATCTTTTCGCTCATGCAATAATAACAGCTCACTAAATATAAAATACCGTTAGGCCGAAAACTTTAATTCAGTCAGGAGCCTGTTTTTCAGTGGTTGTCGTTTGTTGGTGTGGTTCATAAGTGCTTCTCGTTTCTCGTTTTTTATATAGATTAGACCGTTGCTTTTTCTGTTTGAATTATTTTACACAAGTCTGTTTTGGGCCCTTTATAGCTTGCTGTTCGGTGTGAGCCAAGGCTCCGTGTTGAAGGCCGTACTTTGACCAATATTTTTTTAATTTTTACACCATGTGACTTGGATGAATAGTTGTCTCATTGGCACTCATACCACATCCTCTTATTTATATGAAAGTCCTGCACAGAAGGGGAATACATATATGTGATTATACCTTCATATTTAAAAATCTTAATCCTACTCAGAAGGGAAATATATATTTGTTATAATAACTCCATAATATTACTATTAATATCATTCCAAATATAGTATGAAAGTCCCAAGTTAAATCAAACGTGAATCCCATTGATCTCTGTCCACACATGTATATGATAAATACAAAAATGAGGCAGAAGATACAAAGGGAACTTTCAAAAGTCATAAGTCAAAGAAAAAGTGGCAACGCCATGACACCAAGACGAAAGACATCGAACAAACAAAGAATGAAATTTAAAAAAAACCCACTACACAGCGAACTGAAGACTGAGCAACACGAATCCCACTACAAGCTGTGGTGATCTCATGCACCAGTATTTTGCACATTGAAAGTACATAGCCGCTGACAAGTCTCATTCGGTGATTCCATAATCGAGAAAAGGGGATTGTGATTACGTATATAAGACAATTGATACATATGAGTGGACACCAATAATACACATATTAAAATATTCTGATGGCGTCCGTACAAATTTCTGAGGGATCACTTCAACTTTACCACTTTGGATATCAATTATAATTGTATTTCAAAAGCAAGTATATATCGATTCTTCTTATTGCAATAGTACATTTGTTTGTCTTTGGTGGGAGACCAGGCGGTGTTTATAAGTCAGGTCTACAGATTATCTCAACATTTTATTTTTAAAGTAACATATGTACAAAAATTGTCTTATTGCATATTTCTGTATCAATTCATGCGTCTGCAGTATTAATCTGTTTTTAATTTTTACGAAGCAATTCATCACAGTGAATGGGCATGAGACAGAAATATTTCTAATGTATTAAAATTTATATAACATATTGTTTTTCAATATGTCTATACAACACGTCAACCATTCCTTCTAACATGAATATAGTTGTAAGCCTATGAAGCTTTTAAAGATTTTAAGTTTATCAACTTTACACTATCAAAATACTAGCTGGAAAAAGAAGGGTAAAAATATAGAAAGATGACATGTTGTCATTTAATTGAGAATTGCCATTACATTTGTTTCTGATCTTCTATTTTGAATTAATCAACTGGATCAATTTCAAAACTAGTTGCTGCAAGGACCGAAAAAAAAAAAAAAACAAAAAAAAAAACCACACACACACACCAAAATACTATTGTTTACGAAGCAAGTAATATATTATACGGAAAAAAAACAAGTCTGGTGGAACATGTCTGTTTTATCAAATAAGAAAATCAACTTGAAAAATAACATTGAAGCATTAGCTTTGCAATGTATTTACCTAACAGGAAAAGTAATCGTTTACACTCAAAAAGTAAAATGTTGGATAATTTATTTTTTTACTATGAATATATATTGTGTAGGAACTAAAAATAGTGTTAAAAAGTTCAGTTAAAAATTGATTATGAAAATGGCATTAAAATATAAGTTTTAAAACTACAAAGAAACAGAGACAGTTCTGATTATAACACAACCGCGACAACAAGACAAACAAACTGCTCATATACACTTACAATGTGACTGTGTTTCTGTATGATCGTCAGTCTTCTTTTTAACTTTGTGTACTCTTCGGAACGCATATAAATACCTAATAGCAGAGGAGCGTTTTCTTTCAGTACTATTTCTTTCTCACTATTAAAAGAGTAGAATAGTATTCTTGAAATCAAAAGAAACAATAAACCATGAAAGGTAAACAACGCAAATAAATAATAGGGACAGAAATCTATTTGGTTCCTGTTGTTATATTTAAACGTATGAAACAAGAACACAATTAAAACAATCAAAGACATTTTATATCTTATCGTCGTCTGTGAATCTTCAATGGTCATCATATACACAAGAGTCACGTGACGGTTGTCATTTGTGGAACAGGAACATTGCGATACATAAGAAATTGTGTTTTACTTCGGTTTTTATAGGATCGCTGTTGTTCAAATCTTCAGTTTGCTCTATAAAGTTTTGCGGATTGTTTTCTGTCTTTTCGTCTTTTTGTCTTTTGACAATCGTGCTTAAATGAATCGACTTATGAGATTGTATTTTCTTAGGTATCATCCTACTCTCCATTGGTTAGACACTTACTACAATTTCAACGGGTAATGCATGCATAACATTAAATGTTTACCTTCTCAATGTTAACTGTTCTTGAAACTCAAACTAACAATATTGCAACAAAAATTTTCTCCAGTATCAACATTTTTATTTGGTGCCAGCTCAAGCAGTTGTATAGTGGTTCATAGATTACAGTAATTGTAGGTTTTCATCAATTTGTTTAATTAATATTCAAAACCTTTGGAATAAAAGCGCACAGAATGTAGTAATCAGTGATTTCACAATAATTTGAACTTAATCATTTCTATTTTCATAGCATGCTATATTTTTGGGTTTTCTCTCTTCTCATTCACAGCTTTCTTTAAAAGAGAAGCGAGAGTTACAAAAGTTATATAACTCATTAGACGAAAACAAACTGACAATACCAGGGCAAAAATGAAGAACAACCAAAAGACATACAACAGTACTCAAAACGAAACATAAAAAACAAAAGAATGAACAATACGAACCACGTAACCGGGGGATCCAACGTGTTTTCGAAGGGTAGGCAGATCTTTCTCCACATGTGGCACCCGTCATATTGCTCATGTATATACATAACAAAATGAAAAGAACACGTAATAAATTTCATGCGTCCGAAGCGCTTTTCTGGATTTACATTCATTAGGAACGCTCACAGCCGAATGATAAGTCTAATTCAGTAAGTAACATTTGAGGAAAAAAAGACAGGGTTGTGGTTGCTGTGTGCTGGTGGTCTGTACCACAGGATTGTGTATGCGTTTAGTGTGGTTAGGGCCATAGGCTCTATCACCGCTGGCTAGCCTACTTTATGGGTGAAAAGAAAGCTGAGTGCGTAAGTCTTTCTGCAAGTACATAGCCCCTACACTGTTCAAGACTTCTACAATGCCTCCCCGCGACAGCACATGGTAACTAGGATTTAGTATTCTAGGCATTATTGTAGAGGATCTCGGAGCAGCAAGGGCCCTCGAGATGCAGTGTGTAGGCCCATCGGCGCGTGGACTCGCCCTTGCACTCATCAACCTTGTCCCAACTATGGGTAAATAGTACCGCTGCCTTGTGGTTAGATCTGGGAAGATCAAAAGGCTATGGGAGCAGACCCAGAAAGAAAAGCCGGGAAGATGGAACTCGTCAGCCATGGCAGGCAACCATCTATGGGAAGGAAAACCTAGACAACAAAACTCCATCCTACAGGTAATAGGTTTCTCGTATGGCTAATCACCAGACAGAGTAAAAAATTGATGATTACGGAAACCCAAAGGGCCTTAAATGCCGACCGGCATGAAGAGGATAGGTGAGGTGAGGTAGTTGATGTGTTTGAGCTTTTGATTTTGCAATTTGACAAAGGACTTTCCGTTTTGAATTTTCCCTGGAGTTCGGTATTTTTGTTATTTTACTTTTTACGACAACTGGAACTATTCGTAACGCTCTATTAGCCTTTGTTTAATTTTTAACAAATAGAATAGCTAATGGAACGTAAATAGAAAACTAACAGGGGTCTTGACTCTTCTAAGTAATCAACGATAACATCTACTGCCTTTCCAGAACCTTTCGTCAACAAAACTGGAACGTTTCGTCTTAAAGCTGATTTTATCTGGTGAATAGTACTTATATCACCTTCAACAGCAATCATCAATCTCATATTAATCAAAGCTGAAAATGTATGAAAAATGAAATAAAACTTTGATCAATTCAAAATACATGGAAATGCAAAAAAAAAACCGAATAGACATCAACAAAAGTCGGAAATCACAATTCAGGCGGTGATGCCATAACTTGAGCAAAATACAGTCACCTTTGAAAGTCTTAATGAAGCGTAGTTGAAAAAAAAATAAAAACATTTGAGTTGACAATACGTCAAACTTTAATTCGCTTGGTCAAGAACTCATTGGATGGAAGGAACTGACCAAACAGTTTTTTGAAATATAGAAACTCAAACTGTAGTCAGTGAAAACTTTTTTTAGAAAATTGGTATTTGCCGACTTTTCAACATTAGGGAAAGATGTTCGTAAAAGTAAACATATAAACAGTTCAATTTTTGTCACTTGATTTAAAAATCATGAGAAAGAATTTTTACATTTTTATAAAATATCTACCGATCGAGTTAACACAGTCATCGAAAAAAGATGGAAAATGAAGCCATGGTGAGATTATTTACAAATATTTTTTAGATCCATGCACATCAAGTAGAAAAGATGTGATTGTTAATATATTTGTTCCTTGATCTTTATGAATAGTTGTTTCATTGACAATTATAACACATCTACCTATCTGACATATCAATTTTGCAGAGACAAGACGTTATCATGTATATTTCAAATGAAGACATATCAAAGCACTTACACAACATTTGCGCACTTATTCAATAAATAAATGAGCTTCTTGGAGACAAACAGAAAGAAAAGAGAATAAAGTATTCTGACCAAACATGCATTGTCCTGGTTAGATTTTATTTGAATGATTGGAGACATATATATAAGATATATCATGCGTCAAAGCAGAATATCATATTTCTTGTTCTATTGATAGATTTTGAAAATGTATTCGAATTTATATCAAGGTCATTTTTCGTTGAAACACATGCGTATTTTTATTTTGAGATTTTTGAACAAAATCAACATTTTGCAATAATATTTCTTCACAATAAGTGTATAGTTGGATCGAAATGAGGTCTCAGTACTTAATAATTGGGTATAAAGTTTCATGTTGATCCAGATAAACGTTTGCACTTCAATAATACTTCTCGAAAAAAAAATGTAATTGACAAGTTGTCAAACGTCACTTTTAATTCCCCAATTTCACCAAATAAGTTTTGAATGATCTGTTCATACTATCCTTGATCAAGATGAAATGATAAAATTTCCACTTTATATTATTTACTTTATTTTAGATTAAAACCTGACAAAATTTTGCAATATTTTTCGTCTCAAAATTCTCACGAGGGCCTTTGATAAATAATAAATTTGAGCAAAAGATTCTACATGTTCTTTATTGATTATATTGGTCAAATTCGAAGTAAATAAGACTTTTTACATGTAAATTCAATCCAGTAACAAGTTTATATTTGACAGAGTTGGCTTATTCTAAACAATCATAATTAACAAAATCAGACACCAAAAAGTGAATAATGTATATGGCTTCAAAAAAATATTGCATTACCATTTAAATGGCTTCATAATGCAGAGGTTATTTCGGCACCTTTATATATATATATATATATATATATAAATTACGGAACATGTTAAAGTTGATATTGTCAGATTTATTATAGAAATTGGACACAACACGGTATATGAACTGTAAAGACTTATCAAGTAAATAAATAATATATTGTCAGTTTATTTACTGGTATGAAAATAAGGATTTTTGGTATTAAAGTTTGCTGTTACCAAATTCTAAAAATTATCTAAAATTATGGAATATATCTCCCTCATGCAATGCTATATGATTCCTTGCCCGATTTTGGCTTTACTGTTTTGTCCATTTTGATTTATAAGCTTTTGGATTTTCAAATATTTTGGCCTCGAGTGCAAAATGATTGGAACGGTTTATGTTATTATTCAATTTGAAACTCATTTATCTGTAGGTTTTGGTTTGTTTGTACGCTCACTTAAAAGTGGTTATCATTGCAATCTATAAGAATCAATAATATAAAGGTGAAACAAACCAACCAGATTTTTCCATATATTAAAACATTTTCTTCAAAACAAGAAAAGACATGCATAATGTATTCAACCAAGGTATTATGGGTACAACTTGGATACAGGAGCCAAAGAAAAAAGAACATATGCATTGGCCAAATTGTTTCAATCATTTGACACAAGCTGCATCATTTAATGCACAACACAGCATAGCGCACATAGCGCACATATTGTAATTCCATTCAGCATTGTCAATTAGGTTCTTTTTGACAATGATTGAATTAATTCCATGAATATTAAACCATGCTTGAACTAGCAAAGTGTGTCATATACAATTGAAACATGCAGGAGGAAAACATCAACAAATTCATAAAAAAACATTTCATCAAATAATATAAATGTGAAAGAATAGAGCATGACTTTAAGCTGTCAAGTCCCTGGTTAAATTTCAATATGTATATCTAAGTGAGCGTATAGAATTTATATGCATGTACTTTTAATATTAATCTTATCATCCTGATGATATAACAATATTAGTATTATTTGTGTAAATAGTACTTTTATTCAATTTCTATTGTTATATCATATACTGTTGATCAATAATCTGAGTGTGTGTCAATATAATATATTGAACCCTATTAACTCATTAGAACAAACATATACATTTATTATGATTATAACAAAAAGCAGGTGTATAAACAGTATGTCCAGCTCTAAATTTCCTTAATCTCTGTATTTTACCTTATTAGGAAATCCAGTAATACGTCCTGTGAAAGATGAATATGCTTTCACATGTGTATTTTATATTTTGCTAATTTAACAACTGGCTGATGTGATCAAAAGAAAAAAAAAACAGTAAAACCTGTGTACTGTGTACAGAGCATGAAACTTTGAAATTAAATGGAGAGGTGTTTTTCAATCATAAGTTAGAGTATTGTTCGCATGTTGTTTTTTGAGACCTGTTAAGTAATTACTTGATAATATGTCTTATATGAGACTTGTTAATCAGTTTATTTTTATCACTTGTGATATGTTCACAATTGGCATATTAAGACATTAAGAATAGTTCTGCTTTGCTCAAAATAAACTTTTGATGAAATTTTAATCTGCGACCATATCTGTTTTTCTAACTTATAACTGATTACATATTATTAAGTGGTCTGCTCATTTAAGACATCTGGTATTTGACTATTGCAACTGGAGTACATGAAGTATACTTTAAAGTATTGGTTGAAATAGTTCGAGGTTTGTTGTAATTATATAAATTAGTATGAATATTTTACACTAAATGAAAGATTATAGATAGTTAATTTTCTAAACATCTCGGGATATACAAGATTAAATAAAATTTTACAAAGCAATCTGACTGTAGAACGTAATAATTTTTGGCAGAATATATGCTTATTTATTTTTATTTTGATTGAATTTGTTCGTTGCTAGTTGTCTGCTAGTGTCGTTATATAGAAGACATCATAAATATATAATACCTAGTTCTCCCTCTCGTCCTTTCTCCTTTGATAATAATGGGGTATACTCTTCTGAAAAGGTCTTCAAAAATGGGACAAGTATCGGTTGAACCATCTGTATTTCCTTTGTTTCTGAACATCGCTGAAGACTGGTCTGAGAGTGAGAAGCAAATCAGATTCTTTGACTTTGTTTGCTCCTTCCTGTTTAAATAAACACGATTTTAAATGTTATTAAATGCGTGTAAATTTGAACAAACGCCTTTTAAAATATATGTCATTCTTCAACCAGTGCGATCTAGAGATATAAAGTTTTAACTGGCATTTATTTTTTAACATCCGTGATTTTACCTATTGATACAAAAATGATAAGAAGTCAAATTAGTAATTTTATGTATCGACAGAATGACACAAAAGTTTTAAGCAGTCTGTAATCATTTGTGATAAACACACATGATAACGACCGATACCAATGTTGGATTCATTAAAAGTAAGTATGTATAACCCTGACTGTCACCTTTACCCATAAAGGTTATAACTGTGATTGCCGAAGGGAATAATATATGACAATGAGAACCGAAGTAAATGTGGTACATGTATGCGAGTGATGAAGATATTTTGTTACTCTGAAATAGAAAATTCACTTCCTGGAATATGAACTGAAATCTTTTGTCATGAAAAATCTACGTTGAAAATGATATTCATGTTCGTTATAAAGATATTTCATTTCATTTGAATTTATCCTTCTTACTTTCATCTGTCTGTGTCTTAAGACAAACTTGATGCATAACAAAAACGATTCTTATAACTTTTACACCTCTTCTTCCTACACAATAATTTATTTTCTACAATATATTTTAATGCATGTGATGCTACATCACTGTAGTTATTGCTCCTCATTTTGAAAGCTACATATGTCTGCTCTGCAATAGGTAATATTCATCACCCATTAATCTCTTGGTCGTTAATCTTATTCGACATATAAATGTGTTGTTGCACGCAGAGGGCGATAACAACGTCTTAATCATAACATTAAAAATATATATATAGTTGAGGGGAGCTGAAGCTTAAATCCGTAAATTATTATTATTATCTAATTCATACCTCATCCATTTTTGTCCATGGTCGTATTGCAATTAATGTGTTTCCTTCAATCTTTTCACTAAATGTAGCTCTTCCTAATGTTTCTGAGTTGGTGTCTGCGGTTTCTCTGAATGCATTATGTATCAGTGCGCTAACACCGTCTTTGTTGCCACGGTAAACAACCCAACTCTCTGAAAGTAATTTTAATTCATATTCACTTTATTTATTTATTTATTTATTTATTTATTTATTTATGTTTGTACGTGAGGAAGTAAGCTAATGTAGAAATAACCGTTTGGTGTATACTGTCGCTAAAACAAATCAGAAACACCACTCCTAACAAGTTTCATGAATCGATTAAAACAAACACAAAAGTCAACAAAAAAAAAGGTGAAAATACAAAAACAGTCCAAAGAACACTAAACACAGAAAAAAAAAGATCAACATGAACCTCACCAAATACTGGAGGATAAATAATGTGACATGAACGACGATACGCATTACCTGTTAGATATGCTACATCTGGTGTATTACTTATGTTTATTATATTGTAGAAAAACCACCACCTGATCATGACCATATATGAGAACGGGTTAATTTGTAAAGGTCATTTGAATAATGTATTTTATGAACATTAGCAATAGATGTGTCGATAGTATGTATACACTATATTAATAGGTTGAATAACGTCTTTATATTTACTACTTTAAATTTAGAAATAATGACATACCATCGACAGACTATATAAACTTATAACGACCTATCGATTTAATAAATCAAAATATTAAATGTATTCCAAGAGGTCAGGACGTATTCAGTTCTGATCCGTTCATTTCAACTAAGAACAATGCGTAATATTTTTTTTAAATTATTGTCAATACATTATAAAGGTCAACAGATAAAAAGTTGTTATTCAATTATGAAGATTTCCAGAATTTCACATTTATTTGCAAAGAATGTTCTTATGTTGTTTGAAATTTTCATAACGATCAATCTGAAGTGCTTTAAATTATATGTGATCGCTTGACCATTATACATTAAATAACATTCATTACTGTTTTGATATTTGCATGACGTGCTTCTCGGTGGTGTGTGTCAAATAGTTGTGAAATTATGCCCGTCAATCTTGCATTTTTTTTCAAGCGCGTCTCAAGCGTGCGGTAATTGTTGTCATTTTAATTTTCGATAGATTGTTTTCAACGGACTACTTTTGCAACCGTACACAAATAAAAAAACAATGTTCACAATGGACGAATGTTAGAATACTCGAAATGAAAAGTATAATATAAGGACTCAACTCAATTTTCCCGTGTTTATTATTACATATTATTGATTTATGCAGTCAAAACATTAACATAAAAGTCTTTCTATACTTTATTCGTGTCCAAGTCGATTTACACAAATCAAAACCTCCGAAAATAAAACAGACTTAAGATAGAAATAAAATTGAATGATGGAAAAATTATATATAAACACCAATAACAAATAATTGTTATTTTCCATACTTTTGACTCCTTGAATACACTGCAAAAGTCCAGATGTAAAGGCTGTTGTATTCCATGGTTTTGGAACATAACTCTCCGAGTCACCGATTACTGCTAAAACGAGACCTGGTAAGCTATTGTCGTGTCCTTTAGCAGCTACGTATACTGATCGTCTAACAGTGCTATAAATCTCACTTAAATCATCTTTACGTATTTTCGATTGTGTAACCTGTATTTCTTTACACCTAGAAGTAAAGTACAACACTATTTCATTTTATTTTCTGAGAGTGAAGCTTTGTTTAGTGGCGTAGCTGCAGCGTAGCATTGTAAGCATGTACTTATAAATAATTTTAACAATTTTATTTTTTCCAATAAGAATTTTACGATAATCGTTGACCTTCTGTAGGGGGCTGCCGCCCCAAGACCCCCTGTTTACAATTTATTTTCCAGTGGCTACGCCATTGATTGTTTGTTACAACTGTTTTTGTAAGAGTTATTGCAATAAATTCAATTGGTACAAAAATCAATAAGCAAATTACAATAACATTGATGGTACCAATTTTACTGTCCCAGATGTGCATTTCGACCATTAATGTCTCTTCAGTGATGCTTGAGTCCAAAGTATATGAAAAATTCCTAACTCTGACATTCATTATCAGATACCATATACTAGAAAACTGTAAATTATTGCCTGGAGTTTTAATATGGTTTTTGACCCGAGGCATAGATTGTTTTAGTATTTTTTTTTACTTTGTAATGCTCTTCAACTTTATATTTGATGTGGCTTTCAACTATTTTGATTCGAGCGCCACTGATATGTCTAATGTAGACAAAACGCACATCTGGCGTACCAAATTATAAGCCTAGAATCTTTGATGATTTTGTTGATAAGTTTTGTTTTTAGAGAAAGATATTTGAATTGCATTCTTGGCTATTTTGGAGAATAGTTCGTTACATGATACCTTCTTTTCAGACTTCTTTTTTGTTTGTTTGTGTGTCATTTAAATGCTGCGCTTACCTTGTGGCCGGCAACAATTTGTAACTCATTGTCGTAGTTCATCTGTATTACTGGTATCGGTACCTGTGAGAACAGAAATTCAATAACTAAATGCACAACAGGTAGAGTAAAAATCAACGTTTTTTATCATGTGTTGAAATTCCCAGATCACGATAAGGACTTCCGTGTATGTGCGTAGCTATTTGTAGTCTTGTAAACACATCCATTTTCTGACATAAAAGTTCACGAGGCAGAGGTGTTCACCTTTATAAGTGTAACAACATAATTGAAAAACTGCATTTAAAGATATAACTTCACGTTTATATATTACCGTTGATCGGGAACTCGTCAACACTAGTTAAAATATATTTTTACATGCATTAAGTCTTCATATTAATTCAAATGTAATCAGAGATAATGGCACAAAAACGAGTTACTCAAACCATATTTTAATTTTTGTCATTATTTGATCTTTTGTGGTCTGATTGAAATTTGGATTTAAAAAAAAAAAATTCTAAACAATAAACAATAAGATGGTTTGTCGAACTCAAAATGTCATTCGAGGTACACTTACGATATCTATAAACGATTCATTCGTGAATGATCTTATGTCTGTTCATGTGCAACCTACATTTACATTTTGTATTTTTAAATCGGGCCACTTTTATTAGTTGTGGTATTTTTGAGTCCACTGTCAACGAAACATTTTTTACTACTAGTGTTCTTTTTTTTCAAAGAGGATGTTGGGTAAACTTGAATTACATAGGAACCAAACAAAACAAACAACTAAATGTGAATAAGAATGTACACTTAAATCTGGATACCTATCCAATACCCTTCGCAACGAAACAGCGCCTTAATTGCAATTCCTCCTTTCAATCTCCAAGTGCGACCTTCAACATATTGAAACTCCTTCACCATCATAGCGCAGTTCATGACGACTGACGACTCCTAGCACCGGTTTGATTGGACCTTTTTTGCTAGAAGTCTTTACGATACATTTAAGAAACAGATACTAATATGTGTGTTTTCGTTACGGAAAATAATACGTTAAATGAAATTAAAGACGTCACTGGTGACACAAACGTATCAATCATAGACAAACAAAACCATATAGAATATAGTCATCATAAAAAAATATTATTGGAAAATAGAAATAATGAGATTACCGTTATCATGGTTATGAAGTTAAATTAACAGTTTAGTCGTCATGAGTCTCAAAAATAAAATCTAGTTTCATATGTATCCATTTTAATTAATCTAAAAAAAGAGCCCCACGCTTTTATTTTCGTTTTCATAATGTCAAAAATTCCTGAATAAAATAATTACGAAGCGAAGTCTTGTCATAACTCGTTACATGTACCAAGTATGCATAAGCAATACATTTAGTATTTGTATAGAACGACTGAAATATAAATCAGTAGTTTTACGATACTTTCGGTATAACTGAACTCATAACCAAACAATCTTTAATCAATATTGTTTTCTATTAGTACGTTATTGACGTCTTCTTGTTAGTTTTTTAATTTATTTATTGAAACTCCATATACTGTATGAGTTTTTCTTTCTATTTTTGCAAGATATCTGAAATTACCTCGATCAAAGTATTTGCGGTGACTGAAATTTTCAAAAAAAACTCGATCTAATATTCTCTTTCTGTTAAAATATTACATATAATATTTTTTTTTAATTTTATTTTTTTATCGGATCTGTGTAAAATGTTCGATTTTCCATTCATATACTATACATGTGCGTTATATACTGATAAGCAATGCAAATTCGTTTTCAATCGTTAAAGTAGTTTGCATTCCAAAAATTATATACAAATAAATGTCTGTTGGTCTTTTTTTCTTTTTTTAGCCATGGCGTTGTCAGTTTATTTTCTACTTTGAATGTCATTTTGAGATCTTTCGCTTCTCTTTTTCAAAATATAGAAGGTTTTATTTTTTCAAAATAATTTGGTTGAATCTGTATCTATGCTGAGTTTATTTATTAGCCAAATTGCTATGTGAACCATTGATTGGAATTCAAGATAATATTATCCTGCATACACATTTTTAGAATAATCATGCAGAGCTATGAACGAACTAAGCCACCCTCTAATACAAAAATTGTGGAGATGTGGTATCATTGCCAATGAAAAAGCTGTAGACCTTGATGGACGAAGGACAAATAGGTGAACAATAACAGGTCACCATACGACTTTCAAATATTTTTTTTCTCAACCATATACATATATTACTCGAAAGACTATGGTTTTTAACTATCGAAAAGCGTAGATGGCATAGCAAGATTTGGCACACTGTTTGACAGATTTTGTGTTTTCAAAGCTCATTAACTTCGTATTTATCCGGCCTTTCGTCAATTCTATTGGAGCATAACCGTCGAGCGTTATGTTTTTTTTAAAAGGTATAAGCCTGGTATCTTTGATATATGTTTTATTAAGCTATGAGAAAAATGCATTTCACATTGTAAGCTTAGATATAGTCTGATTGACAAATGGCGTATGCGTCTAATATAGCGTTGTATCATCGTCGTCTTTGTATTTTCAAAGTCGAAAAGTGAAAATGCGAAATTGAAAAATGAATTTATTTTAGTGTACACCTGAGATCATTCCGGTTTTTGGTTTTGTGTGTGTTACTCAGTCATAATTTTTCTATTTTGTGTTATTTTGTCTTTTTTCTTTTTTTTTTTTTACCATGGCGTGGTAAGTTTGTCATCGACTAATGAGTTTAAATATCCCCTTATTATCTTCCGCCTCTCTATTGAGTACTCAACCTCAATAGACTAATAAGCAGTTCTTCAGTCAAAAGGATTAATTCACGAAAGTCACTAACAAACTTCTGAATCGACATATTAATCAAAACACCTGTATTTCGTAAATGAAGGTATACTGCATGGATTATTCATTGTCAATTATTTTGGAACACACGAAATACATGTATGGTAATTTCAGAAAAAGTTTATTGCAGGCGTGTCCATGAATTTTGATAAAATCATTTTAACCAGTTGTCATAATTGACAATCTCGAATGGGACAAAATACTGGAAAAAAAGCAAATTAAATCTCAACGCTACAGCATATAACTTTACAGAAAGTTTACGCTTACCAACGTCAAAAGAAAGACGGGAGATAAGTCTAATTCGGTAGGTTACATTCGAGGAAAATATGAGGGGATTGTAAATACAACAATTGGAACATTTCCGTCGTCATCTGTGAAGCGAATATTCCATAACGGTCTACCAAATCGTGATGGTGTTCGTAAAATGTTTGAAGGAATGACTTTAACTTAACCATTTGAACCTCTTGGCATCATTGCTTTCTTTTTAAGCAGCAACCCTCTATCAAGTAAATCTTGAAAATCATGTATTGAACCTTTTCATGAAAAGGTGCCGTCTTCAAATAATATATATTTATACGCAGAAAACTCCTTACATCACTGACCCCAAATATAAAATATCATGTGCACAGCTTCATGTCACTTAACAGAAAATCCATCTAATCTTGGTACAAATTTGTCGCATCTTTTTTGGGGAGTTGTTGTGAACTGGTGAAGAATTATGTTGCCTGTCGTGTCCAAAGAATGTAAGCAGAAATGGGAAAGTCCCATTTTTAGGAAACCGTAAACACTCATATAAAATTATCAGATGCATAAATTCGTGTCCTGTTGAAGAATCTCTGTAGGTTTGAATGAATTCTGATAACCCGTTCAAGAAGTCCAAGGTATTAGTGGGTACGTAAACTGTGACACGTACAATGCAGAGGCAGATGTATTCACTTTGTGTTACCGCACCTGGGTGATGTAAGACTACACAATCATATAGTAAAATATGAGGACTTTAGATAAGTTGAAGATCACCGACGAAATCTCCCCACAAACATAACGAAGACACGATGGCCAAAAACTGTTATTTGATTTTAAAAAGATCAGAACAAAGATAGAAAAAATTGTAGCCATCCTTGTCATCGGAACTGACACTTCACATTTTTTGTAGCAGTTCCAAGGGTTTTGTGATTGGTGTAATTCTTTTTAAAGTTGTTATTGTTTAAAGTTAAACACCTATAACTTTAAAGTGGTAATAAACATCAATTTTAGGTAATATCTTCCGATCAAATTTTTGGAATTTTATAGATTAAGTGAACAAAACAAAGTATATTTGCATGACTTAAGGATTGTATTCATATAAGGAATGCTTGATAATATGAAGTATTAAGAATTGTAACATGCATTCGAATAAATCAATACCGATAAGTTAAAATTTTATGAGATTCACTTTTAGCTCACCTAGCCCAAAGGTTCAAGTGAGCTTTTTTCATCACTTGGCGTCCGTCGTCCGTCGTCGTCGTTAAATTTTACAAAAATCTTCTCCTCTGAAACTGCCCGGCCAAATTTAACCAAACTTGGCTATAATCATCATTGGGGTATCTAGTTTAAGAAATTTGTCCGATAGCCCCGCTTGCCAACCAAGATGGCTGACATGGCAAAAAATAGAACATAGGGGTAAAATGCAAGTTTTGTCCATTATTTTGAAAACCGTTATAAATAGAGAAAATCTAAGAGGAGCACAAATTTTCAGAATGTTGAGCTCTACCAATTGTTCATATATTTCAAAACTGTCAGACGACTTCTTATAGGTGTTATTTCCCTTAAATGACAAATTTTACCATTTTTATTCATTTTTGCCTATTCTCTTGAAAACTATAATAGATAGAAAGAAACTTTAAACTGCAAAAATAATCAGCAAGACAAGTTCATAAATAAATCTCATGGACATATCGACTCCTTATTAGAGTTATTGCACTTTGATTTTTTTGCGTTTTTGTCTTATATCACAAATATTATAAAAAAATAAAATAACAAAAATACCAAGGAAAATTCAAATCGGAAAGTCCCTTATCAAATGGCAAAATCAAAAGCTCAAACACATCAAACGAATGGAAAACAACCGTAGATAGCTAGAAACTTAAACAAGCAAAAAGGAACAGCAAGACAAGATCTACAATTAAGACAAATGGAGAAAATCGTCCGACAACTCCTTATCAGAGTTATTGCCCTTTATTGACAATTTTTACCATTTTTTTTTGGGGGGGGGGGGGGGGGGGCGTTTTGTCTTATTTCTTAAAATTTATAATAGATAAACAGACACTTTAAATTACAAAAATGAGCAGCAAGGCAAGATCTACTAACAAGTCAAATTCTGCCGATATAGTTAGTGGGCTGTCCCTCTTTATAGGAGTGGTTGCCCTTAAATGAGGATTTGTTTTTACCCTCGTTTGTGTTTTGAGCAAAACCTAAAGAAGATAGAGGGACACTAAACAGACTAAATAATCACCAATACAAGATCAACAAAACATGAGATTTTTGTCATGAATTATATTCTCGTCTACAATGTTGGAGAGTATCCTTTATTAAATATGCACATAGACCAAGGTGAGCGACACAGGCTCGTTAGAGCCTCTAGTGTGTACTTTAGTGTATTCAGGACAGCTGAACTTTCAAGACTTAACTTTTTATCGGCCATGAAAATTATAAGATTGATAGATCGTTGGTGTTCAACGCTACTTTCATTACTATTGGTTATATCGCGGCCAGTTTTCATTGATGCAGGACGCCGGAGTACCAGGAGAGAACCATATTATAGAGAAAGCTATAAGACTTTGACTGAATATGAAAGGGATGTTGCTGTATAGTTTATTTCTTATCTGTTTGGTTTGAATTAGGGGTCTGACACTTAAAGAACCCAAACATTTCGAAAGGTTTTGAAACATACAGCTAAGGTTATCTACATTTCATAGTATATCTACAAATTCAAAGTTTTGTGAATGATTAATTTGTAATTATGACCATATCAATAATAATTCATGTCAACACAGAAGTGCTGACTACTGATCTGGTGATACCTTTGGGAATCATACTATTCTTGTTACACTCATCATTCACCAAGTGTTAACAGGGTAAAGCTAGAAATATGATCACATGAACTTGCCTGCATTAACCATTCTGTATTTTTATCGTGCAATCACGGTTAATTGTAAAACACAAAAAGAACCAAACGTATTCTGTCAAAAATCAGGATATTCAAGTTGTACATGTATTAGTAAATTTGATCTAATGGAATCAATCCTGTCTAGTAGATTCAGATAAGAAAATTTCCTTGAATTTATTCTTTTTACACTAGTGATCTAAAACGGTAATTTTGTTCGCACAGCTCTTAAATGACTGAACAATAAATCATTAAAAGAGGGACGAAAGATACCAGAGGGACAGTCAAACTCATAGATTGAAAATAAACTGACAACATTAAGGTAGCACTATGATCTGACTTTTCCGTCTCCAACCAATAGTCTTAAAAGATAATTCTCTCCAAAACCTCTCAATGGAATTTTTAAATCTTTAATTCATTTAATATATGAAATATTAATTACTCTTTAATCAGTAGATACATTTAATTTTGATATAATCATTTAAAAAGGTAGCTCAGTAACTGCCAAAAAGTGCTCTTCAACCTTGAATGAAAATAGTACATTCAGGTGAAATGGTAGAAAAAAATTGTATTGATCCCTTTAATTGACTATATACAAGATACAAAACAGTGTCTCTAATTTTTTATATATCCCTCTGTTTAGAAGATATATTAATTTATTTGCTGGGTGCCAATTCTCATTTCACCTTTCATCTTTGAAGACCTATAAATTCATTCAGAAATAGATTCTCCAAAACCTGGGACACGGGTTTGTAGAAAATACTCCCTTTAATCACATATGTCAAAGTTAAACTTTAGGGGATACCCTTAACAATTCTATTTTCATTTTTTATAACAATTCCCAAGAAAAATTGTTTTGAAAAACAAAACTAAAAATCCCTTTTCAACCCCTATACATGCAACATAAATATAAAAATTCCTCTGCGAATACCCCAGGAGTGTTCTTACACCATTATTTGTTTAATAGAACCACACAGTTTTTTTCTATTATACCCTCAAACTGGAAATTTTCATAATTTGTGCACTGTCCATCCCCTAACAACAATAATTTAGCATTTGCCGGGTTTGAACTCACGGATTTTACCAACATCTGTAATGTAGTAATTAAATATGGTCACAGCTTCCCCCTTTTTAGACAGACTAAAATAAGAGAATATTGAAAGCGATTAGCTGCATATAATAATTATTTAACATAATTCTCATTATGAAATAACAAGTATCATTCATATCTTAAAAGGGATATATGGTACAGGGAAATTATCTAGGACACAGAAACTTAAAGTATACATTAAAATATATGTTCGTACTACCTATTGTTCTCTACAAAATAGAACACAAATTCGTAAAGTGCAGTAAAACAAATCAATGTTATCAATGTGATTTGTTTAAAATAAGGATTGTTGCTGGTGTCAGATTCAAAAATAAAAATGTCTTGCTTTAGTAAGAACATTTGTCAGCGGCTTTTAAAAGCTACTGTTACATATTCATATTAATCTACTAGTAAATGTGTCCTTACTTTAGGGTTTTTTTTTCTTCCATCTTTTTTCCCTTTGTACATTTTTTTTGTTTACCTCCATAGTTATGTACATTAAGTTTGATTGCAACACAATATGATAAGACCGCATTATTTTTCTTGTGGTCATGGATTAAGAGCTGGACACTTGGTATCAACAGATGATTAAAAGATAAACTCCTCCCATATGCTCTTATATATAAGGTATTTACCATGTGATTTTATTCACATAACTTATTTATTGATGTACTCCCTGTTGTGACATCATAATGACTCACGGATTTTTACCAAATGTTCAATTTTAAAATAATGTGATAAAAAATAATTCATTAAAAAATCATTATTAGGCTGTAGTGCTACCTTAAGTCGTGTTCAGTCTTTCAGTCAATTTAAAGATTTATCCACTGCGGTATATTCAGTACGGTTCTTACAATTCACTTTCAGTCAACTCGATACTGTTTAGACAATTCGCTTGAAGACGATTCGATACTTTTCAGTAGCATTTCAGACAATTCAATATGATGTTGATGTGTTCAGGTAAATAACAACTACTTACAGTCTGAATATAGCCTAAACAGATCTTAATTGACTGCGAGCGAATTGTCTGAACAGTATTGATTTCACTGCAGTGGATAAGTCTAGAAAAACTGACTGAAAGTATAAATTACATATGAAATTAGTCTTATCACCGGGGGTGTGCTCACATAAGCAACACGGCGGGTGTAACATGTGGAGCAGGATCTGCTTACCCTTTCGGAGCACCTGCGATTACCTCCGGTTTTTAGTGGGGTCCGTGTTGCTCAGTCTTTAGTTGTTTATATATTGTGTTTTGTATACTGTTGTTTTTCTTTCTGTCTTTTTCTTTTTTTGCCATGTTTATTCTCGACTTATGAGTTTTAATGTCCCTTTGGTAACTTTCACCTCTCTTTTATTGTTCATTGTTCAGTCATTTAGAAGCTGTTCAGATCAAAACAATCGTTTCAGATAAAAAAATGTTTACAAGTGTTAAATAGGTGTTCAATATTAGCAGAAGTAGTCTTGGTCTTTTAACAGTTGGTCTCTTGTAGAGTTGTCTCATTGGCAATCGTACGACATCTTCTTTTTTATATTAACAAAAGGGGATGGATTTGAGCATCCAGAATTGGTTTTACTAAAAGCCTGGTATCTTTGATTTATTTTTACTGATATTTATGTCCAGGTAGGAAGTAAAGTTAGTACGGCAATGAGAACATTATTTTCTGTAAAAACCTGTGCAAGTAAATCAACGCTCTGTTAAGTACCTTGTACCATTTGTAGAAACTACCTGATAGATATCTTTCCACTTTTCTTACGAATACATGTAGCCTGAATAAGTACGTACAGGAAAGGTGTGTGGTGGAATGAAAACAGTTTCAGATGCGCGCAAACCTATCCTTATGCCTATATATACATCTACCTTATATTGGGTCGGTAAAGTAAGATTCGCCATCCTTTTAGGCCTCTTTTTCATCTAGCTCTCAAGTTTTGGTGCTTGGCTTTCATGTTGGGTTGTCACACTGATGAAGGTAAATCAAGGGAAGCCAATCGGTCGCACCGAATGTGAAGTGTTATCGACATTTTAAAATACAGACTAAACAATTCTACACAATATAGTTCCCAACAGAAAACACTTACAAAAAATGCATACTTAAGCCATGATATTTACATAATACACCATATATGCACTATAAATTATCTTATGACAAATATTGTCAAATTATAAGCCAGTTGTATTAAATTGAGTAAAACTGTAATGGTTAAGAATGATGTTCTACTGCTTAACTCACTTCCAGGTCTTATCAACTATTCAAATGTATTTCCTATTCTCTTACTTTGGATTTCAGCCAAAAAGGAGGGATTGAGCATAAAGGACACTTTTGTAACTGAACTGTGAAAACTTTTTATGGAGTAAAATTTCTTTCGACGTATAGCGCAGCTATGTTTTGCTGATATCCTTCATATGTACAAACTATAAGACAAATGTTTGTTGAAATTTAAACTGGAATTAAAACGCATTCTTTAAAAGTATTTCCCATAACTATAACTTACAGTCTCATTCTTTCACGTTTTAAGTTTTGAGAAATGTCATGTGCATGAGCAAATATTGCGCATACATTCTGTGACTTAATTACTGCCTTGTTAACCTTTCGAAATTCAGTTTATTTAACCGAAGGAAAAATATTACAACCGTTATCATAGTTGAAAACATTTTGTAAACCAAACTTTGTTAAAATATTTATCTATAAATACTTACATTGACTGCATTGTAAAGATTTCGGATACTCGTGCTGCTCAACTAATTATGAATTTATATAACTTTTGATTTACTGATTTTGCAATCAAGGTCATTTGTTTAACAAATCTATAAATTTTAATAAAGGCTATGTGTATGAATATCAATTAGGACAAGAATTTAAAGGGACAATTAAAAATTGTAGTTTTATGTCAGGCTTCTAAAAATTAAACAGGTTAATAGAATGCATGTAGTGCAATCAATATCGTATAACTTCGTTGTGTATCTCTTTCTCTGAACTGTCAGTGACATTTTATCAAATTAATATTATAACAAATGTTGATATTGCCATATTAAAATAAAACAACCTATACATGATATTAACCTACTTTAAGCCGGTAATATCAAGGACCCTTTGAAATATGATGTATGGCTTTCGGGATTTATCCTTTAAAACTATTCAGCATTGGTTAAGGATTGCAGTTTCAATGATCATTCAAATGTTGCATCTAGTACTTTCAATAGAGTAATGTATTTTCAATCACCTGTACAAACTGTTTATTTTTGTTGATATATTTTTCCATAGTTTTTTTTAAATTTTAGCTTTAATTTTTGTGCAAATGTGATAAACAAATATATTTGTATTGTGGTCGAAAAAGTGAAACAAATGTAAAGAATTTAGACAAATATGTTTATCTTGCTCTTATCTGATACAACACCTGTCAATATTTGACCGATATAGCGTAATCAGAAATGTCTTCATCGCTAGTGTTTTATACCGGCAGACATTTCATCATTTTACGTTTGTGAGTTGTGCATGTATCAGATGCGAGTCCACGATGTTTCGCGAAATCCCTTTCGTATGTACAGGAAAGGCTTAAACTTGAATTTGTAGAAAACTGAAGGAGACAGGCACCGGTGATCCCTCTTGAATCAACCATATGTATATAAATAGAAAATATGGAGTGTTAAACAATTTACCTGTACGTTAAGCAAACTAACCTTCAGGGATGCCTTGTCAAGTTATGTAGGCACGGTAATTTATGTAACAGCTTATAGTGCAATAACCTTTAAAATATAGATTATCCCATTAATATCGATATCATTAATTATTCTCAAAAAAAAAAACCGAACTTCATCCTCCCGCCTTAAGAACTGTTAGAAATTCAGTTTAAACCATACCTAGCTTAATTTACAGCCCAACTAATATTTTATTTGATGAAAAGATAAATGACTGAATATAAAACGACCGCAAAAAAAAAAAGTATATTTTACAAGTATGTTTGTCTGGCGGAGAATTGTCTTAATGGAAATCATATCGCACGCATCCTTTTATTTTTATATTATTTACTTTGAATGTCATAACTTTAAACGTTTTGTTCGATTAAATTGTCTATAAAACCACAATCTTTCTTTCAAGTTTGAATCATTGAAATTCTGAAATTTTGTGTTCCCTTCGCTAAATTTCTACACGTGGTTTTTGTATATAAACGAATACATACGAGTATTGCAATGAAAAAAAGATTGCATCCCACCTAGCTGTATTTTCAGAACCTATGTATCCACGCATAGATTTTACATTTGCAGCACTCAACTTTATATCTTCAGCGCTACACTGGACACCTCCAGTGTAAGTCTCCGTACAATACATATTGGGTTATGATGGAATCTATTAAGTATCGATACAGACAAAATTCAAATACCTTACTAAAATATTAAATTCATAACCTTTTAGAATATATTTGTTCAAAGGATCAGTAAGTTTTAAGGATCGAAGTAAAATTTATAGCATCTTTAAACAACATCAACACAAAAATTAAGACACTCATTTTTTTTGTAAAATATATTTCTTTTATTTGTAGGGTTATATGACTGTAATGCATACTATCTCAATACTAATAAAGGATAACATCATACACAGAGAAAAGATATAAAACGGTAAATACACAACTAACAATTTATTTATCAAAGAACTTTATACAGAATACAGCTAAAACTAATTCCAAATAGACCAGAATATGATTGCAAAACTAATGCTGCTTTTGTTGAAAGCTAATACACATAAAAATTTATAGAACATATCATGTCTGTTAACGTCGATGTTATGACAATACAGGGGTCTAGGGGTTTAAGCAGTTTTTATCCCTTGCAGATTTATGTAAAAGGACAATTGAAGTTTGTATTTAAAATTATAGACCATTTTCGTTTATCTTCTAATCAGGTTTTGTTTTTAACTATCTGAAGTATTATACATATCTTTTGAGACTTTTTGGGTTTGTTCATTGTTGAAGTCCGTACGGTGACTTACTGTTGCTTACATAATTGGTCTCTGGTGAATAGAAGTCTCATTAGCAATCATACCTCATTGTCTTATTTTATATTAGCATGTAAGTTCTGTGGTATTCAGTATGCGAAAGAAAATGCAAATCCTGCTCCACTAGGGGCACTCGTTATGTTTCTAGAAGTGTCCAAAATAATTGCCAGTTTAAATGTTTCTTTAAGTAATACCTTGAATGTATATTGAGTTACATAGCATCTATTCAAGATTCTTGAAAGAACTTTATCCCGTTCTTCTTATCAAATTGATTTCCTTGAAAATGTCCGTCGGACAATTAAATCAAATTTTACTCAGAAGTTACAAAACATTTCGTATGTTTGTGCGGATTCCTTTTGTGTCTAAATGTCACCGAAATCTTCTATTTGGAAGAGATAAAACCTTTTAATGTGGTTTGCCACAAACGAATACATCATAAAAATAGCTACTGGCTATGCTACAATTTCCTTTAAACTTAACAGCAATGTTATCTAAATATATCTAATTTCTAGTCATTTCGTTGTAGAGACGACTGTTGGCATATTTCGCTTGCAGCTTTATTAGCGTGTCAGGTTCGAGAGAACATGCTTCAATGCACTTTTCTAAAAAGACAACATTTTCAATTAACAAAAATAAATATATATATATATATAAATGAAATGTGTATTTAACAGATTTGTGTGTGAGACAATAAAAAAAATATTTGCAACTCACAATCTGACGTTAGTTTAAGGACGTTTTTGAAAAAAGTGTTCACACCACCGTTAACATTTTTTAAGATCATTATTCAGAATAGCAAAAATATTTAAGCTGACTTTGCAACTTATACCTGATATAAAAGTTGATAATTCGTCTACAAATGCTAGCTACCAAATGTCTGAATTTGCAAACGTTAGCCTCTAAATAACTGTTTTGATATATTTGTGTGCATTGAAAAGAATGTCAGTTGTTTCAAATATATTCATTCATTTAAGATTGATAACAGATTACTATTGTGTCTCAATGATATACTTCATATTTTAGCTATTTGAACAATAAACATATATAGAGAGCTAGATTACTTCTGTTTCAAATCTCTTTCAGTTTGCCTATATCATTTTTATCATTTTCTGTATGAAAAAAGATGTATTTCAGTACCGATACCTTACTTATCGTATCGATTAAATGAACGACAATAGAAATGAATACATGTATGTGAGCAAATCTACAATGGTTTTCAATCCAACATTAAAAGGATGCAATTTTGGGCCACGTTGGCATACACAATTTTCTGTAAAGCATTATAAAGATTCACTTAAAGTATAAGCAGGTATAAAAGACCCTACAAGCCAAAAACTCCCGACAGAAGCGAAAAATAATGACGTACAAAAAAGTCAAATAAAAATGAAAGGTATATACTATATACCTTTCGCATGACGGTATAGTTACAAGATATTGTGGAGTGACACAAGTTTTACAAGAACAAAAATCCATGTTTAGCCTTTAAAAATCATTTGTCGTTCGTTGCATATGGTTTAAGCGCTGTCGTATTAATGATAGCACTCATATTGCATTTTAAAAACGTCGAGAATGCAATGTTAATAGTTGCTACTGATGTATTTCCGGGAGGAGAGAGACTTAAACTCGGGAAAACTTCCTCGTAGCTCATGGTCCAGTTGGATGAAAGGTATGGTTCAGTATATAGACAGAAATATAGTTTTTTTATATAGATTAGACCGTTGGTTTTCCCGTTTGAATGGTTTTATACTAGCCAAGGCTCCGTGTTGAAGACCGTACTTTGACCTATAATGGTTTACTTTTTTAAATTTTGACTTGGATGGAGAGTTGTCTCATTGGCACTCATACCACATCTTCTTATATCTATAGAAAGACGTTCTATACAATACAGGGAGTGTTAACTAAAAAAAGGTAGCATTCACGCCGTTCGGCTTAAAATTTGCAGGACAACAACTGGTCTGTATGAAAAATAAAATATTATACAGGCATATACGTAAATTACTGTTTAACAACAAAACAGTAACGCAGGCATACACACACACACACACACACACATACAAAATTCTGACTTAAATCAATATACAAGTTATTTCAAATTTTGACATACTTAATCGAGTATTCACCACCCTTTGACTTCCATTTTGTCTTTTACAATTCGGTCGTTTTCTTTCTGAAATGAAATGAAATACTTCATCAGATCTTCTTCGAATTGGGATTTCTAATGCATGATCACCTCGGAGTTTAATCTTTGAACATATTAACTATGGTTCGATGTAAATCAGTGGCGACATTTCAATATTCAAAAGGCATCTGCGTGTTATAAACAACGAAAGAAATTTAAACGGGACAAATCATGGCCTGATTGAAGTAACCAACATTTAACGGCAGCAATTTATAACAATTACTGGACAACTGACGGCTTGCTTGCGACGGCAACACCCAAAATATGGCGGAGTAACACGTGTTTCAACAACTCAACTCTCCCGCTTTTAGAAAATGTTGTGACATAACATAAGCTCAAACTGCAAAAAAGAGGCGAAAGATACCAAAGGGACATTCAAACTCATAAGTCTAAAACAAATTGTATATTTAAAAATTAATTCACAGGCTTGAGGTGTATACTCCTGCATTTTGCAAGTTGTGATTTGCGCTTCCGAGTTAACCTCCAACCTTGATTAAAATATCTGTGTATATTTATTAACACTTCCATCAGATATAATCTTATTTCTGCATGTACAGGAATGTATATTCATTCACTACACTTATTACCTCTTTCAATAATGTTATTACGAAACAGACAAAATACAAGGATAACATTTCTTTCACCTATAAAAATGTTTGCTACAAAGAATAATTTAAACATTGACTTCGCATATTGTTTCATATATCAAGTTTATCAATAAAACATTATAACAATTATCAACATTTGATAACGTTTATGAATTGATTGCACGTATATTTGGGATACATCAATAATGCATAGTTACCTGAAAAATGAAAATTTTAATTAATTGTTTTTGAGATATTTTAGAATAATTCTTTTTTAGTCAAACATTTTGTTTCCCACAGTTCTTTATTCAGTATCAATATTTAAAACATTTATAACTTCTGCATTTTTGATTGAGTCAATCTCTGCAAAAATAAAGCTATGTTTGGCACAAAACCATGATTTTCCGAAAAAAGTTTCAAGGTCATGAAAAAAAGAAAATAATAGACATATATGTAAAATCAGCTCTTTTGAGCTTTGCATTGCATCTTAGAGGGTTTGATTGTGTCAGTATGTTGAAATTTATATGTAT
The DNA here is from genome assembly GCF_021869535.1 of Mytilus californianus. Classification (NCBI taxonomy): domain Eukaryota; kingdom Metazoa; phylum Mollusca; class Bivalvia; order Mytilida; family Mytilidae; genus Mytilus; species Mytilus californianus. The sequence goes on from NW_026262679.1 coordinate 29,264,275, forward strand.
ATAGCAAAAACGTACGCACCATTTGATATACTGTTTTCATTTATTATATTTTGTCATGTTATTTTGTCAGTTCGGACACTTTCCGTTCTTTTTTATATTTAGGAAATTATCGTTTATTCTTTTAAGTTATTATACAATGTACCTACTGTAAAACATGACTATGCAATTGAAGACATGTAAGAACACATTGAACGGCACAGGAAATCTTGTGCTATAGTCTTTGATGGTTGCATATCTCCAGTACTTCCACAATCTGTCAGAGTTGTTTTGCACCTCCTTGAATCGATAGCTAGAATAATAATACTATTACATAAAACGAGATAAAAAGTATGGTTTTTATAAATAGGTTATAACAGAGTTGTATAGTGCAGAATTTATATTTTGTGAGGTAGATGAATACAAATTTAAACCGGCAATTTTTTCGGGTAATATAATATTTTGTAATTAGCAGATCCGTGATATTTTAATGGCGAACGAGATACTGCATTTAAGAAAAAATCTTCCAAAATGTGTTTCATAAGTTCCATAAAGCCTATTATTTTATAAATCGAGGCTACATAGCAAAATGCTGGATACTTGTATTAGATAAAAATATTCAGTAAGTTGAATATCTTTAAAGGACAAATAAAAACTACAAAGTTGGAAACAACATTTTTATGCTGGATCCATAAAAGGAAGACCAAAATATCAAGTAAAAAGTAAAATAACAAACAAAAAGGATATTTAACTACACAATGAGCAAATGATTAATGTATTAATTGTAGAGTTGCTCGATTGTCATTAATTTTAATGTCACCTCGACGACTTTGGTCTGCTTTTTCTGGCGGCGTTGGCTTCAACACTGTATTAGTTTGTGATTAGGTCAGTCAAGAGGAAACCACTTGTGCTATGTCAATGTTTTTTGGTAGGCTTTTGTATTTGGGCCTTCCCTAATTCATGGTCTGTTGCCTTTGAAACTTATGCTTAGTTGTGATTAGATCAGTTTAAGGAGATCTACAAGTGGTATGCCGATGATGTAGGTGTGTAGACGTTGGCACGTCTCATTTCCATGAAGAAAATAAGGCTCTGTCCCTCTGTCATGGTCTATAGACTCTGAATATTTTGCCTAGTTCAAATATTAAATTTAGCGATTACGTCAGTTTAAGATGAACCTATAATGATAAACCTATCTGAAAGATATTTGGTATGCAGTTGTATTAGCATTTGCACGTCTCATTTTCATGGCCATTATATGGCCCTACCCCCTCATTATTGTTCATTTACTTTGAAACTTTTGCCTATTTTACGTATTCAAGATTGTTTTTATGTTAATTTAAAGGGAACCATAGAGGATACGACAATGGTATTTGGCATGCAGTTTGACAAGCATAAGAATTTTCATTTCCATGTAGGTTACTTGATCCTGCATCTTCAGTCATGGTTCATTGACATTGCATGTTTTACATATTGATATATTGTAATTGTAATTTTAAAATTTGCATTAAACTAATAGAATTACATAAAAGCGTGACACATGTCTGCGTCAAAAGTTTATGATGGTAAATTATTCAAATCGAAATTATGGCAAAAACTTGAAACTTGAATTTCTGTTTGTTGTAAAATGCCAAAAACCATTGTCATGGTATGGTTTACTCTACCGTTTACTCTTAATTACAATTTCTATTAATTTTTTTGGGACCAAATGCTACAAAAAAACAGACGTAACATATTTTTATTATTTCATTGAAACAATGTTCTAAATAGTAATTACCTAAACAGGGCAATGATTAAGTTAAACAACAGGAGGTTTGATATCAGCATATACATGGCTGCTACAACCATAATAGCCCAGTCGTATTCAACACATCTGTCAAGGTCTGGGTTACTTTCCCATTCTGATTCAACAGATGTACAAGTATCATTGCTATTGGTTTTTCCTATATAAAACATAAGCTTTATTTGAACAAAAATAAATCAAAACCGAAATGATTAAATTTAGACGTTGACCTCGACGTTTAGTGGTGGATTATATAGTATTTTTCTTGGCGATTTCACCTATCGTATGGAATTTTTCGTTGCATTTTCGTTTTCTGTAAAATGTTGAGAACGTGATATATAAAGGTTGTAATGATTTCAAAGGTCTGCAGTTAATTGGATTTTAAATAATGTTCATTTTACTTTTAAGTTACGTTAAGGTAGTATAAATAATATCGCCTAGCTTGAAAATACAAATCACAGATCAGTCGCATTGGGCAATCAGAATTGAGAAAAATAGGATTTGATAGTTTCTTTGGCTATTGTAACATATCCATGGTCATCTATGAAACAGATATTCCATAACTTAATAATGATGGCGTTCGTCTAACTTCCGAGGGGATAAGTTCATCTTTACAATAGCTATCCTAGGCTGCTTTGCTTCCGTAAAAACAGGAATTGTCGATCAAGGATATCATGATTAAAACTAAAAAATAATACGGTGTGTCAATTTTGTTCGTTTTATCTCAGTAAAACATTCATTAAAAGATACCCTCCTCGTATTTGTTTTCGAAATATTATAATTCATTTTGTTGTAATCAGTTATATATTCAAATTATTAATCGTCGAAATGACAAAAAATCAAAGACACAAAAAAAAATTTGGTCGGTTATTTGAACCTTTTTTAAAATAAATTTGATATAAATGTGTTTTAAAATCATAAATGACAATGACTGTGAGCACTTGTAGGCTGATGAATGTTTACAATTTTGTTCATTGTTTCACTTAAACATAATATTGTGTGGATGTGAAGGTAAAACATGCAAATCATCCACATATAAGGTTTGGTCATTTTTCAAACAAAATGCTGATTCAAAATTGAAAAATGCAAATTTCGAGTGTATATACTTGTCGGTAACATTCAGACATATAGCATAAATAATGATCTAGGAAAGGATGTCACAATAATCTTAAGCACATCGTTTTATCTAGAAACCCATTTGTAAAGTACTTCAGATATTTATTGTCTTTGAAAATAAAAAAGAAATAAACAGTTAATCGGTCAAATGAGTATCAGAAAAATGGTAAGGTCAAAGTGTTCGATTTGACAACATTAACAAATACATTTTACTAATAGCCACATAATAATGTTAAGTCGTGTATAAATTTTACACATTATTAATTATTTGCAAACTATGTAAGTTGAAACAAGCACATAATGTTTTATTGAATATTGAATGCACAACATAACATGTCGTTTCGAGAAGTATAACACAATTCTTCCTCTTGTATTTCTGTGTACGCCCCTTTTATTCAGTAAGTGGTTTGAATCATATGGAACAAAGTTACTTGTAAAAAGAAAGTTGCAAATTAACAGAAAATATTTATTTTTCACTATAATGTCAATTTGCTTATATGTAGTACTTTGGCGGATGCAGGCAGTTACAAGACATATTTATTTGATTCAGACCAATGGCATCAATTCGCAACAAAGTTTTAAAAATTAACAACATTCGAATTTGAAACTTGATTTCGCTATGGTTTATCAATTATGTATGTACATTTTGGGTGTACTTGTTTATAATCTTAATACATACTTCGCCGTCGATGAACATAGTGATAATCAACGTTGCATAAAGGAAAACATAAAATACGAATTCCTTTAGAAAATACGCAGTTATCAAATCGTCGTGGCATGCAACATTTGTTAATTCCTTTTATAAATGTTAATCTCTTCAATTGCGTCAGGCATATAAATAAGTGAACCACTTTGTTAAAAGCATCAATTTGCATCATTACTTATAACTTGTACAATTTGTTTAACCTATGGTGTCTCTTCGAGTGGTAATTCAGAATTTCTATTTCATTCAAATATTTTTTTTGTACACTTTTAATATAGAAATCTTCAATGGAATGGTTATAATGGAGAATGGAGAATGTAAACTAATTTCTGAATTCTTAGAAACAAATAAGAAGATGTGATATTAGTGCCAATGAGACAACTCTCCATCCAAGTCACAATGTGTAAAATGTAAACAATTATATATCAAAGTACGACCTTCAACACGGAGTCTTGGCTCACATCGAACAGCAAGCTATAAACGGCCACAAAAAGACTAGTGTAAAACAATTCAAACAGGAAAACACACGGTCTTATCTATGTAAAAAACGAGAAACGAGAACCACTTATGAACCACATCATCAAACGACAACCACCGAACAACAGGTTTCTGACTATATATTTGCTTAACCTTCTCGTAGGATGAAATATGTTTCAAACACAAATTTTAGTACGTGCTTTGTGTTTAATAATTAAGTATTGCTATCATACTACATTCAATCGTTCATATAGTCGTTACCTTTCAATTCATCAATGAATAGTTCACCATAAAGTTGCCAATAAGGTAATGAAATGATCTTCCATATTCGCCAATGCGCTGTATCTGCTCCACGATTTGGCCACATATCACGATGATTAGGATACATATTCGAATGATACAGTACGCCAGCACACATAATAAAAACAAACAGGATCCAACTAAATTGAAGCAATTCCTTAAGCTACAAAGTATTAAAAAGGTATTATCAAACTTTTATTTTAGGACCGTTTTAAACATGATTTTGGTAAAAACTGATGATAATACAACAAAAACAAACAAAAATACAATCGAATTGTTTCTTTTAATGTTCTTGTGGCACCCTTGAAGCTTTCATATTACATTTTTTCCCGTTCGTTCAAACACTGCAATATTGGTTTACTGGCTTTATCTTAAAAACGAATATCAATGTATTCATACTCATACGTATTATTATAATAGTTATGGAACTTATAAATATATAAACTCTATGACTAAGCAGTACTGCACTAAATAATCTAAACTTAGTATCGGGTAGTCTTCCGGCTTTGGCAAAATTTTACTCGTAACTTTTGAGAGCCTCAATTTATCAATTAAATCGTTCTATCCACTCATTAAAACGAGTCGGAAAAGTTCCATTGGGCACACACATGTTTTCATTAAAACAATATCTATTTGTAAAAAAATCGGACAAAGCATATCGCACTTAAAAATGTTCGAGGCAGCACAATGTAATTGTTAGGATGGTTTGCGATTTCAACATATGTATCTCAAACGAACATAAATTGTTTTAAATTTATATCTTTTTGTCTTATATTCTAATATTCATTGGAAGATTCAACAAATGTACCAAGTAGTTAGCTTGAGATTAATTTTGTTGAATGAAATAGTAACTCACCATTTTGCCAATCATAATAAGTTTTGGACCAAAATATGTTAACACCATTAAGCTATGAAAAAATCTCATATACATTATAAACAATCCAAGGCTGTAGAGTCTAATTTCAAAACGCTGGCCACCATTGAAAGTACGAACTAATACTGCAGATACAAGTACTGCATAAGAGAGTAATGCTAAAACATTCCATAAGTTGGTCAGATAACAATACAACCGGAACCTTTTGCGAGATTGATTGTGAGATATATTTCTTTGCACCGTTATCACAATGTTTCTCTGGAAAAGAAAACAATACATAAAAGTCATTTGTACATGTTCGATTTAGTTTTTAGAGCTATTTTCCTAATGCTTGTAGTTTAAAGGTTTGATTGGCTGGCTTGCTTTGTTTGTATAAAGGTTTGCTCAAGCATTGTAATGAAGATTGACATTTGCAATCAATACATAGGCGGGGCTTCAGCTTGTGTGCATTATACATAAATGTTATTGGATGTTAAGTATAATGCAGAGTGTAATGTATACAAGCTGAGGCCTCGCCTATCTATTGATTGCAGAGAACAATCATAATTACAATGCTTGAGCAAATATTTATACAAACAAAGCAGGCACGCCAACCAAACCTTTATACTACCAACATTAGGAAATTGTTTTAATTTTGATTTTATTGTGGATATCTCCAAACAAAAAAACGGTTAATTCTAAACGGAAGTGAAAATAATTTGATAATATAAGATTATAGTATTGCAAATGTACAGATTGACAAATACAAAGCAATCAACAATGCAAAAATTGATATTCAAATTTACTGATTAGGATTGGTTTTGTGAGCCTCCTGTTATGACTTATTGCAGTTAAAAAAAATCTCAAGAAGGTATACCTGTTAATCTTAATTAAAACAAAACAAATGACTTCGAAAATTTGGTGTTACAAACCATGCTGAAGAAGCAATTCTAAGTGCTGCAAAGTCGCCAACAATAACATAACTTTCATCAGCATAGTAACAAAGCAGCGATACCGCATCTATGCAATATCTTACTGTTAAAAGGAAATTAGTTTTCATGTTCTTACTTGTTGAATTTTTTATCTGCAATATGTAGGCACAACAGAAACCAGATTCAACATCAGACTAAATAATCATCGTTCATTTTATACAAAAAGAAGAAATTGCACAATGTTGGATGCACCAGCTACGTACTCTTGAATATGAAGACTCCATGAGAGAGGTAAAAACCAGTGTATCCTAACCCGCATAGGAATAGATGCAGGACAATTAGATCTTAATTACAAAAATATACGAGGAGTTGCAAAAGTTGTACTTTACGTACAAAATCGGCCGTAATGACGTGATTTTTTTTAATAATATAAAATAAACTTATTTTGGAAATTTGTATATCTTGACTTAAAATGGTTTGAATTAAAGTATGCTACTCTCACAAGGAGATCTCATGTTAAGTAAATGTTCAGTTTTAATATATAAGTAATTCATTCTCGGTTAAACCTTGCGAAGGAGAACATAAGATCTAATACATTTCATATTGAAAACATGACCTAAGAGTATATTACGTTAACGAGACAGCAATCAAAAATAAAACATATAACAAAACATGAAGTTTGGGACAAGGAGTTTATACAATATTTCTAGTTCTGAATTGTACAGCATCTATAGAAGCAGTAACATTCCAATATATATCTATATTTGTTTCTGTCACCTAACATTTCAACATATAGACCTCTCAACAAGTGTGATCAAAACACATTTGACTCAGGAATTGTTTACAACCACGTCTTGTCTGATTTAATTATGTAGACAATTTCCAGAAAGGACTTACCCTTCGCTGTATTCAAAATTGGTCTGCAGCAATTTTACACAAAAAGTAAAATATCAAAAATACCGAACTCTAAGGGAAATTCAAAGCCTTTTATAAAATGGCAAAGCCAAAAGCTCAAACACATAAAACGAATGGAAAACAACTGTCATATTCCTGACTTGGTACATGAATTTCCTTATGTAGAAAATGGTGGATTAAACCTGGTTTTATAGCATTATATTGACACGATGTGTGAGCAAAATAAACAGACATAATAGGTCATGTGTCAACAAATGGAGTACAGCAGTCAACATTGTAATATAATCTTAATCACTATAAAAACAAATAACTATTTCAACAAAGAATAAGAATGTATCCATAGTACACGGATGCCCCACTCGCACTACCATTTTTCTATGTTCAGTGGACCGTAAAATTGGGGTCAAAACTCTAGTTTGTCATCAAAATTAGAAAGATCATATCACAGGGAACATGTGTACTAAGTTTCAAATTGATAGGACTTCAACTTCATCAAAAACTACCTTGACCTAAAACTTTAACCTGATGCGGGACAGACGGACGAACGGACGAACGAACGGACGGACGGACGAACATACGGACGGACGGACGGAAGAACAGACGCACAGACCGAAAAACATAATGCTCCTAGGTGGGGCATAAAAACAAAACGGTATAATGACACTCTATAGACAAAGTACATAAGCAAAAATGAAAGACAAGAATACAAAATTTACTATAGCACAATAAAATAATGGCGGGATGTGTAATTACCGAGCCACGCCAAACTAAATTACCAAAAAGAACTAAACAATAAAGGTTAAAATTGTACATGGACAAATACAAAGAACACTATATCACCTAATTAAGATGATAAACAACGTCATGTATTATTTTGTTAGGTTTTGATTTGAACATCGGTAAACTACTGTTGCCTATTAACGATCTAGGATAACGTTGATTTGTTCTGCAAAGACTGTCCAGAGTCAACTATGAGACCTTTCAACATACTTTCAAATTTACTTTATCGTATTCATTCATCAACAAAATAAACATAAAATAAAGGAATTCTAGAATTTTCAAGTTTTTAGCAATTTTACGTCGTCTGTCTATTGCAATAAATCTCTTAACATATACCATTCTCTTCGCTAATTTAAACCTTAAAAGCATGACCGAAAAGAAAATGGCATATTTCTTCTTGATGATTGGCCGTTTTAATCACTATTAACTGGTTTTTGCAATTTTTGTTTAGATATTGAATATCTAAAGGACCATTAGTATCTGATTTAGTGGCCTAAATGCATCCATGTACCCTTATTCAATACACTGATCATTGTTTTGGCTAGATGAAATTTGAATAAAAGAAGGCGATATGGTGTGATTTCCTACGGGACAATAATCAAACAAAGCTGTATTTCAACGAGCGACCATCAATAATAAGCAAATCCTATATCCTAGAACGACCGATATGAAAAAATGTGAAAAAATTCAAGCCAAATACAGCGGCCTGATTCATGACTAAACAATATAAACAGATACATATTGAAGGTGTGTGTCTATACGGAGTGGGTGTAATCAGCGTTAGGTCATCGTACATCACTCAACAAAACCCATACTGTATAGTCAGCTTTGAAGCCCCAGACAGTACAAAATGTAAAACAATTCAAACGGTATAATTTATGACAAAAACCAAATATAACAACAGCAGTCAATGACAACCGCTGAATTTCTTGCTCCTGGCTTGGAACAGGAACATAAAGAATGTAACGGGGTTAAACATGTTTGTGAGCGAACAACTCTCCTCCGACATGGAATAATGGCATAACTTAAAAAATATGAACAAACTGAAAAAGTCAGTTTGAATAACATTAACGGTACCAATTTTACTTGAAATGGTTTTTATGTACTTTTTACTGTCATTTAATTCAATATTAACACTAAAGTATTGGTCATTGAATTATATATACTGTTTTATTCGGATATATAATAGTTCAAATAATGTTTACAAAAATCAGATTTATACCGCCTGCATAATTTGATTTCAAACAAAAATTATACCTTATACACATAGAAGCCTAAAGCATACCAATACATATTATTTACATGTATTCATTGAATGTTAAAAAATGAGTAATATATTGGACAGCTATTCAACGATACCATACTTTTATACATACAAATATTTCTTCTACGGCATCTGCAGTGATCCATAGATAAAGTAATAGCTCATAAACTCCGATATCACTAAATGTGTTGATACCTTTAATGTTAGATAAGAGGAATGCGCTGTAACCTACTAGCATACCCAACATAATCAGCTACAAAAGGAAAGGCAAAACATTTCAAGTAAAAAATAGTAGATGGATTAATTCAGATTAGTATAAGTATATGTATTCTAGATAATAACGCACAGGCCTTGATATATTTATAGTTTAACCATCAGGGATACTCGAATTGTATGTTGAATGTACACAATTTTTAGTTATGTAAGAATACTTTGACATTAATTGTGATATATAAAGAAAAGGACATATCCTTCGCTGTATTCTAAATTGGTCTGCAGCAATATTACACAAAAAGTAAAATAACTAAGGACTTAAGACTGCAAATATTGCAAAAGAGAGAGACGAAAGATACCAAAGGGACATTCAAACTGATCAGTTAAAAATGAATTGATAACGCCATGGCTAAAAGTATGCAAATATTACTATTGTTAAAAGGTTAAAAAAAATGATACATCATGTCTTTTGAAATCCGATAATTATATTTTTTTCATTTTTTCTATTCAAACTACTACGTGATTTTTTTGTATAAAATATTGTAACATGAATGGTAATTTTTTCCTTTGATCTTCGAGTGAGTTAACTTCTGGTATTTTTAGAGGAGTGCGTTAACTGAATGATTTTTTATGTTGTTTTTTTTTGCACTCTCCAATCCCGTCGTGTGTCGTTTGTCATAGGAAAAGCAAAGAATGGGTGGAGCTTAGACCAGTGCTCTAACTTCCCTCAGAAGTTTTTATTTCACTGTCTAGCTCCGCCTCCTTGGCCTAGTAAACTTTGCAATCAATGACCATGAAATGTCCTTTTAAAATTAAAACAAAATGCATACACAACAATATATCAAAAAACAAAAATTCAGGAAAAGGAGGGTGGGGGGCTTACTCTCACACTAGCCAAACTTGTAAACCTAACCCTAAACTAAAAATGGTTCTCTATACTTGAAAAAAATGAATGCTCGAGGAGAGCGACAACAAAGAATAACGTGGTCTATCAACGAAGATGCGATATTGATACATTGGTGGATACTTGTTTTTATCGTGTCAAAATAAATATTCCAAAAAAACTTGTCATTGGATTTTTAGTAGTTTCATTTCCTCCACTTTTTAAAGGTATATCCCCGTGAATTGAGCATGCTTAAAATATTTATCTCTGGACCTTACGCAAACAACAGCCCATCTATTATTCGATCAGTTTCATGGTGTTGGGAAAGGCAGAATACCTTCACAATAACACAATAAGCTTGACATACGTTTCCTTCTTTTATCTCTCCTAAAACTACACATCTTATTGGTTTTGAAAACGGGCAGCATGGTATACATCTAACAAGATTCTGCATCTATCCCCTCAATAATTTTTGCCATGGAGAGGTTGGGGGGATTCCAATAACACATAAATCGCTCTCCAGTCATCGCCGATAATGTTACAAATCATATATAGCCACACCTTACTCATTAACATATTTAATCCACTCAAGCTACGCTTTTCGTGAATGAAATACGTTAATTCGTAAAAGACGTTATATATATATATTACTTATTGTCGAAAACGGCTATGTAATCGTTTTTAATATGATTATGTTATCGTTTTAAATAAGATTATTTTAATGGTTGTTTTCAAATATAGAAAACCCTACATATTTGAAAATATAACATTATTTAAATTTCTAAAACTTACGTTTTTTTAAGTGAATACATTAGGTTGTAGAACAATGATCATTCACGAGGAACCAGCTAAAATGTATGCCCCAATAATTCAAATAATTGAATACGGCAACTGTGAATTGTATTTTGAAATATATATGTGTTTCTTACATAGTGGATCAAAAACATCATTGCTGGTGATTTCCATGCTTTTTTAGGCTTTGTACTTGATATACTAATGCAAAATAGAATCTGTAACATAAAAATGTCATATTTTAATACGGTTGTATTAATTTGTTTTTAAGTGTTCAACCTGATACTGAAATCCTTTGAAAAGAGGCATGGCCAACCTCCCCTGAATTCATTTCATATTTACTTGTAAGGACCATGAAAAAAAAACTGAAGTTCATTCTTTACTAAAATGCACATTATGGGTTTGGTAATGTCTAAGGGTTCTATTAGTTGCATTGGCATGTAAGCAATTATGAGATGCCTTTTCACCGTATAAGACTAATCTTAACAGGCTAGTATCACTAGTGAATTAGGAACTCATTCGGGTCACTTGAGTCCATTTCCGGTATTTGGACGCTTCGTGTTGCTCAAACTTTAGAATTATGCATAGTTTCTTGTTGCACTTCGGTGTTCCTGTTGTTCCTTTGTTTTCCTCTTATAGTTGATGTGTTTCCCTCGGTTTTGGTTTGTAACCCGGATTTGTTTTCTCTCAATCGATTTATGACTTTTCAACACCGATATACTACTGTTGCCTTTATTTCTGATATTATTGTTGGTGTGTTCATCGTTTTTTTCTGTCTGCTTTAATGGAATTAATTTTATGTATTGCACAATGGTTTCTTTCCTCTCTTTTTAAATCATATTCATAAATGTATTTTGAGGATGTAAAAATATCGAACTTCTTAAGATGAATGCATGTCAGCTGTAAAATTGGTAATGTTTATGTTGTTATTATTAAATAATTCATACATTTCGACAGTTTTTAAGTATTTATCCACAAAAATGGATAAAAAGGGCATTTCGTGCATAGTCTTTTAATACAAATTGAATTTTTTTTGTTATGGACAATACTTTTGGAAATTTTAAACTTAATCATGTTTAAATGGCATTAGCTGCCGATTCATGCTTATTGAATTTATTCAATTATCAAATTTGTGAATTTATATATACTAAAACGTACTTCAGAACTCCAAAATTTCAACAAAACAAAACACAATATCAACGTTTCGAGTGTATTTCTGACTGAATGCCATATAATCAACAAGATTAACGAAAGCTGTCGATTGGCATATTACTCTGTTATAATTATTACAGAAAGTAAACTTAACATACAAATAGACAGGTAAGCACGTGTAGCATTATAGGGTCGATTTTCGTAGTTCTGTTTAAGTTCATGTCATAAATAATATAAAAACATATGAATTTTAAAAATGTAACCTGTATTAGACATATTTTTGGGGGTCAAAACAAACGAAGAAATCGGGATTACTGTAGCGGCCTCCCCTAGTTTAATCTTTTTATCAGCATTCATTCGTTTTTATCACTAAAATGCTGAGCACATGGGCATCCCATATCCGAAAGGATTAAATCAAAGGTCGCATGAATGCGGATTCAAATGCAAATTAAAAAAACAGCAATGTTTAATTTAACTCATTTTGATAAAACTGAACTAAAATTGTTATCGTGTGTCATCAAACATGTATTTGAACAGCATTGTAAAGCTTTATACAAATTATCAGGGATTTTTTTTTTAATTCTCAGAATCTTTTAGTCAATTATTCAGACTCTTTAATTGATATATTTCTTAATGTTTCATATTTTTATAGATATTTCCTGGAGCATTGAACATGAATTCAGCTTAAATTGGCTAGAGTTCATTTTATAAAATAAGTGCTATGTCTTTCATGAGAATTTTTTTTTAACAAAATTACCGAATTCCCAAGGTAAATTTGTCAATGAGTTCATACAACCTGACAAAATCATACGCTCGTCTATAAATTAGAAATTTTAAAAGTATAGGTATTAAAATATAATAAATTTGAATTATTTTTTTGTAATGAACAGTAAAATATTAAGATAAAAATGTTTCATATCAATCCAACTATATAGTTTGCACAATTAATACCAGATCATCGCTTGAGAACTAACTTTACCCAAAAGTGACGATTTATATTTTCTCATTATCAACTTTACTTTAAAAGGTATCAATATGTCACCAGATCATGCATATTGAGTAGTTATCATCCTGTTCATGTAATATCAAAGGCCGCCATATAGCCTTTTGTTGGTAGATGGTTGCGACTAATGTTGATGAAAATAATATGATATCGATGAAAAGCCATATATATATGTAGAACGTTATGCCCAAACAAAGATACGGTTAAACAGATCTATCATTATATTACAGTGAAGTTAGAAGTTATGACAGTGTATTTTGCCACCGCATGCCCCTTATATACTCAAACTATGTCATAGGATTAACGGTTTACTCTATAACACTTAGTATGAGATACCTTTCACTATATATATTACTGTTTCTACCTTTCTAGTCGATCTAATAGACTTATAATTGTTCAAATTACCTGACGAAAAGTTAATTTGTGTCTGTATTTGAAAATATTGCATAATTTATTTAATACAGTACCAACAAACTTGAATTTTCTGACACGTTTATGCTTTTTCCAGCTTCTGATATGACCCCTTTTCAAATATATCTGTATCTTACCTCCTATACATTTCTAGGAATATCTTTGGTTAAAAGCGACAGCGTGGAGACCCTTTATATTTAATATGGGGTTAGTAGGTGTGGTTTATTTCAATACACGGTAAGTAGTGGTGTTACGTGCCTTTCGTAAAACAACACGGCGTTGTGGATAAATCTGAAACGTTTCACACGGACAACAGATGAAGAAATTGATGATGAAGGTGGAAATAAATGCAGAAAACACATTTAAAAACTAACAAGTTGTTATTGTTAGCAATATATATATATTCGACAAGTATTGTACTTTAACAATCTTATTAACATTAATAAACATTTTGTTCTTACTAAAAAATGAAACGAAAATATATCTCTGATAATATTTTGTTTTAAATATTCTTAATTCTTGTTGATAAATATTCCGTATTAACTTCACAAATAATACATGATGGTCTTATGTATAGATTCTAGGTACTGACGTTGTTTATCATCTTAATTACGTGTTATAGTGTTCTTTTATTTGTCTTTGTAATATATTAACGTTTACTATTTGGTCCATTTTTGATAACATCCATTAGACGTAGCTCGGTACTTGTACCAGTCAGGAATATGACAGTTGTTTTCCATTCGTTTGAAATGTTTGAGCTTTTGATTTTGCCGATTGTTAAGGGACTTTCCGTTTTGAATTTTCCTTGGTGTTCGGTATTTTTTTTTTTTTTTTTTTTACTTTTTTCCATATGGGGTTGGTCACTAGCACACTGTAACGAATTTATCTTACCGACTATCTTAACATGTGGTATTTAGAGTAGTGGCCTATCAAAGTGATCAAGTCTTCAATATTAAGCACCTAATTCCATTGTTCTATACAAAAACAAATGCCAACAATAACAACTTGTTAGCTTTTAATGTGTTTTATGAATTTATCTCAATTCTTCATCATCAATTTCTTCGTCTGTTGAAATCTTTTAGATTTTTCCTCAACACCGTGTTTTTACAAAGGGACTTAACTAACCGTGTATTGAAATAAACCACGCCTACTAACCCCATATGAAATATACACGGTCTCCACGCGGTTGCATTTAACCAATCATATTCCTAGAAATGTATAGGAGGTAAGATAAAAATTTATACACTCCTTTCAAATAGAATTTTGGGGACATAATTATGATACATGTCATTATCATTTTTCGACACAACCACGAAGAAATACGACCAAAAACCTGATGCTATAGACTTACAGTAAATATTATTTAATACTGGTGAAAGTATAAAGATTAATAGAAACGTCTTGTTAATTTGCAATCATTCAATGACATGTTTGAAAAATGTTTACAGAAAATAATTGACAAAGACAAACTTACCTTCATCCAATCACGCCACATCGCTGCTGTATCTTTGTACCAAACTCTGTTTAATAATCTCTGCACGCATGGATGACAAACCACGTCAATTATCCCATTATCAAATGCACATTCTACTGGAGCTACACGAATCCCCCAAACTTTGTCTTCTGTATTCATCAAACTCATACATCCCATTCCATCTTCTTCATATAAGGAATTTATCAGAAAGAGCGCTCGCTTTTCGAACAGTCTGGAATAACGTGTATTGATTAGGTGTATGAGCATATATAAAAAAATGAATTGTTGCAAATCATGAAAAGATGAATTATTGGAGGGCTAGTTTTTTTTTAAATACAATTTTTATCAACACTTTTCATATATTTCATATAAATTATATTTCTAAAACAAGGTTATTAGGTCACATGGTGTACGATAGAGTGCCTATGAACTGATTGAATGCACGAGTGACTATATTCATAAAAGGTGTCGGTGTAACTCCCGTTAATGTGCCGTCTTTCTATAGCTCTGCTGGGGACAAAGTCGTACAAAATCGAAGGCATGTGAAGTGGGTCTATTATTGATAAACTGCATGGCTCATTATTTAGACTGGATGTCTACATTGCAATCGAGAAGCCCGAGTAAGTAGCAATGCATTAAGTATCAATTTTACCAAAGTCATATGGACTACTTTATAATTGCTGAGACAATATATTGTGTTTTCTGCTTCCGCGCTTTATAAACAAATGTGCTTCGGTCAACGCCTTTACACCCCAATAAAACAACAAAGACACGCATTCAATTCTTAAATAAACATGCAAGAAATATAGACAGTCAAGTCTTTTAACATTGATATAAGATTCGTTTTGTGTATCATTGAAATGGTAAAACAATACACAAATACGCAGTAAAAGATATAAAATATGAACGATTGATCTGATATAAAAATGTTACACAAATATTATTTTAAAGCGCACTTGTACGAATGAACATACTGTTGAGGGTCTCAAGACTTATTTTTAAAGATATATATTACTCAAGACATTAGAACTTTTTATCTTTAAAACACGTGTGTATTCACACAAGATACAAATGTATACTTACATGTGCAATTTCATTTTTATCCTTTCAATTCAATTATTGTAAGCTGTATGCATTAATTTGTTATCATTCATATCTGTTTTACTTGTAGTTTGTACAAAATTAATGCCTCTTTGATAAGGGGAAATGGTCATATTAAAAACTTATCTTATTTTTGATACTGTTACACTTATAAAAGAAAATTGATTTTACGCTAGAATATACAAGTAATTTTGTCAAAGATGTTGTAAAATCAAGTGTTTTTTTTGGTCTCTGAAACGTACCTGTACATTGTTTCGCGAGATAAACCGTAGATTTGAGTCATATTAACGAAACTTATTTGACTGCAACAGATACGCATTTCGCAATCAATGTCTGTTCAGTGCATGTTTGCCGCCCAAATATTTGAAAATAATCAAGGTTCATTTGCAATCGTGCTAGTTAAATTTCACCTTGAGTGTTTCAATAGGTCCTTGTTTAGTTTAATATCTTTTGCAGTATTGACCATCTCCGCCATTGTTTTCATCATGCTACTTGCCATTATTGCTGTTACTGTAAGAAAAAATTTAAATAGACCTTCTATTAGGTTTTTGTGCTGCTGTGTTACTTTCTCATTGACGTACACTTCTTAGTTATTTAAAGTACATGTACGTTCGGATATATGCGAGGTGAAAAGCAGTCAATGACAAATATTATTGAGTGAAACGACGTCGTCATTTTATCTAAACAAACATTACAGGATTTTATTCTCTTGTCCTTTAGAAAGTATTGTAAACATTCTACTACATATCGGCAAATAGAAAGTCAGTTAGCTTGGGCGGCAAAAAAATAGTTCCTACAGAAATTCAACCGTCCCTTTGAAAATTTGATTATAAAAGGCGGAAATTTTATCCCATTTATACACCTATATTATTCATAAAAGGGGTGAACATCACAAAATTATCCATCTCTTTAATAAGTATAATGATGATGATGATGGATGGCTGCTTAACGTCCGTCGTCAAATTAATATGCATATTCAGACGAGAACATGTTAATGTTATATGAATATTCACCCTGCTTTGTACTAGACCGACACGCTGAGCCGAATTTTCAAAATGCTAGTTCACAAAGTAACAGTCCGCAAGAAGACATGTCACCTTACCCTGACACGTTATGGAATAACCGTTTCACAGATGATATCGGATATGTTCCTTATGTCGTAACTACAATACCCTTCCCTTTTCACGAATGTGACTTACCGAATTAGACTATTTACCGGATTTGTAATAACATAAGCAACTCGACGGGTGCTACATGTGGAGCAGGATCTGCTTACCCTCCCGGAGCACCTGAGATCACCCCCAGTTTTTGGTGGGGTTCGTGTTGCTTAGTCTTTAGTTTTCTATGTTGTGTCATCTGTACTATTATTTGTCTGTTTGTCTTTTTATTTTTGGCCATGACGTTGTCAGTTTGTTTTCGATCTATGAGTTTGACTGTCCCTCTGGTATCTTTCGTCCCTCTTTTATTCTGACACCGAGTCGATCAGTCTTTACTCTTACTCCTTAATGCCGCGTGCTTAGCGGAGAAGCAGCAAATACCAATTTTAAAGTCTTTGGTTTGACCCGACGGGGGTTCAAACCCACGACCTCCCGCACTCGAGGCGAACACGTTACCACGAGACCACCGAGGCGGTTTATTAAGTATGAAGAATAGTAGTGAATATAGAGCAGGAAAAGCAAAGATTAAGAAACCCGCAGTACGTAATAACTCGTAATTGTAATGCATCACTATCCTAATTCCCAATTCATTCGGTATTCGAGAGTTTGCAGCTGCTACCAAGATTTTATAAAACGTCACCAGTGTCTGTGTAGAAAGTTGATGAACCAAGGTTATGTCAAAGAACGTCTGGTCCTTTTTCTAAAAATGTTCATCGGAAGATATCAACCTTGTTGATAAAATTTCCGTATCAACTTCACAAATAATACATGATACTGACGTTGTTTTTCATCTTAACTACGTATTACATTGTTTTTTTTTTTGGTTTTTTTTATTAGTCTTTGTATATATATTTTTAACCTTTACTGTTAAGTCAATTTTTGGTAATATACTTTTGGCGTGGCTCGGTAATTATACATCCCGCTATTGTGTTATTTTTGTATTCTTGTCTTTTATTTTTGCTTATACCCCCAATCACACTAGGATCACAATCCCGCTACGACCTCAGAAATTATAAAAAAAATTTAGAAGTCGTAGTAATATCATGGGGGTCGTGGTAAGGACGTGCCAAGGTCTTCATGAACGTGGAGGTGAACGACCAAGTTTAAACATGCTCAAAACATTCGTAGTGCAGTCGTGGCAAAATCTAGTCGTAGTAGAAGCGTAGGAAGGTCGTAGTAAGGACGCAGTTAGATCTGGATTGGCGTAGAAGCATCGTATTGGAAACGTATTGGGAACGTGGTGCAATCGGAAGCCAATGCAAAAGATTTCGATGCGACCTTACTATGATTTCAGTGGGACTATCCCGATTTCACTACGTCTTTATTACGCTTATACTACGATATTGAAACGATTATACTACGTATACGATGCGGAAGACAATAGTAAGCTGCTACTACATGCTTGCCGTCCTTTCTACGAAACTACTACCTCCTAGCCACCATAATTGCATGACCACATTCTGTTGCTATAAAAAAAACGTCTACATTCTAGTTCAACTGGTGTGTACAATGAGGAAGTCAAGAAATTTTAGGGACAAAGAGCGCAGTGACAACGTAGTGGAAACTAAGTGGAGTCGTGGTTCGATCGTAGTAGACTCATATTAAGATCGTAATACGATCGGTAAAGTCTTGGTAGAAGCGTATAGTGATCGTGTAAGTCGTGGTAAGGGTTATTACACGTAGCAGGAGAATGACAAGATCGTAACTAGAACGTGTTTCTATCGTAGCGGAATCGTGGCAGGATCTTTTCAGGATCATTTCAAGGTCGTGGTATGCAGGTGAAAACTTTGAAATATTGAATATTCAAGCCGACTATACCACGATCTCACCGCGATCTCATTTTCTTTATAGATCGTAGTGGGATCTTCATGGTCTTGGTCTAGTTAGACTGGGGTTTATGTACTTTGTCTATAGAGTGTCTATACGCGATTTTGTTTTTCTTTGTTGAAATAGTTAGTTGTTCTTATAGTGATTAAGATTGTATCACAGTGTTGACTGCTGTACCCCAATTTTTGACATTTTTACATATAATGTCTGTGAGAGGTTTAGCTAGCTATAAAACTATGTTTACTCCATCATTGCCTGTACCAAGTCAGGAATATGACAGTTGTTTTACACTCGTTTGATGTGTTTGAGCTTTTATTTTGCCATTTGATAAAGGATTTTGCGTTTTGAATTTTCCTTGGAGTTCGGTATTTTTGTTATTTTGTTATTTTACTATTTATCCTATACCATTGAGATAAAAGTACCATTTTTAGATATTTTTGCGTAGACTTCAATTGCAACCATCAGTGATATGGCGTTTGTTTTCAAAATCATGGATTGAAGAATTTGATATAAAGGGCTCTGCATCTTGTTAAGTAGAACATACTGAGGATTATCTTATTCTCTGTGAAGTTTTTGTGTCCAATATCAAAACGGAAAGTTTGCATCGTCTTTTAATGTTAGATTACATGGGAGAAGAACCGATTTTACATATTTTGTCACATACCAGAATTTCTGTCTAATCTGTTTTGAAACGATTTTTCTTATTCCCGATTGTTGCATTTGACTGGGTGTTTATTTGAAAGTTGGGTCATTGATGCATTGCAGTAGACACTTGCTTGTCGTCGTATCATGTCTCATTGTTTTTGGAGGTTATGCGATTCCCTCAGTTAATGTATGATACATTTGCCTTTATATCTTCTTAATCGGTTTATAGGCATTGAACATCGTTTAACTAATGTTGCTTAAATTAAAATATCTGTGGCAATGGTATTTGTTCAACAATGATAAAGCTAAAAAGGGATAATAAGATTCGAAAAGCTTCATGAACACAAGCGCAAACTACAAATCAATCGATATAAAATCAATCTATGGTGTTTCTTTCTCTTTTGGAAGGGGGTGGGGGTTGCAGGGTAAGGTAGATATTGTACATTTAACCAGTTAGGTGACCCTTTGTATATTCGTCAACTTAGATAATATACGTGAAAAATAAAGCAGCCGATGTTTTTTTACTGATGTTTTCTTAATTAACAATATTTTTGCATCATCATTATAATTATCTACAAACCTATAAAAATTAAATATCCGTAGTGGCATACTTACGTAATGGGTTTTCACATTTTGCCCAAAAAATTGAAGCCAATTCCTCCTTCTGTGCAAATATCGCCCATGCTAACAGAACATGATACAGGTCGTTGTGGTCTTATTGTAAACAAAAGGAAAAAGTTTTAAAACTATTTGCAATTTTAAATTCGGTTCTTAAAGCAAATGACATGATTACACCATTGCCTTTTGTTCATTTACCAGACGAACATTGAAGTTGATAATATTTAGCTAAGACCTATGTAGAGTGAAAATGTAACTATTTTCTATTAAAATTAGTATTAAAAAAATCAAAACTTCGTTATCTAAAAATGTGGATCTATATTTTTGTAGTAATTGTAGTAAAAATAAAGATATAGTATACTACCACTCGTCTTCTTTCTACTGAACCCACGGCAGATTGGTACAACTGAACATCGTTTCTGTGCTTGTTCTTCAGTTGTGCCTACAGCATCTATACATAAACGTATATAAAGACGATATGTTATGAAAGAAGTAGAATTAATAAACATATTTTAGGCAAAAATTAGAGGCTGAAATTTTGATTGAAGATACAATTGAAGTATAATTCATCTACGATCAAATTTACATGAGGGAGTTTGAACCTTAGTTTCTTAATAATTTGTAACATACATTTTAAAATCAATTTCTTTAAAAAGAACGATTCCTGATCTATAGTAACTGGCATATGAATTCTTTTTTTTTTCTTAATATTGCTGCAGATATGATTATGTTTTATGATTTACTAGTGCAAAATGATTACTTTCAGATCGATTGTGGTTTAGGTTGTGGTTGATGTCTCATGCATAAACAAAAAATGCAGGCGAAAATAAGCGGCTTTTGACTATTGTATAGTCTGTTTTCTTCGAAATATGATTTTTTGTTTGTTCTCACCCCCGGTAAAATATATCATCTCTCTCGATGGCTACAAAATTCTTTTTAACACATATATTTTAATCATTTGACTTCAAATCTTGATAGATTACCAATAACAAGACAGTAAGGTTTGCGACCCGTTTAAACACACATTCGATTTCAAATTGAGTATTCCCTGGCATAAATTTTGGTAAGTCTATAAAATATTTTCTTGACGGGAATGGGATTGCATATGAATATCATTTTAATAGAGGTCATTATATGAAAACAAAACAGTCCTTTACCAATCTAAACATCTTAAAACTCGTCCTCGTGATATCAATCTCCCTTTCTTGTAACAACACTTTTTTGCCAAACGAATCCTTAATTAATTAATGCATCTTACAATTGTCCTTTAGATATCATTTTCTCTTTCTAATTTGATCGAAATATCTGCATTAAAGAAAAACAAAGAAAGGAAAAAGAATAATTTTCAAAGTTTTCGTGAATTGGAATTACAGCCCTTCATAACCCTAGATTATCCGATAGAAAATGTTGGTGATAAACTTGTCACATATTATGACGTATATAATAAAATCATATAGGCGGGACTAAATGTAAAGCATAATCATTCAAGCCGACATGCAAGGTGTGCCATCTACATGCCACAACACATAATGTACTGTGTAACAACTCTAGATAGAGCCTACGAGGAAAGGCATAATTCGACTAACGAACATATATCTTAGTATATCCTAGTTGGTTGAGTAGTCTATACCGCTTATTATAATACAGGCGACGGTGCCATAATGTTACAGAAGCATGTCGGAATAAGAAAAAGTATCCTTTTACCCCCCCCCCCCCCCCTCCCCAAACTGGCCAAAACGCCCCATATCCAATGAAAAAGTTTAGCAATCAGAAAGCAATCTTTGTTAATTTAATATATTTTTCGACTAAAAAAACGTAATATGCTGCTTGTTATTTAAACACCCTCTGATCTTTATGTAGATAACATGGGACTTCTTCGTCAAGGGTAGAAAAAAATGTTATGCAATCCACTTTATGATGTTGCAGGCGTTTTAATATTAAGGCATTTACGTCGTCTTTTATTGTAAAAAGTTATAACACTGAATCAGTACGCATGGTGTAATGTTTGATTGATCCGTCTGCTACCAGATTGTGGATTGTTCAGATTTATATATGGCTCATATTTCCTCTTCTCAATTAATGAATCTATATCCTACACATTTGTGTTATAAGGTTCTATGTAATTGGCCTTTATTGAGGGTAAATATACCTTTTGGATAATGCAAAAGTTCTTGGCAAATGTTACGGACGTTATGTAGTAAATCATGCAGTTTGTGACATATTCCGTTAATACCAGTAACTCGATGTCGACTGCATCTGCAATAATTCTGAATATTTCTGGTGCTGCAACATGTAAGGGTCTGTTCTCCATTCTTACTTTCAAGGTCGCACACATAATGATATACCTCACATTCTGATACGCCACATTTTAGTCGATGCTTTTTGCATTGTTCATTGCAAGTGCACCATACACCATAGCAGCATTTTGTAGACACTCGCTAAAAAGAAAATCAAAATCTGTAAAACATATTTTTTTTTCTCTTGCAAATGCAAATTAGTATTCTATATTATATGAAGACCAATCTGTTTTATTTCCTGTGGATTTTTCTTTCAACCTAATACTGCTTAAAATGAGAAATAAGATAACATGGCGGCAATCAAAAATAATAAGTCTATTAATAAAAGGAGAAACCTTTACGAAAAAAAATTACAAACGAGAAGATCCAATGTATTTTGTTTTGTTGGCATTCTTGATAAATCATTTTTAAATCGTTGATTTAAAGTGATAATTTTAAGGCGATTTATGGTACTCTGACCATAATTGAGAGTATCGAATCAATTTCACATAGTGAACGCAACTCTCTTGAGTTCTTTGTGCAGAGAGTTAACATACATGAAAGGATTGTTTGCTATCATGTGCAGTTGTCTATATGGTACTGCCATTTTGATTTTTCAATATTTTCGGGAGGTTTGAGTTTTTGGATTTTGACCATTTTTTAGAGTATTATAAACCGTCTTAATGCAACTCTTCTAATATCATATGACTAAAAGCTCCCAATCTTTGTTCTATTGTTTGCCATCATGAGTACCGCCATTTTCAATTCACCATTTGTAAGGGAGTTATGCGATTTTTACCATTTGGAGTATTGTAACAATAACATCTTGTGAACGCAATTTTAAAGACAGCTCTCACACTTGGCAGGATTGTCTGCTATCATGTGACTTTGGCTATTTTTTGGATTTTTGTAACAGTGACACCTTGTGAACGCAAATCAATGGCTTGTCCTCAAGAGTAATTGCCCGTTCTATACCCTCATTTTGATTTGATAATCTTTACAGAAGTTATGGGACGTTGACTTTTTAACTTTTGTACCATATGTACATTTTTGGAATTCAACTCCTCTGACACTATTTGACAGAAAGCTCTCTTATTTAGTAGATTTTTTTGTTATCAGTTGTTGTTGGCCACCTTGTACCGTCATTTGGATATGGCCATTTGTAATGCGTTTAGGAACCCTTACTATATTTTGACTATGTTACCACGATGACACAGTAAGACTCACAATTTAATTCCAAATCAATACAGCGGTGGGGACATATTGCTACAGCGTAGTAATCTTGTTGTTTTTAAAATATTTTGCTTCTTGTTTTCTTTCTTTTTCCTTTATGATTATTGAGGATTAAAACCATTTCCTAAATAAAAGACTTTTTTTCTCACGATACAACAGTAAATCTGACCATAATTTTGGTTTAATGTAACTTGTAGAAGGACGAACAGTCAGTCCGTTTAATCAACTTTTCTGAACTGTCATTTCGTATTGTTTTAAGGAAGGTATCATGATAGGTATTATATTGTCCCTGAATTTGCAAAGCATGTCTCATTTTAAGTCGTAATGGCAATACCTAAACATTAGGTTTTTTAAAGTTTTCGTTTATTTTTTATTTTTTTCTAAAGTTGTCTGCATCAACATATGAATATTTCCAACATAATGAAAAATACCAATATCCTTTCACAAATGTTTTATCTATATGATAATCTGGTAATTGTATCATTCCATTTGGTTTTCAAGGGAACTACATGTTGGCTTATCATGCATTATACTTCGTCTTATATTTTATTTTTGTACCTCAAATATATATAAATCGATATAAAATCCTTCTTTTTTTCATATTCGAAGAAGATATATGAGAACAAGCCACATATTGGCAGCTTTTTTTTAAAATATCCACAAAATCTCTTTGAGAGTCAAACGCCTACCATCTACAATATAATGTCATAATAAAGAAAGACATAAATGATCTGAAGCGAAAAGGAAAAATTTTATTAGATAAATTATAGAAAAAGGAGACCTGTGCATATAGTCGTAAGTATAATAAGTTCGATAGTTATTCTCTTTAAATACTGCATGTATGTTCTCAGTTGGAAATGGTCATCTTACTAAAATCAGAGCTCTTTCAGTAATTAATACATTGGTAATCCCCAACAATATTGCAAATAAAACTTTAAAAAACTACTATGTAAGAATGAAATGAGTTTGTAATTTATTTCACTTTCTGATATCTTACAAAATGTATTGCATGAATCCTCCTACAGTCTCTGGCATCACAATTGTTACATTTTAATGTCTGCAAATATATCAGAAGACAATATTCAGTGGTAAATTTATGCCTCTACAAATAATTTACGTTTTCCCAATAAATCAATTATATGATAATATATATAAATATATATATTAAGTTATATATATATATATACCTCTAACAAGAAATTTGTTTTGCATGCACACGTATAAAAATTGCGGTTTTTATCCAACGCAATCATAGGTTTGAATGTTGTTTTCAATTTAGACTTGTTTATATATATATATATATATCTTAAAGACATGATAATACAGTAATAATATATGTTTTTAATCTAAATAAAGCATTTTTACAAAAGGGGTTTTATTTTCGGTTTTATTGTTATACAGATTGGTATTATAATTTTGTGAAATTGAATGAATATAACCGTACGTTCTTGGTGATCATTATCTGATAAATAAGAGGACATTCAAAACTCATAAGTCAAACAAAATCTAAAAAAGGCCATGGAAAAACCCGACAATGAACTAGAGACGAAAAAATCCCAAAACACTACAGGGAAAACTAAAGATTTAGCGGCTCGAACCCAACCAAAACCGGTATTGAACTTAAATTCTCCGGAAGGGTAAGCAGTGCATGCTCCCATGCTGCATCTGTCGTGTTGCTCCTGCAAGTACAAAACCGGCAATTTGTCTCATTCGATGACGTCATAATCGATGAAAAGAGAAGGGATTGTAGATACAACAAATAGAACATAATCATGGTCATCTGTGACACAGATATTCCACAACGGTTAACAAACGCGTGATGGCATCCGTTAAATAAATTTATCGAAGGAGTGACTTCAATTTCACCACTTGAAACCCTTGAATCAATCTTTGTAAGCATCATTCTATCAAGGAAATCGTGAAAGATGTATTATCAACTGGGAGATATATACTCCTTATGCAGGTGCATATATCTATATTGTGGTACCTGAAGTTAAAGGATAGTGCTAGCTACTTTTCATGTTACTGAGAAGCTCATGTATGAAGTCTGTTTAATATGAACGAACGATCAAGTCGGCAAGAAGAGGGGTTGTACAATTCTTTCAATTAAGTAAAGAATGAAAAGTAGCTAGCACTATCCTTTAACTTCAGGTACCACTATATAGATATACTGTGAAAGTACTTTAATTCGTTGGTATCAATTTTCGTGGTTTGAACAAAAGTTACATGTTCGTGGGTTTTTAAATTCGTGGATTTTTAGTTTTCTAAAAAACAACAACAAATAGAGTGAAGAATTGAAGCCATCAGAAACGAAGATTATTTATGATAACCATATGTTGTTTTATAATGATTTGTAGACATTGGAAAATAAGATGTTCATTTTCACTTATTAGTTGGTCTTTAAAAACATTCAACAAATTTGAAATAAAATAATTGAGTTCGGAAACAAGCTGATTCATCTATGCTTACAAATTGTCTCGATTGAAGGAAATTGCAAAGTAAACATTTAAATTTTAAATTGTTGCACACGTGTAAATCGCAGTGATGACACTAATTAACCCAGGATCGAGGGATCAACAGATTAAAGAACATCAAAGGTGTTAATTAGGCCATAAACATGTCACTTAAAGAGAACAGTTACATAAACAAATGCTATAAATGTACCTTGAATTGTAAAATTAATTCTTATCAAAAGCATGCCCAACATGAAATTATTATTTTCCGTATGAGAATATTATGAGGATATAAAATTAATACTTTATCATAGCATATCATAACCGGAAATCTGACTTTCATCGATCAAATTAAAAGATCAAAAGTCGTACAGTTTGGGTTTTTAAAGATTAAATTGGTATAATCCTGCCTGTAGTTGTAGTTCATAGTGCATTTGCCGATATTCAATGTATTCTCTAGATCATTTCGGTAGTCAAACCTACATGGGGATCTTTCCATGTCTTGATTTGAACAACAGTTGTTATATTTCGATGGGCACTTAATTTCGTGGATTAAGTCATCCGTGAAAATTGGTTCCCCACGAATAAAAGAACTTTCACAGTATGTACAATTCATTCCAAAGAAGCTATTGATCAAAGGGTTCTAAGTGGTAAAATTGAAGTCACTCCTTCGACAGTTTTACGACCTGCAAACTTCATGAGGGAACTTATTGTAAACTCAAAAAGGAACGTAAGTTTTGACGTAACGTTACTGGTAGTTTTGTTGGCAACAGCGTCATTGTTATCCTATCACATTATGACTTTATTACACTAGTAAATGAATTTAATTCATTTTGATCTTCACATCATCTAACAAGTCTGAACAATAAACTATTCAGTCATATGCAGTCTTTCGTTCAATTTTCAGACTTATCCACAGCGTTAAATTGAGTACTGTTCATACAATTTGATTGCAGTCAATTCAATTCTGCAAGCAAATAGTTTGAACAGCACCAAAATACCGCAGTGGACGAGTCTGAAAAGTGACTCAAAGACTGAAATGACTTAGTGATTTATTTTTCTGTCTTTTAAGAGCTGTTCAGATCAAAATGACCCGTTTAGACCGAACTAGTGTTACACTTGAAAGATTGGAGAAATCATCAGAGACAAAATTATCTTATTCATTTTATGCTCCTATTGTTTTCAAAGAGTGTACATGATATGACTTTTTCAATATTAAACGCAAATCAACCCTCACCCAATATAATCCCTCGAGCAGAGCTCTTGTGATTATATTAGTGTGATATTGAAAAAGCAATGATATTCTCAATATATTTGGAAGAATAAAGTTAAAAACTCGTTTTTTCAGAAGGAAATTATATTGCTAAATGCAATCTATTACTGAAAAGGACATACAAGCTCAAGCAAAAAGCCTCATGTTAACCTTTCAAAAAGAGTTTACATCATGTCTTCGTTACTTAATCAATTATGCAAGGTATTTCAAAGTATGAAAGAAGAAGTGTACTATTGAATTACATCAGTTAGAAATTTATGAACTATTAGGTCCGGAAATGCAAATGAACTTAAATTTAGACGACTTTTTTTTTTTGCCTATTAATCACCACACTATAAGGATTAAGTTGTGCAGTGTTTCATTTTCATCACTGGATCAAAAATTAAAAGGTTCGTGTATAACAAAAAACTGCCACACAAGGCATGAAAAATGTCTTGAAAACATCAACTCTGGTCAAACATGTCAAACAGACGACAACTAAATAGGGATGATTTTGCTCTTAATTACGTATGATTTTCACTGAGACAACTATCCACAAGAGATTGATGGACGTGGATATAAGCAATTATAGATCAACATATTTTTGTGATTGATATCGATACAATCACCGCATGAAAGTGGACTTGCGTGGTGATAAATATTGAAAAATCAGAACAGTTATCTATTATGTTTTTTTTTCTTTCGATTAAACCATTTTACTGTGCTATATAAATTGGGAATATATCTGACTGTAACATTTGATTTTTTCTCTGAATAGTATTTTTTGCTTACCTCATCAAATAGTCGTCCTATGTAGTTTATATTAAACTTCACCCCATGTTGAACTAGAGCAGATACATAGTCTACTCTGCTGGAAATTATTGCCTCCAGCAGGAATAATTCTAATTCCTATCAAACAAACAAAAATAAGTATCAATTTTCAAAATTAAGAGAAGTTAATAATCAGTGTTTGGCATTATGTACCCCCGTTTTGTCATTTCTCTGATGATCACACAGACATAATCAGTTTCCTTGAACCAAGACCAAAGACCGAGATAAAACTCGGCAAATATTATCTATTATATTGAAACACAAATTCCAAGCCCACGCTAAACATACTACTTACAGTAATTTTACTTCAAGAACTATTGACAATATCAAAAATTAAAATTTTAACGGACATTGGAAGCGCTTACTTCTTGTTATCATAAAGTAGAAGATACCAAATTGATATCTACAAACCACAGGTCGACACAGAGAGTACCTTGACCAAAAACAAAAGCGAAAAGACAACATTATAGTCTAATGAACATTGCATTTAAAAAAGAAGAAGCGAAAGACACCAATAAAACGATCAAAACTTATAAGAAGAGATCGACAAAGTCATGGCATATATCAAAAAGACATACAACATTCTTCAGAACACTACTTAGAAACTAAAGAGTCAACAACATGAATCCCATCAAAAACCGGAGGGAAAAATGAGGTGCTACGGAAGGGTTAGTAGATCCTGCTCCAAATGTAACACCCTTCACTTACCACGGACATTGTTACATTTGTAAACATTTCTAAAAGATGACATGCAGGACCTAGCTTTTGTAGTTCCTGTTAATATGTTTTCGTCCTGAAAAAACATCAAATATTTGCTACAGGACGTAAAATCAAGCAACAAATAAACTCATGACTGTAAACACAAGCCAGTAAATTTCGTTACAAATGGGACTTTGTATACTAAATATGTATGTTTCATGTTATAAACAGAGGTTCAAAATAGAAAAGGGTGTCATTTTGTATGGCGACTTTCGTTGTCAATTTCTAAAAAGTCAAGATATGAAGCAGACTTAATTGTATCTGCAGTATTCGTTTGTATGATAAATGAAATAAATCTTGGCAAGTAAAAAGCAAAACTAAATGCGTTGCATTAAACTGACCTACTTACAAAAAGAATACAGTCCATGGAAAGACATGTTGAACAACTCAGATATGTTCTGACTACCAGCCAGCAAATCTTAGCTCCTACTCCTACATACCGCGTGCTGAGCCGGGAAATATCATTCCATATCAAAGTTTGAATTTTCAAAGAGATTGATATATAATCTTATCTCATCCATTTCTGTTCCTTTAGTGTATGCATTCCCCTATAAAATGCGCACAATTCGAGGGTTACGTCAGATATTTGATTTCCCCTTTGCTTTGTCCATTTCCATGTGCCGTGAAAACTAGAATTCGTACATTACATTTTGACAATCATAATTGTCATTTATTCTGCACATTGACAGGTTCGTACATCGTTTATTGGACTGGGACAACGACATAATGACTTTATGTTGATGTGGCGTTATGCATACTACCAAACAACGTTTTGTAAAGAAATTAAAAGCTTATGTAAGTAAAATCGCGCAAAACGTGAGAAATGTTTCAAGCTTATAAATCTTTGTTATATTTTTCATTTGATTAAGGATAGGCAATTGCATTTTAGTATTTCAACTATTTTTTTTATATTCTGAATAAACTGTGTGTGTTTTCAAATATGAAATTATTTGATTTATTGACAAATTTGTTTTAATGTATTTTTAGAATACAAAATCAAGTTATTAATCAATTGCCGAAGCATTATATGTTTAATACAAAAAACAGGTTCTCGTGTACACACTGTATACCTTTTTCTTGTTCTTTATTTCACAGCTTTCTAGTATGTATTGATATGCAATGTAGAAGAAAAGTGACAGTGAACCAGGCGTTACATGGAAATGTTCCATCAAGCAATCAAATGTTCCTGTAAAAAATAACTGCAGTCTTTTGATTATTTTTGATTATGCAAAAACAGGAAAAAGTTAAAGGAGGCCTTTCTTATAAAGTTCCTAGATACAAGAACTTTCAATTTCCTATTGATACTCTTTTAACAGAATAATGACTGCTCTGAAATAGACGTAGCGTATTATAGACCAGTAAACAATTGCAAGTATAGGTTACAAATTCACAAGTTGAGGTTTTCCCTTACAGGTTACAATAAACCAGTAGAATTTATGGGCGCAGCCATTTTATGAAGATAAAATTGTATTCAGAATTGAGAGTATGGCTAATCCTGATTGGTCGATATGTGCACCCGTTATTTTTTATTATTAGAGACTTCGTGCACTCTGCATTATACCAAATGCAAAATAATATATTTTCCGTAGCCCTAACGGAACTGAGATGTCTTTTCAACGATAGGATGAGACACGTGTTTTTAAGTGCAAAAATGATAGACAAGGAAGATAAGTACAAATAACGGTAAAAAAGCCACGGGAACCTATATTTTTGGGACCAAAAAATACTGTCCAAATAATTTTTTCACTAATTCTAGCAAGGTTTCGTTAAAAAAATCAACTTTCTAAAGTCTGTATCTCGAAAAAGGCTATCATTGTCGCCTATGGGGAAATTAATTGTTTATTGCAATCTATAGATACATCTAAAACTATCAATTTATTAATAACTCTTGGTTTTATTTATATTTTCATTATCCTAAGAATTATATATTACGTTCTCATGGACGTTTCATCTGTTTATTGAAATCTGAAGGATTACATTTATCTTTTTTGTTGTAAAATTTTTAATATGGAACCGATTTCCACACTTAAACAATGTCGTTCTTGTAGCAACACATTTCTTTCTCGCTTATTTTGATGACAAAATCATTCAAAGACCCAACACTTTAAATGTTTGAGCGCAAAGACAAAAAAATATGAATATAAACAGGAAAGCAAAACACTTTTACGATACAGGAACGAAGGATGTTGCAATCTAATTTTAGTGCAATAATAAAATGTAAGACTTTAATTATTCGGTATAAAAATCTGACAGGTAATGATAATATGGTTTCTCTAATTCTTCGTCAATTTATCCCTTTCTGCACCCATTGTATAAAAAAAATTTAATCAACGTGTGGTTTGTTTGATCTCAGTTCTTCATTGGTTAAAATCCGATTATGACGTCGAATTTTCTTGCTTTCCTCTGAATCTCCTATTGTGACGGCATGAAAAAAGGCGACCATGCCTGATGACGTCACATAGAAAGAACACATCTTTTTGCAGATCATTCGAAAAGAAGGAATAAATTTGCCTGCGTATTGTTTGAAAATCATTAGAGAAACAGATTCCACCACCAAATCTCGTGTAATACGATATTTATCCACTCTCGACAGTTAAATTTTAAATATTTAAAACGCTCGGCGAGCCTCGCGTTTTAAATTTGAAAATTTAACTGTCTCGAGTGGATAAATATCGTATCACACTCGATGCAGTGGTAGAATCTATATTTCTACACGAAATATTCGAAATATCTCTGTAATTAATTTACCTCTGTTGTAGCGCTTTTGTGCAGTTAACGAAAAGTATAATTATAGTATATCAAAGTTTATATATTAATTTGACTTGGCTTTACAACTTAATATTGTAAGGCACAAAAACATTAAAATAAAGAAACGACATTAGTAGTAGTACTGTAAAGGGAGTACTTTGCAAGAATGAAACGACATTGGTAGCTGTACAGTATTGGGAGTACTTTGCAATAAAGAAATGAAATTGGTAGCTGTATAGTATTCTTTGAGTTCTTTGACCACATAAATACAGACAAAACAATTTTCGTGGCTTTATTTTATTTCAAGTGTTATTCATTTTGAATGTCCTTTCACATCGGGAATGTTACATCTTACTGTGGATTTCATTATCATTCGTTAGCTACTGATTTTTGTGGATTTTGCGAGTATACGTTAATCACGAATTTAAATGCTCAACGATGTACACATTTTCTTTAAGCTTGTATGTAAACTTCGGCCTCCACGAAATCAAATATTCGCGAAAATAAATTTGTTCTCAAATCTTCAATCCACGAAAATTGTTATCCACGAAAACTAATGAATCCACAGTAAATTGTTTTACAAACACCAGATAAAAATTAAATAAAGATCATAATTATCCTACGTTCTGTCTCCACGTTGTTCATTGTAACTGTTCTTGCTGAACTTTTCCCTTTATCGTTTGGATCATCAGTTGAATCTACAATAATAGTATTTAATAAAAGTAATGCTGTCAGAGTGTAAGTAAATTTGCACCAGCGGGGAGACGGTCTAATACATTTATTGACACGGTATATGGTTATTGATATTAAACAATCAAATGTGTGAGGACATACTGGTCATTAATATATGAAGATGGCCAATCCAATTATCATAATATTGACTTAAGTTCGGTACAGCAGTCAGTTTAGATTGGAACGTTATTAATTTGGTATTTACTTATCAATGGTGTTCAACAGTATTTAAAAAAATGAACAATTAAATTAATTACCGTGTTATCCCTCTTGAATATAGTACCAAAACTGGACTACGTGAGGTAGCCAGAATCCAGGGACTGGTTTTTGAAAGTATACTGAGGTAAAAGAGGGACGAATGATACCAGAGGGACAGTCAATGTATTTATGACATACTAAAGGACTGTTTTATGACTATCCTTTGATTTGTCCAAGGCTGTAAATCAAAGCTGGCCTGCGATGGTCCAAACCATGAAGGTCTTACGATTATCTTTAATGTTGTATCAAAAAAAAGTATTCTTTCTTCTTTTATGTTAAAACAAAACATCTAATTTACTCGAATGTAGTCATTGTATTGACTGCTGTACCCATTTTTTTTTACATTTTCACCTATTATGTCTGTTTGTTGTGCTCACACATTGTTGTCAATATAATGGAATTCTATATGACTGTCATACAAGTGAGAGCTTAGATTGCTATACAACCTGGTTTTATCCACCATTTTCTACATAAGGAAATGCCTGTACCAAGTAAGGAATATGAAAGTTGTTTCCATTTGTTTGATTTGAATGAGCTTTTTATTTTGCCATTTGATGAGGGACTTTCCGTTTTGAATTTTCCTTCGACCTCGGTATTTTTGTTATTTTACTTTTCAGTAATTCATTATGACAATATTGTAAATATAAAGTAATGGTGGTCATGTATAAATATCTCAAAATATAAAAAAAGAGGACGAAGTATGATTTTCAATGAGATAACTCTCAACCAGAGACCAAATGACGTAGAAGTTAATAACTACAGGTACGGCATTCATCCATGAATTTCATTTGAGTTCGGTATTTTTGTTATTCTACTCTTTGTTATAGTCAGGATAGTTATGATATTACGCAAAACAATGATTATAACGAATATAAAATACAGTGAGAAAAAAAAATAATGAAACGATAGTCATCATGATTATGTTGATCAAAAGAAAGATATACACAGTATATTAGTATATAATATTTTATTTTTTGTTTGCAATGTTATACGCTTGCAAGGTGATTGTGTTTGAAAAGATAGCCAGGCCCTCAGCATTGAAACATAAGGACGTCGTAAATGTGTAAACATGGTTATGCAGTGTAATCAATTCTTCCATTGGTCTGAATATACTCACCAGCACTTCTGAATAGACATGTGTTATCATTGATATTGTCATATTTATAAATAAACTGTTTAAAAAACTTGTTGGATTTATTTCGGATATTCTACCCCAGGAATAGAATATCAAAGCTCTATTTAGCACAACCTTTTTGAATTTGTGGACCTCAATGCTCTTCAACTTCGTACTTCATTTAGATTTTAACTTTTTTTTCATTCGAGCGTCACTGATGAGTCTTTTTTAGATGAAAAAAATATAAGTCTCGTATCTTTAACGGTTTTATACTCTCAAACATATACAATCGAATTGCATACGAGTTAATCAATGATGCCGAGTACACATGATAACAAGTATATGTATTATGAATAATTAAGGTAGGACAATAAAATTGAGAATGGAAATGGGGAATGTGTCAAAGAGACAAACGACCCGACAATAGAGCAGACAACAGCCGAAGGCCACCAATGGGTCTTCAATGCAGCGAGAAACTCCCGCACCCGGAGGCGTCCTTCAGCTGGCCCCTAAACAAATATGTATACTAGTTCAGTGATAATGGACGTCATACTAAACTCCAAATTATACACAGGAAACTAAAATTAAAAATGATACAAGACTAACAAAGGCCAGAGGCTCCTGACTTGGGACAGGCGCAAAAATGCGGCGGGGTTAAACATGTTTATTGAGATCTCAACCCTCCCCCTATACCTCTAGCCAATGTAGTAAAAACAAACGCACAACAGTACGCACAGTAAAACTCAGTATAAGAGAAGTCCGAGTCCGATGTCAGAATAGGAAACAATAGAAATAAACAAAATGACAATAATACATAAATAACAACAGACTACTAGCAGTTACTGACATGCCAGCTCCAGACCTCAATTAAACTGATTGAAAGATTATGTCTTCATCATATGAATATCAGGCACAATCCCTCCTGTTAGGGGTTTAGTATTATACCGTCATAAAATATATGAGAAGAACATAACCCGTGTCATGCCAACTACTGGTTTTAGAATAAATGTGTTTAATTCCGATGCAAAGACCCTATAAGTGAATCAATATTAAAGCCAAAATATGCAATCTTTAATGACCTTTAAATATATTTAATTTTCTCTTTCACGAAAACAACACGAAATAAAATCAATCAAACTGTTTGTTATAGTTGTTATTAATAAAATATGTATGTACTATTTGCATTGTTATCCTATCTATATATGGCCATATACAAACAACTCACCGTGTATCTCCTTTAATGACCATCCTTTAATGATAGTTTTTACTACAAAATCTTCCATCTGGTCATTTTTTGAATTGTCTAAATCAAAAATTGTAATCTGCGAAAAAAACAAATGTTCTCATTTGAATAAAAGGCATTAGACTTGTTACCATGCTTCAAACTTTGATTAGTAACTGTACATGTATCATTTTCAAATTTGTGCAATAGTATCATGAAAAATATAAATGCAGATGTATATATAAATGTGGGATATGAATGCCCAGTTGCAAAAGTTCAGGATTAAAGTAGGCAAAAATCGGGGTAACAATTCATAAAAACGCTTAAAATTTTAGTGGTGTTACACAGTTTGCTTTACATGGTAAGTTAAGGCATAGTAGTTTATCGGTGTGACGTTAAAGAGCATATGATGACATTCTTTCAAAATCATTCTCGATGGAGGACGATACTTTGGGTTTTTTTTCAGACAATTCACAATCTCTCGGTATATCGACTTACGATATGGTATAATGCTGTTCATTAAGCCAAACTGCAGTGCTCCTCGAAAGAACGATTGGTTGCAATGGCAACTGGTATTGTGATGATTTTTACCTTGACCTTATTTGTGTCTGATCTTATTCTGCACTACCCTTACGGTGGATGCATAGACATATTTATGTTGATTCTATTTGATACATGTTGGTATTTTTCCTGTAAAGGGATAACTGTTCGAGACAATAAGGTTAAGAAATGCCATTGTTCATGGTGCTTTCAAGTATTGTCATCGTACTTTCAAGTGCAAGACTATCGCAGTTTTACGTACCAGCTACGGTAGCATAACCATAGCACTTTAGATATTCATAACATCACACTTTTCAAATAACGATCGCACTTGATTGTGCTAGATTATATAAAT
This sequence comes from Mytilus californianus, assembly GCF_021869535.1. Lineage (NCBI taxonomy): Eukaryota > Metazoa > Mollusca > Bivalvia > Mytilida > Mytilidae > Mytilus > Mytilus californianus. The sequence continues at coordinate 29,300,420 of NW_026262679.1, forward strand.
TTACTTTTGCAAACCCGCTACCACATCATTTTAATTGCACAATAGCGGGTCAAATCATCATATTTTGATATCAAACGCCATATTTGACATATGACAAGAATAAAAGGGGAGACAGTGTTTTGATAGGTTTATGTTTGTTTGTGTTTATTTGTTTTGTTTTTTTTTTTGCTTACCACTGAGAAAAAAAACAATCTGTTTTAATTTAACTTACCAGGTGACTGTGCTTTTGAATGCTTATCATTCTCTTCTTTAAACTTTTGTAATCTTCTGCACGCATATAAATACCTAGTAGCAGATGGGCGTTTTCCTTCAGTACTTTTTCTTTCTTTCTTAGAAAGAGAAAATAAAGTATATCTTACTCAAATAGGAAAAATGGAGCACGAAAGCGAGCATTTTCAATTTAATATATGAAATAAGGCGCGGTTTTGCAGTTGTTACGCACGAAATGCCGAAGGCGTACAAAGGAAGTCAGTCAGAGAGGATGGGTATGTATTATGGTCAGTTGATGTATTTATGCACTGTTAACGCGAATGGAATATTAATGAAGCAGACACTACTGACTGCTCCGGCAGAAATGGATTCAATTTAGTTTTTATTGTGTTCATATATAACTCAGTAAATGGTATTCTGTTACAAACAAACATTTGGATTGTTGTTTGTCTTAACGGCTATTTTTCTGCCATTTTCGACTCGATTTTCAATTGCCTCCTTATTATATTACAACTTTTGTAAATTGTAGTGTTGTATTAACTGGTCTGTGTTAATGAAAATTGTACGAAAATGTTTCTTTTAGTTTGGACAGTCTTTATTTAAAGTTAATAGTCAACCGAAAACAAAGATATCTGACAAATGCGATTTTTGTTCGTTTTCCGATTGTCTATTTCACGAGTAGTAATGGACAATTTACAGCTTAGGTAGCAAAATGACACTTGAAAAGACTGTTTCATTTAACAGTGATGTTTTAATGATTCCAAACGTTTAATATTTTTGAATTTCAAACTGTTTGTCTCCAATTGTAATGAGATTTAGAAAGTGAACGGGAAATTTTTGTACTAAATATAAGGTACACAGTAGCATTTTAAACTGTGTGAAAGTTTCAATATATTTAAGGGGTATAGGTGGATACAAAATGGGTACCCTAAATAAAGCAATTACAAAGTAAATGCTTGGTTACGGAAACCCAAAAAAACTATGATCAATAAACAAAATAAGAGTTGCACTATAGCATAACATGGTCAAGATTGTATTGAATTTTCAACAAATCGTAATAAGGAGTTTAGTATGAGTTGCAGATGATAAAAGTTAACCTACTCCTCACTATAAATCAATGGCAAACACCTTTTTTTTGTAAGTGAAACCCCAAAAAGGGTTCTGATCAAATAACAAAACAGGATGTGCACAATACCATTGTATATGGTACAAATTGTGCGAAAGTTTCAATAAACTGTTATAAAGGTTAAGGAGGAGTTGTGGATTCAAACATAGAAGAAACTCATATGTGTACTATAGTTTGAAGATAAGGCTTATGTGAAATAAATACATTATATAAGTAAGGTTGTGTGCACAGTGCCGATAATTCTGCAAAGCCATACAGGAACAGTTGTGTTTGCAAAAGTTGGACAGAAGGACGAACGAACAGAGGGACGGACGAACGCATGCATGGCTGGACGGACAAACTGTATATCATTCCTTTAAAATAATGTGATTGGTAATGTATGTATAGGCTCCGACGAACCTAAGTTCATGTCATCCTGTTTTTAACACCAATTTTTTTTTTTCAAAACTGATATTTTAAATCAGTCATAGCTCTCTCAAGTAGTCACTTTGTCAAACTAACACTTTGGCCATTTTTGTCATTCCTTGCAAGAGATTTTTTATCTTTTAACTGAAATTATAGTATTTGCAAAAATGTTTGATTTGGTTCCAATGTTTGTCGCACCTAAACGTTTGACATATGTTATTCTGTTACACCATTGTTCCATGTTAGGGGATCTATAATCACGTTAAATTTATTCTGTGCATATTCAAAACCAGAAGCTTGATATCAGTCATAATTATTATTCTGTTAAATGCTGTCAGCTTAAACTTTTAAACATTTAAACATTGTCTTCTGGTCTTGGTGCTAAGCGTTCTCATTGGCAATCAGACTACAGCCAACCATTTTATACTTATGTTTATCTGTGTACCAGTTCTTTTTATTACAAAATATACATGTATAACACTCGCATATTTGCTGAAACGTTATTTTTTTAAACTTAAAATAACAACATTGCAACGAAAACGTATTTTGTAACCTATCCTTCATTTATATTTTTTTTTCAAAATGTGTTTATTGGTAAATAGCTGGCAATAACGCAATTGTTTAATTTGTAAGATTGTGTCAGTTATCGCCGATATTTTTAATAATTTGGTACTATTTTGGTTGTTGGGGAGGGGGAATGAAGCGGTCAGCAATTTCAATAATATGCATAGTTTAAGCTTAACAAGCAACATGCTTGTTTTTTTTTTTTCGTTTATGCTGTTGCTGTTTATATCTGTTGTGTTTGTTATGCAAAGGTCTTTTGTACATGAAGCTTGGAAAATAAAAATCTTACGCAAGCTGGGAAGCCATAAGTGTACAGAACATACACCGTCACGTTCATTTGTAGTTGTAAAACAATTGCATAGCTAATGAAACATGAAAACTAACATGGGTCTTGACTCTTCTAAGTACTCAATGATAAAATCTACTGCCTTTCCGGAACCTTTCGCCAATAAAACTGGAATGTTGCGTTTCACAGCTGACTTAATTTGGTGTATAGTACTTATGTCACCTTCTACAGCAATCATCAAAACAGGAACTCTCATGTTTATCAAAACTGAAATTACATTTAATTTTAAATGAACTTGTAATAAAGTTTGTTAACAATTTTAAAACATTGAAAAAAGGAAAACATAAAATAAGCATGATTAAAAGTCAAAATTCAAAGTCTTTATAATGTACATTTCCACATTATACTAAGTGAATGCAATTTCAGAGTTCATAATAAAGACAATGTTATTGAGAAATTAAATTCTTACGCGACACAGAAGAAACGAAATTTAAATAAGAGTAAATTTTATTTCCGTATTGTTACTTTATACCTTGATTTATAAATGAATTTCAAACATATCACGTGTTGTTGTATCGATATTAAACCAGACTTTTATTTGTTTTCCTGGAACTGCTTTATTCTTAAGGGCCTTTATTACAAAAATCATGACACTTATCATGACCTTCTTGTGTATCTGCCCTTGCCTATCCCCCAGTAGTGAGCATATTTGATGCTGCTTTCCAAATGTGCCGTTGTTCATTTCATTGTCACGTTAGTGGTCATCCTATTGGTAACTGGACTGTGCAGGTTGTTATTTAGTGTTGTAATTTAATGACATATGGTCTAGTTGAAAAGAGTAGAGCTTTGTGGGCAACTAAAACTGATTTTACCCTACCACGACCTGTACCAAGTCGGCTTATCTGGATCATGTCTTGTTCTTGATTGTTGTCTTCGTTGGTTTTCTTTAGGAAGTCGGATGTTGATGGCCGATGTGATTTTTTGCGATTTCCGATATTTTTCCCGATTCGTGTTATCCTTTTGTGTGTATTACTCATGTTTGTTTGATATATCAAGAAAAATAAATTAATGAAACACTTTAAGTAATCAACGGAACTAACTGCATTGCCTTAGTGGTTGGTTTTTTCTTAATGTTAATATTTTAAATTTTTCATTTCAAAATGCACTGAGTATAGTTTAAAGAAAAACGTCTTCGATATGACACACCCAATTCTTTCTCGTCTTCTTCCTTTGACAATAATGGGGTATATTCTGCTGAAAGTTTCTCCAAAAAATGAGACAAATATCGGTTGAACCATCTGTATTTCATTTGTGTTTGTAAATCATCAAAAACTGGTTTAAGAGTAAATAACCAATCTGGTTCTGTGACGTTGTCGTCGTCTGCCTTTAACAAAAATATGATTGAAAATTATCTCGTCAAATCTGGCTGCTGATTGACACACTTGATATACATGATATATGTTTACCGAAGTTTTAACGATATTTTTATAAAATTAAGGGAATGTGGTATGATTGCCAATAAGACAACGTTAATTATCCAACAGAGTTCAAATGACGTGGATGTATGCAACTATAAGTCATCGTACGACCTTCCCCAATGAGAAAAAAAAACAATATACAATTATGGCCCGTTGAAAAGGTGAATATCCAAAATTGTCAACACGAGAAGGTTATTTCACTGAGGGCTCAGCCCGAAGTGAAATAACTTTTAAGGGTTGACAATTTTTGATATTCATCGCTTCTAAGGGGCCACAATTGTTTTATTATACCGAACTAACAGTGGAAGGGCATTTTGAATCATTGTAAAAGCACTTACCCTTACTTGAGTCAGTAACAAACACAAGTTGACGTTCAAAAATACATGTAATTTGTAACTTGAACTTTGCCATTTTGTTTATTTACGTTTGTGACGTCATTTTCATGAGTACAAATCAACAAACTAAAAAAGTTATTCGCCGGTGAATAATAGGGTTATTCAACGCTGGTGTAAATTTTTAGGGTTATTCGTTCTTCCTTGCAACTGAATGAAAATTAACTGAATTTTTCCATGTCACGTGATAACGTTTTACCCAATAGAATTGTTTGAAATATATGTAAGGTATAATAATATCATATATAATAAGCTATCACTACAAACCAGTAAAAGTCTGAAATGTTAAAAAGCAGTCTTTAAAAAAAAGAAAACTGTTTCAAATACAATTATTTTTATTTAATCAATATTTGCAAATAAAACAAAAGGAAACTTCAGACGTATGCAAAATTAATATAGACCACACAATGGGTGATCAAAGACATCGTCTATTGAAGTAAAAAGAGAAAAATTGAAAACATTGTACTCAAAATTTTATAAGAAATATAAAATGAGCGAGTTCTTTTATAGAACAAAAAAAACACTTTTAAATTGCGACAGTTATCATTTCGAAATGTGCTATGATTTTGTCAATCTATATATTTACTTGGTTATTTATTTATGTGTGAAATATGTTAAGACACAAATAACAGAATGTAAATTTCATAAAATACTAAGTCTTGTTAAAATAATAATAAAAAAATTTTGATATCCAATTTTCATTTCAATTTGTAATTTTTCAGTTATCAGGCTAATAAAAAAAAGAAATTTAGATGATGGGTATATGTCAACAACAAACAACCATGAATGGCAACGACAGAAATAAACAAAAGACAGTATGTACAGTCCATTCTTTATTGCGCCGTGTGTACTTTTCTTTCGTCATAGCAGTTCAAGATTCGTCTAGTAAGAAAATTTCGGTAGATACCTTATTTTTGTCGAGAATAAAATTTGATAAAACATAGTACAGATGTACATTTCTGAAATACGGATTAAAATATTCATTGTCAATCTCATAGCTTAAGAATTACTGCCATACCGATCCTTTTTGTGTCTTGTGAAACATTTTCGTCATAGATTCATATTTAAGAAAATTTTGATAGATATTTTGTTTTTGTCAAGAATAAATTTTGATAAATCAAAGTGTATATTGACATTTCTGACCTACTGACTATTTAATTACTATATATATTCATGTTTATTTTAGATATTTGTTTTACATTTTTCTTCAGAAATAACATTATTTTCTTGCAAAAGAATCAATCAAAGGTCCTTTGTGCTCTAATTACACTCCTTTGTGGTCCTTTGTGCTACATTGTGCTCCTTTGTGCACAAGAGATCCTTTGCGGAGTTTTTAGAGACCAGTCTGAGAAACACATGACCTTGTGCAACGACAAAATATTAGTAAACAGTATCGACAGGATGTAGGGCCAGGGAAAATCATAAGTGTACATATATATTTATTCATGTTTTAATTCTCCAAAAATAAAATCAATGTTTGTACCGATAAAACAATATTTAAAGATTTGACTATGGTGTTAAATTGATTACCGTTATCTATATTATATAGTTATCATATATATATATATTATTGAACGAAGAATTAAAAGATTTCATGCTTTTCGCCGTGAGTGAAGAATCTAAGAGTCGTAAATGTTATATATAATCAAATGTGTACCTCTTCATTTTCTGTCAATGGCCTTATTTCAATCAATGTGTTTTCGTTAGTCGTTTCGATAGACTTGTCTCTTCTTCTTAATGCTGGTTGAGTGTGTGTTGTTTCTCTGAATGCGTTATAAATCAATGCGCTTATACCATCATTGTTACCACGGTAAATAATCCAACTCTCTGAAAATTAATTTTAATTTGCATGTGTGACAGTAAAATGGTGGATGTCATGCGAATCCCCAATGATAGATAATGCTTTCTTATCGCAATTAAAAATTATTCTTTGATACAATATGTATTTTTGTATTGATTAAGGTACTATAGGCTGAATATATAATTTTGCTACTTTAAATGCGGAAATTTGTGTTTAACTACGTGAACCGACTATATAGAACTACCGAGTCATGTAACTTATCCAAACCATTTCAAATGGAATGCATTTTCAACAGAAGTAACCAAACATAATGCTAGACTAAGTACAAACAAAAACGTATAATGATAATATGATTGATATATATATCTTTTTGCTCTTTTTTTAAAAAAAAAAAAGGTATTGCAAAAAGTTTAATGACTGTGTGGATCGTAATAGATCCAACGGAATATACTTTGTTAACCAGACAGTAAGTGGTAGGTTTAAAAATACATTATGGCGTCAATTTTTCCATTCTGAACTTTCCATTTGTATGTGGCAACATTTAATTAAGTAACACTTTCATGAATAAATATTTAGTCTAAAAATTAGCCAACAAAGTTAGATGCACATATTTTGTAATTCCCCCAGCGTGATTTCAAATACTTGCTTATGTGTCATCGTAAAACACCGTACTGTGGTAAAAATGATTTGATGTATTGATTAGCATATGTTTAGGATTCCATAGAGGTAGATCTGTTCTAGAACTATATGACAGATTCTTCTGACAGTTCAAAAGATAGATTAAAACTGATTCCAACTGTAACACTTTCTTCTAAGCTGTGATACTATGGTTAATTGACCACCCTCTTTAATAAGTTTAAAATTGTCTAACCCTTTAACTATATCATCTAATCTAAATGCTTCTTAGTATCTGCAATAAAAACATATGCTGGGAAAAGATATCACTTCACTTTTTCTGAACCATGGTATCTTGATCTCCTTCCATAGTAAAATTACTTTCTTAGATGTCAAATATTACTAATCATAGCTATCGAATCTACATTATTTAGTTGTTATGTTCCAATAAGCATCTAAAATAAAAGCATGTGTTGGAAAGGATTTTATAACACTTTAATTTCTTAGACATAGTATTTGACCCCCCCCCCCCCCCCCTCTTAGAAGCAAGCGTTTCAGATAATTTATCTACCTTTAACTGCCACTGGTGAGTCTTAAGTAGACGAAACGCCAGTGTGGCGTACAACATTATAAGCCTAATATCTTTGAGGATAGGCTTTTTAAGCAAAAATACTCAAAATGTATGAGGAATTTAAAACATGTAATGTTGGAAAAGAATTCATAACACTTTTTCTAAACCATTTTATTTTCATCCTTTACAATGAAAAATAATTCATCTACCCATATAAACTCCATTATCTAGACCAAGTTATAATCGGGAATAAGTAAGAAATGTTCGAATATATATCACACTGACCAATGGTATGTTGATCTTACTTCCATGGAAAATTGATTCCCCTCCCCATATTTAGGCCAATAATTGTACTTTACTTTTGACATTCTACCAATACTTAGTAAAAAAAGGGCGATTTAATTTTCAATAGGTTTGTTCAAAATACTATCGGAAAATTTGACCCGGGGTTCAATTCTCAGTATTATATTTTGACAAAATTTTTAATTCAAAAAGAGGAAAGACAAGTTTCGACTGAATTAGTTTCACTCGCAGGACCAAACAAAATTTTATTATGAAACTGTTAAAACCTGTTGAAATATGAACACTTAAGAATCTTAATGATAAACATTAAATATTTTACAAAATATTTACGCATATAAAGTCAAAATTTTATTCTGCAAAATACATTGTTGTTGAATACAGATTTGATCAAATATCGCATGCCATGTATGTACGTAAAGAAACCCTTGTAACAACGCCGTATGTAGCCCGTAGTAAGGCAGAACGTACATTTTGCATATATTATTAATTTTTCCACGTCCTGAATTTACCATTGGAAATCGAAAAAAAAACAACTGGTACAACCAATTAGTCATTACAAAAAATCTTTTCCAAGATGTTCCAGGAGTTATTTAAAGCATTTTTTTTTTATATCAAACAACTTTTGAGACCAAAGTAAATAACATTTGGCTTGAATTTAAGTTACATCTATAATACAATAACTTTAACGTTATTTATTTAAAGTCAGAGCTTGTTGGATAAACAAAATTAAAAGAACTATAAGGATTAAACACGTGTTCACGGACTTATTTGATTTTACACAAACCTTTATTTTATTCGTTGTCGGTGAATTGGTTCGGTTTTCGTATCAATGATCTCTAATATAAAATACCTTTAATCTTCGATGAGTATTTCGCTAAAAATTATTAAAATAGAAGAATATAATTGACTATGGATGATATATAATAAATCAATGAAAACACTTATTTTCCATACTTTTGACTCCTTGTATCGATTGCAAAAGTCCAGATGTAAAAGCTGTTGTATTCCATGGTTTTGGAACATAACTCTCCGAGTCACCGACTACTGCTAATACGAGACCTGGTAAGCAGCTGTGTTCATCAGCTGCTAAAGATCGTTGAAGATTACATAAAATCTGACTTAAATCTTCACTATGTATGGTCGATTCTTTGACATGTATTTCCTTTTTTCTAATCCTAAAATGAAAACAGGAAACCTCATTTCGTTATCAAAAATAGAGTTCCTAAATATTTAAAATTATTTTTTGGGTTAAATTTCTTGAATATAGTATCTTAAAAAGGTTTGTTGAGTTGCATTCATTGCTATTTGGAAACATGACTTGCTTATATGTAAACTTTATCTTAATTAATTAATCGACCTGGTTCAGTCTGGGACATGGTTTATTTATTTGAAACTTGGTTTTGAAGTAGCTTTAAGTAACTGCAAGTATTCTTAGATCGGAACTTTTTGTCTGTCGTCTATCTGTTATTTGTTTTGCTGCTTAGAATCGGTTAAATATGTCAAGCCATTTGCAACAGATTTTTTCATTCAGTTTTATAGATTTTGTGTTGATAGACCAAGTTTAGAGGCAGGATTAGCTCTCAGAAACATTTTTTGAACCCGCCACATACTTTGTGTGTCTGTACCAGGCCAGTTACATGTTATCCAGTGGTTGTGGTTGGTTGCTGTTTGTCATAAAAGAGTAGGTTCACAATGGGTCGCTATAGAAGACACAATATGATGTCATAATGACGTTATAGACGGATGTTGATCACCATTTTTTTTTGTTAGCGAGTGTATCTAACCCATATTCCTCCTTTTATAACAGTTTTATGTTGATCGAAGGACATATATGATTGGTGATTGCTTTACGCTGCATCAGCACAAAAGTCTATATCGCACCTTAGAAAGAAATTCGTTGTATGTCTTACAAAGGCCTCAAACAGGAAACCTTGCTAAAACTGGTTAAATGTCATACTTTTGAAGTTGTTAATTTGTTAACGAACTGCAGACGGAGAAAAGGGGTTTAAAATCACATTATAAATCGTTAATATTGGTTTTTTACTTATGATATTACAAAATTCGATTTTAAGGGCAAAATTACGGGGTCGTGCTAAAATGAGAAACGAAAAGAAAACGCAATGAACGAAATTAATCAAAACCAAACCAAACATCAAGTTTACTAGCCTAAACTAAGCTAACGGCCATGCGGTGATCCAATTTTGCCACATCTTTGTCATTTTGTCTTTGATGGATATTTGTCTCATTGGAAATCATATCATATCTTCTTCAGCTTTTTGTCCCCCGTGCGACGCGTTGCGGGGGACATATAAATACCGTACATCCGTCCATCTGTTCGTCCAGTCTTTTAGTGCTCTCACATGTACAATGCTTGCCAGGTTTATATCAGAAATGTCTTGGACAAATTTGAAATACCGTGGCGATCAATTATTTTTAAAAGAGTTATGCACCTTGGAAATAACAATTATATGCACAATTATATTGCTAGCGCTCACATGTGAACATTTCTTACCAGATTTTTATCAAATGTATGTCAAAGGTTAATATCAGCAATTCTCGGACAAGTTCAAAAATCAGTTTCGATCAAATATTTCTAAAAGAGTTATGCCCCTTGAATATATTAATTATATGGAAAATTGCATTGTAAGCGCTCTCGTGTGTACAATTTTTGCCATGCAGATTTTGATCGAATTTATATCAAAAGTGTATATTAGCAATGTCTCGGACAAGTTCGAAAATCAGTACCGATCAAATATTTTTATGCCCCTTGGAAATATCAATTATATTGGAAATTGCATTGTTTTTGCTCTCAAGCCTTCATTTCTCTAAGATATTTGTAAAAAGTTTTAAAGAAAGAAAAAAAAGAAGTTTTTTTTTTTTTATTGCCCTTGGATGGATAAAATATTTACAACGCAGGGGATATTGGAACTCTGTTCTTTTTTAGATATTGCTGCATGTCTTCTTTGTCGGCATTACTGGTGTTTTTGCGACACGTAAAATTTACCTTAAGCTTGTGGTTGGCAACTTATTGCCACTCATTGCTGATGTAAATCGGTACAACTAGTACTACTGTTGGTGCCTGTAAATACAGAATTTCTATAACTACAACAGGTAGATAAACAATCAACAGACATGTACACATGATTATAAACAAACTAATCTTCAAAAGTTATCTCCACTGATGTAGACGAAGATGTCGTATCTTTGAATGGAATTCTCATTTATCTAATTCTTTTTGCTGACGATACCGTTTTATTTGGAAAATCGCCGACTGTTCTGCAACACTTATTTGATAAACTTTTACTTTACTGCAATGAATGGAATATCGAGGTAAACATTGATAAAACCAAAGTAGTGGTATTTAGAAATGGATTTAGACCAGTAGACACTCATTTTTTCTATGATAACAATGGACTGAAAGTTGTTAATTTTTTATATGTGTACCTTGGTATATTATTACACTACAACGGAAAGTTTTTACAAACTCAAAAACGTTTAGCACAACAAGGATCTAGAGCCATGTCATTTCTAATGAACTCTCTTAAACAATTTTTTGTTACTCCAGAAGAACAGTATGGTTGGATCCGTCTTAGGCTATGCATCACAAATATGGGGTTTCCATCGTGCTTAAGATATCAAACTTATCCATAACCGTTTTTGTAGATTTGTGTTAAAATTGGGTAGAAATGTACCAACATGTTTTTTATATGGCGAACTTGGCCATTTACCTCTTTTTATTAGAAAACAGAAAATATTGAAATATTGGTTACATGTTATTACAAATAAACCAAAGTTGTATACGATGCGTATAAACTCTTGTATGACAATGCTATCAATGGTTATGTTAACTGGGCTTTAAATATACGTGTTTCTTATATGATCTTGGGTTAAATTATGTATTACTGAAAAATTATTACACCAGGGTTTTCGATATCACAAACTAGTCAAAACATTTACTAAATTTTATCATCGGTATAAGGACATCATTCGTAAATATAGCTCAACATGCAGACTTCTTATACGTTCAGGTATTTCACATCCAATTTTTTATGGAAATATTCTTTATAAAGCACAAAAATGTCAGTATTCACCTCTGAAGCTAACAAAACCTTTAAATAGACTTATTAAGAAGGGATATAGTTACGATACTGTTGTCAGGTCATTAAAGATTGCATATTTTGGCGTTAATATTGATTCACTTATAGGGTCTTTGCATCGGCACTTAACACATTTATTTAAAAACCAGTTGTTGGCATGACACGGGTTATGTTCTTCTCATATATGTTATGATGGTATGATACTAAACCCCTAACGGGAAGGATTGTGCCTGATATTCATATGATGAAGACATAATCTTTCAATCAGTTTAATTGAAGTCTGGAGCTGGCATGTCAGTTAACTGCTAGTAGTCTGTTGTTATTTATGTATTATTGTCATTTTGTTTATTTTCTTTGGTTACATCTTCTGACATCAGACTCGGACTTCTCTTGAACTGAATTTTAATGTGCGTATTGTTATGCGTTTACTTTTCTACATTGGCTAGAGGTATAGGGGGAGGGTTGAGATCTCATAAACATGTTTAACCCCGCCGCATTTTTGCGCCTGTCCCAAGTCAGGAGCCTCTAGCCTTTGTCAGTCTTGTATTATTTTTAATTTTAGTTTCTTGTGTACAATTTGGAGTTTAGTATGGCGTTCATTATCACTGAACTAGTATATATATTTGTTTAGGGGCCAGCTGAAGGACGCCTCCGGGTGCGGGAATTTCTCGCTGCATTGAAGACCTGTTGGTGACCTTCTGCTGTTGTCTGTTCTATGGTCGGGTTGTTGTCTCTTTGACACATTCCCCATTTCCATTCTCAATTTTATTATATCAAGATTCTAGCACAATTTGTATATATGATATTAAAACTCGCATTAAAGATCAATACTTGTAGAATTGGCCAACAATTGTTTAAGAATGTGGTAAACTGTCTTTCGATAATTATAGTAGATTTAAATTAACTTTTTGTATTGAAAAATATCTTACTTATAACAATAATGTGTATCTGTTAACAAAGTTACGTAGTGGAACATTAAAGTTAAATATTGAAGTTGGTCGTTATAATAATAGTCCGAGAGAAAATCATTTATGTGAATGCTGTAAAATGTGTGTTATTGAAGATGAATACCATTTTGTTCTTGTTTGTTCAGATTAAAGATCTGTACGAACATAATTTTTACCAAAGTATTATTGTTCTTGGTCTCATAACCACAAACTTTTGTATATACTACAAGCGTCTAGTGAGTCTCTTACTATCAAATTATGTAACTATGTAAAAACTGTATGAAATATTCGTTCTCATTTAGTCTCATAATTTTTCATGTCATAATATTATACTAGTGTTCTCTGCTGTCTATCAATGTTTTATATTATGTAATATATGTTGTTAAATTTGCCATAGCATGTCTATGCTTTTGCAATAAAGATTCATTTATTCATTCGTTCATTCAATAAGATGGAGGTGTATTATTGAAGACCTTTTGAGTCTGATTTACACGAGGTTGTTTGTCTCTGATTTCAACATTTAAAAATCCTAAACTAGTTAATTAAATTTCTTTTACGCTTGTTTTGACTTTTTGTCAGGTATTCGGAATCCTCTTGTTTTATCCATAAAGTGCCAATTAAAAATTTGCACGCTAACCCCTACTTTATCTTTTCGTAATTTTATTAGCCAACTCTTTGTGATTTTTGTCATAGTTTTTGAAAGAAAAAAGGTGCCAATGTTAAATGTATGAAAAATCTAGAGAGAATCATTTCCAGCCAAACTTTCAATGGCTGATATCTCGAAAACAAGCTAGGACACGGACTCTTCATTTTTTCTGTTTTATGAGTTCCGTTATTTATATACTATCAATTTATAACAGTCTTTTAAACGGCCGCTTGTTATTTTAAAACAGAATATCTTTCAATCGACGTCATTTGAACTTTTGTGGATAATTGCCTCGTTGCCAATCATATCACATCTCCTAATCTAATTAAAATAATAGTAATAAAATGTTAAAAATGATTGTTCAATGGCCATTTAATTGTATTTCAAATGAGGGTCAATGTTAATTATGTTCCATAGTGTCAGTCAACACTAAATTCCCTCATCTATATTCTACGTTAATATTGACAGAGACATGTATATAGAATAAGGAAATGTGGTATGATTGCCAATGAGATAACTATTCAACAGAGTCCAAAGCTCTCAATAATGGGCAAAGTCCGTATATATATAGTATGGTACTATATATGTCTCTTATTGCACTAGTAAATATAAATACAAACAAAATAAAAAAAAAAAAGAACGATGTAATCAAGAGTATTCTGCAGAATAGATGAAACCACATTATCCTCATAAATCTGACAAACTTGCTTAATTTAAAATTACAAACCGAGTCTTAAACTTGAATCCCAAACTGTCACTTAAACTCAAATCCATCAGTTAGTACGCTTTATCGCGAATCTTTAATATTCTAATTAAAAATTATCATAACCTGTACGAAGCTGCAAGTGCTATGTTGTCAAGGACGTCTTCCGATGTATCAAGACAATTGATTGTGAAAGAATAAGTAGTGGTGGTCAAGTATTGCGACCCATTCTTGCTAAATCGGATTGTTTAGGCAATGAAGTGCAATTCAACTTCAAAATCAGCGAACAAATTTCGTTGTTTTATCAAAGGCAGGATAAATCTGAGGAAAAAAACTAGTTTTACTGCGCACTTATAGATAAAGCGAAAATTGCAGTACTTTTTAAGAATACACAACAGCATAACAGTTACTGTATTTTATTTACCAATCACGGCACCCAGGATGATCAGAATAATTGCAATCATAATTTTAATTGACATGTAATCAAGGACCCATCTTGCAGAATTTTGTATGAGGCACAGAAACAATTACGGAAAATTAATAAATGAGTTTCACCAGCAGCAGCCTTTTTTTTAAGTCAAGGGATTTTTTAAATCACAATTTTGTTATGTTTGGTTTACAGATAAACCGCCAAGTTCCCATTCCTCGTTTGTTGAATTTATATATGAACTTGCCATATAGGAAATAACTGTTTCAAATTGCACAAATATGACAGCTATATGATATCCTTTAGTATCTTTCGCCTCTCTTCTGTGCAAGTAGATTTTACACTATACAAAGCTTAGTTGATACAGGCTTTTTGTTGACTCCGTATCACAAACACTTGCGAAACAAGCAGCCATAAAACTTTAACTATCAATATATTAATTACAAGATTAGTAATACTCGAGTTATGAACATGTGCTTAATTGGATAGTCAATGGAAATGTATGTACTAATAAATCAAGTGCTCCGGCACAGCCCCTCGCTCTAAATGTTATGGTATATTCCCTTCCATGACAGTAACTTTTAATCTTGTTTTTACCCGTGACTTGAGAGTAAATTAACGTACCAGTACTCAATCTAACTGACGGAAACAAAATACAAAATAACTATTTTGCCTGCAGTTAAGAAATTTTCAACATCGATATTTTTGTCAATAATTAAAAACTATGTTTAAAATATACTTACTTACAAGAACTGTACTGCAGACATTTGTAATACTCGTTTTTTAAATTTGAATTTGTTTTGATTTAATGATTATTCTACAAAGGACTTTCTTTTATCGGTTCATAAGATTTCAATAGATTGTATATGTCACTGTATACAATAAGACAAGAGTTTAAATGGAAAATCAAAATTTCAGTTTAAATCAGCCATTGATTAATTAAACGGGCTATACAAACATGCAAGTGCAATCAATAGACGTGTTAGGAAAGTAAATACGATTTTGACGCTGATGTCTAATACCAATACCACTACAGGCTATTGTGGGGACCATTCCAAAAAGTCCAGACAATCATTCATTATAGTTACCTGTATGGGTTTGTTTGATAATGCTGAGATGACTTTTATACAATTAAATAATAACAATTTATTCCGCAATACACCGAGGAGGATCCAGCAAAACAACACGATCATTATTAATATTATTATCATATAAAATTGCATTGTTTCATAGAAGGGATCGAATAAGTTTAAGATCATTGTTCCCCCATTTCTTACTATGTTGTTGAACGACAAGGAAAATCTGCAAAGTGATCAAAATAAATAAATAAAAAAAATCACTGCAATCAAATCACATCCGAATTCTATTTTTTACTCTACATCAATCTTTGTTCAAAATGTTCGTTTATTTGAAAAAATTTTAAGATATACTTTTCATGTCGGGGCCTTTCATAGCTTTTATGCAGGATGGGTTTTGCTCCTTGTTGGGGGGCATACGGTGACCTATAGTTGCAAACATTTACGTCATTTGGTCTCTGGTAGATAGTTGTCTTCTTTGGCAATCATACCACATCTCCTTATTTTATATAATTTTCTATGATAGAGAAATGTGTAGCTTAAAATTCTAGTGAAAAAAAAACTAGAAATTTGTGTACTTGACAATTAAAAAAAAATAAAAGCATGAAACAAAAACCACGATTTAATTGAGATACTGTTGAAAGTGGCGTTAAACTTTTCATATGGAGACGTTGATTTTATTATCTTTGGGTCTGAAGGATATTTTGAAAATGGAATGTTCATTTTCACCTCTTGCAAAGCCTGCTAAATTATATGTCGGGCATTTTTTTTTTTTCCCGATTTCCTTCATTTTGTTTTGCGTAATATTCACTATACTCTCCGCTTTCTAAATTGGACGGTATATAGTGATGGGTGGATGGGTCCATCCGTCCGTTCTTTCGTCCTTCTGTCCATTTATTGCATTCATCTCCAGATAGTAGTAGACAATACGAATCACATACGGCTCGTGGAAAGTGGTTTTCTTGAACATTAAAACGATGCGCAGCAAGACAACTTTCTTCCAAGAATTGGCACGAACTTGGAATTCGATTTTCCTCCAAACTGAGTTAATTTATGTGATAAGATTTATGCAAACCTCTCACGAATTGTTACGCCATAGTAGGAGACACCAAATAAGACAAAACCGTAAAGGGAAAAACAGAAAATGCAAAAAACTAAATAGAAGAAATTTAGAAAGTCAAGTTTATGTCGAACACGCCATCAGATGTTTAAAAACATTTAGGGTTGTCGGAAGTTTGTGGAGATATCCAATCAAATTGTTGAATTGTGTACTGGACTTATGGAGAGGCAAACTGAGTTATTTGACTATTAAACATATTCTACTTATGTCATTTAATGTATATATTTGAACTTGTGGCCGTAAAATCCGCCATTCCCATTTTTGACCCTTACATATATTTTTTAAGTTTTGTTTTGCACTCCAAAATTAAACAAATGCAAATGAATGTATGAAGATCTACGTAAGGCCAATGCACGTCTTAAAAAAATGGAGTCCACGTTAACCGTTCGCTTCATATTGTATCAAACACACCACAAAGCTAAACTATACTACGCCGGGATACTTTTCAATGCAATTGTATTTTGAGAAAGTCCTCACTTAAATCTTGTATCGGTATTGGTATTTAACATCAGCGCAGTATTTAAACCCCTTTCCTAACAAGTCTAATAGTCGTTTGATTGTATTAATTCAATATTTGTCTAACCCTCTACTGCGACGCTGTTGTCAAATAATAGTATTACGTGTGCAAACAGAATACAATTGATACCGAAAGATGAACGAAAATATACAAATTTGAAAAGAAAAATTCTTGTTGTTGAGCATAGAAAACAAATCTGAAACATCTAGGCTTAAGACACATTGTATATATGTTTGTGTAATCATAACCTACGTTTTTGACAATTGTTTGCGAACAAAAGAAGATATGGGTATAATTCAATGAGACAGCAACTCAACAACACTAGTTTAAGACATCTTGAGGCCAATTTACGACAAATATTTACATAAATATATTTGTGTGTATAATGTTTCAAGCTCTAAGACTTGATCGCCACGAGATTAAACAAGTTGCGAATGACGCATTCCGTTACATTTGGAAGATATCAGCTGGTATTGCAACGTTTATTTAGAGACAAGTTTTCTAAGTAAACATTACATTTAATGATCGTTTATTTTTTCTGCTCCTACATGTAACTGAAGTTAATATGTAGTTGTATCACATCTAAATGAAAGAGACCTGAATTCATTTCTATATTTTTTCAGTGACACAAGCAGCAATGAGACGTGTACTTTTTTCCAATTAGGATCCAATGTAGAGATGTGTTTTAAGTTACTGGTCGATCATAATCATCCCAGTAAAAGCATGTCAACGCTAGTCCTTTCCTAGTCGGTTCAGAAATCGCTTTTTTCGGTTACATGTTCGTTTACATGTGTGGACACAGGTCAGTGTTGATTTAAAATTTAAAATTTCAACTTTTATACTGTGGATGATATAACTATTATAGTAATTATAGCAATAATTTGGAGATATAATCCCTATAGTTGTTTCTCTTCTGAGCAGCACTAACAAGCATCTGTTTTAATCTAGGGATTAATCAAAATGACTATTCAGTATGGTGTTCCCCACCTCAGTATCATGGTGAAAGCCATGGTGGATTTCGAATTGGCACACAAATTTAAAATAAGTATAAGGTCACTATAGTATTACTTATTCAAAATTTGGTTTAAATGTTTGAGACGGTCTATGTAAAGGGCTATTTGTATGTATTTCCAATATGGTTCTAAGACCCACCTTGACGCCGACTTTGATTTTTAGATAGGCACCAAAGCTCGCAGCAGACCACTCCTAGTGTATTTTTGCATGATTTGGTATAAATGTTTGAGACAGTTTCTGTGACGATTTGGATCGACACAGTAACATAAGTGAAGGGTCATTTTTGGATCATTCATAATAATTCCATTTCAATATGCCAAGCGATTCCACAGAATATCAATTTCAGGCAATCACAATACATGTTTAGACCTAGCAGTCATTTGAATATACGATCAACAACAAAACCTTGCATTTGTAAATTATCTTCAAATTTGGTTTCAATTGATAAAAGTAGTTCTACAGGTGTAGATTGAAACGTAGAAGTTTGACGATGCCGATGGATGCAAAGTGATGACAATTAAAACTTTATCTCACACGTTCCTTTGGTATATATATATGCGGTAAATAATTATACTGATCCTGTGTAATTTGAGTTGTATCTTTGAACAATTTGTTCTGTTTGTCTCCCAAGACCTGGTTGACAATTATATGTAAAAGAAAGTTTTACTAAACTTAGCTTGAGTATAATGAAACATGTGTATTATCTGTTTACAGATGTAAAAGATAATGTATAATATTCAACTGGTATCAGTGCAAAGAACCTTAACACTACTTTATGGGAGAGTGCTCAATCCAGTGATATACTTGGTAATAGTGACCATAACCTGAATTGGTAAATGCACGGTTTCTTACAAAACTGCACGGCGGACAATTCAAAACGCCTGTCCATTACCACTTTTATATGTACAACCCATATGTAATTGTGGTGACACATTTATTACGAAGCTATAGTACCAGTAGTCATACACAAATCATAGGAAATAAAAAAAAATGAATGCTTACAATACCCCTCTGATTGACACTTAAACAGACTTCCATCTCTCCATCATAAAACAGGTGAACCAACTTAGTTAGTAAACGTATTATAATTTTAAAAGAAGGACTTCATCCTGATAAAAAAAATGTTTTAGTTTTATAGCTACAGTATTGGTTTTACCTAAAATATAAGTTTCACGCAGAGTGTTTGATCAGCATAATATAAGAGCTAGAGCTCTACACAAAACGATACTTTATAAAAATAAGAAGATGTGGTATGATTACTAATGAGACAATCCTCCACAAGAGACCAAATGACGCAGAAATTAACATCTACTAGAAAAAACCCGCGCGAGCGTGGGTTGAAGACTACTTGAAATGTTTATGGTGATACACAGCTTGGGTTAGTGTTTCTCAAACTGTTGCATTATGTTGATAGTTTTGATTAGTTTGTCAGTTCTTTTTCCATAGGAGTTTGAATGTCTAATTAGTAGCTTCTGTCTCGGTGTTACACAGGTGTTCCTAGAACGGAGGAAATAACTCAGAGAAGAAGTAGACAACCTAGAACACTGATGATTAAAAAATTTCTCAGTGGTGCTAGTTTGTAGTATTTTTTTTAATTTTTATTTCGAAAGGTGCGTGTCATGTTCCGTCTCTGTGTGATACGGGTACTCCAAGAACGGAGGAAATAACTAAAAGAAGACAATCTAGAACTCTCTGATGATTTAAAACATTTCTTCAGTGGTGCGAGTTTGTAGTATTTTTTTTTCGAGTGGTGCGAGTTCTGTCTCTGTGTGACACGGATGCTCCGAGAAAAGAGGAATTTACTATGAGAAGAAGAAAACAATATAATGATTAAACACATTTCTTCGAGTTAGTTATATTTCTTTTTTTTTTTTGGAGTGTAGCGAGTTTGATAAAGTGATGCAAGTTGTTATAATTAGTGAGAGTGTTTGAGTTGGGCGAGTTGGCCTTGGTCCGAGTTGTCATAAATTCAAGACAAATTGAATACAAAACCATATCCGCCTGCTTACAAAACATAGACAGTAAGGAACCAGCTACGGAACTTTATTTTGGGTTTAATTAATTAAGCTACGCTAATTAAATCAATTACTATATGAAGTTATAAAGTACATTACATACATTAACTATTTATTATTATATAATACTTCAGACGATCATCGGCTTGGACAAACCGGCTAAAAATTTGGTCTCCAAATTTAATAGTATAGATAGGTCACCGTACGGCCTTCAACAATGAACAAAGCCCATACCGCATAGTCAGCTATAAAAGGCCAAGAAATGACAAATGTAAAACAATTCAAACGGGAAAACAAACGGCCTAATTAATGTACATAATAGTGAACGAAAAACAAATATGTTACCTACATTAACATATGCTGTATCAAAATATATTTTTGGGTGAAGCTCTTAGTTATATTTTAACATTAATGACAATATTTTAAATTAGTCTATCGTATGAAGTTTAATTTGAAGCCCTACATGTAATACCAATTTTTAAGACAGCATTCAAAAATTTAAATAATGATGTCTCGCAGATTTCTGTCTTTTGAACATCTGAAGGATGTTATTTTGTAGATTTATTATGAGTTTTAATTTTCGAAATCAAGGGGCCGTACATTGAAACTTATCATAAAATCACCTTTAGTTATAGGATAATCCAATTTCACTCTCTCTTCAGCTTTTTAATAAATAACACATGAAAATACTAAAAAAATAAATTCCTTTCAGTGAACTTATTGACAACTTGGCAAGTCCACTTTCAAGAAATGGCTGCTAGTGTATATTAAACCCTCCATGAAACAAAAAGACAATGGATTAAGTTTTCACTGTTCAAATACAGGTAGAAGATAACAACACGAGAATAAAAAGAAACTCAATTCCTAAAAGGTTACAACAATGCGAATGCAGCGTCTCTTATGTCTGATAACTTCCATATTGAATAGAATATGTGTGCATATAAACCCTAATAAATAAAAATATATGTTTGAATTGTTAATTGTGTAATTCTACATCACAGAAAATAACAAGCCACTAATTACTTAAAAACTCACGCATATTTCACGGAGGGTTTAAAAAACAAAACGTATCCTAAAACAGGCAAAATGCTGTTCAAATATAACACATACACTCACAAGGATTATCTAAAGCATACTCATAAGGGTCTGGACGAGATATACGGACAAGAGACAAGTTAAGACACTTAAAATATACATAGACAAATGAAAAAAAGTGAAATAATTTAGCAAAATCTTTTAAAAAAACCAAGGATAGGGTTAAGCACTGAAAGGTGTGGTAGCTTATAGCTGAATCGTATGTGGAACAGTAACGGTGTTTTATAGATCACATGACTGCAATCAATAATTATGAACTTTCGAAACATAGGTATTATATAAGTGTAAGTATTCGAGGAAGACACCCACCAAACAAAAAATGCTACTCTTGGAATCAAAGAAACAAATCAATAAATAGAATAGAAATTTACAAAGAAACTTTGATAATATAATAGTATAAAATAAAAGTAAAACCTAATTATATAGTGAACTGTCATACTATAAGTATATTCAATTATATCTTTGCAAATAATGGCTATATACTATAAGAATATTCAAAAATATCATTTGAAAAGCAAATGTCTAATCTACATTTTTGATTTATATTAAACGTCAGTCTGAATATTTCGAATTCATTGTTATTTCACTATAAAGACGGATGGTGGCGTACTTTTCTTGTAACGTCCCTAATGTTTCAGGTTTGAATGAACAAGCATCAATACATTTTCCTGAAAAAAAGAAAACATTTCAATGATCAGAAAACGAATGTACTTTTATCAGATTTTTAATATGAAAGAACAGAAAAGTAGAGAAGTATTTTTATTAACTGTTGTTTATCAGTTTATACACACACATACTCTGTTTAATATGGAAGTTATCACACATAAGAGACACTGCATTCACATTGTTTTAATAAGTATCATGACAACAACCGGTTAAAAAAATATATTGGAGAAATGTCAACAATGGTAAATGATAACAACAACAGGAAAACACACATCAACAAAAATCACACGAAATCATATGGAGATCATTTCACAGATTTCAACAAAAACTAAGTTATATGATCGATACAAGTAAATTATTATTTTGTTTACAAAACCGAACTCGAAGTTTAAGTTTCTCCAACGTGCACCTTTGCTTTGGTAACATATTTAAACACACAATGCCTAAAACAGTATATAACTAATTTTAGTTTTGGACATACTTAATACATTTTCCTGCTCTTGAGGGGTATTATTTCCTGTTTTACCGTTCTGTCGTATTCTATCTGAAATAAGATAAAAAGTAAAATAACAAAAATAAACAGCTGCGCCATGAGCGCATGATACGCCCGTCGTCTTGTGTGTGAATTTTTATGCAATAAGCATAAATAGTTTCTGACATACGGCGTGACATGCGAAAACCCCCCTTTTTTTTTTACAAAAAACTCATTATCTCTAAAATAAAATTTTGAATCAAAACCAAAAAGTATACAGATCTTTAGATAAATATAACTAAGAAGTGTGTAAAATTTTAAGCAATAATCATAAATCGTTTTTTGAGATACGGCGCGACATGTGAAAACCCCCCTTTTAAAAAAAAAATCAATATCTCAAAAATAAAATTTTGAATCAAAACCAAAAAGTATACAGATCTTTAGATTAATATAACTAAGAAGTGTGTAAAATTTTAAGCAATAATCATAAATCGTTTTTGAGATACGGCGCGACATGTGAAAAACCCCTCCCCCTTTTTTTACAAAATACTCAATAACTCAAAAATAAAATTTTGAATCATCACCAAAAAGTATACAGATCTTAAGGTTAATATAACTAAGAAGTGTGTAAAGTTTTAAGCAATAATCATAAACTGTTTTTGAGATACGGCGCGACATGTGAAAAACCCCTCCCCCTTTATTAACAAAATACTCAATATCTCTAAAATAAAATTTTGAATCATCACCAAAAAGTATACAGATCTTGAGGTTAATATAACTAAGAAGTGTGTAAAGTTTTAAGCAATAATCATAAATTGTTTTTGAGATACGGCGCGACATGTGAAAAAAAAACACACACCTGTTTTAGTTACGAAGTCCCGTAACTCAAAAAGTTTTAATCTTATTTTCACCAAAAAATATACAGATCGTTTGACCATCATAAGAAACAACTATGTTAAGTTTCATGAAATTTGGATAAGTCATTCTCAAGTTACGGTGCGACATGTTTACGCAGGACAGACAGACGGACAGACAGACAGACGGACAGACAGACGGACAGATAGACGGACGGACGCCGGACATTTGTATACCATAATACGTCCCGTCAAAAATTTGACAGGCGTTTAAAAACGAACTTCAAGGAAAATTCAAAATGGAAAACCCCTTAACAAATGGCAAAATCAAAAGCTCAAACGAATCAAACGAATGGAAAACAACTGTCATATTCCTGACTTTGTACAGGCGTTTTGTGAAACGACCTATTCTAGAGGAGGCGTGCATCAGATGTGGATACTAAAAAAATCCAAAGATCTTCTAGAGTACATACAATCTAAGACTTGTTCGTCTTGCAATAGTTTTAAAACATTTGACTGTTCTTCTCTTTACACAAGTATTCCCCGTTCCAAAATAAAATACAAATTCAAAGAGTTGGTCCTGATTTGTTCCATAAAAAGAATGACCAACGTTAATACAAATATCTTGTCATAGGGAGGGATAATTCATTCTTTGTAAAAATCACTCTGATTCAAACAAAAAATCTCAGAAACTGACATTATCAAGATGCTTGATTTCTTGATTGACAACATATTTGTTACGTTTGGAGGACGTGTGTTTTCAACAAACAATCGGCATTCCCATAGGAACCAACTGTGCCCCTCTACTTGCCGACTTGTCCTTTTATTCATATAAGGCAGACTTCATACAACAACTTCTAACGAAGAAAGAAAATAAGTTAGCAGTATCGTTTAACTTTACTTTTCGCTATAAAGATGATGTTCTCTCACTGAATAATTCAAAATTTTGTGACTGTTGAACGCATCTATCCCATCGAACTTGAGATAAAAGATACAACAGATTCAGTTAAGTGTGCCCAAATCTTAACATTGATAATGAGGTTGGTTGAAAAACTTTCCCACAAAAGAAATGATTTCAGCCCCCCAATTGTGAACTTTTATTTCTATATACACAGATTTAGTAACATTCCAGCATCGCCATATATATAGATATTTCATTACTTGTATTTCCTATCATGATTTCCTTGATAGAGGGTTGCTGCTCACAAGGAAGCTATTAAACCAAGAGTTCCAAGCGGTTAAGTTGAAATCATCCCTTCGTACGTTTTACGGACGCCATAACGAGTTGGTTGACCGTCATGAAATATCTGTTTCACAGATGATAGCGGATATGTTTCTGATGTCTAAGCTACAATCCCGTCCCCTTTTCCCGAATGTCACCTACCGATCGCGAACTAGACTTATTACTGGGTTTGTACTTAAATGAGCTACACGACGGGTGCCACATGAGGAGCTGGATCTGTTTACCCTTCCGGAGTACCTGAGAACACACCCAGCTTTTAGTGGGGTTCGTGTTGCTCAATCTTTAGTTTTTGTGTACTACTGTTTGTCTGTTGGTCTTATTCTTTTTTAGTCATAACGTTGTCACATTTATTTTCGATTTATGAGTTTGAGTGGCCCTCTGAAATCTTTCGCCTCTCTTCTTAATTAGAAAATGGTGAATTAAACCTGGTTTTATTAACCTCTCACTTGTATGATAGTGGCGTAAAATATTTTTATATTGACAACAATGTGTGAGCAAAACAAGCAGACATAAGAGGTAAAAATGTCAAAAATTGGGGTACAGAAATCAACATTGTGCTATAATCGTAATATCTATAAAAACAAACAACTATGACAACATAGAAAAACAAAATGCTATGTAGACACTATATTTACAAAGCACATAAGCAAATAGGAAAGACAAGAATACAAAAAAAAAATGATAATAGCACAATAACACAATGGCGAGATGTATCAATAAATACTGAGCCACGCCAAAAGGATATTACCAAAAATGGAGTAAACAGTGAAGGTAAAAAAATATACAAAGACAAATTTAAAGAGCACTATAATACAAAGTTAAGATGATAAACAACGTCATTACCTAAAATCTATACTTCAAGACCAGCATGTATTATTTGTGAAGTTGACACTAAATATTTATCAACAAGAGTTTGGTATCTTCTGATGAACGTTTTCAGAAAACGGATGAAATGTTCTTTGACATAACATTGGTTCATCCACTTTCTACTAAGATATTGGTGACGTTTTATAAAGTCTGATTAGCAGCTGCAAGCTCTAGAATACAGAATATGTTGGAAATGTTTATTCCATATGCTTGTGAAGTTTGTATATTGCTGCTAAGGTGGGGAAAGTTATAATTTCAAAATTAAAATCGTCTCGTTTCTCATAGATTCTGGTACTGAGATGACAGCTCATGTCAAATTCGAGGTATATGTCTAAAATTGAGACAGAAGAAGCCGTGTCTGTTGTTTCTTTTATTTATAGTTCTGGAGGATATATTAATGGAAACCAACCAGAAAGGTTTGAATTGTTAATGGAAAGAACATCATCAATATATCTGAATGTGAAATTAAATTATCTGGCCTCTTTGATCTTCTTGTTTTTGATAATTGTCTGAACGAACTTTGACTCATATCAAAATAAGAAAAGTTCGACAAGGAGATGTGCAAAGATCGTTCTCATAGGGATGCCGACAATTTGTTGAAACGGTTTACATCCAAATTCAACAAACATGTCGTCAATAAGAAACTCCAGCATACTGATTACCAAGTTTCCTTACGATCGATGTATCGTGTTTAACCTTTTTTTAACTATTAACAAAATATGTCGTATATTATCTCAAAGTAATAAATTTATAGCGTATGCTACCATTTATATATGAAAAGAATATTTCTTTTAGACGATTTTTCAATTTCACAAGGAATGGTGGTTTAAAGGGTTGAAAAAGCAAAGGTTTTGAATGAATTAATTTCAAGGAAAGATCGAGATTTAAAATTATCCAGAAGTTTTTTTTTAGAATCCACGTATAGGTTAATACCACTACGCACCTACAGCTTCATAGTATTTCTAAAGACCTTCTTTCACAGCGGACATAATTTTTGTTAATATAATGGGTAATTCCTTTGTAGAACATGCAGATGAGCCGGCAGTGTATTATTGTTTTTACGGAATTTTGTGAATTTTTGTTCAATGTAAAGTAATCAAATACTTCATTTGAATTTCTTGGACAATAACATAATAAAAATGTTTCAAGTCATCAGGAGAAATTCAATGATCAACTGGGACATGATGTGTTGTTCGATTATTGTTTTAAATTTTTCACCGTGATATTCTTACTTTGTTTTAACAAAAATACATTTATGTTTTTTTTAAGAATAGAAAAATGTGTAAATCTTTAGATGATGCATTGTTTTGCATTATCATATGTGACCAATTCGTAGTTAGCAAAGCTACATCAGATATATTAAGTTCTATTGTGTAGTCGTCATTTATTTGTCAAATGTGACATTAATGGTATCGTTGAATTGTTAATATGTGTTTGGGGATAATAAAATATATAAAACATGTCGGTTGATTAATTAATTGCTGCTTGCTAAATGTTCAGTAGCTATAATGTGGTGCCTGTTCAAAATGAGAACAACTTAATAATATCTTATAGATGAGGTATGCAAACTGGACCAACTGGTGTGAAAAGCAGGACATTATTATTGCCTCAAGCTGATTAAGGAAGCTGTACAAATTACAATGCAACAGTTATTTAGTCGCCCGATCTGAAGCCTTGTCATTCAGGCACCCACATTATAGCGAAATTTTGCATTTTAGATATCACTTAAAACTTAAAATTGATGAAACTCAGAGACCAACTGCATATCTGGATATTGTTCTGTACATATTGACACAGAAAGACGACTTTTAACTACTAGGATCTATCAAAGAAATTCCCCTGAATCATTTTTTAAGACGCGACAAGATTTGCAGTCATGTATTAAAAAATATTGACTTGTAATTACTTTGCATGTAAGATATCAAAATTGCATACCTAAAATGATATAAAAGTAACGAATCTGAATGAATTGAATTCGGAGCTTTCAAATATACATCCTGTTGTCAGCTAAACAAACTGTTTCCCCGCATCCCTTTTAGAAATTTTAAAAATAATTAACAGAAACCCGAAAACTTGTAGGCATTTAACGTTGCTATAGTTTTGGTCTTTCGTTGTATTCAAATGTAAAGAGAAATATTTCTTATATTATATTAATTATTTATGATAATATTGATCGACATTTTATTCGTCACACATCGCTGATCTTCTAAACTTCCAATCTGGACGGAAATGGCATCGTTGATGTTCGAACATACGTTTGTTTAATATTAGTATATGAGACAGGTGATAGGTTTAAACATTGATATCTTAAGTAAAAACTATCTTATAACAACGATACAATAAAGGCATTTTTCATAAATAGTTTTTTTACTACAATAACAAACATTTTCTAGTAGAAATTTTCGATTTTCAATACAAACAATACTAGAACGCATCCATCTCTGCTGAATTTTTCGAGGGGATTGAAAGAACCTTAACATTCTGACGATTTAAAAAGATATGGGTGCTCCACATAAAAATAGACTTATTCACGGACGGAAAATCTCCCATCTTTGAGATGAAAACATTCAGTATCGAAATGGCCATTATCCAATGCGAATTTATTTCCAAACTTGCATATATAACGGTCATTAGTCTTTCTCATATATTGACTTACATCTTGAAATGGCATTGTGGGTCGATTCCGAACAAAACTTTATGACAGAAGGGTTGATTTCAGCTTCCCAAGTGTGAACGTTCAATGTCTATGTAGCAACATTT
The DNA here is from genome assembly GCF_021869535.1 of Mytilus californianus. Lineage (NCBI taxonomy): Eukaryota > Metazoa > Mollusca > Bivalvia > Mytilida > Mytilidae > Mytilus > Mytilus californianus. Next base: position 29,328,690 of record NW_026262679.1, read on the forward strand.
AAGGAGCGAAGTATATGAAGTACATATCACCCAGTTGATGCGATATTTCTGAGCTTGCTTTTCCTATCATGATTTCCTAGAAAAAGGATTGCTGCTCACAGGGAAGCTATTAAACCGTGAGTTCCAAGAAGTGAAGTTAAAGTCATCCCTTCGAAAATTTTACAGTCGCCACCACGAGTTGTTTGACCGTTATGGAATATCTGTTTCACAGATGACGACTCATATCTTCCAATCGTCATAATCGCAATCCCGTCCTCCTGTTCACCGATTTTGACCTACCGAATTAGACTTATCACCGGATTTGTGCTTACATGAGCAAAACGACGGATGCCACATGTGGCGTAGGATCTGCTAACCATTCCGGAGCACCTTAAATCACTCCCGGTTTTGTAGGGGTTTGTGGTACTCCGTCTTAATATTTTATGTTCTGTTTTGTATGCTGTTGTTTGTCTTTTGGTCTTTTGTCTTTTTTTCATGGCGTTATTAGTTTATTTCGACTTATGAGTTGGAATTCCCTTTAGTTGAATAATACTGTACTAGTCTTTTATAAATCATTATACATAGACTTACTACAAAAATTGAACACATGTCCAAACACATTGAAAGGCACAGGATATCTTGTACTATAGTCTGTGATGATTGCATATCTCCCATACTTCCATAATCTGTCAGAATTATTTTGCACCTCCTCGAATCGATAACTAAAAATATTAACAACCATATATTATGTATAGAACCACAAACTAAAAGTATGGCTCAAAGTGACAGTTACACACCAAAATAAAATAACAATCATATTATATTAGTTGATTCTAGTGGTGGGTAAATGAAATTTTGATAAGTGAACAGTATTTTTTTGCAGTTTTAAAAGCATTAGCATTTCTCATTTTAATGAAGGTTATCTGGTCCTGCACTTTCAGTCACGGTTCATTGACTTTGAATGTTTTGCATAGTTTAAATGTTTAAAAAGTAAAATCACAAAAATACCGAACTCCGAGGAAAATTCAGAACGGAAAGTCCCTAATCAAATGGCAAAGTCAAAAGCTCAAAAACATCAAACGAATGGATAACAACTATCATGTTCCTGACTTTGTACAGGCATTTTCTTATGTAGAATTAATATAGCCATTGCCATTACAATTTCAACATTTGCATTATACTATCAAAATTACAAAAAGGCAAATATTGCCATTACAATCAACATTGCATTTTTAATGAAATAAAACTATAGATAGACAAGAAATATTTCCGTGTGAACAGTTTATTAAAAACAATTAATGTGACTTGTAATACTAGTATGGAATTTTGGGTCATCAACGCTCTTCAGCTTCGTGTTAATTTTGTCTTTTTTATCTTTTTTGATTTGATCGTCACTGATTAGTCTTTCGTAGATAAAGCGCGCGTCTGGCGTACAAAAGGTTTCTCCTGTTGTCTAATAATGATGAGTTTTTTATAGGCAGAGCAGCAATACTTTTACATGATTTACAAACTACATAATCAATTCTGTTATTTTTTTTTAGTAGAGTTTCAACATAATGAGATTTACACATTTTTTTTAGTGAAATACTTTTAAAATCTGAATAAAATATAAAAATTAAAATAATGAAACGTGAAAATAAAATAAGTGCCATTCGAAATTTATTATATTTATTCACACTATTTATCAATTGATTTTTATAATAACTTCTTTCTGAAAATTCTGGATACCGTTTGCTTATTGTACCACTACTTGACCGAATTAGCCAGCCCCCAAGATCTGGAAGGATGTAAAAGCAAAATAAAGATGAAAAGACATGCTCATCCCAATATCTACGAGATCATCGAAGTACTCCAGAAGACCAAATTGCAAGCAATATTAGATATAAAAAATGCAACTATACAGGAGAAATTCGTCCAACAGAAAGATGCCGATACAGAGTAATTGGTACAAGACTTCAGCTACTAAAAGACAGATACTGACAATGTTTACCAAATGTTACAGATGGGTGCGGTCCTAACCTGTACAAAAATTAATTTGGAGCAGACTTGTTGACTGCTTTCTAAGTTAACTTGAGAAATTTTAAGCAGACAAGCAAATTAACTTCGTCGTTGGTAGACCAGACCTACGGTCTGCTTTTTTAGGACTGCTTCAGACCTATTGACAGGTCTGCTCCAGACCAGACCTTTGGACAAGTCTGATTTTGACCAGTCCTGAGGACAGGTCTGCCCTAGACCAGACCTGTGAACAGGTCTGCTTCTGACCAGACCTGTGGATAGGTCTACTCCTGACCAGACCTGTGGACAGATCTGCTACTGACCAGACCTGTAGACAGGTCTGCTACTGACCAGACCTATGGACAAGTCTGCTATTGACCAGACCTTAGGACAGGTCTGCTTATGACAGATTACCGTGTTTAAGACTTTTCATATCAGACTTGAGCTTTAAATATGTTACAATAATCGCATTGTTATTTTTCCCAGTAGGCGTATATAGCAAACCTCTTAGACGCTAACGATATTATACGCATTAAAAAAATCTATTTCGTTTCATATTCTTATATAATTATAAACATTAAACAATGGCTATAAAATCACATACAGCTTTCATCAAAGAAATGAAAGGGTTTTTTTGCGTGAACCCCTGAGGGTTCACACACATATATTAATTAGAAATAGTCTATGGAGCAGTATTCGGAAGCTAAATTATTCTTCATTCGGAACACTTATTCATCTTATCTGTATTAGCCTCCTGCAATTAAGAGCTCCACCATACGGGGGTATCTAAGATATTTAAAACGTGGCAATCATGAAAGATCTTTTCACAAATCGCTTATTCATTTATCTGGTATATGATAATAAACTTAATGTATCTATAGATCACTTTCAAACATGTATGTTAAAGCTACATTTATGCATCGTAAGTGTTTACTTGAGCAAAGGTTACAGTTGCACCGTTTGATTAACAAGTGAAAGTTAAATGATCAAGATTTAACGACCTATGGTATCGAACATCTGCGTCTAGATATTAACAGAGAGTTATTAATGGTGTTGTGGTTTCTACATAATGAATTATAGTGGGCTTTGGGATTTGTTGATTTGTAACAATAAATTTTAGGCACACTTGTCATTTTGACAAATCAGATAAACAAAAATGTCCGTTTCAAAAACTGAAAATTATTAATAAAACAAATAAAATAAAGACTGTTCGTTAATATTCCCAGGAAATAATCATACTCTTAATGATAAAAATATGTTATATACTTTTTTTATTAAGGAAATAGATTAAACAATTACAAGTTAATCTTCTATGAGGTCTTCAAAAATATGTTATACAAAAGAAATAAATACAATTACACAAAACAATTAACTCTAGATTTTTACACTGAATAAGCATACATGTAAGTACTAAATGGATTCTGTAAACATGGTAAAAAAGAAAAAGAGCGAATTTGATCTTACATTCGGGTATTTGTTCAAGCAAATATATATCAATATAAGAATTAAGATTGGAAATACATATATACTGAGACCAACATTCTTTTAATAAATATATCTGAATTTATGATTTACATAATTTAAGTGTTTTAAAATTAAAAATTATTAGGAAATGCGGTTTCTTCAACCAACATACGTAATGAATCTCAAGACTTTAAACCGTTTTTTGCTAACTAATGTTTGTTGCCTTTGATTCAGAATTTCAACAGTGTTTCGGGATTTTGTGCTTAAACTTGTTTGAGCATGGGTCCCTTTTCAAAAGTCTCCCAAACTCTACCTCGCAAAATATTCTTTGATATTTTTGTTGCTTTTTGACCTCGTGTGACTCAATTTTATTAATGAAATCTTTTGTATCTCGAATGTAAAAGTTAAGCCTCTTCAATAATGGTTTTATAATTAGATCAAGAGATCTCTCAATACGTCTCGTGGGAGAGTTATAATTGGTCGGTAAAGAACATTAATTTCTCCTACTATCTGACCAGTTCGCAATGCCTCATTAATTTTATGAATTTTTGAATTTCTCTAACTTAAGTTTGCTTCAACCAAATGCTATGAAACTTATACACAATGCTTATTATAACAAATCACAGAACACGTTTGAATGTTGGTGGCGTCACTTTAACCGTTCTAGAGTAATGCCCCTTTTCAAATGAAAAATTGCTGCATTTTTCGTTTCCGTTATGAATTTTTGAATTTCTCTAACTTAAGTTTGCTTCAACCAAATGCTATGACACTTATATACACAATGCTTATTACCACAAAACACAGATCAAGTTTGAATTTTGGTGGTGTCACGTTTACTGTTCTATAGTTATGCCCTTTTACAAACGTAAAAGATTCCGTTCTCTAACTTAAGTTTGCCTCAACCAAATAATATGAAACTTATACACAATACCTTTTACCACAAAAGTCAAAACAAGTACAAATTTGGGTAATGTCACTTTTACCGTTCTTCAGTTATGTCCCTTTATAACTCTATATGATATGCAAGCGGGGGCATCATCAGTGTCCAATGGACACATTCCCTATTTATTTCCTCCTCATTTTATATTTAACACCACTTTCAAATTGTCATGATTTACAATAAAAAAAAATATCATCCTCCACACACATTGCCATGAAAAATACTGAGATATTATTTTTAATTTAGTTGAATTAATAATTAGGATAAAACAGCTCTAAGGTTCACGTATTGTCTTTTTTTTTTAAGGCAACTTGTTTTTTTAATTATAAGGCGGATAGAAAGGTTATCCAACGCATCGAAACAATATTCTTATATCATGGGATATCAACATCATTGTCGACGTTGCTTCGTTCCCCATTTTTTACAGTCTCTTCCTAAATTTTACTTTATGCATTACAATTTTTACATGGATATTTGATCGAAATTCACCGGGAGCGTCTTTTTACCACAGAACACCACAGAATACCACAGAACACCACAGAACACCACAGAATACCACAGAACACAAAAAATTAACACAGAACTTCGAAATATAAATACCTCAGACATTATATTATTGTTATTGTTAATTCTTTTTATAATTTGACATTTATTATTCAAATAAATTTAATTTTTCTATTTAGGGTCGACTCACTATCGCTTCGCCCCCAACTGAATTGGCCTATTATTGGGTCCATACCAAAAACACCTACCGGTATTAAAACCACAATATACAAAAAATATTTAAAGTCACAACAATTGTAATTCTGGGGTATATTTGTGACATTTACTTTTTTTTAAATACATTTTAATTTTTTCTGGTTATTTTTTTTCTTCCATTTTTTAGAATGTTTAGATGCATAACGTACGTAATTATATCTTAAATCTATTTTGTATATACCAGAATTTATCGTTTTTGTAGTTGTCATTTTTGTTTAATTTTATGTTAAGAGTTGTTACAATAAGTACATGTATATTATTAAATATTGAATAATATATAAAGCAGTCCTTTAAGGGCTACCTTGTTTGCCTTAGATTAACGATTTTTTTTTCTGCAAAATATTCTCACGAAAATTGTACAGTGTCCAGATACATAAGGTGTTGTATAATTATAAACAATCTCGTCAATTTCGCCAGATTTGTCTTTGTGTATTATAAATGATATATCTGGAACGTCCGAAAAATATACTCGTTGTGCACATGAATGAAATTGTTGCCACTTTATGTTTAGCTACAAACAAAATCAATCAACTGACATAATAAACATACTAACAGTATACTATTCCTAGAAGAGAACCTCATATACTTTTCATGATAAAGTACAAAGAAATCAGACATGCCACTAGGCAGTGTTGGATAATGCGGTCAAATAGTTTTGTTATACCAGAGACATATAATACAGGTATTATATATCTCTAGTTATACACACCATCCTGAACTACTAACTTTAGTGACAGTTCAATATTATGAATACAGAGATGAAATGCTGACATAAAATTTATGCGGTAAGATTTTGCATTCATTGTTTTCCAATATTGCTTTCATTTGTATTATACAATCCATGCTGGCATCCTGACATTAAAAAAACTTTTGATTTATAATGTAGCCATATAGATTTACATACTAAAGTGCAAATATGGTAAGTTTTGGTTGATACGGTCAAATAATTTTGCTATACCAGTCAGTCTGAGGTATCAAAACTACCTATTTTTTTTTACGTATCAATATATTGAACAAAAGGACATGCTGGCACTCTAGATTTATGCGGACAAAATTTCGTAGTCATTGTGTTCTAATATTGCTGTCATTTGTATTATACATTAAATCCTGACATAAAAATATTGCTGATTTACTATGCAGCTATATAGATTTACATAATAAAGTGCATATATGGTCAGTTTAGGCTGATGCGGTCAAATAATTTTGTTATAGAGTCAGCCTGGGGTATCAAAACTACTAAAATTTTGTTACGTATCAATACATTTAATAAATTTAGGAGGACATGTTGGCACTTTAAATTCATGCGGACAAAATTTCGTAGTCATTGTGTTCCAATATTGCTGTCGTTTGTATTATGCATTAAATCCTGACATAAAAATATTACTGATTTACTATACGGCTATATAGATTTACATAATAAAGTGCAAATATAGTCAGTTTAGGTTGATGCGGTCAAATGATTTTGTTGTACAAGTCAGCATGAAGTATCAAAACTACTAACATTTTGTTACGTATCAATACATTTAATAAATTTAGGAGGACATGTTGGCACTTTAAATTCATGCGGACAAAATTTCGTAGTCATTGTGTTCCAATATTGCTGTCGTTTGTATTATGCATTAAATCCTGACATAAAAATATTGCTGATATTCAATGAGGCTATATAGATTTACATAATAAAGTGAATATATGGTCAGTATAGGTTGATGCGGTTAAATAATTTTGTTATGGAGTCAGCCTGGAGTATCAAAACTATTGAATTTTTGTTGCGAGAAAATATTTTGAATAAAAAGAGGACATGCTGTCAATATAAATTGTTGCGGACATAATTTTGTAGTCATTGTGTTCCAATATTGCTGTCATTTGTTTTATACAATACATCATGACTTAAAATATCACTGAATTATTATGCAGCTATAAAGATTTACATGATAAAGTGCAGATATATTAAGTTTTGGTTGATGCGGTCAAATAATTTTGTTGTACCAGTCAGCCTGAGATATCAAAACTACCTATTTTTTTACGTATCAATATATTGAACAAAAGGAGGACATGCTGGCACTCTAAATGTATGCGGACAAAATGTTGTAGTCCTTGTGACTGTGTTCCAATATTGCTGTGAGTTATATATTCTATCCTAACAAAAAAAAATGGCTGACATACTATGCGGCTATATAGATTTACATAAGAAAGTGCACATATGGTTTATACGATTTAAAGAATTTGATATGTATTGGAATATATGTTCAATGCCCGTTAGCATTGTAACCAATATCATTTTTTAATTTTATAGAAAGGTTGATCACGGATAAATTTGTATAAGAAGCAAAGTTTTACGTGTACTTTATTTACAAATACATGTATTTAATCGTGTTTGTATCACGGAAGTATTAATTTTACTTTATTTTTCTATGTTGATACCAAGAATCAAAGACATTAAAAAATATTTTTAAAACATCGATGTAGAGCGGTCATGGTTACAAGTTAACTTAGTGTTGAGCAGACCAGCCAAAAAGTTAACTTGAGAACAGACTGGTCTGGTTCGATCAGAGTTGTCAAAATCAAAGTAAACTCATTTTAACTTATGGCAGGACTGGTTTCGAAGTTAACTCTTGTTAACTTATGTCAGGACTGGTTCGAAGTTAACTTATATCAGTAGAGGACCTGTTTCCAAGTTAACTTTTCGGCAGACATAAAAACAGTCCTAGGACAAAGTCCGCTTTTCAAGTTAACTAGATTGTGATCCTAGGACTGGTCAGAGCAGTCCTAAATCCTGTCACAGGTTCACTTTGACCAGTCCAAATGACTGGTTATCAAGTTAACTTGCTGTACAGGTTAGGACTGCACCCATTTGTATAATTGTTCTTGGCCTAATGACAATAATGTGTTGTATATACACCATGCGTCTAGTAAGTTTCTCACTATTAAATTATGCGATTATGTGAAAACTGCATGGAATATTAGATTTCAAATTGTTTCATTACTTAAATTTTAATTTTGCCCATAGCACTTTTATGCTTATGCAATAAAGATTCATTCATTTAGTCAGTCAAGAAATTATCAAAATGATTGTGATTGACTATTCTGATGCGGAATCTTATTAGGATCATTAAATAACTGAATAATGTTTGTTTTTAAGTTTTTTGAATTTTTGTTTATTATTTGGCATCCAAAAATGGAACTGCACAATATAAAATACCTCGATACATAGAAATTACAGATAAACTGTACCTTTGAAGATTTTTCTTCAACCTGAACGCCGACCCCGATGATGAATAACAAGAAAAATACTTTAACTTTAAACCCGAATTATGTCGATAGGCTTAATGAAAATTTATATACGAGAATTTCAAAAGATAATATTCTTAAGGGTATTACAACCTGCAAATGATAAGTCATTTTGGGATGATCGTATTATATATACCACCATTCCTCATATGGAATTGAAAAATGGTCTAAAAGAAATAATCCACAATGCTTTTCAACATAAAATGGTAGCATACGCTATAAATTTATTATTTTGGGATACCAAACGGCATATTTTGTTAATAGTGAACAAAAAGGGAAAACATACTAAACAGAGAAGCAAGTGATCAGTATGCTGGAGTTTCTTATTGACAACATATTTGATGAACTTGGAGGTAGACTTTTCAACAAATTGTCGGCATTCCTATTGGAACGAACTGTGCGCCTTTACTTGCCAACCTCTTCTTATTTTCATTTGAGTCGTAGTTCCTTCATATGATTTCACATTCAGATATATTGATGTTCTTTCCATTAACAATCCAAAATTTTCAGATTGGGTTCCATTAATATATTTTCCAGAACTAGAAATAAACGAAACAACAGACACGGCTTCTTCTGCCTCATTTTTAGACTTATACCTCGAATTGACATAAGCAGTCATCTCAGTACCAGAATCTATGACAAACGAGACGATTTTCATTTTGAAATTTCCCCAACCTTAGCAGCAATATACCAACTTCACCTACATATGGGATATACATTTTCAAACTCATTCGGTATTCAAGAGCTTGCAGCTGCTACTCAGACTTTGTAAAACGTCACCAGTGTCTGGACAGAAAGTTAATCAACTAGGGATATGTCAAAGAACGTCACGTCCTTTTTTCTAAAAAAGTTCATCTGAAGATACCAAAGATCTTGTTGATAAATATTCCGTATCACCTCCACAAATAATACACCATGGTCTTGAAGTATAGATTCTAGGTAATGACGTTGTTTATCATCTTAGTAACGTGTTATAGTATTATTTTATTTGTCTTTGTAAATTATTACTTTTACTGCTTAGATATTTATTGGCAGTATCCTTTTAACGTGGGTCGGTACCTTTACATCCCGTCATTATGTTGTTGTGCTATGGTACATTTTCGTATTCTTTTCTTTCGTGTTTGCTAATGTGCTTTGTTTATATGCCTTTTTGTTTGTCTTTGTTGACATATTTGCTTGGTTTTGTAGCGATTAAGATTATAACACAATGTTGACTGCTGTACTTCTATTTTTTGTACATTTATACCTACTATGTCTGTTTGTTTTGTTCACACATCGTTGTCAATATAATGGAATTGTATGCGACTGTCATACAAGTGAGAGGTTTAGCTAACTGTTAAACCAGGTTTAATCCACCATTTTCTACATAAAAAAATGCCTGTACCAAGTCAGGAATATGACAGTTGTTATCCATTTGTTTGATGTCTTTGAGGTTTTGATTTTGCTAGTGGCTTACGGACTTTCCGTTTAGAATTGTCCTTGGAGTTCGGTATTTTTGTTATTTTACTTTTTTATTTTTTGTATACTTTGTAGTCAATACAAGTACATCGTGCTTTATCAACCATCCATTACGTTTTCAAGCAAAAATCATTACGTTTGATTAATCCACCATTTTCTACATAAGAAAATGCCTGTACCAAGTCAGGAATATGACAGTCGTTATCCATTCGTTTGCTGTGTTTGAGCTTTTGATTTAAGTATTTGCTTAGGAACTTTCCGTTTAGAATTTTCCTCGGAGTTCGGTATTTTTATTAATTTACTTTTTTTTCAAACCCCTGATACGTATTATGTCGTGTCTCGTGAGAAAAACACATACATTAGTTTTACTTGGGATTATATCAAATCAACAGCTAACTATTCTATTTATTAAACTATACGAATATTTATTTAACATTATATTTCGAACGGGTTCATTTGGTATTTGGGATGACTTTCTCGAGGACCGGTTGTTTAGCAAGTACCACAAGGAAATATGTGTGTAACTGAATTCAGTAATCTGAGATGGTTAACAGCTTCCGACATTTATGCCGATTGAATGTCACATATCTTATTGCAGGTAGATCAAATGTTAATATCAAGATACATTTTATTGGATTAATACTAAACGAATATATAAAGCTGTTCAAACAGTAATCTTATGTTACAATGGTTCTTATTTTTAATTCAATCTAGACATGTCAAATAATGTTACTATCATAAAAATCTCATTGGGCCTTAGCGTTATAATGTAACACAATGAAGAATCTGCTATTTAAGACCAGATATTAACAAAAGATGTGATATGATTGTCAATGAGATAACTCTCCACCAGAGACAAAATGACGTAGAGGGTTTGCAACTATAGGTGATCGTACAGCCTTCAACAAAGAGCAAACCTCATACCGGATAGCAAGCTATAAAAAGCCCCGAAATGACAAATGTAATAACAATTCAAGCTAACGGCATAACTAATGTACATTACAATAAACGAAACACAAATATGAGAAATAGCAACAATGGACAACCACTAGGTTATAACATCCTTTAAAGATAAAAAATGTTTAAATTACTTGTTTTATTTTCTGTTGCAACCTGATACGTATTCGTGAACTGAACATGTTATGTATAATTTCTTACAAATGAATTAAGAGTTATTTACCTAAACAAGGCAATGATTAAGTTAATCAACAGGAGGTTTGATATCAGCATATACATGGCGGCTATTACCATAATGGCCCAGTCGTATTCAACACATCTGTCAAGGTCTGAGTTTCTTTCCCATTCTGATTCAACAAATGTACAAGTACCATTGCTATTTGTTTCTCCTAATAAAAACACAACACTAAGAGCTAAGAAACTAATACAGAGGTATATTTTCAACTATGACCGCCTGTAGCTATATAGATGATAATGGTCAGGGTTAAATAGGTTACAATTTTTATGTTTATCAATTCATCAGAATAGACAGTTTATATTTGCTTTTCTGTCTTTTTGTCAGATGCGAAAGAAGTTTTCTATATATGGTGTATATATCAAATAATTTCAATTTTATTAAAGAACTCAGTCTGAATTCTTTTGTTAGAGAGAGGAACTATATCAGAGTTTTATCAAGCTTTAAGCTTATTCAATTGAGAATGAGCACGGTGTTTTTATTTCTATATGTTTGAAAAAGCACGTAATTAACTAGAGTTTGCTCTCCCCAAAAACCCCTTATTACACAATTCAACCCAGATAAAACAGTTCTTTGTATGTGTTTTATGACGCAAGAGGTATAAAAACAAAACCAGAAGGAACATATTTCAGATACGCAAATGCCTCTACAAACGTTATTCGTATAAACAATACATTTTCCTTTTCGTTTAAAAGAATTACGGTATCAATTTGCTTCTACGTACACACTACTTTTCATACAAATTATCGAAAGTACGCGTGTATATAAGTTGCTGTTACACTTTAATGTATGTTGAAAACATGATTACCATTCAGCATATCTAGAGATATTTCACCATAAAGTTGCCAATAAGGTAATGCCAAGATCTTCCATATTCGCCAATGCTCCACATCAGCTCCATATTTTGGCCACATATCACGATGATTAGGATACATATTCGAATGGTACATTACACCAGCACACACAACAAAAACAATCAGGATCCAACTAAATTGAAGCAGTTCTGAAAGCTACAACGTATGTTAGATGGTTTTATACCAATATTCTATACGGAGCTTTCGTTGAATGGTACAAAATTTCCAAAAATTCAGTACAAACTAAAACTAAATAAAAATACACAATTATTGTGTTCGGTATAATGTATATGTGACACATAGAAATATGTTCACTAAACATGGTCTTCTTCCGACCTGCAGTAAAACCATTGCCAAAGTGGGATGTCCGTATGTTGTGCGGGATGTTTAAGTTCGTATCAACATCCGGTCAGAAAGAAGAAATTAAATCTAATGCCTAGTGTAGAGAGAGTGCCACGCTTTCCCAACATTAAAAATATTTTCAACAACTCTTTGAGGGGTCCGAAGGGGGACTGTTGCAAGGCTGAATTTCTGTCCCTATCCAATACACTTATTTTCCGGTAGTATTCCAAATTATCCTTCAATCATTCCGATCTAACTCTATTTCAGGACCGATCTATTGTATTCATTAACTTGGTCTTGTCCTGAACATGTATGAAGTATTTGTCATAGTACATAAAGCAATCAACAATCGATCAATCAAAAAATCAATTAATACCAATTTGTCGTCGAATGAACAACTGGTTACTTACTTAATATGAAACCAGTTCATATGTTCAACAGTATACTCAAATGCATATTCTTTTGTTATGTTCTATTTTAAACGTGTACGCATGGATTCTTTTACTTCCATAACGCTGTGTATAGATTGTATGGCAGTACAATTAATGGTCTTCCCTTTGACTGTATCACATTGTTCAGCTCTTTACAAAAATAAGTTCGAGTATAACGCAAACGTTTGGTCAAACATTATAACATCAATGATAAGTCCGAGTCAAAGTTATTTAAGTTCAGGGCACGAAGCCGTGAAAATATAATTTTGTTAAGAGCAGAGCAGATTGATGAGTGCAGAGGGAAGACCAATATTGACCTACTATAATTATATAATTCATCTTTTTTTTTTACATAAGTTATTAATGTTATCACGGTTTATTCTTAAAAAATATTTTTTTCAAAAACAAAATACGACTCTGACTCTGAAAAACAGCAATAGAAATTATTAGTAATGTGAAAAACAAAGACAAATGCGTTTTTCTATGGCACTGGACACAGTGTAGGCGGTGTTGCCAAGATGTTACAGAAGCAGAGGCTCGAATCCCGTGAGAATAAAACAAACTTTTTTCAGATTTAACATTTGTATGGGCTAAATTTGAAACGAATTATACATATATATATAATGGTGTAAGCATTGTATAACTACGGGTTCTCCGATGGAAAATGACTTTCGTAAAATTGTTTCAAAATTTATGTTTAGACGTATATAATTCTTATATGAATTGCAAATTAGGGAATACGTTTAAATGAATGGTCGAGAGGCTTCCAGTAGTGGCGCTTAAAAATATTCATTTTTGATAGACGACGTTCACGAACTACTTTTTGTGACCAATGTAAACAAGATGGCGGCGATGTTAAACCAAACTGACTCGACGTAAAAAATATTTATTTTCACTTCGCGTTCATAGTTGAATTAAATGATTAACACAAAACATTTATTTTACTGATGATAAAATAAATTTTTAGTTTATTTTTTATTAGATTTCATTGTGTACATTTGTTTTGCGTTAACCAAAACATATATATGCACCAGTCCAATTCAATGATACAAATATATAATTTACGTTTGATATAGTTTAAGAGTGGGAAATTAAATTCATTATCTCCAATTTTAAAGAATTATAAGGATTAAACGTATGTTTATTGATGTATACACTGGACCAATTCACCCAAAAACAAATAAAGACTTTTTGGTGTATAAACTCGACCAATTCACTCACTAACAAACAAATACTTTTTGAGTGAATTGGTACAGTTTATACACCAATAACTTCCTTTAAAAAGGCGTTTCGTCTATATAATAAGATTAAAATTTGATGTGGCGGGATGGTAAAACAAAAATATTTAGTGTAAATGAGAAAGATAACAGCATTAAGAATACTAACAGGTCTTTTTGCCTCCCGCATTCTAAACTTTTTTCTTAGAATACGGAAGGCAAAAAGACCTTTTAGTATTCTTGATGCTGTTATCTTTCTTATTTACACACAATATTTTTGTTCTGATTATTTTCTTTATTTGTTTTCTATTTAAGAATTGAATGCTTCTTTTTTTAAATTTATTGGGGTGTAAAAGCGTTGACCGAAGTACATTCTAAAAGTGTGCGCCGGTCAACGCTTTTACACCTCTATCAAATTACTAAAAGAAGCATTCAATACCTATTATTACATTTGTTTGCTAGGATCATGAAAACACAATTTCTATCAAGTTTTTCTTTTATTTACCTGTGCACTTTATTGTGGAAGCTCGTGTCATCATGAATGTTACAATTCATTTTGAAATGAGGGTTAATTTCAGAATGACGCGAGATTGCTGTTAGCCAATCAAAATAACGTATTATAATGAAACATACATGTAATGTAATTATAAATTAATATTTAAATCGACTTTCACATTTTATGAATTTTGCTCTTAAAATACAATTATGATTGATATTAAAACGTAAACAAGTACAAATGTAATTTTCTGATTCATCTTAATATACATGAGGTGTGATCTCATTATCTATTATCTGTTCGTTCAGAGTGCATGCACCATCAAATATTCATTTTGTGCATTATTTGTTGCATATATAAGAAACAAAGCCATATTGATTTAACAAACGTAATTTATTTATTAGGAAAAGAGTAGGCGGCACTTTAAGTCGATTTTAAAAATACTAAGTGATTATTGCACAAGTTTTTTTTTTTAATTCATGATCAACACATGCATATTTACATTTCATGATTTAATTAGTAAGTGAATTTGTAAAAGTTTTTTTCTAACATTTATCAAGTGATTTGACCAGCAAGTTGTAATTTTAAATTGAACTCTGTATAGATTTACATCACATTATGCATTGCAATAAAAACGATAAAACTACTGATCAGTAACTCACATAAAAACCAATTTCTTTTATATCATAATGTCATCATTTTGTTATCTTGAAAAAAGAATCACATTCAAAGGATCTGCGAATTGTAAAATCTGAGATCGGTAGAAAAATAACAAATATGGTATTCCTCTGAACGTTGATGTATAAGTGTACACTTTTCAAAAAAATGTGGAAAACCTCTCTATTCAAATTGTCAGTGTAATATCAATCAAATAAAACAAGTGCAAAAAATATAAATTGGATGTAACATGTGTCTTCATTCAAATATAATTTTTTCATAAATATGTTGAATAGTATTGATATGACAAAACATATCGCACTTAACAAATCAGGACTGCAGCACCCTTTAACTGATTCTTTTTTCAAAAAGAGCATTACTTGTCTTTCTTCCACATTTGACCGTCTTATAGACATACTAGTTCATTTGAATTTCTGAACAGATGTCAAAAGTTCTGTTCTAAAGATTATTTTTAAAATACTAACTTACCATTTTGCCAATCATTATCAGTTTAAGACCAAAATACTTATGAACCATAAAACTATGAAAAAATCTCATATAAATTATAAACAATCCAAGGCTGTAAAGTCTTATTTCCCATCGCTGGCCCCCATCGAAAGTACGAACAAGTACAGCAGATACAAGTACTGCATACAACAGCAATGCCAAAACACTCCAGATGTTAGTCAGGTAACATTTCAATCGAAACCATTTACGAGATTGGCGTCCTCGCACTGTTATCAGAATGTTTCTCTGGAGAAAAAAACAAGTGATCAAATGTAGTTGTACAAATGCTATGTTTTATACTGAGGCTAGAACACTTCCTGTTGTCGTTATATACAAACTATCTTAATAAAGTTCGTGCAATGTCGATTTCATGTCATGTTACTTTTTTTCAAAATTTGGGGTTCGTTTGGGGATGAAAATACGTTTTAATTTGAAGTCAACATTTTCAAAATTATTAGTATAGCAATTTATTGCTGCACAGTATACATAGTAGGTTAATGTCACGAAGCAGTAAACCTCGCCCTTCCACAGTTTCTAAGCCTCATAAAAATTTTGTCCGACATTGACCTGATACTGTATATTTTTTTTTATAAATTGACTCGATTGTACTATAAATTCAAACGGACCATCGTATTTTGTCAAAATTTATAGATGGTTTAAAGCAGTATACATGTAAAGATTAGAGCAGTCCTAATAATATAACTGTTACCAATTTAACTGCACTACATATACGTTTCGACGATGAATGTCTCCTCAGTGATGTTCAAGGCCAGCATATTTGAAAGTTGAAAACTTGGCTTAGGTGGCTGACCAGAACAACGAAACCTTTTTTGTAAGGATTGATTCAATCCTGTGAAGAGAGCTAAACCATGAAACTCCCCTCGTCTTGACCAGACCTGACAACAGTTTGACATTTGACATGTTTGGACGAGAGACTTTTGAAAAAAAATGTTCTTGACATATGGGGATGACAATTTCCTTTACAAGCAAACATCATTATTAAGAATTCAGTTAAAAGAACTTCTGTGAATTCATATTTTTAAGGCGCGTATTTAGTCGTGGTTTGATAGAAACACGAGTTTTCCGAAGTATAGGACAAAATGAGATAACTTTAGCATATCTAAAATAATTTTCCAATTTTTTCGAAGTCGCGTCGATGTGGTCCAAAAAAGACAGTACCGATAAGTCATAATTGTTCCTGAAACGAAAAACTAACAAGTTAAAATGTTTACTATAAAACATTCATTTGATTAAAGAATATCTCCCGTTTTGTGTAGCTTCAGTATCGCAACAACATATATAATTGTTATCAATACATTTACATATTCTGAAGGCTAAATAATTCTTAAATGACTTATAGACATTAGAACAATTACCAATTAGTTACTGTATTATTTTTGTTCATCGAACATTACCCATCAATGTAAGAGTTTGAACGGGAGGACATGCTCACATCATTAGATGCAACAGATGTCCCGTATTATGTCATCGTTGTTCATGGTTTCGTGTTGCCGCGACTTTAGTTTTGTTAGAAAGGCTTGTTGACATTTGTCATTCCTTGAAAAAAAATGATTGGTCATTTTAGATCTGTTTTAACCTGTTTTAAAGATATAGTTATAACCTCAAGCAGTTAAGTGTTGCAAAATAACAAATTGTTAAGCCAAATAATGTTTTGACCACCGTTTTAAAATTGAGTAGCACGGCGAGTTTTTAGCTACATATAATTCAGCTAGCTCGTCTCCAACAATTATATCATTTCACAAAAAAGAATTGGAAGCGTTTTTCAGTATTCATCAGAATGGTGTCTATTGGTTCCGATAAGTTATTCTATGAACAGTAAAAACAATTTTATACATACTATAATTTCTTCTATCGCATCTGCAGTGATCCATAAATACAGTAGTAGTTCATACAATCCGATGTCACTGAAGGCTTTTACACCTTTGACGTTAGATAAGAGGAATGCACTGTAGGCTCCGAGTATACCGAGCATTAAAAGCTACAGAAAGAAAAATATACATTTCATACGTATATGCTAACAAATACGAATTAACGTTCTGTCAATCAAATATTGGCGGTAACTATGCTAAGCACAAAGCATTTTACATTTCCAAAACATAAATACATGGATGTTTTCAGTAGGATTTGCATATCTGTTAATGTAAAGGAATCGTTGAATTTTACAGACCAGAGAGCGATTCCTTTTTGTTTGAAAATATTTTGAGGAGATAGATGCAAAATGTTGATCCATGTAAACCATACTACCAGCTTTAAAATCCAGTAGAACATTTAGTTGCAGAAGAGTTCAACGTTATGATTAAAGTGAAACATTTTTCAACCAATTGTGAAGGTATTCATCCTATCCCAGCAACAACACACCTTGGCGAATGGACCTCCCCTTTTCCAAATACATTTTTCGTCTTTTGTGTTTTTAAAGGATGGTTTTCTTTTCTTATTTTCCACGTTCCCGAGCGAATGTGCCATCAACAGGAAATAAAATCAATTGGCTGTTGATTCACACACACACACACACCCCTTTCCCCTTTTGTGTATATATTTCAAACTTTTATCCTTCGTAAATATTTGCAAATTTAATTTTGAAAAAAATAGACATACTTAATTTTTATATTGATTTTACATGTTTATCTCTGATCCAGAGTATGAGAAGTTTGATGAGAGGTCAAGGGTTTCCAAATATCTTATGTTCATTTCAAAGTATAAACCATATGCCTGACTTTTCTGTATTGGCAAAACCTTTCAGAATTTTGGGTCTTAAATGCTCTATAACTTTGTACGATATTTTCCCGTTTTAACGTTTTTTGATTCGAGTGTCACTAATGAGTAGTTTGTAGACGAAATGCGCGTCTGGCGTACACAATTTTAATCCTAGTATATATGATGAGTTTATTTGCATTTGAATAATACATTGTATTTTCATTAATTTTTCTTACATAGTGAATCATAAACACCATCGCCGGAGATGTCCATGCTGCACTGCGCTTGGATTTATCAAAGCAAAACAATTTCTGTAAAATCAAAATTAATGTCAGATTAATTAATGCTTGTTATATAAATGTTCACTTTTTCAAAGTCATCAACTTGTGAATAATAATCCTGACGCAAAGAGGTAGAAACAACTTCATTTAATTTACTTCATAAAGAACTAATTAATTAATTAAAGGTTTTCATGTTTTACTGAATACACATTATGACAGCTACATATATGCGATTTGATGTTGTGTAAACTTCGTATTCCAAAAGACGTATTAAAAATTGTTCGAACAACTATTTTGTATTTTGATAACTTTTATATTTTGGATGGACGTCCATAGAAAAAATGGCAATATTAGAATTGGCATGAGTATTGATTTTCATTGTCTGAACTATTTATACAAGGTGTCTGCAAATCTTAAATTAAAGTAACACACATCGAATCTTATCATTATGCAACTTGTTTAATCATTTCAGTGCACAGGGTACATGTTTTGAGCTGACGAACAATATAAAACATATAAGCCTGGTATCTATGAGGAGTGTTTTCGATGTGCAGCAGGTAAAACATCACAGAGAGTGGAGGTTATACTCGTATTTATCACAGTTGTTTTATATTAAAATATCCAGGGGCAACGTTTATGATTATGGTAACGGATAAAGAATGTCATAGTCACACAAAGATACAGAACATTATCGTTCAAAGGGCTATTTTGCCGACAAAGGTTTTTTTTATCACCAAGCCATGTAAATTGTTTTACTTTGGAGATGTACTATCATTGTCAAAAAGACAACCATCCACCAGTCCAAAGACGTAAATTTAAGCATTTTTATGCAAACTTACGGCCTTTAATTATGAGCAAAACCTAAACCACAAAGACAGCTATAAAAATGGGAAACAGCCTGATTCGAGAAAAAATCATTTACAAAAAACAAATATGATATTTCATTTTAAAGTACTGTTTGCACTTCGACGAAGCATGCTTCGCATTAAGTTTCATGAAAAATCTACAAATGACTTATTAAAAAATAAATTACAAAATTAATGTTCTATATTTCAGATAGTAAGTGAGGTATATTTTTTCCAAGAACAGTGTTTGTCTTGTAAAGTCTTCTCTTGACGAATTTTAACCATTTTCATCCTTACAAGTCCAATTTTCCGTTAAGTATCAAATATATGTGTAATGAGTTGGATGTCTCTATATATCTAATAATTTTTATGTTTTGTTGTTGTTATTTCTAAAACGGTCATTATTCACTCAAGTATCAAAATATTGCACAATTAATTTCAGAATTAAGCCTTTTAATGGTTTCAATCCGGCGTTTTAAGAGACGTCACGTATCTGTAAAATAGGTAAAATATATGAACAGGAATAGTGATACAAATGTTAGATCTTTGAATTATTTCCTACATCGGTACTGCTATCAGTCTGCAAACAGTTGATTGACATGTAACTGTGGGTTTTGTTTGCAGAAGAAAACAAAATGGCGGAGACAAAATTACCGTTAGCCAATTCCGCCACATCGATGCTGTATCTTTGTACCAAACTCTATTTAATAATCTCTGAACGCAAGGATGTCCAATCACATCAATCATCCCATTATCAAATGCACATTCTACTGGAGCTACGCGAATTCCCCAAATTCTGCTTTCAGTATTCATTAAACTCATACAGCGAGTAGCATCCTCTTCATATAGGGAATTCATCAGGAAAAGGGCACGTTTTTCAAACAATCTGGAATGCAATGGAAATTCAGGGTAAATGTCAATTATTATTTAATGAAATTGAATTACAATGATAGATTATACAGTTATCAATTATGAACGATTTTGCATGCGAATACAACTATAACATTGACTTGATGATTTGTGTGTTTCAACCTCAGACACACAAGAATGCGTGCTTTTATCTTCTTACTACTTGTTTGTGTGTTATTGTTATCAATTTATCTTGATCTCTATGTTAACTACTATACGGTCACGATCCTTTTTTAACATCGAACTACGTAGTCATACATAAATGATTTAATGATATCAATGATTAACACATTTATGATTTAAGAAAAGGCCAATCATTTACATTGTTATAAAATATCGTCAATATTGTAAACTGTTGTATTTCGTTGATCCAAGAAGAATAAAAAAATAGTCCATGTAATTTTAGAGGGAATATTACTCGTAGAAAATTGAGAATGGAAATGGGGAATGTGTCAAAGAGATAACAACCCGACCATAGAGCAGACAACAGCCGAAGGCCACCAATGGGTCTTCAATGCAGCGAGAAACTCCCGCACCCGGAGGCGTCCTTCAGCTGGCCCCTAAACAAATATGTATACTAGTTCAGTGATAATGGACGTCATACTAAACTCCAAATTATACACAGGAAACTAAAATTAAAAATGATACAAGACTAACAAAGGCCAGAGGCTCCTGACTTGGGACAGGCGCAAAAAACGCGGCGGGGTTAAACATGTTTTTTGAGATCTCAACCCTCCCCCTATACCTCTAGCTAATGTAGAAAAAAACAAACGCACAACAGTACGCACAGTAAAACTCAGTATAAGAGAAGTCCGAGTCCGATGTCAGAATGGGAAACAAAAGAAAATAAAGAAAATGACAATAATACATAAATAACAATGCATGTTTGCAATTTATTGGTCCAGGTATGCCATTGTAAAATAATGAACATATTAACATTATAAATTATTCGCGTTCGAAACGATTTCTTAGGCTAACGTCACCTTTAGTCTTTTACTTGAAGTTATTGTCGTAATACTTTAATATAAATATGATTTTCGATCAATATGTTCTTTTATCGAACTCATGCAAAGTTCTAATCACTTTCCCAGCCATGGCTACACATGTTTTCCCTTTGATTTTATTAGCTCTTCAATTTTTATATAAATTATGGATTTTCAAATAGTTTCGCCTCGAGAATCACTGAAGATAAATTTATTGTCGAAATGCACGTATGGTGCAGTATATTTGTAGCATTAATGGTATTGTTACAACAGTCGCCTAACCTTCGGGAAGATAGCAAATTGCACAAGGTCATAAGTAGGTTAAAACAATGCGATACTGCGATATGTAAACACTACCTTTCTTTACCCAATTTCACATAAGATAGAATGAACACCTTTCATCAGGTTTCAAACTATAGATAAAATATTATATATATTTATTTTTAGAAATGCATGCACATGTAAACTACGAACTGATTTCAATACATTTATACTAATTTATATATTATTATATTAGTATGTCAAGGAGAGGCGAAAGATACCAAAGGAATATTCAAACTCGAATGTCGAACACAAATTGACAATGCCATGACAAAAAACAAAAAAAGTCCAAAGGACAAACAAAAGTACACAAAACACAACATAGAAAACTAAAGACTGAACAACAGATGCTCCGGATGGGTATGCAGATCCTGTTCAGTCTAGCTAAATGAGAGAATTTAAGCTACATTTCATACACTTGTTTGTTTTGTTTGTAATACTAATAATAGAACTTTTCAACAACTGTCTACACATAAAGTTGACAATACGCCAACAGGTAAAAAGGCTTACAAATTATGGGATTGTTTAAAAACAAGTAATTATCGTATAGAATAGAGTAGAATAGAATATTTTTATTTCCCAAATTACAGGGCCCATAAAGGGCATAAATCAGTTACAATTGATTGACATAATTGATAATTACAACAATAAACATCACAATGTACATCCTCACTATACTAAATATTTTCTTTTTTAAAACAATCTTTTATAGAAAAATAAGTACCAAGCTTCCCTTTTTCTGAGTTAATTGTTTGATACTTCAGTCTATTCCAAAATGTTAAATAACTTTCACATAGTTTATTTTTAACATACTTACATAAAGAACCAATTGATTGGTCAAAATTTGGTAATTTAATCTCTTTCTGAATATAATCTATACTAGAGTACCATGTATTAATATTAGAAATATGTAATTGTTTACAACATATTATTGCATCAAATAATAATCCTTCTTTCAAACCTTCCAGTCTATGACAATATTTTTACATTGATAAAATAATAGTTAAATAAATAGGAAATCTTCCAAGCTCTGACATCATAGCTATGTTACTGGACTTTCTGTTTACACCAAGAATATATTTCGTAAATTTATTATTAGCTTTGTCAGAACAATCCTGACCAAAAACTTTTTCTAATATATAATCATTATTTTTTTTTTACATGCAGCTGAATAAGTACGAAACCTTTCCCATATTTCACTGCCATATAATAATATGGGTTTAATTGTATGATCATACAGATGTAAAATTGTGGCAATACTAGGGTTAGATGATGACAAGCATCTCTGCATCTAAGTACATGTTTTTAAAGATTTGTTGTATAATTCATCTTAACACTGCTTGAATATACTACTAGATGTAATGTGATCCCAAGATATCTATATAATGTTGCAATTTCTATCTATTTACCTCCTAAAAAAACAGCATTTTTAAAACTTTCCTGGTTTGTTAAAATTATATTTTTTGTCTTTTTTAGATTAACATCAAAACACCATATTTTACAATATTCATGTAACATATAATTCTCTTTTGCAAACCGTCCTGTGTTTCTGAAAATATCACTACATCATCAGCATACATAAGACGATTATTAGTATTTACCGGATCAGGACATGTTAAAAGCTTGTCCGGTAGATCATTGATAAATATTTTTAAAATATTTGGGCTTAAAACATCAAATTGTCTAACCCCTATAAATGATTTAAAACATGGGGTCATTTCTTCTGTGTTGACATGAATTATCATTGATATGGTCATAATTATAAATTAACTGTTAACAAAACTTTGAATTTTTGAAATACTAAGGCTTTTTTCTCCGAGAAATAGATTACCTTAGCTCGATTTGGCAAAACTTTTAGGAATTTTTGGTCCTCAATGCTCTTCAACTTCGTATTTTATTTGGCCTTTTTAACTGTTTTTTATTCGAGCGTCACTGATGAGTCTTTTGTAGTCGAAACGCGCGTCTGGCGCAAATACAAAATTTAAATCCTGGTATCTATGAGTTTTTTCATTATCAATTTTAACACAGAGGTCACTTTTTGTATACATATCTTTAATGATAGAATAAAACTTTCCAGTAATTTATTTGTTAATAGCTTATATCTGACACCTTCATGAATCACTTTATCAAAAGCCTGTTTACTATCTACAAAACAGGCAAATAGTTTACCCCCTTTGTATTAATATATTTATCAATAATGGTTTTCAAAAAAAACATGATCAGATGGTCTACATTTTTTTGAAAATCCAATTTGACATGGATTAATTAATGATTTTTTTATCAAAAATTATCAAGTCTGTTATTCAAACCAGAGTTAAATAATTTACTAACACAAGAATTAATGGCAATGCCGCGATAATTATCTGTTTTACTTGGATCACCAGACTTAAAAACAGCAGATACATAAACTGATGACCACTGCATCGGATATATGCCGGATGAAAAGACATGGTTAAAAAGTTTCTGAATTAAGGGATTTAGAACTAAACTTCCTGCCTTTATCATCTCATTATGTATACCATCCAGACGTAAGGCTTTTCCACATTTGAGTTTAGATATTGATTCAAATATATCTTTAGCAGAGAATCTATAATCTAATTTACAGAAGGGTTTTCCCCCAATTTATTCTATTTTAGAATTAATTTCTTTAATTCTTTTCTCACTCATTGAAGGAGATTCATTCAAAATTGAAAAATGATTAAATCAGGTTTCTGGTTCTACTGATTTTTCTTTACTATCATCTGTAGACTCCTTCAAAGAATTAATAAGTTTCCAGTACTGTTTTGGATCAGAATCTCTTAAATTATCAAGACCATTTAAAATAGACTGTTTAAATGTACGCATTCTATATTTACGCAATTTATTATATTCTCAGTAGCATTTATAATATGACCCTCTGATGATAGGATCAAACGGAAATTTTATCAATAATTCACCTTTTGATACTAGAGTTTTCCTCTTTACACCTAAATCAGAAAATATGAATATAACTTGTTTAGTTTAGTTTACTGTCTTCAACAAATGTTTCCCTTCTGTCTGTTTTCCTTACCACAACCATATTTTTTAATTAATTAGTCAATAAATTTGTTTGTTTTATTTGAGTATTAAGAAGAGGCCAGAAATGTAATCAATATTTCATTCATCTTAAAAACCGATGAAATGCTAGTTTCCTTGATAAAATTACAAAATAAAAAAAAACTGTATTTTAGTATTAAATGTTTATCAAAACAATTGTTTACGTCAATGGACTAAGGCTGCGCATATCTTTGCAATGTTAATTTTATTCCGTTTGCAGTAAAAATTATAATAAAATTTCGGCATTTTCCTTCATATTTTTAGCTAACTATTGATCTGAGGTGTTGCAAATAGTCTTGGAATCTCTTCCAATTCGCTGCATTAATGTAAATTGTTGGGCATTATTCTGATTATCGGCCAAGAAGCTTGCGATAACGAAAAAAACACTGACAAAGATATTGCCGAAATCGTGTGACAACAAACCATAGTTTCAGTGAGAAGTTTTACCTTCTCCAAAAAAGTCTTTAATAACAATTAACTTTCTAGTAACGTGTTACAGAGACGCAGAAAAACCCAAAGAGATATAGTCAAACTCATCAGTCAACGAAAAACTAACAACCCCATGGCGAAATACTAACAAAAGACTAGCAACAGTATACAAAACACAACATACGAAACTGAAGACTATGCAATACGAACCCTCCATTTAGCCCAATTTTTGATTTTGTCAGAGGTTATGAACTTCTCCTTTTTGAATTTACCTTGGAGTTCGGCATTTTTGTTGTGTCTTTTTTATAATCTTTAATCAATGAAAACAATATATTTAGTTTGATAACATCACCTTATTTTGATGGGGGATAAATATATAAGAAACCGTTCAAAATTAATTGAGGTATATATGGTGGTGTGTGATTAATCTAAATAAAAGGCTACTAACGAGTTGATTCATTTGTGTTCATTGTATACTATTTAGAGCGAGCAAAATCGTTTTAAAGAAGGTTAACGTAAAAGGTACACGAATAATAAGGAATAATGAGAAAATGCGTAATTTGGTGTTGTTTCTGGTTTACTGATAATGGAAGATTAGTTGTATACTTGGAAATGCAAGTACATCTGTAAAAGTAGTGGTTCTGTTATGTACATTAGCTTTGTAAGAGGGGTCGGTTCTTGGGTAGTTGAGTATGGTATGTTATATCGTCCAGTCAGCTTGTTAATTTCAGTTATCTTTTATATGTTATTGTGTCTTATGAGTGAGTAAAGATGCCCATTGTTTCATTGTGTTAGGTGTATAATTGAAAGTGTGTGTGTAACACATGCTACTTAAAACTCACCTTGAGTGTTTCAATAGATCATTGTTAAGTTTAAGATCGTTTGCAGTATTAACCATGTCCGCCATTGTTCTCAGTATGCTGCTGGCCATAATTGCTGTTACTGTAAGATATGAGTGTTGTTATGTGATGCATAATTCTAATGTTGTATATATAAAGGTTGGTAGGTATTTTGCAGATGTCCAGGAATAAAACAATTTTTGGTTGTCCTTTAACATCAATTTGGAGCAAAAATTAACAGATATCAAGCATATCATTACGTCCTTGTCTTTGAAAATTCTTCAGTGTTTTTCTATGTAATGTGTACATATTTTATCTAATATTATAAAATATGCATTCGACAATTGAGTTTTTCCAGAGACATGGAATGATATAGTCATTTATCATATACTTGTATAAAATATTACTAAAATTTTACTGTTCAATAACATTTAAAAATATTAAAAGGCTATGAAAGGATTACTAGGTTTATTGACCAGATTCCTAAGAATTTCCTCAGCGGGCTGATAAAGGAACCTTTATTGACTGCTTCCGGAATGTTATCACATGCCTTTCCGTTAATTTCCGTGACGTTTATCACATGCAACTTCGTGCATTTCCGGAAATTTGTTCGAAAACGACAACACAGTGCGGAAAACCGCAAGTGATTTAAGACTTTTCACAAAATGGTTGAGGAGCAAATTTCAAACTAAGAACATGTTAATTGTTGTGACAAGACAAATAAAATGCTTGTAATATCAATAAAAACAATAAAAGTTAAGACATTTGTATATGGTTGTCTGTAAATTATTATCTAAAAATTCATGGAAAGACAAAATTTTAATTAATAGTTCTTGTCTGTATTTCTTCTGTTGAAGTATATGATAAAAAGATAATTACATGTCATTTATCATATCAGACCCTTTATCGGCCCTCGTTCATGATATCAGCCCTCGAGCCTGCGGCTCTTGGGCTGATATCATGACCTAGGGCCGATAAAGGGTCTGATATGAAAAATGCCATGTAATAATCTATACTAATCAAATATTAAATCCATCCTATTGTGGTCCTGTGAGTTATCAAGGGATATTCTGTTGTCAATCCACTGTAAGATATGTGTAAATATTATTAACACACTTGTATTGGCCTGGTAAGAGGAAAACAAATCTAGCTGATCACCAGAATGGTTTTAAAAAGGATCGTGGTTGCATCTAAGTTCAACATTAAATACTCCCTTACATTTATTATAACTTATAAAAACAAATCGAAAGACGTTCAACACGTTTGCTTGGTTCATTGGTGCAATTAGGCTTTCGACTCTGTAAATGGAGAGATGATGTGGGGTCAACCAATGTCAATAGGCATTTATGGAAAGTTTCTGAGAGGATTACAGTCGGTTATATGACCGATATGTTTAGCATAAATATGGTTGAGAAACAAGGTTGCAAATAACCAACTTCATTATTCTCAGTGTATGTTAACGATCTTATTAATGAAACAGTCAACATCAAATCCCTTCAACTGAAGTTTTATGTAGTCAATAATTGGTGTTTATTGCTAAGTTGAGATTGAATGTAAATTTTGAAAAGAAGTCGGGAAGTGGAGCACTCTCCACACATTTTACAAAATTCTTTTTTGATGTGGCGGTATGGACTATCACTTCTTTACAAATCTATATGAAAGGCTTTTGGTCATTCCCATGTACTGGAATCCATTCAAAAATGTTAACTTATGTATTTGATAAACGCTAAAAAAAACAATTTAAAGTCTGTTTTGCGAAGAACAAATTCATTTATTCATAGGAATTTAGTTCATTTGTATGAATTAGATGCAAGTGTTCATCTTTTTATAATGGTATTGATTAAAAATATTTCAAACTATTAAGAATCCCTCTCACAATTTCATGGACATAATTATAGTAGAAACTATTATCAGGAACAGTATTCCACAGTAAATGAATTACACTTTGAAATACTGTCCCGTTCAATAAAAAAGAATTTCAGGGAGAAAGACATTATTTCATGCAATAATGATCTGGTCAGTACTTCCCAGTATTTCAGATATAACAGTTTGACTGCGGACAATACTACGTATGCAATTGTTACGAAACATATCATACACTAATCTCCAAATGCTAATAAGGGGCTTTTTCGGCTTAGGACAAGCCCAAACCCCTTAAACGCGATTTCTAAAATGCAAACACTGTACAAAGCGATTTGACTACATGCTTGGTTAATGACAACTAATGGAGAGAGGTGCAGGGAAATAAACTAGTTTTGGACGATCATACTTATCTGTTGCCTTCGATAATTAGCGCAACAAATAAACACCCAAAGTTGTTTGTCCAATATATTTTGTTTCCAGTATCCATATATAAACAAGAACAGTTTGAGAGAGAATGGCATAACTGGCACTTTTTTGTTTGTTTTTGTTTTTATTGAGAACAAACACACACAAATGCATGACGCTTTCTCAAAATTTGTTTCTGAAACCTATAAATCTTGCAATTGACTTGCCATCTGTTCCTTCCTTTTATTTCCTCAATTTAAGTACCACAAATGAAGTGATATAAAGAGCAAAATTACAATGACCAAAATATTTTTTTTCCGGACAAAATTGTACTCAGTTTGTTTTTCTTCCACATACATGTATTTGATTTTGTCTTTTTTTTTAATATTCAGAACATCTGTTGTTCGACCTGTTAGTCAAATGCGTTTTGTTTAAATATACTTGTTCACTTTTTTGGTCTTTTGGAAAATGTTGTTTGTGCTGAATTTAGACCCCTCTATCAAGAAATTTGTTTTGCATGCACACGTATAAAAATTGCGGTTTTTATCCAATGCAATGATAGGTTTGAACGTTGTTTTCAATTTAGACTTGTTTATATTTTTTCGTTTGGGCCTGTATTATATTTTCCTTCGGGTTTATATGATCCCTTCATCCTATTTCTAATATTTCGACTCTTCAAAATTCAAGAGTCTATCCTAAATTGAGGTAAATTATATGGCCTTCCAAATACCGTTTCGATCCCTAACATCACTGAAGAGACATTATTTGTCGAAATCTGGATATAGTGTACTAATTTTTGCACCTTTTGTTTGCGGTATACCATCTTTTCCGCAAGTTCATTGTTTTCTGTTTGGTGTTAAATTAATAATTTTAAAAGATCCATTTTGTAACATCTTGTGATCCGTTTATTTGGCAATCGCCAATGGCAGTCAGCAGGGTTTAAGAACATCTGTTGTTCGACCTGTTAGTCAAATGCGTTTTGTTAAAATATACTTGTTCACTTTTTTGGTCTTTTGGAAAATGTTGTTTGTGCTGTTATAGACCCCTCTATCAAGAAATTTGTTTTGCATGCACACGTATACAAATTGCGGTTTTTATCCAACGCAATGATAGGTTTGAATGTTGTTTTCAATTTAGACTTGTTTATATTTTTTCGTTTGGGCCTGTATTATATTTTCCTTCGGGTTTATATGATCCGTTCATCCTATTTCTAATATTTTGACTCTTCAAAATTCAAGAGTCTATCCTAAATTGAGGTAAATTATATGGCCTTCCAAATACCGTTTCGATCCCTAACATCACTGAAGAGACATTATTTGTCGAAATCTGGATATAGTGTACTAATTTTTGCACCTTTTGTTTGCGGTATACCATCTTTTCCGCAAGTTTATTGTTTTCTGTTTGGTATTAAATAAATAATTTTAAAAGATCCATTTTGTAACATCTTGTGATCCGATTATTTGGCAATCGGCAATGGCAGTCAGCAGGGTTGAAGAACATCTGTTGTTCGACCTGTTAGTCAAATGCGTTTTGTTAAAATATACTTTTTCACTTTTTTGGTCTTTTGGAAAATTTGGTTTGTGCTGTATTTAGACCCCTCTATCAAGAAATTTGTTTTGCATGCACACGTTTAAAAAGTTGCGGTTTTTATCCAACGCAATGATAGGTTTGAACGTTGTTTTCAATTTAGACTTGTTTATATTTTTTCGTTTTGGCCTGTATTATATTTTCCTTCGGGTTTATATGATCCGTTCATCCTATTATACCGCAAACAAAAGGTGCAAAAATTAGTACACCATATCCGGATTTCTACAATTAATGTCTCTTCAGTGATGTTAGGGATCGAAACGGTATTTGGAAGGCCATATAATTTACCTCAATTTAGGATAGACTCTTGAATTTTGAAGAGTCGAAATATTAGAAATAGGATGAACGGATCATATAAACCCGAAGGAAAATATAATACAAGCCCAAACGAAAAAATATAAACAAGTCTAAATTGAAAACAACGTTCAAACCTATGATTGCGTTGGATAAAAACCGCATTTTTTTTACGTGTGCATGCAAAACAAATTTATTGATAGAGGGGTCTAAATACAGCACAAACAACATTTTCCAAAAGACCAAAAAAGTGAAAAAGTATATTTTAACAAAACGCATTTGACTAACAGGTCGAACAACAGATGTTCTTAAACCCTGCTGACTGCCATTGTCGATTGCCAAATAAACGAATGACAAGATGTTACAAAATGGATCTTTTAAAATTATTAATTTAATACCAAACAGAAAACTATAAAATTGTGGAAAAGATGGTATACCGCAAAAAAAAGGTGCAAAAATTAGTACACCATATCCGCATTTCGACAATTAATGTCTCTTCAGTGATGTTAGGGATCGAAACGGTATTTGGAAGGCCATATAATTTACCTCAAGTAAGGATAGACTCTTGAATTTTGAAGAGTCGAAATATTAGAAATAGGATGAACGGATCATATAAACCCGAAGGAAAATATAATACAAGCCCAAACGAAAAAATATAAACAAGTCTAAATTGAAAACAACGTTCAAACCTATGATTGCGATCGATTGAAACCGCAATTTTTATACGTGTGCATGCAAAACAAATTTCTTGATAGAGGGGTCTATATATATATATATATATATATTATATATATATCTACAATCTATGACATTGAATTTTATAATGCTATTATACTTACGTAAAGGGTTTTCACATTTTGACCACAAAATGGAGGCTAAATCTTCCCTCTGTGCAAATATCGCCCATGCTAACAAAACGTGATACGGTTTGAATTCGTTGCGTTCTAATTAAAATGAAAGGAGAAAAGCTTTACATTTACAACACAATTCAATTACATGTTTAATGGTCAATGCATATGACCAGATTACACCGTCTAATTTTGTTTCGTTATCAAAGGGAAAACAAATAAAGGAACCAGTAGTATACCGCTGTTCAAAAGTCATAAATAGATTGAGAGAAAACAAAATCGGGTTACAAACTAAAACCGAGGGAAACACATCAACTATAAGAGAAAACCCACGAACAACAGAAGCAGTTTACCTTTAACTAAAGTCTGTGTTGAATGAGAGTGTATTCATTTTCTATGCAAGTATGTTTTTTAGGAAATAAAATTTAGGGTTCATCAGGAAATTTATATCTGGCAGTAAATAATTGTGATAATCGATAATATATGATACTACCAGCTGTTTCCTGTGTACTGATCCTACAGCAGGTTGATACACCTGAACATCGTGTCTGTGCTTGGTCTCCATAAGAGTCTAAAAAACAATATGCAATACATTTATATGAAGAATATTTTTAAATATATCGAGTCAATTAGCCTGGCATATTTTTTGTACTGACACAAAAACTTTGCACGTCTTATTCCTGTAAATACAGGTTAAGGGATGTAAACTTCGTGCAAACCTAAATATAAACCACTGTAATGACGTTGCTACATAACCAATATCACAGACGTTTTTAGCATTTACGTAAAGCCTCACATGAACCCAATTAAAAATATACAGTATGTGCTTGTTGTAGGGTTTGTGTTAGTTTTATCTTTGGTATGTCGAGTATTCACTATTTGTTTTGGATTGTTTAATTGTTTCTTCGTTTAATTTTGGTCGTTATGTTTTGGGTCTTTCTTCGACTTCTGGTTGTTGTCCTTTTTTCATTTGCATTTTTCTTTTTTTTTTCATATATCTTTGTGTTACTACAGATATAATCTTCTAAAAATAATTAGATCCGCTCCTGAATTTGCACTGGGTTACTAATGACTAGGGAGTAATGTTTGTGACTCCTCGTTTATGTTCAATGAACTAATCAATTTAAACATTTCGTTTGTGTTGAAAATAACAATTGCAGATTGAATGGTATCGTATAAGTGAAAGGTTGATTAGAGGTAAATATAAATAAGACAGCAGCTATATACACAAACCGCTACAAGCAAAGTTAGTTATTGGTCTATATGTGTACTTGGATTAAAAACAAGGATAATTTTCATTTGTAATGCGCTAAAGATGTAAATAAATTCAACAGAGATATTTCCTGAAAGGTCTGCCATCCATACCAATATCCTTTTTTAAGGAGAACTTCATTAATAACAATAGAATAAATTAAACTACAGTCGCATTATTTTAATTAGGAAATTCAAATTGATTAGAGGCAGAAAAATTATTAGATCCGCTCCTGAATTCGCACTGGGTTACTAATTACTAGGGAGTAATGTTTGTGACTCCTCGTTTATGTTCAATGAACTAATCAATTTAAACATTTCGTTTGTGTTGAAAATAACAATTGCAGATTAAATGGTATCGTATAAGTAAAATGTTGATTAGAGGTAAATATAAATAAGACAGCAGCTATATACACAAACCGCTACAAGCAAAGTTAGTTATTGGTCTGTATGTGTACTTGGGTTAAAAAACAAGGATAATTTTCATTTGTAATGCGCTAAAGATGTACATAAATTCAACAGAGATATTTCCAGAAAGGTCTGCCATCCATACCAATATCCTTTTTTAAGGAGAACTTCATTAATAACAATAGAATAAATTAAACTACAGTCGCCTTATTTTAATTAGGAAATTCAAATTGATTAGAGGCAGAAAAAATAATTAGATCCGCTCCTGAATTCGCACTGGGTAACTAATTACTAGGGAGTAATGTTTGTGACTCCTCGTTTATGTTCAATGAACTAATCAATTTAAACATTTCGTTTGTGTTGAAAATAACAATTGCAGATTAAATGGTATCGTATAAGTAAAAGGTTGATTAGAGGTAAATATAAATAAGACAGCAGCTATATACACAAACCGCTACAAGCAAAGTTAGTTATTGGTCTATTTGTGTACTTGGATTAAAAAGCAAGGATAATTTTCATTTGTAATGCGCTAAAGGTGTAAATAAATTCAACAGAGATATTTCCTGAAAGGTCTGCCATCCATACCAATATCCTTTTTTAAGGAGAACTTCTTTAATAACAATAGAATAAATTTAAACTACAGTCGCATTATTTTAATTAGAAAATTCAAATTGATTAGAGGCAGAAAAAATAATTAGATCCGCTCCTGAATTCGCACTGGGTTACTAATTACTAGGGAGTAATGTTTGTGAATCCTCGTTTTTTTCAATGAACTAATCAATTTAAACATTTCGTTTGTGTTGAAAATAACAATTGCAGATTAAATGGTATCGTATAAGTAAAAGGTTGATTAGAGGTAAATATAAATAAGACAGCAGCTATATACACAAACCGCTACAAGCAAAGTTAGTTATTGGTCTATATGTGTACTTGGATTAAAAAACAAGGATAATTTTCATTTGTAATGCGCTAAAGATGTAAATAAATTCAACAGAAATATTTCCTGAAAGGTCTGCCATCCATAACAATATCCTTTTTAAGGAGAACTTCCTTAATAACAATAGAATAAATTAAACTACAGTCGCATTATTTTAATTAGGAAATTCAAAGTGATTAGAGGCAGAAAAAACTACTGTTGTAAGAATTCAACCTTTCCTTTTTTAATTCGACCAGATTAATAACATGAATAACAAAAAGCATGGTTCAACATTTGCATGTTAAATACATGGAAATCAATTGATTCAATGTCATCGGTTTCAAATACAAAAAAATAGAAAAGTACAATTTATAAGTGAACTAAATGAATACAATTAATCAAATATGTTCGCAATTACTGAAAGCTATAGCATGTATAAAGGTAATATCATGTTGTTTTTGTACATTATACTATATGTTATTCGCGATCGGGATCTTCACACGTGATATGGACTTACATTTTCTGGATGTGTTTTATCCACCATTTTCTACATAAGAAAATGCCTGTACCAAGTTAGGAATATGACAGTTGTTCGCCATTCGTTTGATGTGTTTGGGCTTTTCATTTTATCATTTGATTAGGGACTATCCGTTTTGAATTTTCCTCGGAGTTCGGTATTTTTGTTATTTTACTTTATACCTCCTGAGCCGACAGACGAAAGGAATGTAGGACACTGACAAGGAATATGACCCATTTCCATTGTGCAGCCGGGAGATCATTTACAATTCTGATCTTCATTTTTGTTCACAGGGTATTTGGGCTCATATACCCGGTCAGGGTAACCAATCCAATAGCAGGATTAGTCGGGATATTTCACTCCTTTAATATAATTTTTTCAACTTTTCACCTTTTTGGCTGTTATCGTGGAAACTATAGACGCTAAATTAAACGAGAAATTGCAGAAAGGTCAGCACGACAAAATATATCTACTTTCAGAAATTGACAAAAAAACTACCTGTTTTAGATAATTTCTATAAAATTATTTTTGTCTAATTCTACAAAATTGTTTGCTATGTTTTTTTTTATTAAGCCCAACTACCTGTAATAAAGTACTTGCCCTTAAAATAACCATGTTTTCCAATTTTCTCAGTTTTTGCCATTATCTTGAGAACAGAAAACTGTATGAGCAGGTTAAAAGAGTTAATTGAAAAAAAAATATCAGCATGACATGATGTATCTACCCCGAATATTTAAGAAAATCTGACATCCTGTTTCGGAGTTGAGATAGTGTGTATGCACCAATTGCATAAATCAATAGCAACACAGAAAATGACTAGTATGCGCATTAGTAGACTGGCATTGATCACCAGGTAGGCGATATAGGTACAGATGTGCCTCTTGTTTTAAACAACACAATCATGACCATTTAAGTAATACCATCAGGCCGATTTTAAAATGATGCAGAATTTAGTAGTAATAGATACTTTTTAGCGTCCTATACTTTAGAAAAAAAAACTCAATTCAATTGACCTTTTGCAGTATCATTGTTAGTTTTCTTTCGACTTACATGTATCAATATTGAATGTCCTCCTTTTTTTTCATCCCCGCCTCTTGTTGAATAGATAAGAACGATAGTGCGTTTGTTTGCGCCAAATGTCTTATTCTGTATTTTTTTTATGTGTCTTTACTAAATGTCTCATATTTTCTGTTATGTTAAAAATACACAGTAAATGTGTATCCTCGCCGTTTATTTTAAGTAACTCTATTAAATGCTTGCCTTTCATCAGATATTTATTTACCTTTAGGATAATGCAGAAGTTTTTGACAGAGGTTACGCACGTTCTGTAGCAAATCACACAATTGGCGACAATTATGTGTATTATTAGTGAGAATGCCGTTATGTCGGCTACATTTACATGGTTGAGAATTGTTGTTACTGGAACTTGGCTGTCCATCCTTTTGACATTGATCATGGTATACTTCACATGTTTCTTCGTTGCAGAGCAGTCTGATTTTCTTGCAATGTTCGTAGCAAGTGCACCATATACCATCACAACATTTCATAGATACTCGCTAAAAGAAAATTAAGATCTATTTGTTTTTCGAAAAAATACCAATCATTCCAATCCTCATTTATTCAGGTATTTATGCATCCTTAGCTTTGGGTGTTCTTGATGAAGTTACATCCATAAAATCGCTTCGGACAAACGAAATTAATGAAGTATTCTTTTCAGTTACTAGTACCATGTCGATACCTCTGCAGGTGGATTGTTAATCACGAAGGTATCATCAACTCATTAATCAGTGCTGCGATAATGACATGGACCGTCATTCTAACACGATTTTGGTAAATTCTTCATTGATAAGTGAAGAAACTATGGAGAATATAGGGTTCCAAATACCTCAGTCAAAATTGACCTCGGTGAACATGCTACTTTTTCATTTTAGTTCCCTTTTGGTCATATAGCTCTTCACGTTTATAGATATTGGTACATCATTGAGTTTCAGATGTAAAGGTTTGAGCTTTCCTTATAAAAAGTGACTCGACCGCACGAAATTTTTAAGTTTTATTTTCGTAATCAAAAGAAATATTGTGCCAACATTAAAATATTACATCTTATAACAAAAACATGTTTTCAAGCAGTTTTTGTGATTTGTGCATTACAAAAAGTATTCATTAAGTTGATGCTTTAATGCAATTTTGATACTAGGAAACAATTAATCTTCAAACCGATACATAAATGGCTTTTAAATTTCATATGATAAAGGGATATTGGCGACCATGTCGACTTATATTTCCAACTAACAAACATTTTTAAATGTCAAACTCCTTCGAAAAAGGATATGAAAGGTAATATCATTAAGGAGTTATATGAACAACATGAACCTAAAAAAATAGGCAAATGTTTATAAGGTCAATTTTGCATGAATGATTTGGAACCGTGTGTGAATACCAAAAGGGCAATTTTTACTCATAAATAATGGAGGCATACATCTAATTTCTGTAGTAAATGTGAAATGTATAGATAAAATGAAAATTTCACTATTTCCATGTTCCACCTTTTCAGTTGGTTATGATCCTGGTGATGAAATGGAAATTTACTAATTCGGTTAACCTATCAGCAATGAAATTGCTAATGCATATCCACATGAACTAAATTAGTCTGAACTGCATTCAGAATCTGATATCTTACAATATGTATGTCATGAATCCTCCTACAATCGCTTGCATCACATCCATTACATTTTAAAGTCTGAAAGTATATAAAAGGACAACCAATTATATTGAACACAAAAATTATTGTGCTGACTATTTCAATTTTGTCTGTGGATATAATCACATTTTCAGGAAAAGAAATTGAATAATATATAACATTTAGATATTGACAATTATAAAACATCTTATCAATATGTAAAACAAATACTTTAAAAAAAAACAGTTTAAGTTCCGGTTGTCTTTATAAGTCATAATTGTCAGGATAAATGCTTTTTCGCTATCTTTGTCAGTCATTCGATAATGTCATGTTCATTCCATTTAACGTTTTTCGTTATCATGTTATGCATTAAAACGCATGACCAGTGTAGGGGACGACCATTTAAATATGAGTGGGAAAAAAGGGGGCGGGGATAGCAGATTTAACCAAATTAATATTCTGGCCTCCATTTTATTTGAAATGAATAATCTTGCTTAATCAGACAAAAAAATAATATTCTGGCCTTATAATATTCGAAATGTGCCAAAAAGGTTTTAGCGGGCTTCGTTGGACATGTACATAGGTATACAATAATTACAGATACTCAAGGAAGCGCTTTTTCGGTCAATTTATCCTCCTTTTCCTTGGAGCCAGAAACCACTCCTCATTATTATGCTATCATATTTTTCTTATTTAATTAGAATCACAATTCTAAACTTCGACATAAATAATGTGTCTGCTCTTTTTGTTTGATGTTGTATTTGAATCTTATCATTATTTTTTAAGGACGACCATTTTAATCTGCCGCGGGAGGCAGATTTTGTGTCAAATTTTAGACGAGCAGAAAATAAATATCCTGGCCCTGTTCCGAGTGAACATAAATACTTCAGACACTTTTAAGTTGGAGATAAATATTCTGACCTCAATTAATTTTGCAGCTACCTTCTCTCTCTCAGAGTGAAATGGTCGACTCGTAATAATTTTTAAATAAATCAGTTGCATAGCTATGTTTGAAAAAAAATGTATTCATTATACATGTATATGTGCATTTTAGTCCTATTCGATAATATGTTTTTTTACACTTGAAAGACGGAAAACATATAGTTGAAACCAATTTACTTTCTTTCTAATGGTACTGTCGACTCGACTTATGTTTTTTGTTTGACCCTTTAGTAAGGATACTATTAATATATATATATCAAAAATTAAATACACAAAAAGAGTTTTAAACGAAGCATTGTCTAGCGCTTTCATCCATCTTGGGACCCATCCCATACAAAAAGAAACATTCCATATTGTGTGGCAAGACGAGTATGTTCCATTGTACTGGATAAAACTCTTCGCAAAAGAAGGTTAGACGAGTTGAAGATGTATCTCTTACAACAGATATATTCATTAAAATTTATAAATGACAGTATCGAGAGAACAAATGAATCGTCTACAAATCAACTTAGAACACCGAAGGAACAGACAACCGATGGTGATGTCCTCCCGTTTGTTACTACTCATGATCCGTCATTACCATATGCCTTCAAGTTTATAAAATTGAATCTTCCAATTTTATGTCAAAGTGATACTATGAAAAATTTGGTAATTGAAGAATCGATCATTTATAGTAGAAGACAACCGAAAAATTTGAAACGCCAACTTACAAAAGCTCGATTCGATATAGTTGAAAGCATATCATCCGTGAAAATTTGTGGCGATTCACGCTGTGGAGTATGTTCCAGAGAAAATTATATCTATTTAGAAATCGGCAGTACGAAATATTTCAAAAATGGTAAGAAATTTACAGTAAACGCAAATATGACTTGTAAATCAGACAATTTACTCTATTAAAAATGTATTTATTGTAAAACATGTGTCAACTGTAAAGAAAACTACATAGGTTAAACAGGAAATGTGTGCGAACGGTCACGATCCATAAACAGCAAATACGGCAACCCGAGTACAGACAAATTCCGTTGAGCGAACATTTAGATATTTGTGCGGGAGGGAAATTCAAATTTTTTCCGTTCTTCAAATGTACGGTACCAACGGAGGAATACGGTAAAGAACTAGAAAAAAATTTCATTAAAGGGTTTGACGCCAAGCTAAATGCATAACAGTTACATGCACAATGACGTTGCGTCATAATACTAATGTGTTCCCCATAACGACGTTCATAGTCTTGAAAAGTCCCAAGATGGATGAAAGCGCTACACAATGCTGCTTTTGTATTGTCCATTACTTACTGCAATTAGATATTCAAACACAATCCTTAAATGGTAATTTACCGAAATAACGAACATTTAATGGATAACGATAATTTAAATGTTTCTTTTAATTTTCTCTTTCAATAAGACCACTTATATTTACTGTGTAATTTCGAAGTTGTGAATAAATACGTTTGCAATTATACAGTAGTAAAAGTTTATGTTGCTTACCTCATCAAACAGTCTGATCATATAATTCCGATCAAATTGTACTCCATGTTGAAGAAGTGTGGATACATAGTCTACTCTATTGGCAATAATTGCCTCCAATAAGAATAATTCTAATTCCTATTTGAACGATAAAAAAAATTGCAGCTGGATTTTCAAAATTATTTCTAATATCATTTTTCTAATACCTACGTATACAACTATACATCAGTATTTAAGAACCATGTGTGGCCCATTTCATTTCCTGTTGCGTTCAAAAAATTATTTCCCGTCAACCACGTCTATAAATGAGATCACATTTGGTCGCAACTATCCTTTGACGTCATTATTACAACCACACCTTACACTTTGAACAAATAGCCCAAAAATATATGGGAATCTATTTATTTTTCATTTTTTCATCATTGGAAGGATTTATTTGCATTAAAGACTTTAAAAAATGGGAACATACGGATATTCCAATTCCGCATCGTACACATGTTCACTGCAGCATACATAGTCACAAAATTGAACTATTTAGTTAGATGATATTATCTATATAGAGGAATTTGAGGTAAAAAGATAATGCTTACTTCTTTTAATTATGCTTAAGAACCTTGTGTGTGTAGTCTGTCTCATATAAATAAAAATTAACAATCGGCATTAAAAGTAGCACATTTGCTTCCGATTGTAATGCTTATATTCAGTTGAACAATACAGAAAGAGAAGTCGTAGAACATTTTACTGGAAGCCGAGTTGATAGACTGTTTGTGTACTGGTAGCCAATACATAGTAAGGACCTTCAAATATTTAGAGGAAACCTTAAGCTGAGATGTGGTAGTGACATAATTATTTATGATATAACTCTCTTTGAATTGCAACTCCTTGAATGTAGAAAAATTTATAATTTTATTCTTAAGAACTTCCGTGTAGATTTGTGCTTCCCTCGGTTTTAGTTTGTAACCCGTATGGGTTTTCGCTTAATCGATTTATGACTGTTAAACAGCGGTATATTACGGTTGCTTTTATTTACGTCATACCACTACCACATGGTTGGCTGTATGTCGGTCTGTACGAATTTAAAACGCTTTCAGGGTGCTTGAATTTTTTTTATTTTATTCTAGAAATTGGTGTCTATGCCAAAATTGCGACAAACTTCTATAAAAATTATCGGTAAATTCCGCTTGTGAGTATTGCCAAGTTTGTTTCATACACGAATATTATTTGTATATCTATCCGTTGAATCTGTGTATACTTACATGGACGGTATCAGCTGATCTTAATTTCTCAACATAATGTTTTACTGAATTAAAATTCAAATGAAACGATTTTCTTTGTCATACTAACTGATGTTTTCTGCATTGAAACGAATATATAAAAATAAGACGGTGTGGAATGATTGCCAATGAGACAACTCATACCGCATAGTCAGCTAAAAAAGGCCACGAAATGTACTGTTTAAAACAAATGGAAACAAAAAACAAGTTTAGGAATTCCTTTCACATTGGTAACAAAAGATTGGATTAAAATAAGAGTCTCCTAGTGTTTTAACCATCACAACGGCTGCAACATATGGAGCAAGATCTGCTTACCCTTTCGGAGGTCATGAAATCACCCCCAGTTGTTTGGTTGTGTCCGTTTTGCTCAGTCTTTAGTTTTATGTATTGTATATTGTTGTTTGTGTTTTGGTTGCCTTTAATTTGTTCTTTGCCATGGCATTATCAGTTCGTTTTCGTTTATTTATACCTCTTGGTATCTTTCGCGTTTTTTTTGTTTGTTAGATATACGTGTTCGTTCATGTTGCTACTGAAATAAAGTTACACATAAATAGTTGAAGAATATCCTTTTAAAATCCAATTACGACACTGAATAATGAGAAGGAAGCAAAACATATCAATAATACCTGCAGACGTTCACATATTGTTGTCTCTTTATAATAAAACGAGGTTGGATGAAAATAGATAAGTACTAAAAACTGTAATGAACAGTGACGCATTTTTTGATAGGTACATTTTGTTATACTGTTCATATAGTTTAGGATCTAGCGTTTCCGTTAAATTTTTTATGTGTTTAAAGTGCCGTTGAAATCAAACACTGGTAATGTTAGCATTTTATTTAAGGTAAAAGAAACTATGTTCTTTTTCTTTCGATCATGTCATTTTGGGCAGTTTCATTAGCGTTTGGTCATCTCACGAAAACTGTATGCACCATAGTTTCGTTTCGGTCGTTATCCTTTTAGGAATTGGTCCACATACTTTAATATTGTTTGATGCCACGTAATATTTGTTGAAAATAAATCGGCCAATCGATATAGTTTATGCACAAATTGGTTTTAACAATTTCAAAATATAAAACTAAGCCGTCTGATATAAGAAAAAAGGTGTTCTAGCTACGCAAGTTCATAAAGGATATATACCTTTTCCTTATTCTGTATTGCACCACTTTCTTGGATGTACTGGTAGGCGATGTAGAAGTAAAGTGATAATGAGCCGGCCGTAATATGGAGTTTTTCCATAAGGCTATGACATTTTTCTGTAAAAAAAAACAAGTACATAGTATTGTTTTATGCTTTCCTCCTTCAACCCAAACAAACCACCAGAGGTTTAACATTAACTTGTATGAGTCAGCAAGTAGCTCATGTATTTTACATTCTATTGGGCAATGCATAAATGAAAAGAGAAACAAGAAGGTGAATTGCGATTTTTTTATTTATTCAGAGTAAAAATTGTTCTCATATAAAAATAAACAATATATACATTGTACATATACATTTGTATAATAAGATAATAATGAATGAAAAACATGAAACGATAATACAATAATACAGAATACAATAGCTTGGCCTAGGAAGGGAGCAACTAAGCCACCAGGAAAGATGTAATGAAATAAATCTTTCCTACCCCACAAAGGCCAAGCACTTGGCATAAATAGAAAAACATAAGTTTAATGCATATCCATATGGTAAACCTAAGTCATAACTGCTGTTCAAAAGAGATTTATGCTAAAACAAATTGTACGATTTGCTATATTAGCTATATTAGTTCAAGTTCAATCTATGTCTAAAGTAAAAGTGAAAATACTGAATGTGACAAATAATATTTGAACAGTTCTAGAAGTGATACAATACCAGCCCAAGCAAGTACTATAAAATAATCATTAAGACAATTTCCATGTCAACAATTTTTACAACAACTATATTACATAATCACCTTCAATAATAAGCTGCTTTTCTATAAATAAACCAAACAAACAGTGAAAATACTGAGTATAATAAATAATATTTGATCATATTTAAGTAGTGATACAATACCAGCCCAAGCAAGTACTGCCAAATACATATAGACAATAATGTCCTTCTAAACAATTTTTACAGCAGCTATGTACAATAAAAAGTAAAATCACAAAAATACTGAACTCCGACGAAAATTCAAAAAGGAAAGTCCCCAATCAAATGGCAAAATAAAAAAAACAAACACATCAAACGAATGGATAACAACTGTCATATTCCTGACTTGGTACAGGCAATATTAACCTTCAATAAAAAGCTGCGTTTAAATAAAAAAAAAACAAACAAACGGTAAAAATACTGAATGTGTTGAATAATATTTTAAAAGTTCTGAGTAGTGATACAATATCAGCCCAAGCAAGTACTGCAAAATAAACATTAAGACAATTTCCATGTCAACAATTTTTACAGCAACTATATAACATATTCACCTTCAATAATATACTGTTTTTAAATAAATAAAATAAACATACAGTGAAAATACTGAATGTGACGAATAATATTTGATAAGTTCGAAGTAGTGATACAATACTAGCCCAAGCAAGTACTGCAAAATAAACATAAAGACAGGTCTTGTCAACACTTTTTACCGCAACTTTATAATAATATTAGCCTCAATAAAAAAGCTACTTTCATATATAAATAAAATGAATTTGAGGAGCAAGAAATATTAATAAATGTATGGGTAAGAGGTCAATATAAGCATACATTTGAAATAAAGACTTAACGGCCCAAGCAGTTAAGTTTGATTAAATTAGCATGATAGCCTTTTGCTATGACCCATTCATATCTTGTGCATAAAAAAGTAAATTTCTTTAATTAAAGACACCATTTTTGGAAAAATAAGAATGCTTTTTATAACTTGTATCGACCGGCCAAAACATGGTCTATATACAATGTATATCTAATTATCAAATTCAATTGACCAAAAACCAAACACATGGTCTATAAGTAACATCTATAGCCTTAATACATAGTATATAACCTGATAAAAATATAGTTTATAAGTAACATCTAATGACCAAATACATGGTCTGTTACCAACATTTATTGACTAAATACATGGTCTATAAGTAACGTGTAATGACCAAATACATGGTCTGTTACTAACATCTATTAACCAAATGCATGGTCTATAAGTAACATGTAATGACCAAATACATGATCTGTTACTAACATCTATTGACCAAATACATGGTCTGTTACCAAAATTTATTGACCAAATACATGCTCTTTTATCAAAATTTATTGACCAAATACAAGGTCTGTACTTAACATCTAATGACCAAATACAGGGTCTGTTACCAACATGTATTGACCAAGTAAATGGTTTATAAGTAACTTCTAATGACCATATACATTGTTGATAAGTATCGTGTACTCAATAAATACATGGTCTGTTACCAAAGTATTGACCAAATATATATTTATAAGTAAAATCTTTTGAACAAATACATGTACATGGTCCACATAAAACGTATATATCATAAAATCATATACTTTCGAACAAGTACATGGTCAAACACAAATGTATATATTTCAAAATCTTTTTCTATTGAACAAAAACACGTTGTACCTAAAATGAATCTATCTAAAGATATTTTTTTTTTATTAGACAAATACATGTTCTAGATCTACATAGAATTTATATATCAGACATCATATACTATGTAACAAAAAAAATGAATATATCTAAAAATCATATTCTATTGAACAAGTACATGGTTTACATAAAATAAATATGTTTTAAAATCATATTCTATTGAACGAAAATACCTGGTCTACATGGTATATGAAATTTATATACATATCTCAAAAATCATATTCATTGACAATTACATGTAAAATGGTCTACATAAAATAAATATGTTTTAAAATCATATTCTATTGAACAAAGATACCTGGTCTACATGGTATAACAGATATTAACAAAAAAAACATGTTCTTTAAACACAGTAATATATAACTAAATATCAAAATTTATTCACCAAATACATGACCAAGAAGAAAATGTATATTGACCAAATACAATGGTCTGGTACTAACATCTATTGACCAAATACAGTCTATAAGTAACATCTAATGACCAAATACATGGTCTGTTCCAACATCTATTGACCAAATACATGGTTTATAAGTAACATATAATGACCAAATACATGGTATGTTACCAACCTCTATTGACCAAATATATGAATGGTCTATAAGTAACATCTAATGACCAAATATATGGTATATTACCAACATTTATTGACCAAATACATGATCTATAAGTAATTTCTAATGACCAAATACATGGTCTGTTACCAACATCTATTGACCAAATACATGGGCTGTTACCAACATCAATTGACCAAAAACATAGTCTAAATACATTGTATGACGAAATACATGGTATGTTACCAACATGTAATATCCAAATACATGGTACAATGTATGTTACCAACATTTATTGAACAAATACATAATCTATATAAAATGTATATTTCTAGCTAAAAATCATATTATTTTGATTAGTACATTTGTACATGGTCTACATTAAATGTATATACTTTTATCTAA
Organism: Mytilus californianus; assembly: GCF_021869535.1. NCBI lineage: Eukaryota > Metazoa > Mollusca > Bivalvia > Mytilida > Mytilidae > Mytilus > Mytilus californianus. The sequence goes on from NW_026262679.1 coordinate 29,373,682, forward strand.
AAATCATATTCTATTGAACAAATAAATGGTATACATAAAATGTATATCTATATATCATATTTTATGGAACAAATAAACGGTTTAAATAAAATGTATTTATCTAAAAAACAAAACAAAATTCTATTAAACAAATAAATATAAAATCAACATAAAATGTTTATAAATGTATCTAAAAATCAATTCATATTCTTTCGAATAAGTTTATATTCTACCTCAAATGTAGACATGTATCTAAAAACTATATTTTATTGAACAAATACATCGTCTACATAATCATGATAAAATACATAGTATATAAGTAATATCTTTTGACCAAATACATGGTCTATAAATAACATCAATTAGAATTATATATAGTCTATTACCAATAGATATTGACCAAGAAAATACAATGAATTAATAAATTTTAAATTCTCTTTACCAAATACATGGTATAAATTAACATACATGGTCTATTTGTAAATAAACTCATCTTAGATACAAGGATTGAAATTTTGTATTTGCGCCAGACGCGCGTTTCGTCTACAAAAGACTCATCAGTGACGCTCGAATCAAAAATAGTTAAAAAGGCCAAATAAAGTACGAAGTTGAAGAGCATTGAGGACCATAAATTCCTAAAAGTTTTGCCAAATACAGCTAAGGAAGTCTATTCCTGAGGTAGAAAAGCCTTAGTAATTCAACAATTCAAAGTTTTGTATACAGTTAATTTATAATTATGACCATATCAATGATAATTAATGTCAACACAGAAGTGCTGACTACTGGTGTAATTTATTCTTGACCCAAAGTGGTTAATTTTTTATTTGTAAATTCCATTTTACAAAATACATTTGTACATGGAACAACTTTTCAACATGATATTTGGATATTTCAAATATTCTGTATGTGTATGTATGATCTTTGCCAAATACATGGTTTGACTCTACATGTATATGCCTGATAATAACTTAAAAATGCCTATGAATTGAACTTGTGGCATATACTTAAATCATGTTCTATATGTAACATGTATTGACCATATAAAAATATACATAATTTGTATACAATGTCTTCATGTATCTTAACTTCAAAATCTATTGACTAAATACATGTACATGGTCAATGTGTAGCTTATTCTTGACCATATACATGATATCTTTTAACTGTAAATTCTTTTTACCAAATACATGGTATAAATTTATCTATGCATGGTTCAAAAGTTCTGCATATGTACATGTACATGTATGTACAAGTATGATTTGTGCCAAATACATGGTTTGACTCTTAATACATTGCTGATAAATATTTAAATAAACATATGAACTAAACTTGTGAAATATACCAAATACATGGTTTTTAGTCTGAATATACCTTTGAGTGCATTTTAAATTAGGATATTGGCTCATAAAATATGTTTGTAATACATGATAACCATGAATGTCATGCTTGCCTCATATTGTTTTGCATTATTGTTTATATGCATTATCATTATTATCATCATTTTTTGTTTACATATATCTATTTTTTTTAATTTTTATTTATTTATTTTTTTTTATATAATATTTGTTTATGTAAAACTGTAGGTCCTTTTATACAATGCGTCTTAAACATAAAATTCTTTTGAGCGATTACATGCATGACACGGTTAATTTGTGAATTTTCTTGACCAAATACATGATCTATTTTAAAATGTAAATACCATTTACCAAAAACATTGTATAAATGTATCTATGCATGGTTCAAAAGCTTTTTAAGTGTACATGTATGTACAAGTATAATCTGTGTCAAATACATGAACTTTATAAATATTCAAATAGGTACATTTGTACATGTATATGAATTAAACTTGTTATAGGCCAAATACATGGTCTTTATTTTATATTTTCATTTACTTATAATGTAAACTGAAAAATTGTGTCTCTACTCCTTTTGTGACCAAATGCATATAACTGAAGAATATGTCACTTGCACTTGTGTCTATTGTACACATGTTTATTTATCTTAGTATATGCATGATATGCATATAAAATATAAGACACAATTTGCAAACTGCATAATTATCTTTATTACACGTATCATTTTCTGGTCATGCAAACGTTGGACATAATAACTTGTATACTAGTTGAAACAAAATGATTACTCTACATTTTAAAATCTATAACATACATTTACATGTACAATGTATAGTATGGCAAGGCGAAGATTTGTATAATACATTTGTATTTCTAATTCCCAATTCTGGTAAGTGTATTTCTTCTGCAGCAAAGATTGGTTACGAGCGGTTCATAATTTTTAAATGTTTCCAAAACAAATGTTTATCATCATCCTCTCTTCTGTAAACCCAATCCAGACCATCATACATGTCTTGGGTAATATCAATTACATGTATAAAACACAAAATTACCATTAATCATTGTAAATTGTACAATCTATCTAATTAAATGATACATAGCAATGCTACAAAAATAGGAAGAGTGTGTAAAAGTAGGATTGGCAGAAGTACGAGTTGGTAAAAGTACGAGTTGGTTGAGTATGAGTTGTCCACAGTACCAGTTGTCGTGTACCCATACAAACAAAAACACTTACAACATTATGATTCCTTTGAAAAACTCACATTCAATCAACACTATAGTATGACAATGTATCTGGTTTTAAGCTTGCATCACACAGGTCTTTTCACCCCAGGTGCAGATCCAGGATTTTGAAAAAGGGGGATAGAGTCCACTGTAAACCACCGTTTGGATTGTTACTTGTACAAAAGCCCATTGATTTGTCATATGTGTAGCTACCTCATGGGATTGGACTCCTTGTTTCCCTAAAACCGCCTTTGTCTCATATTTCCAAAATTATCACCAAGAGCTAAAACTGTATAAAGTGGGTATTTAAATCACGTGCTGCATTGTTTTGCAATTTGTCCGCTGTGACTCCACCCATGCCATTAAAAATCACACGATATTGCGCTAAATTAATCCAGGTTGTAACATTTATGTCGTTTGTTGAAGCTCGAGTGAGACGTGAAATAAAGCTGTGTACTAGTTTCGAAACTATAAGTCCACATGTAAAGTGTAAAATGTCAATATGTAGTATGATGAGAACAAACAAACGAAGCCACTTCCGATGAAGCTTGTATAAATTCCACAGTTTCTGCGATGTTATGGATTATAGTTAAAACACAAACGATGTTTAAAGAAAATATAAATAAAAATAATCGTAAACGCTTTTGTTGCGGAATACGCTGCTATATATTAATGTTCCTATAATGTTTGCGATATATATTTTATATTCTAAGTCAATGTTCGTGTACACATAATATATTCAAGATGGCGAAAGAGCTCCTACTCATCATCAATATTTCATCAGTTCAACCGAATTATGCACGAACGAATGCATGAATAAAAATAATCTAGAGCCTTCCTCAAATATATCCAATCATTATAACTGTGTAAAAGTCCAAATAACGAATAAAACTTTAAAAAACCCCAAATAAAATTCTAGTTTACAAAATATCGATCTGTAGATCAGCAAAAATGTGTAGTAAGATACATTGTGTAGAAACTGACCAATGGTTATCCAACCAAAAGATCGTAATGCAGGGGTTCCCTAAAGGGTTTAGGAAAATGGAAATTTCCAATCAAATTAATGGTTTCTTTCGTCTGCATGAAAATAGTTATTAAAATAACTTGCCTATAATGCAAAATTAGGAATATATGTAAGTACAAAAAGACGTCTTATAAATTCCATAAAATGGTTTTAACCTTTCCCTTATATATACAGTAGACATAAACCAATGTAACAGAAAGGCTGAATATAAATAATGGATATTTAAACTCACAAGTCGAAGACAATCTGAGAACTCTTTGGCAAAAAAACGACAATAAGACAAGCATCAATCTGCAAAAAAAACCAAAAAAACAATACAGAAAACATAAAACTGAGCAACACCAACCCCACCAAAAACAGTTGGTGATTTCAGGCACAACTGAAGAGTAAACATATCCTGCTCCACCATGTGAAAACCGGTAAGTTGCTTATTTTGGTACAAATTCCAATAAAAAGACACAAATGACTTAAAATTCAAACAAACATATAAATGAATCTTGAGAATAAAACTGTGTTACCATACAACATAAATGAATTGAAATTTCAAACAAATATACCAGTAAATTTGACATAGACAAAAGAGTTTTTATTGTTGATAGTACGTACCGTATATTACAACATATGACTTTCTCAATAAGGTAATATTAATCAAAATATAAATACAATGGTATTCAAATGAAAACAACACTAGAAAACCTTATTCGTCGAAATCGTACCTCTGGACCCATTTGCCTTAGGAACGCCCGAAGCTGAAACCCAACAAGCTAGACGCACGAAAAACGACCAACGTGCAAAGTTTTACGATCAAAATGAACACTATATAGTGTAAAGACATATAAAGTGAAAACTGTTCATTAAATAAAATGATACACAACGTCAGCAACTACAATATATAACCAACCTGTATTATTTGTAAAGTAGATACTTGATATTTCTCTTTTGAGTCTTTGTAATTTCCGATTCACTTTATAGGAAAAAGGACAATACGTTCTTATAACCCTAGGCATGGCTCATAAATTGTTTGCACAGACGATGACGTTTAACAAATTGTGAGTGGCAGCTGCAAGCTCGTATGAGTTAAAATGTATATTACATACGTGTGTGAAGATTCAAGTTGCAATATTGCTGCGAAAGACAATAATCATAAATTGTAATATTGTTTGTCATAGATTCTGAAAGACATATGAACAAAAAGTAAAGAATTATAGGTCATCGTACAACCTACAATAATGTGAAAAACCGAAGACTGTATAGAAAGCTATAAAATTATAAACCTGTTTTATACTATACCCAAAAACGAAAAACAATTATGTTAGATTGCAACTAACGACAAAATCCAGATACATCGTACGTGACATCAGAGACAGGTGCTTAAAAATGTGACGAAGTGAAACATATTTGTAAATGCTCAAACATTGGATATCCTTGCACAAAAAAAATGATTCTCAAAATGTGCATATAAAACTCTGTTTACCGCAGATTGGACACCGCTAATCAATTCAGAATAGCATATTTAACATGAACATATTTCAATTTCGTTCAAGTTCTTTGCCAGAAGAAGGTTTCGCATTATTGATTATTTTTGCAAGAAACAATAAAATGTGTTGCTAATTTCACAGTATGGGTTTAGAATTTGCAGTAAAGAAGTCATAACAACAAAAAAACACGCGAATACATATACAGTCATGAAATTATGAACCTATTTAAATATCAATAATCACTTCTTCAGTATTTTTATATCATACATGTATGTATAATAAATCAACTAAATTGCCCCATTGGCTAATTTTCATTGAATTTCGTATTTCAGAAAATCTTATTTTCAAATGATATTGTTTCCGTATGTAGAGTGGAATTATGTTTACGTGTGATCGTTATAAATAAATCTAATGCTTACTTAAAACCCTGAAACAGACGTCAAGGAGTGCATTAAAGGAAAAGATCAAAATGATTTTTTCAAACAACCAAAGCAAATATTGTTATAAACTGTAGTATTGTTATCGTATACGCCTCGATGTCTGTCCATTGTTAAATTAAGGCGACAGTATATATATATATATATATATATTAACTTTATTTCCTTCTGATTAAAGATTTTGCAAGTATTAACAATTTTGTACAATAATAAAGTATTTACATATTAATCGAGACATAAGAGTGATTGAATGATTTAAATGTCACATAATTAGAGTGATTGAATCAGTTGAATGTCACTTTTGAGTAAATGATAATATTTCTGAAGGTAAGTTTAATAACTGTTATAAAAAACGCTGCACATTCGATGAACATGTGTAATACAAGTTTTTGAGAAATAAATACTGTTATCATGATCCAGGTCATATTCCGTATCACATGACAAAAGTGTTGCTGTGAAAGAGGATGACGTTAGATTGTCTAGATAAACACTGAACACAATCGGATTAATACTTATTAAGTCCTCCCAAAGCTTCAGCCTTAAGTCTGATAGACGATCGCACATACACATGATATGTTCAATGACGTTAGAGAAAAGCTGTCCACATTTATCACATCAGAGAGGAGACTCCTCTGTTCGGATGACGGAACATAGGTCAACAATATATTTAGCTCCTTCTCTGAAATTAGAATTAGTTTTAGCAATAACCCAAGCTCTGTGTGGTACATTGTGTTTGTGAATTGTACGGAAAATTTCGAAGTCACTGTCAACTGATATTCTTTGTTGCCATCTGTTATTTTCAGAATTCGCTATGGAAGCGGAAATGTATCTGTTCCATACAGCCTTACTTGGGAAGCTGCCTGATTTCGTGAAATTTTCAACAAAGTTTATTAAATCATATTTCACGGCTATTCTGATTAAATCTGATACAAAACCATCTTGCTTTTTAGCACATTTGTTTCTAAATTCTAAAAGTCGTAGTAATAGTATACGTTTTGGTAGCAAGTTATTGTCCATCCTACATAGTCTTCCAAAAAATTGTAACTTACACTTGTCAATATAGCACTCCACAGGAAGCCAACCAAGTAGGCTTGTGCACTTGTCGGATCGTTTTCGTGCAGGAAGTCCTTGAATAATTTTACATATATATATTTGTGAGAACGTTCTTACATTGTTAATTCAGTATTTGATAGACCATAATAATAATAATAATAATAATATCTTTATTTAGAGAGAGTAACTCATTTGGATTACACCAATTTTCAATAAGGCTCTCTTAATACAATAATAATTACATTAAAAATAAACAATACATATTCAATAATAATGATAAATAAAGATGTAATACAATTTAAATACAATAAAAAATTAGTATATATGGCATTACAGTACAAATATCATGGTAATGTTAAAAGTACATAGATTTGTAGTTATGTTTAAATTCTAATACTGTGTTTGATTTTTTAATTGAATCAGGAAGAGCATTCCGTACTTTTGGTTCATTGTACGAGAAACTAGACTTATACAACTCTGTATTTGGTTTTGGAATTATAAAATTATCTGAGGACGAAAATCTCGTATTGTATTTTTGGTTTGCAGAAGCTGATAAAATAAGACTGGACATATATTCTGGAGCTAAGCCATGTTTTGCCTTATACATTAGTAATGATTTATGATAATGTATTCTTTGTGTAATCGGCACAATGTTACATTCGTGAAATAATTCGCTTGAAGGTTTGGTGTAATCATGTTCGTCTAAAATTATTCTTGCTGCCCTCTTTTGCAGTTTTAGTAAACTATCTAATAGAAAGTTATTACAGTTTCCCCATATTGAACAACAATAATCTAAGTGAGGTAAAACGTAAGCGTTATAGAACATTTGTCTAGCTTTGTGATTTAAATATTTCTTTATCCTTTTTAGTAACGCTAAAGAAGAGTTAACCCTTTTTATGATATAATCAATATGAGAAGACCAAGATAGAGATGCATCAACAAAAATACCTAGAACCTTTTCACATGTACTTTCTTTAATTTGTTGTCCATTCATAGCAATATTGATGTTTTCATTTGATGTAGCTGAAAGCTTCTGTTTAGAGCCAATACATATAGCCTTCGTTTAGATACATTTACAGCCATTTTATTGCCATCACACCAGCTAAAAATATCTTGTAAAACCGTATTAAGTTTATGACTGATACAACTTTTGTTTTGTCCAATGACTGATATGGTGCTATCATTAGCAAATAAATCGGTGTTAGGATTAGGATTAAGACAAAGGAAGATCATTTTTAAAAATTAAAAACAACACAGGTCCTAAAATGGATCCTTGAGGTACACCCGTTGTTTGTATTTGTAAGTCTGAAAATGTTTTTGAAATAAATACCATCTGATATCTGTCAGCCAAAAAAAATGTAAACCATCGTAGCGAAGTATAAGCAAATTTGTATTTGTTTAATTTTTGAATAAGCAGTTCATGATTGAGAAGATCAAAGGCTTTTGCTAGATCTAGAAACACTGCCCCAACAAGATCGCCATCATCAATGGCTTTAAGCCATTTATCCAATAAAGCTGTTAACGCAGTTTGACAAGAATGGTTTGCGCGAAAGCCTGACTGCATTTTATACAATAAGTTGTATTTATTAAGATACTTTACTAAGTGTGTTTTCACATGTTTTTCGAGGATTTTAGAAATGAGTGGTAAAATTACAATTGGTCTGTAATTAAAAACTTCCTGTTTTGAACCTTTGTTCTTATAAACTGGTATGACTTTTGCCAGTTTAAATGAAGATGGAAAAATACATTTTTTAATACTTAAGTTAAAAATGTGACAAAGTGGTAGTGAAATAGCATGAGAAGACATCTTTAAAAACTTTGCACTTATGTTATCAAGACCTGTTGCTTTTGATTCATCTAGTGCTTTTAGTTGTAAACACACAAAATCATTACTCATAAGTGGTATAGAAAAATACACGTTATCTGGTACATGACCCGATATGAAATCATCAAGTTTGTTAAAAGAACTAGTGTTGCTGTTTTGATTTTTATTAAGATTATCTGTGATATTTGTGAAATAAGCATTAAATACATCAGCAACGCTTTTCGGTTCTAAAATTTCCTTTTTGTTACAATCACTTATGATTTTAATACTAGGATGATTGTCAGTTCCGCTGACAGTATGTAGACGTCAATCTTTTATCCGATTGATTTGGCGGACTTTTTGACGTCACGGACGACTGTAGCGCCACCTAATTAATTCCCCCTGCTATTGTTGCTGATAGAGCTTGACGACAACGGACGTTTCCAAGGACTTGCTTTCCAACTGTAATGGATTAAGTTAAGGAAAGATGGGTGTATTCCGGATTTCGTTACGGATAATGCAGTTGCACGCAAAATTCGACATACATTTAAGGTTCTAGACATACTCTTAAATTCAGCATTTAATATAATTCCAACATGCTTGGTTGAGGTTACTACTGGAATGTCCGCTTCGTAAAGTTTCAATGGCTGACTGATGGTAGCACATTTTGAAGAACAAAATTTCAGTACTTCGCTTTTTGCAGATGAGAATCTGCAGCCCCAATTTTCACTATACGTTTGGCAAATGTCTATTAAATTTTTCATAGACAGTAGTGTATCTATGTTCATATCTCGAAAATCGATTAGGGAGAAAATCAACGTAGTAAACAGAAGTTGAGGGAATCGTCTGAACTCTTCCGACAATTAGTTATTCAAACAGCTTGTTTTACAACTTCTAATCGAACAGACCTAGATGCATGAGGTCCTACACAATAATGTAAATAAATTTGGTTTCGATTCTGTAAGGGGACGACCATTTGATATTCTGGGGGGGGCCAGGAGGATTTATTTTGGATGGGTTATTTATTTTTGTGGACCAAAAGGACAGATTATTTATTTTCTGCACTGTTGAAGCATGATTTTTCATTTTCATTAAAACAAGGGACTGATTATCTATTTTCACAATTATATTTATAATATTTGAAAACATACAATAAATTCTTAAATAAATAACATAGTCAATTAAGTCAATCAGAATTAATCATCATCCTCTGGAAGTTAATCTTCTGAATTGCAAACTGCATATATTGCATACGTACAAGGTATTAAAGCTGGGCTGTAACTAGCCTCTTTTAAAAGTTGTCAAACATTTTTGCCCAGCGGAGCGAGTCGAAAAAATAATCGGCGAAGAGTCTGGGGTTCGCTGAAGGCCCCAAGAAGCTATAAAAAAAATGGCGCAAATTATGCATTATGCGCGTTTCCCAAACCCTTTCTTAATCTGAAATGCAAGTTCTGTTTTAATTTTTTGACAATATTCTGGTCTCAAAGCAAAATATATAGATTCAGTGTAAGACTTTTAGTTTTTACGGATCAAAAGACCAATATGTAGGACAAAGCAAAAATGTTTCAGTTTGCAGAAAAACCTTTTATGCCTGTCAATTATGTTTTTTTTCAAATTAAGTTAAGAGGGGGCTGATTATCATTGATATAACTATGTTAAGTCAGTTTTTATAACACATTTCAATTACAACTTGATGTAGTTCCTAACTGGGATACAATTTAAAGTAGTTTGTAATAGACAAAAGGTCCTTAAATATAATAAAACTCAAGTTTAAAACATAATTACTAAATTACAAATAGAATGCAACACTAAGAGAATAGTCATAAAGAAGGGCAATCAATAAACAAAAGACAAACCCGGGAACAGGTAAAACACAAAACGACAAACATTACAGACAATCAACACTGAAAAATAAAAATAAATGAGAAACATGGATCTCAAAAAACAGGGGCTACGTCATAGGGTAAATAGAACTTGCTTCTTGCAAGACACTTGCCGTGAAAACAATTTGATATGAAGACAAGCTTTTGTTTTGAAATTTCCAACATGAGGCATTTGCCTCAATGTAGTTACGGTCCTGTAATAAAAGTGAGGTAAATGTTCACGAGACAATATACCTCAAGTGAAATGAAACCCATTTTCAAACATTTCAAATGCATTAATATTTATATTATTAAAAGATTTGGGAAGTTTTTCCCGAAAAAAATATGAAAAAAGACGAATTTTGGAAGTATCTGGTGCCATCTCATACTTCAGAATAGCATTTATAAAAATGGCTTAAAAGACCTGCCAAGTTATTTTCAATAAATTGTAAGTCAGGTTATTTATTTTCAAACTACGAACAAACCATTCATTTTTGTAATTATCAAGGCTGAGTTATTTATTTTCAAAATCCTCCTGCCCCCCCCCCCCCCCCCCCCCCCTAGAATATCAAATGGTCGTCCCCTAATTTTCCTACACTACGTAACATGCAAATGCAAAATAATAAATGTTGTCTGCTCAGTCCAATTAATTAATAAATCTTGTTATTTTAATAACAATAAAATCGTATTTAAATAGCCTAAATGAATGTTACATCTTTAGAATCAAGTTATGTGGGATTTAGTGGCTCGATCAAAACGTGTATAGATGAGATATATTTGCATGGTTGATCATCATTCGTAAATTGAAAAACAATGTATCATATGAAAACAAACTCTTTTATTTTAGTCGTCAGTTATTCCCTTTACATGTCTAAATGAAGCATAAATCCCTTGAAAAAAACCTTTCACCTTTCTTAGTTATATAACCGCGACCTGCCATAATCATATATAATGAATCGTAATAAAATAGTAAATAAGAACCATAGTAAAAAATATTTAAAAAAAAATTATACGACCTCCCGCTCTCGAGGTGAACACGCTCCCACGAGACCAGCGAGGAGGTCGGTAGTATAGAATATAATACTAAAATTAAGTACAATAAACAATACAGTTTCACAGAGTTCTCACAGTTCCTAAAGCTAGCAAAACATATCTAATCTAATTTACAATGTAGATACGTTACCAGTAAATGATAATGGAAACTACACGTAAATATCGATAGTCGACTTCAGAGTAGATTTCATGAATCAACGTTCTCTGCAAAATTTAAACCTCTTACACCAATTATTTGAGGGGTCCAGATGTTGCCAGTTGTTGCAAGGCAAAATTACTGTCCTTATGCAATATATCCTCATTTTTTGTGGTATCCAATATATCCTCATTTTTAGTGGTATTCCAAGTTTCACGTCCAACCTCACTGTCGACCTCCTATTGTAAGACCTATCTATTGTATTTATTTAAAATTTATGTTTTCTCGTCATAAACATGCATGAAATATTTGCAACTGAACGTAAAGCAAACAACAATCAATCCACTTCATAAATTATTCCATGTACATAGTACACGAAGACAAGATCTTGTACAATGATATAATGTAAAATTGCCATTTTAATCAATACTAAAGTGCAAAATTTTTCATGTTTTTTTTGGTTTTTTTTTTGCAATTTACTACATGACTGAACGCGTCGTTTGTTCGAACCTGACCGGGTCAAACAAAGACGTTGAAATTGGTATTTGCTGTTTCAACGATAAACACGGGGCATTTAAGAATAAGAGCAAAGACAAGTTGGCTTGGGGTCAGAAATGTGTCCGAGTCGGATGACTGTTCTTCCTGCGTACTGTTGTGAACTTACACGTTAAAAATCTATCTCAGCGTTTCGGTCTTGTACAAAGCTGGGTTAATATTCATATTATATTTACATGTTGTCGCCCTGAATATGCATTTAATTTGCCGCTAGACGTTAAGCAGCCAACCATTATCTTCATTTATTTTACCGTTACTATATAGTGAAGTGTTTTTCTTCTACTGGTTCATATTACACCTTCTTTAGTTTCCACTAATCGAAATTGTTGGGATGTCTTTGACGGTAAATGATGTTTAATTAACTCCGTATTTTTAGTCAGTGGGCGGTTTTGAGCTTATCATTCTGTATAAGCATCTTTCTATTACAAAATACTGTATGTTGACTCTTGTTGATTTTGGTAGTCTGTGCCGTTGGGTTGCTGTCGCATTAATGTACACCTTTATTTCCTTTTATTCAAAACCAAAAGGATTAACTTGGGTATAGAAATATTGACATCTCTGGACTTCCCCCGTCCGACAGTATACCTTGTTTAAATGTTCGAATGTATAAATACGCAGCTACGTCCGGTCGAAATAGAGAAGAATAGAAGAACATTTATTGAATCCAATTAAAGGGTCCGTTTCCGGGCATACGTATATATATCTATACCCGGCTTAGTATATTTCTAGGATTTTGATTGGTTAACGCACGTCGTTACAAAACCCATAGCCCCTGGGTGTTGCTAACCCATATACCCGGACGTTGCTACCCTTTACACCGGGGGAAGTCACGCGCGTTTTCCTTAGTTCCATGGTTGTTCCTTGTGAAATATAGAATTCTGTAGATTATTCATGATGTCTGTAATTTTAAAAATATTTAATCCACTAACGATGTTATCTTATTTTGTCGATCATTTGCACTCATTTTAGTAAATACATCACTTGGCTGCCACATTGTCTATGAATGGGACTACAAATGGGAGCTATGCAAATGACCCACGTTGACGTCACACCGTCTATGATGTAACTCTCACAACATTGAAAGCCAAATTCGACCCACTCCAGTTTCTCTGTCTCCGTATTAAAAACGTCTTATATTTGACTACCTGTAGGGTTCTACCAAAGGTAGTACCCTACACCCCGTAAAAGATATGTCAAATTCCCAAATTTCAATAAAAGATTTTTAGAAAATGAAAAAAAACGTTGTTTTCACGTTACACTTTGTAGTCGAATTTCTCTAAAAATCGTCAGATTTGGACTAAGACCGGGGATAAATTCGTTATCTACGTTCATATCCGAAGATACGGATATTTTAACACCCTTCAGTACCCTGTACACCCTTCGGCTTCGCCTCAGGGTGTACTTCGATACTTCAGGGTGTTAAAATATCCATATCTTCGCCTCAGGGTGTACTTGGAGACTTCAGGCCGTTAAAATATCCATATCTACGGATATGAACGTAGATAACTTATAATATTATACAAGTCTAAATTGAAAACAACGTTCAAACCTATGATTGCGTTGGATAAAAACCGAAATTTTTATACGTGTGCATGCAAAACAAATTTCTTGGTAGAGGGTTCTAAATACAGCACAAACAACATTTTTCAAAAGACCAAAAAAGTGAAAAAGTATATTTTAACAAAACGCATTTGACTAACAGGTCGAACAACAAATGTTCTAAAACCCTGCTGACTGCCACTGGCGATTGCCAAATAAACGGATCACCAGATGTAACAAAATGGATCTTAATTATTAATTTAATTCCAAACAGAAAACAATAAACTTGCGGAAAAGATGGTATACCGCAAACAAAAGGTGCAAAAAATTTTGTACACCATATCCGGATTTCGACAACTAATGTCTCTTCAGTGATGTTAGGAATCGAAACGGTATTTGGAAGGCCATATAATTTACCCGCAATTTAGGATAGACTCTTGAATTTTGAGGAGTCGAAATAGGATGAACGGATCATATAAACCCGAAGGCAAATATAATACAAGCCCAAACTAAAAAATATAAACAAGTCTAAACTGAAAACAATTTTCAAACCTATGATTGCGTTGAATAAAAACCACAAATTCGAGGCAAGGTTCACTCAATTCATCATCTTGACGTGCATTTTTACTTATTTCTCCGTTAATGTAGAACGGTTGTAGAAAATATTACATCTCACAATCGAAAATAGTTATATATGTATTTATAATCTTCGATATCATAAAAATATCAAATGAATAAACATAAACCTAAATTTTCTCTATCTGTTGATGGTCCGTCACCGTACCGGGTATTAGATACCTTCGAGTCCAAACATGTTTTGCAGGGGTAGTTAAGACACAGTGTAATAAGCAAATCTAAAAGGGTACATCACCAAAAAAAAATAAAATCATGAACAAATGTTATCTTGATCGTTATACAAATTATCACGAATCAATACGCTGGTAATTTTTTTCAAAATTGATGTTTGGGAGGAGGAATAAATTCCTTAAAACTGTAAGAGTCCTGTACTGAAGCCTGAGTTACTGGAAACAAGTGATGACAGGGACTCATTCTATGCTTTTTTCATTAATGCCCTCTGGGGAAACTGTCCTTAACTTCATATCCAAAAATTTTTCCGAGCAAGTCTGTCGGCCCTTGACCAACCCTCGTTGTGGACTATGATAATGATGGTAAGGTTTTTGAGATCAGCTTGGGCGTGCCCAGGTGATCTCAAATGACGACTTACGGGGAGGTCGGGCTTGCAGGTGTAGTAACTTCGATGACCATTCATGCGTTTGTTGAATGGCTGATCTGTCTCGCCAACATACTGTATGCCACATCGACACTGAAGAAGGTATACAACATTCTGGGTTTTACAAGTTACATTGCAATATATAGTGTATAGAACCATCTGAGATCTTACTGATGAAGGATATTAGTTATCCGAAATATATAACATTTGTTCAAGATTTTTTTTTTGAGATGTTGTACCCTGTACTAGACTTGCTTATCGTATATTATATTTTGTAGTGTACTGTATCATAATTATATGATCCATCGCCCCATAAGATTTATCGTTGGCTATTATTCAGACATTTAATATATGTAGTATTTTTTATACAGTAATTTTTAAGATGTGTAACATAAAAACTAAATGATCAAATAACTGTACGTTATACAAGAAGGTGTTCGAAAATAAATAAAATAGAATATGAAACCTCTCTAATACATAAAAAATAAACTACATCACTAATACGTGCATATTTTGTTTCTGGAATGCAAATAATCCTTTAAAATACTGATAAATCTTGACACTGACATATTAACATTTTCAGACTCACAGGACATCAACCAAATAAACTGTTCGTACTTTGAAACAAAAGGGAAGTTTTTTCATTGAATACAAGCTTCATTAAGAATAAGATTTCTTATCTTTATGTATGCAGTGCATTCCATTAAACAATGAAACTCGTCTTCAACCGGCATTTTTTACACTGCCTACAAAATCTTTTATCTTTATCGTTTTTTTTTATCTACTTTTCTAAATAGCTAACTGATGAGCACTGATTTTAAATTGAATTCCGCTTTTTCGATACATGTACTGAAATTTATTAACATGACATAAATATGCTTCCCTACTAAAACTCAAATATGAAATTAATGTATAAAAAATTGGAAAACTGTTTGAGACAATTATCAACTAAAGACTAATGATTATACATAACTAAATGCAGCTGATTAATTGATTGCTCCCTTAATGTCCAGTGGCAAATATGTCATTTTCATAATTTTCTGAAATTACATAATGGTATTTCGCTGGCTGTTTTTTTCACGATCATATTTTGGACCCCCTGATTATAAGAGGGCGTGTCTAATTAGTCATGCCCGATTAGCTTTTAGTTAATATAACCCCAACTTAAAGACCTACACCGGGTTAATAAGTTTGAGGTACAAAAGGTGAACAAAAAAGATCCTTTATAGAATGAGATCGTCCCAGGTCTCTTAGAAAATTATTTTGCGTTGAATAAAAATGAAAAATGCACGAACAGGTTTGTAACTGCAATAAACGAGAAATAGATTTTGCCTTTTAATAATATACCCCTGAACAACAGTCTTTATATCAGCTAGTTCTTAAACATATTTTAATATTAATTTTGATAAAATCATTGAATGGAAATAACACTTCTTGCGTCCGAAGCGCTTTTCTGGTTGAGAATTGTGTTATTTTTAATTTTATTTTGTAGAAAAAAAGACTACAATTGACACGGAATGTCTGATCTACATTTTGGTCATCACCTTTATTGACTTCGTCACAAAGCGCGTATGGTGTCTTCAACCTATGCCAACATTTGATAAATATATATTCAACCTATGCCTACAAACAAAATACAATAGGTGTTGTTATAACCATTATTAATTAATAACAGGTAAAATACAGTCAGTAAACTTAAGCATTAAATATTACTCTTTTAAAAATTAGAAACAAATATAAAGTATTTGCAAAATTGTGTTGTAGTAAAAATGAATTTATTAAAAAAAAAAAATAATAAAGAGACAAAAATTATAAAATAGAACACTTGATACTATCAAAATTGTGTTGAATTAAATACTAAATTAATGATAGAAAAAATAGTAAAAAAAAATGAATATTTATATATATATATATATCATACTTGAGATAAAAAAGATAAAAAGCTATTTCATTTGTAAATTTATATGATAACTTTTGTTCATTATTTTGTTATATTAAATATGAAACATGCTACAAACAAGCAACAACATATACAAAATTAACATACTTTAACAAAAACTTTTTTTTTAAATCAAATTAATTTTGCAATATGAAATTTAAAATAAATATCAAATAAAATGATTTTTTTCTTCTTCATTTATTAGACAGCGGCTTTCCAGTTAGAAAGTGCGCCCTTTACTTAGTTTTTTTTTAGCAAAAGTACTCTGTGTTTGTTTTTATTTATTAACTTCAGTTGTGAGATTTATTGTGTCGCTAATTTGTAATTTAGAAATCCATGATTCGCAAGTCAGTATGGCAAAAGCACAGTTAGATATTCAGTTTGTCACTAATAGATTAGAGTCTAATCCAAAATGGATATCAATAGGGCCTCGGTGACCGAGTGGTCCAAGTGGTACTGTTTCACTAGCCTGTCAACACTGAGGTTGTAAGACTGTATACCTTTCATGCTTTTGTCGACGGAGCCATCAACTTGGTAAAAATACTGAAGAAACAGTAAGCAGCTACTGGGTTAATTTAGAATAATCCAGTACTCAGCAGGTGGTAAACGTCATCAAAGAAAGTACATTGAAAATGACAACAGGATAGCTGACCTAAACCAGATGCAGCATCATATATCTTCTACATATTAATTAGGGTATGACTTTTGAGACAATCAAATTAATGAACTTTATCTTATCCTCAGTATGTGTCAATATGTAGGATTTAATAGTGAACATTTAAAATATATATTTTACATGAGTCAGTATTTATGAAATATGTATTTCAATAGTGCTATAGTCATGATAGTCTGTATGTTAATGTAATTGAAGGAATCTATTTGATATATAATTAAACATTTTGATCATATATTTTTATATGACACTGGTAGATATTAAATATGAATAGATGATTGTTCCTTTGATAAAATTACAAAATCCTTATTTTCCATTATTTTATGATATTAATTTTATATTAATTCCTATATGAAATAGAGATCCTCAACACATACAATTACCTACATTTTCACTAGGACTAAAAATGGTATTGAGTACACTTTAACGCTAAGTTTAAACTGGTTGTAAATTGATTAGTCCCTAATCAATAATCAATTTATGTTTTTATAACGCTAAATCTGTAACAAATTATTCAACCTATGCCAACATTTTTTCACACAATTTTATACCTAAATTTCAAAATCTTGGCATAGGTTGAATGAACCGCGCGTATATGTCTTTTCATGATTCATTTTAATGACGTTTTCAGTGATAAGAGTGATAAATGAATACATGAGTTTTTGATTGTTTAAAGTAGTATAAAAACCAAGAGATATTTTTTTATATAAGGAAATATAAGAGAATTCCTTTTTATTCAAAGCTTTCCGTACACAAAGTCCAAAATAAAGAAAAAAAGATGCAAGAATGACAAAAGTATCATTCATTGTTTCATTATTTTGTTCTTATGTTTATGATTAGATCAGCTTGAATTTTATTGAGTAATATGCAACCTATCGAATTTTGGTACAAAAGCTAGCATGCTCAAATAATTAATAACAGTTGAATAACGAAAATTTCTTACTGTCTGTCTGTACGTTGTTCATTGTAACTGTCTTTGCTGGAATTTTCGTTGGATCATTAGGAATTTCAGATGAATCTAAAATTATATTAAAATGAAAAAAAAACTAGTGTTGATGATTTAATAGAATTGATAATCGAAACAGGGAATGCGCAAAAGAGACAACAATCCGACTAAAAAGAGGAAAACAGCCCGCTCTTGGAGGCAGGTTCTCTATGTGTTTTTGTTAGATGTATTTTTTTGTGTATCCATCTGATGAGTTAAGCCTTTTTCAACTGATGTTTATAGTTCGTTCTTATTTTGTACTGTTACACCACTGTCCCAGGTTAGAGGGAGAGGGGGGATCCCGTTAACATGTTTAACCCGCCACATTCTGTATGTATGTGCCTGTCCCAAGTCAGGAGCCTGTAATTCAGTGGTTGTCGTTTGTTGCTGTGTCACATATTTGTTTTTCGTTCATTTTTTTGTACATAAATAAGGCCGTTAGTTTTCTCGTTTGAATTGTTTTGCATTTGTCATCTCGGGGCCTTTTGTAGCTGACTATGCGGTATGGGCTTTGCTCATTGTTAAAGGTCGTACGGGGACCTATAGTTGTTAATTTCTGTGTCATTTGGTTTCTTGTGAAGAGTTGTTTCATTGGCAATTATACAACATCTGTTTTATATTCTGCTGACCCCTAAAAAATAATGCATACTAGTTCAGCGTAATGGACGCCACATTAAACTCCGAAACATATATCTGAACCAAATTTACAAATATACAATACTAACGAAGGCCAGAGGTTCTTGACTTGGGACAGGCGCAAAAATGCAGCGGAGTTAAACATGATATCTTTAGCCTCCCCATATATCTTTTCGAGTGTAATTATGTACCATAAGAAAGTACAGGCTAATACATTCATGGAAAAGGTTAATATTAATGAATAATAACATTGTTTTGCCTTGCTTCTCGTGAATATACCTCTATGTCCGCTGATTCAACTATTATAACATATATTAATAAACTAATTATAAAATTGTGACATCAATATTTGGGCATTCTAATTTCTAACTATGAATCATGAATTTTAATCTGCAATACTGTTATATGATGGAAAATGCATGATACTTAGAGCAGAATTGTTGGTTAAAGATACTAGTACGGTAAGCTCAAAACAATATAACTCTGATGATAAGTTGTAATCTGGTCATTTAATACAAGTGCTATGGAAGAGTATGTACAAACGCAAACTGATACAAGTGAACTATTGTATATTCTACAAGACTATGTATCAATAAAATATGTGACGTAGATGAGGAATATTCGTTCAAATACCAGTTTTGGAAGAAATTCCTTTGCCTAGCTGCTCAACCAATTTAACCTTCTCTCGCCTTTAATTTGAAAAATACCGCTGTTGAACATGATGGGCCTATTCCTAATTGATTTTTAAAGCTGCATTATTTACTAAAATTTTACTTAATAAAGGAATAGAACATGCAAAAGTCATAGATATCCAAGACATAAGAAGACAGAAAAACAGGGTATTTAATACGGACCAAGTATTACCATACGTATCATCATATAACCCGAGAAATACAGATGCGTATAACATTATTTATCAAAATGTACCAACACTGATGAAAGATCAAAGAATTAAAAGACCCCTTGCCACACAGAAAATTATAAAAAGTAAAAGACAGTCAAAATCTTTAAATAAGCTACTCACCAGTGCACAATTAAACAAAAAAGATATATTTCCTTCTGTCAAAAAATGAGGATGTTCAAACTGTGGTATGGAACTCGTAATCGTGACGTTACGTTACCATTGACTTCATAAATTACATTATCATCCATATTTATCATAAAAATGTGAAACCGGTTGGAGAAAAATGTATTGAATTAAAGGACTTTTAGAGCATTTGAACTTTATTTTTTTTTTTTATATATTTCCACTAGTGTGTACGCAGAATTTAATTTTAAGTGTATATATATATATATGCATGGTCGCCTTTTTTCATTATGTTACAACAGGAAATTCAGAGGAAAGCAAGAAAATTTGACGTCATAATCAAATTTTGACCAATGAAGAACTGAGATCAAACCAACCACACGTTGATTAAATAAAAATAATCAACAGGTCAGGAAAAGGTTAAATGTGGTAAGAATTAGAGAAATATATATATATAGGTTTGAACGTTTTTTTCAATTTAGACTTGTATATATATATATATATATATATATATAAACAAGTCTAAATTGAAAACAACGTTCAAACCTATGATTGCGTTGGATAAAAACCACAATTTTTATACGTGTGCATGCAAAAACAAATTTCTTGTTAGAGGGGTCTAAATACAGCACAAACAACATTTTCCAAAAGACCAAAAAAGTGAAAAAGTATATTTTAACAAAACGCATTTGACTAACAGGTCGAACAACAAATGTTCTTAAACCCTGCTGACTGCCATTGGCGATTGCCAAATAAACGGATCACAAGGTGTAATAAATGGATCTTAATTAAAAAGTTAATACCAAACAGAAAACAATAAACTTGCGGCAAAGATGGTATTCCGCAAACAAAGGTGCAAAGATTTTTGTACACCATATCCGGATTTCGACAATTAATGTCTCTTCAGTGATGTTAGGAATCGAAACAGTATTTGGAAGGCCATGTAATTTACCTCAATTTAGGATAGACTCTCGAATTTTCAGGAGTCAAATTAGGATGAACGGATCATATAAACCCGAAGGCAAATATAATACAAGCCCAAACGAAAAAATATAAACAAGTCTAAATTGAAAACAACGTTCAAACCTATGATTGCGTTGGATAAAAACCACAATTTTTATACGTGTGCATGCAAAAACAAATTTCTTGTTAGAGGGGTCTAAATACAGCACAAACAACATTTTCCAAAAGACCAAAAAAGTGAAAAAGTATATTTTAACAAAACGCATTTGACTAACAGGTCGAACAACAAATGTTCTTAAACCCTGCTGACTGCCATTGGCGATTGTCAAATAAACGGATCACAAGGTGTAATAAATGGATCTTAATTAAAAAGTTAATACCAAACAGAAAACAATAAACTTGCGGCAAAGATGGTATTCTGCAAACAAAGGTGCAAAGATTTTTGTACACCATATCCGGATTTCGACAATTAATGTCTCTTCAGTGATGTTAGGATAAAAACGCATAAAAAGTGTACAAAACATAATCTATAAATATTTCGGATAACAGATATCCTTAGTCAGTATGATTTCATAATCTCTAAAAATACATTTGGGCTAAAAAAAATATTTAAAAAAAGAGAAAAGATAACAAGGAGACAATCAAAAAGCTTAAGGATAACAACATTAATAGATAATTAAAAGTTGTTTACCTTTCCGGAACACGTGGTTTCTTCCTCGGGTTTTGGTGGGGTTTGTGCAGAAAAACTAAGATTGTGCTGCACAAACCCCACCAAAACCCGAGAAAGAACCCACGTGTTCCGGAAAGGTAAACAACTTTTGCTCCACAAGTGGCATCCGTCGTATTGCTAAAGCAAGTCAAACGTTTTCGCAGTTAAAATTAACTTGATGTCTCTTTAGTTGATTACCATTGACCCATTTCAATTATATGGCGGAGGCTTACCCAAGTTGTCAACTAATTAGATGATATTTTTTGAACCCATATCTATAAGTAAAATTATATGTCTCTGCGCTTCATGTTAGAATTTTTCAGGACGTACATCCAAGAACAAAGTTATATGCTTCTATCTCCTCTTGTGGCTGGCAAAAAATTGTCTATTCAAACTTACTTTTTATATCCTTCATTGACCATCCTTTGATGATAGCTTTCACTATAAACTCTTCCATCTGGTCATTTGTTGAATTGTTTAAATCAAAAATGGTTATCTGTTAATAAAAAGAATCTCTTCTTTTGAAAATTATATATATACGTATATAAACTCGTCATCAATACCATGCATATAATTTTGTACGCAGACGCGCGTCTACAAAAGACTCACCAGTGACGCTCGTATATATTACGAACGTCTCGTAAGTACTTATCATATGCGTTTGCTAGTCAACCTATCTGAACATGTTTGTCGAGGATATATATATATACACCAGAGTTAATATGTTACTTGCAAATATATTTACCTTTTTTTCTCAAATTACGAAACTTTTTTTTATGAATCTATTTACGCTATTGAAGACACGCTTCAATTAATTGGGTCTATTAAAACATTGGTTTGTGTAAGTCTGTGTACGTATAGCTGCATATAGATGCATTTAATGTATATATCACGTTTAGTTCGTTTCAATAATATTGTTTTCAACCATTTTTTACAACATCGAATCTTAAACATGCATATGTTGCGATAAAAAAAAAACAACATAAAACTATACTTTTAAGATTCTCCGAGTCTTAAAAAATGTATTCAGATGTCTCTTTTTGTTTGAGCGTTATTTTTATGCCCCACTTAGGGGCATTATGTTTTTCTGTCTGTGCGTCCGTCTGTCCCATTTCAAGTTAAAGTTTTTGGTCAAGGTAGTTTTTGATGAAGTTGAAGTCCAATCACCTTGAGACTTAGTACACATGTTCACTATGATATGATATTTCTAATTTTAATGCCAAATTCGAGTTTTGACCCCACTGAACATAGAAAATGATAGTGCGAGTGGGGCATCTGTGTACTATGGACACATTCTTGTTTTTTTCTTTTTAAATTTGTATATAGCAAAGAAAGACACTTTTCTCATTCGAAATATGGGAAATTGTACATCGCAACTTGATTTTCTTCTGTAGCCATATTGAGAGAAATCAATATATTCTGTTCTTTTTAAATTCAATGTACACTTCAACATAGCAAACAGGTCAACTGCCTGTCCATTATCATTAATGAAATTCAGCATAATCAAATTGAGTCTTTGCAAAATAGATACACCACGCTTTCAGTTAATTCATGATCAAACACATTTTCGAGATGAACAGGGGCTCTAAAAGAATATTTGCCGCTTAACTGCATCTATTTGTATCATTAAGAATGGCAATGGTGTTAGTCTGTGGTTTACATGTTGTACTGTACTATCATTTTATTTATTTATTTATTTCTCTGTCCTGAGTGTTCTTGCGTTTATTTGTACTGTATTCCTGTCACGTAATGTTGTCATTTTAGCGGGTTTTTTTTAACATTGCCATTTAAGCGGGAGGTTTGGCTAGCAATAAAACCAGGTTCAACCCAACATTTTTACTTAGAATGTCCTGTGCCAAGTTAGGAATATGGCAGCTGTTATCAAATAGTCAGTTTCTATGTATGGTGTTTTTTTTTTGTAGCAGTTCAGTGTTTCTGTTGTTCCGTTGTTTTCCTCTTATACTTGATGTGTTTCCCTCAAAACTTGACCCGGATTTGTTTTCGCTTTATCGGTTTATGACTTTTGCCTACTGTTGCCTTAATTTCAATATATTATATACTAGAATATGTAGTTCATGACCAAAATATTTTTTTTATCATTAATTGATGATCACTTTTGCTGTTTATGCTTACAGTTTCTCTCTTTCCTCTAAATATTCTACCCAGAATGTAATACAAAATGGATATAATCTTCAATTAATGGCAAAATGTTATTGTCAATGAATAGGTCTCATTTGTATTATTGTAAATCATATGTTTGCTGTTTACAGTTTGGACCTATATCTATCGTAGTTTTCGAGATAATTAGAAAAATCATGAAAAAAAGTCTGAAATTGTCATTTTGGGTCAATAACACTTGTAACGATTCGATCAAAGGTTACATTTACATATTGTTTTGGTGATCCCTATCGCTGTTTATAGTTTCTCCCTATCTATTATACTTTTCGAGATAATTATCAAAAACATGAAAATTTGTCAAAAACTCTAATTTTTATAGAATTCCTATAGCTTTAAACATCATAAACTAAGAAACATTCACCCCAAGTTTGTTTGAAATCGGGTATATTTCAAACAGTAACGACAATCGAGGACGATGGACGAGGAAGACTATGTGAGCTATAAAACCTGTTTTATTTAACTTACTAGATAACTGTGTTCTTGTATGCTTTTTAGTCTCTTCTTTAACATCTTGTATTCCTCTAAACGCATATAAATTCCTAATAGCAGAGGAGCGTTTTCCTTCAATACTTTTTCCTTTTCACTGAAAAAAGTGTAACATACAGTATAAATAACATCAAAAAGAACAAAGGACCATAATAAAATTAACGGTACTAATGTTACGATTACGATAATCAATGTCTCTCTAGTAATACTGGCAGCCAAAATATTTTAAAATCCAAATCTTAATACATACGTTAAAGAGCTGATTAAACAAACAAAGGACCAGCATTTTACCAAGCCCAGACAAGCAATTAGAGCTATGCAGGAGGGAGATGCATTCTTTTATCTTAAATGATGTAAAGCATTTTATAACAGCAAATTTCAATTAAAAATAATACTGGTTCTGGGGAAGTAATACTCAACTAGATTAACAGTTCACCAGCAGAGGTAAAGACCCACTGGTACAAATAAAGGCAACAGGAGTATGCCGCTGTTCAATAGTCATAAATCGATTAAGCAAAAACAAATCCTGGTCACATAAAAAAAATGGTGGTTTGAACCTGGTTGTATGGCTGGACAGAGAAATACATGAGTACATGATATAAAAGTGCATTAGAACATATAAACATGGCCACAAAATAACAACGGACACCTCCCATGAATTTACGACAGTACACCAGGACACTTCGAATGTATCAACGTCACAAAAAGTTACGTATAAATAGTATTATTAGTACCAATTTTATTGCACCAAATGCACATTTCAATAATTAATGTTTCTTCAGACTGAAGAAGTTGGAAGCTAACATATCTTATAAGTCTTAACACAAACGTTAAAGAGCTGCTAAAACCAAGTAAGGCGTAAGTCATTGCCTAAATCAGAAAAAGAATCAGAGTTATAATACGAAGAAGACACTTTCCTTTAATTTAAATTATATGCAACAAGTCGACATGCTTAAATAAAATAAAACGACAAGTAATTCGGACTATGCAGGTGTTAACTCCATTGTATGAAACTCCGATTTGATTTCTAGAAGAACAAGATTAATACAATAAAGGCAACTGTTAAGTACAACCATTACTTCTGAGTCACTAACTGGTTAATACGGAGTAATTGGCAGCTCTCACATGAAACTTTTGAAACCACTGATTAACCCGAGTTTTATGTTATGCAATCGTCAGTTTTTTGTTTAGTGTTTCAAACAAAAACTACGTATCTATTATATTATTATGAAATATAAAGGCTTGTGTACGTTATTTTATTTAGCGGCATTTTGTCCAAGGTTATGGTTTTTTTTCTGATATTGTTTAACATCTCACCCCCTGTTTTTTTTATAAATTTTGTATTTACATTGTGTCATAGATAAAATTTATTCGTTCAGTGTATGTTCACTTGTTTTTGTTAATATGTCTTTTGATTGAGTTTAGCCATTTCAATTGATATGTTATAGTGTGTCTTTCTATGTTGTGATGTTTCACTATTGTTTCAGGTTAGGGTGAAGGTTGGCGCCTATTAAAAGGTTTAAACCCGCTGCATTTGTTTGCACCTGTCCTAAGTCAGCAACCTGATGTTCAGTGGTTGTCGTTTGTTGATGTGGTTCTTAAGTGTTTCTCGTTTCTCGTTTTTATATAGATTAGACCGTTGCTTTTCCTGTTTGAATGGTTTAACACTAGTCATTTTGGGGGCCCTTTATAGCTTGCTGTTCGATGTGAGCCAACGCTCCGTGTTGAGGGCCGTACTTTGACTTAAAATGGTTTACTTTTACAAATTGTGACTTGGATAGAGAGTTGTCTCATTGGCACTCATACCACATTTCTTTTATATTCTTAAGTAATGTGTTGTAGCGAAATCTGTGAATTAATAATAAACGAGTTAAACATAATATATAACGTTAAAATTAAACACTCTGACATAGTGAACGATTTGATAAAATATATATATAGTGTATTAAGGTCCCATAGGAACATCACCATCCAAAAAATTAAGGTAACGATAGGAAGTGAAAAATCATAACTTGTGTGTTAATTCTTGTATACTTTCTCGTCTGAAACTGAAATATTCAAACCTAGAAAGTACAATATTTGTTGTTAATATTAGAAGAGTCTACTTTGAGACATTTCTGCGAAAATAATTATGTTTTCAATCATCTTTACTGTTTACATAAGCTTTTTTTAACTATGCAAATACCTATTACACAAATGGTAAAGGTACACAATTTATTGTTAGCTGCCATCCACAATTGTACATGTATCAAATGCAACACAATATTTTCAGGTGATATATTGTTATAAGGTTGCAAAGCCAATGAAACATGAAAACTCACAAGAGTCTGGACTCTTCCAAGTAATCGATGATAAAATCTACTGCCTTTCCAGATCCTTTCATCAATAAAACCGGAATGTTTCGTTTCACAGCAGAATTTATCTGGTGAATAGTACTTATATCACCTTCAACCGCAATCACCAAAACTGGAACTCTCATGTTTATCAAATCTAAAAATTACAAATAATTGTAAAATATCAAAATCAAAAATAAAATGTATTGCAACCTTCAAACAAGTAAAAGCAACACCAAAAACCCAAATATACAAACAGGCAATAACAAAAATCATAACACGAATAGCCAACATGCCAAATAATTTAAATTGAACAGACGATGAAAGTTTGAATGTTGAACTCAAGTACACATCTGTAGATTGAGTACAGAAGTCCAAGACATGCAATATAACGTTTGCTTGTTTAAATCTTGATTGAAAACCTATATCAATATTAGACAGTATTTCTCACTCTATATTATATCTGGTGACAGTCGTTAACCGATGTTCAAACAATGCAAATATTGGGAAAGTTCCTACTGGAAATTTTATATAAATGATTTAACAGTTTCAGCAGTTTATGCTTAATACCAACTACTAGACCGTATGGGTTTTTCCGTTTTATTTAGGCAAGCATAAGGGCGCTGGTTTTCTTTGTAGAGTTGATCCCTTATAACCTCCGTTTGGTCAAAAATCCGCGAAGTTCCTGTACCCGTTTAGTGACAGCCTCCATGACCCTAATTCCGAGTTTAGTTCCAAAACTATTACAAACCATGCACAATGACGTTCACATAGATGATGATACAATCGGATATTTAAAATCAGATAACGCCAAGCCTGGTCGATTGTATCTTCTTCCAAAAATACACAAGGTTTAAGACTTGTTCAGAAGAGATATAGTTACGATACTGTTGTCAGATCATTAAAGATGGCATATTTTGGTACTAATATTGATTCCCTCTTAGGGTCTTTGCATCGGAAATAAACACTTTTATTCTAAAACCAGTTATTGGCATGATACGGGTTATGTTCTTCTCATATATTTTATGATACTAACCCCTAACGGGAGGGATTGTGCTTGATTTACATATGATGAAGACATAATCTTTCAATCAGTTTAATTGAGGTCTGGAGCTGGCATGTCAGTAACTGCTAGTAGTGTCCCTTGTTAATTTATGTATCATTGTCATTTTGCTTAGTTTCTTTTGTTACCTATTCTGACATCGGAATCCGACTTCTTTCAAACTGAGTTTTACTGTGCATATTGCTGTGTGTTTGTTTATTCTACATTGGCTAGAGGTATAGGGGGAGGGATGAGATCTTACAAAACATGTTTAACCCCGCCGCATTTTTGCACTTGTCCCAAGTCAGGAGCCTCTGGCCTTTGTTAGTCTAGTATGCTTTTTGATTATAGTTCATTTAAATGTTTTGGAGTTTGGTGTGACGTCCATTTTCACTGAACTAGTACACGTTTGTTTAGGGGCCAGCTGAAGCCCAACTCCGGGAGCCATATTTTCTCGCTGTGTTTTCATCCTTCACGGGACTTATCAAGATATGTAACTAAGTAACGTTAACACGTGGCCAAGTGTTACGTTTCCTCGTCAGTAGAATCTAGAGTTGAATAGCACCCTGCGATTTAAACTGGTATAATTCGGGAATTTCTGAGTTGACAGAAGGTAAATGAATAGCAACCGAGACTTGTAGTAATATGTAATAGAACTACACCTTTTCATTGATCCCATTTGGTGCCAAAATTTTAAATGTTCGTATCCAAAAGTCTATCCTCCCTAGACAAGCAGTGGTGTGGTCTATGAGTGTAACGGTTAGTCGATTAAGATCTGTCTTAGCGTGGCTCAAATGTTGACTGAGAAGAAGATCTCGCTTGCATTCATAGTCGCTACAATGGCCGTTCATACGTTTGTGAAATGGCTGTTCTGACTCGCCGACAATACTGTTTACCACATTTACACTGTAGCATTTGTAATAACATAGCAAAATATGGTGTATTCCGTACCAATGTAGTGACTGTTAAAATAAAGGAAATAGAAGTATACCGCTGTTCAATATATTTCATTTCGTTTGAAATTGTGTTTTCCCGTTTCCTGTTTGTAGTAGTAATATATAGATGGGAATTAGTATAACTGGTTCTGTTACTAGTTTTGCAACAGTACTTTCTATTTATAAAGTTTGATGTTAGGTACATAAGGCACGCGAAAAGTTTTGACGGTTTCCACGGGTGGGGTTTTATGGTACTATTTAAAGTTTGGCATGTAAATGTATTACGTCGAATCAAAGTTAGTTACATTAGTATATATACAGTTGCTGCTATGTTTATTACATGTATTTATATGTTGTTTGAATTGAAGAAATCTGTACAATAAAGTAAAATAAAATATTGTATCGCAAGAGAAAATAATTTTATGATACTGCGAGCAACTAATCCTATTTCTGTGTTTATAGCCAATTGAATTTAGAGTAGAAATACTTTAAATTCGGACAAGCAGGGCGATGGAAAATTTAAATAGTCATAAATCGATTTATCTGATACAAATACAGGTCACAAACAAAACTGAGGGAAACACATCAACTGTAACAGGAAAAAAACGGAACAACCGAAACTCTAAACTGCTACAAAACATACGCCAACATACATAGAAACGGACTATTTGAAAACAACTGCCATATTCCTGACTTGGTACAGGACATTTAAAAAAAATTGTGGGTTGAACCTGGTTTTATGACTAGCCAAACCTCCCGCTTATATGGTAATGTTAAAAAATACCGCTAAAATGACAACATTACGTGACAGGAATACAGTACAGATAAATGCAAGAACACTCAGGACAGAGAAATACATAAATGAATAATACAATAGTACATTTCAACATGTAAACCACAGAATAATAACGAACACCTAAAATTAATTTACGACAGTACGCAAATACAACACAATAGAATTATGAAATATGCATCACAATAAGTGACGTCACAGGTAAATTTCTCAAAATAGAATATAAAATTGGGATTAAGTTTGTAATGGTGTTATTTGATGTATTTTCTAACCATTACAAGAATATTAATATAGAATTGTGTTAGTAATGGTGTAAATATTTGTATTTAAAAATCTTGGTATTCAGTATTTGCTTGACAGTCAGACATCGTTTGTTTCCGTATCCCTTGCAAGAGCCCACAGACGAAGAGCCTGATTTAGAAGATAAATCAGCTCTCACCAGCAAGTCTTTAATGCTTTTGGGCCTACAGAAAGCCAGTACAGGTAATCTGGGAAAGATTTTGGATAGTTTAGGACGTTTTTCAATTTCTTTCCAATGTTAGCGGATAAGGTGTGATAATTAGTCAAATTTGGGATGGTAAGTCAACACAAACGGCACTCGTTTGTTGACCTTTGTGTCTTTATATTGTAAAAGTTCTTCTCGGCTGATGTTGTTAGCACTAGATAAACCTTGATCAATGTCTTTTCTTCTGTAGCCCCATTTTTAACGTGACGAAATATCTGATTTATTCATATGGCCTGACTGTAGGGAATGCTCTTGGTGCAATATTTAGTATGATAACTCAAAGAAGAAAGATATTGATGTAAAGATAATTCCATCCTCCACTTGCGTAGCAGTGTCAAGAAATGTGATCTTAGAGTCATTGATTTCATAAGTGAATTTAATTGAGGGATGGGCATCATTGACATGTTTAATGAACACATTGAGTTCTTGTTTATTATTATCCCACCTCATGTTTATATCATCGATGAATCGAAACCAAGAGAGGGGTTGATAAAGAGAAGATTTGAGTATTCGCTGTTCTAATTTGCCCATACAAATATAGGCATAAGACGAGGCCATCATTGTTCCTGTTGCTGTTCCATTTATCTGGAGAAAGTGTTCACCATTGAATGTGAAGTTAATGCATTTCAATACCAAAGTTAGAAACTGGACTAGACATTCAGTTGGTGGGTGTAAGGTGTTGCGAGAGTTCCAGACTTCCCTACAGGCTTCAATACCATCGTCATGGGGAGTGTTAGTATAGGGAGAGGTAACATTACGCTAAACAAGGATTGTATCAGGTTGGCAAGGGTTCAAGGATTCTATTTTCTTAAGATAGTGTGTTGTTGGTATATTTTCTATATATGGTCTTAAATGAAAGTCAATAAATGCTGATATTTTCACTGTGGGGTGGTCATTGGCAGAAATAATTGGTCTACCTGGATTATTATACATATATATATATATATATATATATATATATATATTGTGTCTAAAAGTAGCAACAATCAACATTCAATCTATCTGGTCCAAGGACACAGTTATCGTCCTTTGGTCCTTTGGTTTTCGTTGTCTAATATAGTCCCTAGTGTGAACAGTGTATAACTTGCATTTTTTTTATACACTTTCTCAATTTATTTCTTGATATGTTATGCATGAAATATTAAGTAAGGGGATGAAATTACATGGTAAAAAAATTTGGGTGCTGAATCTTTATGTTAAGTAGTGATTTGGTCCAGTTAAAAAAGGTCAAAAATTAGAATGTCTGAAGCTGTCAAACTGAATTTTAGCCCCCCTTAACACAGAATTGTCAATATTTTGAGTTAGAACCGGTAGAAGTTTCTATAATTTTGATATTATTTGTATCAATATTAGTACACTACGCTGTAAAAATCTTTTTAAGATAGAGCAGGTGCGATTTTTTTAATTTGAATTTATTGTCTAAAAGAAATGCACTACGAAATAACTGTGTTCTCGGGCCTAAGAGATGAATCCCGTAAATGTAGATTCTGTACTTTGGCAACTTTCCTGAATGGTTTGCTGGTTTCAATTTGTCAAACTCAATAAAAGTAAAGCATTTACATCTTTTTTTGACAGAAATTCTGTTTAAATGTCCCATTTTGGCATTATACGGCTAAAATAAGCATTTTAAAGCAGTTTCCATTTTATGCCTAAGAGCCATGCTGACTTTCTATCTGACAGCTTTTTATGTTCCTGATATTTGTGTTTCTATGCTTAAATCAAATTTAATTAACCATTTGTGAATCTAGAGAAAAGTAGATTATCACAGAAAAAATGAGCAGAATATTTGTATTTATGTCCCTGGTTAAACGGCCTGTTTGGTGTATGTGAAATGCGAAGAGCTTTGTACTTAAAATCTGTAGTCCATCACAAATATTTCACTAAATCTGTAAAAAAACCACTTTACAATGATCAGTACACCCTATTCATTTCATATGCTACCATAAGTTTCTTCTTTAGGATAGTAAGTGGTTCAAATATATGCCAAATGAGACTAAAACTACATGCAAGTTTTCCATTGAAAAGTGAAAAACTGGTCATCAGACCATACTGTCTGCAAAAAAAAGTTGAATTCGAGAGTCCTTTTGCAATTAGACTTCTTGTATCATGACATCTTAGCATGGAAATGAGCAAAAAGTAACAAATTTCAATTTCTTATAGCCTCTGTGTGCATTTTTATATGTAAATATGGGCTACGGCCTAAATCGACTCTAAATAATTCTCAGTCTTACATGGCCTAAGACCATTTTATACTCATGTGGTATGCTTTTTGTAACTTTTCTTTACATTTAAAGTTCATTTAATATATATGGAAGAATAATGTATGGTTAAAAACTTCAAAAACTTCAAATTGGTTGAAAAAAATGCATGTTTATGTAAGGCTTCCCTTAATTCGAAAATCTCTATTTTAAGGCACAGGCTCATATAAATTTGACTTTTGAATAACTGTAATAAATCTGATAAATCAAATGAGTGTTCCGTTGCTTTTAATATTTATTATATTAAATTCAAGAGTATTTAAAAAGCAAATTTTTGCAATATTTAAATTTTTTAGGCCAAAATCTTGACAGTTGAAAATATTTGATTTAAACGTCAAAAATAAACATCCAAATTTCAATATTAAAATGGCCCTAGTTTCTATAATATATATCCTATGGCCATGAAACTTGGCCAACTATTTTATAATTGCCTAAGCTTTGGTCATGCAAAGTTTTATTAAAATTGGTCAAGTCTTTCTATCCTATTAGGTCCAAGGACACAGATATCGTCCTTTGGTTTTCGTTGTCTACGAATATAGTCCCTAGTGTGAACAGTGTATAACTTGCATTTTTTTTTGATACACTTTCCCAATTTATTTCATGATATTTTATGCATGAAATATTAAGTAAGGGGATGAAATTACATGTTAAAAAAATTTGGGTGCTGAATCTTTATGTTAAGTAGTGATTTGGTCCAGTTAAAAAAGGTCAAAAATTAGAATGTCTGAAGCTGTCAAACTGAATTTTATCCCCCCTTAACACAGAATTGCCAATATTTTGAGTTAGAGCTGGTAGAAGTTTCTATAATTTTGATATTATTTGTATCAATAGTAGTACACTACACTGTAAACATCTTTTTAAGATAGAGCAGGTGCGATTTTTTTAATTTGAATTTATTGTCTAAAAGAAATGCACTACGAAATAACTGTGTTCTCGGGCCATCTAGGCGTGGATCAGTTTGTAAATAAACTGATGCAGTTACTACATTAAATTACATAAGTGCCTAAGAATGTAACTTTAACACACTAATGAGTGTTGTAAAATTAGTTGTTATATTTTATATTATTCACGCAATATTTCGCTAAACAAATAAGCTTCATCAGGCGTGTGCATCTCTCAAGGTGAAATCGGATGCATGACAAAAAAATATTTTTGTAGCTTGAACTACACAAAATTTGAGTAAAAGTTTAACAAAATTTATTGATGTTCTATAAAAAATATATATGTTTGTAAATTGTCTGGAAAAAGATTTTTGCCGCTTATTGTTAGCTTGAACTGCACAAAATTTCAGTAAAAGTGTAAAAAAATTTATTGATGTTCTATAAAAAATATATGTTTGTAAATTGTCTGGAAAAAGATTTTTGCCGCTTATTGTTAGCTTGAACTGCACAAAATTTCAGTAAAAGTGTAACAAAATTTATTGATGTTCTATAAAAAATATATGTTTGTAAATTGTCTAGAAAAATATTTTTGCCGCTTATTGTACAAAGCAATTCTTAAATCAAAACAAATAGTTGTTTTAGTTAAATAGAATGAAGTTCAGGATTTATTCCTTTGGTTTTGGGTAGAACTGTTGAGATAACAGTTCTACCCAAAACCAAAACCAAAGGAATAAATAAAAGTTCTACCCAAAACCAAAGGAATAAATCCTGAACTTCATTCTATTTAACTAAAACAACTATTTGTTTTGATTTAAGAATTGCTATGTACAATAAGTTGCAAAAATATTATTCTAGACAATTTACAAACGAATGTAGGACAGAAAGTCACAGGACAGAAAGTCACAGACAAAAAGTCACGGACAAAAAGTCACAGGACAAAAAGTCACAATTCAGTTTTGTTCTTTAAATAAGAAAATACTAATTTAAAAATTTAATTTTTGTTTTTCTTGAACTATTGTATATAAAGCAACTTTGTAATTAAAAGTTATTCAATAAATATCAATAATGATAAATTATTGTTATGAAAACAAAATGTCAAAGTGGCTTGGTACTTAAATGGCTTCATTGTGCCAAGAAATATATCCTTTGCATGATTAAAATTTAATAAATTTTCATTTATCAAGGCTTATGAACATATTCCTAAACTTAAAAATGAATATATGTAATAAAAAGAAAATATTTCAAGATCTTTCTCTTATATATACAAACAATTGTCAACATATTATTTGTGACTTTTTGTCCTGTGACATTTTGTCCTATCAAATTTGTGACTTTATGTCCTGTGACTTTTTGTCCTGTGACTTTCTGTCCGTTTACCTTTACAAACATATATTTTTTATAGAACATCAATACATTTTGTTAAACTTTTACTCAAATTTTGTGTAGTTCATGCTAACAATAAGCGGCAAAAATATTTTTCTAGACAATTTACAAACATATATTTTTTATAGAACATCAATAAATTTTGTTAAACTTTTACTCAAATTTTGTGTAGTTCAAGCTACAAAAATATTTTTTTGTCCTGCATCCGATTTCACCTTGAGAGATGCACACGCCTGGTGAAGCTAATTTGTTAAGTGAAATATTGCGTGAATAATATAAAATATAACAACTAGTTTTATAACACTCATTAGTGTGTTAAAGTTACATTCTTAGGCACTTATATATATATATATATATATATATATATATGCTTAAGATCCATTTTGTTTCATCTGGTGATCAGTTTATTTGGCAATCGCCAATGTAAGTCAGCAGTGTTGAACAACACCCGTTGTTCGACCTGCTAGTCTAATGCGTTTTGTCAAAATATACTTTTTCACTTTTTTGGTCTTTTGGAAAGTGTTGTTTGTGCTGTATTAAGACCCCTCTACCAAGAAATTTGTTTTGCATGACCACGTATAAAAATTGCGGTTTTTATCCAACGCAATCATAGGTTTGAAGGTTGTTTTCAATTTAGACTTGTTTATATTTTTTTCGTTTGGGCTTGTATTATATTTGCCTTCGGGTTTATATGATCAGTTCATCCTATTACGACTCTTCAACATTCAAGAGTCTATCCTAAATTGAGGTAAATTATATGGCCTTCCAAATAACGTTTCGATTCCTAACATCACTGAAGAGACATTAATTGTCGAAACCGGATATGGTCAGGCCTGGGGCCATTACATTGCAATGTAATGCATTACATAACAACTACTTTGTGATTCTTCCATTACAATTACAATTACCAATACATTTTTTCTCACGTGTAATGCATTACATTACAATTACTTTGCCTGTGTAATGCATTACATTACACATTACTTTTTTAATATAAAAACTAAAAATATTTCAAAAACAGATTTTTATAAGAAATTGATAAATATTACCGAGGTTTATGTACATATATATATATATATATATAGTGTTTGTGACATAGACTTTAAATACTGGTCAATTAACATGTCCATTGCACTTTATCATCTTAAGTGTTTCAAACGTTTGAAAAATAAAGAAATTATCATATAATTTTGTTTCTAACATTGATCACTTAATCATTAGGACTTCATAAAGGGATTTCAAAGGGATACAATAAATGTGTCATTAAAGGATTATCTTGTTAAATGCATAAGGGCTCTGTGAGGACAAACATAAGTTTAGAAGATTTGATTGCAATAAAAACATTTTGATATTAATTAGGTGAAATAACAAAACAGTTGGCCTAGAGGATTTAGTTATGGATCCTTGAAGACAAGAATTAAGGGCAAACTATCTATAATGATGCAATACAGTAATTAACTGTGACAATAATTTTATTCAATACTTTATTTTGTTTTTGTTAATATTTTATTTTTATTTTACTATATTCTTCAATTTTATGTATTTTACCAATTTGTAATGAAAAGTAATGTACAGTAATGGAGGCATTACATTGATTTTTAACTAAAGTAATCATCACATTACATGTAATTGTAATGCAGAAAATGTGCATTACAAATTACTTTGCATTACACCAAAAAAATGTAATATTACAATGCATTACAATCACAAATTACTATTACCCCAGGCCTGGATATGGTGTACTAATGTTTGCACCTTTTGTTTGCGGTATACCATCTTTTCCGCAAGTTTATTGTTATCTGTTTGGTACTAAATTAATAGTTAAGATCAATTTTGTTACATCTGGTGATCCGTTTATTTGGCAATCGCCAATGGCAGTCAGCAGGGTTTAAGGACATCCGTTGTTCGACCTGCTACTCAAATGCGTTTTGTTAAAATATACTTTTTCACTTTTTTGGTCTTTTGGTAAATGTTGTTTGTGCTGTATTTATACCCCTCTACCAAGACATTTGTTTTGCATGCACACGTATAAAAATTGCGGTTTTTATGAAACGCAATCATAGGTTTGAACGTTGTTTTCAATTTAGACTTGTTTATATTTTTTCGTTTAGGCTTGTATTATATTTGCCTTCGGGTTTATATGCTCCGTTCATCCTATTACGACTCTTCAAAATTCAAGAGTCTATCCTAAATTGAGGTACATTATATGGCCTTCCAAATACCGTTTCGATTCCTAACATTACTGAAGAGTCATTAATTGTCGAAATCCGGATATGGTGTACTAATTTTTGCACCTTTTGTTTGCGGTATACCATCTTTTCCGCAAGTTAATTGTTTTCTGTTTGGTATTAAATTAATAGTTAAGATCAATTTTGTTACATCTGGTGATCAGTTTATTTTGCAATCGCCAATGGCAGTCAACAGGTTTTAAGAACATCCGTTGTTCGACCTGCTACTCAAATGCGTTTTGTTAAAATATACTTTTTCACTTTTTTGGTCTTTTGGTAAATGTTGTTTGTGCTGTATTTATACCCCTCTACCAAGACATTTGTTTTGCATGCACACGTATAAAAATTGCGGTTTTAATCCAACGCAATCATAGGTTTGAACGTTGTTTTCAATTTAGACTTGTTTATATTTATATATACTCTGCCCTTAGCGGAATTCAAACCACTTCATCTGAGACATCGTGGCAACAGCGCTTGTAATGTGTATAATTATTTTTGCGATTTCCACGATAATTTGCACTAAATCTTTACAACAAAATAAGGATTGTTTGGTTTGCCTAGTAACTTAATTAAGGTGTTCTGATTTCTAAATACCAATCGATTTTGTAGGTATTTGAACTTGAACGTCTTTGATCAAGCTTCATTTATTTACGAGTAATTGACACGTCGTCCCTTTGAGGTGGAAAGCAAGTCGCAAAATCCTTAGAGGTTGGTACGCTATGAATGTTTTCCCATACAGTAGCAATATTTTAAACTAATCAATTTAAGCCAGCTGTTCTCGTCGTCTGCTGTATTTAAATTGAAACGATAACATTATATGGTAAGTTTGTTTTGATTTGGGTTTATTTTTATAACTACTATTTTCCAGACCGTTTTCTTGTGAACTGCTTGCATCTTTACGGATTATAGGTCAAATATTGCAGAGATCTAGTCTGCAGTATTTGCAAGGTATGTAATGTTTTTGCCACAAGATTCCACATTGAACAGATGCATGTACATTTGTATTAATGTACAGTGAGTATTGTTTGAAAACTAAACTGCATGTTAAAGAAGATGACGCCAATTTAACAATTAAGGATCTGTCATTGTAAATACCATTCGCAATATGTGATATATATTTTGCATTTGATATCACAGGACATGCGCTACCTGTCATGCTAGTTAAAATATTAAAGAGGCTGCAAGTTATATTGATTTATTGAAGAAAGTGTTCTAAATGGCACTAACTTGATTTTAATTTTTTATTTTAAGATAGTGCACGTGGTGGTTGAGTTTCGTAGATTCTTCTTATTTTTCATGAAAAAAATTCGTTCTACCAGGAAACTGTAAGCATGGTAAGGTCAGTGAAATTTTGCATGAGCATCAGACTTTGCTGAAATGTGGCTGCATGATAGTGACTATTCTTTTGTCAAATTTAAGGGGAAGAACAAGATTTATTTCAAATATGAAAATAAGAAGATATGATATGATTGCAATCGACCAAATGAGACAGAAATTAACAACTCTATGTCACCGTACGGCCTTCAACAAAAAGTAAAA
The DNA here is from genome assembly GCF_021869535.1 of Mytilus californianus. NCBI lineage: Eukaryota > Metazoa > Mollusca > Bivalvia > Mytilida > Mytilidae > Mytilus > Mytilus californianus. The sequence continues at coordinate 29,411,902 of NW_026262679.1, forward strand.
CCCATACCGCATAATAAGATATAAAAGTCCCAAAAATTACAAATGTAAAAAAATTCAAACGAGAAAACTAACGGCCTGATTTATGCACAAAATAGTAAACGAAAAACAAATATGATATACAAAAACAAACGACAACCACTGAATAACAGGCTCCTGACTTGAGACAGGTACATACAGAATCCGGCGCGGGGTTAAAAAGTAAAATAAAAAAAATATCGAACTCTAAGAAAAATTCAAATCGGAAAGTCCCTTATCAAATGGCAAAATCAAAAGCTCAAACACATCAAACGAATGTAAAACAACTGACATATTCGTGACTTGGTACAGGCATTTCCTTATGTAGAAAATGGTAGATAAAACCTTGTTTTATAGCTAGTTAAACCTCTCACTTGTATGAAAGTTGCATAAAATTCCATTATATTGACAACAATGTGCGAACTATTGTGAAGGCACACACCCTCCCCTAACACGGGACAGTGGTGTAACAGTGCAACATAAGAACAAACTATAAGAATCAGTTAATTTAGTTTACTTTTTCTCAATAAGGATTAGTTTAATTTTAACGTAGCATGAAAGTAACTAGAAGTCCGGCCCGATCCACTTAAGTTAACCTGGTGACCTTGTACGTTTTCTTTGTAAACTTTTGATTTGTTACATAATCAGTTAGGGCATGCGGCGAATGAAAATTTTTAGGTTTTAAAGTCTTTTTAAGAAAATATGTTAAACTTGGTAATCTCATTTTTTTAAAAGTTCAAATGTCTTTCGGGATTTTTTTATTTTTTTATTTTTTTTAACAAAATTATCTGATTTTCCAGCAATTCAAACATTTTCCTTGCAATCTCAAACATTAGCATAAAGCAATGAACAAATATAACCTCTTCATTTGACTTAAGATAAAGTTATTGAAGTGAAGAGCCTTACAAGTTTTTCCAGAATTTGCATAAAAACGTATATATGAATTAGTGAGAATTGTCGGATAATTATTTATAATTGTTTTACACAATACTGTAATAAAACAAATATTAACAAAACATCTTCTTAGTACATTAAAGGAACCGAGTGTACTTTCTAATTTACTAGTTAACTGTTATTCACTTAATATATTTGATTATAATTGAATTGTTTCATGTCACCCTTTAATAAATCGTACCTTCTCTTTTGTGTTTCTCCTTTAACATTAATGGGGTATACTCTGCTGAAAGTTTCTTTAAAAAATGAGACAGATATAGGTTGAACCATCTGTAATTTCTCTGTTCCTGAACATCTCTGGAGACTGGTTTCAGAGTAAGATACAAATCAGGCCCGTTTACTTTATTGACGTCTTTCTATTTTAGTAAACGATAAATTGGTTTTAATACATATTGTTCATTAACATAGCGATAAATCTATTTTTACAAAACATACAATAACTGAATACGCAGTCGTTTTTAAGACTCAAATGAAGTACAAAAGATACATTATGACTTGGGTTGAGACCGACTTTGCTCGTCAAATTTTGGAAATCAGTATCCAAGTGAAAATAGGGGTCAATATATAGATGTGCAATTAAGGGTAGCCTTAGTTGCGACCATAAGATAATTTCGGTCAGCCATTCATTTTAAAGCAATCAGCAATAGTTAACCTTTTTCGTTATTTAATAATTCTTCGATTCTGCTATTTATTGGAATTGAGGTCATGATTGAAACCTTTTTTAGTTTACTTTTAATGAAAATGGACATACAATTCTTTTGAAATACACATAAAATGGCATGATCACTGTAAATTATTAAATAAATGTAAAATGTCCGCAACCAAAACTGTATAGTATTTTTTTTACTGTTTTTTTTTATCGTTTATGCTTTGACCACGGTATTGTCTTTTTACTTCGACTTATGTTTTATTGTCTCCTTGACATCTTCTGGCGTTTTGTTTTTTTTCAATTTAAGAGTACTGTTTTCTAAATAAGAATTATGTTTCAAATTAATGTACTTTTTTCCTTTATCACTCTTTACTGTTAGTTATTCGAAAAATCAGACAATGGTATTGCAAAAAGAATAAAACAAATGAGGATGTTTTATCAAAACAATTGTCTTCACTTCTCTGGTAGTGCACTTTCGTAGGCAATTCATCTATCTACCAATGTTTTAACATCAGATTTCTGAAGCCCCATGATGATTTATTCCTACTTATTTGAACATCTGTTGTGTCGTAATATACAACTCAAACCGGTTGGGGCATGATGTTGTAATAATTTATAATTTCTAGCTTCCCATTTCCCACTTCAAATTTGACATTGCTCAGTTCCGACTTGTTATTTCTCAATCCAAAGAACAACGCCTTGGCTAAATAAAGGGAAAAATATCAAGTTGCATATCACAAATGTCAACTTGGAACTGAGAAATGTCAACTAAGAACTGAGAAATATCAACTAGGAATGAGAAATGTCAAGTTCTTAATTAATTTTTAAGTCGGCAAATGTACTGTCATAAACTAAGATTAGATCTATTTTACATTATATTAAAACAATTAAAAGGATTTGCCGGTAAAATATGAAATGTTCAAACTCGCAGGAAAATGTTATCAAAACTGTGTTACGAATTCATCATATCCAAAAGAAGAATTGTTTTCCTTTTTTTGTCGAGATAAGTTGGAGCCTGAAGTAAATTTTTATCAAACTATTATATGATATATACCGCATTCGTTTTTGTCCATGGCCTGATTGCAATCAATATGTTTTCTTTTGTCTTTCCGGATGATTGTTCTTTGTGTGTTTTTGCAGCATGAGTGTCTGTGGTTTCTCTAAATGTCTTGTATATTAGTGCGCTTATACCATCGTTGTTACCGCGGTAAATAACCCAACACTCTAAAAACAAATCTTAAATTTTTGATTACTTGTTTTCTTATTTCCCAATATTTGGATAGGTGAATTACATACAGTTTAGCTTATAATAAGCCATAAAAGATGCACTCGAACCACATAATAATCACGAACAATTTCGAAAGTTGAGTTGTGTGTTTTGCTTAGTCATATTTATTCGAGAACGCGATTGGTACCGTATTGGACTTTTCAGGAACTCATTTCATATAGTTGGAATTAGATTATTTTGTCTGGAAGCGGAACTGCTTCACGGCAAAGAAGCTGAACGAAAGTCATCGATTGGCGATGTTCAATCCTTAATTGTTTGAAGTTAATACTGGGTTTATATGAATATGGAAATTGTAAATGGTATTTTGCCTTCTAACAAACTTGTTATCAATTTCGATAATAAAGCACCAAAGTTTGTAAGTATAACACATGATTTTCTATTTACTTCTCATCAATGTTCTGAATTGCAACAAATCAATATGGATACCAGTATACTCCTTAAGAAGGAAAATAGGTCGTATTCAATTGTTATTTAAATATGATAAAATCGGGCTGTTTGGTTCTAACAAATAAAGGCAACAGTAGTATACCGCTGTTCGAAACTCATAAATCGATAGAGATAAAAACAAATCCGGGTTACAAACTAAAACTGAGGGAAACGCATCAAATATAAGAGGAGAACAACGACACAACAAAAACACAACATTAAAATGTAACACACACAGAAACGAACTATAATATAACAATGGCCATTTTCCTGACTTAAAACAGGACATTTTAAGAAAAAAATGGTGGGTTGAACCTGGTTTTGTGGCATGCCAAACAAATGTGAGTAAGACACCAGTATGTTGTAAGGTAGAGAATCAGCCTAATTATTACGTAGCCATTTTTTGGTTCCCAATGTCATGCAAATATTCGAATTTAAAGCCATTTAAATTGATATCAAGTTATACAATATGCCTACATTGTCTCCTAATCACTATTATCAGCTCAACATTTGTCAATTGTGGTGTTCTGATAAAGCAAAAAAATTGTCATAAGTGGCATATTTTATCAGACAAAATTATTATGTGTATATTTGTTCGTCAAAACGTACCACAGCTTCGTATAAAAGATATTTGTAAACAATCATCAAACTATTTGTAAATGAATTATTATAGCAAATAAAAAAATGCTTCTGGTTAGGTCGTTTTTTATACTTCTAAACCTTCAACTGTAGCTGTCTGTATTTATAAATGAGCTGGAATAGGATCCCAGTTACAGGATACCAGTCCAGTACCCACGAATGAAGCCCCTTAATAAACCTACCGTCTTTTAAATTGGATATTGTACCGAGACGGAAATTATGTAAAGATGCTTCAATTTGTAGTTTATCTAAAGGGTATGCCGGTCATGACCCTCCAAGAAACCATGAAGGGGGCTACTAGTATGAGAAAGTAACTGAAATTTTGCAGTCTTATATAGGGAATAAAAAATCTGCCCGTCAATTTGGATAAAATGGCATTGAAGTAATGGGGGAAATAATTGGGTCCCCGTTCCTGTCAGGAATAGGAAACCAGTTACAGGATACCAATCCAGTACCCACGAATGAAGTCCCTTAATAAATCTACCATATTTTAAATGGGATATTGTACCGAGACGGAAATTATGTAACGATGCTTCAATTTGTAGTATATCTAAAGGGTATTCATTAAACTTTCAACTTCTGCTCAATTTTAAGTGATTCTGAAATGTATAGGGTGGATGATTGTCTGATTAAATGGTCCAAATTTTATTTTCGATTTTAGCCAGGAAGTTAATAAAATGACCCTATTAAACTCAAAACAGTATTGCTCTCTTTAATGCCGGTCATGACCCTCCAAGAGTTCTCCAAGAAACCATGAAGGGGGCTACTAGTATGAGAAAGTAACTGAAAATATGCAGTATTATATAGGGAATAAAAAATCTGCCCGTCAATTTGGATAAAATTGCATTGAAGTAATGGGGGGAAATAATTTAGTCCCCGTTCCAGCTTTATGTAAGACACGTGATAAAAAAGGTGAGGGATAAATTAGACTTTTTCAGACGTTTTATGACGTCGTTTTTAAGCTTAACCTATTTTATAGGTACTGACTTTGATAAATCAATCTTGAAAAACATGACATACTTATCAACTTTGAAAAATATATAAGATAACAGGCTTATAATTTGGCACATCAGCCGCGCGTTTCTTCTATATAAGTCTCATCCCATTCGTGGCGATCGAATGAAACAGTTTGAAGCCTATATCAAATACGAAGTTGAAGATCATTAAAACCGAAAATTTTGAAAAGTTGTGTAAATTACAGCTTTGGCAATCTATGCCTGGGTTCAAAGCGTTTTGATTTATTCAACATTTTATTAAATTTACAAAAAGTTTACATATCAATGATAGGTCATGTCAACACAAAAGTGCTGATTACTGAGCTAGTGGTACCGTCGGATAAGAAAGTTCCACCACAGACTGGATGGTTGTAAAAACTCTTCAACCATACCAGCCTTATAATTTGGAACATCAGACGCTCGTTTTGTCTTTATAAGCATCATACGTGGCGTTTGCATCAAATACATGGAATGGTAAATCTGTTAGATTTGTAAAAATTCTGACTAACCTTCAGCGAGTATGGGTTTTTGTTGTCCTTTTGTTAGTTTTGTGCGTTATTATTGCTAATCAAATGACTCCATCCAAGTTACAATATGTAAAATTAAACCATTATAGGTAAAAGTACGGCCTTCAACACGGAGCTTTGGCTCACACCGAACAGGCATAATTGTCTTTGTTTACATCATACAATACGGTATGGGTTTTGTACATTGGTAAATGCCCATCTTAAATGGTTACTTGTCTCATTGACAAACAAACTACACCTCTTTATATAAACATTATTTACATACGTATTTTTAAAATCCTGTTTCGTTCGATGATGTATTGGTTCTATCTACATATACAACATTGCAAAACTCCGGAGAAATGTTTTCTTATATTAAATGTAAAATATACATTTCCGAAACTGAAATAATATGGAATTATGGATAATGTATTAATCTATAACACTAAGCTTCCTTACTTTTAACTCCTTGGGTAGATTGCAACAGTCCAGATGTTAAAGCTGTTGTATTCCATGGCTTAGGAACATAACTCTCCGAGTCACCGATTACTGCTAATACGAGACCTGGTAAGCCATTGTCGTGTTCATCATCAGCAGGTACGTATATTGATCGCCTTATCGTACTATAAATCTCATTTAAATCTTCATCATTTATGCACGATTCTTTTACATGTATTTCAATGTTTCTGCTCCTACAATTAAGGTGTACTATTTCAGTTTGAATTCTGTAGGTTGAAGCGTGATATGTGACAACAGTTGTTATAAACAATTTGATAAATAAATGCCTGTTCATAAACATTTTGCAAACAATTACAAATGGTAACATCTATAATGAAACTAAACATTAATCAGATACAATACTAACAAGAATGTGTCCATAGTACACGGATGCCCCAAATGCACTATCATTTTCTATGTTCAATGGACCGTGAAATTAGGGTCAAAACTCTAATTTGGCATTAAAATTAGAAAGATCATATCATAGAAAACATGTGTACTAAGTTTCAAGTTGATTGGACTACAACTTTATCAAGAACTACCTTGACCAAAAACTTTAACCTGAAGTGGGACAGACGGACGAACGGACGCACAGTCCGAAAACCATAATGGCCCTAGGCGGGGCGTAAAACAACTGCAAATTATTGTCTTGTTTAATTTCTGGGTACATGTTATGAAAGAAAGCTTTTTTAACGACATTGTATATTTATTCACCAAATATGCTTGTTACGTTGTTTATGCAAGTGTCCAACCTTTTCGTGATGTATCCTATAATATTCCATTGATTACCCAGGTTTGTATTCAGGGTTGAATTCTTGACTATTTGCAAACATACTGTTTTATCTCTCTTTTTTTCCCTCATAGTTGATGTGTTTCCCTCGGTTTTAGTTTGTAACCCAGATTTGTTTTCGCTTAATCGATTTATGACTATTGAAAAGCGGTATACTACTGTTTATTTAAAGGATGCCTTTTTTATCGACGTTTCCTTCTGTTTATGTGACGCATACTTGCTGCGCTTACCCTCCGTTGTCAGACTGTTCTTCACTCATTGCTGTTGCACATTTATTCTACTGTTGTCAGGACCAGGAAATATAACAAATTCAATACTACAATAGGAAGAGTATAAATCAACGTATTTCGCATGAATTAAAATTTCTTAATGTAGACACGATACGCATTTTGTCTAAAGATTTTTATTGCATTTTGTTTTTGTTTCCAAAAAACATACCAGATATTGATCCCTTTTATCATTATAGAGTCATTATATCTGTTGAACAAAAAAAAGATTTGAAATCAATTCGTAATTGGAAAAAGAGAAAACGTGTAGACATGTACAACACTAATTCCTTAACGCAGTTGACAAAATCCGAACAAATGGATCAGTGCCTTTGTTGTTAATCTTCCTAATCTTTCTAAGCACATAGTGCATTACAAACGGAGCAAAACCACAACACTCAGTGTTAGGTCAGGTCGGCTCCTAGCAATTGTTTAAGTGGACAGTTTTGCTTATGAAGATAACACTTCATTTGTGATTTAGAGAACACGACTGCAGAGAAATATAAAACAAAATTATTACATTGGTTGCAATAAAATAATATGTTTCCCAGTGAAATAAAAAAAATCGATGATTTCACTTGTGAAATAATTCCGATAATTTCACTTATCTGACGTCATACAACAATGGGTGTTGTCAAGAAATTGTCGATAACGAATTGGGGATGCGTAGAAAAAAATTGTTCCTTATATTTTGTACTTAATTTTCATTAAAAAGCCCAATGTCAAAGTAATGAAATAAATAATTAATCGAAGAAATCCAATTTCGAAATATATTCAACTCGTGACCAATACTAATATTTTAGTCATGCGCAATGCGCATTCGTGAATTAATATTGTGTTTGGTCACTCACGGAATGTTTTTCTATATTTGGTATTTGAAATCGTCAATTAGTTATTCTACAGAAACAAGCAATTTACATTTGTTTTATGAACGTAAATATTAAGTTGGTTTGAAATAAAGAAATCATTGCTTATAAAAATAAAAGCTATCACTGGCAACAGAATATAACTTTGAAAACGTTTGAGAGCATAATAATCAATTCGTTCGCTATGCTCGGGTCTGTAGTGACGTTTTGGATTTTAATGATCGTAATATATGTATTACTAGTAAATTATTAAGTCAAGGATTTCGTTACTACAAATTACTTAGAACCTTTACTAAATTCTTTCATAGATACAAAGATTTGGTTTGCAAGTTTGGCTGTACCTGTAGATAATTTATTTCAAACTTATTCTAAAAGGTATTTCAACACTGAAATTTAATCTTTGAATACTGTTTTTATTAGACGTGAAATTATTGATTTTGCCAAAAAATAAATAAAAACCATACTAAATATTACTACACATATATATTTTCATAGTACTACAATCTGTCGATACTTATAGTTTGGCAGTGCATAAGTTCATGTTTTTATGTCCCATCTAAGGGCATAATGTTTTTTGGTCTGTGCGTCCGTTCGTTTGTCCGTTCGTCCGTCCGTTCGTCCATCTGTCCCGCTTCATGTTAAAGTTTTTGGTCCTGGTAGCTTTTGATGAAGTTGTAGTCCAATCAACTTGAAACTTAGTACACATATGTCCTATGATATGATCTTTCTAATTTTAATGCCAAATTAAAGTTGTGACCCCAATTACACGGTGTACTGAACATAGAAATGATAGTGCGAGTAGGTCATCCGTGTACTATGGACACATTCTTGTTCTCTGACTGTTAATGACGTCTTTACACTAAAGCCATTGGATGTTGGATGTGTACTGATTGATATTTTAGTCTTAGATACCTGATTTTTTTATAAGTTGTTATTGGCTTTGAACTAACTGTCAGCATCTGCGAGTACTCTCAGATCTGCATTTAGTGTCTTTTGTTTTTGGGAATGAATAAGTACCCGTTCACGTCTACTTTGTGTTTTTGTTAGATGTATTTCTATTTTTGTATCAATCTGATGAGAAAAGCCATTTTCAACTGATTTTTATAGTTTGTTCTTATGTTTCTTATGTTCTGTATGTGCCTGTCCCAAGTCAGGAGCCTATTATTCAGTGGTTGCCGTTTGTTGCTGTGTTACATATTTGTTTTTCGTTCATTATTTTGTACATAAATTAGGCTGTTAGTTTTCTCGTTTGAGTTGTTTTACATTTGACATTTTGGGGCCTTTTATAGCTGACTATGCAGTATGATTTTAAAAAAGAAGATGTGGTATGATTGCCAATGAGGCAACTCTTCACAAGAGACCAAATGACACAGACATTAACAAATATAGGTCACAATACAGCCTTCAACAATGTGCAAAGCCCGTACCGCATAGTCAGCTATAAAAGGCCCAGAAATGACAAATCTTAAACAATTCAAACGAAAAAAGTAATGGCCTGATTAATGTACAAAAAAAATGAACAAAAAAACAAATAACAACCACCGAAGAATTCCGTATACAGGCTCCTGACTTGGGACAGGCACATACATACAGAATGTGGCGGGGTTAAACATGTGAGCGGGATCCCAACCCTCTCCCTAACCTGGGACAGTGGTGTAACAGTACAACATAAGAACGAACTATAAAAATCAGTTGAAAAAGGCTTAACTCATCAGCTCATTGTTGAAAGCCGTACGGTGACCTATAGTTGTTAATTTCTGTGTCATTTGTTCTCTTGTGGAGACTTGACTCATTGGCAATCATACAACATCTTCTTTTTTTATATAACAATGCTTTGATTAATAACACAACGTACAACATAAAGACTAAGCTACACGAAAACCCCTTAAAACACAGAGATGATCTCAGGAAGCTCCGAATTGGTTAGCAGATCCTGTTCCACATGCTGCACCCATCGTGTTGGCAAAATAAGTACAAATCCGGTGACAAGTCTTAATTGGTAGGTTACATTCGATAAAAAGAGAACAAGATTGTGGTTAGTACGACAATTGAAACATATTCGTCGTCATTTTTTAAAACCGATACTAGTATTCCATAACGGTCAACCAAGTCGTGATGGCGTCCGTAAAATTGTCAAAGGGATAATTTTACATGCACCACTTGAAACTCTTAAATAATATCCTTGTAAGCAGCCAGTTTATATAAAAGAAATGATGATAGGAAATCAAAGCTCAGGAATATCGTTTCAACCGAGAGATATATACTCCATACGCAGGCGCTGTTTGAATGTTGTTATAAAGAAATGGAAAGTTCACAATCGAGAAGCTGAAATCATATTTTTCGTCGTAAAGTTTTGTTCTCAATCGACCCGTCATTGTCATTTTCTCGATATGTCAAGATATAAGGCAGACTACATCTGATGTACCCTTTATTTCAAGTTCAATGTGATAGATGCGTTCAACAGTCACCAAACTGAAATATTTAGTGAAAGGACATCATCTATATAGCGGAAGGTGAAGTTAAATGATAATGCTTGCATCGACAAGTAGAGAAGCACAGTTAGTTCCCATGTGAATGTCAATTGTTTGATGCAAAACACGTCCTCGAAAAGTAACAAATACGTTGTCAATCAAGAAATCAATCATCTCGATAATGTCTGTATCAAAGAATTTTTGGTTTTAATCAGAGTAACTTAGTATTAACAGACGGAGTAATGTTTGTACTAATTTTAAAGCATCATTTTCAAAATATATTATTGATATCAGGAAAGCGATGTAGTGAAAATCAATAGAAATATACCTCTCTGCATATTTTCCTTCCCGATTTTCAAATCGTACATAACTAAAACATTTTTTAAAAGACATGTTGCCTCCAATCAATAGTTTTAACTAATGCACACAATTATCACTATGACAGTAATCTAGGATATGATATTTAAAATCATTCAACAATATATGTTGTTTTCAGAGAAACTTCAATATCAATGTTATTCAAATATCCTTGAATTTCCTTGACACTTCATATAATTTGAACTGTGGTAACGATTTCAAATACACTCTTATCGAAAGTTTAAATATTTTCTGAACATATGATTTCAAACATATTAAATTATATTGGTATTATTCTAGTTTACAAATACTCATCATTTTTCGTGCGTTCATTGTGTATATGTTTTCCAACATGCGTACGTTGCTGTTGTATCGTTAATTACTCACCAAGATGACCACTAACGAAAATTACCAATTAAAAAAAAAACTGAATTTTTAACAAATAAGAGGGGTTAATCGTTACTTTTAATTCTATAAAAAGACAGACCACTTGAAGTACGATTTTCAAAAATAGGGACTATGAACGGATAGAGTTGCACTGTTTCTCATATATCCTTCATATGAACAAAGTATATGACAAAGTTTTGTTGAAATTTAAAATTGGAACAAAGCATCTTCTAAAAAGTATTTCCCATAAGTACAAGCTATATGTTTTATTCCGGGCCAACCCATAAGCTTCACGTAATATGATCAAGTTCTAAACAATTTCATGTTCAAAACGTTCGCTTATGAATTAGGAAAGAAGTTAGGTTGAAATAAAAGTTTGTTCCTGAAAATTTCCGTCACGGTCAGTTTATGAAAGATAAGTATGTGTGAGGTATTATTTTTGCAGAATATTACTTGACAAGCGACGGGAAAACTTTGTTATAGATAACTGAAGAGCGCAATCTCTTACGCTTTGGAGAATAAAATATAATTTACGCATTAATTTGTAATTTTATCAATATTCTTTTTACCCGAGACTAAATTGTTGGCTTTATATTTACAAATGTCATTTTATCTAACCGAAAGAAAAAAAAGTACATTACCATATATAACTCGGTTGCAGGTAGTTCGAAACTTTTCAAACTCGATAGTTCGTTAACAAATTATATCTATACATACTCACATTAACTGCGTTGTAGACATTTCTGATACTTGTACTGTTCAATTCATTTTAAAAAAAAATAACATTTCTATTGATTTACTGGTTTAGCAACCAAGGTCCTTTCTATAATCAGATCTATAAATTTCAAAAGAGGTTATGGGTCTGTATACATAATTAGAAATGATTTTAAAGGGAAAATTAAAAATTGCAGTGTTATGTTAGGTTTTCAAAAAGTGCAGTGTAATCAATACTCGTTATATCATATTACTTCATAATATATCTCTCTCAATACTCTCATTGACAGTTTGTCAAATAAATATTATAACACGTACAAATATTTGCATTGTAAAATGAAACAGCATGGACAATTGTAACAATCAACTATTATTTTCAACTGATTTTTATGGTTGGTTTTTATGTTGTACTGTTACACAACTGTCCCAGGTTAGGGGAGGGTTGGCGATTTCAAACTAGTTTATATCATAAATAATTTTCGTTTATTGTTTTATACTTAAATCAGCCCGTTAATTTTCTCGTGAGAATTGTTTTACATTTGTCATGTCGGTGCCTTGATAGCTTACTATGCGGTATGGGATTTGCTCATTGCTGAAGGCCGTACGGTGACCTATATTTGTTAACTTAACCCCAACGACACTTAATGAAGAGGAAATCTTGGATAATCACATGTTTCTTTGGAATTTCAACCAAAGATGAAGAACTGGATCTTCCATCACTGTATTGGATACCTAAACTACATAAGTGTCTTTACAAACAACGGTATATTGATGGGTCCACGAAACCTCTTTCTAAATTATTAACATCAATTTTATCAGCAATCAAAGCCGGAACTCAAAGTTATTGTGAAACTGCCTATTCTAGAGATGGCGTGAATCAGATGTGGATACTACAAAATTCCATAGATCTTTTAGAGTACATACAATCTAAGACTCTTTCATCTTGCAATAGTATTAAAACATTTGACTTTTCTACACTTTACACAAGTATTCCCCATTCCAAACACATTGGTATTGTTTTGTTTCATAAAAAAGAATGGCCAACGTAGATACAAGTATCTTGTCTTAGGGAGGAAAAAATCCTACTTTGTCAAAAATAACTCTGATTCAAACAAAAAATTCTCTGAAACTGACATTATCAAGATGCTTGATTTCTTGATTGACAATATGTTTGTTACGTTTTGAAGACGTGTTTTTCAACAAACAATCAGCATTTCTTCTTGCCGACTTGTTCCTTTATTCTTAACAGGCTGACTTTATACAAGAACTTCTTAGGAAAAAAGAAAAGAAGTTAGCAGTATCCTTTAACTTTACTTTTCGCTATATAGATGATGTTCTCTCACTAAAAAATTCAAAGTGTGGTTACTATGTTGAACGCATCTATCCCATCGAACTTGAGATAAAGGATCCAACAGATACTGTTAGTCTGCCTCATATCTTGACTTACATCTAGAAATTGACAATGAGGGTCAGTTGAAAACAAAACTTTACGACAAAAGAGATGATTTGAGCTTCCCAATTGTAAACTTTTGATTTCTATGTAGCAATATTCCAGCAGCGCCTGCATACGGAGAATATATCTCCCAATTGATACGATATTCCCGGGATGGAATTTCCTATCATGATTTCCTTGATAGAGAGTTGCTGCTTACAAGGAAGGTATTAAACCAAGTGTTCTAAATGGTGGAGTTGAAATCATCCCTTCGTAAATTTCACGGATGAAAGCGGATATGTTCCTAATGTCGTAAATACAATCCCTTCCCCTTTTCACGAATGTGACCTACCGAATTAGACTTGTTACCGGCTGTGTACTAACATGAGAAACACGACGGGTGCCACATGTGGATGATCAGGATCTGCTTACTCTTCCGGAGCACCTTAGATCACCCCAGTTTCTGGTGGGTTCGTGTAGTAAAGTCTTTATTTTTCTATGTTGTGTTTTGTGTACTATTGTTTGTCTGTTTGTCTTTTTCATTTTCAGCCATGGCGTTGTCAGTTTATTTTCGACTTATGAGTTTGAATGTCCCTCTCGTATCTTTCGCCCCTCTTCTACTTCATTTTGGTCTCTTGTTGAGAGTTAACGCATTCGCAATCATACCACGACTTCTTATTTTTTATAAATACAATCAATGAAATAAATCGTTGTGTGTCTGTATATCAATTCTAGATGATATCGGTATCATTCAGTTGTACAGACTTCATCAAACCCCGCAACCTCTGTTACCGGAAATTGTGCAATGTTTTGATGATATTGGCGCACAGCTTTTAATTTACAAACAAGACTTCAATGTTCCTATAAATTCATATGGGATTACTGCAGATTATGACAAATTTGAAGATACATTCTAGTTAAGTTAGTAAACAATGCACCATGGGATACACATGTGTCCATTTCCAAAAACTGCAAAAGCATTAACGAGTTACTTAGGCATGAAAATTAACATTAGATGGAGGTAACTCTGCCAATTTTAAAGTAAAAGAAGAAGGCACAATTTATTCGGATATATAAACCGTCCATTGTCTCATTAAAAATGCAACAAATTGGATGTACACTAATGTATTTTGTAAACACCCACTTGGCTTAACAACACACTCATCATCCCGGACAACACAGCAATCATCTAGATCAATACACAAGAGAGAGAAAACTGTAAAATAAGATCACAACTAGCAGTACCTATATCACGTTAACTACAGTTAGGAGCGGGTGGGTGGATTATAACTTACATCAGGTTAACAAAAATGTCGACCAGTTTCTTGACAGACCGAATATAAAAGAACGCATTACGTCACAAAGTGCTACGACAGTGTTGAGAAACGTCACAAATGATCATAAATAAGGTCTAGTTTTTCAGTACTGGATGCCTTATCAAATCCCCACAACAAGCTTTGCCTATATATGAAACTTTACTCAGGTATTATCAGACAAGGCAAAGATAAGTTATTAGCTAATATTTTATCTCTGTATACAAATTCGTTTAAAGTACTCTCAGATAGGTGTGTATATGTAATTGTATTGATTTTAGATAACTCATAAACATCAATTGGCTTGTTTGTTAAACAAGACAAAAAAACGAGAGTAGGTCAAAAATCAAGAATTTTTATTACTATTGATTAGTTTAAATGATTTCAACCATCCTATAGCTGACGACCCCTTGATGAGTTGGCGTTTGATAAGAACGAAAATAGAATGGGCATGCGCATTTGAGCTTACAACAATAATTAATGACGATGCAATTTCTGTGGTAATGACTTTGGATCATGAATGACCTGAGGTCGATTCTCACATGACACTTAGGAAATATGCGTAATTTAATGTGACATTATAATTACGATCAATAACAAAGACGCTTACTTTGAACGATTTTTTGTGAATTAGAGCTAGTTTCAGAATCGAGATGTCTTGTTTTATATTTACTTACATACTTATCATCAACAGACTTCGATGCTTTCAAGCGGATGTCAACTTTATGATGACAAGAGTCTTTATAGGTTGCATTTCTGTAAATATTGACAATGCAAATTCCAATAGGAACTCCTTTAACGGCTAAAGCTGTACCACGTTTACTATGAAGTTTTGAAAAAAATCTTATCCTAGAATGGAAAATTCATATGCACTACTATTTTTTTCAAAGGTCAAAATATAGGGCTGTGCGGCATATTTTCAACGTGTATATGCCCCGAACTTCTAAGAGTTTAAACTTACACTAAAATCCTGTACTACCCCTTCCTTGACTATAGGTTTCCCACAGATTTCAATTTGACCGATATGAATATGTATATTTACTGGTAACATTCCCAAGTTATGTCTCTACGAGTATGTAAACAAAATTAATTATCTATGAATATTATATATCTCCACTAAAGAGGCGTGGTTTGAAAAACAGCTGTATTTACAAAGTGGAACCTAAGGGCTCTTGATTTACCGATTGTTTCTTTATCTTTGCGCTGTTGAAGTTGTAGAGCACAGATGGGTTACATACCTCCAGCTATTAGTTGGGTCAAATATTGAAAATTGACAGCAGTAATAACAACATACAAACAGACAAAATACACTAAACCCTAATGTGTGGGCTAGCAGTGATTGTACGATTAAATTTACTACAATAACAAAGTCGTGTTTAACCGGACTTAAATGTTAATTTGTACACTTCTGCACAGCCTGAAAAAAATTATCTTGCTCAATGCCAAAATATTAGTATCAACAGGATATAGGCTGAGATATTAAGTTATGTTTTAATTTATAGAAAACTATATTACTGTAATTAGTAAGTCAAACTTTTTTTTTTTGATATTTTGATATTTGATAGAATCGATATTTTTTTCTGAAACTACTAAATACTTCTTACCAAATATTTACTCAATTTGTCACCAACCACATATATTTATGTCAAGGAATGTATCGTCCTTTATCAACAAAAAACAAATCATCGGAGGATACCAGGACCTTGCAAAATTGATGATAATTATTCCGTACCCCTATTTTCTTACATGTTTATCTGTTTGTTTTGATCTCACATTGTGTCAATATGATGTTATTTTATGCGACTGTCATACAAGTGAGAGGTTTATCTAGCTATCACACCAGGTTTAATCCTCCATTTTCTACATAAGGAAATGCCTGTACCAAGTCAGGAATATGACAGTTGTTTTCCATTAGTTTGATGTGTTTGAGCTTTAGATTTTGTCATTTTATAAGGGACTATCCGATTTGAATTTCCTTGGAGTTCGGTAATTTTGTTATTTTACTTTTTATACCTAAACAAGATTTTTTTCAAACTCAATGTAGTAATTATACAAATAGATTTGTTTAATATAACATTTGCACATGTTGCTTCATTATACTATGATTATATTTGTATTTGATATAATATCTATTTTACATATTGTCACTGACAGTATTGAGAGATATGATCAAATATATGAGTGAAACGATATGTAATGACTATTGTTAAAACAACAAGTCTCTTTGTTCCGTTTTAATCATTGAAATCACAAAATAAAATTACTATAATGTAAACGTTCTTTTAGTTACACTTCATGTAACACAAGATTACCTTGTTTGATTTAATTATTTCATAAACACCTGACAGCCGAATATAATGATGACAAACGTGATTATTGATTAATTTTTTGCTGGGTGCTTTACGTCCAGTGAAATATTTCGTGCATGTTTAGGACGATATCGCGATTATAACTAGAGACTGAAAAAAGAGGCTCGCCTAATAATATACGTAGCTCATCTTTCTTGTTGCTACTATATTACAAATGAATCATATAAATAACTGCACAGGGTTTTACAGTCATCA
This sequence comes from Mytilus californianus, assembly GCF_021869535.1. Lineage (NCBI taxonomy): Eukaryota > Metazoa > Mollusca > Bivalvia > Mytilida > Mytilidae > Mytilus > Mytilus californianus. Next base: position 29,429,032 of record NW_026262679.1, read on the forward strand.
TTTTCAATAGATTAAAATATATGTAATTTCAGACAGAAAAGAAATTTGAAAATTGACAAAATCGGAATCGAGAATTTACTCTCATTCAAGTCGACATATGAAACGATTGTTCAGATAGAGGTAATGACATCAAACTTTGCAAACATGTATTGCTATAGACCCATTTCAGAAAATCAAAATGGCCGCTCTGAAAATTAATAAAAAAAATCATAAAAAACTATGAAAAATAAATGGCATTACTAAATTTGATAAAACTTGGTATATCTATCACAATGAAAAGGACAATCACCTGAAGACGTCAAATTTTGAAGTAGTGGTGGCAATCTTAAATGGTGACCATTTTGAAAACAATAATTTCTAATATATCATTTTTGGCTATTTTTTTATTTTGCTATTCGCATAACGATACATCGACATTTATGATCGACAAAGTGTATTTAAACAACAAGACACAGTTCTCTTAGCCAAGTTAAGTGATGGAGTTTTAATATAACAGGTGGCCAGGTATCATGCTTAATGTTTGATAAAACTAAACAACAAAGCAAGTAGACAGAATCCAAAGACAAAGAAACCCAGTATTTGGTGGGGTTCGTGTTGCTCAGTCTTTAGTTTTCTATGTTGTGTTTTGTATACAAATTAAAGTCTTATATGAAAAGAAAAAAAAATAGTTGACCCGTATCGTAGGAAAAAAAACAAGGAGTCTGAACATCTGACACAAATTCCTAAACCTGACCTAAGTACATCCTTAAGTTCATTTTCTTTAAAATAATGTAAAGAATTAGATATATATGGATAGGTGTTACAGTATATATTCATACTCATACTATTCCTGTTGTTTGATTAAACTTTGAGGATAACTCTTGTTATATTGTAGTATTCATATACTTACCTTTTCATTATCATATGTGTTTTTGTATATATATTTTGTTTTATCATATTCATATATCATTAGTCCTGTGTAAAAACTATCAGTAAAAGAAAAACGTGTGAAGAACAATAGTAAAATGATAAGATGCAAGCTATTTGTATGATATTTTTTTCAATTATGAAACAAAATTAAAAGTGGAACGGTCGTGATTAAATTTAATGATTGTGATTGTGTAATATATTTGTGTTTCTATTACAACCAACTTTATGTGTAATGGGTATTTGTGTCTTTATAGATATATATAAGATATTTGTAACAGTCTATTCAAAGCAATTTTTTTAGGTTAAAAGTTTTTTTTTTTTTTGGCGCAATGCAAATGATGCAAATTGCAACTGACTGGCTTCAAAAGTATATGATTTTACAGAATCCACAAAATGGGTTTATTTTAAGCTTCGCAATTCCTTCTTTGGTACCTTCAATAAATTTTCTAAAATCAATATGAAGTAACAAAATATTTATTTATGGTATTTTTGATAAAAAGAATGTACTAATAACTACGATGAATAAACATATATTGATATGTGAACTGTGACGTAGACAACAATAAGGACTTTGCTTTCTTTTGAAAAAGTATTCACAATTGCAGTATTAAAATTTGTTATGTTTTGTACATATTGATTATTTATTGTTAATATGAGTCCTTTAAAAATCTATAGTATATGTCTACAAGAAACTATTAATTTCTTAGGGGAGGGATATCTTGAAAAAAAATAGTTTTATGTAAATAGCTATGTTAAGCCTAATAATAGAGTTTAAGACCGTTGATCGTATTTATAGATGTTTTTATTGATTTCAAATGTTGTAAATAATTGTGTTTCAAAAAAGTATTTTAGAATTCATAAATAAACATATATTGATACATACATTATCTGCTTTGTTGTTTAAAAGTTTAGTTTTGAACAGTTATAGAACAATAACAAGGCAAAAGGAAGAATCCAAAGACAACGAAAGCAAGCCAGGCATATGTTATCCATGGAATTGGATTGGAGTTGTCATGGAAGAAAGAATTGACACAACGCATCTGAAAATTTGGATAGCAGCTGACATAGCAGATCTATGCTAATAAAGTGAAAACGGTTGTCAATGACGATGCAAAGGTGTAAAGGCATCATTAAGTTGTACTGCTCTGTATAAATGTGGAAGGCAATGTTAAAGGATATTTTAGGTTTGGCTAGCCATAAAACCAGGTTCAACCCACCATTTGTTTCTTAAAATGTCCTGTACCAAGTCAGGAATACGGCAGTTGTTATCAAATAGTTCTATTCTATGTATGTTGGCGTTTGTTTGTGTTGCACTTCAGTGTTTCTGTTGTTCCGTTGTTGTCCTCTTATAGTTGATGTGTTTCCCTCGGTTTCAGTTTGTAACCCGGATTTTTTTCTATCAATCGATTTATGGCTTTTGAGCAGCGGTATACTACTGTTGCCTTTATTTAGACAGTGGCTACTATTGTGTGAATAGACAAAACATATACTACTAATTTATTGTGGGAGATTTATAACGTCAATTGAGAACATTTAAACAGCTGATTCCCTTATGACATTACTTGTATTACATGATACTCATTATGTCTGCAATGGAGGTTTTTTGGAAGTAGTTTTTAGATAAACTATATCAACCAAACAATTTATTTTCATCGAATTTTGAATTTTGAGTTCGACCTGTTTTGGCTTTAAAATTGGAAGATGACCGCCATGCAATATAACTTTTTCGTAAGTTTTGTTCAACATGGCAATTAGTATAAGGCTATATAAAAATTGTCACTATATTAACAAGATTTCACGTCATTAGCTTGACTGATATAATTTTCATGAATTTTTTACGTATTTTATAGAAATCCAACGTCCGTCATTTACAAAATGGCCACCACTCCGCCCAATTTCGACTTGCAGTCTGGGTCAATACCTTAAAATGTTTACCATGACCATACTACTATTATGCAAAATTTCATGATTTACCATAGTCTGGGAAATTTTATCTAAATTCTGCACAAAGCAACAAGACTATCTGGATTAAATATATGAAAGTAAGTCATATTTCTCGCATTCATCCACATAAAACGGAAAGTTCACAGCATCGGAAAAAAAATAATAAAAGCTTAATAATTTTGCTAATATTTTTAATTTACACATTTCCACATCCACGAAACATTAACAGTGATTTGAAGAAGTTAAAGTATTTATTGCATATAGCCATTACTGTGAAATCTGAAGCAAACCTGGTGTGGCGTCGTAAAAAAAATCCTTCATAACCTTGAAACAGTTTTAGCATGGGTTCAGATTTGGATATGGTGAAAACCGCAATTGTTCATGATAACGGTACTTTGGCCTGTAGAAATGCATTTCCATTAATTTCTACTGCTTGGAATGCATTATCTAAACAACATAACTCCGTTGTTTGATGGTGATATAAAATTGAAAATGGAAATGGGGAATGTGTCAAAGAGACAACAACCCGACCATAGAGCAGACAACAGCCGAAGGCCACCAATGGGTCTTCAATGCAGCGAGAAACTCCCGCACCCGAAGGCGTCCTTCAGCTGGCCCCTAAACATATATGTATACTAGTTCAGTGGTAATGGACGTCATACTAAACTCCAAATTATACACAGGAAACTAAAATTAAAAATGATACAAGACTAGCAAAGGCCAGAGACTCCTGACTTGGGAAAGGCTCAAAAATGCGGCGGGGTTAAACATGTTTTTTGAGATCTCAACCCTCCCCCTATACCTCTAGCCAATGTAAAAAAAAAAAACGTACAACAGTACGTACAGTAAAACTCAGTATAAGAGAAGTCCGAGTCCGATGTCAGAATAGGAAACAAAAGAAAATAAACAAAATGACAATAATACATAAATAACAACAGACAACTAGCAGTTACTGACATGCCAGCTACAGACCTCAATTAAACTGATTAAAAGATTATGTCTTCATCATATGAATATCAGGCACAATCCCTCCTGTTAGGGGTTTAGTATTATACCGTCATAAAATATATGAGAAGAACATAACCCGTGTCTTGCCAACAACTGGTTTTAGAATAAATGTGTTTAATTCCGATGCAAAGACCCTATAAGTGAATTAATATTAAAGCCAAAATATGCAATCTTTAATGATCTGACAACAGTATCGTAACTATATCCCTTCTTAATAAGTCTGTTTAAAGGTTTTGTTAGCTTTTGAGTTGAATACTGACATTTTTGTGCTTTGTAAAGAATATTACCATAAAAAATTGGATGTGAAATACCCGAACGTATAAGATATCTGCATGTTGAGTTATATTTACGAATGATGTCCTTATACCGATGATAACATTTAGTAAATGTTTTGACTAGTTTATGATATCGAAAACCCTGGTGTAATAATTTTTCAGTAATACATAAATTTCTCTCGCTAAAATCTAATATATAGTCTATTTTAGGTTGTTTGGACGACAGATGATTCATAAAAAAAAATGAAGTGTATATGGATTTTCTTGTACTTATATTATCAACGTATTCATCAACATTAACCTGAACATCATCATCTAGGGACTCTCTAACACACGTTCTCAACTTTTCTAATGATATTTTTAAGTCGTGATTCAAAATATTCCATATTTTTGATGCACTTGGTACGTTTTCGCATGTTGTATTACCATCAAATAACAATCGCTTATGAATTTTGGGGGGAAAATTGACGGCTTCCTTGATTTGTAGTATTCTACCGCTTGTACTATCTTGTTGGAACTCTTCTTTCAGGTCAAGACCGTTTTTAACCACGCGACAACGTCCTGTCAATTCGGAAGATGTTAACAAATTTTTCTACAATATTGTGCGAAATTTCACAATGTCGTCATGTTTGTGAATAAGAAAACCTTACTGTTTTGTAAAGTCTTATAACTTTTTCTTGTAACTCAAAATTAGTGGAAATTCCTGGTTTGAATGCTCTTCCTTACTTATTTTTCCTGTCAGTCATTTTAATTTCTTTTACCTGATACTGTACAGTAACAGTAAATGTGCACAGTTCTCACGGTAGGTATAGCGTCCGGCTAGGATCGTGGTTTTTCGAGTGAATCTGTCCATTTTTTTCGAGTGTAGATCGGGCTTTTTCGAGTGATAAAACATGCGATCAGGTCAATTAACTACTAATTCGTAATTATAATACTTTTTAACGTGACTACCCATTTTATTTTGAATACTATACATGTTTTGAGTAACAAAGAAGCACAATTTCCTTGTATTTAACCATTAAATTCAGTGTTTGTTATTGTCCGGGCTTTTTCGAGAGGAACTGTGAAACCGTCCGGGGTTTTAAACAAATGGTCCGGGTTTTTTAACGAATATTTTAATAGAAAAAAGTTATTTCTGACTTTAAAAAATGACTTTTCTAGTATATAAATGTAATTAAATGAATGAAAATATCATATATTCTCAATAAATCACCAAAACATATTACTACGTTGATCAAAATTAACCTTTTTCAATTTAATGCAAGTTTTCTGTTCGGAAAACGTTCTACCACAACTTTCCAGTATTAAATTAGAAATTATTGGATCCTTTATAAAAAGGTCTTAAGAACATAGTGCAGGAGACTCATAATCTTTTCAACTTCATTTTATGGTATTTTTGTTGTCACAGTTAATAATATTTTTCGTGGTGAACCCCGGAGTTTTTATACGGTACGTATTATGGTATACCGTTGTCTGTCCGTCGTCAGCATGTCGGACAAAACTGAAAAAACGCTGTAACCAATTTACATGAAACTTCGTTGAATTTTTTTTATCTATTGAGGTATCCTCCCTTTCGAATTTTATAAATTTTAGATTTTACGTTTTCGAGTTATAGGATTTTATTAAACAAACTAGAGCCGAGCCTGTGTCGCTCACCTTGGTCTATGTGCTGCAGTGCATATTAAACAATGGACACTCTTCTACATTAAATACCAGAATATAATTCATGACAAAATTCTCTGTTTTTGGTGATGGTGACTTGTTTGTAGATCTTACTTTACTGAACAATCTTGCTGTTTACAGTTATCTCTATCTATAATGAACTTGTTCCATAAGTATTAGAGGGTGAAGATTTCTGTAAAAAATGTTTGCGTTGCACATGATCCGCTATCCTTAACATTAAAATACAGTTATTAAGCTGCTCAGATTGTGATCTGTTCAACAGCAATTAAAACTCTAGACGTATATATCCAGTGGCGTAGCTACCATTGACGCAACGACTCACTTGCGTGCACGAATGAAATGGCCCAAAAAAAAATCATAATTAAAAAATCATAGCAGTCAAAAAAAGAAAGAGTGCGATTGACTGTCACTTTATATATACATATGGGTGTTTCAACTTGTCAGAAAGGTTTCCGTGTTTTCTATCAGTTCAGTTTTGTTGTGCGTACATCGGTATATACAATTTTTAGACCATCTACTAATTTAGAACGAACTACGAGATCGTCTTGTCAATTCGGAAGAACGTTTTCTTACCCAGATGCTTCTTCCAAACAATCTGAAAAGTTTGAATCGGGACCATCAAATTCGCATATTTCGCGCCTGCGAGTCCGATCTTCAATAAGAATATCCGTTTCTTCTCAAATTAAAAGGTGGGTTGCGCGATGGGATATTTATCCATCTAAGAAACCAGACCATCTCTGTGCAACATTGAAGATGACGCCGAAAGAACTTTGCCCAAATATATTCTGTATTCTGCAAATACTTCTCACCATGCCACCCTCAACCTCTACTGCTGAACGCCCTTTCAGCGCTCTGAAACGCGTAAAAACGTATCTGAGATCGACTATGGGACAAGAAAGACTTTCTTCACTTGCACTGCTGCACGTTCATTCTGATTTTGACATTGACACTAAAGAAGTTATTGACACGTTTAACAATGCTAGGCAAATGAAAATGTTACTCTCCTAAAGGACCTCGGTTGTTAACTTCAGTCTTACATACGGTCTTACATACGAACGTCACATTTATATATCACCAAATTAAAAATTGATTGTTTGAATTGCTTTGTTTTCGTATGTTAACATATATGTCATGAGAGGATCCAGTTCTTTAGCCCTTTCTTTCTTTGAAGTATAATAAATTGGCGAGCATTGCAAAGTTTTTAGAATTTTTTAGTCAGTTTTAGGTCTTTGATTTGATATACTAGTATAGCAAAACACTCAACTGTGCATACTTCACTTCAAAATTAACCATCTTAGATCGAAAAAAGATTCATTTTCTGTAAAAAAGGGTCCAAAATTTTTGTTCGCCTAGCTCCGCTCGGCGAAATGTTTTTGCCTCGCTACGCTCGGCAACTTCTGCGTGCAGATCATTATTTGTCTAGCTACGCCACTGATATCTGAGCATCACGGGACGACACAATGTAAAAGTTAACGGACGATGACGGACAACGACGGACGCCAAGTTATGAGAAAAGTTCACTTGACCCTTTAGGGCCAGGTGAGCTAAAAAGGGGTGATTTTACAGTTTTCGGACAATATTTTTAAAATGCTTTGAGGAGTTTTCATGAAACTTTGGTGACTGCTTTATATAGATTAAGGTTAACTCCCTTTCAGTTTTTTTTTATAAATTTTTGATGACATTGAGAAATTATTTATAGGTTTCATAACGAGTGATAATGGATATCGCTTGATATCAACTCGAGTTATTTAATTTCAATATAATATTAAACGATGCTCCGGCGAGTTTGATATCAAGCGTATCATGCGCCCCTGGCGCAGCTGTTTATTAAAAAACGGAGTAAGAAACCTACTGGACAGCAGAGAAGAATAAAAAAAATGCATTTGTTTTTGTATTTCTATTTGTATCCATCTGATGAGTTAAGCCTTTTTCAACTGATTTTTATAGTTCGTTCTTATGTTGTACTGTTCCATCACTGTCCCAGGTTAGGGGAGGGTTGGGATCCCGCTAACATGTTTAACCCCGCCACATTCTGTATGTATGTGCCTGTACCAAGTCAGGAGCCTGTTATTCAGTGGTTGTCGTTTGTTGATGTGTACATATTTGTTTTTCGTTTATTTTTTTTACATAAATTAGGCCGTTAGCTTTCTCGTTTGAATTGTTTTACATTTGTCATTTCGAGGCCTTTTATATCATACTACGCGGTATGGCCTTTGCTCGTTGTTGAAGGCCGTACGGTGAGCTATAGTTGTTAATTTTTGTGTCATTTGGTCTCTTTTGGAGAGTTGTCTCATTATCTTCTTTTTTTATATGAAATAAAAAATATTCTACTAAAAGACACTTTATCCGACCAGTTTTTATTCCCATTGACAATAACATCTGAATTACATTTCTTATATAGTTAACAATGAAAAGAATAATTCATCAGCTTAATTCACTCTTTGTACGTACGTCTCAATCCAAATTGTCTATGCTTACATTAGATTGTTGACATCATGAATATATACTGTACATGTAATTTATAAGTTGTGACAAACAGAAATATATACAGATGGCTGATACTTGTTTATAAAGTCTAAGTGTTAGTACACCTTTATTAAACTGATGAATGCATTGGTTTCGTGCCTTAAAAAGTACATAATTTGAACCCTTTTTTATTGTTTTTAAACGTAAATACACTGACACACAACATTCTAAGCTATAGGAAATTTGTATAATCACTCGATAAAACAAGGACGCACTCGAAAAAGCCCGGACTGCTCTCGAAAAACCCGAACACATAGAAATGAATTTAGTCTCAAATATCGTTTTTCAATGCAACAACAAGAATTTTTGTAAAGTGTCTGTATATCTAAGAATATATGGATTCCATGTATGCATTTCCATCGACATTTGCATTGGTATGTGTTTTTTGGAATAAAAGCATTGTAAGGCTAAATTCAACTTTTTGAACGAAAAGTAATGTCGGATTGATAATATCTTTTTATTTCAAATACTAACACACCTTGTATATCCTTGTATATTAAACTCAAGCTTCTATATCACGTCTTTTCAGAAAGAAAGTCTGTTTGTTTACATTTTTGATCATATTCACTCGAAAAAAAGTGGTCACACTGGAAAAAAAAACCCGATCAAATTACTCGAAAAACCACGATCCTAGCCGGACACTATACCTACCGTGGTTCTAATCAAATGTAAACATGAAATGAACTGTCTTAAAAAAATCTTCTCACCTGTTTTGTTAACCTTGCTTACAACTTTGCTCTGTATTACTTGAAAAAAAATGGATGTTTTGACAGTAAGGGAATTTCTATATGAAGTTGGTCTTGAATTTGCAAGATTTGCTGACCATTTTACCGACATAAATTCACAAATGTAGCTTCTATTCGGTGTTTTAAAATTCCATATGATATTAATTATATAATTAGAAATGATTTGTCTCTTTGATCTAGTTGTACTGACGCTATGTCTGCTCAGATTTGATTCCTTTTTAAAGTCTGCGAGATATGGTAAAATTTTAAATTTCATTTCTGAAGATAAGCCTCATGATGGGATCAAAAACCTGTCTTCTCTTTTTAACGTTTCCCTTCATTTCCTCGACATTGCTTCCAAGTGGTAACATTGTTTAGGTATGGTTAATGAATATTGTACCCCACAATAAATAAAAATGAAATGTGCACTTTACTAACTGCTAACTTCTCCACTATATTCATCGTGCTTGCCGGACAAATTGTACAGTTGTGTTCACCCTACTTAGATTTCAAATACTACTAAAACCATTCATAAGCCTATCCCCACAAATATAAAGATGTACCAACTGTCTTCTTAAAACTTGCTCATTAAATGTCTTAAATCGTGACAATAAACACATTTATATATATAATATTATATTATTTGTTTAATCTATAATTCCGTACGACATCAAGATGCCTAGGCTCCATATCAACGAAAAAAGAATTTTATACATGCTTGTTTATGTACAATAGTTCAATTGGTCTTAAAATACATGCAATTGCAACTAGTCGTTTATTTGAAGTGGATCTACTGAAATTCAAAGCATTTTAATTTTTAAATTTAGATATCAAATTCACTATTGACGGAAATTTAAGTATTTATTGACAAAGACAACATTGATTTCATTCACGGGAAAAAAATATTTTTCTGTTCTTTTATTGATAATTATTCGATATTTAAGCAGTCAAACACTATGCAATTTAAGAAATGATAAGTAGGCCGATCTGAAATTCAGTGTTTAAGAGACTTTCAAAACTTTTCAATTCATTACTGTACATGTTACTTTGAGATAATTCTTATGTTTTTGTATTTCTTCAATGTGATTCGTGCAACGTTATTGTTTAAAATTACAATGCTTTGTACATAAATTACGATTATGTTACAAAACTTAATTTTCGAAAAATTCTACTGTAGTAAAATAGTTAACGAGAAATGTTTATTAAATTGACCTACTTCCAACTAAAATATATTTTTGGAACTGCAGTCTTCCATATAAGTAACTTGGAACAATACATACATTGGTATTATTATTTGTGTGCGTATTGCCATGATTAAGTAGTAAAACTTGAATCTTGTGATAGACAGCAAACTAATTCTTTGAAATATCTGTAAGTTCACTTTTATCCTCTGCCTTGTAGCTATTTAGGTATCATAATTTATATAATTTACTCCGTAATAACTTGTATAATGTTTACAAATGTACGCGCTGATGTTCAATTCGTTTTGTTTCAGATATAAACAATTAAAATATTGACCATCTAGATAGATTGGAGAATGTCAAAAGTTGCCGCCGAACCTGGACCATCCAAATCCGGCACACAGGAGAAATCGAAGTAAGTGTTTCTTTATCACAATTGAATAACATTGTAAAATGTGGCACGTTGAAATGATTACTAACGGTAGCATGTGCATTGAGTATAATAAATCATTTTTACCTAATTAAATAATTGTTGGATGATTTTAAAGTTCTCATTATAGTCTATCTTTATTTGCAATAGAATATTAATCCAAAGAAAGTCTGATACGTTTGGAGGAAACTTTATATGTGTAAGGCTATACAGACCCCGATCCTTTACCGTTGTCTACGGAACGAAAACGGAAATGCGTCAACCTTGAATTATTACCATATATTTACCACAGGCATCTGCGTAAAAGATATTTTGCTATTTCATACTCTTATCTATATTATCTGTGTACAAATTTAAAAATGACAAGGGCTATAGTTCTGGCCGGCCGAAAATTAGTCAAATTGTCTATTCTTCCGTTCATTCACAGTTAAAAATGCGGTCATGTACTTTAAGAACTAGTCAGTTGAATGCATTTAGGATAATCATAGCTTTTCTAATTATGGTCTTTGACATTTTCATGAAAAAAGATTAAAAAAATAATTGTTTTCACGTTGTCAAAAGTTTTGATCTTGTCACAAAGTTTTATTTAATTGAAAGCATCTGTTTGATTTTTTTTAAACAGAGCATCAAAAAAATGTTTAGGTAGTATTACTTTATATAGGTTACAACATAACGTTTTAAGAGTTTCATGGTACACATCAATAAGACAACGTCCCGAAGACATAAAAATAAAATACATACGACATTTACCAATAGACTTTTAGTAATTTCTATAGAACTGGTCAGGGTCAAAGTAAAATCGTTCCCAGTTTAAAAAACTGTAACTATATAAGTTATGTTTAACATTCAACCCTACTTCTCGTTATCTCGATCAATCGATAAACAGCAGTCATATGGAAAAAAGTATTGCAACTTTGAATATATATAAACACTCCTCAACAGTATCAGTTATTAGTAATAAATTATCCAAACCAAGAAGTCGAAAAATATTTTAATAATTTCACTGCAGCGACGGAATAATGAAAAGTACATGTAAATGCTGCATTTACCCCTATCAAAACAATAAAACATAGCCTTATCGTGTTTTAGTTATTTGCTATTCTGATATTTCCAAGTACTTTTAGAAGGTAGGGTATTTTCGACTGATTTATAAACAGATTGAGGCAAAACAATGTTGTACATGTATCTTTTAAATTGATGTATTGTACACATATTTACTTTGATCATTGCTGTGGTATTATCATTTTCCATAGTTTATGTTGTAGCTGCATAATTTTAATTTGAAGGTTCAGCGGCCGATATAAGTGTTATATGTAGCGATAATTTCTCTTTTATCAGATATAGCTAGCTTTTTAAGGTCTTTCCACTCCGTTAGGAAAGACCTTATTGTTTTTCTAATGTTTTTTTTTTTTTTTTTTTTTTCTTTTTTTTCTTCCAACATTTTTTTTACCTGCCCTCCCCTCGTTTCTATTAGAGTTATCAAGACCAAATATGGACCATCGATAGACCTTATCATGAAGTATTACCAGATGACCCTGTTAAGGATTCATCATCTCCTTTAGAAGTTATCTCCCTTTTATTGGGTTTTTTCAACATGGCCCCCTTTCGTTGTTTTTAAAGATATCATGACCTTATTTGTACAATAGATAGATCTTATCATGATGTATTACCATATTAGGTTGCGTAGGATTTCATCATCCCCTTTGAGAGTTATATCCCCTTGAAGTAATTTCTTTTATTTGCATTTTTCTTAAAAAGTATTAAAGATAGAATCGAATTGAAAATGGCAGCATGTACAAGAACAGATGGCAATGTTAATAAACATAAACAATTAGTTTGTTATTTACCCTTATAAGGAGTTATTTCCCTTGAAAAATTATACACAATTTTTGAAAAATTCTATTTCGAGAACCGGAAGTCGTAGAGACTTGGGACCTCCACCAATAATCTTTTTTTCATGTGACCTTTAATTTGCACCCAAGGTCAAAGGTCACTGAGTGCAAAAAAAATTTACGCTGCAATTTCAAGCTTACATATTAAATAAACGATAAGAGTTTGCTGCATACATTCTGTGTATAAAATGTTCCTCTCGACAACCTCTACATTTTATACATTAAGCTCAAAACTGTCCGACCGTCTGTTCAAAAGTTACGACAAGATAAATCTTAAAAGTATAGTATTGTGTGTATATCTTTTTAAAGGTAACATATATCAACCTACTATAAATTGCAAAAATGATCAGCATTTTAAGACCTTCAGTTTGAGGTCAATGTCAGGTCATAATGAAATTTTAATTTGACCTTCAAAGTGTACTATGACCTTGACCTTGTGACATTTGAAAGGTCAAGTGGTCCTGAGTTGAATGGTGGTAGTCCCATGTCTGTACGACTTCCGGTTCTCAAGTTTGGTATTGCATCATATATTTGATGATTCATTGTGACCTTGATGAACTTTGAAATTGTCCCAAATTTTTTTTGCAATGTTGCCCTTCAACTGCAGATCATTTATCATTTAACAGATTTGAGATATCTATTGTCGTTTTAGAGATAATGCGGTTTGAAATTTTGCGAGCGGAGGCATGTATTTCTGATTCAACAACAGCTTTCCACCTGAAATTTTCAGAAATTAAAGACTTAAACATGGTCATATGTTTGACTAATTACCAGAAACTTTCAATGAAAAAATCCAAAAAAAAATCAATTTGAAATTTTCATCTTTTACATTGACTTTGTAAGTTTCATAAGTTCTATTTATATAATTGATATTGCATCATTTTTGGCACTTTGCCAAATGCGGTCATTATTTATATCAAATTGAAGGTCTTAATGAGCTCTACTCAAAAATGAAAATTTCAAACCCCTTTTTCATCCCAGTGGGAAGGGTGGGGTCATTTAGTGCAAAAAATTCAAACTTCTCAGATGGTTAGGTTGTCGCATATCAAATGAAAGTCCATAAAGCGTACATTTCAAATATCAAATTGACGTCCCCAAAAAATGGGTTGGGTGGGGTCATTGAGTGCAGAAAATAAATTGTCTTCTAAGGTAAGGTTGTTGTATATCAAATGAAAGGTCATAATGTGTACATTCCAAATATCAAATTCCTGTCCTCCAAAAATGAGGTGGATGGGGTTATTAAGTGCAAAAATCAAACTTTCTAGAACATGGCGTTGTCGCATATCATATGAAAGATCATCAAGTCTACATTACATATATCATAATTCCGATATCAAAAATGTAGGCGGATGGGGTCATTAAGTGTAAAAAGTGAAAATTTTCAGAAGGTATGCTTGTTGTATATCAAATGAAAGGTCTTAAAGAGTACATTACAAAAACATCACTTTTACAGGAAAGACCTTTCAATTGTTTTACAAACAATTGAGATACTAGTTATATCTTAATGTTTCTATCTATTCAGATATAACTTAAGGTGTTGATACGGCATATAGCTGATCTTGTAATCATTGTTAAATGTATTATACTCAATTGAAACATATTTCGAACCTGTATTGCTTTCCAGCTTGATATATATGGCTTTTGTCAGAGATAACATGTATCTGTTTATCCAAAACTGTCGTTTTATTTCATTTACCAAATCAATTTATATCCAATTTGAAAAGTGTCAAACCAACAAAATGTAAAAATGTGAGAGAAAAAACTTTATTTTACATAGGTCTAAATTACTTGTAATTAAAAAATGAGGAGATATGTCAATTAGAAAACTATCCATTAATATCAAAGGTTGTTTTGTATTGGCAGTCAACGTGGTCATAGTCATTTCTCAAACAATCGTTATTGGTGATAAAATTTGAAGGAAGACTTAACCTATTTCACATGCAATTCATTGATTATGCTCCTACATATAAACATGTATATAGATACGACTATTCGATAATACAATACATGTAATGTAAGGAACATTACATTTATATAGAACAATCATATCTATATACAAAAAATTCATGTTTATATGTAGAAATGATGCATTTTTTGCATTGTTCTTACATGTTTATTGCTTAGCTTGTTAAACCTTTGAATTGTCTTCGTACCGTATCGACTAAAGATAAATTGTGTTATCAATACTTTCCGAACAAGACAGTTTCATGGATGTGCTTTATAACACTACAGCTTTTTAATGATATACTAATGTAATGTGTATAATTCTTTCGAAAACAAGAAACAATCATTACTTATTAATAGGGATGTTTACGTACTTGTGTCAACCAAAGAATCAAACAAAGACACAACCAAAGTGTATAGCGAAATATACAATACTATTCGAAAGTCTACGGGAGCTACTTCTGACAACCAAGACAGGTCCTTGCCAGGACTTGTTCTATCAGTCATAGGAGATTCCGAAAGTTATGTTCCAAAATCATGGAATACAACAGAATTTGAGTCGGGGCTACTTCAGACCGTCAAAGGGGCAAAGGGTAAGTAAATTATGACTTATTGTAACGTTGTTTCGTTTAAAGTAATTCAGACTAGTGTCAAACAATTTTTTAATGCTTATGTATAACTTATTATTGTAATTCTGTGGCATTTTGACCTTTCTGGACCCATTGTTTAATTAAAAAAAATCTACGTGTGGTTTATCAGTTCTCTGGATAAATCGAAATGGGCTAAAAGGTGTTAGAGATATATAACAAACTTATGTAATGGAAAAACAAACGATGTATGACGTAGAAATCAGGAATGTGGAAAACACTCGAAAGGCTTTTCGTTTATCTAAAATGAACATTTTTTACATAGTTACCCGTGGATCACCGGATTTGTCCAATCTCGATAACTTTATCCGAGGCTTGGACTTTAAAATTCGATAATTCAACTATTTCGATTGGATAAATCCGATTGTCCACTGATACAAATGTAAGAATCTATATTTATTAACTCTAAGTATCAACATAAGATGCATATAAATAAGGTATCAGAGACGAACCCATTATCAATTAACTTTATATATTAATGAGTATACAAAAGCCTTATCAATAATGCGTAATATCTAAGTTAAAAGTTTAACGACTTTAATTTATTAAAAGGACGCTATGGTATTGCTCACAACGGTTTCATTGTAGAAAGCTGGATTATATATAGAGGTAAAAAAGATGGCGTTAGTTCTCTGGTAGATATGGCTTTTAAAGGCAGCACATTAGTGGACGACAACGATAAGAATCAAGACAATGAGACAAATTGCAGAAACCAGAAAGTAACGTTAGTTGCAATCAAACCATGTAATGAAACGGAGGATAAAACATGCAAGGTTACACTTATTGAAAAAATATTTTGTTTTGTTATGAATGTTTTCTATTTGCTACATGTATTATAAAACTTCGAAAGGAGTGGAAAATGCGCTCATTATGATATAGGTATCGCGGCTACCAATATTTTATAAGAGTGTTAAATGATTCTGACAGGCTGGTCTGGCTCCAAACTTATTAGGCATACATCAAAAACTAGAAATCGGCCAGAAATTTCTTTGAAATTGAAAGGGGTATCCAATATTTCAATACTTCAGATGGGGGGCATCGAAAAAATTTCCCAAGATTTGGGTAATTCTTAATTTGTATTTCAAACAAGCAAACAGTAAAGTTAATTTGATAATACTCTAAATCAGTATCTACTTATTCAGCAGAAGTGTGTAACACTTAATTCAGATGTCATATCTATATATCTTGTGTCATCGTCATTTTTGGCTTCAAACTTCATTTCAATGGTTTATTCATGTGAGCCATGACCACCTTCTGTTCGTTTGTTTGACATGACGAATGGCAATAATAAGTAATAATGGTTTAAGGGAAAACTGTTTCAGATGGTGTCACCAACAAACAAGTTGACGTCTAAATATAAATATAAATTGTGTAAAACCTGATTTAAGATGACCCGTAAATATTGGGTTATTTTTCTCAGCAATCAAAAAGTGTGCATATATCTATTAATTATTGTTTGTATGGTTGAGGAATAATTGCAAATGATTCTGAAAATTAGAATGTTTGTTATAGCCCAGAGGATATAAGAATAATTTATCACTTTATAGTGAAATCATGAAACTTGGCATAGTGAAAGATTAAGGGGTATAAACAAAATTCAGATATTGAGCCACGAAAAAAAAAATCAATATGGCCGACAAATTAGTTTCCCAACATAAAGTACTGGGAATTATTACAACACCATACTCTTGATGAAGTCAACTAATCTGCCAAACAGTTGATATCGCAAAATTAAAGAAATGCAACTAAGATATGTCAATTATTATTTTTAATTGTTTATAAATTCTTATTAATCGAAATGGAGTCCAAATCAAAAATGGCAGCGTCAAAAATGTCAAGAGTTTGACGTTAATATATATACACCATTAATGTGGTATAGAAAGTTAACACATTTGGTAAGCTGATCATGTGATGAAGACACAGGCCTATAATGTATTAAATATACCAGGGAAATAGATTATGTTTTCTAAATGGCGACACCATTCAAAATGTCACCATAAAAAATGTAAAAATGTTACTTTTTTATATAATGTGGGATTTAAATGGTACAAAAATAATGAACATTTATTTGGATACAAATGCATACCAATATATATTTTTTGTAAGAGGTGGCATAAACTATGAAATAAAAATGGTCAATACAATTTAAATTGCGTCTCTGACAAGGACTTAATTTACACAGTTAAAGTTAATGTTTACATGACTTCAGAACATCTTTTAATTTACTAGCATGAAAAATATGTTTGAAACCCTACAAAGACAAGTATTTATTTTTTCAAAATGTGAGCGAAAATAAAAATGGCGCCTCAAAAGTAACTAATTGGCATAACAACTTTATAGAAAAAGTTCAAGTCACTTATAGATGAGAGAATATCCAAATTTAAGATAATAAACATTTAGCACAGTCTCAAGGAGTTTCTCACAGTCTTGTGAACAGTTACATAATAAATGTTTTGCATTTCAATGTTGCTTTCATGCATTTACATACCCCCTCGACATCCATCGTACAACCATAGTGGATCAGCTCTTGGCATTGTATTGACCATAATGGTACCAATGCACTACCAACTTGTTTCCATCCAAATAAATCTGGTGATGGCATGACATGATTTGCAACGAAACAATTACTCTCAAATAACACTACCTTGGTAAGCTATATGTTTCGTATGTTGTACAGTTGTTCTTGTCTTCTATTGTCCAACGCCTACGTCCAATAAGTTAGTACAATTGATCACTTTGCGGTAAAAGCATGAAAAAGCGTTAATTATGATGCTTATAAACATTTTTTGATATTGGGCCATCTAAAAAGCTGGCCTTTCGTCAAAATGTCTAGATAATTTGTCGCTTCTAACAAATGTCCAACCTATAGTGTCTTCTGTTATTTTTGGTGGATCTGCATGTTCTGTATATTGGAAAAGATGGACAAAGATTTGACATTGGGTTTGACAAGAACGTTGACAAAAGCTTAAAAGCGTATACTTGAAAATAAGGGTTTCAAAGATGAGTTCAAGATGAATCTATTGTACCTCAGAATCTGTAAAATCTAATCTAAATATAATATTACAATCTAAAATAAATGTACATTCAGATTGTTCTCGTCAACAAATTGCTCTTAAAAGCAAACATTATATTTTTCTGCAGAAAGAAAATGGCAGATGGACTTTTCAGCTCAAACTAAGAGTGGCATCAACAAGTGATGCAAAAAATAAACAGAACCCCAATGAAAATTGTCTAAATAACAAAAAGGAGTTTAAATGGTTCAACAACTACTTAGCTAATCTACTATCAGAGTTATCAAGACAGTATACACCCTTACTGACCAATAAAAGTAAAGGTAAAATATCATTTATGCACAGATCGATAATTGTTGTTATAAATTATCTTTTTTTCTAGAACAGATTTCAAACAGGAAAATAAACAAACGTATCCTAAGACCATCCAAACGTTGCACGTTTTAATTGACTGGCAAACAGAACATAATGTTAATTTGCAATGTCGAATAAACAGAGTGAATAACTACCTGCAATGCTTAAGATATATAAGATTTACATATCGATATAAAATATGTTTGATGATTAATAATTTACATCAAGTTTTCTTCTATAAAGACCAAATTGAATGTAATATGACAACTCGGAGCACTTATTACAATTTGGGAGAGATGTGGCAAATGCAATACTGAACATTAATATATGTTTTATTTTTTGATTACACAAAAACTATTTGTTGCCTACAATGTAAAGAAAGTTAATTTAACAATCCTCGACACGGATTACCTTACCTGAATCATCCAACCATATTGCAGACTTATTACATTAATCAAAACAAACTTAACTATTACAAATGATTTGTAAACTATATATACTAATTACACCTTATGTAAGAATCCTGGGTTTTGATTGGTTGATAGCCAGTGTATTTTTCACCAGTTTACTTTTATCAAATGAATTTCGTTCATTTTTAAACAGCGCCGGGGTATATGCAAAAAGGATATGCCCTTTTTACCCTCTCTGCCGTGGTATTTGCCAAAAATACTCTATCCGACTGGACGCTTGTAATGTCACGATCATCAATGCGTTTTATGTCACGATCATCAATGCGTTTTGTACGTTAACATTCGGTGTAATTAAACAGATATAGCATGTTCCTGAGGGGTATTTGCGAAAAATACCAGTCTTGAGAATGAATTTCCCTCGCCTTACGGCTCGCGAAATTTAACATTCTCTCGACTGATATTTTTCGCAAATACCCCTCCTTAACATGATATATCTGTTCAAAATCCTTGCTATTTCCAATAAGTTAATGATAAGCTTAATTGATATAGATTTTTAAACTACACATAACCCCGTAAAATATCGTTTCATCTCGGCCCCTAGTAAGGTTTTTTCAACCAATCTTTCATTGCTTTTTTAAAACTAGTTAGTTAACTACTCTTAAAGCACTTATCATTAACGTTTATATCAAGGATTTGTTTAGTCTTACTTTATAAATCCTTATTTATATTAAGGCATTTTTAGAAGAGAGGAATTATTATCAAACAAATGTTTCCCTTTTTTCTAAATTTATCTGCTACAACTCATGCTAATACAAAAATAAGGAGATGTGGTATGATTGCAAATGAGACAACTATCACCAAAGTTCAAATGAAGTGGATGTAAGCCTATTTTTGTAACGAAAAAATTAAATATGCTAGATATTATTACTAGAAGTCCGATGATTAAAGCTGGATATTTTTTCCTGGTCTATATCTATGTACGTTTCGGCAATAAAGTGTATAGACAGATTGTATTTATTCCAATGGACATTAATTGCGCCCCTTTAATAGAAGACTTTATCCTGTATGGTTATGATTCACAGGTGTTCTTCGGCTGTTTTCTGCTCTTTGGTCGGGTTGTTGTCTCTTTGACACATTCTCTGTTTCCATTCTTATTTTTTATTCACAGTGTAGGGTCAAACTTAGTTAAGACCCAACAAAACTATATTTAACCGATATATTCAATAACACTTATCGTTATCTTGATGATATTTTGTCGTTAAATAATCAAGAAATCTCTAAATGTCTTCTCAAAATTTACCCCAAGAAAACTTAATTTGAATCAACCAAATATACACAGCAATAACAGTTACTGTTCTTTCCTAGATTTGGATATTTCAGTTTTACATAGAAAACTCTACACAAAAATGTACGACAAGAAAAACGAATTTTTCTATATTGTTAATTTTGTCTTTTTGGACAGTGTTGATCATTTGGCTCCTTCTTACGGTGTTTATATATCACAACTCCTTCGATATTCTCGTGTCTGAAGTGACTTTGTTTCAATAGATGTAATCAATGTATTAATAGTATATTACTTTCTCTTATGGTTGTTGCCTGTTATCTATTTCTTGCATGTAGATATATTTCTTTCATTACACTGCACGTAATGTGATACGAAAAAGTTAATTGGATTGGCCTATTCAGCATCATGAGACGATATTACGACATTTCCATTGAATATTCGTTATGTTATTGGTAACTTCAAAGGTTAAGACGATGTACATTTCGTCCGTGGAAACGGACATATGTGATTTCTTCAATAATATACAAAACACTCACACTTTTCACCTGAAAATCTTCGTTTTGTCAAGTTTTATTACAATCTGAAGCGTACAAATAGTTTTAAAATGTCCGATGTTAAAGTATGTGCAAAAGACTAGATCAACGATTTTTAATTCAACACAATGAAAGTGTTGACCATTAGAGAAATAGGTTTATCAACTTGTGAGAATTGGATATCGCTTGATATTTAATTTAAATAGTAATAATAAACTCGCCGAAGGCTCGTTTATTATTATATTGAAATTAAATAACTCGAGTTGATATAAAGCGATATCCAATTCTTTCTCGTTATGAAACATATAATTATTACGTCAAGGATGTCGTTATCGCACATTACTTATTGCTCATTGTTGAAGTCTGTACGATAACCCATTGTTGCTATATTTCGACGTCATTTTGGGCTATGGTGGCGAGTTGTCTCATTGACAATCATTCCACATCGTATTTTATATATTAAAAAATCCAAAAAAAAACTCATTTTTTTATGTTAAAAAAACGTGGAATCAGAACTCTTGCTTGCGATTACTGTAGTCAATGTAAAAGTGTAACGCTGACTGCCAAAATAAAATTAAACTATCGGTAGGTTAAGTACGGGAGGAAAGTTTTTCAGGGTTCTTTTTTTTTATCATTAATAAGCTCCTGTCCAAGTTTCATAGTTTTCCATTAAGAGTTGACGACAACGACGAAATAAGGGCTCGCTAACTATTGCCACCGTGTCGTTGCTGCAGGCTCGACAACAAAACTTTCTTTTCATAATGATTAGAAACGGAAAGAAAACATCTATAAGTACAAACAGAAATTAATAAAAAAAAAATCAAAATCTAGAAACCCGATCGCACGACTTAGCCTTACAAGTTGTCTTTAAAATGGCATTAAAAGTCTTAGAAAATAACAAGTTGTGCCAATAAAAGTGGTTTGATAACTGGTGTCGCTAGTTTCTAAGAATGGTCATATTTAGATATAAGAAGATGTGGTATGATTGCCAATGAGACAACTCTCCATCCAAGTCAAAATTTATAAAAGTAAACCATTATAGCCAAAGTACGGTCTTCAACACGGAGCCTTGGCTCACACTGAACAGCAAGCTATAAAGGGCCCCAAAACTACTAGTGTAAAACTATTCAAACGGGAATACCAACGGTCTAATCTATATAAAAAACGAGTAACGAGAAACACTTATGAACCACATCAACAAACGACAACTACTGAACATCAGTATCCTGACTTAGGACAGGTGCAAACAATTGCAGCGGGTTTACCAAACCTTCACCCTTATCTGAAACAATAGTGTAACATCACAACATAGAAAGACACACTATAAAATATCAATTGAAATGGCATAACTCAATCAAAAGACATATTAACACCAGTGAACATACACTGCTTTTCAAACTCGTCCAAAGTGTTTTTGAATTGATCCGACTTGTCTTTGGTCTGAGATTCCTGAAACCACAAAATTCACCATGAACAAGTTATTTGCATTGAGCATTATAAAAACTAGATGCTTGATACTGCACAGTATATATCACCATGTACTTAAACTATGTCAAAATGCGTTACATATAATGAAAACATTTGATTTTCTTTTTTATCTTTACTGTTATTAAGGCTGATATCGTTATATTTTGATTTGTGTAACATATTGTCAGGACGTGATTTGTTTGTCTCTCACGATTTGAGTATGAATCAAGCATCCAACTTATTAAGTAAAGTCTGTATTTAAGAAAGTTTTAACCTATAATACTCAATCTTTAACCTTATCTTACAACTCATTCGTCTTGGAACAGCTGTTTATTATAACTGCCTTTGAGTGTCCTAACTTGACTATCAATTGACACTTGTTGTACATTTTCAATATTTGCAGTCGTTCTTAACATGAGAGTTCCAGTGGTAATTATTGCAGTAGAAGGTGACGTCACTACTGTCCATCAAATACAGTCGTCTATTCAAAGAAAAGTACCAGTCCTTTTAGTAAAAGGTTCGGGCAAAGCAGTAGATTGTATTATTGAATTCATAAAAGAAACATCTTGCAGGTCAGTTAATCTTGATGCACAGTACTATAGAAAATGCCTTAGGTAAACGTTAACGAAGGATTATTTCGATAGGGAGAACATTGTGAACCCGGAGACAAGACATAAATACTCTTTCCTAATGTGGTAAGGTTATTATGTCTTAAATACAAACATGCATTTATATAAAGCCGTAAAGGGTCTGTGAATATTCTCTGTATATACAATCTAACATTCCTCTTGCTATAGTTTAAAACATTTGACCTTTCTACCCTTTACATAAGTATTCCCTATTCCAAGCTAAAAGACAAATTAAACTCGTTGGTCCTACTTTGTTTCAGACAAAAATGATGAACGTAGATACAAGTAGGATGGATAGATCGTAATGTGTATAAATTCATTCTGATTCAAACAAATAATTCGCAAAAACTGACATTATTCAGAAGTTTGATTTCTTGATTGACAACGTATTTGTAACGTTTGGAGGACGTGTTTTTCAACAAACATTCGTCATTTCCATGGGAACTAATTGTATTCTTCTGTCCGACTTGTTCCTTTATTCATAAAAGACGTACTCAATACAGAAGCTTTTTTTTTGAATAATGAAAAGAAGCTAGCATTGTCCTTTTACTTCACATTCCGGTATATAGATGATGTCCTCTCACTTAATAATTCGAAATTTAGATACAGTTAAGTCTGCCTAATATTTTGTCTTACATCTTGAGATTTACTATGATGGTCGGTTGAGAACAAACCTTTGCGACACAGAAGATGATATTGGCTTCCCATTTCTATGTAGCAACTTTCGAGCAGCGCCTCCATATGACGTATATATCTCCCAGTTGATGCGATATTCCAGAGCTTGCATTTCCTATTATGATATCCTTGTGACAGATGATTGCTACTTACATGTACCAGGAAGATATTAAACGAAGAGTTCTACATGTAAGTGGTGAAATTGAAATCATCCTTCGACATTTTGGTTTAAACAATATTTTATTCGATAAGTCAAATCATGCTATATAATATAATACAGTATAAACAATGGGATCCAGAAACAAGCAACATTGCTTATTTTAATCTGTCTCCAAAAGAATATTGACATACAATATAATGAATACTTGGAGCATGCTCTGACATTTTATGGTCGCCATCACGAGGAGTTGAGTGACCGTTATGGGATATCTGTTTTACAGATGACGACGGATATGTTCCAATTGTCGTAGCAACAATCCCGTCGTTGTGATCTACCAAACTAGACTTGGTTTTCCAGTTTTTATTTTTACACTAGTAATTTTTGGGGTCCTTTATAGCTTGCTGTTCGGTGTGAGCCAAGGCTCCGTGTTGAAGACCGTACTTTGACCTATAATGGTTTACTTTTATAAATTTTGACTTGGATGGAGAGTTGTCTCATTGGCACTCATACCACATCTTCTTATATCTATTTATAACCGGTTTTTGACG
Source organism: Mytilus californianus (assembly GCF_021869535.1). NCBI lineage: Eukaryota > Metazoa > Mollusca > Bivalvia > Mytilida > Mytilidae > Mytilus > Mytilus californianus. Next base: position 29,453,268 of record NW_026262679.1, read on the forward strand.
GGGCGAGCAATTCAACGGGTGCCACAAGTTGGACAGGATGTGCTCGTCCTTCCGGAGAACCTGAAATAACCGCCAGTTGTTGGTGGTCTTCGTGTTGCTCAGTCTTTAGTTTTGTATGTTGCGTTTTGTTTTGTGTACTGCTGTTTGTCTTTTCGTCTGATTACAGCATAAAAATTTTCTGAAACTGCAATCACCATATGCTTGGTGTTAAATTGACAACATAGTATACATGTATCTTATACTGTGATTCATAAGACAACAAGAATACTTATAATTCATCGATTGAATCCTGTGTATGAAGCTGACCAAAACTAGTCCTAAATGCCTTTTTCAATTGATAATCATTCTCGGTTAAATAGGCAGTTTTAGCTGTTCTTATAACTTCGTGTATGTCCTCCTGCATGCGTCCGACTACGGTAAACTTCCGCATTTAGTATATTTATGGTCCCAATTTTATATCTCAGTCAAGCCAATAGAACTTAGACAATTCAATAAACAAGGGCCAACAACATGTACGGTAAGTCAATGCAATGATTCTATGGTTTCATCTGACATTGACCTTATCTTTATAGATTTTTGATAATAGGAAGTTTATGTGATACTGTAGTAAAACGTTATTTCATAAACATAAATTCAACCATGGTCAGCTTTGCAGGCGAAACACTCCTATATTCCAATATTGTCCTAATCTAAAACATAGTTTTAAAAGATTTCCCCTACTTTGGAGAATTTAAGGATAGGCAAGAGACTGTCACCAATCCACTGTTGTATGATGCGTAGTTACCTAAAATGATTTAATAACGAATTTGACAGAGGTAAGACCGATTTTGTTTCTTACTGGTGCAGACAACTGTTGACCCTGCTTGAGCACCTGCATTTACTCTAAAGACTAGGTTTTTGGTCGGGTTCATGTTCTTAAGTATGTTTTGTATTATTTTATCTGTTGTATTTTGTCGTTTAATTTCGCTCATGTTTTTTTTTTTCTTTTATTAATGAGGTTTCTAATCATCTCATGTGAAGTAACATAGTTAGTTACCTTTATTCAATTATTCTCTCATATCATTGGTGCGTGTATTTACATTTTTGACAAAACCAATAAAGCTCTAGAATAACTGCATTTAGTGAGAAAGACAGAATTTTAGCTGAAAATGCTGCTTTATTACTTGGAATTTACATAAACAGTGAAGAATATGAAAATTTAAAGAAGATGATGGAAGAAATAGAGAAATATCGTTACCTGGTAAGAAAAGATATTGAGCTAAGGCTTAATTTCATAAAATATTTTAGATACTATCAAAAGTAGTGTGACAGAGGACGGATAGTGATATTGGTGGTCTTATGTCACAGAGTTAGTTATCCCTTGTTTGGATGTCTCGGCTCTCAAAATATGAAAAAGGGGGCTTAGGTTCGACGAGACAGTAATCTATCAACGAAAATCACACAAGATTACTAGAGGTCAACTAACGGTCGAAGTGTTTTTAACGTTTCAGATTAACGAATATGTTACTACATTGTATCACTTGCCCTTTGTAGATTATTTCTCCAAAATACATCGACATTGACATTTTTAATACTTTTATTTAATGTTTAAAAACAGTTTTGGTATATAGCTCGTCATATATTACTAGCCTTTTGTCTCCACCTTTTAGTGCACGTACATAAATGCTGATAAGGTAAACATGACAATAGCAGTAACAAAACTGAATATAAAAGTTCATTCGATACAGTTTTTTTCTTCAAGCATAGTCTAAACCGATGAAAATAAACGTGTTTGTAAATTGTGCAGTTCGTTGATGGTTTCCTTGTTATTTCAAGCCAACATATCTGGAAACACAATGATTAGATTTTGTATTTCTAGATATTTTGGCTTCAAGTAACATTAAACAAAAGTTTAACAAATTATGCAAATATAACTGCAAAATAGGTATTGATTGATATATGTCTTTTATTTGAACTAAACATAATATTAAAAGGAAACCTTGCCCATACCGAATCTGCAGTAATCAAGAAAAGCCTTAAGGTCGTACAAAAAAAAAGATTTTTGGAGGCAAATGTTTTGTACAGTAAATCTGTTTCTGGGAAATATATGTATTAATGATTTCAAGTTGATAATATTCTAGGTAACAATTTTTGACTTGCACAGCAAAAATGGCGGAAAAATGGAAGACGCAATTGTAAAAGCAATTCTTAAAGGATGGTCTCTTCAAGGAGTACACGGTATGGTATACAAATTAATCAAATAGATATAAGAAGATGTGGTATGAGTGCCAATGAGACAACTCTCCATCCAAGTCAAAATTTATAAAAGTAAACCATTATAGGTCACAGTACGGTCTTTAACACGGAGCCTTGGCTCACACCGAACAGTAAGCTATAAAGGGCCCCAAAAAATTACTAGTGTAAAACCATTCAAACGAGAAAACCAACGGTCTAATCTATATAAAAAACGAGAAACGAGAAACACTTATGAACCACATCAACAGTATACATTATAAAGTCGAGAGATTTCTTTCATTCAGACCTGTTATCATCTGTTAAAAAACTTCTTAAATGATAGCCTTATTTTTCTATTATCGTGTTGCCCAAAATTTTGAATTGTTGCACTGTATAGCAGAGTTATTTCAAATAACTGACAAATAAAAAAGATCTTTCGGTTTTTTTTTCTGTTGAATATTTCCAAGATCGCCGAAAATATATTTGAAACATCAAAATAAACTGATTGATAAGGTTTGCGTATACGTAATTAGGGATATACAATTTTACTTTGAGTCGTTTTACATCGATGTTTAAACTTGATTAATTCTTGTTTATGTAGCACAAACATCACATACTGAGAGCCCACAGCCACTTACCAGATTTGAAACTTGGATACCAAATGATCAAGATAAACTTGATAAAGGTATTAACAATGTAGGCTAAGCTAAAAAAAAGATACAAAGTTTAAAAATACGTTTAAAAAGTCAACAACAAAACATTGTAAATGTGGACATGTTAATCATTTTAACTTTTGACTATCAATACACTGTTAATCAAACAAAAAATTGAAGAAAAACTTTCAATACCAATGGAAATATTTGGTGCAATAATGACATTTTTCACCGACATTTGTATGAGCAACATGGCGGGTGTCATATGTCAGGATGTTCTTATCCTTCAAGAGCACCTGTGATCACCGCAGTGATTTGATGGGGTTCGCGTTGTTTAGTTTTCTTGTTTTATTTGTTGTGTTTTGTGTACTATTATTTTTTTTGTCGTTTTTTGATTTTGTGCCATTGCATTGTAAGTTTGTTTTCGTATTATGACTTTAAATATTCCTTCGGTAACTTTCACCTCTCTTTGACATTTGCTCACAATTTATTTTAATCGTTGACAATTTTTGAGAACACTAAACTGGTTGAATTGTTACGCTGTATGATTTAAATTAGATAACTGACAGATGAAATTGATCTATCGGTTGTAAAATATTATTCAGTTGATCCATGTTACCAAGATTGCGAGTGATGATTTCAGCTACACATTTTTATGTAGAAACATTCCAGCAGCTCCAACATATAGAGTATTTATCTCCCAGTTGATCAGATACTCCAGAGCTTCCATTTCTTATGATTTCATTGAAACGAAAGAGGGTTGCTGCTTACAAGGAAGCTATTAAACCAAGAGTTCCATGGTGTGAAGTTGAATTCATCACTTCGATAATTTAACGAAGGATATCACGAGTTGGTCGATCGTTAAGAAATATTTGTTTCACATATGACAACGGATATGTTTCAATTGTCATAAGCACAAAACCGATTTGTTTTCCTCGAATTTGACCCACCGCATAAAGTTTGTCACCTTTGTTGTATCTACACGAGATACACCACAGGTACCACATGTGATGCAGGATCTGCTTACCCTTTTAGCGCACCTTAGATCACTCCTTGTTTTTGTAGGGTTTGTGTTGCTCAGTCTTTGGCTGATTATGCTGTGTTTAGTAGACTGCTGTTTGTCTTTGGTCGATTTTCGTCTTTTTTTTTTGCCATGGCATTTTCAGTTTGTTTTCAACTTATGACTTTACTATCCTTTGTGTATCTTCTGCCTCTCTTCTATAACGAGTGAACTAGATAAACAGTATTCCAGAAGACCGTGTCGTGTCCACTGTTATCGAAAGCATATGTTTAGTCATTACTTAAAAAAATTATGTGTATTAAATATCAAATAATATTTTTCCTTAACTTGTTTCAACTAGGTATTGCAAACTCGGAAAAGGGGATACTTGAACTAAATTCTCCTGTGAAGAACATTTATGGTGTGTATTTATATGATGTAATGCATGCAATGAATTATATATCAAAAACAGATAATGGCTCTGCAAACTATGCACTTTCTTAATTTGATTAAAGGGAAATGTAAAGTCCATTTTATAAAACAATTACCTAATTAACAACACACATCTAGAGGACACAAATAATTAGAAGTATATTTAATACAACATTGTATTGTGTGTCTGTCATGATATATTAATCTTTTGTTGTTTTATTTTGTTAGTTTTTGTTTGTAAGTCTTGTTATGTGTTTGGCGGAGTCAGGTTTTGGTGATTGGCTTGGTCCGTTGTGCGGTCCAATATTTTTGGTGTTTCGTAGTATCCTTTGCAAGTACCATTAATAATTCATGTCCAGCTCTATATCGCCGAGAGTTAAATAGACTCAATGGAATATAGAATTTCAAAGATCTGTTCTCAACACAAAATTCCCTAAAACGTGCCTAAAACAGATTAATGAAATATATTCAAAGAAAGTTGAGGAACATCTACGGGTACCTGCTGTATAAAACGCCATGTTCTCCTTTCAACTTTATCCCAAAATATAGGGTTAGGACTTCATATGGCAAGGCGCCATAACACGGTTAAGCCCAGTTGATACACCAATTATAGTCACAGTTGCTTCATCTGCTAAGAAATCAGTCCCCAGCGAATAAAGACATAATCCGCGCTCGTCAGTCTTACCTGCAGAAAGCACAATATCAGTTAAAATTTCAAAATTGAAAGATGCATATTGTAACATTTTCAATCAAATTATATTGCAATATGATGTAATACTGCAGTGGTCCACTATGACTATATTTCGCCGTATTTATTTCTAAATTCATAAAATTATCTACGGAAACGTTTTAGTATTAATGTGTACTTTGAAGAAAAGTCTTTGATTCAGACGGTTCTACTCTTCGTAATAATTAGAACCATGACATACATTGCATTATGACTTATACGTTACACTTTTAAAAACAAAAGCATATCTACAAATGATATCAAACGATGCGAATTTTATTTTAATTAGTGTTTCTTATATTCCACAGACATGGACAATATGACGAATGCGAAGCCTATGTCACCAGTTATAGTTCCAAATAACAACGAGATAACATCAAGTACAAGGACGACGCCTTCAATCAATATTATTAAAGCAACTGGTTTGTAAAAAAAATATTTTCAAAATACAGTTAACACATCTCCGTGATTAGAATTACCTTTTTAAAAGCATATACCTACTTTGCCAAACTATTTTGATACTTTTAATGTCTGTTTTATTGTTCAAAATGACAAATAGATCACACCCAAGTAATATAAAAATAAGGAGATGAGGTATGATTGCCAATGAAACAACTATCCACCAAGGATCAAATAAAGTGGATGTAAGCAATCATAGGCAACCATACGGCCTTCAACAATGAGAAAAACCCATACCGTATAGTCGGCTATAAAAGACCCGACATGAAAAAATTAAACAATTCAATTGAGAAAGCTAACGGCCTAATTCATAACGAAACAGTGAACGAAAAACAAAATGACAGACATGAACCAACGACAATCACTGAACTACAGGCTCTTGACTTGGGACAGGCACATAAAGAATGTAGCGGGGTTAAACATTTTTGTGAGCGCTCAACACGTCTTAAACCTGGGACAGTGATGTAACAGCACAACATAAGAACAAACTATAAAAATCATTTGAAAAAGGCCGAACTCATCAGATCGATGCAAAGCAGAAAAGCATCAAACATTAACACAAATCAGTCTACAAAAATTAGATAAATGTGTTGTTTGACGTCTTTGTATTTAACAAAGGAGCATGTATTAAATGCAGGGTTAAAAATAGATTAATAGTTTGTGAAATAGATCGATTTGCTTTTCAACTGTTTCGGTTCTTATGCATCCTTGCAATTGGCTTTCAAATATTCGGTTTTGACCTTTCCTGGACATGGTTAGTCCACAAAAGCGTTTCTATTCATTTTTTTTAATTGCTTTTTTTGGGGGGGGAGGCGGGTTATATGTATTAAGAAGTACGTAATTATGAGGAACATGGAAGGATTTATTTAGTAATTTTCGATAATTTTCACGTTTTCGAAATTTAACTTAACAGAAATAAGTGAATTTATTGTTAATGCCTTAACAACATTTCAAATAAAATGGGTGTATATTAACAAAAATGAGCCTGTTTATAAATTTAACACAGTTTATGACTAATCTTAAGAGACGTTAAGGTCAATTCAACACATTTTTGGGGAAAAAGGATTTTTGATCCTATATCTTAGGGAATTTGTTTAGGTTGTTATGTTTTCCTGTTCATCAGTATTATATATGAGTTTCTTGTAAAAATATTACATTAATTATACATTAGACCAAAAATGCCACCTTTTTCAAAAGGTCTGGTATAGAGTTACAACATGACAAATTAAATGAAATTTATGGGAGGCCAAAAACGGCCCTTATCACCCCTGGTCTATCCAATAAAACCTAATAGGTGAGTCTTTTTGTACACACAACATATAGAATATCCATCACGCGATATTTAGAATTACTAAAAGTCATCCGATAAACAAATGTAGTACGTCAGTCGAGCGTTTGTCTTAATAAGACATTTCCTATGCACATGGACTAACATAATTGGAAGGCAATTATGATAAAGACTATCATCACTAATGGAATTCAAAACAAAATGAAATTCAGAAATTCATAAACGTTTTGAGTTTTCTGGCCGAGGGCATCAATGGTATGCTCAAAATCTAACGATTACATTTTAACTGTGCAAGCTGTATTCGGTCTTCATTTGGACCAACGTCAATGAGACAGCACCACTAAAAGAATATTCCGGTTTTACAAAATAAGTTATAATTTGAAAATATGAAGATCAAATAAATGTAGTAATGGAATTTTATTTTCAATGATATGTTTTATATTTCACAGAAGATATTAAGAACGTCCCACCTGTATTACATGCAATCGTTATAAAAACAAACGAGACTTCTAACGAGAAAGAACAAAAAACACAACACTCTACTACATCGAATGGCAAAACTGGTATGTACTAGATAAATGATAAAAAATACAGAAAAAATTATACACAAGAGATAAGTTCATTACATTATTATCTATAACCTTTTATTCGATCAAATGGTGCTGTATCCGGTAACAACGTCTCTGAGACAGCAACCATAGAAGAATATTCCGATTTTGCATAAATAGGTTTTTGAAAATATGAATACAAAAAATATACCAAAAAAGGTAAAACAAAAATACTGAACTACAAGGTACATTTAAAAAGAGTAAGTCCATAAAACTGACGAAACGTTATCAATCAACAGAACGAGTGAAAAACAACTGTCTTATTTTTTACTCGGAACAGACATTTTCCGAATAACATCATGGGTTTAACCTGGTGTTATAGCAAGCTAAATCTCCCACCTGTATATCAGTTGTTTATGGGTTCGTTATATTGACGAAATTGTGTGACCAACCCAAACAGACATAATAAGTAAATGTGACAATACATATAAAGAAAGCAATCTAATTTTCAATGATTTGTATTTGTATATTACACAGGAGAGGATAAGAATGCAAACGTTACAAATGAGGCTTCCCACGGGAAAGACAAAACAGGTACGTACTAGCTAAATGATAAAAAATAAAGAAAAATTAAACACAAGAAATAAATTCATTACATTAATCTAAAACCTTTTATTCAATCAAATGTTGCTGTATCCGGTATAACTATGGAACATCGTCTTTGAGACAGCAACCATAGAAGAATATTCCGATTTTGCAAAAATAGTTTTTTGACAATATGAAGATAAAAATATATATAGCAAAACATTATAACAAAAATACCGAACTACATGGTAAATTCAAAAAGGGGAAGTCCATAAAACTGACAAACTCATGCGTTATCAATCAACGGAACGATTGAAAAACAACTGTCACATTCCTGACTTGGTACAGGTATTTTCCGAAGAAGATGATGGGTTACCTGGTCTTATTGCAAGCTAAACTTTCACGTGTATGACAGTTGTTTCTAGTTCCGTTATATTAACAAAATTGGGTTACCAACCCAAACAGGCATAATAGGTAAATGTGACAATAATTTGGATCCAGCAGCCAAAATTGTGTAAACATACACCAATAAAGGGTTCAAACATTCAAACAAAGCAATTTAAATTTCAATGACTTGTATTTGTATTAAATAAAGGCAACAGTAGTAACACAGAAGAGGATACGAATGCAAAGGTTGCAAATGAGACTTCTTCTAACGGGATAGAACAAACATCAAAAAACTCTACTACATTGAATGTTGTTGACAAAACTGGTATGTACTAAATAAATGACAAAAACGCAAGGACTACGTTCATTACATCATAACCCAAAACCTTGTTATCAATTAATTGTCCTGTTCTCATCAATTGTTCATGGTAAATCTTAGAAACAAGAAATTTCCTACCACCAAATAAAATCTTCTACAACATTTCAGAAATTATTTTTTCTTAACATATTGCAAGACTAATATTTTATCGCTATTATCAAAGTGTTTTTTTTTTCAAAAAAGGGAAAATCGTCTTTGAGTTTAATATATGACTTTTTTTTCTAAAACTACTTTTTTACAGAAATGGGCTTGCCGGGAGGAATTCCCTAATATTGCAAAAAATCCTACATTTAAACTACATAAAATATTTGAACAAAAAATATGTTACAAAATTGACAATTCCAATTGGTGGTAAAATTTTCTTACAAAAGGTTGAACGTAAGCTTGAAAATTGTTGTATTATGGCTTTGGGAATCAACAGCTTGTAAACATGAGGTTAGTTTTTTTGTTATCCAGAAATGTCGAAGTTTTTATTTCACAGCCATTTACAGAAATGTTAAAAGTTCAGATACGACATTTTGGACGCAAGCATTTCAACCAAATTTTCAAAGTCTGTTTCTGAGATTTTTGTCTGTTGAAATATTAGTAGTTTACTATATTTTGGAAGCCCATCGAATGATTATTCGATTGGAAAAAAGATCGAGAACATATTGGAGTTTACACCGGATTTTTCCTTCGTTCTTTTTAAAACCAATAGAAACGAGTGTTTTTCTATGAAACATCTTTCAGTGAAAGGTTTTCTGGGTTATTTAATGTTTCTGCTTTTTTTCTCATCATCTTCAGATTTTGTAATTTCCCTATCCTGAGAAAAAAAGTATATATCTTTAGAAGATCAGACTCACCTCAATCGTATAAATGAGGCAATAGACAATACAAGTGTCAAATGAAACTGTATTGTTGTAGACCGTTCCATGAAAGCATGCATCTCTCATATATTTAACATTGCTGAATATGATATCTCATAAAATTTTTATATATAATATAAAATCTTCGTTGGAATCACAATATTTCATTCGCTTTTTCTATGACGTGAATAAAATTGAATGTCGGCATAACTAGACAACAACACAATAGATCCACAGTCCGTTTCAAAGATCTCTATGTTACATTCTGTTTTGCACACCTAAAGATAATGCATTGCAGAATGTAATACTAGTTGACTTTTTGTTTAAATTTTCTTTCGTGGACTTCATTTGAATATCAGCAATCAATACGATCAAACTGTTTGGTATGAAAACAAGAAATCCACCCGAAACTCAATATTATCTATTGGTTCTCTTTCGAAATGAGTAACAGCCGATTATCATTTTAAAACGAGAAATGCTTTTCAAGATGAGTTGTGCAAGTGTAAAATAAAAGATGCAAGTGTTAACGGACCACACTATCATTCATCACATTAAGTCTTACTTATGATACTAGAGGCAAAAATAAACGAACTTATTACAGCTACGACAAGAACCAAATCTAGAGCCTAAAATTGATACGTAAATCAATGCAAGATTTTGAGCATTTCGAATGATTTTTCAGGTTGTCCTGCCAGACAAATATCCGAATTTGTATAGAGAATATGGTTCTTGTTCTTTTTAAACTACAACAAAATATCAATTATTCCCATTTGTGTTCTTATGACATGGTTAATCTTACAGTTTTAATGTTTTATTTCAATTCTATTAATACTCGACGTACTTTGATAGCAATGTAATAAAATTGTCCAATTTGGTTTCTAGGTGCAGAAAAACTTAAAACCTTAAACGAATTGTATCCGCTTATTCTCACGCCTGGATCATTGTCGCTTTACTTTTACATAGTATACCAATATATCAAAGAGAGTGAACATTTAACAGAAAAAGATAAGGTAAGATAAAAAAGGATGAAAGAGAAATTTAGAGAAAAACGGATAACGCAATAAATATTAATTCAACTCCATGATTAACGACCCAGCGTTTGAAAAACAAAACAATATTAAATACAATACAAACAGGTAAATCAGTAAGTGTAGGCAACAGTACAAAACATGTAATTCTTGTTCTTTCATTTAGATTCTTTGGTTCAAAAATTGCAACTAATTAGGTTAGGTTGTATTTCAAATCATCTGCTTTCGGTATCAATGTATCACATAGTTATGTATTATTAGAAGTGGATATTTCCATCTTGACATTCCTTAATAAACATAATTATGCGGAGGTGTGTGTATACTGTTTATGGTTTCAGTAAATTCGTATGAATTCATAGCTATTAACCATTTTTTCATGGTACATGTATAAGATCGACAGATGAAAAATTAGTTTCTTTGTGTTTTTTTTTTATTACTAGAGAGGGGGTTGCTGCTATTCAGCTTTGACATTTACATCTGTACAATAGTCTAAGACGATACATTTATCTTTGATATCTATAATTGAAAATAAAACATAACCTACCTCAAAAACGCCTTTGAGATTTAAGCCCAATCAAATTCGTACAAGTATTAAAAGATATAACAGTATGTTTGAAAGTTTCCATTTGGTGTTTATTTAGCTGTGAAACAATGCACAAATGACGAATTCGTCCATTTCATAAGGAAGACGACAAAATTATATGATTTACAAACACCATTTCTTTCGTATAAATACAGTTTAGAAATAAAACAAATTTCATTTCTTTTAATTATTTAGTGTTTTAGATATTTAACTGTCCTGACTAGCCCTTGAATAGGCTAAGTATTCACAAGGAAAGCAAAACTTATCATAGGCCTGGTTATGATTACTTTAGGTTAACTTCAGTTAAAATGTTTAACTGCTTAGAACATTCGCTGAAAAGGGAAAAAAAAAATAACTAACGAGTCTTAGATGTAATTTTGAACACCAGAACGGTAAATTTATTTTCATCGAAGTTTACTTTGGACACAGCAGATCGATCATCGTTAACGCTGTGACGAAACCAGTTCTGACTTAAACACAATACTTGTAGAAATGTCTAATTTTAAAATTCAATTGTTTACTTTACATGGCCTATTTCAACAGTTATTATGTCTTTCTGGTACTGATTACATGTCTACAACAAATGCTGAAATGTAATACAAATCTTGAGATATAATTTCGTATCTAATTTGTGAATTGATAATCATTGGTAACAAGTGATACAAAATGTTTCACTGTGCGTATAGAATATGTGATGTTTCGAGGAAATAAAATACATACTTTTTTGGGTAAATCAGTTTTCCCTGAATGTAAGTTGCCATAAACAGCAGTAAAAAGTAAAATAACAAAAATACCGTACTCCAGTGGTAAAGGTGCTCTACAGGTTGTCAGGATCTGATTACTCTTCTGGAGCATCTGAGATTATCTCCGATGTTGATGGTGTTTGGGTTGCTTAACCTTTAGGAACAGCCAAACTTAAAACCAAACAATTGTATTGATGAAAGAATATATTGAATGTTTTAAGTAATTTATGGTTATGAAAGACCTACACTATTGAATGCCAGGAATGTATAAATACAAATACACGTTAAGAAGTAGATATAAAAAAAGAAGATGTGGTATGATTGCCAATGAGACAACTCTCCACAAGAGACCAAATAACACAGAAATTAACAACTCTAGGTCTTCGTCCGGCTTTTAACAATGTGTAAGGTCCATACCGCAAAATCAGCTATAAAAGTCCGCGAATTGACAATGTTAACTAATTCAAACGAGAAAAACTAATGGCCGCATTTATGTACAAAATAATGAACGAAAAAGAAATATGTAACACACCAACAAATGACAACCCTTGAATTAAAGGCTCCTAACTTTGGACAGGCACATACAGAATTGGGCGGGGTTTAACGTGTTTGTTGGCACTAAACCCTCTCTCTTACCTCGTACAGTGGTGAAACAGTACAACATAAGAATAACTATGCAAAACTATCAACGAAAAACAAATATGATAAACAACAAAACATGACAACCACTCAATTTCAGGCTCCTGATTTGGGACAAGCACATAAAGGATGTGGGGGGTTAAACTAGTTTGAAGGCGTCAACCCTCATGACAGGAAAAGTAAAACTTTGAATGAAAGAGTTATAACCTTATTTTTAATAATTTCTTCAATGATTAACGGAGAATTTTACAAACTAATGTTCTGTATCATATATCAGTCCCGAAGCACTGACTATTGGGATGATTTGACCTTTGTCGAGTAACAGTCCATCTGCAGTCGTATCAACCTATTTCTGGTAAATGAACATACATGTAATACTCTATGAATTTCGTACGTCTTTCAGGAATTTCCTTCATCAGGAACATTTGAAAGCCAGGATGTATAATAGCAAAGAAACGTTCAAAGTTTTTTAACAAAAAAGGGACATAAAGAGAATAGTCAAATTCCTATGGCGTCACCTTTAGTAATCTCTTGGGGATCAATTATCTCTTTTGAAAGCTGAATCTATAATCTATAACAATTTTTCTGAAAACAGGTGTTGTAAATGCGTGCAAAGAAAGATATGATATATTGTTACTTTTGTGTTTTGAGAGTTCGTATCAGTTTTTCTGTAGTTATTCATAGGTTCAAGTATATTTTGATGAACATTTAATGTACGTTTCGCATTAAGTTATTAGATGTACTAAAAACGTCCAATATGGCGCAACTATCTCATGTATTGTTATAAACGTTACCGTTGGGTCAATATTTTAAGCTTGTAGTCAAAAGTGTGCACTAATGTTTTCATAACTTCAAGAATTGATATGCCTAGATTGGGCCTAAATCCATCAATTGGAAACACAACTCAAAATACTGATTGATTCAGCCGGGAATTATGTCAGGCAATGGGTTATACTCGAGAAATCGTTTTTGTGTTTATATCACTTTACAAAACCTGCTTGATAAATGAATTAGGTATTGACAATTCACTTGAAATCTCAACATATCCCCCTACAACACTTACCAAGGAAGAGATCCTAGATAATCATAGGTCTGTTGTATGTTCTTTGGGAATTTCAACCAAAGATTGGAACTTTCTTCACTGTATTGAATACCTAAATTACAAACAACGTTATATTGCTGGATCTTCCAAGTGCTTTACGAAAGCTCTTCTTTAATTATGAACAGCAATTTTAAAAGCCGGGCTTTTTAGTTATTGTGAAACTACCTATTCTAGAGGTGGCTTGAATTGAGATGTGGATACTAAAAAAATCCTAAGATCTTCTAGAGTACATTCAATATAAGACTCTTTCATCTAGCAAATAGTATTAAACATTTGAATGTTCTACATCTAACACAAGTATTCCCTATTAAAAACTAAAAGACAAATTGAAAGAGTTGGTCCTGCTTTGCTTCATAAAAAAGAATGGCCAATGTAGATACAAGTGTCTTCTTTTTGGAAGAATTACATTTGGTAAATCATACTTTGTAAAAAATAACTCTGATTCTAACAAACAATCTCTGAAACTAACTTTATCACGTAGCTTCATTTTTTGATTGACAACATATCTTTTACGTTTGGAGGACGTGTTTTTCAACAGAAAATCGACACTAGGATGGAAACCAACACTTCTTGCCGACTTGTTCCTTATACTCATATGAGGCTGATTTCATACAGGAGCTTCTTAGGAAAAAACAAAAGAAGCAGTATCCTTTAACTTCACTTTCCGCTATATATATGAGATGTTCTCTCACTAAATAATTCAAAGTTTGGCGACTTTGATGAACGCATCCAACCCATCGAACTTGAGATAAAGGATACAACAGATACAAATAGGTATGCCTCATATTTCGACTTATATCTCAAAATTGACAATGAGGGTTGGTTGAAACAAAACATCACGGCAAAAGAGATAATTTCAGCTTCCCAATTGTGAACATTCCATTTCTATATAGCAACGTTCCAGCAGCGCCTGCATACGGAATATATATCACCCAGTTGATACGATATTCCAGGGCTTGTATGTCCTATAATGATTTCCTTGAGAGGTTTGCTGCTGACAAGGAAGCTTTAAAACCAAGTGTTCCAATTGGTGAAGTTTAAGTCATCTCTTTAAATTTTACGGACGCCAACACGAGTTGGTTGACTGTTTGTACTTACACGAGCAACACGGCCGGTACCACATGTGGAACAGGTCTGCTTACCTTTCCGGAGCACCCCTGATTTTGTTGAGGTTCGTGTTGATCAGTCTTTAGTTCTCTAGTATACTGTGTTTTGCGTACTGTTGTTTGTCTTTTTGTCTTTCCTTTTTTGACTCGGTGTTGTCAGTTTATTATAGACTTATTAATTTGAATGTCTCTTTGGTGTCTTTGCTCTTTTATATTAGTATGTCCGTCTTTTTTATAAATTGTGTTGTTCAGGGAAATACTGTAAACCGGGAAATTTTCGCGCCGTCTTTATTTCGCGATTTGCCAAGTCAATCTAGATTCGCGCCGTTTTGAATTCGCGATTTTCCGATGTCCAGAAAAAAAAATTATTTAAATTTTAAAACTACATACTTGTTTGTGTACCGTTAATTAGTGAACGATTTTAACCATGTCCGTCGGTAGTAACTTAATCTGATATCGATCAATAACTTGTTTGGACGAGTGAATAGTTTTCATTTGTAAATAAAAAATAAAATTTAAATACATTAGTTGTTTCTTAAGCTATCGTAGTGGAAAGATGTATAAATTTCTGATTAAAACTTCATCACCGAGGCCTCCTTTACTTCCGAAAACGGACAATCTGGCATTTCAAAGTGCAAATACAGAGGTTGAAAATATCTTAGTAGACAATTCACCTGTTGGTAAAGGTGGCACAAAACGTAAACGGGGAAATTACAATAATTATTCACCAGAGGTTCGAGCTAAAATGGCAAAATATGCAATTGAAAATGGTGTGCAAAATACTGCAAGGAAATTTACAACTGATCTTGGAAGTCCTGTGAATGAATCAACTATTCGGAGCATAAAGTCTTCATATATAAGACGTGGGTTACATAAACAATTTGAAAATGCGGCCGAACTTCCTAAAAAAGATCGTGGTAGACCTCTTCTTCTTGGGAAGTATGATGCAGAGTTGCTGGATTATATAAAAAGCATACGAGAATTCGGTGGTATAGTTAATAATCAAATAGTTATTTCGTCTGCATAGAAACATTGTAAATGTATGTAAATATATCAGTAGTTATCAAAGGTACCAGGATTATAATTTAATACGCCAGACGCGCGTTAAGTCTTCCTAAGACTCATCAGTGACGCTCAGATCTAAATAGTTATATAGCCAAACCAGTACAAAGTTGAAGAGCATTGAGGACCCAAAATTCCAAAAAGTTGTGCCAAATACGGCTAAGGTAATCTATTCCTGGGATGAGAAAATCCTTAGATTTACGAAAAATTTAAAGTTTTGTCAACAGGAAATTTACTTAAATGACCATATAATTGATATTCATGTCAACACCGAAGTGCTGACTACTGGGCTGGTGATACCCTCGGGGACGAAACGTCCACCAGCAGTGGCATCGACCCAGTTGTATAAATAGTTATCAAAGGTACCAGGATTATAATTTAATACGCCAGACGCGCTTTCGTCTTCCTAAGACTCATTAGTGACGCTCAGATCTAAATAGTTATAAAGCCAAACCAGTACAAAGTTGAAGAGCATTGAGGACCCAAATTTCCAAAAAGTTGTGCCAAATACAGCTAAGGTAATCTTTTCCTGGTATAAGAAAATCCTTAGATTTACGAAACATTTTAAGTTTTGTCAACAGGAAATTTACTAAACATATAATTGATATTCACCGAAGTGCTGACTACTGGGATGGTGATACTCTCGGGGACGAAACGTCCACCACCAGTGGCATCGACCCAGTGGTATAAATAGTTCATCTGTTCCAGAGGTTCTACAGTTATTAATAAACGTATCATTTTCTACTATGAATCATGTATTCACGCAACCAACGCTAAGAGAAACAAAACTTCAGAATTGACAACCGTAGTAATTTAACCCTCGTACTCGTAGTTACAAGTTTTATGAGAGTTTTATTTGATTTGAGACTATATAAGACTTTTTACCACAAACTACTTCAAACCTATACTAAATTCTTCCATAGATACAAAGATTTGGTTTTGAAGTTTGATTTATCCTGTAAAAAACTTATTTCAGACGGGATAGCACATCCTAATTGTTGCGGAGATGTTGTTTATCGAGCCCGGAAAGTTAGAAACGTTCCTGGTCAACTTATCGATCCTTTAAATAAATCTATTCTAAAAGGTTACCAATTCAACACTATAATTAGATCTTGGAATATTGTTTTTATTGGAATTCATATTGATTTTGTTATCAGTAAATTGAAATCAAACTAAATATTATTTTTATATACATATGCACATTCGTGGGTTTACAATCTATCGATACCTTTATCTTGGCATTGCACAAGGTCATGTTTTTCTCTGTTTATGACGTCTTTGCACTAAATCCATTGGATGTGTGATGTGTACTGATTGATATTTTAGTCTAAGATGCATGTTTTTTTTTTATTAGTTCTTATTGGCTTTGAACTAGGTGTCAGTACTCTCATATCTGTAATTAGTGTTTTTTCGTTGTGGGGATGTATAAGTTCCCTGACACGTCCAATCTATGTTTTTGTTAGATGTATTTCTATTTGTATCCATCTGATGAATTAAGCTTTTTTCAACCGATTTTTATAGTTTGTTCTGATGTTGGCAGTCAAAATTCTACTTCGTCAAAATTTTCTCCCAATTACGCCAGTCAATTTTTACAATCGTAAAAATGGAAGAATTGTAGGGATGACACGCTATCAATTAAGCTCTTGAAAACCGATAAATTTATCCACATAGCACCTATATGATCCTTATAAGCCAGTTGTATTTTAAAAGACAAATGTATCTACTAGCTATTGAGTATCATTTAATGTACTTTTCTTCATTCAGGCATCTTAAAACTGTTATCTGATCGGTTGTCAGGTGGAATTTTCAAAAGTTAAAAACTATTCAAAAAAATTCTAATTAAATATTTCGAGGAAGGGCAGACTAAAAAAAAATTAGATGTTGAAGACTAATAACCCTAGATAACATACACAAAAAAATGAAGCTTTTATGAAGTTACGCATTTTTAAGATCGAGTTGGAAAGTCTGTCGTCAAGTACTTTTAGTAAAAATTAGTAATTCGAACACACCAACTCTGTTGTTATGACTCATTAGAAAGGTATTTCACTTGACCCATATATTTCATTTTTTAGTACTATGAATTTATAATGTTATTGAATCAACATG
The DNA here is from genome assembly GCF_021869535.1 of Mytilus californianus. Taxonomy (NCBI): domain Eukaryota; kingdom Metazoa; phylum Mollusca; class Bivalvia; order Mytilida; family Mytilidae; genus Mytilus; species Mytilus californianus. The sequence goes on from NW_026262679.1 coordinate 29,471,154, forward strand.
TAGCCTTAATAGATAAAAATAATAGCATCTGAAGCGAGGTGATGTATCAAATATATTTGCTTTATCCGTTTTCAAGACAGAATAGTCAACTCAAACACGCCCGAACATAAAAAGGTGCACTCGACTTTCTGTTTTCGATGCAATTATTGCCCATTTTGGGGATTTTTTCCCCAAAATCTATCGCCGGGGGTAGAGATGCAAATTAATGTTTTAGAAAGATCAATCTATTATCTTTCTGTGAATTTGTTTTCGGTGGAATTTATGCTTATGCACAAAAAAGATCCACTAGCATTTGAACCTGCCACAATCGAATGTTTTATGAAAATGTATTTATAATTTCAAAGTTTACAAATATCTCGAAGCTCCATACTATAATTTAAGTAAAAACACGTATATAAGGTGCATCAAATCCAAATTATGCACCTGTATTAAACTTTTAAAGCCTATAGAAACAAACGTAAACAATTCAACACGACGGGTGCCACATGTGGAGCAGGATCTGCTTAACCTTCTGGAGCCCCTGGGATCACCCCCAGTTTTTGGTGGGGTTCGTGTTGCTTAGTCTTTATTTTTCTATGTTGTGTCATCTGTACTATTATTTGTCTGTTTGTCTTTTTATTTTTGGCCATGGCGTTGTCAGTTTGTTTTCGATCTATGAGTTTGACTGTCCCTCTGGTATCTTTCGTCCCTCTTTCATAAATACCAAGTTTGCTTTTTTTACCTTCTCAAACAAAGAGTTCTGTTTCTTTTGTTTGATTTCAACTTGGATTCCGCCTGTTTTACTGTTACACCACTATTCCAGGTTAGGAGGAAGGTAGCGCCTTCAAACGAGTTCAACCCCGCCACATTCTATATGTGCTTGTCCAACGTCAAGAGCCTGTAATTGAGTGGTTGTCGCTTAATGCTGTTTTTATATTTGTTGTTCCCTTATTGTTTTGTATAGTTTGTTCTTGTATTGTGTCTTTGTACCACTGTCCCATATTAGGGGGAGGGTTTGGCTGCAACAAACTGGTTTAAACCTGACACATTCTGTATGTGCCTGTCCCAAGTCTGGAGCCGGTAATTCATTGGTTGTCGTTTGTTGCTGTGTAACATATTTGTTTTTCGTTAATTATTTTGTACATAAATTATGCCGTTAATTTTCTCATTTGAATTGTTTTACATTTGTCTTTTCGGGCCCATTTTAAGCTGACTATGCAGTATTGATTTTAATCATTGTTGAATGCCCTACGGTTACTTATAGGTGTTAATTTCTTAGTCATTTGGTCTCTTATTGAGGATTGTCGCATTGCCAATCATACCACATCTTCTCATTTTTATAATTAGTAAGAAACGGAAATTACGATAAAATTGGAAAGAAGCAATATTGAACAGTTGTTACTCTCATACGCTATCAAGCTTATCATTCCCATATAATGGATAACCATATGACATATTGTACATCCTACTTCGCTGACAATAGCTATGAGTGAGAGGCAACAATAGTTTACCGATGTTCAGTTGTCATAAATACATACAGAAAATACAACAAAATATAAGGAAATCGCATGAATGAATACTTGAGGGATTTCAATATAGTGTTTTATGATAATATTCTGCAAAGCAGTTTAAATGTTTGCACCAAGTAAAATTTGTTCATGTGTGACACCTATAAACCGTGTCTTAATTCAGTCACTGTAAAACTTAAACCTAGAAAAAATGCCAATATTGTTTTTGTTGAAGTAATAAGATGGCTACAGCAATGTCGGCTTATGTGACATGATTAAGTTGCTTAATATTCAACTTGAGGTACATTACATTTTAAGTTTACAGAACAGATCAGTAATAATATTACCTTAGCAAGTTGTGTAACTCATCGATTGAAGCAAACCAGGTATTGAATTAAATTAGCTAAAACTTGTATTTAACAATTGTTTACATTGTGCTATATACCTAGATTTTATAACCTTTTTTACATTTTAAAGGATTGGCAAGTGCTTCTTCTTCATGCAATTATTGCTGATCGAGATGATTATGTATCGTCATTGATTCAACATGGGGTAACATTCGATCATAACAATATAGACACTCTTTATAGCGAGGTATGGTTAGATATATCTCTTTTCTTATTTTTTATTGATCATTTTGTGCTCAAACTGTGCATACATAAATTGTTACAAGACATAAGTGAATAAAATTAATGACATTCTTATAATTGTTATTTTGCGACAAAGAAATAGTAAAAATTTACAAGTCTACGATGTGAATATATAGTATATGATACATCTTAAGAATACTTTGGAGTTCATTAAATATACAATCATATTCAAAATAAATTAAATAAATTCCATAAATCGACCCATCTGTCGACAAATAACTCGTGTTTGTCTTTAGAAAGATATAAATATTCTAAAATTTCCAAAAGTCTTTTCAAAAATTTAAGGAAGGCTTGCACAGATATTAACAGTCTGTCTAATTGTGTGATCTTTACATAATTAATGTAATACTTTGCCTGTAGAATACAATAATTTAAAACTAAGTTATCAGAATTCAAAACACCAAAAATAACACTGTCTTTACTCAAAAATAGTCTTACTCCAAAAAAAAAATACCACCAATAAGAAAATTCTTTCCAAAATTGTTTTATTTCTGTACATTCAAAAAAATTATGCTCTATACTAGTAGTTTCTATCTCTTTACAACTGGTTCATTCATTAGTTTCAGAAAGTTTATATTTTTCAAGAAGATAATTATGAGAGACTATTCTCTGTAAAATTTTGGAAGGCATGTAGTTTGCTTTCTATAGTACATTTAAAGGCCAGTGAATAAATATTTTTTCCATTTTTTATCACTAATTTCTGTATTAAAACTTTCTTCTCAACTTTGTCGTGAAATAGAAGAAACATTTCCCTGATCGATAAAAAGTGAATAAACATCTTTAGCAAATAATTAACTGAAAGGCATTTTTTATTCTCATGCTCAAAAACAAATCCAAATGAGCTGCTGTTAGGTGACATGTGTTGCTGTATTACCAAATCTTTCCAGTCACGTGGTATAGCAAGTTTAATGGATAGAATGTCTAAAAAAGTAACATTCAGGTTATATTTTTGGTTAATAGCGTCATGAGACAAAAATTCGCCATTGTCATCTACAATATCATTGATGAACCTTATGCCTTTCATGTACCAAGCTCTGTAAAAAATACTCGTTCTGTCAACTTTGATAAAAGGATTGAACCAAATAAATTCTTTTCTCACATGAAATGCATTTAACGGTTTGAAAAACTCCTTGAAACGTTTCCAAGCAGATAACACTCCTTTATAAAAAGGAGGTGCTTTTAAATTTAAAAACTCAAATTCACAACTGCTTATAATTAAATCCCCTGAATCAAAACGCTGGAAGAATGCCTTGGAAACATGTTTTCATTTGGAGTCATGATCATACAGAAATCTTTTTATCCACATAATACGAAAGGATAACAGCTGTTATTCAAAATTTGGGGCTTTCATTCCCCCCTCGCTAACAGACTTTTGAATAACTTCCGATTTAACTTTCGGAGTACCACTATTCCATAGAAAACTGTTAATATCACGTTGTATTTTAATTACGTAAGATTTTGGTACATGAGTAGAAGAAATGACATAAATAAGCTTCAATATTGCAAGTGATTCAAGAATTACAATTTTACCGATCAAGGAAAGGTTTCTGATCTTCCACATTTTAATTATTGATTCCATTTTTTCTATGCATGTATCTAAATTAGAACTTTTTTCTATGCATGCATCTAAATCAGAACTAACCATTTCTTCGAAAGCATTAAATTTTAAACCTAAGGTTTTAAAACCAACTGTGAATTTAATGGGAAGTGCACTTTCTTTGGTGAATGTATTTCTTCCAATCCATGTTGCTTCGGTTTTAGAAAAAAATAACTTTTATCCCTGAACACTTCTCAAAATCGTTTAAAGAATCCAATAAAATTTGCGCAAAAAATACATCTTTCAGAAAACAAGTGGTATCATCAGCCAACTGTGAAATTTTTATTTCAGTGTCTCCAATTTTTACACCAGATATCTGATTATTCTTACGAATACTTATTGCAAGTAGTTCCGCGACCAAATTAATAAAATAGGAGACAAAGGACACCCTTGTCGAACACCTCTCTCAATTTTGAACGGAATAGAACTAAATCCATTATTAACGACAAGACTAGATATATTTGAGTATAAAGTTGAGACCCATTTCCGGAACTTGTTACCAAAATTAAAACAAACCAATGCTTTTTGAATAAATTTCCATTCTAGCATATCAAACGCCTTTTCAAAATCGACTAGTAATATATGACCTGGCTAGCGTTTCACAAAAAATCGTACGATCTACGTTTACGATTAAATTTACGTTTAGCGTTAGATTTTAGCTACGAGTGTTTCACAAAGGTGATCGGTGACAGCCGCGTTAATGTCAAAAAAAGAATCTTTCTTTCAAAACCAGGAAGAAAATTCATATAATCGTAATTTGAAATGGTTATCAGTTTTTTTTTTTTGTATTGTAAATAGGTTTTGTGAGGTAATTGTCCCGTCTAGTTTAAAGATATTATTTTGCTTTTGTTTTATTAGACTAAATTGGCTGGTGGTGTTTTTTTTTTTTTTTTTGCAAACACGGTCTGTTTTTGATATTGTTGAAGAATGATGAAATCATAGAAAAAACAGACAAATTCATTTGGACTCCGGAATTTCTTGAATCCAAATCATCATGAATTTCTAAATTGTTTACATGAAATTATAAGTATCTTCAAATGCTAATTATGACTTGGTATAAAATTCATTAGGCATTGTGATAGTTTCTGATGCGTGTCTAGGTTTTTTTTTTTTAAAAGGAACCAACTGTCAAGACAACATTGAGACTTGGACATGTAAAAGGTATATGCATATTTTCATTTCTTATTTTATAATGCTATGCTATGCATTTGCTACTATGTCATCCAATGAGGAGATTAAAAAAAAATAAAAGCATAAATGTCTACGTATTTTTTTTTTTTTTTTTTTTTTTTTTTTTTGTATCTGGATTTTGAAGTTTTTCCCAAATTTCTAATTCATTTAGATGAATACGCTATAGTTTCCCTTTATTACCTAGAGATGCATAATCAAGAGACGCACAACCTACCGTGGGCTCCCTATACAATAAAAAAATATAATATTTTGACACAAAGAAAATGATATTCTTAAGATCCCAAATTCTAAGTTTTAACATGTTCTTCCAGGAGAGTATTCTTTATCTGAAGCTAAAATTCAGTGAAGGTGTGGTAAATGTCAATGAGACTATATCTGGCATATTCAAATAATAATAATAATAATAATAATAAGTTATTACGAACAAAAGTATTGAGAAATGAGAAGGAAGTATGTGAAATTTTCATGTTTTTGAAAATGGGGTCTTGAATTTATTTTTCTTTCATCAAGGTGGGGACTTTAGGATTTGAAAATTTCAGTTTTTTATACCGACAAATTTGAAAATGAAATTTTATTAGTATTAATATAAACAATAACATAATGGCAAAGTGAAATATCATATTTTTCAAATTAACCTAGTATTATAGAAATATTTTAAACGAATAGAACAAAGCAGGTATCGAGTACGGGGTTGAAACATACATTTTATACCTAAAAAACGCGAACCTGATAGAGCGCATGGCAACTGGTGTAATTACATTGAAACTATGGATTCATAACATTACATTTATGTATATAAATAATTGTGTTCTCAATTTCTGGACTGTTATTTGTTTTAAAATAATCGTAATGTATATACAAAAACGTCTATTAAATAAGGAGCACCGTCCTTCGCTTTGGTGTATAATCACAGGACATGCATTAGATAGGGTATGTTTGCTAGATAGATCTAGATAGGGTATGATTGCAATTTTAGCTTGACATATATATTTATTGTTAGCTTCATAAACTCACGTGTAAAACGTTTCTTTGACATAGATTAAAGAACTAGTAAATAAGCGTTTATAATTTTCTTATTTGAGAATATTTAGTACCAAGTTAAGTGCATGCACGACTGACGTACCAATCCCCCTTCATGAATTAAAAGCAGATGTCCCTATAGTGCTGTGTGCTAACTCAATCACTTCTCAGTTTTTATGGTCAAATATTTTGATTTTTTGGAAGTAAGGTGCTCGTTTTAGTTAAATTGAAATAAACTTATAATATATATAAAAAATTGTAAATTTACGTTTATTCCAGGAATTTAAATTTCAGTTACTTATGATTGGGACAAGATAACATGAATAACGTTGCAATTATTCTGTTCATTCAATGGAACTTTATAGTTTTCTGTAAGACAATGTAATGTTGTTGATTTTAACAAAATGTCAACAGGTTTAAAAATCGATACGATTTGACTTACGACTGCCTGCTAACACTCGATTGTTTACAATCAAACTTACGATAGTTTATAAAACGGTCAAAAACTTACGATTTGCCGTACGACCGACGTAAGATCTAAGATTGTCGTACGATTTTTTGTGAAACGATGGCATGGATAATTCTTTTATGTAGTAAACAATATAATATCAGTAATGAGTCGTAGATTTTCACCAATGTATCTACCAGCCCCATATCCCGTCTGATCTGGATCCATAACTTTGGCTAATAATTTGTAATTAAAATTTAAGAGAGGAAGAGGACGCCAGGCCATCGTTTCACAAAAAATCGTACGACAATCTTAGATTTTACGTCGGTCGTACGTCAAATCGTAAGTTTTTGACCGTTTCATAAACAATCGTGAGTACAATTTTATCGTAAGTTTGATCGTAAACTTACGAGTGTTAACTGGCAGTCGTAAGTCAAATCGTAGGGATTTAACCTGTTAAGATTTTGTTAAAATCAACAACATTACATTATCTTACAGAAAATTAAGTTCCATTGGATGAACAGAATACATGTACCCATGTTATTTTGTCCCAATCATAAGTAACTGAATTTTTTTAAATTCCTGAAATAATCGTAAATTTACCATTTCTACATTTGAGTTTATTTTAATTGAACTAAAACAGCACCTTGCTTCCAAAATTCCAAATCTTTCACCATAAAAACTTAGAAGTGATTGAGCTAGCACAGCACTTTAGGGTCATCTGCTTTTAATTAAGGGGGATTGGTAGTACGTTCCATGCAACTTGTCGTTACTTGGTACTAAATATTCTCAAAAAAGAAAATTAAAAACGTTTATTTACTAGTTCTTTAATCTATGTCATACACAGCATTAAACACCCCCAATTGTGGCGTTCTTCACGGCGTTTATGAAGTTAACAATAAAAAAAAATTTATTGGTGAAGTTAAAGTTGCAATCATCCCCTAGAATGCATGTCCTGTGGATATACACTACATCGGAGGACGGTGCTCTGTATTTAATAGACTTTTTTTAATATAAATTACGAATATTTGCAAACAAATAACAGTCCAGAAATTGAGAAAACAATAATTTATATACATGAATGTAATGGTTAGAGTTGTATGCTATGAATCCATAGTTTCAATGTGATTACACAAGTTGCGATGCGCTCGATCAGGTTCGCGTTTTCTTTTGAGGTATAAAATGTATGCTTCAATCCCGTACTCTGCTTTGTTCTTTTTAATTAAAAACATTTTTATAATTCTAGGTTAATTTGAAAACTATACATTTCACTTTGCCATTATGTGATTGTTTGTGTTAATACTTATAAAATTTCATTTTCAAACTTAGAATGTTGTAGGTATAAAAAACTGAAATTTTCAAATCTTTTCAATATGTTTTCTTTATTTTCAAATTTTTGTTAAGGTGACGAGATTCTTATTTTTAATCATTCTAGTGGACGGAAGGAAACATTGGATCTCTCTTATCTTTTTAAAGTCCCCACCTTGACGAAAGAAAAATATATTCAAGACCCCACTTCCAAAGACATAAAAATATCACACCCCTCCCCCTCTTCATTTCTCAATACTTTTGTTTTTTATAACAAAAAAGTAAAAGCATACAATTTCTATTATTTTTATTATTAGTAGTAGTAGTAGTAGTAGTAGTAGTAGGGGATCTAGAGCTTCATGTAGGTTAGTTGTTTGTGACTTCAGGGAACTTTATTTGGATATGCCAGCTATGGTCTCATTGACATTTACCACACCTTCATTCCATTTTAGCTTCAGATTAAAATACTCTTCTGGAAGAACATGTTGAAACTTAGAATTTGGGATCTTAAGAATTGAACCGAGCGGAAATCTTTTTCTTCATGCCAAATATTACTTGTTTTTTATTGTATGGGGAGCGCACGGTAGGGTGTGCGTCTCCTGATTACGCATCTCTAGGTCATAAAGGAAAAATAGTATATTCATCAATTAGCTATGTTTTTATCATGTTTGAAATACAGAATTGCTCAAATCTTTTGAAAACATTTCGATGACGCCCCCACCTCATTTAAAGTATTAAAAAGTTGAATACTCCCCCTTTCCATTCCCAAAATTTTACATAAGTATACACGTTAACGGTACTACAATCTGTCGATACCTATATTTTGGCATTGCACAAGGTCATGTTTTTCTCTGACTGTTAATGACATCTTCACACTAAATCCATTGGATGTTGGATGTGTACTGATTGATATTTTAATCTTAGATACATGATTTTTGTATTATTTGTGTTTTTGCTTTGAACTAGCTGTCAGTAACTGCGAGTACTCTCAGATCTTTACTTAGTGTCTTTTTTGTTGTGGGATGTATAGATACGCTGACACGTCCGGTTTGTGTTTTCGTTAGATGTTTTCTGCTTTGTATCGATCGGATGAGTTAAGCCCTTTTCAACTGATTTTATATAGTTTGTTGTTATGTTTCACTTTTACACCACTGTCCCAGGTTAGGGGGAGGGTTTGGCGCCAGCAAACTAGTTTAACACCGCCACATTCTATATGTGCCTGTCCAAAGTCAAGAGCTTGTAGTTCTGTGGTGGTCGTTGGTTCATGTCTGTCATATTTGTTTCTCGTAAATTGTTTTGTTATAAATTAGGCCGTCAGTTTTCTCAATTGAATTGTTTCATATTTTTCACATCAACTTCATTTGAACTTTGGTGAAAAGTTGTCTCATTTGCAATCATACCACATCTCCTTATTTTTATGTGGCTTTTTAACGGGAAATTGGAATGTAGTTTTAGGCGTTAATATTGTTCTATAGTAGGTCTCGATGTCTTGTCCCTTTGAAGTAAAAGTCAGATTGAATCAGTATTAAAACTCAGAAGCGGCGGACTTGAGTTGGGGTTTGGGCTGGGGGATGGGGCGCCCCCTTATAGAGCTACACATATGTTTATGCATAGACTTTTTACATGTTCAAGTCCTAACGTTGTCTTGCCGGTGGGTTCCTCCTTTAAAAAAAAGCCTGGACACGCATCAGAAACTATCACGATGCTTAATGAATTTTATACCAGTTCATAATTATCATTTGAAGATACGTATAATTTCATTTCTCTAATTCTTTGTCAATTTATCCCTTTCTGCACCCATTGTATAAAAAAAATTTAATCAACGTGTGGTTCGTTTGATCTCAGTTCTTCATTGATTAAAATCCGATTATGACGTCGAATTTTCTTGCTTTCTTCTGAATTTCCTATTGTGACGGCATGAAAAAAGGCGACCATGCCTGATGACGTCACATAGAAAGAGCACATCTTTTTGCAGATCATTCGAAAAGAAGGAATAAATTTGCCTGCGTATTGTTTGAAAATCATTAGGAGAAACAGATTCCACCACCAAATCTCGTGTAATACGATATTTATCCACTCTCGACAATTAAATTTTAAATATTTAAAACGCTCGGCGAGCCTCGCGTTTAAAATTTGAAAATTTAACTGTCTCGAGTGGATAAATATCGTATCACACTCAATGCAGTGGTAGAATCTATATGTAAACAATTTAGAAATTCATTTTGAATTGATTTCAAGAAATGCCGAAGTCCTAATGCATTTGTCTGTTCTTTCATGATTTCATCATTCTTCAACAATATCAAAATAAGACCCAGCTTGCAAAAAAACCACCTACAGCCAATTTTTCTAATAAAACCAAAGCAAAAAATATATTAAAACTAGACGGGACACTAACCACACAAAACCTATTTACCATACAAACAAAAACAAAAAACAGATAACAATTTCAAAATACGATTTTGAAAGCTGAGCTGAAAAAAATCTGTTTTATAAATTTTCTTCCTGGTTTTAAAAGAAAGATTTTTTTTTTTACATTAACGCGGCTGTCAAAGAAAGCACCCTTTTTTCTTTGTACTCGTAAGTTTACGTTAGGTTAACGATCAACTTTGTGAAACACTCGTAGCTAAAATCTTACGCTTAACGTAAGTTTAATCGTAAACGTAAATCGAACGATTTTTTGTGAAACGCTAGCCAGTTCAACAAAAGTGTTCTGTCTTTAGCTTTCTTTTGGGATAAGAGTCAGAATACCCCGTCTTTGGTCTATTGAGAGGGTTCTGGTCTCGAAGGAATATTCATAGCTTTCTAAAACATATTTTTTTATATCAATCCAGAAAAATTTGTAAAACTCAGAAGTTAGCCCGTCTGTACCAGGGCTTTTATTATTTTCAAATGTTTTCAAAACTTTAATGCCTTCAGATTCTGAAATATTTGCATCGCATATATCTTTTTCCACATCTGTAAGCTTAGGAATAAAATCCAAACTAAAAAAATTAGAATCACCCGAATATTAATTTTATCAGGGTCTTCTTTTGATGAGACTGAGTATAGTTTTTTATAGAAATTTCTCTCTTCGTTTAGATTTTTTTCTTTTGACATAATTTCAATGTCGTTTACAACTAATTTGTTAATACATTTTTTTTTTATAATTGCGTTTTTCTAATGACAAGAAATATTTTGAATTTCTTTCATTGCCTTCGCAGTGCTTGGCATATGATCGTATAATAGCCCCCTTGTTCGATCGATTGTTTACTACTTGCTCTAAATCCTCTTTAACAATATCTAATTCAATCAAAAGTGTATTAATATCTTTATCTAAATATGTACGAGAGAAAATTTTCTGAATTTCGTCTTGTCGTTGTTTTTAAATTGGACTCTCTTTCCCGTAATTTCATGTTTTTATACTTTGAATATTTGACGGTTGCGCCTCGGATTTCGGTTATTTTGTTATTTCACTTTTCACCTTGTATGGTATCCCATTTCAAATTTTTATTTCTAAATTGTGATATTTATTATCACATTCTGATAAAGTATTTTAACTATTTCCACATAATCTTTATCTGTCAGTATACCCGAGTTGAATTTCCAGAAACCGGGACCTCTCTCACTAAAGATTTCGCCGGACAGTGTAAATTTAATAAGACTATGATCAGTTTTTATAGATGGGACAATGGATGTTTTGTTTACACTGCTTGACAAGAAATTTGATATCAACCAAAAATCTAATCGACATTGTATAAGAGGGTTTCTTTGACGCCAAGTGTATAATCTAGAATCAACATTTTTTGTCCTCCAAATGTCACATAACTCAAATTTTTCTATAAAATCTTCAAATTTACTCGTATATTTGTCAGGTTTTGAATCACCCATTTTGTCTAAAGATGGATATCTTCGCCCAAAACAAGATTTTGATCTTATTTTTCGTTTAATAAAATTTTGATTTTTTTAATATAATCAATTTGTTCATTTTCAAAATTTTTGGTGGGCGCATAATAATTTACAAAAACTAAATCTGTGTTATCAATTTCAACAGTTAGAATGAGATACCTTCCATTTTCATCTGCTATTTTTTCCTTTAATTTATAGTCTGTTGAGCTGTAAAACAAAATAGCAACACCTCTAGAATAAGTTTCCCCATGCAAAAAATAAATATCTCCATCTCATTCCCCTTTCCATATAGTTTCATAGGATTCAATACTGTGTGTTTCTTGTAAAAAAAAAATTGTCGCTTTGAAATTTGTTCAACCGAAGAAACATGGATTTACGTTTAAAATCGTTCCCAAAGTCATTCACATTAAGAGAAGTTAAATTGATACAATAATTAGCCAATTACTAGTTTTGGCTTTACAGTCTTATAAATTCCAAATGTAATACACTTAATGTAGTTGAACATTATATAACTAAGTAAAAAAAAAACACAGCAAAACATATACATTTTCAGGTACGCAGACATTCTTTTCGTACATTTTGTTTACCTTTTCTTGTCGACGTACGAATATGGGACACTGTTATGTAATGGCAAATATGTATAGATTTTTAATAGAAGTGTGGATAACATTTGTAGATATATCTCATACTTGTAATTTTATATGCACATATATTACTGTAAACAAACTGCAAATTACAATCAATACCATTTAAACTATTGTTATGAATAATAAAGGCAACAGTAGTATACCGCTGTTCAAAAGTCATAAATTGATTGAGAGAAAACAAATCAGGGTCACAAACTAAAACCGAGGGAAACACATCAACTATAAGAGGAAAACAACAGAACAACAGAAACACTGTAGTGCAACAAAAACAAACGCCAATATACATAGAAATGAACTTGATAATTTGACAACAACTGCCATATTCCTGACTTGGTAAAGGACATTTTAAGAACAAAATGGTGGGTAAAACCTGGTTTTATGGCTAGCCAAACCTCCCGTTTATATGGCAATGTTAAAAAAATGTCGCTAAAATGACAACACTACGCGACAGAAATACAGCACAAACAAACGCAAAATCAGTCAGCACAGAGTGTTACAACATGTAAACCGCAGAATAACAACGAACATCTCCCATTAACGACAGACAGCAAAGGACTTCACTAACATTGACGTATTTGTGTAACAAATATATAATCTTGAAATTCATACAATTATTTTCACAATACTAGTCCAAACGATTGTTATGATTATGACGGTATTGAAAGGCTATATTTGTAAAAAATGCTATGACAACGTCATAATTACTTGGACTAACACAATACTTTATCCATGGAAAATGAAAATTAATTCGACTATACTGACAAATAATACATAACACATTATCCAACGGAAACCACAACAGAAAAATCATAAATAAATACATGAATGTTGGATGTATAACAATACCGAGACACGTCGTTAAGCAATGCAAATTAACACTCGTCACAACAGTCATACACGGTAAAAGGTTACGTTTGGTACTTAGCAGACAGACGACATAGATGTTAAACCACAATCTAAGACGTGGTAAAAATGTCATTAGTTAGTTTAGACACAGACACGTCGTGTAGATCAACCAATTCATGATGGTGTCCATAAAGTTTAAGAAGTGTCATTTTTAATCTTTCCTCCTCATAACTCTGTTGATGCAGTTTCTGCGTAAGGAGCACACTCCTGTATATGTTGTCTGTATAGTTTGAACATGCACGAGCATAACGTATCAACTGAGAAATGGAAACATATATGAACCTGAATTTAGTTCTTTTTACATACATGCGCCGAGATGTACCTTAAACATGTTATTATTGTAAAAATAAAATCCATTTGGTAGACTGAGATAAGGGAAGAACGCCACCTCTGGACAACCGAAAACTTACAAGTTATGTTTTATGCATTTGTCCATCTCCTGAATTCGTGAAATATTTGAAACTGGCATTTAGCCAACATCAATCAGTTAATCAAGAATGATTAAAATGAATTATTAGATTGTTGTCTGTCATTTTAGACCCTTCAGTGCAAAAACTGCGACGGTATCGACTGTACAAAGATACATGCTATCCATTTTGTGAGTACTGTTTGCATATAAACATTTATAGCTGATTATATGGATATATTCCTTTCTAAACAAACAGAAAAAAAGAGTAAATCATCATTTAGTTAATGTTTGATATTATTCAATGAATATTATTATAATTTGAAGATTTGCTATTGTGGCTACGATTAACCCTATTTATTTGGTTGTATATGTAGACAACGCAATTACTAAATGTAGTTAATGTATAGTGCATACTTATTAATGTTTTAAAGTTAGCAAATAACTTTTTATTTGCAAACGCTCTGCATGTCTTGCAGCATGCATATTTTTCAAAGCAATAATTTTACACAATCCATTATCCGAAAAGTTGCATAGAGCCGATATAGAGACAAATGAACAAGAATTTGATTACTAACCGTGCGCTGACAATTGACCGAAGTAATTGGATTGCAGTAGCCATGTCCTACTCCTGAGTCTTGATCAACTTTCTAGAAGAGAAATATTTACCCTATATTTAAGCAGGAAGGATATAGTTTTAGAATCGTCCGTTCGTCAGTCATTTGCGTTTTTGGATTCTAACCAAAACACTTGATATATTAATTGCAACCTTACTTTTTTCTATGATCTCATATAGTGAGAGATTCCTATTGATTATGAGATCCACATGTCAAAGATCAAGGTTATAGAAAAAAAAAGTGGTTTCCAGACGCTAAATAAAATAATACATCTTGGATTGCAACTCTAATTTGATATACGGTCACTTATAATAGAAGGAATATCCTTATCTATTTTGAGGTCAATGTCTTAGTTACTAAATATGGACTGAATTTGGTTTTAAAAAATGGTTTTCTGATGCTAAAACAAAACAAAAGTGGTCAATAAGCGCATTTCTCTTCACTTAGGCCGTAATAGTAACATTTCGGTTATATCACTTAGTTGACATTGACATTTGCATAGGTTGTTTGTGAAAGTGTCAACCTATGACACCTATTCCATTAATTTTGTGTGTTCATGGTGGAAGCGAAAGACTGTGCAATGTACTGTGATATGGTATATAGAAATAAGAAGATGTGGTATGAGTACCAACACGACAACTCTCCATCCAAGTCACAATGTGTAAAAAGTAAACCATTATAGGGCAAAGTACGGCCTTCAAAACGGAGCCATGGCTCACACCGAACAGCAAGCTATAACGGGCCCTAAAATTACTAGTGTAAATCATTTCAAACGGGAAAACCAACGGTCTAATCTATAAAAAAAAATCGAGAAACGAGAAATACTTATGAACCACATAAACTAACGACAACCACTGAAAAATATGTTCCTGACTATGTGCATTCATGTGATTATATTTTGCATTTGAAAAAAGTAAAAAAACAAAGGTGCTCCAAAAAGGGATGAAAATACTTAACATGCTCAATATGTAGAAGAAGGCAGAAGTATGCATAAAACCCAAACTGATGGTACTGACAGAAAGAACATCCGAAGATAAAAATAAATCATTACGGAGAAGAAATCGACGCGACACACAAAATTGGTTTCCTCATTTAGTAATAAAGATAATCTGTCTGTATGTGTTTTGAAAATAAACGAAATTCCTAACATAAGATAGCCAATTTGATTCTCGTATATTTGTAGTCTTTTAAATCATTTTTTCTTTATGGAGTTACACATGTTACTGTGCAATAGACTATTTTCATATTACCGACTTTTGACTCCGGATTATATAATTTGTCGACTAGTTACCTTGGACATCATGGTACCAAGTCAGGTAAGAGCAAGCTAAAGAAGTAAAACCGAGCGTTCAATCGGTACAATTTTGAGGGAAAATTACCTGCTCAACATTTTTTTTCACTACAAAATCATCGGAAAACAGCAAACTTTCCCCTCAAATTACACAGATTATATGTTTGATTTTACTTATTTTGGTTGCTCTTACTTGACCGAGTACCATGATGTCCAAGGTAACCAGTCGACAAATTATATAATCCGTAGTCAAAAGTCGGTAATATGAAAATAGTCTATTCAGTTATAATTCTTTGTACATACATTTCAGCGTGTGTCAGCAACTTACTGTCGGAAAATTTGGTGCACATGCATTAATCATTTGAATGAAACGAATCAACTATGTAAGATACGCGGAGGTGACGTCATCAAAAGTGCAAGACAGTTATGTTCTATTCTCTTGACATATTCAGAAAGTTAGTTCTTATTTGCAACATTCTGTTTTTATTTGCGCACCTAAAAACATTTTTTATACTTCCACCAAGTCGAAGCAATGTAGGTGTATATTTTGTCTTCCACTACATTATTAGCTTAGAAACATACAAATGCAAGAAATACAAATATCAGGACGAATGCTGACTTGGACAGATGTCATCAAGGATATGGCGTCGTCTGTAATAGCGAGTGTCTCAATATCCCCAGTGGACATAAATACTTCGACAATGACCTTCGCAAATGGCTTCGTATAATATATTGTCTTTAGTCCTTTAAACCGCAGTGTTCATTTAAGAAACCAAAAACACTGCAAAAACTCGAATAACTTTAAAAAAAGAGTGTCAATTCATGAGTAATAAAACAAATAACTTACTTGTTTATATATTTTGATTAACTGAATTGTAAATCAGCTATAATCTCATATTGCATACGAATTAGAGAGCATCCTCTGTAGGTTGGTAGAGATATGTATGTGTAACAAAATGCAAACTTAACAAACGCAAATAGAGTCTCGCTCATTCATTCAAAACAGCAATGGACATTATACATGAGTATATCAAACAATCACTCAACAAATTACTACTCCATTAAATTTATCTTCCATTTAATACTACGTCTAGTTATGTCATGAATTACAGTCTAAATTCTTATATTCAAATTGAATCTTTTTATTAGTAGTATATGTAGAGTTCACGCTTGCTTTTACTTACCTTTAACGTGGTTATTTGTCAGGAGTGTATTCGACCTGTTTATACTCATAGGTTTTATAACGAGTGAGATTTTGATATAGTTTGATATCTTATTTTTTTATAATAATAAACGAGTACTAGTATTCCGCTAGTTCATTATACTTAGTATTTGAATTTAAATAACGAGAGTTCATATCAACGATATTCAATTCTAACGAGTACCTTTAACCTCATTATCTTATGGTCAGCCCTCTCATTGTGTTACATTAGAAGTTCCGCGAATCGTTGATTTAGTCTTGTACACAAACAAGTATTAGAGAAATATTTCAAGCAGGGTTATTTACTGTTTTACCCAGAAAATCTCAATAGTTAATTTTGTTCCATCGTCTATTAAAAATGCATTGTATGTATGTTAGATAGGTCCCGTACGTGAATAATGTATACATTATGTCGACGGGCCGGACGTCTCTAATAATAAGCAATGAGATTTGCCTCCTATTAACGTTAAAGTGAACTCAGCATAAATTAACTTCTTACAATTTTAATCAAACAAATGATTCGACAGAAGAAAAAGTTGAAGCTATTAACAAAACATTTATTTCATCATTATTTTGCATCAGTTTACACAAAACAAAGATTTACAACGAAGATGAAGTGGCGCATTCCTTTCCGAGTCGGAGCCGTCAGTATATATCTTCACATCAGTTATTCATATCGGGGTATCCGGCAAATTAAAATTGAAATAGTTTTAAAGTAATTTTATTTCATCATCTATTTTTGTTTTGTCATTTCCGAGTCAACTATCCTAGAAATAAACTCTGTTGTGGTTTTTTATGTTTGAAAGAGTTGTTTGGGATTCGATCCACTTCCTAATAATAATTTATGATTCTTTAATGTGTGTACTGGCCATGTTATCCCTTTCTTTACTCGTTCACCTCTTGTTGCTCCCTAGCCGCGCCGCCTCCACTTTGACCTCTCCCTCGATCAGTTACTTTATTCAATTATCAAATTTTTGTTAATAGTAGTTTTTGAAATTGATTTGGAATCATGAGATTTAGATATCGGTAAACTACTATTGACTAAAATAAAATCGGATTGAAACTACTATTACAGATTTTCATCCAGACGAACGAAATTTATCTGCAAACTTGCGTATCATTTTTTTTTTTTTTTTTAGTCAGCAGGGGTTTAAGCAATGCTTCTATACACGTGACATTGCGGTAACAATTATAGCACTGTGTCCAGAGACCTAGTATATTCAACCATAGCTTACATTATTCGAATTATGTCATTCCTCGTCGGCTTTACTTGGGTTTTTTTACACATCACGTGTCGTATGGTGGCATTGGAGATGGCATACCTCATAGACCATATATGTCTGTCTGCAGTAGCAGATATTAATAATTATCATCCAGTCACATCGGTTTTACTCACATTTGTCTTCGGAAAACGCCTGTACCAAGTCAGGACTATGAAAGTTGTTTTCCACGTGGTCCGTTGGTTTATAACGTTTTACTTAGTCACTATTATTCGTTCTCCCTTTTTAAATTTACCTTGAGGTTTGGTATTTTTGATAATCTTTTTTTTTCGTTTGAAAAGAACCCATTTCGTATGAGAGCTATCACAGATAAAGAATTGTTAGTTCATCGTACTTAATTAATCAACAAGAGTGACCATCACATTATTTTGAAAAGCGCTCGCGAAAACAGCATTCAATTATATCATATATAACATCCGATGAAGAACTGTGTCTACTGTTGGTAGCGTCTGCGTGTTCTTTGTACCACATCTACAAATATACATTTTACCACTTACAAAGTCTGCATTCAGAACAATAATGTTATAATTCAAATTGTCTATATTTTTCATTTGTTTCAATCGATCATGTACGTAAAACGTATATGGTATATGCACTACAATTGATCAAGATTAAATACAGTGTACATTTTGTATCTTGCTATGAAGATTGTTTACTTTTTGTAGCAGATGAAAGTAAAAAGGAAGACATGCCTAAAGGTAAGGAAGGATGTTTATCCTGATACCTTTATTAGTTATTGTATACCTTTTTACTACATTATACAAAACAAACGCTCTTAATAAATGATAAAAAAAAAAAATCAACACCGACATATAATAATTCGAATGATCAAGGATGCTTTTTAATAATTTTGCCTAAGTCAATAAAAATGATAATCGGCCAAATTAAAATTGAAATAGTTCAATAGTAATTTTATTTCTCATCATCCATTATTGTTCTGTCGGAAAGATCTTTAATTTCCGAGTCAACTATTCTAGATTTAAACTCGGTTGTGTTTTTTTTTATTTATGTTTGAAATAGTGGTTTGGGATTTGAGTCCCTTCCTAAAAATAATTTATGATTCTTTAATGTGTGTACTGGCCATGTGACTCCTTTCTTTACTCGTACACCTATTGTTGCTCGCTAGCCTCGCCGCCTCCTTTTCAACCTCTCTCGCGATCAGTTACTCTATTCAATTATCCAATTTTTGTTAATAGTAGTTTTTGAAATTGATTTGAAATCATGAGATTTAGTTATCGGTAAACTACTGTTTCCTAAAATAAAATCTGATTGACACTACTATTTCAAATTCTTACATCCAGACGAACGAAATTTATCTGCAAATTTGCGTACCAAATTTTTGTTTTTTTTATTCAGCAGGAGTTTAAGCATTGCTTCTGTACACGTGACATCGCGGTAACAATTATAGCACTGTATCCAGCGACCTAGTATATTCGACCATAGCTTGCGTTATTCGAAATATGTCATTCCTCGTCGGCTTTACCTGGGTTTTTAACACATCACGTGTCGTATGGTGATATTACAGATGACATACCTCATAGACCAACTATGTCTGTTTTCAGCAGCAGATAATAATAATTACCATCCAGTGACATCGGTTTTACTCACAATTGTCTTCGGAAAACGCCTGTACCATGTCAGGACTATGAAAGTTGTTTTCCACGTGGTCCGTTGGTTTATAACGTTTTATTTAGTCACTATTATTCGTTCTCCCTTTTTAAATTTACCTTGAGGTTTGGTATTTTTGATAATCTTTTTTTTTCGTTTGAAAAGAACCCATTTTGTATGAGAGCTATCACAGATAAAGAATTGTTAGTTCATCGTACTTAATTAATCAACGAGAGTGACCATCACATTATTTTGAAAAGCGCTCGCGAAAACAGCATTCAATTATATCATATATAACATCCGATGAAGAATTGTGTCTACTGTTGGTAGCGTCTGCGTGTTCTTTGTACCACATCTACAAATATACATTTTACCACTTACAAAGTCTGCATTCAGAACAATAACGTTATAATTCAAATTGTCTATATTTTCCATTTGTTTCAATTGATCATGTACGTAAAACGTATATGGTATATATGCACTACAATTGATCAAGATTAAATACAGTGTACATTTTGTATCTTGCTATGACGATTGTTTACTTTTTGTACCAGATGAAAGTAAAAAGGAAGACATGCCTAAAGGTAAGGAAGGATGTTTATCCTGATACCTTTATTAGTTATTGTATACCTTTTTACTACATTATACAAAACAAACGCTCTTAATAAATGATAAAAAAAAATAATCAACACCGACATATAATAATTCGAATGATTAAGGATGCTTTTTAATAATTTTGCCTAAGTCAATAAAAATAATAATCGGCCAAATTAAAATTGAAATAGTTCAATAGTAATTTTATTTCTCATCGTCCATTATTGTTCTGTCGGAAAGATCTTTAATTTCCGAGTCAACTATTCTAGATTTAAACTCGGTTGTGTTTTTTATTTATGTATGTTTGAAATAGTGGTTTGGGATTTGAGTCCCTTCCTAAAAATAATTTATGATTCTTTAAGGTGTGTACTGGCCATGTGACCCCTTTCTTTTGGTATAATACCACCATTGTTTTTCCCCATTAGTCTTTGTTTAATTCGAACTTTTCAAAATATTATGCAGAATGTATCTTTGTTTCAAAAAAAGAAATACTTGGCATGAGTCAAGTTTTTTCCTGTCCAGTACAACAGACAAAATTTTACATGACATTTTATTGCATATAAGATAATAATCATCACTGGAAGTTAATAAATCAAATTTTCACCCTTTTTTTCCTTGTGTACAAGCTTAAGTAACTATGTAACCTCAAGTTTCAGAAATATTCTATAGAAACACCAAATAAAAAAAGAATAGTGCTGTTTATGACTCAGAAATTTTGTACTGCAATGAAATGTAGGATTGATTTCATACAATTGCAAGCGAATATTTTTTTCAACCCTTTTTCGTATGCAACCGGATGTGACGTACTATGATTTGGTGGGTATTACATCTTGACTCGTACACCTCATATTGCTCGCTGGCTGCGCCTTTTCCTTTTCGACCTCTGTCGCGATCAGTTACTGTATCCAATTATCCAATTTTTGAATTCGTTGTTTTCGATATTTTACTTTTTCTGTCATTACTGTCTATTAAATGTCAAATTCAAAGAAATAAACTATGAAATATTTTACATAACTACCATCCGTATTTAATAAAGCGCACAATTGATCAAACGTATCCGTGAAGGACAATAGAGTACTTTTGGGTAAATTATCTTCCTCGTATTAACCAATCAAATCTGGCATTTAGGCATGAAGTATAATAATATTCATTGCATTACCTCTAGATATTTCTTCACTAATAAATTTAGAAATTTAAGAAAAGTCAAGGCTCCAATTCCCTCAGTCAAAGATTACCCAAGATGGATAAGCCTATTGTTTTTGCAACCCTTTCGATCATGATGCTCCGTACGTTTTCAAGTATTTATACTTCCTTGGCTTTCAATTTGTTTGGTAAGAGCGTCCTTGAAAGAAATGATTCCAGAAAAGTGCTTCGGATGCACCAAATTATAATGTTAATTTCATATATCAAATATATAAATGCCAATTTTATTGCAGTGAGTAAATTCACCTGGATCCTCTTAATATTTGGGAAAAAAACAATATTCAAAGGTACAAAACTTATTGTGTTGAAATGTCGTCAAACTTTTGCCCGGATGACTTTACATGTACCTCGCATCACTGTTTATTCTAAATGCTAGTCACAGTCTTTCCAGTTATTATACCAAATTGACGAACATTTGATATTTTATTAATAAGTTGCCATTTGAATACGGACTTTCCGTTTTGAATTTTCCTCGGAGTTCGGTATTATTGTTATTTTACTTTTTTTTCTAAAATGATCTCAATTGGTAAAAAAATAGTTTAAAGTTTCGCGAGTTGCTCAATATTATAAGTAAATTTCCGGTGATAAGTCATGACATCAACGGTGTAGATAAAAAGTCGAGATTGCGTAGTAAAAAATTGTTAAAGGATGAGTAGAGCTTATGTTGAATCTAATCATAAAAGTATATTATAATTTATAATAAATGTCTTATCTGTGATCACCCGTGACGAAGATATTCTGTCACGACCTAACATGTCATCATCGCGTCATATAAACGTACATAGTCGTTTATCTTTGTAGATGATTTATATCACGATTTGTTAGCATGGGCTTTATTTGCAAACAGAAAAGAATTAGCTGGAGTATTTTGGTCCAAATGCAAAAATCCATTACGTAAGAATAAATATAATTGACTGGGTATAAGTGAATTATTGAAAAATTCTTGTAACACTTTCACTTTCTTAATTATGTTTTGATTGACTAATATTTTCTGTGTTTCCATCTCACTGTATCACTTTCCGTTCATTAATATAATTAGACAGGACAGCTATTCACACACTATATAACAATATGTAAGTAAAGGCAACAGTAGTATACTGGTGTTCAAAAGTCATAAATCGATTGAGAGAAACCAAATCCGGGATACAAACTAAAATCGAGGGAATCACATCAACTATAAGAGGAAAACAAAGGAACAACAGGAATACTGAAGTGCAACAAAAACAAACGCCAACATACATAGAAATGAACTATTTGATAACAATTGCCATATTCCTGACTTGGTACAGGACATTTTCAGAAAAAAATGGTGGGTTGAACCTGGTTTAATGGCTAGCCAAACCTCCCGCTTTATGAAAATGTAAAATAATATCGCTAAAATGACAACACTACGTGACAGAAATACAGTACAAATACACACAAGAACATTCATCACAGAGAAACGCACAAACAAATAATATAATAGTCGACACAACATGCAAACCGCAGAACAACAACGAACATATTATATCAACGACAGACACCACAGGATATCACACACAGTGACGCGCTTACGTAACTAACATGCAATCTCGAACTTTATACAATTATTTTCACAATACTCGTCCAAACAATTTTCATGACAATAATGTTATGGAAAGGCAATTTTATAATTATTTGGACTACAAACGATAAGACATAACAGATTATACAACCGACACCATAACAGAAACAACAAAAATAAATACATGAATGTTGGATGTACAAAATACAGAGACACGTCGTATAGCAATGCAAATTCACACTCGGTATAACAGTCATATTCGGGAATATGACAATGATGGTATTGAAAGGCAATTTTATAATTATTTGGACAACAAACGATAAGACATAACACATTATTCAACCGAAACCATAACAGAAACATCAAAAATAAATACATGAATGTTGGATGTACTAAATACCGAAACACGTCGTATAGCAATGCAAATTAACACTCGGTATAACAGTCATATTCAGGAATAGGTCACGTTCGGTACTTAGCATACAGACGACATAAATGTTAAACCACAATCTAAGACGTGGTAAAAATGTCATTAGTTAGTCTAGACACAGACACATTGTATATATCAACCAATTCGTGATGGTGTCCATAAAATTTACGGAGTGTCATTTTTAATCTGTCCTCCTCATAACTCTGTTGAAGCAGTTTCTGCGTAAGGAGCACACTCCTGTATATGAAGTCAGTATAGTGTGAACATGTACGAGCATAACGTATCAATTGAGATATATAAACATCATACGACGGAGCAGAGGGTATGTTACTGCTGAGAAATGAGAAATTGATAATTGGGAAGTTGAAATCATCCCGATTACAGAAACAATCATAATGCAAGGGTATTCGGAAACGCAGGCATAAATCTGCTGTGCACGATAGCCAAAACAATGCTATAAATAGAAATCGGGAACACAGATCATATTGTTTCTGCAGATAATTGGGTGTGCTTTTAATCTCCATAATGAAGTTTTACAGATTGATATTTAAAAGCGGCTTCTAGCTTTTTTATTTCTAGCTTTTTCTGTCTAATGAGTTTACCAATTGATGGATCTATATAGAAAAACGGGGCATATTAAATGCATAATCAAGACGATTTACAATTTCTTACCTAATGTGATACAATGGTTCAGAAATCAATATACATTTGTATAAAACATTTGAACTTATATGGACAGCCAATGAAACATAAGCCTTAAACTACAGGTATTCGAGATACCAGAGTTTCAGTTTAAGTCTTACACAATGGTTTTTATTTTTTTAGGTACATCAGTGAAATAATGTATTGCAGTGCCATTTAATTTGCTTTCACAACGACAAATTACATGTATTTACAATAAACAATGAAGTGCAAATTGTGACCATAGTCTTAATTGTCTTCAAATCAAATATCTTTACTTATTCTAACAGTTACAGCGATTATGGCTAGTAGTATTTTAAAGAATATGGCTAAGAAAGTTCACACAGGCAAAGATCGGAAGTTACATGAAGATTTGACACAACATTCAAGGTGATACGTTTTGCTTACATCAATGTTATTTGATATCTCAACTGTTCTATATATACATGTCATTAAGAGATCTTTATTGTTTATTGTTATTCATTAATCATGGCCAGCATTATTAATCATTGATCATGGGCATTGTTGTTCGTTGTATATGAGCAGCAGCATTTTTATTCATTGTTCATGGGCAGCATTGTTATTCATTGTCCGTGGGCAGCATTGTTATTCATTTTTCATGGGCAGCATTGTTATTCGCCAGATCAAACACGTGCGACGTGTACTTTTTTTAATATATTTCGCTGCCTAAGATAAAGAGATGTTCAGATATATCATGTTTTGCTGTGTTTTAGGCTTTTTGAAAAAAGGGCCCTGGAACTTCAGAATACCTTGTATGACGAAGATGAGAAAGGTTGTATGTCGCTAGTAAACACTGTAGACGAGATATGGGATATGAGCGTTGGTCCAATTGAATGTGCTTATGAAAACGGAATGGTTGACGTGATCGGTCATCCATGTGTCCAGCGCCTCCTGAGTAAAATTTGGTACAATGATTCTGCAGCTCAGTTGCCACAGTGGTATAAGGTTATTTCCTTTCATGTGATAGAAGGAGAATATTGAGTATCAATTGTTGTCTTTTTGTTTTTGTTTAGATCGGTTATCTTCTTTCAAATCACTAATTACTAGCAAAAGTTCCATTCCAGGACTATAAAAAATGTTTATTAGATTCGCGATAAGAACAAACTCTTGTAGTAAATTTCTTATATATCTCTTTGGGGTTTAAAAAATTTGCTAGTGGTGCATTTCTAAGACAATAGTAAAAACGCAGTTTTGAGCTTCTGTTTTCACATTTATCTACCTAAATTGTATTGTTAAACCTGCAAACACGTCATACGATTAGCTTTGTTATTAATGAGAGAAGCCAATTGAATTGTAGTTAAGTATCTTATACAAAGAACGTTTTATTGTTGATTAAAACATTTCAATTGTATTTATTGCAGAGTTTGTGGTGCTGTGGTCGTGGTCCCAGACGTTTCGAAAACATGAAGAAAGCTTGGTCTTCTCCAGCAATGACGTTTGCTGTACATTACGTAAGTGGCGCCACATATAAAATCATGAAATAAGGTTGAAAAAAGAATACGAATTTCTAGAAATATATAATAAAATGAAACCTATTGAGACCTCACAATACATGTTTAGCCCCGCTGCATTTTTGCACCTGTCCCAAGTATGGGGCTTCTGGCCTTTGTTATTCTTGTTTTTTTTTTTTTTTAATTTTAGTTCATTTATATGTTTTTGAGTTTGGTGTGACGTCCGATTTCATTGCACTAACACACATTTTTTAGGAGCCAGCTGAAGCCCGCCTCCAGGTGTTGAAGACCCATTGGTGGACTTCGGCTGTTTCTGCTCTTTGGTCGGGTTGTTGTCTTTTTGACACATTCCCCATTTCCATTCTCAATTTTATCGATTGTAGGATCTGCTTACCCTTCCGGAGCACCTGAGATCACCCCCAGTTTTTGGTGGGGTTCGTGTTGCTTGGTCTTTGGTTTTCTATGTTGTGTCATCTGTACTATTATTTGTCTGTTTGTCTTTTTATTTTTGGCCATGGCGTTGTCAGTTTGTTTTCGATCTATGAGTTTGACTGTCCCTCTGGTATCTTTCGTCCCTCTTTTGTAGGGTAATCTATTTATGTTATATAAAGCTGATATACAATTTGACTTATTATTCTTTAAAAATAATACATATAGCTATTTTTACACAGTAGATTTACTCAGACAATAGTTTGAAAAAAAACACACCTTTAAAGTGCCGCTTAAAAGGGTTGCTGGGTTTTATTTCTATCAATGATTTAACTGACATAAGAGGCAAAAAAAGATAGCATTAAATATCAAAAGAGATACGAAAGATACCAAAGTGACATTCAATTCATAATGTTAATATGCATGTTCACTGTATGAATTCTGACCACAACTTTCTGCATATAAATCGAACTGACCATTACTGGTGTAATATTTTTGTTTGTCTCCTTACATGTGACTACATTATCATTTTAGAGATTAGCCTGGATAACTATAAACCAAAGTAGTTTCTATCATCGTTAAACTTTTACTAAAACAAAAACAGAATACAAAATAAGATACGAATACCTTGTGATGATTAGTTCGTTTTGAATAAGAATAGTTTCAGGAGAACCTGCTTTTTTTTAGATTATTTGTTTCAGAAGAATATTTTTAGTGATTAGAACCATTGTTTCGGGAAATTTTGTTTAGGTTTTTCGAATTCTTTCTATAACTGAATTAAAATTGAGAATGGAAATAATGGGGAATGTGTCAAAGAGACAACAACCCGACCCTAGAGCAGAAAACAGCCGAAGTCCACCAATGGGTCTTCAACACAGCGAGAAAATCCCGCACCCGGAGGCGGTCTTCAGCTGGCCCCTAAAGAAATTTGTACTAGTTCAATGAAAATGGACGTCACACCAAACTCCAAAACATATAAATGAAATATTTTTTTTTTAAATACAAGACTAGCAAAGGCCAGAAGCTCCTGACTTGAACAGACGCAAAAATGTGGCGGGGTTAATATTTCTCATAAAACTACAGCCACATAAATATTGAAAACACATCTTAGCATAATTATTCTTAGATTAAAGAGAGATTAAAGATACCAAAGGGATATTCAAACTCATAAGTCGAAAACAAACTAAAATGTCATGATGAAAACCAATAAAAAAGACAACAGTACACAAACACAACATAGAAAACTATAGACTGAGCAACACGGACCATCAAAAATCGGGGCTGATCTCTGGTGCTCCGAAATAGTAGGCAGATCCTGCTCCACATTTGACACCCGTCGTGTTGCTCTTGTAAGTATAAAATCGTTTATAAGTCTTATTCGGTAGATCACATTCGAGGAAATAAGGACGGTATTTTGATTACGACAATTGGATGATATCAGTCATCTGTGTAACATTTATTGTGGAATATCTTGATTTGAAATACCAAATGGAAGTAATACGAAGGACAGGAAGCATAAGACAGGTGGAGTCAATAGGTCAAAGAAAGATCAAGATCACTGTTTCCCTGGCTTGATAAGTATGCAGCTTATACAGATATTGACTCATAGAGAATGGAAAATCCTCATTATTTTGAAATGAATAGAGCTCAAGCTAAATACACTGTAACTATAGATAAAGAAAAAAATGGACAATTGTTTTGTTTGTGGATAGAAGCTTTTTTTCCTTTGTTTTATTGGAATGAAACTTATAGATTGCAGATGTAGGAAAGTGGAAGACGCCGTCAGATTTTAGGGTCAAAGTTCTAGATCATTGTTACTAAAAATATATATTTTTTTTAAGTTTGATTCGTGATGGTATCTATTATCAATTGTTACACATTTTTACAGAAAAAAATATCAATTATAGTACGTGTATTCGTTCCTCTAATCATAGTAGTACTTTGAATCCTTAAAATATTTTTTTTCTGTGATGATGTGCAATGTGCATGTTGGGAAGACTGAGTTGGCGGTGTCAGTTTTCTACTTGTTTGTATCAGTTATGCATGTATTACATATAATGATATTGTCATGTCTCATTGGTCAACCATTGCTTGTAAGTCAGGATATTGTTGTCTACGCGATTGTAGAAAATTTAATATTGTACAAGTATGATTTTAGTTGCATTGGGCAGTTTTATTTGATGGCGGTATTATTCATTAAAGGTTGTTCCAAAATTCATGCAGATCGTGATGTTTCTGATATTCTTTTTAATTTTTAATTTTTAACTTATTTATTTATTTTCTTTTTTGGAATGGGGGGAGGGGGGGTAGTATCCAACTATCAACTAAGGCAAGCCATTTTTACCCAGATTTAAGATCTATGTGTCGTTTTTAATTTTCTTGTTCAAGCTTGTGGTTAAGTAGTAACTCTGTGTATTATTGTTACTTTTTATCAAGGATTTGTTTTTAACTCACCATATGCATTTTCGGGTTTTTATTTTACTCTTTTGGCTTTTCTAAAGCGCCTTGTATATTATTTTATTGCATAGAGCAGTTCACACATTCTGGTATTGTATTGTAATCGATTTTATATTTTAAGATTGTGGTTTTGGTTCTGTTGGTAATTTACAGTGCATTCATTTTAATGGACATAAAAAGTGAGAATGCTCTCAGAGGAATTGGAGTGTATGAATTCATACTTCACCTTTGGATATTACTTGATTTATTGGAGGAAATACTTCTTGTAAGTATGTTGAGATACTATTTGATACTCTCAAAATCTATTTATTGATATTCACAATATTATAAAAAAGGAAGGAATATATAAATTTAGCGGGTATCTGAATTTTCCCTTTTTAATTTCGACCACTAGATTAACATAATGTACACACTAAACATTCAAGTAAGGCTAGTGCAGGTCATACATTTAGCTCTAAGAAACGGTATATTAGATAACAAAAAAATAAACAGTTATAGATACAACTAACTATAATACAGTATGAAAAAAAACAATGCTCGCAGTTTCTGTAGTCAAGGTCAAAGTACTAACGTCCAACAAAACACTTGCAATGTGACAGAAAACTAAAGATTAATCAACTGAATCAGCTATCAAAATTTGGAGAAGACCTCTGGTGACGCGGGAATAAATGGTCAACAGTTCTTTCATCATTTGTGACAACTGCTTTAGTACTTTTGTTAAAATACATTAGAGTTTTGTCCGATGAAAATTTACTATACAACAGTGGGTTTCTAAATGTCTGTTGTGCAACTCGAACCCCGTTGCCAAGGAATATATTACTTTTAAATATATATTGACAATTGGATAGAACGGATAGCATATCTTCAACCAGAAGGACATCATCCGAGGTAACCAAGGCACTGTTATCATTTATCTTCGTGCAAACCCATCATACACTATCAAAAAAACGCGACTGTTCATCGCAAAGAATTGATGTCCAGTGAACAAAAGATTCCGCATCCTGATTATCATATATGCAGTGGCATGCAGTCTTTTAATATATTTTCGTATTACAAAATACAATATTATATGTTTTTCAGGTCTCAGACATGGTATATAATGTGACATTCCCGGCTTAGAGTTTATATTCCCTGAATTACACATATTTTCCCCATGCAGTATGTTATAATATTTTCCGCATACTCCGGCAGTATATGTGACCTGAATAACATATAATGTTACGATGTCGTAGTAATTTTAACGAAAATCACTTATTGAATATAGAGAACAAAGATGTAAAGAATTACATATACATAGCATGAGAGTATATTTTCAAATATACACAAACATGTTTAACACTGTAAGATATTATTACAAATTGGAAAGTAACCTGTATAAACTATATTACTATGAGGCAAAATTGGCAAATTCTTTCATTTTATATTATTTTTAACTTAAAACAAAATTTCAAAATATTTCTTTCTGGTAAAAATGTTGACTTTCAACAAATGTTTATCCAAATGCAAGTCTCGTGTAACAAGGGTTTTCTTGGCGATTTCTATTTACCGTCAAATAATTAATCACTAAACTACAAGGTTGATTTTAATTTTAAATTGAGTATCGAATATTTTTAAAACTCTGATAATTTTTCAGTATACTTTAACCTGTCACTTTGTTATATGAAGTGTTCATTTGCAATGTAAATAAAATTAGATACCAATTTTTCAGAGAACAATTGAAGGTCTTTCCACATCAATTTTCTATTCTAAATTATTGATGAGAAGCTACTTCCGGTTTACTCAAAGTTACTATTGGCGTCCAAGCATACGTTACTTCATACTGATTCAATAAATAAATGTTTCTATATATTTTTGCCTGAAATAAGGGAGATAATTGTCAACTTCCGGTTTTAAAATGTCACTTCTGGTCTCACATGATAGCTTTATTTACACTGATTCCAAAAATATATGGTTTCTATATACTTTCCCCTGTAATAAAGGAGGTATTAGGTACTTTTGGTTTGGTGAAGGTCATTTTCGGTGTCAAATGATAGGTTTATATATGCATATTTAAAAAAGCAAATAGTTTCTAGGTACTTTTCCATGAAATAAGTGCAAAAATGGCTACTTCCGGTTTACCCCAGGTCACTTCCGGTTGATATGTTTCAAGGTCATATGTCAACCAACAGTTTGCAAAAGACCCTATGGCTTTATCATGTACCAAGTTGGAGAAATAATCAATTAACCTTGAATTTAGTCATTTCAAGGACAATAACTTCTATTAGATGTCATTAGATTGTTTCAGACCAAATGTATCATATCTTCATCACAGTGAGGCAAACATTTTGCACTAGTTCTTTTGAATATATCTCTAAGATTGTCAGACGAGATCTCGGAACAATAAAAAGTCAAAATTAAGAACATGACCTTGACCTTTGACCTTGACCTCAAATTTATTTTTATGAACCCAGGACCTCAAATACACATACCTTTGGTCTGTATTACTTACCATTCATGTGATACATTGGCATATCACTTATGTCAAATTCAAAAGTGGAAATGTCATTTGGAGTCTACGAATTGATTCGGTTAAAAATTGACAACACATCCTTAGGATATAACGAGCAATTTAGTACAATACATTTGTCGCTTTTTTGTACGGTTACAGAGGAGATCTCACCACAAAGAAAACAGTGTTTGGGGAGATAACTCTTACAATAAAAAGTCTTCGACTAAAAACGCAATAACTGTTCGATATCATATGCAAAAAATCTAAGCGCCATCTTGCGAAACCACAAAACAGGGCAAGAAACCAATTTGTCGGAAGAAGAAAAAAAAATAATCAGAACAAATACAATAGGTCTTTCCACAAAATAGTGGAAAGACCTAATTATCACTTTTACGACACTACACGGTAATCTGGTACATGTACGACCATTCATAATTCGGAATAATGTCAATTGTACATTTCTTTTTCGAAAGCTTTTTCTCATTCACACCTTATTTATTTTTCTGATGTTTGATACTGTCACATCAACTTAACCTCTTGGTACGACCAATTGTTAGCTCATCTGGTAGAAAGTGCAACTTTAAACAGCAAAAATATCTACAAATGTGTCATCTTATCTGAAACCGCCAGTCATATTATTATTGTAGTAGTTGTCCTAAAATGACAATGTTATAACATTTTTGCATTTCTGGCGTTACCTGAAGTAAATGGGGGAAAAACAGCCAAAACATAAATGATGATCAGTAAGATCTACTCTAACACATAAATTGAATGACAAAATCTCAGTTGACTCCTTGTAGTTTTATCACTCACAAAGCTTACTTATTTTGGGTTTGTTTGATAATATAGTCTTGAGAACTATATAGGAGTTATTGTCCACTTCACCCATGTTTGTATTGATGGAGAAAATAATAGTAGCAAGAAAATCTATGAACAGCAAAAATTAATAGGGAAACAAAGTCTACAGTTAAGTCAAATGGTCGAAATAGCAGTGGGTATAGGTGTTTTTATCCATACTATTTATGAATAGTGAATTTTGATAATTTTTAGTGTTTTCCGAGTAAGCCTGAAATTTTGTTGTTTTGAATATTTGTGTTTACACTACTTTTCAAAATATGTGCCGTGTATAATTTCCCTGACCATTGGTCATCGTGAAGGTAGCTACACTGTACCTGTTTCACTTGTGTGATGTACTTTACGGCATATAATCTTGATAGGCAAAGGAAGAATCTTGCTTGCAGGTATAACTGCTTTAACCCCTCTACATTTTATACCTGTACCACGTGATCATGTAAACGAATTTTGTGTTATTCTCGGTTGTTAATGGTGGATCTATATTTCTACGTCTATTTTCTTGAAAGAGTCGAATGTTGGTGGTCTGTTGAACTTTTCATTTTGTGTACTACCTCATGCAGCTGACTTGATATAATGGGAAGCCTACTCGCCGACAGAAATTACAAAATATGCGCCCAATCATAGGGTTCTTCATACTCATTCATAAAAATATATGGCTTGTATTTACTTTTGTCTGAAATAAAATAGATAATTTGCTACTTCCGGTCCACAAAATGTCACTTCCATCTCATTTGATAGCTTTATTCACACTGATTCCAAAAATATATGGTTTTTATATACTTTTACATGACATAAGGGATATAATATGCTACTTCCAGTTAAGATACTGTCACTTCTGGTCTCTATTGATAGCCTATTCTTACCAATTCCGAAAATATATGGTTTCTTTATATTTCTGCCTAAAATAAGGAAGAAAAGAAGCTACTTCCGGTTTATAGAAGATCATATCCGGTCTCCTATGATAGTTTTATATATGACTGTTATAAGAATATATGATTTGTAGGTACTTTTCTTGAAAAAAGTGCAAAAATGCTACTTCCGGTTTACTGTAGGACACTTCTGGTACACATCTTTTATGTCATATGTAGTCTTATATTTTGCAAAAGACCATACGGCTTTAGCATGTACCATATTGAAGAAATAATCAATTGACCTTTAATATTATCATTTCAGGGGCAATTACTCCAATGAGATATCATCAGGTCGCTTCGGACTGAATGAACCATATCTTTGTTTAGACAACCTAAATATTTAGCACCAGTTATTTCATATCCAGCTTTTATAATATGAGATAAGATGCATACATAAGCAAAGGAGAAAATTTAAATCATGACCCTGACATATGACCTTGACATCTTTTTCTTTTTGTTGGACCAAGGACCTCAAATCAAGTTACCCTAGGTTCTATCACTAACGGTTCACGAGCTACTTTTATGTATCTCTTATATCAAATAGAAAAGGGGAAATGACTCTCACATGGAGTCTCAGTATCGGTTTGGTAAACACTGATCAAGGCATCCTGATGTTTCAACAAGCAATTGGGAAAAATAAATGTTTCGATTTCTTTTGCGGTTGCGATGAAGATGTCCACAATAGAAAATAAGAAATTAATATAAGATAATTATCAAACTTGGGTAGAACTTGGCGTGTCCTGAATTACATCAATTAGAAAAAGATATATACAATTCATAAAAAAAAATTGAGAATGGTAATGGGGAATGTGTCAAAGATACAACAACCCGATCAAACAGCAGAAAACAGCCCAAGGCCACCAATAGGTCTTTTACACAGCGAGAAAATCCAAAACCCAAAGGTAGGCTTCAGCTGGTCCCTAAACAAAAATGTGTACTAGTTCAGTGAAAATGAACGTCACATTCAATGCCGAAACATATAATTGAACTGGAATTAAAAAAAAAACATACAAGACTAGCAAAAGCCAGAGGCTCCTGACTTGGGACTGCGCAAAAATGAATGCGGCGGGGTTAAACATGTTAAGTGAGATCTCAACCCTCCCTTATACCTCTAGCCAACGTAGAACAAACAGACACACACAGCAATACGTACAGTAAAACTCAGTTTAAAAGAAGTCCGAGTCCGATGTCAGAAAAGATAACAGAAAAAACTAAGCAAAATGACAATGATACATAAATTAACAAAGGACTACTAGCAGTTACTGACATGCCAGATCCAGACATTAATTTAACTGATTGAAAGATTATGTCTTCATCATATGAAAATCAAGCTCAATCCCTCCCGGCTAAGGATTTAGAATTTACCATCACAAAATATATGAGAAGAACTTAACCCGTATCATACCAGCAACTTGTTTTAGGAAAAATGTGTTTATTTCCAATGCAAAGACCCTATGAGTGAATCAATATTAATTCCAAAATATGCCATCTTTAATGACCTGACAACAGTATCGTAACTGTATCCCTTCTTAATAAGTCTGTTTAAAGGTAATAAATGCTGATAATTAGTCTGGTTGACTAGGTTAGAGACAAACATATATAGAAATAGTTCTCACACACAGAGTTGAGTTACTTTGGTGCTTGTTTAGAAAAAAAGGAAAATATATAAGATCTATTTTCCGAGTGTCCGACAAAAGGTAATTAGCTATCTTTCGAATAATATATTTCCCTTACTTTCAGAGACATCTGAGGTCGCTTTTACTTCACAAAATGCCAAAGGGTCGACTGGTTGTATATCTAAAAGATTTTTGGAAACTTCTAGCCTGGTTTTCATACATTATCATTGGAGCAGCCTTTTTGGTCAGAATTGTCTCTGCAGATGATTACAAACGCACAGAAATTAGACTTTATAGCCTAGGGCTATTCATAATGTACATGCGATTTTTGAAAAGCATGTTGGTACTTACTTACTTTGGTCCGAAGATAATTATGATCGGCAAAATGGTAAGCTTACTTTTTTGAAAAAAAAATAAAATCATTAATCATTAATATAATGATAAGGAGTAAAAGTAAAAAATATAGTTTATTTTATTTTTTTATAGAATGTTAACATATTTTGACAATTAACATAAAACACGGTAAATATGAAAATAAGAAGATGTGGTATGATTGCCATGAGACAACTCTGCAAAAGAGACTAAATGACACAAAAATTAACAACTATAGGTCACCGAACGGCCGTCAACATTGAGCAAAGCCCATACCACATAGTCAGCTATAAAAGGCTTCAAAATGACAAACTTTAGGTAAAACAATTCAAACGGGAAAACTATCTGCATAATTATGTACAAAATAATGAACGAAAAACAAATATGTTACACAGCAACAAACGACAACCACTAAATTACAGGCTCCTGACTTGGAACAGGCACATACAGAATGTAACGGGGTTAAACTCGTTTGAAGGCACAAACCCTCCCCTAACCTGGGACAGTGGTGTAACAGTACAACATAAGAACAAACTATAAAAATCAGTTGAAAAAGGCTTAACTCATCAGATGAATACAAATAGAAATACATCTAACAAAAACACAGAGTGGACGTTGACGGGTACACAAGTTTAGTAAAATATTAAATATGTGGTAAAATACAAAATTTGAAATTCAGTTCAAACACTGAAAAAATGAATATCCAAATCCTATACTCAAGCGCTTGTGAGATCAATGAGTGACCGACAGGCATAATTTCTTAAATGTACTCTCATAATCGTTCAAAAACTAACAAGGTTTTTAAATAACAAACGTAAGAACTATTTAGAAACACAGAAAAAATAGATACATTTACATCGTTTACGTGCCGTCTTAAATCATAGATAAATGTTCATACATATAGCACCTAGTCCATACAAGTAAATATATTCGACAAAATATTCCAAAATTGTCACATCGTTAACATCAAATTCCTCAATTGGCTAAGGTATCATTGTAGCAGGATTAATACAAAATTCTACTGAATTGTATATAATTAACAACTTTGTTAATGATCTCGATCAGCAGAATAACAAAATAAGCAAAATGTTTAGAGAAATACGAAAGAAATTAACATCAAAATAATAGTTCTAATTACGTGCAGAGTATTACATATAACGAACAAATTCACCCCCATACGATATATAATATACATTCTCAATAAAACGATTTAAATCGTATTCTTGCCTATTTTGTGATTCGTGTTTTTGTATATTTTACAAGCTAAAAGAATTAATACAATTCAGCTGGATTCTGTTTATTTTCATCATGTGCGCGGGTGTGTTGTATCATTCAAACATGTACCCACATCACTACGACATGTGGCCCAGTCGTGGAACAGGTGCATTCTACTGGAGACTCTGGAAAATTATGTCGCTGCCATATTGGCAAATCTATGGTGAACTTTTTCTGGAAGATCTGAAAGGTAACTTGTTATTAAGTGCAGTTTAACTTAAAAAGTTCGGAGTTTGAAAACTTCATCGGTTCAGATGCTTCTCGGTTGCAAAACAATGTTGGTTTAGGGCACTAAAAAGCGTTATGTCTCTCTAATTGAAAGAACGCAATGTATTGTACGCGCGGTAAAGTTTTAGCTATGAATCTTACATCCGCTAACCGACACAGCCTTGTGTACAAATTCAAGAAAAACAGTCTTAAATTTCAATATGAAACATCATCCATCAGGAGCACTAGAACCCATGCTTTAGTTATTTACAGACAATGGTCGGTGTATATCACACATCCGTAATTCTACTCTCAAATCACATCCTCGATCGTCCTTCGTTCGATTATGTTTTTTGAAAAATGATCTTATATAATGACACTCACACTTCGAAAATTTTACGGACGCCATCACGAGTTGCCTGACCGTTTTGGAATATCTGTTTGACAGATGACGACTGATATGTTCTAATCGTCTTAACCACCGTCAATCCATCCTCCTTTTCCCCGAATGTGACCTACCGAATATGACTTATCACCGGATTTGAACTTGCATGAGTAACACGACGAGTACCCTATGTGGAGCAGACTTTGCTTACCCTTCCGGAGCACTTGTGATCACCCTCGGTTTTGGTGGGGTTCGTGTTGTTCATTCTTTAGTTTTCTATGCTTTATTTTGTATACTGTTGTTTGTCTTTGGTCTTTGGCCTTTTTCTTTCTTTTTTTTTTTGCTATGACGTTGTCAGTTTATTTTCGACTTATGAGTTTTAATGGCTCTTTTTGTATATTTTGCACCTCTTTCACAGCTTAAAAATAGCTTGAGAACTACTAAAAGAAAAGTCCAAACCTATTACGGGAAACTTTGAGACCTAGAGGTGCCGTGTATATTTAATATTGGGTTAGTGGGCGTGTTTTATTTTATTGGGTTATAGTAGCAGTCTTACATTCCTTTGTAAAAACAACATGATATTGAAACATCTGAAACGTTCTGCCCAAACAACAGATAAAGAAACTGATAACGAACGACTGAAAATAAATGCAGAAAACACATTAAAGCTAACAAGTGGTTATTATGGTTGGCATATTTTTTTGTATATACCAATTGAAGAAGGATCTTAACATTGAAGACTTGATCATTTTGATAGGCCACTAGTGTAAATGCCACATGTTAAGATAGTTGGTAAGATTAATTCGTTTCACAGTGTGCTGGTAATATAACCTAATACAATATATATGGGGACATTAAAGTCCATACGAGATGAGAGCGAAATACTTATACACATAGAAGATAACAGGAGTTATTACGAATATTTATACATACATGATACATGTATCTGCATACCTCATCATCTTTATTAAAAAGCAAGAAAATAAGAATTTACTATGCAACACATTACTTTGAAGCCCTTATTTGAAAAACACATATGTTGTTTCATTGAATGTGTTGCAGATGAGTGACAAGGATTTCCGTTCATTTATTTCTTCAGGTGAAAATAACAGCAACGGGTCGTGCACTTTCATCCAATCAGAATGGGAGAGCGATCCAAGTATAGAGAGATGTGTTGAGTACGACTGGGCCATCATGATCATTGCAGCCATATACATGCTTATATCAAACCTTTTGTTGGTCAACTTAGTAATCGCTTTATTCAGGTATAATTATTAAGCCGTACCCAGTCTTCAAGTATTACCGTGAGGATAGATATGGTTATCTTCATGAATTTGAAATTAAAATGGTAACAAGTAATGAAATAAACGGACGAGCTTTTAACAATAATCTGTGCCATAGGAGACTGTCAATGAGGGTCTTGCACGGTCGGTGAAAGGAGTTGGAAAAAAGTCAACAAAGATTTCTAATTTGTTAATGTCTACCTAAACAAATCATAACACCACTCATGCTTTGTTTAGAGCTTTAAACTCGCTCCGATCATTTGAAGAATTCAAGGTACACACATTCTACAAAACGTGGTATTGTATCAGTTTCTACTCAAACGTTGTCGGTTGACATAGCAAAAGCCTACTCCTACCGTGTTCTACCTACTATATACTCAAAAGTTGTCGGTTGACAATGCAACATCCTACTCCTGCTGTGTTCTACCTACTATATGCTGTGTTCTACCTACTATATACTCAAAGGTTGTCGGTTGACAATACAACAGCCTACTCCTGCCGCGTTCTACTTACTATATACTCAAAAGTTGTCGGTTGACAATGCAACAGCCTACTCCTACCGTGTTCTACCTACTATATACTCAAAAGTTGTCGGTTGACAATGCAACAGCCTTCTCCTGCCGTGTTCTACCTACTATATACTCAAAAGTTATCGGTTGACAATGCAACAGCCTTCTCCTGCCGCGTTCTACCTACTATATACTCAACAGTTGTCGGTTGACAATGCAACAGCCTTCTCCTGCCGCGTTCTACCTACTATATACTCAAACGTTGTCGGTTGACAATGCAACAGCCTTCTCCTGCCGCGTTCTACCTACTATATACTCAAAAGTTGCCGGTTGACAATACAACAGCCTTCTCCTGCCGCGTTCTACCTACTATATACTCAAACGTTGTCGGTTGACAATGCAACAGCCTACTCCTGCCGTGTTCTACCTACTATATACTCAAACGTTGTCGGTTGACAATGCAACAGCCTGCTCCTGCCGTGTTCTACCTACTATATACTCAAACGTTGTCGGTTGACAATGAAACAGCCTACTCCTGCCGTGTTCTACCTACTATATACTCAATCCTAAATCTGTAATGGTATGGAACTGTAGGATTGTATCAGTTTCTACTCAAACGTTGTCTGTTGACAATACAACAGCTTACCCCTATGTACAGTGTTCTACCTACCATATACTCAATCCTAAATCTGTAATGGTATGGAACTGTAGGATTGCGTATGCACAAATAAATGGTAACCAATAGGGCCAATTTCCCTTATATTTGATATAGAATTATCAGGAGATGTGGTATGATTGCCAATTTGTTTCACTTAGACACCGGGCCGAAAATAAAGTTTTCAAATCCTTCAGAAATTTGACTTATCAATTAAAATGTTGTATCATATTCTGAAAACCTTTTTAGAATATTTTTATACAATCAAAATGTTATTCAATGCTACATATTACTGTTGAAAACATTTTAATACAAAACTGCATATTGTCCATACTTTTGTAAAATTTCACATTGAAGGACTCTCTGAAATAACTTATCAGTTGGTTCAAATAATCTCACAGAAAATAAGATACGCCTTTGCTATTACAACCGCTAGAGAACTCAAGTGGTCTGAGTGATTAGTCTAAAGTGATTACCAGCCTGTTACTGCAATTGTTAGATTGAACCCCGCACGTGGAGAGATGTGTTCGACTCTGAACATTGACAAGGATTGCAAGTTTTCCTGTCGAAGGTCGGTGGTTATTTCCGAATACTCCGGCTGCAACCATTAATACAAATATCCCGCCATGAAATAGCCAAATCGCTGAAAACGTTGTTGAAAAGGAATAAGCAAGCAACAATATACCATTGGCCTGCCATTTGTGTTTCCTTTTGAACTGATCTAATAACAAACTTAAACAATTGTTGACGCTGTCACTGGGAACAGCAATTTTGCCATGTAACGAACAAAATAAAAAAAAACAAATAAAGAGATGTGGTATGATTGCCAATAAATACAACTTACCACCAAATTTAAAATGAGGTGGATGTAAGCAATTATAGGCAACCGTACGGCCTTCAACAATGAGAAAAACCTATACTGGATAATCGGCTATAAAAAGGCCCCGACATGAAAAATATGAAACAATTCAATTGAGAAATATTGCGGGGTTAAACATTTTTGATGGCACCAACCCTCCACCTAACCTGGGACAATAGTGCAACAGCACAACACATGAACAAATTACACAATACAATAAAAAATAAATGAGAAACAGCAATACTAGTAAACGATAACCACTCAATTACAGGCTACTGATTTAGGACAGGCACATATAGAATGTTGCTGGGTTAAACATGTTTGAAGGCGCCAACCCTCCCCAAACATGAGACAGTTGTGTAACAGTACAACATCAGAACAAACTTAAAAAATCCGGGAACAAGGCTTGACTCATCAGATAGATACAGAGCCGAAACATATATAACAAAAACACACACTGACGTTGCAGGGTGTTA
Source organism: Mytilus californianus (assembly GCF_021869535.1). Lineage (NCBI taxonomy): Eukaryota > Metazoa > Mollusca > Bivalvia > Mytilida > Mytilidae > Mytilus > Mytilus californianus. The sequence continues at coordinate 29,511,396 of NW_026262679.1, forward strand.
TATGCATCCCTTAAAAACAAAAAAGACACAAAGTACAGATGTGAGAGTACTTGCAGTTACTGACAGATAGTTCAAAACTAATTGCAACTAATAAAAAAATCATGTATCTAAAATATCAATATCAAAAGGCTATTATATTGATTTTTAAAAATAGACATCAACGTACCAGCACAGTAAGCTGAACATGCTTCAAATATATAAACTATGAGTAAAATTTATTTCATACAGCGTATATATTACCTTTACAGTAAATATAAATGTTATACTGCGTATTCACTATTTACAGTGATATATAAATGTTATACTGTGTATTCACTATATACAGTGATATATAAATATAATTATACTGCGTATTCACTATATACAAAGATATATAAATGTAAATAATTCGTGTATTCTGATAAGATGTCCTTTATTCCTACTAGAAGGTAACACCTCCCGAAACGACAGCTGATTTTTACTCAGCTATAGTTAGAGTATGGGATAAGGCGTCTGCGCAATGCTAGGCGGTGCTGTCGTAGAAGTGAGAAGTGAAAAGTACAAGTTCCCGTCCCGCTCGGGGAGGAAGTAAAGAATAAAATCTACTATAACATTGTTAGGTTGATTTCCTAGGCACTTTGTAAATATTATAACGCCTGGTATTTCTTAATCATACGAAATCCGATGGACAAGGTATAATTTACAGTTGTTACTACACATAGGCAGACATATCTCATTATAAATTCATAGTGATTGTAATACTATGCTTCTAAAAATAGAATAGCATCCTGTAATTATACCGGAGAGATGAGTAGATGATCATTCCTGTAAAGTTTATTGTTTTCTTTTTGGTATTAAATTAATAGTTAAGATCAATTTGTTACATCGGGTGATCCGTTTATTTGGCAATCGCCAATGGCAGTCAGCAGGGTTTAAGAACATCCGTTTTTCGACCTGCTAGTCAAATGCGTCTTGTAAAAATATGCTTTTTCACTTTTTTGGTCTTTTGGAAAATGTTGTTTGTGCTGTATTTAGACCCCTCTACCAAGAAATTTGTTTTGCATGCACACGTATAAAAGTTGCGGTTTTTATCCAACGCAATCATAGGTTTGAACGTTGTTTTCAATTTAGACTTGTTTATATTTTTCCGTTAGGGCTTGTATTATATTTGCCTTCGGGTTTATACGATCCGTTTATCCTATTTCGACTCTTCAAAATTCAAGAGTCTATCCTAAATTGAGGTAAATTATATGGTCTTCCAAATACCGTTTCGATTCCTAACATAACTGAAGAGACATTAATTGTCGAAATCCGGATATGGTGTACTAATTTTTGCACCTTTTGTTTGCGGTATACCATCTTTTCCGCAAGTTTATTGTTTTCTGTTTGGTATTAAATTAATAGTTAAGATCAATTTTGTTACATCTGGTGATCCGTTTATTTGGCAATCGCCAATGGCAGTCAGCAGGGTTTAAGAACATCCGTTTTTCGACCTGCTAGTCAAATGCGTTTTGTTAAATTATGCTTTTTCACTGTTTTGGTCTTTTGGAAAATGTTGTTTGTGCTGTATTTAGACCCCTCTACCTAGAATTTTTTTTTGCATGCACACGTAAAAAAGTTGCGGTTTTTATCCAAAGCAATCATAGGTTTGAACGTTGTTTTCAATTTAAACTTGTATAATATATATATGTATATATATATATAGTTAAGAAAAAAATTTCACATGCACAGAATTATATATTTATGAATATATATATATATATTTATGTTTTGCTTTAGCTATAGATTTGAAGAGGTACAGAATAATTCTGACAGACTTTGGAAATTCTGGAGATATTCTATCATAAGCGATTACAGTACAAGATTTCCCATACCTTTCAACGTGCCTCTTCACATAATTGACGTGATAAGAACATTTTGTTGCTCAAGAAGTACCTGTAAGCAAAATGTTTATTATATAAATGTATCTACCAGCTGTATAACATTAATCTAGTTTTTTTAAAAGTAGTTACAAAATAACATGTTTCGCCAATTTATATATTTTATTAACTAACGCGGACCTTTGTGTGAGCTCGGCGGGTAACAACCATTTCTTCAAGTCATATGAAACGAGTTTCTAATGATTTTAATATCAAGGAAGTTATTGGACCATTACATGCCTATTTACTTAATGTTGTCCTTTATGGACGTTTCTTACCTTAATAACGAATCCATAAAGTATAATGGACAAAACATAATTATTTCGGTGATCGTTGACCAAAAACTGTGGTTGCTTATCAGCTTTCGGTTTATGTTACAGAGAATTACCTACCGATCGTGACCCTTATAAACAATCAACACAGAATCATGATGGATCACTTGAATCAAACTTTGTCATGACAGTTATTTGATGTATACACAAATTTCTTTCGGAATCGGTTAACACTATCTTCCTTCCACGTCATTAATACCTATTTTCCTCTAGCGTTTTCCATTTGCACTTGTGCTGTGCAATTGCCAAATTTCTAAACATAGTGTCATAATAGGGTCAATGAATACGGAAAAGAAGTCTGCAATTTAGAAGACAATAATTCAATTGCAGTACATTTCTGAAGATTTGGATAAAATAAACGATTAAAATTGAAGGATCTAATGACTTTATTTAAGTTAATCAAATACGATAAACCAGAAACACACACACACACACACGCACACACACACACACACACACACACACACACACACACACACACACACACACACACACACACACACACACTTAAACACACTGTATATATGAATGATATGAACTGCATGGAATATATATATATACATATATATAAACGCCTAAAAAGTGTACACAACAACACCAATAACAAAAAAAGGAACTATAAATGTAATTATTTATAAATATTTCGGATAACAGATATCCTTCATCAGTAAATATGATTGTGATGTTGAATGAATCATATATCAGTCTACTTAGATTAAACTATAACAATCTTGAAATTTATACAATATTATATATACGTAATATGTAGATATTCTATAACTAATAATAAGAAAAATGACACAAGCAACTAATCCTGGTCTACATAGAATCCCTATCTATCCATGGAAAAGCTAAGATATTATATTATTGACACAATAGTCTTTCTTTTTATTCTTAGCTTGTAAAGGTGCATCTCACAAAGGTAAGCCATTTTATGAATAGTAAGTACTAAATAGCTGAAAATAGCTAGAGAATATATATAAATAATATAAAAATAATATCAGTCATGTTATATTTTATGGGATTTCGTCATTTGGGGTATCTTGGCGCTGATGTAAGACAGTTTCTGTGAATCTCGTTTGCAACTTATTATACATATATATATATATATACGTAATATGTAGATATTCTATAACTAATAATAAGAAAAATGACACAAGCAACTAATCCTGGTCTACATAGAATCCCTATCTATCCATGGAAAAGCTAAGATATTATATTATTGACACAATAGTCTTTCTTTTTATTCTTAGCTTGTAAAGGTGCATCTCACAAAGGTAAGCCATTTTATGAATAGTAAGTACTAAATAGCTGAAAATAGCTAGAGAATATATATAAATAATATAAAAATAATATCAGTCATGTTATATTTTATGGGATTTCGTCATTTGGGGTATCTTGGCGCTGATGTAAGACAGTTTCTGTGAATCTCGTTTGCAACTTATTAGACTCTTGGCGATTTTAAGCTAAACATGTTCAAATATTTGACATTCAAGACCTGTTTATATTTGGAAATTATTTTCTTATTAAATATCTTAAATAAAAAGTAGCAGTGAAAATGCAAAAAATCAATACATTATATAGACTGAATCAAAATACGAGGCAAAATTTATTTTCAATTAAGCTAATAAAAATAAACAGATATATAGTAATGTATACTGTTGATAAATTTACACCGTAACTGTAAATTGAATATATACGTCAATGCAAGCTAACCAATAATTTCAGGAAACGATATTCGAGAAAACGATTTCAGTGTATATATTTTCATAAGGTAAACTTTACCGGTCGTTAAAATACGTTAAATAGCAGACCCCGCATGATTGGTATCGGAAAAAATGCAAATATGGTGACATTTAATAGTTTGAAACTCTGTATTTGGGTCTTTCGGTAGATAGTTGTCTCATTTGCATTTATATCACATACCATTTTTTCATATGTAAATTTTTTTACCCCTACCACTACTATATTTTTTATTGCCGATGTTATTCCTCCCATCCTTCTATCACTCTATCATTCTAAACAAAACAGGTTTTTCGATTTTTTTCTTATGTGCGATGATATCGATCTGATTTGCAGATCGACTTTAAAAAATGTTCTGGTTGAGTAACTTTTTTCGGAATTATTACTCAGTCTCTTGGACTTGAACATTTCATGAATACAGGCACCAGTAGTATACCGCTGTTCAATAGTCATACATCGATTTAACTGAAACAAATCCAGGTCACAAACCAAAACCGAGGGAAACACATCAACTTCGAGAGGAAATCAACGAAACAACATAAACACTGAACTGCTACAAAAACAAACGCCAACATACATAGAAACGGACTATTTGATAACAACTGCCATATTCCTGACTTGGTACAGGACATTTTAAGAAAAAATGGTGGGTTGAACCTGGTTATACGGCTAGCCAAACCTCCCGCTTATATGGCAATGTTAAAAAGACCGCTAAAATGACAACATTACGTGACAGGAATACATTACAACTAAACGCAAGAACACTCAGGATAGAAATATACATAAATACATATTATAATAGTACATTACAACATGTAAACCACAGAATAACAACGGACACCTCTCATTTACACCACAATAGAATTATGAACTGTGCGTCACACGAATGTTTCAGCGTTATTAAAATTGACGTCACAGGTAAATTTCTAAAAATAGAATATAAAATTGGGACTAAGTTTGTAATGGTGTTACCTCATGCACCCTCTAACCATGAAAACTGTACTTCTAATGACTTTTTTAATGGCTGCAGTTCAGGAGCTTATTAATTGTTTAGTACATTAATGTCTGATTATTGAAATATCTAGTTTACTTTTTGTTCAGGTTGGCCTATTATTAGCATAATTAAGTCAATGTACTTACACTATTTTATCAAAACTGTACTACTCCGGAGTTATTTTGTAATGGCTGCTTCCTTTTATGTCATTTGGTCTCTGATGAAGAGTTGTCTCATTTGATTTTAAATTCATTGATGTATAATGATGATTTACAGATCAAGTTTTTGTTTTGTAAAGATTGACTGACATTTTACAAAAAGGCTGCAGACGAATGAATTATATGATGTAAACATATTAATATTACAATTGTTACATCAATGAAAACAATATAATCACATTAAATAGCTTGAAAATGGCAAATGAAATCCATAAAATGCATGGCTGATAACATAATAACCCCTTCAACAGTTTGGACATTTCGTAGTTTTTTTTTTAAAGTGTGATGTAATTGATATGGAAATGAAAGAAAATTGATGTATATAAACTCATCATAGATACATGGATCAAAATTTTGTACACCAGATGCGCGTTTCGTCTACAAAAGACTCACCAGTAACGCTCGAATCAAAAACGTTTATAAGGCCAACTAAAATACAAAGATGAAGAGCATTGACGACCCAAAATTCCAAAAGGTTTTGTCAAATACAGCTATGTATTTGTTCTTGAGTAGAAAATAAAAATTCCTAACCGCACTTACCAAACACAAAGCAAAGGAACGGCGCTTTTGTATCGGTTCTTCGCTGATACATTTGTGTTTTTGAAAAGCAGTATACATGTGTACTTGTCAGCTGATTTTTGCTGCGTCCTAGGAACCAAAAGATATTTCGAATATATCTTTTTATTTCAATTTCAGTGTTATTACTCTTTTTTATTAGATAAGTACAAGTAGTAAAATAGCATAATTTATTTGTATTTCAGATGAACAAAGGAAATGCATAAAAGGAACGTCCCTGCCTCCTGATCTCCTAGAAGACTTTCAACCTAAACATGCCGCAAGATGTCTGTTTGAAGAGATGACTGAGAAAAAACAATAGAAAAACTATCAACAAGTATTTTTGTATGATGAAAGAATAACCTGTTTTTAATAGTACTGGATAATATTATAAGAGTTCTTATTTAAAAAAATATATGCAATTCTGTGTAGACGTTCAATGAAATATAGATACATCATTATTTGTAAATATATTTAATTTTTGTGTGTGTATTTATCCATTGTATGTGCTATCCGAAGTACAGTTGGGATCAATTCTAACATCACTTATAATTTGTAAGGAACTGGCAGAAAAACTGTTTTAGAGCATTCAATAGGACGGTTCTCCTGACACCTTTACGCATTTTTCTGATAGAAGCTGTTCAGTAAAAATCATTTATCAGGACGAACCTATTTGATTGAATTAAACAGTATAAGAAGCCATTCCACCAAGTTTCGTCAGATACAAATTTCTTTTTGTCAAGATTTAACCATTATACAAGTCAACAAAGCCAATGTGAATGTAAAACGACAGCAAAAACACCTCGAATAAAGAACAATCGAATTATCATTTTACCAGCGATCTAACATACTGACATGCAAAACATTTTAACTATCAATTGTGCATGTTGATGTAGTAAGATATACAAATAGAACAAATGCGCACTTGAGTTCCAAGTGGTGAAGATGAAATCAAAATATTGCGGACGCTATCACGAGTTGGTTGACCGTTATGAAATATCAGTTTCATATATGAAGACGGATATGTTCCAATTGTCGTAACCACAAGCCCGTCCTCTTTTCCTTAAATGTGACCTGTCGAATTAGACTTATCACCGGATGTGTACATACATGAGCAACACGACGGGTGCCACATGTGGAGCAGACTCTGCTTGCTCTTCCGGAGCACATGAGATCATACCGGTTTTTGGTGGGGTTCGTCTTTAGTTTTTTATGTTGCGTTTTGTGTACTGTTTGTCGTTTCGTCGTTTTTCATTTGTTGCCATGGCATTGTCGTTTTTTTTCGACTTATACATTTACCTGTTACAACTACGCTCAAGCTCAGTAATTAGTGCACGTTATAATGCATCTCTTTTTTTTAACGCTTTAGATATTGAATTGGCTCAGTCAGCATTATTTATATTGTGTCCGTGTTGGTACATGTTCCTTTGACTGTGGGTGCTTGACTCTCATGGATGCTTTTAGTAAAGTCAGCCGGATTACAGGCACAATTGGCAAACAAAGATACAACCAAAATACGACTGATCATGAGTCAACACGAATACCGACTGAAGATAAACGATTATAAACGACAGACTATAAATAACAGATTTCAGGAAGCGCAGAGTATCCCAAGGGTCCAGTTGTAAAATTACAACGATAAAATATGAATTAAACGGACTTGGTTTGAACTTATATATGTGTTCTTTATACCAGCTATCTGTGCAATATATCTTCAGAGTCATTTTGGAACATCAAATAGAAGTTGGTTGAAAACTATCAAAGATCTTTCCGGAGCCCCGTATGATTCCTTTTGGACATTCCAATAGCCTGAGGAATTTGAAATATGAACTGAAAAGTCTAACCAAGTATAGCTTCTGGAAAATTACGCTTTTGGTGTGACAAACACTGTAAATGCTGGCTACTGATCTTCAGTAATGCCCCCACTCCCAAAGGAGCTACATAACGTTTTGCCATGTGTAATGTAAAAGTTTGAATGTCATTTTTTCAGTCTAAGATGATCCCACATTTGCCTCCAATATGTTGGTGACTTTAAGAATCCATTCAACAAACGCCTCAATTTGCACAGGAGCGATGTTAAAACAATAATGCTAATAAAGAAATATCTGCCGGTGAGCCAAGAGTTAAGACAATCGGAACATAATTTCGATGACTTCAGTCGCATGAAAGGTCGCATGAAAGGTCTTGTGATTGAACCGGAAAAAATAACCTGTAGGAGGATCTGTAAAGATTTTAGACTAAGTAACTTATTGTTCTTCACATCCACATGGCATTAACAAAAAGAAATAGCTGTTTTTAAAAGAGAGGCGAAAGATACTAACGGGACAAGTCGAAAATAAACTGACAACGCCAAAGCTAAAAAAGAAAAAGACAAACAGACAAACAATAGTACACAAAACACAACGTAGAAAACTAAAGACTGAGCAACATGAACCCCACCAAAAACTGGGGGTGTTCTCAGGTGCACCGGAAGGGTAAGCAGATCCTGCTCCACATATGGCATCCGTCGTGTTGCTCATGTTAGTACAAACCCGGTAATACGTCTTATTCGGTAGGTCACATTCGGGAAAAGGGGGCGGGATTGTAGTTACGACATAAGAACATATCCGCTATCATCTTTGAAACGGATATTCCATAACGGTCGACCAACTCGTGATGGCTTCCGTAAAATTTACGAAGGGATGATTTCAACTGCTCCACTTGGAACGCTTGGTTTAATAGCTTCCTTGTGAGCAAAGATGTATTAATCAGTCATTATGGATGGAATTTACAAATTCATTTTTAAAATGAAAAAATACACTTTGTGATGTATAAAAAGACAAAAATGCTATCAATGCATTATATAAGATATTTAAAAAGGAAACAGATTTTTTATTTTTATTTTTCTATAAAGTTCAAGATTAATACTTTTATTACATTATAGTAGGTTTTACAATTTCAAAAATGTTGACCTATATCATCACTGATGAGACTTTGATTGTGGAAATGCGCATTTGTTGCAGTTAGAATGCAACCGTTAATGATTGTATACAAGTGAACACAAATAATTATCAGATTGTTTTATTTCTTTTCGGAAACAGACCTGGATTGACGAGGGCCATTTATTGCCGAATATTTGTCTTTCTATGCTAAAAAATTCATATATTTCTATCTGTATCATTGAACAAATCTTTTCCTGCTTGTGTAGCATCGTCGTTTCAAAGCGATCAATTTTTTTTACGTTTGCTGGTTGGTTGTTTTATCCAAAAAGCGATAGTTCCGAAAATTTGGGGTAGCAAACATATATATATAGACTTCGTCTGACATTTAACCACAACAATGTTAGATCTGAAAATTTAGAGTAGAACTTGTTTTCTTCCTTCTGCGCGACTTTCACCAATGCATATGTTACATCTTGGTAATTTTGTCGTCAAGGATGTTTACATTAACTATGCATTGCCATCAGTATATTTATTTTCAATTTTTTTGACAACTCTATGACAAACATTCTGTTTTTTTTAATACTCCGTCACTTTGAGTCATTAGAATCTAATTAAATAACAGGTAAATTCAAAAATTATGATATATATAAAATTAATGATCAAATAAGGAATGAAATTTAATAAATGAGGGAAACACATTTATCAAGATGTTACAATTTTAATTTTAAAAATTTAACTACCGAAAAATACAATTAAATTGATAAGTAAAATAGAGAATGGAAATGGGGAAGGTAAAAGTAGTTAGATTTACCATAGCATGCATAGTGAACATCGCTTTGTGACCCTAACTCAACAACGGAACGTCCAATTGAATTAACAGTGCTGACAGGACACATAGGGCTAGGGGAGAGAAAATTGACTCTTAATTGTGCCCAAATGACAATTTAGTGATGTGCTCCAATGACAATTTAGAATGTTTAAATGGCAAATTAGTGCTCCTGAAATTAGGGGTGTGTTTCAATAACAATTTAATGCTACTGATATTTTATGGCTGTGTTTCAATTACAATTTAGTGCTACTGAAAATGTCGGACTGTTTTTAAGAATTTAGTGCTGCCGAAAATTTAAGGACTATGTTTGAACTTCAATGACAGTGTACTGCTGTGTATATGTTGATAACTTGATTTTCATTGGATATCATTTAATCATATCAGTTGAAAAGGTTTTCATCTAAAATTAATACTTTTTTGTATTTCTAACATTGTAGTATTTGATCTATGTTGTGCTCAATATGTATTATTTACCAAGTATGTTAAGAAATTGTGACATAAAATATTGTAAAACAAAGTATTCCTTTTATTAAATTTCCCCAGATTTACCATGGTTAATTAGTCAAGTGTTGTAAAAACATAATCCAATATAATCTAATTGTTTACACAATAACTCCAACACGAATTCCTTAATATTTAACTATAAAATTCAAAATGTTAGAATAGCCAGAATAAACCCTCCATCGTAAAACCTAGTGTGATATGAAACTAAAATTGAGAATGGAAATGGGTAATGTGTCAAAGAGACAACAACCCGACCAAAGAACAGAAAACAGCAGAAGGCCACCAATGGGTCTTCAACACAGCGAAAAAATCCCGCACCCAGATGCGTGCTTCAGCTGGCCCCTAAACTAGTTCAGTGATAATGGACGTTATACTAAACTCAAAAACATATAAATGAACTAAAATTAAAAATCATACAAGACTAACAAAGGCCAGAGGCTCCTGACTTGGAACAGGCGCAAAAATGCGGCGGGGTTAAACATGTTTGTGAGATCTCAACCCTCCCCCTATACCTCTAGCCAATGAAGAAAAAACAAACACACAGCAATACGCACAGTAAAACTCAGTTTAAAAGAAGTCCGAGTCCGATGTCAGAATAGGTAACAAAAGAAACTAAGCAAAATGACAATGATACATAAACTAACAAAGGACTACTAGCAGTTACTGATATGCCAGCTCCAGACCTCAATTAAACTGGTTGAAAGATTATGTCTTCATCATCTGAAAATGAAGCACAATGCCTCCCGTTAGGGGTTTAGTATCATACCATCATGAAATATATGAGAAGAACATAACCCGTTTTATGCCAACAACTGGTTTTAGAATAAATGTGTTTATTTCCGATGCAAAGACCCTATGAGTGAATCAATATTAATACCAAAATATGCCATCTTTAATGACCTCACAACAGTATCGTAACTATATCCCTTCTTAATAAGTCTGTTTAACACATCAAATCACATATACTTATTCTAACATTTAGCAAATTCGGGTAGGAATATAAAATCCTTTTGTAAGCGGGATTTGAACCCATTTGTCTGTGGTATTGTGGTAAATCCACCATTTTCTACATAGGAAATGCCTGTACCAAGTCAGGAATATGACAGTTGTTTTCCATTCGTTTGATGTGTTTGAGCTTTTTATTTTGCCATTTGATAAGGGACCTTCCGTTTTGAATTTTCCTTGGAGTTCGGTATTTTTGTTATTTTACTTTTTTTATATATATATTGAAAAATATATATCAAGAAAAACAATAATAAAAGAACAATTTCAATCTATATTTATTTCCAAAAAAGTCAACCATGTACATACGTAAAATTTATAATGTATCAATTATAACAATGTATATTTTCATTCTGTTTATAAATATTCCAAAGAGATCAAACTTTAGAACTGTCATCCAATGGCTTTTCCTAACTAAATGTTCAGGAATGTATCAGCCGTAAAGTATAACATTATATTTTCAAAAGTTAGACTATAACGGCCATGTCATCTTCTTAAAACTAGTCGTATGAAAGAGCATTTTTTAAAACACTTATAGTCTTATCGGCTTATAATATTATCAGTATCAAATCAATTTATTGATTATTAAATGAGTCAAAATATATATTCATAAAAGATATTTCTTCAGAAAATACATGTGGCAAGTCAGGAATTTGACAGTTGTTTTACATTCGTTCCGTTGGTTGATAAAGTCAATTTATAGACTTCCCCTTTTTTAATTTACCGTTAATTTCGGTATTTTTGTTTTATATTTTTTCAAATGTATCAGTAGATTTGGAAATATTTTAACCTTCCTGATGAGATGTCTGGTAAAATAAAAAAAAATTGAACTCAAGTCTTTTCTAATAAAGGATAGATTTTCATTTGTCATATGCTCGAAATAATATCAATTAATATCACAGCGTAGTTACTGGCATTTCAGAAGTTACCAAAACTAGAGTTGATGAATCCCAAATGCCATAACTATGATTGCAGCTCTATGTAATTGAATTGACTGACACGAAGTTTTCGAAATGTACATGATCAGGAATAGGTCAATGAGTCAAACATGAACACTTTGTTTTTCACAATTAATAGGTCTACAATGAAAACAACGTCTGTTAGCGTTACCCTAAAAGCAATTGAAATATTATCTTTTTAAATTGAAACAAAAAATATAAATTTCTAAATATCATAATCTAGTTCGTTCAGAACTTGCATTAACATTGTAAAATTTAACATTGGATAAAGAATGTAACATTTAATAAAGAATTTTCTCAACCATTATCAAACATAACAACAACAATTTTTATTTGTTAAACTTAGTTATCCTGTTAGGGCGTATCTCTGCTACATAAACATGATGACCATCAGGAGATACTGCTACATCGTGAGGTTCGTCAAAATTCTACAACAAATACCAGGTATACATGATATATATAATGCAGTTTTATCAGCAATGTTATTTTCCTAACTTGTATTATTCACTGAATATGAAACCGCTTTATTTCAGAACGTTTTACTAATTAATGATGAAAATAACACTTTATGAATTTTATGCGTCCGTTTAAATGGTTTTGTTTTCATAACTCAATGCATTCATAAATATTCAGTTTCCTATAAAAAAAAACCAAAATCAACTGTTTTCCAATACATTTCACATAGATAATCGAGGTCTTGAAAACGAATTTCATAATTTTTGTATGCAGTTTAACCTGTAGCAGATTTTACATAATTTCATTCCGAATCAAATATACTTATGCATCCGGTGCTTCTTAATCCTGCACACTTTTGTTCATTGATGATCAACAAAACATTAGGAATAACTTTCCATTGTATCTATGCTTATCCTACAATATTATCAATATGTCCTATCAACTTACCATGTTCCTTGGTCCCCATGTATCACGTATATTGCCATCTAAACCAACAGTAAAACCTGCCACTTTGTTTTGACCAGTTGGACCATTAACAACATATAACATTTTGTCTATAAAAAACATTATGAGAGCATCAACATCATGCATATGTCAACTTAACATACAATATACAGGGGCGGATCCAGAAAATCTCCGAGAGTGTAAGTGGCAGATAAATCGGAAGAGGTGAATTTAAATGAAAGTGTTCGAAGATAATGAGATTTAGAACATAGACTTTAATGATGATCTTAATTTACTGCAGGTTGGGTGTAAAAGTTTGATATACGATGTGTTATGTCTTCTAATACTTGAAGCTTATACAATAAGTCGTATTAAACTATTAAATGGAAATGTCTAATCTAATAAAGGAATTTAATTTCTTAATCATGTTTCCTAAAAATACCTTTATTTTCATATATTTGTCTACGAAATTCTTTTATCCGAAAAATTAAATTTCTTTCCTAAACTAAAAATTAATTTCAACTTGTTAATTCAATATTTTAACCTGATGATTTTTTTTATATTTTTGAACTTTACAATCTACTATGAATAAGACATGTCATCTATATGCTATGGTTTTGTTTTCTTCTGATTTCATTTTTATTTATACATCTTAAATCTAGATGGTATATATTTGTCGTTTGTATACATCTTGCCTTCAATACATTTTATAATGGTAAGTATATTGGTCGTTTGTATACATCTTGCCTTCACTACATTTTAGAATGATAAGTATATTGGTCGTTTGTATACATCTTGCCTTCACTACATTTTATAATGGTAAGTATATTGGTCGTTTGTATACATCTTGCCTTCACTACATTTTAGAATGGTAAGTTTATTGGTCGTTTGTAAACATCTTGCCTTCAGTACATTTTAGAATGGTAAGTATATTGGTCGTTTGTATACATCTTGCCTTCAGTACATTTTAGAATGGTAAGTATATTGGTCGTTTGTATACATCTTGCCTTCACTAAATTTTAGAATGGTAGGTATATTGTTTGTTTAATCAATATTTATTTCTAATGTTATACGAAAAAGTTCAGTCCTCAACCAAAAAGTATTCAGCTATTCCGAAAGCCGCTGTATTGTTTAACGCCGAAAGATGTCATTTTCAAATATATTGTGCGTTCAATTGTGAAATTTGTTTCTCATGTTTTTCTATGATATTTTGAAAGGCTCTAATTTTTGCAAACCAAACATTGTGGAAACTTCCAATGACCTTTCTCTTTTTCTTTCCTGTGTTTTTGTCACAAACATTTTAATTTGTTTGTATGAAAATAAAGATTATCATTATTAATAAGATAAACCTGAACACGCTTTCGATTTGTTTTTCCTACAAAAATTAGTGGCATTGATAAATAAGAGGAAATGTTATTGTTGTTTTACATCAAATTTCCAGAGACATCACCCCATCCGACAAAACAATGATTGAATTATTATAATTATTATAATGATTATTAAAATGAAAAAAATACCTGTAGGGTCGTATGAAATCGCAAATACTCTTCCAAATCTAGAGTTTGAAATACTCTTTACAAATCTACCCGTATCGTTTGGATCGGCGATTCCTGCTGTGAATAACTGAATTCTGAAAAAAGACAATTCATAGGGGTCAATTATTATTGAACAATTAAATTGCGTCAAAATAAAAAAATCTAGATTAGATGAACGATCATTTAGGAAATCTGAAGATATAATTTATGTTTCTTTAAATAATAGATAAAGGAAAAATCTTATTAGAGAGTAATTTTGATAATTGGAACCAGTTTTGGGTTGGTTAGTTTTGGCATTGTGTTTTGTGTTCATAAACAATAAGATTAAAAATTTTTGCCAATCCCATCAATATGACTACTCTGAACTGTTAAATTAACTTATGACACCAGTCATACAGTTACTAGCTCCAGGGAGCCTCTGCTTTAAGATATGATACATATATTTAACCTACAATGTAAACAATGTAACTTCAACAATGAATATAGCTAAAACAGAAAGTTCATTTGATTAATGTAAGTTCTGTTTTATGTACACATTTTAATCATAAGAATATTTTATTTGCCAATTCCGTAATTAAGCCTTTAATAAGTGATAAATTTAAACGAACTGTTTCTCTTAGGAAGGACATAAAGTGTCATTGACAACGAAAAGCTAGCGGAAGGGCAACTTTACCTTTGCTGAATGTTTCGTTAAGTGATATCGAAAGTTATTTTTTAATAAAATTTGGTAAAAATTCCTATATATCACTATCAACTTATAATGCTTTGCACGGGCAGAAACCCAGTTTGTAAGGTTTAGAAACATTCTACAATTGAAATAGGGAAACAAAATGTGTCAAAAGTGTGAAATAACAAAAGTGAATCGGTAATTGGGAAATAAACTATTAACATGATGTTAAAACATGCGTATTGTTGAAATAGAAGCATATCCATATCTTTTGTTTATGTAAAGCTAGAATTTTGAATTACCGCCCATGTTCCCTATCTGCCACAGCTACTAAATTTGATTCTTCGATCAGTGTGATGCTGTGAGGAATAAACAGTTCATCATCAGCTGCAAACTCTACAGGATCTAACAAAAAAATAAATCATGCATATTTATTACAACAACAAATAACAATACTATATATAAATCGGAAGAATTTGCAGTGGCAGAATATTTGTACTGACAGTGGCAAATAGGGATGTGTTGAATATGGTAAGAATTTCATCGTGCAATAGAACACTTACTGACCCCTCAAAGAGTTGCTGGAAGGTTTGTTTAACATGTAGAAAGTGCGACATTTTCCTAACACAATGCATCGGATGTTGTGTCCAAATTCCGACCAGAAATCACTGTTTATTTATACACCCGCACATTCAAACGGAATCCTCTCTTCAGCATGGTGTCGAGACGATTGAGAGAAATCAATTTACTCATGTGTGTATACCCAAATCAACCGTTAGGGTAGTAACAAATCAATGTGGGCATGGTGCAGAGTATAGAAAAATAAAAAGTCTTCATATTGTTGCAATTGTGAAATTATTGTTGTTGATGATTTTGGAACAAATCGTCAAACTTTTAAGATTCCTTATTTGATGAGCACCGCTGGTTGATAAAGAGATAAGCAGATGTGGTATGATTTCCAACCATCAGAGTTCAAATAATAAGATGAAGGATATATAGGTCACCGTACGGCATTCAACAATGAGAAAAACCCATACTGCATAGTCAGCTATAACAGGTCCCGACATGATAAATGTGAAACATTTAAAACGAGAAAAACAACGACCTAATTTATAACAATTCAATTCACGAAAAAAAAATATGACAGACGTGAACCAACGACAACCACTGAATTACAGGCTCCTGACTTAGGAAAGGCATATAAAGAACATGTTTATGAGGGCTCAACCACCCCACTATCATGAGAAAGTGGTGTAACAGCACAACAGATGTTAAATCTTAGATCACAATCTCTGCAATTTTGCAGCATCATTTAGACCTTTGAGTTTTCTACGCTTTACACTACTATTCCCCATGTTCAATTGAAAGATCGAATTCACCATCTCATTAAACAGAGCTTTTTCTATAAAAATGGGAATCGTAGATATAAATTTCTTGTTTTGGGTTATGATAATTTTTATTTTGTGAAGAACCACACTGATTCTGTCAGAAAATACAGTGAAGATGATATTATCAAAATGCTGGACTTTTTAATCGACAATATATTTGTTGAGTTTGGATGAATGATATTTCAACAGACAGTCGGTATTCCAATGGGTACTAATTTTGCACCCCTTCTGGCCGACTTGTTTTTGTACTCGTATGAAGCAGAATTCATTCAGAACCTTCTAAAAGACAAAAAGATAAAGCACCTTGCAAAATTCTTTAATTTCACTTTCAGATATATATTGATGATGTCCTATCACTGAATAGCCCATTTTTCAGTCAGTACTTGCATCTCGTAAGGATTATACGTTCGGGTATTTCACATCTAATATTTTATGGTAATATTCTTTACAAAGCACAAAAATGTCGGCATTCACCTCAAAAGCTAACCAAACCTTTAAACAGACTTATTCGGAAAGGATATAGTTACGATACTGTTGTCAAGTCATTAAGGATTGCATATTTTGGTATTAATATTGATTCACTCATAGGGTCTTTGCATCGGAAATAAACACATTTATTCTAAAATCATTTATTGGAATGATACGGGTTATGTTCTTCTCATATATTTTATGATGGTATGATACTAAACCCCTTACGGGAGGGATTGTACTTGATTTTCATATTATGAAGACATAATCTTTCAAGCAGTTTAATTGAGGTCTGGAGCTGGCATGTCAGTAACTGCTAGTAGTCCTTTGTTCATTCATGTATCATTGTCATTTTGCTTAGTTTCTTTTTTTTACCTATTCTGACATCGGACTCGGACTTCTTTTGAACTGAGTTTTACTGTGCGTATTGCTATGTGTTTCTTTATTCTACATTGGCTAGAGGTATAGGGGAGGGTTGAGATCTCACAAAACATGTTTAACCCCGCCGCATTTTGTGCCTGTCCCAAGTCAGGAGCTTCTGGCCTTTGTTAGTCTTCGGCTGTTGTCTGCTCTTTGGTCGGGTTGTTGTCTCTTTGACATATTCCCCATTTCCATTCTCAATTTTACTGATACAAGAAGGACTGCTTCATACCTTGATCTTTTCCTCAATATTGACACTGACTTCACACTAAAATCTATGACAAACGGGATGATTGCAACTTCCCAATTATCAATTTCCCATTTCTCAGCAGTAATATACCCTCTGCTCCGTCGTATGGTGTTTACATATCTCAATTGATACGTTATGCTCGTGCATGTTCACACTTTACTGACTTCATATACAGGAGTGTGCTCCTTACGCAGAAACTACTCCAATGAGGAGGAAAGATTAAAAATGACAATCCGTAAATTTTATGGACACCATCACGAATTGATTGATCTATACGATGTGTCTGTGTCTAAACTAACTAATGACATTTTCACCACGTCTTAGATTGTGGTTTAACATCTATGTCGTCTGTCTGCTAAGTACCGAATATGACTTTTATACCGAGTTTGAATTTGCATTGCTATACGACGTGTCTCGGTAGTTTGTACATCCAACATTCATGTATTTAGTTATGATGTTTCTGTTATGATTTAGTTTGAATAATGTGTTATTTCTTATCGTTTGAAGACCAAATTATTATAAAATTGCCTTTCAATACCATCATTGTCATGAAAATTGTTTGAACTGGTATTGTGAAAATATTTGTATAAAGTTCGATATTGCATGTTCTTTACGTAAGTGCGTCACTGTTTTCGATGTCCTGTGGTGTCTGTCGTTGATGGAAGATGTTCGTTGATGTTCTGCGGTTTGCATGTTGTGTCGACTATTATTATTTTTTTGTGCGTTTCTCTGTGATGAGTCAAAAAATCGGGAGGTTTGGCTAGCCATAAAACCAGGTTCAACCCACCACTTTTTTTTTAAATGTCCTTTACCAAGTCAGGAATATGGTAGTTGTTATCAAATAGTTCGTTTCTATGTATGTTGGCGTTTGTTTTTGTTGCACTTCAGTGTTCCTATTGTTCCTTTGTTTTCCTCCTATAGTTGATGTGTTCCCTCGGTTTTAGTTTGTAACCCGGATTTGTTTTCTCTCAAATGATTTACAACATTCTTGTGATCCGCGGTCGCATCAAACAAACGATTCTTCCAATTTGCTACTTCTATGCTAAGCAAACGACATTGAGAAGATAGAGCAAAGATTGAATAAAATGCCCGTTATTAGAAGCACGTTAAAAATGCATCAAAAGTATTGTGTTTGTTTCATTTGTGCCATTGTCCTTGTGTGTTGTTACAAAAATATTTGAAAATAGTGTGTTCGCTTATGCAGTTCAACGTATTAAAATTTTTACCGTTAATCAATTATTAGCTATAGTAAAAACAAAACACCGATAAAGTATTGTTTTGTTTTTATGAGTTTGAATTTAAGTGAATATGTAATAAAAAAAAAACATTTAAGGATGTAGTCATGTCAGGATTAGGATTTTTTGTCAGATGCCCCATATCATCCACTTTTCTTTTCATAGAAGACTTCAATAGCTCATAAAAGGTCATTACCAAAATTTAAGCAGATTCCAGATTTCTTTTCTTATGATTTGAAACCCAAATAACGCCAATGCCAAATATAAGGTAAAACTCCGAGTCGGCCTTTTCCCGCCCTTTTTAAAAAATCAAATATCTCGAAAAAAAGGTTCCATAACCTATTAATATTTTTAGCTTATTTTGTTCCCTAACTAATGCTCTCCTGACTTATAATTATGGTATCAATTTTAAATTCAGAAGTTGTTTAATTTCACCTGACTGCATTCTTTTAAATCATTGTTGTCGGAGTATAGTCCCAACCATTCTGTGATTGATAGATTTTTGTTTTGTTAACGTCCAGTGGGAAATGTTCAGCAAATATTCACTTTCAGTCCATTCTGATGGTAAATGTCAACCATTTTAATTGAGTTTCAATCTGAATAAAGTATCAATATAAGAACCATATAGTATCGATTGTACAATTTTACTATCGATAATTTGACTTTTATTCTTTAAAGTTTTCGATCTATTCATCTTTAATCTTCTTTTTTCGGCTTTGATCGTTTCGACGGATATATGCGGTCCGCTGGATATTTTCCATTAAGACGAGAGACTTTTCTTCAAATTATCTTTCCAGCGGAATGTTTTTTTATGAAATAGCTAGGTCACAGACGTATGGTCTTTTCTTCGTCTTTTTCCAATTGGCATTCAAACCCTTTCCCAAGTGGGTCGTCATTCTGCGGGATGTATATATTCACAGCCCCGTCCAGTCAGAGTGGGAACGTTTAATCCGATGCCTCGTTTAAATAGTGCCTTGCTCTCTGTACGTTGAGCCCTTGCAACAACTCTTTGAGGAGTGTGTAGGTGACCTGTTGCAAGGTTAAATTTCTCTCATTTTCCAGTACCATTCCAAATTTCCCGCCTATCAACTCGGTCGAAACCCCTATTACAGGACCTACTTATTGTATATATCGTTAATTTTGTTCTCTTTCTGCATGAACATTTATGAAATATTTGTCATTGGACATTAAGCTAACAACAATCAATCAATATATTTAAAGGGTCATGGTATTTCTTACATACCAGATGGGAAGTGCTGTCATTTTTCTCTTCTCAGAAGAGAGAGTAGCCACTATTTCAAATACCAGGTGAACCGATTCTATGAAGTAGATTTTCAATTTTTATCTCTGTCGGCCTATGTGGGACAAATGGGGTGTCGGACCAATGAGATGTTGAAGGGCGACACATATTCGTCCTGCAAAACAAACATTTTTTATGTAGATCATATTTCTCACCTACTCGAAAATATCATCTATTGCTGCGCTGACCACCACCTATCACAATAAATACTAAAGTGTTCTTTTTGTCCGCGCTTGCAAAAGTGGGTTACTATCTAGTTTTCAAAAGAAACTCGGGATTTCAAAAAAGTTACAGGACATCAAAGCAGATGTTCAATAAACTAAGCCAAAAGATTTTTTTAAATATAATAAATACGCATATATTTTACTTACTGTTTGATGGTTTTCCCCATGATTTAATTAGCATACCATCTTTAGTAAACTTCATTACTCTGCCGTTACAGTATCTACAATAAAAAGGATTCCATTGATGTTGTTGTTTTAAAATTATAAAGGTTTAATTTATATGCTACTTTGTCGAATCAATATGATAGTTTCTTTAGAATCGATCAATGACAAATGGCACGGGATATTTATCCATGCAGCAGCATCTGACTAAGATAAGTTCACTAAAACCATATCTACTTAATATTGTTTATTTTGGCACCTTCTGCAGGAATGAAAAAAAAGTGGACAGCAAAATCCAGTTAAGTTTTTAATTTTCTGGAATATAAAATGCATTTGAATTTTATATATCTAGGGCATACTATGTAATAAAAAATTTCTGCACTCAGAGTAAATTTTGTGGTGTAAACAAAGCCATTGTAGCCAAAGGGTTCACATGAATCTTAAGTCAAATATTTTCATAAAAGGACTGGATATCGTTGTTAGTGTATGGAAATTTGTTGGTGAGTTGCAGAGTTCTTGCTCACATATTGATCATCGATTGGCTTGAGTATTGGAGGTTTTAAGTATTAATTTATTTATATTTTATATGTTCTAACGTATAACGTGCGTTATCGTATCTACATTCATATATGTGGTGATTGAATATTCAGCATGCTGTAAATGAGTTATTGCAAACGTGGTGAACTTTTAATTTTACATTTATGTACATGTACAAACACTGTATACCGACTTTCACTAAGAGTGCTCTATGTGTAAGGATTAACGATGCAAATCATAACCCTTTGAAAGCGGAGCTCCTGCTAGACGAGGAAGATAAAGACTAGGTAACAGATTACATTTGGCTTCTCGTTTCAATTTTAAAACAAAAGTTGTTTTCAACTGATTTTAACATGTTACAAGTGTAAAAAAAACGTACTAAAATTACATGGTACTTGTATTTATAAGTCTAGCCAGTTCTACTGTACCTGTGATTCGGGCAATCCATCTTATTATACGTTATTTGATGTTATTTCTTTTAATTTCTTTATAGGTGTAAAATTAGACAGTACACTGTGCTTGTGAAAAAAAGAGTTTACTTTCTCTAATAAAATAAACAGTGACTGGCGTAGAATTAATTTTGTTCCCCAAATGGCAAATTGTCATATCGCCTTCCATATTTTTTAATCTTAAATTGAAAGCAATAAAAAGTGTTGGAAGTACATGCATGTACATTAAAGAGTTTAAGGTTCATGTGGACCTTATAGCTAAAATGGCAGTGTTTACCCCTCAAAATTTACTATATGAGTACCGATGGGGCCTTTCATAGCTGACTATGCTGTATGGGTTTTACTCATTGTTGAAGGCCGTAGGGTGACCTTTAGTTGTTAATTTCTGTGTCATTTGGTCTCTTGTGGAGAGTTGTCTCATTGTCAATCATACCACATCTTCTTATTTTTATAAACCTGTGCATCTGTAATATTTTTAAGGCATAGCATGCCCTAGATATATATAAAGTTCAAATGCATTTTATGTTTTAGAAAATTAAAAACTTAACTTGATTTTGCTGTGCACTTTTTTCGTTCATACAGAACGTGCCGAAATAAGCAAAGTTGGGAAAGAGGTTTGAGAACTTCTCCATAGATCATAATTGAAGTGAACTGTATTGATTGACATGGGCACTAGAGGGACAGTAGATATCTGACAACAATTGTTGATTTAAACTGTGTCACTGAGTGGACCAGATCAAGTGAAACTCAAGCGTTTGTTAATTTTATCATTTTCTGCAGGGACAAAAGAAAAGTGCTTAGCAAAATCCAGTTGAGTTTTTAACTTTCTAAAAACATAAAATGCATTTAAATTTTATTTATCTAGGGCATACCTCAAAAATATTCCCAGATGCACAGTTTGTCTGTAGTCAAGAGTATATTTTAAGGTGTAATCTACTCTGAGTGCAGACAAACCTGTGCATGTGGAAAAATTTAAGGCATAGCATGCCCTAGGTATATTAAATTTCAAATGCATTTTATGTTTCAGAAAATTAAAAACTTCGCTGAATTTTGCTGTGCACTTTTTCTTAGTCCTTCAGAAGATGATGAAATAAACAAACAACTGAGTTTCACTTTATACGGTCCACTAAGTTACAAATTTAAATCTATTGTTGTCAGATATCTCTTGTCCCTCTATTGTCATATCATTCAAAAAATGCACCTAATGTGTTCTTCTACCAATTTTGATATTCAGTCTAGCTGTCACTGTCGAACATAGTTCAACATAGAACGCTACGAACAAAAAACATAGAAAACTTTTTTGTCAGAAAACAATGTCAAACATTCAAATCATACATATATATATATAAACAAGTCTAAATTGAAAACAACGTTCAAACCTATGATTGCGTCGGATAAAAACCGCAATTTTTATACGTGTGCATGCAAAACAAATTTCTTGGTAGAGAGGTCTAAAAACAGCACAAACAACATTTTCCAAAAGACCAAATGAGTGAAAAAGTATATTTTAACAAAACGCATTTGATATATATATATATATATATATATATATATATATATCAAATGCGTTTTGTTAAAATATACTTTTTCACTCATTTGGTCTTTTGGACTATATATATATATAGCTAGCCACACTGATCTGTGTCCACATTTGTTAAAGTCCAAACAAATTGTTTGTCCTGAGAAAAAAAATCCATGCCCGATTTAAAAAAAAAAACAACGCCATATACAATATTCAGGGTTTTTTTTTATTTTATTGACACGCTTTACCACATGTAAATTTACGCCTACATTCTAACAAATGGGACAAACTCTGACCCTTTTATATTGTCAAAGCTTGCCAATCTTCTGTTTAAACTTTGGTCTTTTAACTTTACCCTAACAAACAAAAATGTCTATTACTGATCTGTATTGTAATTACAATTTAAAGGAAATATGCGGATTTACGTTTAATATCAAAAACCAAGCTAACAGTGGCAAAAAATGAAAATCGATTTCGTATGAACCTTAAGCGGAGTGACCTCAGAAGCACCGTGTGCATTTACTAATATACATGCTTCACCTGTCACATGATTCCAAAGTCACACCCAGTAGTTATTATCATGACCAAAATCATGGCAAAACCGGTAATAATGTCAGATTTTAATTACAAGATACGAGAAATTATCCCATTGAAGTTCACATGCAGAATTCTATTTCCTTAAATTAGTGGTTACCAAGAATCTATTTGAATTTTCCTTAAATTAGTGGTTACCAAGAATCTATTTGAATTTTCCTTAAATTAGTGGTTACTAAGAAGTATGTCACTCTCCAAGAAAAAAAGACTTGCATATGAGACACGACCCGTATAGCAACCAAAAATAATACAGGTATCGTAGAAATACGCGCATTGAAAAAAGCTCTATAGTGAAATATATACAGATCTAATTTAACCCTACCCTTTTAACAATTAATCCCTTACCCATCAGATACAAAGAAATGTCCATTCGAAGCAACGGCAACATCAGTTGGTTTACAGAAATGTTCACTGTCACTTCCGGGTTTCATGGCTTCACCAAGAACAAGCCCAGAATCTTTTGGGTCCGCTGGTATTTTTATTACCTTTTAAAAAAGATAATGGTTATAAAATTGTTTTTCATAAATGAAAGTCTGATTAAGATAAAAAGAAAGAAAAGAATCGAACTGAATAAACATTTAACAGAAAAACTTTAATTTGAAAAAAAAATGGTGAAAATTTTTAAATGTTTCGGCCTTTTATTGTGAGTATTTTGAGCAAATCATGAAATCCGAGTGAACTAAATATAATGTAGATGCTCTTCTTTTGTATTAACCGGAAACACTCACAGCCAAAACAGAAAAGATGAACTGATAACAATGTTACTGATACATTTGATTGCTTGACAGATTGATACGTATTTTCCAGTGGCAGCTCATTGTTCAGTGCAGACATTACATGCGTATTTATGACAATAAAATTTTTATGGGAATCATAAATTTAGCCTAATTCATTGCATGAAATCCAAACCGGTATATGTATGATTGAATCGCGCCAACATTTCTGCACCAGTTGCTAACAGCACGTAAGTTTTCATTGGTAATTATCGTTTATTAAATGGCGCAGACATGTTGCCTCGATCCGAAGTGAATCAAAATAACAGTTTATTAATTTGGTGCATCGGCAGCGCTTACATGGTGTGAACAGTCTTAACCTAGGCGCAGCCATGTTGGGTATATCCGAGCATGCGTATTCCAGTGAAGATTCTATACAGCGTGTAATGCAATAGACCGCAACGATTCTTAAAGTTCTAGATCACAAGATGCACTATGTACCAATCCACAAGAAATAAGAAGACAACATTATTACATCTGACTTCAAGTCGACCAGTCTTAAGTTTGCTCTAATTCACATAAGAGAGAAGATACAAATACCAATTTTAGAGCATTTAGTTTGAACCAATCGGATATCCGTCGAACGGACTAAGGAGAGTAACTAACACGAGACGATTATGGCGGGGATACACTCGAGAAATATTAATTCCCAACCATTGATTAAAGACCTGCATATTACCTACCTGGTGTAAACCAACATCAGTAACCCACAGATTTCCTTTTTGGTCAACGGTTAATCCATGAGGCATAAAAAACCTAAAATTTTAAACAGAAATTACTTATTTCTATAAATAAAATTTTAGTTTGTTCTACTTTAATTTTGTATTCCATCTGGCTTATACAGTAAAATTTAACGAAGACAACATTGGCTTTACAAACTAAGAATTAAAAACCAGATCTCTGTCAGGGACATCAGCTTCTATTACCTTCAGAGGAAGCTACTTTAAATTGACACATTTTACAGCCAATTATAACAAAAGATATATTTCATGACAATTTATATTACATGTCGAAATCTAAGCAAAGTGCACGATATCTATTTTGATCTAAATTAAAAACATTGTTTGTTCAATCAAATTACCAATATTTCTTTGTTCAAGGCTTGAGTTTCCTTATTTTACAAAAATGCCATCGTTACATATTAACTTTTGTTTACAATATGCTAGTAATATGAAGTAAATGACTTATTATGTTATTCAATAAATTTTTCTACAATTAATCCCACGTTTATACTGATGGGACAAAATATGAATAATAGTAGATAAGGGATAACATTAGTTATCTTGGTGTAATTAGGGTGTACAGAATTGTACACCCGTGTGGAAAATTCATACACCCTGAGGCGCAGCCGAAGGGTATATGTATTTTCAACGCCATTGTAGAATTTCGTACTACCCTGATTACACCAAGATAACGAATTTATTTTTTATGAAGTGTTCCTTTACTCATTTTTATACCGGGATGTAAAAATTTTAAGAGTGCTTGTGAAGAACTTCCACTAAAACATTTTTTCCACACCGATATTGCTGTGCATTGTCAAATAATTTACCCTTTTTAATTTTATTTCTTCATGTTTTTTAATTTTTTGTGAAACATTTTTTTTTTTTTTTTTTCGGGGTTATTCTTCCCTATTTTTTTTTTTTTTTTTTTTTTTAATTTTAATTTTTATTTTACCCATTTTTTTTTTTTTTTTTTTTTTTTTTTTGTCTTTTTAAGTTTTGCTTAATTTTTAATTTTTTGGGTTTAGATTTATTTATCAAAATTTTATTCCGGGTGAACAAGGGTGGGGTGTTATTTACATCCGGGTAATTAACCGATCAGATTGCAGGATTCTTGCTGCATTAAGAATAATGTCAACTAGACAGCAACCCATCTCTTAATGATGTATTCTTCTGATGTTTCAGTCTCGTTGAAATCTCGTTCGGGAGTTATTTCCAAAACGTGTGATACAAGTGGAAAATATTAATGAATTTAAAAAATATTATAATCAAACTTAACTCTGTGAAAAAATTGTGTACTTACAATAAGTAGTTTATGAGTAATAAAATTTTCAAAAATTATAACCAATCCGGTCAGTGTCATCAGCCAATGCAAAGTGTTCAAAAAAATGGATGAGGGGTACAAAGAAATGATTTTACCAAAAATATGTACATCCCATATCAATTTTTTTCTTTTAAAAATTCTTAGATAAGTATTTTTCAATCATTTATATGATTAATTAAGTGTCATATAAATCAATGTCAAATTATTTCAAAATTTAGTTTGTTAACTATATTCCTTTAGAGGCCATTGTCATTTTTCACAGCAAATGTCAAATGTTATTTTAATCAGAATATGTATAAATACGGAAATTGCAATGAGAAGGACAACCCGAATTACCAATCATACTCGGTATGCAAAACACCCTGCAGCTTCTTATACTTTGTGCTGGATGAATCTTTGACCTTATGGGATACCAATGAACTTTATTTTCAATGTTATTTGAATAACATGTATTTTAATTACAACTTTTTATTTAGTTAGAGTTGAGTTATATATTTTAGCATCTATCAGTTAGTTTCACCATTAAGAAAATTAAGTACCATAGTCTAACTTGGAGTAAGAAACTTTAGTATCATTGATTCACTAGCCAAATGGTAAACTCGTGGGTGCAATAGTTTAACCAAGCGTTTTGTCGGCCATAACCTAGTCTATGTTATTCTAGTATTTTAAGTATAGAAACGTGTATTAGCACCTATTAGCTCCAAGGCGTTGAATAACAGTTCCATTCTGGTTCAGTCTGAGGATGGTAGCATTCCTGATAGGTCCTTTATTCTGTTCAATTTGAGAAAGTTCGTTGTTGTAATCAAAAGATCTGAAACAGGGAAAAAAAGAACATTATTAATCGCTAAAATTCTATATTTAAATTCAAAATAACCTTAAATAAAGTCTGATAATCTGATAAATAATCAATGTATTTGTTTTCTACTGGTTGTCAAAACATAAATTAAAAACCATAACAATTTATCAAATAGATTGGGTTTTTTCTGGGGATGCTAAAGCATTTCAATTTCTCCAGTAAACATACGTCACTTAGGAAGGAAGAATAACGGTGACTGTGGTAAACAAAATATCACCAGGATTTCTACCGTCTGGCATTAAACCCCATGCCATGTTCAATTGGATGGGGACTTTAAATCCGATGCCTCGTATAGGGAGATTTCTACGCTCGTTAAGGAACACTTGAAACAAATGCATGGAGTCCGTAGATAGCCTGTCGCAAGGCAAAACTTCGGTCCCAATCAACTATTCAACCCTATTTTATCAAGTTGCAATCCAAATTGTCCGCCCTTTATCACAATAGATATATTTTCAGAAAAAGAGAGGCGAAGGATACTAAAGGGACATTCAAACTCGTAAGTCGAAAATAAACTGACAACGCCATGGCTAAAAAAAGACAAAGATTCAAACAACAGTACACAAAAGAAAACATAGAAAACTAAAGACTGAGCAAGACGAACCCTACTAAAAACTAAGGGTGAAATCAGGTGCTCCGGAAGGGTAAGCAGATCCTGCTCCACATGTGGCACCCGTCGTGTTGCTCATGTTAGTACAAACCCGGTAATAAGTCTAATTCGGTAGGTCACATTCGGGAAAAGGGAACAGGATTTTAGTTACGACATTAGGAACATATCCGCTATCATCTGTGAAACGGATATTCCGTAACGGTCAACCAAATCGTGATGGCGTCCATAAAATTTACGAAGGGATGATTTCAACTTCACCACTTGGAACTCTTGGTTTAATAGCTTCCTTGTAAGCAGCAACCCTCTATCAAGGAAATCATGATAGGAAATACAAGCTCTGGAGTATCGTATCAATTGGGAGATATATACTCCGTATGCAGGCGCTGCTGGAATGTTGCTACATAAAAATGGAAAGTTCACAATTGGGAAGCTGAAATCATCTCTTTTGTCATAAAGTTTTGTTTTCAACCGACCCTCATTGTCAATTTCTAGATGTAAGTCAAGATATGAGGCAGACTTAACTGTATCTGTTGTATCCTTTATCTCAAGTTCGATGGGATAGATGCGTTCAACATAGTCACCAAATTTTGAATTATTTAGTTAGAGAACATCATCTATGTAGCGGAAAGTAAAGTTTTAAAGGATACTGCTAACTTCTTTTCTTTCTTCCTAAGAAGTTCCTGTATGAAGTCAGCCTCATATGAATAATGGAATAAGTCGGCAAGAAGAGGGACACAGTTGGTTCCCATGGGAATGCCTATTGTTTGTTGAAAAACACGTACTCCAAACGTAACAAATATGTTGTCAATCAAGAAATCAAGCATCTTGATAATGTCAGTTTCAGAGAATTTTTTGTTAGAATCAGAGTGATTTTTTACAAATTAGGATTTATCCCTCCCTAAGACCAGAACCTTCCTAATTGATTTATTGTTAATTTATTCTCGTCCCACCTATGCAAGAACTATTTGCAACTGGACGTTAGTCATACAACAATTAATCTACAATGAATGATTTAGAACTGCATATGCTTAGCCATATATTTCATGTTAAGTAAAAGGTTTTCTCTGTCAACTCATTGTTGTAATCCTGGCTTTGTCTGTCTTTGTTGAACTTTGTCCCCGAAAACAGTTTTGCAGTTGTGTTTAAAAAGTCGTCTTGTAGTGAAACATATCTAATACTTGCTTACCGTGCTCCCCATTCACGATCACCTCTGTGAAATACTAGAACGTCTCCATTGTTGTCAACGGCAACACCAGCAACCTGACCTAGCTTCAGGTTGTTTTCAGGCCAATTTTCCTGTTGCTGGACAGGAGAATTTTTTTGCCTGGTTGACTTTAACGGACTGTCACTGTCTAACAGGAATGCATATTCAGGATTATTCTAAAGAGAATAAATATTAAAGACGTAAAACATACTGAGAAAATATTTATAATTGATATTTTAATACATAATATTGTCAATCGTTGCCCATCCATTTTACTGTATGGTTAATCTGTAACTAGTAAATAAAATCGTGATTTAATTTGTTTATATGATAGTAGTTACAAAAGGAAACAGATGTTAAATCGCCGGTTTCACCTCTTTGTATATTATTTTTTTTATTTTTTATGATTGATTTGTAAATTTATTTTTTATTTCGTTAAGGGTATTTTGTTACTGCCAAAAAATACAGCTTTAAAAATAATATCTTCGCAAACATAAACAAATATCTGCAGAATGTTTTATAGAAACGAGTAATTTTAAATATGCAATATATCTGATAGTTTTATCGTCTGGACTAACTGTAGTTATTATTTTATATAATTTGTATACGATTACCTCTACGGATGATTTTTTAATAATGATTTAGCTACATTTCATCTGGTAACAGTATATCTAACAATATATATGTTCCTGATTTCATCTATTATAATTGCCAATAAAAATGTAATATCTAATGGTACACTAAATTTTTCAACAAGAGAAAAGATTATACCAGAAGTCAATTACCCGGAAAGGACTACTTGTTATACATTTGGTTTGTCCTAAAGCTGGGAAGTTGGTCACTTGAAAAGGGATATTTAGTGATACTATTTCTGCATAGATAGGTTTCAACACAAATTACAATGAGAGGTCAGACAATTAAATGTCAAAATAACAACCAGATGTTTTATTACCTGTAATCTGTCCAGTAACGCAGGTAAAAATTCATCAATCATTACTCGTTCATCCTCAGTCCTTGGTCGTCCATTAATTGTGGAAGCGATTCCTAGAATAACACATAAGGAGACGTATATTGCGGCCATTTTAGATTGGAATAATTGTTTAAACGACCACAAATGGAAGTTATTCCGAAACAAGAGATTTCTCGTTAGTTCTTATCACATATTGTCACTGTATACACCTGTAAACTGTTGTACTGTCGTGTAAATATGTATGTCTTCTTACAATCGATAAAATAATGTCAAAGTTTTTATGACGTCTATGATATAATTAATGTTGCCAGAGATACAAGAGCTGTGTAATTGATTTTTGTGTGGGTGTTGAAGACTGATCAATATGGTTGGAATAACATTAGAACGATGAGGTTTTCCTCACATATTTCTTCTATTGAACGTTCCGTGAATGATTCCTGTCCTACAAATTTTTTTTTATATATACATTAGATTCACAAAAAATACCTGGATTATTTGGTGTATGATGAGGCAATTAGTACGTGCAACGCTGGATTAATCAACATTTAACGAAAGTTTTAATAATTCTTGTATAATAATATGAAACTGCAGTTTGGAG
Organism: Mytilus californianus; assembly: GCF_021869535.1. NCBI lineage: Eukaryota > Metazoa > Mollusca > Bivalvia > Mytilida > Mytilidae > Mytilus > Mytilus californianus. Next base: position 29,542,053 of record NW_026262679.1, read on the forward strand.
TATTTACAAGGGTGCTATTTTACTAAATCGTTAAAATCAAAAACATTGAAAGTGTTTACTCTTTTGGGCTCTTTATTTGAAAAAGTTAATATGTATATATATAAATAAATGTATTATTCAGCTTTCAATATTTCATTACTAAAAAACGTTCTTCAACTTCTTTATATTTTCTTATTTGGATGCTGTTCTCTTTTAAATTTTCTTTATAGTACTATTCTAGTTATCAATTATGTTGCCTTAACGTATATTGTGAGGTGTAGTATGATTATCAATGAGACAACTATCCACCAAAGTTCAAATGAAGTGGATGTAAGCAATAATAGGCAACCGTGCGGCCTTCAACAATGAGAAAAACCCATACCGCATAGTCGGCTATAAAAGGCCCCGCCATGAAAAATATGAAATAATTTAATTGAGAAAACTAACGTCCTTATTTATAACAAAACAATTTAAGAAAATCAAATATGACAGACATGAACCAACGACAACCACTGAACTACAGGCTCCTCCTGGCTTGGGACCGGCACATACAGAATGTGGCGGGGTTAAAAATGTTTGTGAGCGCTCAACCCTCCCCTCATCTGGGACAGTGGTGTTACACCACAACATTGTGTATGTTAAAATACGTGTAAGCGATTGGTTTTGCAATCTTCTTCCTTTTCTAATGTTGTTTATGCCGATATGTCATTGAGAGTACCTCGTTTCCTACATCATTCAGTTTAAGAGAGATAACTCTTGATTTCTGGAACTCGTTGTGGCTCCAGTAGCTTTGGCTGCTCCGTCTAGTCTGGTGTATTGCTGTTTCTGCTATCCGTTCGAGATAAGATATGGGTGTCGCTCATATATGCACATGACTTACTTGTCTGTGAAGTGTTTATTCGGTAGTGGGTGGTGTGGTCGTGGCGAGAGCAGCCAGTGGTGTTGGAATTATTTTTAATAAAAGTATGGTGGTTTAAGCATTAACGTCGCGTGTTTTGTGTATTCGTAAATTTTATTTGTAAAAAACGAATATAAAACCGCTCAGTCGGAATGTTACATATCTCCAGGCTTTGTAAGAGTCTTAATTTCGGGCATCTATTAGTCATGTTGCACAATCTGTAATATTTCTTAAATCTAGCCTTTTGCTACGGCGTTTTGCATGAAGGCATTAACTAGGCATTGTCTGTTCAAAGCTCAATAAATAGGCGACATGTGCTATCGGGTATACAGCTCCGATTTTTTGTCTGTACCGTGGTTAACTGTAAGTTTAATTTCTCAAAATATTCTCGATAGTGGAGTTCTCAAACACAGCACATAAACAGAAAAACGAGAATGCCTTACACTGACATTGTTCGAAGTATTTGAAAATAATGAATGCAAATATTTCTGTTTCCATTAATTAGCTCACGATTTCTCAATAGTAAATAACATGTCTTTTCCCGGTCAGTCACGACTCCTAAATTACTCTGGAATACTTGCTAGTTGGCCCTCGTTTTGTCACAAACCATACATTGCTATTCAGTGTTTCACAAGCTTTTTCGTTGTTGCTTCTGCTTCCGATATCTTTGTTGCTACTGATATATCGATCAAGATGAAAATAAAAACTGCTGTTGCTTTTAGAGGTCCCCCTGAGGTGTGTATGTTTTCTTCTGATTAAACCGGGTAACACTTTTGGTTATGTTATATAAGCCTTCAAATATAGGCTATATTTCATATACAATATTCGTAAAGTGTAGGAAAATATAAAAAAAAAGATGACGAGCTTTAGAAACAGAAAGAAAAGCGAGGCTTGTTTCGTAGCGAGTACACATATATTTTATATTTTCTTACACTGTACGCCTGAATATTGTTTTATCCTGCAATTTAACATTGAGCTAAAACCTATAGTTTTTTCCCATCTAAATCACTGTTGAGTGAAATCGACGGAACTTAAACGCGGACCGAAATGAGGACCCACTATTGAGCTGTTACGTAAATTTAACAGTAATTTAAACATAACCGTTCGCTTGCAACAGAAGCAGGATACCAGGAGACTATATAAACGTTTAGTATATGTTTATCGGTTCATGTTATCTGCCACCTTGTATTTGTATTGTAGAAAGGCCGATTGCAGGATAAAAAATTGTATTCGTTCTGTATATGCGTGAAATATTTGCAACTAGACGTTTAGCAAGCGACAATAAATTAAAACTGTAGGGTTACCTCCCGTTGTCCACTATGACCCTGCGTTAAATATAGTTATATATAGAGAAGTTGTAAAACGGGTTATTGGTATTTTTGGATTTAGATATATTGGTTATATATGCACGTGAAATCCTTTGGCGGTTTAAAGGGTGGGGTTCCGATATATATATATAACAGAAATTGTTGAGCTGTCAGTTCATCGAATGTGCTCACAGTAACTACAACGTACGGTTTACCGTTTATTGTCATATTTATGAATATTGATTATATAGAGGTTAAGTTCATTTGCATATAATGATGTGTTGGATAATTTTGTTGTATGCAAATGTCAATTTGAAGATTGTTATTAAATTATATCAGATTATTATGTAATTAAACATTGTTTGCAAGAGAAAAGAACAAGTTACTGCGAGCAACCATACCTGTATTAGAGTTTTGTCTTATTTATACGAAGGAATTTAGTAAAGAAATGCTTTAAATTCGGACGAGCAGGCGAGGGAGAATTTAAGATGATTGTTTTACTGGAAAATTGTAGGGTTACCTCCCGTTGTCCACAATTTGATCATTGGCTATTTTTCAGAGTCGGTATAAACATGACGGTGTGGATGGGGGTTTACAGAATAGAGAACAAAGGGCAAAAAATATAAAGAATAGAGAAAAATGGACCAAACAAATAAGGAATAGAGAAAAATGAGGTGCTCAAATATAAGAATACAGAATAATGGGCAACCAGTATAAAGAATAGAGAAAAATTGCACTAAAAAATTTTAAAAGATTTAATTCCGACGTAAACATAAAAATAAGGCGATGCGGTATGATTGCCAATGATACATCTATCTACCAGAGTCCAAAAGGCGTGGATGTAAGCAGCAATAGGTCATCGTATATACGGCCTTCACAATGAATTAAATAAAACGTGGAACTGTACTTATTTACAATAAATTATAGTATAGAACTAATAAACAATATAAGAGACGAATTGTCACAGTAATAACAACTGATTTTGGTAGGTGCAAAAAAAATACATCACCGTAAATATTGTTTTAACAAAATCTACGGAAAGATGAGAGATTGATCTGGTAAAAACACTAATGTGCATCTCTTCCCCTCTGGCAAAAAAATTGGAACGGTATATAATCTGGGATATTGATCACATTCTTACGACAATAAATTGAGCGTATTAAGTCGTGCTGAAATGTTCTTGACTTACGACTATTAATTGAGCGTATTAAATTGTGCTGAAATGTTCATGATTTACGACTATTTTTGCGTTTAGGATTTTTTTTTTTGTGAAATGAGTCACATATGAATGCACTGCTGTATCGTTAAACCGTATAAGATAAGATAAATGTTATATCCGAGTATAGGTAAAATCAGTACAATGATTAGTACATTATACATGTATGATCTAGGTAATACAAAATAAAACAGCTCAAAAATAACACGACTTATTAATATAACCATATTAACTATTATGAAGTTCAGTGTTCGTTGGACCTGCACCATGGCCAGAAGCAGCATCATAGATCTAAACTAAATTTCTGTATTATGGAGTAATCTTGAACCTTTGGGGTTTTTTTGTGCTTCGTGACGATCTCCAATTCCAACTGAATTTTACAGTTTGTTCTTATTTTATGCTATTACACTTCTTTCAGTTTTTTTTCACATTTTGTACTATTACATCTCTTTCACTGTTTGTTCTTATTTTGTGCTATTACACCTCTTTCACAGTTTGTTCTTATTTTGTGCTATTACACCTCTTTCACAGTTTGTTCTTTTTTTGTGCTATTACACTTCTTTCACAGTTTGTTCACATTTTGTGCTATTACATCTCTTGCACTGTTTGTTCTTATTTTGTGCAATTACATCTCTTTCACAGTTTGTTCTTATTTTGTGCTATTACACCTCTTTCACGCTTTGTTCTTATTTTGTGCTAATATTACATCTCTTTCACTGTTTGTTCTTATTTTGTGCCATTACATCTCTTTCACAGTTTGTTCTTATTTGGTGCCATTACATCTCTTTCACAGTTTGTTCTTATTTTGTGCTATTACATCTCTTTCACAGTTTGTTCTTATTTTGTGCTATTACATCTCTTTCACAGTTTGTTCTTATTTTGTACTGTCCCAGGTTAAGAGAGAGGGGTTGAGCGCTTATATTTACATCTAGTAAGTTTGTGTTGTTCACTGTGGTGTGCTGCTATTAGTGTTAAATTAAAAAAAATAGTTCTGATAACCCAGCTTACTAGATGTAAATAGTAAGTTTATTATCAACTATTCATATTTATTTTATTTTTATTTTGTATCGAAATATGCATTTAATGCGGAACCATACAGATGGTTTGACATAATGAATATTCGATACCCGAACGATGAATATCTTGCCATAGGATAACATGTTGTTGGATAAGCGCTGAGAGTCACAATTGATACATTTATTATTACGCATTTCCTTTGATTTAATCCACAGTAGGTATAGTGCCGGGCTGGGATCGTGTTTTTTCGATTTGATTTGATCGGTTTTTTTTTAGTGTGACCCCGCTTTTTCGAGAGAATATGATCAAAATGTAATTTAATTTAGCTTTACAGTGTTTTATTCCAAAATATAGAATAAAGCTATTTTTATACAAGACCAATGCAAATGTCAAAGGAAAGGTATATTTAGAATCTATATATCCTTAGATATACAGACACTTTATAAAAATTCTTGTTATTGCATTGAGAAGGACATTTTTAGAATAAATAAATTTTTATATGTCCGTGTTTTTTCGTGAGCAGTCCGGGTTTTTTCGGTGCAGTCCAGGTTTTGATTGAGTGATTAAACAAAATTTTCTTTAAATGGTATATGTCAGTGCGATTATGTTTAAAAAACAATGAAAAGGTTAAATACGTACTTTTTAAAGCACGAAACCAATGCATTTAACCAGTTTGATAATACTGAACGTAACACGTACATTCGTAAAAAGCATCGTATATTTGTATATATTATTATTTGCCACATCTTATCAATTGCCGCGATGATTGACACCGGCATTGGTATATTTAAGGAATGACTGTAATATTTTTCTGTCTATGAAGAAATAACATAAAAAATGTGGTGCACACTGAATAATCAGCGTATATGGATATCATATAGTAAATGTTCGTGTTTTAAACAATATTAAAGGGGCATTAGCTGTCAAATTCGTGTTCACCGTTTGACTCAAATTTCCATATTTGATTTATAACATACTAAAACGTACATCCATATTACAAAAAGTCTAAAATAAACAAATAACAATGCATGAACTCGATAATATTTCGCGTGTATTTTTGTCTAGACGTCATCTAATTTACTATCGAGATGACCTCCGAAGATTGCTGATGGTCATTTAATCCGATATAAACATAAGTATATATGTAAATGAATAGTGACCACGTGCAATATGATTTTTATAGGTCTGTTTGATTTCATATTGTAGGTTTAAAAGTATGTTTATTATCGTTTTTACCTGTATAAGAATGATTTTTTTGTGGATCGAATCAGTCAACCAAATGGTTCATCCTTGTTTCACTTTCCATGTTGACATTCTTTTCCTTTTAATAGCTGAATACATGCGTAACCCATCTCCAGCGAAGGATTTGAGGTCACATGAATACGGATTCAATGAGGTCGAATTATTCACTTGCAAGTGAATAATTCATCAGCAATATTTCTTAGCTTATTTTGACAAAACTGAACCAAACTGACTGCTAGAAGTGAATTGTTATTTCACTATTTCACTTTCATTAATGATTGAACAAAAAAAGTCATTTTTTATTTTTTTTCATATCTCGTAGCTAATGCCCCTTTAATGTGAGCACAGCCATATATATGTGTAAAGAAAAGGAGATATGTTATGAATGCCAATGAGACAACTATCCACAAGAGTTTAAATGACGAAGATAAAAGTAGATATAGGTTATCGTACGGCCTTCAATAATGAGAAAACCCCATACATTATAGTCAGCTATAACAGACCCCAATATTAAAAAATTGAACAATTGAAACGAGAAAAATAACAACCTAAGTTATACAATAAAAGTACGAAAAAAACAAATATCACGGACATGAACCAACGACAATCACTAAATTACAGGCTCTTGACTTGGGACAGGCATATAATTAAAAGATTGTGGCAGGTTAATATAAAAATATGGAGATGAGGTATGATTGCCAATGAGACAACTATCCACCATAGTTCAAATAAAGTGGATGTAAACAACTATAGGCAACCGTACGGCCTTTAACAATGAGAAAAACCCATACCGTATGGTCGACTATAAAAGGCCCCGACATGAAAAATATGAAACAATTCAATTGAGAAAACTAACGGCCTAATTTTTAACAAAACAATTAACGAAAAACAATGTTTGTAAGCCCTCAACCCTCCCCTAGCTTTGGACAGTGGTGTAACAGCAAAAAATAAGAACAAGCTGTTAAAATCAGTTACAAATGGCTTTTCTCAACAGTCTTAGTTCGGTACCAAGCACAAACAAAACAACTAACATAAAAACAATAGATACAAAGTATCGATATAAGAGTACTCGCGGTTACTGAAAGCTAGTTCAAAGTCAGCTACAACTAATGAATAAATCATGTTTTCCCAGACTAAAGTATCAAGCAGTACAATTTTGGATTGAGATGTACGTACATTGTGTGTGTTGAACGGGTTTGTTTATTTTATTTTAATAGAAAATACATTTACTATACTAAAATAAATGCCACTACTGTGATGAGGAGTATGATCAAGCGTGTGTTATACTTGGTCACACAGCAATAAAACACCATGATAGCTTCATTTCCATTTGTCAGATCAGTAGTGCTTTAAAAATGAAACATACGGATCTCTATCTAGACATTACAATTACCAATGTATATCTACGGAACTCTGCGAAAGACATGAATTAAATTTATACACGAGGTGTACGCTATTGTATACACATTTTACTTATTATTATTTCATACGGATCTTCCCCAGGTTTCGCCACTGTAATATAAATAAATCTTAAACTGTTATTTACTGTAAAATAAATTATAGCATGAAATGATATTGAAAAGATTATGAGTCCCCTGTTCTCGGTTCTAAAGACAGTTTTACAAAGGATCCAGTAATTTCTAATATATCTTAATACTGCAAGGTTATGATATAAAGATTTCAGAATAGAAAATTATTATTCAATTGAAAAGCGTTAAATTTGATTAACATAGTAGTATGTTTTGCTTCTTATTAGGAATATATAGTATTGCCCTTCGCTACAGCAACAAACTAGAAAAAGTTTGTTTTTAAGCCCAAGAATGCCTTATTCTTATTCACATTTTCTTTGAAAACCCCGGACCATTTGTTTAAAAACACGGACGTTTTAAATGTTGCTCTCGAAAAAACACGGACAATGTAAAACACTGAACTGTTAGTGAACTACAAGGAAATTGTGCGTCGTTTGTGCTCAAAACATATTTAGTATTCGGAATAAGATGAACAGTCATGAATAAAACTATTATATACGCAAAATATCAGTAAATTGATCTGATCACATGTAATATCACTCCAAAAACCTGATCTACACTCGAAAAAAGTGGACCGATTCACTCAAAAAACACGATCTCCGCTGGACACGATACCTACCGTGTAATCAGTACATTTATAACAGGATTAGTTTTATTCACCTTATTTCCTATGCATTATGTGTTTGATGTTCATATCATATCATCAGTCATTACATAGAATATACGAAGATGATAGCTTTATCCACTGATGCATTTACTCAATGCTGACCGATATGTAATTATCAGGTATGTCTTTGTTAAAAGTTATTTGTCACGTCTGAAAAGGCTCTTACATAACAACCAACACCCATGTATACAACGTCAAACTCAAATTTTTTTTTTTTTAAAGCCACAAAAAAATTAAGCTGACATTATTTTATGGTACTGCAAACCACTACATACTCTTTTGGGAAGGTTCAACTTGCATATACCATGAAATCAGACTACTTTGTTGTGGCTAGATGACTGAGCGATGTGGAACCACTAAATCAACCAGGGGGTTTTCTCTAGGAAGAAAATAATAATCAGCTTCTTTGTTTGTTGACTGCAATAAAACTAATTATATACCACACCATCTGTCAATCAAAACATTAAACAGTAAAGAATCTATTTAATTTCCTTATATGAAATATGCAAAATGGGATACACATCATATTACCTGAGGGGAGTATAATACACAGTTTGACATGTATATGTCATTTTAATTGCCATGGCCAGTAATACTGACAGTTCCTCTGTGTTAACCTGAGAGACGGATGGTTCGGGATTTTATGGGAACGTATAGCCCTGAATATTGTCCGTATTAAAACTCTATAAATTATTAAAATTTTGTGATTGTATCCTTTATCGGATTATTTCGAAATTCGCAGAGGAACTATTTTCGGAAATGAATTGTAAGTGTTTATTTAATATCTTGTTTTTCACAACTTTCGTTATACTGTCTGCTTCACAATATGGAATTGAATATAGCAGTGAGCCAAGCGCTTGTGTCTCCTGTCTGAATAATAAAACGTGCCTGCCACCTGACTGTTTTTGTTGTAGAGATGAATTGAGACTTCCAATTTCAAAAAGAGATATACCTCAAATTGTTTTCTTTACATTTGATGATGCTTTAACCGACTCTGCTACAAAATTTTATCATCGACTTTTCAATGAATCCAGAAAAAATCCGAATGGATGTCCGATATCCATGACATTATTTGTTTCCCATCATGATACCAAATATAATAATGTAAACCATATGTATAGAAAAGGAATGGAAATAGCTGCTCATAGTGTATCTCATGCTCACATGAGTAATGCCAATTTTATGAAGGAAGCTAAAAACCAAAAAAGAAATTTAGCGACACTTGGTGGTGTTCCCGAAAACGAAATTGTAGGCTGGAGAAGTCCATTCTTGGAACCAGTCGGGGATATGCAACCAAACACCCTTAAGAAGCTTGGATATACATACGATGCGACATTAACCTACAGTAAACGGTCGCTCAAGGATAACGCGCCAACTCCGTTTACCTTAGACTTTGGTTGGCCATATGACTGCAAGGTTAAACCTTGTCCAAAACGACGACATTTTGGATTCTGGGAAGTTCCAGTTGTTTCGTTGTTGGATTATTTACATCAGTATGATTGTGTTTATGTTGATGGATGTAACAACCCACCACCAGACGAATCGTCTGCCTATAAATTTTTAATGGATAACTTTAATAGCTATCATTCAAAGAATCGTGTGCCTTTTGGAATTAACATGCATCCGTCTTGGTTTTATATTCCTGAAAGATTAAACGCAATGGATCGTTTTATTCAGCAATTGTCAAAAATGGATGACGTTTTCATTGTATCAGTGAAAAAGATGATTGATTGGCTAAAAAATCCCATAGGATTATCTCAGATCAATACATTTAAACCATGGCAATGTCAAAATAAAAACATTCCTCACAATTCACATCAGTCACACAACAATCAAAATCAAAAACCAGCATGGAACAGACAACAAGATCCTGTCACTCGCAGGAGAAACTACATTAGAGCGCGACTCGAAAAAATACAAGCAATGCGAAAACAATCTCAAAAAGCGCATTCGGAAAGTTTAACGAGACTTCACCATTCTAACGAAGCAAGAAAGAAATGGTGGAGTCACGAACCAGTAAGACACGAAGCAACTAATATTCCAAAGCCCACAAAACCAGCTGCGATTGCACCTTGGGTACACAGAAGACATGACAGACCAGTAAAACAAAACGCAAGAAGACCTATGATTATAAAAACAGCAAGTCCGACTGCTAGAGTTGCTGCCGAAGTACCTTTCTGGAAAAGGAAGCACAAAACAAATGTCTCACCTATGAAAAAGAATGAAGAAGTTGCATGGTGGGAAAAAGCAATACCGAGAACAAAAAGTTCAAAAGTAGAGATCACCAAAAAGAAAGAACAGACGAAACAAAGAGAAAATGAAAACCATGCAAAACACAGTATGTCTTCTGGTTATCATGGAAATACATTTATTCAGCATAAAATTGATCGAAAGAGACCACAAGAATCGTTTATTGATAACAAACGACCTCGCCCCCTGGAAAAAATAACAGCTAACGTTCCGTCTCCCCCTAAAGTAGACTTTAAGGAACAACTGAAAGAACAAGAATTAAAACAACAACTAATTATTGAAAAACAAAAGGAAATGCAGAAACGGCAACTTAAACTTCAAATAGAGCAATTAAAACACAACAACGAAGAAGTGTTCAAAAAGCAACAAGCAGAAGAAGATAAACGAATGAAGAATATTGAACAAAAACACATTCTAGTATTAAACAAACAACAGCCCTTTAATATGGGTGAAAAAATAGACACAAAGTTTAAAAATCCAACTCAAAAAGTTATAATTACAACAGTGTCAGATGCTTTTGACAAAATAACAAGCACGAAGTCTCCTAATCAGGAGAAGTTTTCATTAATTACAGACAAAAACGACAAGTTGGATCCATGGACAAGATTCGTACAGTTTATTATAAGGAATAAACCATGAGTATACTTAAAGTATTCTCTTACATGATATGTTAAAAAGGTATTGGTATTTAATATATAGGTCTTGGATTATGATGATTTATTTTCTCAATTGTCAAAATTGTCTTCAACATTAACTGTTGGTGAAGTCAGCTAAGTCACTTAGTCGTTTTCGTTTTTATAACATATGCAATATGAACGAGAAAAAGGGGTTTATGTCAATCTGACAACAATCTCACCAGCAAAACTATATTCAAAGATTGAATAGGGTTCGCCGTATGTATTGCCGTAGTATACTCTTAGTGTACTGTAAGCTCAAAACGGTCCTTGAAATTAATGTACGTGTATAAAAGTATTTCTTAAAATCAAAAAAAAGTTTAGATTGTAGTTATTTGATTAAAGATAAATACGAGATTGCACTCCTCTCCACGGGTTCATTTGTGGTAAGGTTGAATTAGTTGTGTATGACCCGGGATTATAGTCCGTTTTTAAATTACACACTTTTTTCCCAGTTTTAGAATTTTTTGCAGAAACAGCTGGTAGGTACCACAAACTGTATCCATTGTTGTCGATTCAAACCTTATGGAAAAGTCATTTTCGATGGACATAAGAAGTTACAAATTCCATTGAGAAGTTCAATTTTACCATAACTGTGTAATGAAACGAAGCAACATTATTGTCAGATCTCGTATAATAACGCATGCTCAGTCAACTCTTTTTGTGTTAGCAATGACAGACATAGTTTGTTCTACTTAGGGAGTTGTTTCGCTGTGCAAAAAAAAATGGGAAAAAGTTGGAAATTGAACTAAATTGTTTGGGTGTTTTATAAAACGATGTGAAAAACGAACAACAGCCTTTCTTAATTAATTCTAGATAACAGAAATGTGTTCAGTTTAACAGTGTGAACGAATACTCTAGTAGATGAAAATATTGAAATGTGCACTCAGTATTGACTATTGGAATTTGATAATGAACTTTTAATTGTAATTGTAATAGCGGTATGGAATCCGGTAGTGGGTGAATTGTGGACTGACAATAAACCACAAATTTAACATATCATGTTGCTTAATGACACGACACTGTGCAGTCAATTTGCATATCTATTAACAGTCTTCGATTAATCATTTTATATCATGCACTGTACTAGCTAGCGTACCTGGTAGCATATCATTTGTTTCCCTATTACTTACAAAAAACATTCCACAATATGCAGATTTTCAGAAAAAAAATACCGTTTTGTCGTCATTGACAGAGACTTCTTTTCTTGGATGATTTTAGCTGAAACTACATCTCTCTCTGAAAAATCTTCTAGTCATCTTTTTGGCGAAGTATTATGTATTTTCTTTTTTTGACTAGACCTAACTAAAAAAAATACTTGTGTTTAAGTTACCCTACCAACCATATTTTTAACTTAAGGCTAAAAAATGTCTACCTTAAAGTTTTTATAATCTCTTTTGATTGTAAAATTTACATAATTGTTTGTTGCAATAAACTTGTTTAAACTAATTTAATTAACTGATTTTTTGACACTCGTATTACAAGGTGACGTAGCCGTTAATGTCAACGTAAGTCATGTGTGACGTTGACCGATCAATACTAAAGGAAAGCGTGTAGATATTTCTTAAAAATAGAGAAAAATACACAAGTGGGTTGATTGTTGACTCTTTTTATTATTTTTGTGTCAAAATTGTGATTGGTAAACTACAAGGTTTTTCAATAATTTAAAGTTGTAAAATAATGTTTATGCTGATATTGGTTAGAATTTTTTTGTTAAAAAAAACTTATACTACATATGTAAAACTTTTTATTTTGCAATCAGTCAGCTATTATGCAAATAACAAGTAAACGGATTTTTTGCTTTATTTGTATAGCATACAAATAAAGTCTCCCGTTATGCTGTTTCTAAGAGTTGAGCGAACGGTTATGTAGAAATTACTGTTTTAACGTCTCATTTCATTTTACGGTCCTCTTCGCGGTCCGCGTTTAAGCCTGATCGATTTTGTCTATAAAGGTTTATGTCGACTTTATGACTAAAATGGCTGTGTTTACAACTCAAAATTTACAATGAGTAAAGACAAACCTGTGCATCTGTGAATAATTTTAATGCATAGCATGCCCATGATAAATATTTCAAATACACTCGCTACGAAAATCTTGAAGAGTCCGCTTTTCGTCCTATTTTTAAAGCTCGCTCAAAATATTTTTTTTTAAATCTTCCACAAAGGTGTACATACATATATTATATACATGCATAAACATATACCAAACGTGCAATGGTAGTAAATTTAATCCTTGTTTGGAAACAAATGTTGTGAGTCTTTCAAATGTGATTATATTGTTTCTCCCATGGAGAGGTCTAACAAATAAATATTTTTTTATCGAAGTAACTTTTTTGTATATTCTAAGTCCTTTTCTAATTATAGATGAACACTTTATTCTCTATATAAACGGGGAAAGGTTTTTTAACTGGACGCATTTATACGGCTTGGAATAAATTATTTTACCAGCGGAAGAAATATTACTCGAGAGGCTTTTAATGTTAATTAAAAGGAAGCAATGGTTTGCATTAGAAGACAATAGTAGCATTTTGGGGTTCTGCGTTTTTATTATAAAAAGCTGTCGACAAAAAAATCTAATTCTGAATTTTCAACACCTTTGGTAGTGAATACATCGGACAAATGCATATGATCCTGCAGTTATTTCAGGGGGGAAAGGGCATTTTTTTTTGTTACTGTATGACCCCGGCTTATCAAATTAGTATAAATGAAGTACACTCCGTGCATAACTGCATAATGTAATCATCACATAGAGTTTTTAGCAAAATTTCACGTTATAGTTACACAAAAAGTCTACATTCAGTTCTCTCTATTTCAATTCTTAGTGAGTTTTGTGTTGCTCAATCTTTGGTTTTCTTTGTTGTGCTTTGTGAACTGTTGTTAGTGGGTTCGTTGTGTTTTTTGAGGTTTTTTTGCCATGGTATTGCTTGTCTTTCTTCGCCTGATGGTTTTTGATTGCCAGCTTGATATTTTTTGTACAAACGCGGTTACAATGAATTGAACAGAAACAAAACATAGATAACCAGATGAAGACAACCGGAATAGACAAAGACATACATATGGATATTTATACAATCTAATGACTAAAACACCAAAAAGTAAGATTTTGAAAAAAAGTAAAAAAAAGCGGATCTCAACATGAATAATAAAAAAGGGTTTAATATATTGAACAGGGACTTCTTGGGGGACGACCATTTGATTTTCGAGGAGAACAGGGTTATTTTAAAAATAAGTAACAGATTGGTAAGAACTAAACATAAATGCACAGTACAGGATGGAAATAAATATTCTACAACACGAAATTCAGATATCAAATGTGTACAACAGTGAAAACTTTTGCGTGGCCAAGTCGCAGAAAAAATAAGCATGCATAGCAACAAATGAAAATTAATGATCAATCCAGAAAATCCCCCTCCACCCAGAATATTAAGTGATCGTTCTCTTACCCCTTGAGAAAATATAGAAATTAACATTAATCCGGCTTGTGCTCAATCTTAAATAGTTCTCAGTGCTATGTTTTTGGCCAATTGTTTATTATTATTTTCATTATCATTGTTTTAATTATTTGTGCCTCTTTCCTTTGGATACGGATGCACTTCGACAAACGGTTTCTTACAATATAAAAATAAGAAGACGTGCTATGTTTGCCAATGAGACAACTATCTATCAAAGTAAAAATCACGTGGATGTAAGCAACATATGTCATCGTACGGCCTTCAAGAATAAGCAAAACTCATATTGTTATAGTAGGCTATATAAGGCTCCGACATGACGAAATGTTAAACAATTAAAACGAAAACACCAAGGGCCTGACTTATGACAAAACAATGAACGAAAAACAAATATGACTGACAGCAACCAACGAAAATCATTGAATTATATGCTTCTGACTTGGTACACTGGTCTTTAATAAGACTATCAAAACTTGATTTTTAATATGCATGTTCCACTGATACTAGTTTGGTACCCATCTGGTATATGACAAGTTTGTATTGTTAGTAAACGATGAATATTTCCGTATGATATTAATTGCACCGTTCACTGCAAGTATCCTCTTACTATGTCTATTTCTCCTTCAGTCGGCTATTATCTTTGTCAGAAATGATATATGTTTGCTAAAATCCCATTTATAAGTTTTATTCACGAAACCAATAGATGTCTGGATTATAATATATCAAGAAGATAAATCATAAGCATGTTTGCATTTATATTTTTAAATTAATGTATACATGTACATGTATGACGTCAATCAAACACAAAGTTACTTATTGTATTGACAGAGGAAATACTAACAGCTACTTGTCATTGTATCGCACGTATTCTACTTAGCAGTTACAGACATATGCTTGTTATATTAACTGAAAGAAATAATTTCATGACACATAATGAAAAGTGCCATCTGGACCGCATGTTTATAATCAATTATTAAAGTTTACACCATTGTGAACTTACAATTTCTATTTGGCAACATTCCAGCAACACCAGCATATACTGTTCTTGTTGATACTTTAATTTCCTTTCGTGGTATTTGTGATTGAAAGTTGGTGATTAAAAGAAAGCCATAGAACCTAGCTCTTTAACGGTTTTTTGTATGCATTCATGATTTGGTTGACCGTTTTCTAATATCTGTGTCACAGATGACCACGGATATGTTCCAATTGTAGCCACAATCCCTTTTTTTTTCTTCTTCGATTGTGACAACACCGATTGCGTATTTACTGTCATGAGCAACACGAGGGGGAAGTCACTAGTGGAGCAGGGACTGATTACCCTTCCGGAGTACCTGATTTCTACTCCTAGGTTTTTGTAGGGTTCTTATTGCTAAACCTTTAGTTTTCTTTGTAGTGTTTTGTGGACTGTAATTTGTGTATTGGTCTTTTTCTTTGGTCATTGTGTTGTCTTTTATTCTTTAGCTTCAGTGGTTTTGATTTTTTCCTTTGTAACCCCGACTAACACATTTTATAACTTTGAGGTTTTCTGCTAATTATGCTAATTTCCGTTTATCATCAGTGGCATGAGGGTATAAACAATTGTAATGCTCTTAAGAACTAAGAGAATATTTGTTTTATTGTTGTTGTCAAGTGTATCTACAAAGATAAGAAACCTTGAAATTTGTAATTTGTAATGAGTGTCCCGCCAACCTGATAATAACTCATATCGCTGCCAGTTACAGTATCAAAGCACACGAATGAGCTGACCTCTTCAGCGTTGTCATTTATGAAATTTAAACAATTAGCAAAAAAGAGAGAAAACACTCGGCACTTTGATATGTTTATTATTAGATAACAAACATATTATGATTAAAATTAACTTGGAAAAAACTAATGTCAACAATTTGACGACTTGTGTCAACAAAAGGGCTTGTTTTACTTCTAACATCTTATTAAAATTCACGTTGGGCGAGAATAGAGTCAGGATATTACTTAAATAAAATACGGGAACGTTGTTAGAATTTTAATTTTTTTAATCAGACCAATTAATTAAGTTTATTTAATTACATCATGATTGACCTTATGGACTTTTGTCGGTGCACTTGTGTTCTGTCAAATTAAGTCTTCTTGTGTCTATCAAAACGCATAATTATGCTGAATTGAAAAATGTGTGTGATTATATTTAAAAAAGAATTGCAAACTTAACCGATCGTTTTCCGGAATTTATAAAAAGTTGTTGTGGTTATATTTAAAAACGAATTGCAAACTTAACCGATCGTTTTCCGGAATTTATAAAAAGTTCTACTTATTCACCACTTAATGGGCATATCGATACCCACGCTACGTCAATTTTTAAAGACCCAAATGTTGCAAAACACTTGTCCTACCTCCATGACAAATATGTTGTTGTCCCCGCAGATAAAGCCCCGAACAACATCGTTTTTGTGTGTAAATATCATTACATAAACTGCTTGATAAATGAATTAGGTATTGACAATTCACTTGGAAACTCAACATATACCCTCACGACACTTACCAAAGAGGAAATCCTGGATAATCATAGGTCTGTTCTATGATGAATTTCAACCAAAGATGAAGAACTGGATCTTCCATCACTGTATTGGATACCTAAACTACATAAGTGTCCTTACAAACAACAGTATATTGCTGGGTCTTCCAAGTGCTCCACGAAACCTCTTTCTAAATTATTAACATCTATTTTATCAGCAATCAAAGCCAGGCTCCAAAGTTATTGTGAAACTGCCTATTCTAGAGGTGGCGTGAATCAGATGTGGATACTAAAAAATTCCAAAGATCTTTTAGAGTACATGCAATCTAAGACTCTCTCATCTTGCAATAGTATTAAAACATTTGACTTTTCTACTCTTTACACAAGTATTCTCCATTCCAAACTAAAAGACAAATTGAAAGAGTTGGTATTACTTTGTTTCATTAAAAAGAATGGCGAACGTAGATACAAGTATCTTGTCTTGGGGAGGGATAAATCCTACTTTGTAAAGAATCACTGTAACAAAATATTCTCTGAAACTGACATTATCAAGATGCTTGATTTCTTGATTGACAACATATTTGTTACGTTTGGAGGACGTGTTTTTCAACAGACTGTCGGAATTCCAATGGGAACCAATTGTGCCCCTCTTCTTGCCGACTTGTTTCTTTATTATTATGAGGCTGACTTCATACAGGAACTTCTTAGGAAAAAAAATAAGAATATATATATAGGATAGCAATATCCTTTAACTCTACAATTCGCTATATAGATGATTTTCTCTCACTAAATAATACAAAATTTGGTGACTATGTTGAACGAATCTATCCCATCGAACTAGAGATAAAGGATACTACAGATACAGTTAAGTCTGCCTCATATCTTGACTTACATCTAGAAATTGACAATGAGGGTCGGTTGAAAACAAAACTTTACGACAAAAGAGATGATTTCAGCTTCCCAATTGTGAACTTTCTATTTCTATGTAGCAACATTCCAGCAGCGCCTGCATACGGAGTATATATTTCCCAATTGATACGATATTCCCGGGCTTGTGTTTCCTATCATGATTTTTTTGATAGAGGATTGCTGCTCACAAGGAAGCTATTAAACCAAGAGTTCCAAATGGTGAAGTTGAAATCATCCCTTCGTAAATTTTACGGACGCCATCACGAGTTGGTTGACCGCTATGGAATAACCGTTTCACAGATGATATCGGATATGTTCCTTATGTCGTAACTACAATACCCTCCCTTTTCACGAATGTGACTTACCGAATTAGACTATTTACCGGGTTTGTACTAACATGAGCAACACGACGGGTGTCACATGTGGAGCAGGATCTGCTTACCCTTCCGGAGCACCTGAGATCACCCTCAGTTTTTGGTGGGGTTCGTGTTGCTTAGTCTTTGGGTTTCTATGTTGTGTCATCTGTACTTTTATTTGTCTGTTTGTCTTTTTATTTTTTGGCCATGGCGTTGTCAGTTTGTTTTCGATCTATGAGTTTGACTGTCCCTCTGGTATCTTTCGTCACTCTTTTACAGCTAACTTGATGATTTTACATTGACACGCACGCCTTCTAAAAAAAGAGTCTTGTTGGAATAAACCTCTTTAAGTTTATTAAAATATCATTGAAACACTAGCACACACTTGGAAATAGTTACAACATATACAATACATAAAACAAAAGACAATTAATTCAGTACAGTATAGCCACTACAACTTGAATAAGGAAATGTATAAGACGGCATATCATTTGGAAAGCTGTAACGAATGCATTCACTACTAAAGGAAGCTAGCTAAGATTGCCTCAGTTGTTAATTAAATACTACCGCTTAAGATTTTGTTTGTTCTTTTTAGACCGCTTTTCGTTATAAACTCACTCGGAATGTGTTCATGCATTTTCGGGTTTCACAACTTTTGAATTTGGTCTGAGCGCACCTACTAGAGATAAATCCAGAAATACGCATCGGAAACAGCAAATTAAGTTAATAGAATAAGGATATGTGGTATGATTGCCAATGAGACAACAGAATATCCACCAGAGTTCAAATGATGTAGATTTTGGCAACGTTAGGTCAGCGTACGGCCTTCAACAATGAGTAAAGCCCATACCGCAAACCAGGCTATAAAAGGCCCCGACATAACAAAACGTGAAACCCTTTAAACGAGGAAAACCAATGGCCTGATTTATGTACAAAATAACAAACGAAAAATTATTATTATTATTCACCACTTACAGCTAACTTGATGATTTTACATTGACACGCACGCTTTTTAAAAAAGAGTCTTGTTGGAATAAACCTATTTAAGTTTATTAACATATCATTGAAACACTAGCACACACTTGGAAATAGTTACAACATGTACAATAAATAAAACAAAAGACAATTAATTCAGTATAGTATAGATATACAGCAACAAACGACAACCACTGAACCACATTCCCCTGACTTGTGGAAAGGCACATACATAATGTGTCGGGGTTAAACATGGTTGCGGGCGCCCAATCCTCCCCTAACCTGGGACAGGGGTGTAACAGCACAACATAAGAACAAAGTATAGAAATCAGTTAAAAAGGGATCGACTTGCAAAGATCCATACAAAGCACAAAAAACAACTAACACAAACACTATAGACATAAAGTCCTTATCTGAGAGTACTTGCAGTTACTGAAAGCTAGTTCGAAGCAATAACTTAAAAAAAATCTGGTATCATAGACAAAAATTAGTGTAAAGACGTAAAACGGTCTAGGAAAACATGGCCTTGTGCAATGCCACAATACGTTTACTTTGATTCAAACATTCGGATCGGGGAGGGGTCGGCAACTTAACTGAGTAGGAAATTATTAATTCAAGAATCATGGTCACGCTGCGTAGTATCTGGTAATTCCAAATATGACCAAGCTCTTGGCTATAGTGTTTTAACAAACTGATAATACCTTTAACGAAAAGAATATTTGCAAGTCACCCGCAGGTTATAAAACTAATTTCCGTTTATTTTAGAATATTTTTTTTATCTTTGATAAACCGTATAAGTTTTATTTGTGTCTCTTTGATCTAACAATCTACCAGTTGTGGTATTGTCTTTGTAGAAGACTACAAAAGTTTACGTTTTGTTTGCGTCGTACTGCGCTTAAGACTCGTTTCTGGAATAGCTTTATCAGGTACACACAAAACCAAACGCCTGGACAGGAAAAAAAGGGATGGTGAAAAGAAAGGAAGAAGTAAAACCACACGGAACACCAAACAATATCCGACCGATCTAAGTTCAACTTAAACGAATGAAGAGAAGATGTATAATCTTTACTGTCTGAATATTCTAATAGTAAGATGAAACGTATCCGGAAGCTATTATATAATATTAATGTTTAATTCATGCATGTTGGTATTCAGTTCCGGACGTGAATTTTTCAACGAAAAAAAGAAGATCTATACCGCTTTCGCAGGCCTTAAAAAATTTAAGAATTTGATTTTCCAACATTTAGAAAAAAAAAGATACACAATAATAAATTTATTTAATTCCAGCCACTTGAAACCGTCCAGAAGCAACCACGGCAATCACATAAATAATTTAAAGATACCCGTAAAATTTGAAAACTGTCTTGAATTAAAGGACTACAGACAGCGTATTCAATATGCCTAAATGACAATATCATTGGACAAGGGCACATGTATAAAACTTCCTCTTTTGATATCAGAGACATATTATACTATTGAATGTTTCTGTTAATATCATGACTGTTGTTGATAAAAGACACCGTACGCAATCATATGTCTCATGGTGATGCCATCGTTCTAATTTTACACTTGATGATCTTTTATCTTTACTTAAAAACAATAGTACACATCAATTATTATGCGATCTGGTTCAAAAACCAATTACATGTAGTAAATTACATAGACATGAGTGAACACGTATTATAACAACTTTTTGTCACCTTAAACTCTTACCTCGTATTGATTTGACAAACCTGAATATCATAAGATTTAAGAGGCATTTTCTAAAAGTAAAAAACCTTAACAGCGGTGTTGATTCAATCACTGCGACTTGTATTTTAATTACTCTACCGTTTAAAACTTTATTCGTCCATATTCTGACTCTTGAGTATTCTAATAACAAAGAGGCACCTATAATTTCTTATAGGTTTTGAAAAAAAAACATTAGGAGTTTAAAATTTAAATATACGTCAGTAACATTAGACTTAAGTATAGAAAACAATGTCCTTTCAACACGAGACTGTGAAACATCGAAGTTAAGATATGATTCATATGACCATGTAATTACAGGGGTCCTCAACATCGTTCAAGACCGCGATGTTATACACTTTCTGAAAAAAGGACCAAAATAACATCCACCATTGAAAATAAATTGGAAAAAGTGTCTTCTGGTTAATTAAGATGCTCTTTCATCATATTGTAAAAATTTATGTAAACGGGAGAAATCTATGATTGCTTATATGATCTTATATCTTTGGCATGTGAACTCTGGTGGATAATTGTTTCATTGGCAATCATACCACATCTATTTTGTTTTTATATACGAGGAAAAATGTAACATCTTGCTTTAAAATTCTGCACGGTAAACTGACATTGGTTGTACAGCAGACGTGGTACAATGTAAAATGTCTGTTATAAAAGGCAACCATAATCCTACAATGTAAATCCATGTCGTCGTAAACGTACGACAAACATAATTAAGAGCCCATAAACGGACGTAAAATAACACATGTACATATATCCAAACAATGACAAGCATAATAGATATTCGTTTGTTTTACAGTAAATACAACATAAGTATTACATGTAATTACTAGCCGATTACACCATTAAAGACTTTAATAACATATGTAACTGTTAGTTATTCTTTTCTAATAGTAATAAAATATAATGTTTGTTGTATGATTTGCTGCAGTTTACATATGTATTATGATTTTGATCACCGAATCAGTTCAATGAATAAGATTGGTTTGTATGGATTTTCAAGACGTTTGCAAGGTAAACCTAAAAATGCTAATGACAACTACAACGGGTTGATTTGGTCTACTATGCCAAGATAGTAAATAAATATCTGTATATGCATACAGTGATGTTTGAGGTGGATCCTGTTTTGTTTTAAATGGATTCCACCTGGAAATTCTGGGATTCTAGCCTTTGAATTTTACGTGCATAAAGTATGGGGCTTACTGAAAGATTATAAAACCCGTTTTTCTTTTGAATAAAATATCGTGTGCCAAAATATCAATAAGAAAGTAACTGTCCTCCGAATGTAAATATCTCTAGTTTGCAGTAAATGATTTATTCTGGATGACTGTAACAATCCAAAATTACAATAAAGACCAATGCCATATCAGAGGGTCTTGATGGGGTTAAAGAAAAGAAAATAATGGACAAAAAATTAATGAATAGAGAAAAATTATGAAAAAAATAAAGAATAGAGAATAATAGGGTGCAAAAGTAAAAAGAACATTAAAGTGTTAGGCAATAAAATACTGATTACAGAAATAAATTATGTACAGACTACAGAAATCATATAACTACAGAAAAAAATAATTATAGAACAATCAAAATATGAGGATTTTACAGAATGGACGTTATTTTAAGAGATACAGAAAATGCTGTAAAAATTTGAAGATTACATAAATTAAGGACCCCTTAATCAAAAGCTTTTATGTTTGTTAATCTAGAAATTGAACTATAAAGCAGTAATCGGCTAGTTTCACTTGAAGAAGTAGGGTCCCTGTATTTGTGTCTTGCGCTGTATATTTTTTCTGAAGACAGATTAAAACAATTATATATCGCAAACGTTCAAGGTTTTGTTAAATTTTGCACCAAATAAAGGTCATTTATCAAAATGAATCAATTTGCATTTGAGAAATAATATAGAGCTGTAATCATTTCAATAGAATCATTTGATTTTTGTTTAGAATGTCCTTCTTCGACACTATTTTGGATAAATACTAAACAATGGTTAATGCTATCAGAATTGCTGATTTGGTTATATTTTGTCATATATATATAATTTAGCCATACGTCTAGAATGAATAAGCCTTAGTATTATTAGAACCGCAAAGTACGTCTATGAAGTCGTGATACCGTGAATTGTAGTTGTAAGATTGAAAGACTTTTTTGAAAACAATCCATGTTAAAATACTGCAATTAATTATTATGTCATCTCTTGAAGGATGACATTGCAACTAGTGTGTACACCTTTTGGGAACCGTGTACCTGTCGTGTTAACTTGTAACATATGTTCTAACCTTTTCACAAGATTCGATTAATTATTTGTGTGATGTATGATTGCTGCAAGCATGTGCGTCTTTAAATTATGTAGGGAAACCAATACAAGAGTGCACACGCTGAAATGTCTCGCCTTCTTTACTAACCATTGATTTTATGTTGATAGTCCTAAAGCTTTACTAAAACTATCACATAAACTTAACGATCCAAGAAAATGAGGTCAAGGTCAGATAAACCAAACCGGAAATACATGTACACCTTACAATCATTCAATACACCAAATAAAGTTGACCTATTGCTTAGAGTTTCTAAGAAACAACTTAACCATGAAAACTTAACATTGACCAATGAACCATGAAAATAAGGTCAAGGTCAGATGAACCACGCCAGACAGACATGTACACCTTATAATCAATCTATGCATTGAATATAGTTGACCTATTGCTTATAGTATCTAAGAAACAACTTAACCATGAAAACTTAACATTGACCAATGAACCATGAAAATGAGGTCAAGGTCAGATGATATCTGCCAGACAGACATATACACCTTACAATCATTCCATACAACAAATATAGTTGACCTATTGGTTATAGTTAAAGAAAAACAGACCAAAACACAAAAGCTAAACACTGAGCAATGAACCGTGAAAATGAGGTCAAGGTCAAATAAAACCTGCCAGACTGACATGTACATTGTAAAATATTTCCATACACCAAATATAGTTGACCTATTGCATATAGTATTAGAAAAAAGGACCAAAACACAAAAACTTAACTTTAACCACTGAACCATGAAAATGAGGTCAAGGTCAGATGACACCTGCCAGTTGGACATGTACATCTTACAATCATTCCATACACCAAATATAGAAGACCTATTGCTTATAGTATCTGATATATGGCTTGACAAAAATGACAATATAAGTTTTATGAATATACAATGGTGTTGGGTATTCTGTAATGTGTGCTCTTTGTCATTTGGTATTTGGTATTCTTTATTCTATAATGTGTGTTCTTTGTCATTTTATGTTGGGTATTCTGTAATGTGTGCTCTTTGTCATTTGGTATTTGGTATTCTGTAATGTGTGCTCATTGCCATTTGGTGTTATGTAATCTGTTTTGTGTTCTTTGTCATTTAAAATGAAAACATCTTGCACAAGCAGTATTAAGAAAATCAGTTCATAAAACACAATAGCGTATTGCACAAATATAATAAAAATAGGATTGCATATACCTAAAGAGACAATTTTACAAAAAAACAAGAATGTGTCTATAGTACACGGGTGCCCCACTCGCACTATCATTTTCTATGTTCAGTGGACCGTGAAATTGGGGATAAAAACTCTAATTTGGCATTACTAGTAGAAAAAGCATATCATAAGGAACATGTGTACCTAGTTTCAAGTTGATTGGACTTCAACTTCATCAAAAAACAACCTTGACCAAAAACTTTAACCTGAAGCGGGACAAACGAACGAACGGACGGACGGACGAACAAAGGCACGCACAGACCGAAAAACATAATGCCCCCATACTATCGTAGGTGATAACAATCCACTTTCTTCAGCTCCAGAAGCATGATTTAGTGGCACACTTTAATTTGTAGAAATGACAAAAATATATCAAACATTTCCCGGTGAACTCCAAAGATAAAAAAAAAAATCTCTTTGACATTCGTTGATAAAAATCAAGCATATAACTCCTATAAATCAAAATTTGTAAAAAGATTGGTAAGAAAAACCCCAAGATATAATAATATTTTGCTTTATATAGTCATGAGTTTTAAGGACAAACAGTAACTTGTTTGATGGGAGTAATTACAATACATTTGCATAACAATGGCTTTTCCATTTAAATGGGTGTTGAAAAGGAGGTTTAGTTATTCCTGTAGATCAATTAGTAATTTTAGGTTTTTATAAATGTTAGGCCTGAAAACTAGGGATAAAATAGCTGTTTCAGTGTATATTTGCAGAAGAGGGAGGGGCAATTCTGTCTCCTCACTCCATGTTACAATTATTTTTAAAATCTGACTGTAAAAAAGTGAATGGAATTTTGCTTGTCATATATGGTTAATATTTGATAGTTAGGGACATGCATGATTTTGCAAGGATTATTGACTAATTATATAATAAAATTGAGAATGGAAATGGGGAATATGTCAAAGAAACAACAACCCGACCAAAGAGCAGACAACAGCCGAAGTCCACCAATGGGTCTTCAACGTAGCGAGAAAATCCCGCACCCGGAGGTGGTCCTCAGCTGGCCCCTTAATAAAATTGTGTACTAGTTCAGTGAACATGGACGTCACACTAAACTCCAAAACATATAAATGAACTCAAATTAAAAAACATACAAGACTAACAAAGGCCAGAGGCTCCTGACTTGGGACAGGCGCAAAAATGTGGCGGGGTTAAACATGTTTTTTGAGATCTCAACCCTCCCCCTATACCTCTAGCCAATGTAGAATAAAACAAAACCTGCATTAATCAGATTGGCCAATTTTCAAAGCACACTATTTTTTTTTTTGATTTGGGTTTGTGGTTTAAATATCATGATGAAGGATGATCTGGATTTTTATCTTAATCATTAAAACAAATTTTTACAATAAATTACTTATAATTACATAGTATTACAACATCATTTCAACCAATATACATATTAATAAATATATCTTTAACTATATCTTTAACTACAAATAAACATTTATTTCTATACAAAATAAATAATAATAAACTGTTATCACAGAGATATGTCACGCTTTTTTGTAATTTTGATTATGCAAATGTTGAAATTAAAATGGCAATACTTAACAATTAGGCTAATATTCAAAGTCAATGAACCATGACTGATGTACATGGCTAAACCATCTCCATGTAAATGAGATGCGCCAATGCTAATACAACTGCATACCAAATATCATTGACTTATTATAAGTTGTTCCCTTTAAACAAACCTAAACACAAACATTAACTTGTAAACTATGTAAAAGTTTCAAAGTCAATGAACCATGAAGAGGGGGTGGAGCTATATAATCTCCATGGAAACGATACTTACAAATGCCAATAAATTTGCATACCAAATATCATTGACTTAACATTAGCAGTTCATCTTAAACTGATCTTATCACAAACTAATACATGTAAACTAAGCAAAAGTTTCAAAGTCAATAGGCCATGACTGAGGGGATGGGGCCAAATATTCTCCATTGAAATGAGATGTGCTAATGCTTATACAACTGAATACCAATTAACATTGGCCCACCACTAATGGTTCCCCTTGAACTGTTGAACTGACCTAATCACAAACTAATACATGTTAACTAAGCAAAATTTTCAAAGTCAATAGACCATGACTAAGGGGGCTGAGCCAAATAATCTCCATGGAAATGAGATGTGCCAATGCTAATACAACTGTATACCAAATATCATTGACCTACCACTAATGGTTCCCCATAAACTGACCTAATCACAAACTAATACATGTAAAATAAGCAAAAGTTTCGAAGTCAATAGACCATGACTGAGGGGGCAGGGCCAAATAATGTCCATGGAAATGAGATGTGCCAATGCTAATACAACTGTATACCAAATATGATTGACCTACAACTTGTGATTCACCACAAACTAGACCTAATCACAAACTAATACATTGTTGATGCCGCCGCCTCCGGAAACAGCATAGGTCTATGTCTCGCTTAATGACTCCGTCAAAAATTACAAAAAATATTTACATCTTTTCTGCCTGTGATTGTCACAATGTACAATATTTGTCTTGCTCAGGATTACAATCTAACCATATTGTGTCAATAAATCTGTTTATAAAACTTAACAAGAATTGATATCATAAATAGACCATGCAGTTTTACCATACCATGCATACGAACCTGCATGCTAGGAGTGATAAATCTTGCCGCAGTTTACCAGATCATATGACTGGCATGGATCAAAACATTGGGGCTATTAGTTTTAGCAAGTTTTGTTTTAATCACTAAAGACAGACCAGTATTCATTTTCAGATATAATCAGCTGAGGGAGACAGATTTATACAAGGGCAGTCATATTTCCAACAAACTGTTTATATTTCGGTACATCATACAGTTAGTTACGTTCAAATCAGACCAATTTACTCAGCTCAAATATGAAATGAAACTGGATGACGGCATATGATTCAATATTATAACATTTACAAGTGCAATTTGTAATTCTAAAACATCTTTATTTAAAAAAAGATCCTAAATTGAAATTTGAGCACTTTCTGTCTGTATGTCTTATCTTAATAAGAATCTAACCAAATGTACATTATGGAACATGGTTTCACAGGGGACCTCTTCCTATATGAATAAACAAAAATCGGGGATGGAGGGCACTTCAATCCATTTGTGTTCGGGATGAACAGCTTAGACTTTTTTAAATACCCCATCCTTTTCATATATTTTGAATAACAAAAATACATAGCCTATCCTATATTTTTTTAACAAAACAATACCTATAGGTATCATGATCACACCATTTCATTGATAGATAAATAGATTTGACAAATATCTGATACATTTTCCCGTTGATGAAGGCTGTACGGTTGTGCCTATAATAGCTTACTTCCACTTCATTTGAACTCTGGTGGATAGTTGTCTAATTGGCAATCATACTACATCTCCTTACTTTTATATTAAAGAACTCTGTTGTCCAGTTATAAACCTACACAGCAGAAATATATTTAAGTCAGCATCTTTAGATAAAGTAATTATCATCATTATAATACTACACATATATCTATATACAAAGCTTTATATACGCACCAATTTGTATATGCGACAACTGAGCAATGTATGAATGGGTAATTACTTTGACATGAAATATACAAAACAATCTGGGTTTTCACAAAATTTCATATAAATGTAGAGTTTTTTTTAAATCAAAGCTGTATGTCTGTACCAAAAATCTTATGTTGAAACCTCCAGTGCATGGTTTTCAGCAGTATCTTTTATGTTTCTTACTAGAAAGTCCTTTTCAACTTTCTGAACTGAGCTATGATTTACTTCAAACAATTTTCCTTGGTAGCAAGTAATTTGCTTTCAAAGCAATGCAAATAAGTAGAAATAAAATTAAATATCAGTTTGTAGCAAATAATGTCAGCTTTATAATAGTAAGTTCAGCCTTAACTGGAAATATGTGCTTTCTTTAACCAGCACATATGGTATGGAACCAGTGATTCTTCAAATAATATGCTCATAAGAACCTCAATCGATATGTCATTTTGATATTAACTTTTACCTGTATTGCAATCTATATGTTCAGTCATATTAGCATTTTGTATCTTTTGTATACCTGACAATTTTTGTTATTTTACAGTTTCAACCTACCTATCATTGTTTTCAAGATAATTTGAAAAATTATTAAAATAAGTCAACAAATTGTTTTGGGAGCAAAAACTCCTATAAGAACCCAAAGCAAAATTGCTGATAACTTCTGCTGTGTACAGTTTTTATCTACTAGTATATTTTTATGTAGTTCTCAAGAAAAAAGCGGTAAAAAAATAACAGAAATTTATCATTTAAGGAACACAACTCTTTAAGGAGTCATCTAATAGTTTTGATCACTCAACTATTATGTAGATCCTATATTGCTGATCATTTTTGATGCCTACATTTTTTATCTATCTGTTATACTTCTTGAGATAATTGGCAAAAACATAAAAATGCCAAAAAATGGTCATGTAAGGACCATACCTCCTAAAGTAGTCTTCCAACTGTTTCAGTCATATTGGCAGTTTTTTAGATCTTGTATTGTTGATTATTTTTTACTGTAACAGTTTATACTTATCTAATATTTTTTAAGTTAACAAGCAAAAACATAAAATTAGTAAAAAATTGTCATCTAAGGGTGACAACTCCTTAAGAGGTCATCTGATACATTTGGTGCAACAAGGAAGAAGTTAAATAATGACTTACTCATCATTTTTGCCCCTGTAGGTTTTCTGTATCTATTTTAGTTTTCAAGATATAAGGCAATTAATGCATTTTACCCTTACGTTTTATTTTTAGCCATGGCAGCCATGTTTTTTGACTGACTGGGAAGAAGCATTCTCCTCAAGTTTTGTTGAAATTAGTTCACTAGTTTTAGAGGAGAAGATCTTTGAAAAAGTTTATAACAAGGATGGAGGACTACGATGCACTATGACAGACGAAGACAACAACAGACATCAACTGATGATGACAATGACAGACAAGTGATGGCCCTATTTAGTTATAAATTAATAATTTCCATCAAAGTGTATTGTACAGGTTTTGGAAATAACTTTCTGGTAGGACTAAGGAAAATCATTTAAGTTAACCTTCATGTATATGATGCCTTATATACATGATAAAATACAGTAGTTGCAGAGGTATTTATTTATCAGAGATGAACCAGTTAATGTCTTTAGGAATACTTAACAATGACATTCAAAGTGTATTTTAAATAATTTATTGAATATTCTATACACTTGTACAATTTGCCATTTACAATGACATCTAAACCCAATTGCAGTAATACATAATGAATAAATTAATACATAACAAAGGCTTTAAGGTAAACTAGACAGTCAAAGGCTTATATATTTAATACATACATTGTAATATTTAATATCAAACAACCAATCAAAATCATAAATGATAAAAATTCTTCATGTTACTACAGTTATTGGTTTTCTTTTATCAAATCTGTTGTATCAACATAAAAAGAATACTTGGGGAAAGATTCTTGCTGCATACCAAGAAAACGGAGTATTTAAAAACTGAATTATTCTTGAGACAGAATTCATCTCTGTAAATTTTGTTTGACCTTTAAGTAAATACAACCATAGGTCCTTTGATATAACATTAAATGAATGGACTTAGGGGACATACACAATAATAGGCCAGCATTGTAAAAAATACATATACTCTGACAAAAACCTTAAATTTTTTATCCAATTTACCAGTATTTCATAAATATTAGGTTGTCATTTACAAAACATGAAAGACTCACATTTGTATTATGCTTTTTGTTATATATCTCAAGCCCGTAAATTGTGAACAGGTCATGATGATGTCAGATTATCACAAAGGGTAAATGTAGGGAACTGCTATCATGGTATCTACCAATTAGTTGCTGTACTCATTTACTATTGAAGCAATGCTGAATTGTTTACAGACACCAAAATTACAAGTTTTTGATTGTTGAATCAAAATTTTACTGGTTCAATCTGAAGATTCAGTTCAGAGAGAAAATGTTTGCTGAATTTTTCCATAGAATTTTATTGTCAAACTTTACGGTTATCTCTGACAGCAGCCATCTTTGATTACTTATTGATATCAAAATAACAAATTCTAAGATGAACAATATTTGCCATCTTTCTATATCTAATAATCTTAAAGTTGTTTCAGTTTTTAATATATTTACTAAATAAATGGGGAATGTGTCCATGGGACACAGATGATGCCCCCACTTGCATATAACGTTATAAAGGGACATAACTCAATAACTGTAAAAATGACGCTACCCAAATTTGTACATGATCTGAGTTTTGTGGTAATAAGCATTGTTTATAAGTTTCATAACATTTAGTTGAGGCAAATTTAAGTTAGAGAACAGAAATGAAAAATTCAGCAATTTTTGCATTTGTAAAGGGGCATAACTCTAGAACTGTATAAGTGACGCCACCAAAATTCAAACTTGATCTGTGTTTTGTAGCAATAAGCATTGTGTATAAGTTTCATAACATTTGGTTGAGGCAAACTAAAGTTAGAGAAAGGAAACCAATTTTGGGACATACAGACATACAGAAGGACAAGGGTAAAACTTAATGCCCCTCCGCTACGGCGGGGGCATAAAAATATGTTTAATGATGGGTGTCATCTATTTGCAGTGTTTTTTTATTTCCAATAAAAAATTGAAACTCTATAGTCAACATTCATAATTTTCTTACATTTACTAAAATGCTGAATTCTAAGACTTTTCATCCTCCTTGAAATGGTATACTGAGTAGGAAATTCCTAGTAGGTACTAACTAAAGCTCAACTTGTTATGAAAGGGTCATGTTCAACACTTTACTAATAAGACTTCAGTTTCAGTTAATGAAGGAATGATTTATTAGTGATTTTCAAACGAATGACTTTACTAACATAATAGCACTTACATGGTTTATATTCTGATAAAGGGATATAACTCTAATTGAATAAATATCAAGTCATTCATACATTTGTTAAATCTTTAAGTAAAGTAATGCAATGTTTCATTTGAAATTTTTATTAAGCAGTTCTAAATCAAGCACCTAAACTCCCATTAATGTTTGTGTTCTTTCATACATCACATAATAACACATGAAAAGATTATCTCAAGTTTGCCCAAATCACATCATTAACATGTGTAGGTACATTCATTCCAACCACAGCAATGTAATGCAATGTATTTTCTACCATGAAAAAGTTAGAAATTTGTGTAATGAATAAAAACAAATGCTCACAGATGCAACAGATATATATTACTATTAAGGATGATAATTCACCTTTCCACATGTCATGTACATAAACCAAACAACTACAATGAAAGCTATAATGCCACTATTTAAAAGGTTGGATTTTATCTTAACATTTACAATATTCCTTTTCTAAAATAGATTACAATTGTTTATTGCATTCCAAATACCAAATATTTTTTAAATCATAGAAGTAATCAATAAGCATTTTACCTGCAACTCATTCAAGTTTGATTTGTTTGTCTACTTCAGTTAATTGGAAGACAATTGAGAATAAATCCTTCAAATTAAATGTTTACAATACATATGTAAATCGCATTAAAAGAGTGTACATTGAAAAACAGAATTTTATCATTTTTCCCTTTTTAAAAGAAATAGTATGTTCATGATTTTTTTTTCATTTTGGTTTTTCATTGACAACTGAAACTGATTTCAGTAATCCTAAATATATCTTTTGACTAGTGTCATCATAAGCCCAAAAATAGCTTTTAAAAAGCCTTTAAAGTAAAAGACAAAAAGGAAAATTAAAATATGAACCCTGTAACAAGAAAAGTTAAAATACATTCTATTTATGATACAAATGAAGTAGGAAGCCTTTCTTTATACATGAATGCTAGTTGTCTTGAAGCCATACACAGAGATTCTCTCCGACTGATGCCAGTCAATGCATTCTGCCAATCACTATGTCCAATATGAGGGTTTGTTTCTTCTATAACTTGACCAATAGACTTCGCCAGTCCTGACCATCGTAACGGATAATCTGATGCTGTTGAGTCTTGCGCTTTTAGTATATATTCTGCAGGTACAGGCGTAGGTTGTGAGAATGTCTGAAGTTCTACTCTATGTGATGGGTCCCGAAGAATTAAACACGTCATTTCAAACCATCTGAAACAAATAATTCAATTTAGAATGAAGAATATTATATATCAGCAAAGACTTATTTCTATCAATTAGCTGTAGCACAATATTTACCAATTAACTAAAGATATATAACATTTCCTTATGAGAGTACAATGCAGAGTAAAGGATTGAATTTGAATATGAATTCTTCCAATTTTCTTTTTTTTTAACTAATAAATATCATTTATAAAAACTCAAATACAGATGAAAACATATACCATAAAGAATTTCTACAAGAAATGATATAATCATTAACAGAATAATGACAAATCTAGATGTCTTTTGGTTTTTTTCGTGTCATTGAATTATACCACACAGCTCCATATATTAATGTGTTAAATTCATTATCTAATATAGAATAATCACAAGTACTTTCATTAAACTAATCTTGTTATTTTCAAAAAAAAATATGTTTTTGCCATTAATTAAAACAAATAATAAGAAAAAGTTCCCTACATGATTTTATTACATACATGTATATTGTGTAACAAATTTTGACTTGAAATGAGAACCCTATAATACTTTAAAGAACATCTTAAAATAATTAACACTTATAATACATAATATTCTGTAAATTATACCAGATTTTCACAAAGACTCTAATCTTAAAATAATTTAATATAATAAAGTCTTGTGTTCACTTGATCAAGTTTCTCTCCATTAAAGAAAATATGATTTATCATGGAAATAGTGTGTTAATTTGGTTTCTTTTAAGAATTCTAAATGATATCCATATGGTTTTAAATCTTAAGAGTACACACATAGGCCTAATTTAGCAGTTTCTAAATAGAACAATGAAATAGATATACATATAGACGGTGACTGTACTCATAATTCAGATAGAAACCATTTGCAAGTTTTAATAATTTCGGTGTTTCATTTATATTCATGACAAAGAAGCATATTGGAAATTTGAATAATTATGAACCTGTTTGTGTTATTTTTTTTTCAAATAGAAATTTAGATTTATAGGAGACAACAGATATGGCATCCTTTTCGTTTTTTTTATCATTTTCTAAAAGGTAAATGTACTACACAAAAGTGGTCAAAATAATGAGATTATAATGTACAAACAAAACTGGTATATTGTTTTAACAAGAGGCTCTCAAGAGCCTGAATCGCTCACATGTTATTTTTTTTGCTTAAATCTTTCATCAATGATTATTTTTGCTTTTTACCCATATGTTCCATTTTAGCCATAGTGTCTATGTTTCTTGACGTACAAGGAAATGAAATACAAAATTTATACTAGATTCATTTGAGAAGATTTTTAAAGTTAAAAAACATAAAACAACTTGTGTAAAATTGTCCTTAAAGGGCAATAACTCCTTAAGGGGTCAGTTGACAATTTTGGTCATATAAAACTTTTTTGTAGATCTTACTTTGCTGAACATTTTTGCTGTTTACAGTTTATCTTTATCTTCAATAATATTCAAGATAATAACCAAAAACTGCAAAATTTCCTTAAAACAACCAATTTAGTGGCAGCAACCCAACAATGGGTTGTTCGGTGTGTCTGAAAATTTCAGGGCTGATAGATCTTGACCTTTTGAACATTTTTCTCAGGTCAGATTTGCTCTAAATGCTTTAGTTTCTGAGATATAAGCCAAAAACTGCTTTTCACCCCTATGTTCTATTTTTAGCCATGGCGGCCATGTTTGTTGATGGATCAAAATTTCGGATACAATTCATAAACTAGATTCCTAAAGGACCATTCATTCAAAGTTAAGAAGTATTAGGCACAATAGTTTCAGAAGAGAAGATTTTTAAATGTTAGCAAACTTGATGAACACATTGCGTAAAATTGTCTTTAAAGGGCAATAACTCCTTAAGGGGTCAATTGACAAATTTGGTCATTTAATTTTTCTGTAGATCTTACTTTGCTGAACATTATTGCTGTTTACAGTTTATATCTATCTATAATAATATTCAAGATAATAACAAAAAACTGCAAAATTTCCTCAAAACTACCAATTTAGTGGAAGCAACCCAACAATGGGATGTTCGATTTGTCTGAAAATTTCAGGGTTGATAGATCTTGACCAATTGAACTATTTTACCCATGTCAGATTTGCTCTAAAAGCTTTAGTTTTGGAGATATAAGCCAAAAACTGCATTTGACCCCTATGTTCTATTTTTAGCCATGGTGGCCATGTTTGTCGATGGATTAAAACTTCGGATATACTTTTTAAACTAGATATCCTAAGGAACATTTAGATGAAGTTTGAAGGTATTTGTCCCAGTAGTTTCAGAGGAGAAGATTTTTAAATGTTGGCAAACTTGATGAACAAATTGTGTAAAATTGTCTTTTAAGGGGAATAACTCCTTAAGGGGTCAATTGACAATTTTGATCACGCAAAACTTTTTTGTAGATCTTTCTTTGCTGAACATTATTGCTGTTTACAGTTTATATCTATCTATAATAATATTCAAGATAACAAAAAACTGCAAAATTTCCTTAAAACTACCAATTTAGTGGCAGCAACCCAACAATGAGTTGTTCGATTCGTCTGAAAATTTCAGGGCTGATAGATCTTGACCAATTGAACAATTTTACCCCATGTCAGATTTGCTCTTAAAGCTTTAGTTTTTTGAGATATAAGCAAAAAACTGCATTTGACCCCTATGTTCTATTTTTAGCCATGGTGGCCATGTTTGTCGATGGATTAAAACTTCGGATACAATTTATAAACTAGATATCCTAAGGAACATTTAATTAAAGTTTGAAGGTATTTGTCCCAGTAGTTTCAGAGGAGAAGATTTTTGAAATAGTTTACGACGACAACGACAGACGACGACAAATGACAAAGACAGACAACGACGAGAGACAACGGACGACGACGGACGCCAAGTGATTGGATAAGCTCACATGGGGCCCTTCGGGCCCGGTGAGCTAAAAATGGTACATGATCCTTAAATCTATACGAACATATAATAAATACATCGTAAACCATAATATGGAAATTTACCTGTCAGGAAGTGTTTCTATAATGAATCCTTCTAATGAAACCACAGGAATATCTTCTGAAATTGTTCCTTGTTGTCTGAGATTCTGAATCCTCTCTTCTGCACCTTTCAGACCTGCAGTAAACCCAACAGGTTGTGCTGCTGTTGTTGCTTGACTATCCTGTAATTATAAATCAAATTGTTAGTTTGGAGAAAATCTCTTGCATCATTCACAAATTGGTTATCTCCCATATCTAATAAACTTTGGCACAATTTACAAATTGATTATCTTCCATATTTAATAAACTTTGGCACCATTTACAAATTGGTTATCTCCATATTGAACAGTGAGTTATTCTGATTTTTCTATTGTATATATTTGAAGTTTCAAAGTAATCACTGTTGTTGGTTGAAAAAAAGATGATTGCCTAGGTATAGAGGAATTCTAACTTTAAAGAGAACTTGCATGTAAAATAGCAAATTCATCCTATTGTAGTTGAAAGCAAGGGTTGCGGAAAATGTATATAGTTGTTGTGTCATTATGCAATATTTCTATTGTAACCATATTAAAATATTTTTCCCTATTGAGTGTTTTTCTCATAAATAATTATTATAAAAATAAAAGAACAGAATTCCAATTTCCCTCACGTTGCACATATTTTATCTATCCAATTCAAGGGCAATAAATAAAATAAAATGCTTTGCTGAGCGCAGCCTGATACGACTGCAGAGGTCGAAACCTGAACAGCTGGGGCAAATTTGGACACAATATTCAAGCTTGATACTGTCTGAATTTGGATTGTGATCAAATTTTTGACATAATATAGGTTTCTAACACAAAATAAATGTGGTCAAAGATCTTATAAATCCATTGCGCAATACTGTGCAATTGAAGATTTCTTCATGAAACTTTTCAAAAAATTCGAAATTTTAAAAATTTTGAAAAAAAATATAAATCCCTTAAAAATATTGGGAAAAAAATTGCCCCCACCCCCCCCCCCCAAACTTTTTGAAACCCCTCTTGGAGCAATAACCCAAAAACTCAATCCCAGCCTTTCCTTTGTAGTATGGAACCTTGTAGTACAATTTCAGAGAGATCCATACACTTACACACAAGTTATTGTCTGGAAACAAAAATGCTTGTTTTTTGGCCCCTAATTCCTACATGTTTGGGGCAATTAACGCCAAACTCAATCCAAGCCTTCCATTTGTTATGTGGAACATTGTGGTACAATGTCAGAGAGATCCATACACTTACACACAAGTTATTGTCTGGAAACTAGAAAAATGCTTGTTTTTGGCCACTTTTTGGCCTTTAATTCCTAAACTGTCGGCCCCCATAACCCCTAAAATAAATCCCGACCTTCTACTTGTGGTATTAAACATTGTGGTACAATTTCAGAGCAATCGAAATACTTATACACAAGTTATTATCATGAAACTAGAAAAATGCTTGTTTTGGGCCCCTTTTTGGCCCCTAATTCCTTAACTGTTGATACCATAACCCCCAAAATCAATCCCAATCTTCCTTTTGTGGTATTGAACCTTCTTAAAAAATTTCATAGAGATCCATTCACTAAAACTAAAGTTATTGTCCGGAAACCAATGCGGTCGTATAAAAAGCACTTTTTTTTTGTTCTTTAAAACTTTTTATTAATATCTGAAGAGAAATGAAGGCTGAAGATCAAATGCAATGTGATTTCCATTATAATTTATATTTCCAAGGGGCATAACTCGTTAAAAATATTTGATCATCAGAACTTATTTTCGAAAGTGCCAAAGACATTGCTGATATAAACCTATGACATAAGTTTCATAACATTTTGGCAAGAATTGAACACATGAGAGCAATAACATTGCAATCTTCCATATAATCAATATTTTCAAGGGGCATAACTCTTTTCTAAATAATTGATCAGCACTGATTTTTGAACTCCTCAAAGACATTGATGATATAAACCTATAATATAAATTTCATAAAAATCTGGCAAGAATTGTACACATTAGAGAGCTCATTAGGCAATTTTCCATATAATTAATATTTCCAAGGGGCATAACTCTTTTAATCAAAGCACGAAAGCGCTGTAAAGGCAGTTAATTACAGGTTGTGTGTATTTTAAGTCCAGTTATATCATTATCTTGCATAGTACAGTGTACTTATCAGAGGTGGCTTTCAGTATTTAAGATTTAGAGTTCTCTAATGATATTGAATAAGTTTTATGAATGTCATATTCTGAGCACTATATGAAGGCGATTGTTCTCACTTGTTTATGAACTAGTGCATTATGTCCAGTTTGTACCTTTTTTATCTATGTTTATAGTCAAATTAGTTATCAAAGGTACCAGGATTATAATTTAAAACGCCAGACGTGTGTTTCGTCTACATAAGACTCATCAGTGACGTTCAGATCAAAATAGTAACAAAGCCAAACAAGTACAAAGTTGAAGAGCATTGAGGACCCAAAATTCCAAAAAATTGTGCCAAATACGGCTAAGGTAATCTATTCCTTGGATAAGAAAATCCTTAGTTTTTTCATTGGCAATCATAACACATCTCCTTATTTATATAATGATCTATATTCAACGACCTCAGGTACAAAAAAAATGTATGTAACTAAACTATGATGGGAAACCTTTGACTTCTTTCTTTATATAAACTTTTGATTTGGTACCATAGAACTATGTAGAGTAAATGTACATTGCAACATGTCAACTCTTTCAACTCCAAGCAAAATTATATTTCCAAGCATAAAGTAATTTATGAATGAAATAAAATGCTCCGCTGGGGCGCAGCTTGATACGACCGCAGAGGTCGAACCCTGAACAGTTGGGGCAAGTATGAACACAACATTCAAGCTTGATTCAGCACTGAATTTGGATTGTAATTAAATATTTGACACAGCATAGGTTTCTGTCACAGAATGAAAGTGGTCTAAGATACTTAAAAAAATTTAATTTACCTATTCAAACCATATCATTATTATTTGCTTTTATATATAAATCAGAAATAACCAATTTAAAATGGAAAATTTTAAAGAAAAAAAAGGAAAAAGAATCCCCCCCCCAAATTTTTTGAACCCCCTTATGATTCATCACCCCCAAACTCAATCCCAGCCTTCCCTATGTGGTATGGTACCTTGCAGTACAATTTCAGAGAGATCCATACACTTGAACACATGTTATTGTCTGGAAACTAGAAAAATGCTTGTTTTTTGGCCCCTTTTTGGTCCCAAATTCCTAAACGTTTAGGGCAATTACCCCCAAACTCAAACCCAGCTTTCCCTTTGTGATATGGAACCTTGTAGTACAATTTCATAAAGATCCATACACTTACACACAAGTTATTGCCATGAAACTAGATAAATGCTTGTTTTTTGCCCCTTTTTGGCCCCTAATTCCTAAAATTTGGAGGCAATTACCCCCAAAATCAATCCCAGCATTCCCTTTGTGATATGGAACCATGTGATACAATGTCAGAGAGATCCATAGACTAACACACAAGTTATTGTCATGAAACTAGAAAAATGCTTGTTTTTTGCCCCTTTTTGGCCCCTAATTCCTAAAATTTGGAGGCAATTACCCCCAAAATCAATCCCAGTATTCCCTTTGTGGTATGGTACCTTGCAGTACAATTTCAGAGAAATCCATACACTTGAACACAAGTTATTGTCTGGAAACTAGAAAAATGCTTATTTTTGGCCCCTTATTCCTAAACTTTTTGGGCAATTACCCCCAAACTCAATTCCAGCTTTCCCTTTGTGATATGAAACCTTGTAGTACAATTTCATAAAGATCCATACACTTACACACAAGTTATTGCCATGAAACTAGAAAAATGCTTGTTTTTTGCCCCTTTTTGGCCCCTAATTCCTAAAATTTGGAGGCAATTACACCCAAATTCAATCCCAGCATTCCCTTTGTGATATGGAACCTTGTGATACAATGTCAGAGAGATCCATAGACTTGCACACAAGTTATTGTCATGAAACTAGAAAAATGCTTGTTTTTTGCCCCTTTTTGGCCCCTAATTCCTAAAATTTGGAGGCAATTACCCCCAAAAATCAAACCCAGCATTCCCTTTGTGATATGGAACCTTGTGGTACAATGTCAGAGAGATCCATACACTTACACACAAGTTATGTCTGGAAGTTACAAAAATGCTTATTTTTGGCCCCTTTTTGGCCCCTAATTCCTCAACTGTTGGTACCATAACCCCCAAAATCAATCCCCACTTTCCTTTTGTGGTATTGAACCTTATTTTAAAATTTCATTGAGATCCATTCACTTAAACTAAAGTTAGAGTGCGAAAACTAATGTGTCTTCGGACGACGACGACAACGATGACGACGCCAACGTCATACCAATATACGACCACAAAAATTTTTTTGCGGTTGTATAAAAAGGAGTTCTTAATTAAGAAATAAACTGATTCGCTGAGCGCAGCTGGATACACCCGCAGAGGTACTACCCTGAACAGCTGGGCAAAAATGGACACAATATTCAAGCTTGATACAGGTCTGAATTTGGATTGTAATTAAATATTTGACATATTATAGTTTCTGAATAAATGTAGTCAATGAACTTGAAATCGGTTATATGAATTGAATTTATATTCAATTAAAGATTTCTTGCTGTTGTGCAATACACTGTGCTGTTGTGCAATACTTAATAAATCTGTTGCCAGACTATAAACAAATAAAGTTCAATTTCTTCTCAATGTCATATTTGAAATTTATGAAAATCAATAGGGAGATTACATCAATAGCTATAAATAATTCACCAAAGTTTCATGTGAACTGCTTAAAGCATTTTTGAGTTGTTGTCCAAAAACTGGAAAATCCCCCCTTTTTTAATGAATAAAACCCCATAACTCAGAAATGTAAAATCTAAAATTTATAAAATTCTAAAGGGAGCTTACGGAATGATAATTTAGTCTTAGATGCAAGATTTTTTTATCAGTTGTTAGTGGCTTTGAACTAGCTGTCAGTAACTGCGAGTACTCTCAGATTTGTACTTAGTGTCTTTTTGTTGTTTGGATGTACAACTACCCGACCACGTCCACTTGTATTTGTATTTATCCATCTGATGAGTTTAGCCTCTTTCAACTGATTTTTATAGTTCTTTCTTATATTGTACTGTTACACCACTGTCCCAGGTTAGGGGGAGGGTTGGGATCCCGCTAACATGTTTAAGCCCGCCACATTCTGTATGTACATGTATGTGCCTGTCCCAAGTCAGGAGCCTATAAAAGTGTAATTCAGTGGTTGTCGTTTGTTTATGTGTTGCATATTTGTTATATTTGTTCATTTTTTTACATAAAATAGGCCGTTAGTTTTCTTGTTTGAATTGTTTTACATTGTCATTTCTGGGCCTTTTAAAGCTGACTGTGCGGTACGGGCTTTGCTCATTGTTGAAGGCCGTACTGTGACCTACAGCTGTTAATTTCTGTGTCATTTGGTCTCTTGTGCATGTGTGGAGAGTTGTCTCATTGGCAATCATACCACATCTTCTTTTTTATATTTACATCAACAGATATAAAAAATTCACCAAAGTCAAGGTGAGACAACAAAACTTAGTTGTAAGATCTCTGAAATTTTTTACAGGGTACGAGTTTTTCTCATTGTTGGAGATTGTACGGTGACAGTAACACCTGTAACTGCTTAAACCCATTTCTTATGCACTTTAGTTTGATAAACTCACTGAATATCATACCACATCTCCTTATTTTTATATGCATTACAATTTACATGTGCATATAATTGTAAATATATATATATCAGAACAAAATTCATTGCGTCACTTTTATTTATGCATCCTTTGGCACAATACAAGTTCTAAAATTACACAACATAAAACAACTAAATGTTATTTCAGATGAAAGTTTTGTTTCAGTTCCATTCATAGGATTTATTAGAATTTTGTATGTTTTGCCAAGTCCAATAATTCGCTCTATGTGACATAGAGACATAGTTGACTAAACCACCAGGTGTCGAACATTCAAGAATTTTCAGTGTTTCTGTTTTTATTTGATGAAAAGGTTGCCTGAGCTCTAGGAGCTTTAGGTTTTATCACGGGATATTCTGTGCTGTCAATAATAATCCAAGTCGTAGGAAACTTTAATTTGAAGTTGGATGGTGAAAAATACCTGACTATACCACTAGATGGCCAAGTGTTAGCCTCACACCACTGTTTAGACATAAAAACAATCCATGTATACACAATATTCTTAACACTAGATTCAATCTAGAATCTAGACAGTTCAAAGTTGGTTGTATGATGCCTCAATTTCATCAAAGTCATAAAAAAACTGATTTTCAACTGACACCCTATCAATTTGAAAATATATGTATCTCAAACAATGTGCTGCTGGACCAAGTGTGGTCAAAACAAATAAAAATTTAGTATACAACTCTAAACCGGTATAAAAATGCATGGCTGTGTCACGTGTCTTCATTTCAAAATTCTCTGCTGAAAACATAGGCATTGATGGTGTTTGCGTAATTCCATCTGTGAAGCTCAACATTAGCTCGGCAGTTGGTGGTGGACAGCCATAAATCCTTTCTGCAGTATGAATGACTTCTTCAGGAAAACCAACTTTACAATCAAAACTTTCCTCTAGATTTCTACTACAATATTCATCAAGTTTAGTTCTTTTGTTTTCACAGGAAACTGCCCTGATTTTTCTTTTTGCGGACGATTCAGTCTCTTGCTTGGTCCAGGAAAATAGGCTGGGAATTGCAGTAGACTTAAGTCTCTGTATGGTGGGTTTGCGCCCTGAAAAAGGTTATAAAACATTAGTTTTTTTATAATTAAATGAACTTCCATTAGCAATGTATACTTTGTACTACCTGGCGAAATATTAACTAGATTTATTCATTACAATCTGGATAAAACTTATGTTTGCCTGATTCAATGTATGTTATGTAAATCCAAAGGACAAACAATGAGAGACTTATGCAACAAACGTACATTGTTTGTACCTAAATAACTATAATATAGATGAGAGCATGTCATTGTTTTGTTCCTGTTAACATTGTCATTGATATTTTTCAAGAAAGTCTATGAGGCATAGCTTATGCATTCCTGTCATTACTACATTAGCATAATTACTGCTAAAATAATTCTCAGTATGATATACCTCTTGTAAGAAATCATTATAATTGTAGCAATCACCAAAAAATCTCAAACAGATCACATTGAATCGTAATCCAAAAAATTATGACGTCTTGAATTACCCACCCCCTTTTATTCTAAAACGATAATTGCGGTTGTAAACAGACTTTGGTTTATTCGCATGGCGATTACATATATAACTATATATTTCACAAAGAAAATAGAGTTTTACCATGAATAGTTTCCTGCACGTAGACTTTTTCAGTAAAACGTGCCTTGCAAACAACAGCTGATTGAGATGGACTCCACGATATCATCGTGTTCTCGTCCAATCTGCGTATGGGCCATGGCGTTGATCCAACTTTTCCTTCTTTTTAAGTCATTTGGAAATTGCATGTCCTCCTCTTAAATGACATCCCGGTACACAACAACAAGTACTTGGCATCGTTAATTAAAAATATAACTGAAATAGTTGCACAGTGCAGAAACCGGAAGTAGAGGAACAGGATCCGCTACCACGGCGCCACCTATTCAGGAACGATAATTTGCTACTTTATATAACTGCGAAAATAAC
The DNA here is from genome assembly GCF_021869535.1 of Mytilus californianus. NCBI lineage: Eukaryota > Metazoa > Mollusca > Bivalvia > Mytilida > Mytilidae > Mytilus > Mytilus californianus. The sequence goes on from NW_026262679.1 coordinate 29,585,039, forward strand.
GTTAGGTTCACATGCATAAACAGAATTGCGCTTTAAATTGTATAATATAATTCATGTTCAGTCGACCTTTAAATATTATATCAACGACTGAAATGATTTATAAACATCTAGATTGCAGATAACACTCGAAATTAACCCGAGCTCTTTCCACACGGAATTCAAATAATTCTAGTTTGTCAATCGGTTGACTGCTTATAATGCAAAATACTAATATATCAAAAGTTTTTAAAACTAACAAAACACAATGATCGTTTCTCTATTTCCCAATGTAAATGAAATGAAACAAAAAACATTTTATATCGCAATAAGAAGAGGAGAGAATTCAACATTTCCGGATCTACTTGGAGTCTAATGACCCCCCACGTAGATAAGTTGGATATCGCGGAAGGAAGGATTAACCCGGCAACTAGAAAGGCATTAAAGCACTGCCTTTAAAAATTATTGATTGGCACTGATTTTCAAATCCGTCCAAGACATTGCTAATACAAATCTATGATTTAAGTTTCATAAAATTCTGGCAAGAATTGTACACGTGAGAGCACTAACAAGACCGGACGGACGGACGGACGGGCGCCCGGTATTTCCATGTCCCCTTCAATGCGTTACGCAGGGGACAATAATGAGATGTGGTATGATTGCCAATAAGACAACTATCCATCAAAGTTCAAATAAAGTGGATGTAAGCAATTATAGGCAACTGTACGGCCTTCAACAATGATAAAAACCAAAGCTCATCCAATCAATTTTAAAACTAACCACCCCTGAAACTGTGGCTCTCCCAAAAACATGCTGAAATGCTTCCCTAACAGCTCCAACTTTGTTTTCATTGGATGATGTAACTACTATATCTATATCTCCACCAGATTCTAAAAATAGAAAAACTCCATTAAACATTTGAAATACCCTTTTAATTACTTATTTAAAAACATTACGAAAAAGTTACAAAAAATAACAAAGAGCTTTTTTGTCTATCCTCTGCTCTGATGATTAAATTTTGCAAATTTAAGTAATGCATGTCAGCGTGTTTGTTGCTTTAATGGAAATAATAAAATATATTTTAATCAGTCAATACAGCCAATATAACTGTGTTTCCTACCTCCCAACCTATCCTTAATTTCCTTCCCTACCCTTATAGACATTTTTGGTTAAGTACCATTAAAGATCACACCACTTTTCCGTCTATGCAAATCTAGAGGGGGTACAAAATATTCAGGTAAAATTGAAAATATAAGAACTATAAAATATCACTGTATATATTTTAATATATATACGGTGGATTCATTTATTTTCATGGATACCAATTTTTGTGGATAGAGCAAAATACCTCTTTCTGTGGATAGTTGATTTTATGGTTTTCTCAAAGTTTGCATACAACTTTTACAAGATTAATAGTTCGTTGAACACTCAATTTTGTTGTTTAATTAAACCCACGAAATCCACAAAAAATTGGTATCCCTGGAATAATGAATCCACAGTAGATCATAAATTAAAGTTTATAGATGAATAAGAATTTGTAGTTTTTCCTAATGTACATCTATCCATATAAACCAAGTTTGACTAATTTTTAGTTTGAAAATTCAAAAAATAATTTAAACACAACTAAGCATATGTAACATAAACATGATTACTAAGCGTATGTAACATAAACATGATAACTAAGTGTATGTAACATAAACATGACAACTAAGCGTATGTAACATAAACATGATAACTAAGCGTATGTAACATAAACATGATAACTAAGCATATGTAACATAAACATGATAAATAAAAATCTACAGCAAAATGCTGCAAATTTTTACAATTTTAACATAATAACTTACTGATAATTTCTCTCATCCCAGGGTCCAATGTTGTGATCATTGTTTCCATTGAGCTCTAAAAATAAGAAAAAAGTATAGCAGATATCTGACTATATACTCTAGGCCTCTGTAGAAATAAATGGGGAATGTGTCCATGGGACACAGATGCCCCCGCTTGCATATCATATAACGTTATAAAGGGACATAACTGAAGAACGGTACAAGTGAACCTACCCAAATTTGTACTTGATCTGAGTTATGTGGTAATAAGTATTGTGTATAAGTTTCATAACATTTGGTTGAGACAAACTTAAGTAAGAGAACGGAAACGAAAAATTCAGCAATTTTTCCTTTTGTAAAGGGGCATAACTCTAGAACGATTAAAAGTGACGCCACCAAAATTCAAACTTGACCTGTGTTTTGTGGTAATAAGCATTTTGTATAAGTTTCATAACATTTGGTTGAGGCAAACTAAAGTTACAGAATGGAAACCAACTTCGGGAGGTATGGACTTACGTACAGACGGACGGACGGACAGACGGACAAGGGTAAAACTAAATGCCCCTCTGCAAGGTGGGGGCATAAAAAATGTCTACATATGTAACTACATAAAATATATATCATTTGAATTTCACAAAACAAAGCTAAAGCTTTGAGCCATCAGAAATTTTTAAATATAAATTCTTATTATTAGTTTTGCCTTTTTTCCCCCCACTAATTTAGTGATGCATGAAAAGTAATTCCTTGGAAATGTACCACTTAATGTATTTTTCTGTGTGGTACTCCTATAATACCATTTATTTAAAAATTCAATGTGTCTTTTTGTGATTTTTTAGGGTGTAAAAGCATTGCCTGAAGCAATGAAGCGCAGAATCACTTCATAATAAAAATATGCACATGATAACATTTTTAAAACCCTATCAAATTACAAAAAGAAACATTCAATTCTTATAATTACATTTTTATGCTACAATGAAATACAATGTCATATAAAAATTTCCATTTGTTTGTTGTCATGGGAAGCATGTGCAGTTATGAATATTGTATTTTAATGGGAAATAAAATCTAATTTTGAAATGCCTCTTGATTGTTGTCAGCCATCCAAAAGCATGGATTCTTATGAAACATACATGTTTAATATGTGATTAGATCAGAATAAAATATATATCATGAAACCCAAAATACCAAAAATTTTGGTTTAAAACAACAGATCACACCAATCACCAACACCTGAATCCTCCAAAAAATAACTACAAACAAGCATTCTGTGAGAATTGCATGGCAATACATAGTCCCCTACCGGTTAAAAATTCATTGTATTGGAACAAAATTCTAACTAGATCTATAACTTGTCATGGTGTACAAACTATACAACAAATATCAAGTCAATATCTTCAAGCATGACGAAAAAAAAAGAGTTGAAAACTGATTATTTAAGTGAATTTTTTAAGTCCAAGGACCATAACTCTGCACAAAATCTTCAGACCAGAACAAAATTTGAACTTGATCTGTAACTTGTCATTATAAAACTAAATACTAATTATCAAATCAATATCTTCAAGAATGACAAAAACTAGAGGCTCTCAAGAGCCTGTGTCGCTCACCTGATTCTACTTTGGTTTTGGAAATCATGTAAAAATAGATTAAAATCATAACAGATACCCTTATAATGATTGGAGCCAAATCTGGTTCAATATTGGCCCCGTAATTTAATAAAAAATCCTGGTGGCCATCTTGAACAGTATATCGGCAACAAAGAAGCAAAACACTTCATGCACCTCATAGGAACATTTATGCCATGTTTGGTTTCATTCCATTTAGTGCTGCTCTAGAAGAAGCATTTGTATGTATTTCCCATAGGGTCTTATGTTAAACTAAGTCCCTTGCTGGAGTTTATCTTGGATGATGGTTCGGCTACAAAGTAACAACACTTGGTCAGCACCTCATTAGGAACATTTATGCCATGTTTGGTTTCATTCTATTCAGTGGTTCTCTAGAAGAAAACAATTGTATGTATTTCCCATAGGGTCCTATGTTAAACTTACTCCTCCTGCTGGCAGCCATCTTGGATGACAAATCAGCTACAAAGTAACAACACTTGTTCAGCACCTCTCAAGAAACATTCATACCATGTTTGGTTTCAATCCATTAAGCGGTTTTCTAGAAGAAGACATTTGTATATATTTTCCATAGGGTCCTTTGTTAAACTAAGTCCCGGTTGGCAGCCATCTTGGTTGATGGATTTGTTACAAAGTAACAACACTTGGTCTGCACCTCATAAGGAACATTTATGCCATGTTTTATTTCATTCCATTCAGTGGTTCTTCAAAAGAAGACTTTTGTGTGTATTTCACTTAGGGTCCTTTGTTAAACTAAGTTCCCCGCTGGCAGCCATCTTGGATGATTGATTGGCTACAAAGAAACAACACTTGGTCAGCACCTCATAAGGAACATTCAAGTCATGTTTGGTTTCATTCCATTCAGTGGTTCTCTAAAAGAAGACATTTGTATGTATTGTCCATACGGTCCTTTGTTAAACTAAGTTCCCGGCTGGCAGCCATCTTGGATAATTGATTGGCTACAAAATAACAACACTTAGCCAGCACCTCATTAGGAACATTTATGCCATGCTTGGTTTCATTCCATTCAGTGGTTCTCTAAAATAAGATATTTGTATGTATTTCCCTTAGGGTCCTATGTTAAACTAAGTCCCTCTCTTGCTGCCATCTTGGATGATGGATCGGATTCAAAGTAACAACACTTGGTCAGCACCTCATTAGGAACATTCATGCCATGTTTGGTTTTATTCCATTCAGTGGTTCTCTTAAAGAAGACATTTGTATGTATTTCCCATAGGGTCCTATGTTAAACTAAGTCCCTCTCTGGCGGCCATCTTGGATGAAGGATCGGCTTCAAAGTAACAACACTTGGTCAGCACATCATAAGGAACATTCATGCCATGTTTGGTTTTATTCCATTTACTGGTTCTCTAAAAGAAGACATTTGTATGTATTGTCCATAGGGACCTATGTTAAACAAAGTCCCCTGCTCGCGGCCATCTTGGATGATGGATCGGCTACAAAGTAACAACTTTGGTCAGCACCTCATAAGGAACATTCATGCCATGTTTGGTTTCATTCCATTCAGTGGTTCTCTAGAAGAAGTTTAAAATGTAAAAAGTTAATGATTACGATGACGGACGACGGACGCCAAGTGATGAGAAAAGCTCACTTGGCCCTTCGGGCCAGGTGAGCTAAAAAGTGCGGAAAACTGAGTATTTTAGTGAATTTACTAAGTTAAAGGACCATAACTCTGCACAAAATCATCAAACTGGAACAAAATTCGAACTTGATCTGTAACTTGTCATGATAAAACAATACATCAAATATCAAATCAATATCTTCAAGCATGAAGAAAAAAAGAGTGGAAAACTGATATGCCGGACTGACGGATGGACAGACGGACAGAGTGCAAACCTAAAGTCCCCTTCGACTTCGTCGGTAGGGGACTAATAACAACAAACAAAACATGCTCCAAATAGCCTGACTTAGTGCAGGTACTTACTGTGGTGGGGTGGAAGCAGTTTTAACCACACACAAACCTCCTCTTTCATGTTTTGTCTTTGCCTATCTAGACCATGTGTTGTGAAAGTAAAAAATGATCCTACACAGACCAGCTATCTACATCATGACCACTAACTTGAACAAGGAAAAAGAATAAGAAACATAATTTGGAAGCAATGTCAAAATGTGCTAGCTACTAAAGGAAGGTAGCTAAGCTAGCCACAGCTGTTGGATGTATAAGAAAAATTTGAAACTGGACACAGGAACAGGGCTGAGCACACATATCCACAAATAGATAGGACAATGATCCATTAACAACTTTCTAAATCTTATTATTATTTCTTCAATACATCTATTTATCACCATAAAATACCTTCACTTTGGACATGATTTTGTTTCCAGATATCCACCCAAACAGCCCTTTATCTTGACCTGCAGGACTCTGTGGTGATACAGGGATCATTTCTGCTGGTACTTCAATCTGTGCACTTGCTTCATAAGGAGACTGGATTGGAGCTGCAGATAAAATGTTCACCTTTTTTTTTAAATTTTGTTTTATCTGATAATGCACATCATAAGCTTAATATCAAAAGAACATTTGGAATATAAAACAGTATGTTTACATGTTTAATTGTTGTATATTTACAGTGGGTCATCAAACATCTCACATCACATAATTACACTTTTCAGTGGGGGTTATTAAACATTTAAACCATTGTCGTGACGCCAGCCTATCCATATACCGTGGATTCTTTTTCTAGAATAAACGCTTCCTAAATCTGTTGCTTAAATGGACTCACCAAATTATATTCAATTGTTTCCTTTGTGTGCCTAATTTCATTAAGTTTGAAATAGCCAATTTACTGATTTCTGTTCACCAATAGAATTAATTTAAAACTTACCTTTAATTTTTTTTATTTTGTATATGCCTTCACTGGGAATCAAACCCCTCCTTGAAATCTGTTATGTGTGACTGAAATCAACACATCGACGAAACCTATTGGCTACCAATAGGTTGCAATTTAATTGTCTATTATATACATATAAATGAACATATGATACACATCGGTACAACAAACACACAGGGTTTGTACCTTTATGTATACATAATAGACAATCCTATAGTATAAGTTGGTAGCCGCGAGGTTAACATGGTTAAGATCAATGAGTTAAAGGGTCAAGTTAAAGGTAGAGACTTGTCGGTTTAGGTTCGAATCCCTGTATTCTCTTTGTTCTCCCTATTCTTTAGTTTTTCCGTTTTTCTTATTTTGTATGTGACTGAGGATATTTTGTAATAATAGTGAGTTTTCCCGTTTATTTTTAGATTATTATTGGCTATTTTACATATTTGAAAAGAAAATGATTACATTCAATTTGTCCATTTTTGTTTTATAGATATAGTATGCTTTCATCTATTTTACTACATAATCTTAACAAATGTTTATTCGCAAATCCCTATGCGAGTAAATTGTGATGTGCCTAGAATTAGGCTTCTTGATAGAATTTTCGGTAGCATACTTATTATATGTACTTAGAAATACGTTTGAATATGTCTTATTTTGTAAATTACGGATGATATTCAGATGCCTGATAATTTAATGACAGACGTGTTATGTTATATTTGTATTTCTGTAACCAATTAATTGTGAACTTAGATTTATTAATGCATCGTTGAACATGATAACATGGTTATTGAAACTCACTTACAATACCTTCTAATTAAGTAAAGGCTTTGATTTTGAAAAGACATCAACACAATAGTTTAAGATAGAGATACAATGGATAAGCGATGATTCATCGTATCTATAATACGTCATATCACATGATTTCAGATTAATTACCTGGAGCTGCAATACTAGAAGATGTTGCTGGACTTGGTACTGGTGTTGCCACAGCAGACCCTGGTGTTGATATGGCTGATCCAGGACTTGGTCTAAAAGATAAGAATTACTACATACAGATTGACTGATTGATTGTTAGTTGCTTAACGTCCAGTGACAAATATTTCATGCATGATCAGGACGAGACTACATACCAAAAGTACAACTTTATTTTTGTATTAATTTATTTACTATTTATTTTTAAGTCTAGCAGTAAATACGTAAATTCAAAATTAACTTCCAATCATATGCTGCTTGTAAACAAATTTTAAAATTGTGATGAAAATGTGAGTTGTGCAAATATCCTTTATCTCCTTTATATCGTCTAATTTAACAGTGTTTACCTAAAATGTCTACAAAATTTGTTAGGGTAGACATGCAAATTAATGGGAGGCAGGAAACATGTATTTGTGTTTGCCTTGTAAGTCATTATGCATGTTATGTGACCTTTACTTTTAACCTTGATAAAAATAATTATCCTCTCTCCATCATGAAGAATCACATCAAATATGAGAAGTTGATGCAAAAATGGAAACTATATCATGCCTACAAATTTTTTGTCTCCCTTTTCTGTTGACCTTGTTCTTATAACTTGAAAAGTGTGTATATTCTTTTATTGCTAAGTTTTTATTAAGTAAAGGGAAGAGAGAATGTAAAGCTCAGTTGTGTTGTGAAAAATAAGATATGCACTTGTATAGATGGACAGATAAATAGATGCATTGTAATGGAAAGAAAAGGGCATATATAAATACCTTTGTGGTGTAGACAAAGGTGATCCCTCTTTCTGAAATTACAAACCAAAAATAAACATGATATTTAAATAAAAATGTATCAACTGAAGACAATAATTACAATATTATTTCTGATGAACACAAAATGTCTTATCTATTATGCTGGGGTGTTGTCTTAATTATCTTTACCCAACATCCCCTTTTATTCATATTTTTCATCATTTATATACTGAGTTTTATCAATAAAAATGTCATAAAATACATATAATTTCATATCATATTAGATGTAGTGTGTTTTCCATAATTATTATGAATGTATTGTACCAAGTTTGGTCAATGTTTGATGTAAGTCTCAATTTCTACAAGTCCATGAATCTTTGAAATCTGCTGAGCTCCAACTCAAGAGACTCACACGAAAGTTAACTTTTTTATATATTGCTGTTAATGATTTTTAAAGCCAAACAATTGCAAGATTTTACTTAATAAGCTTTTGGAGACTTTTTTATCATACTTACTTCTGCTGAACTACTAACATTCATAAAAGCAGGAAGTGGTGTAGGAGGTGAGACACTACTGATGTTTGGTGTAGGAAGAGCTGGTGTGGAACTACCTGAAGCTATAACATCATAAAGTAATATTTTTTTAAATCCCACATGTCCTTTCAAATTTTTGACATTCTTTCTAAATATTTAAATGTTGTTTCAGTATAAAGATTTCAGTATGAATATAAAAAGGACTATCACTACTGACAATGTGCGGACTGAATGAAGGGGTGATTTTCAAAAATAGCAAGTGGCACCATCCTTTCAGTCATCCCCATCCTTTAAACATTTCAAGGTAATACACTAGAGAATATAACATTAATCAAATAACTTAAAAAGATATTTTTTTAATTCACTAATACTTCTTCATTTTAAAAATTTTCAACATACTACAAAAAATAAGGAACACAACAGTTCTCACTATTATGGATTCAATTATTTACATGGATTATAAGCTTTTGTGTTTTTGTCAAAGACTGTACATGTAATGCCTATGTAAAATATATACTTTGTTGAACATTCAAATTTGTGGTTTGTCTATAGTCATGAATCTATGAAAATTGGTATACAATAAATAATAATGAATCCACAGTATATTTAAAGTCATATAAAAATTTTTAAAAAGTTGAATATGTTTTATATACTTGAATGGTTAAGTTTGACTATAAAACAAGTGTACATGAACTTTCTTGTAAAAGAAAATCCTTTTAACTTTATATTATAACAAGAAATGATTGTAACAGGATGCTGTTACGAAGTCTCCCAAACGAAGCTCCCATAATTCGTAATTCCCAGGGTCGCCTGACATTGGGCAACGTCCAGTGAAAATTGGTTTGGTCCAGTAAAATTATATGCATTAGTGATGCCTGGGGACTAACCTTGTATATCATTCAAATCATCTTGGCATGACAAACCAGAATATATATGGTTTAGGGGTGGGGATCTCAACCATTTACAAGATACTAGAATATTGGGGGTGGGAGGAACCCCTGGGGACTGACCCTATACGTCATTCAAATGTTCATTACATGACGAACAGGAATATATATGGTTTAGGGGTGGCGATCTCAACCATTTACAAGATATTAGAACATTGGGGGTGGGGGGAACCCCTGGGGACTGACCGTATACGTCATTCAAATGTTCGAGACATGACAAATAGGAATATATATGGTTTAGGGGTGGGGATCTCAACCATTTACAAGATATTAGAACTTTCTCAAATGGCAGGGGGTCGAGATGACCCCTGGGGACTAACCCTGTCTATCATTCAAACCATCTTCGCATGACAAACCAGAATATATATGGTTTAGTGGTGGGGATCTTGACCACTTAGAAGATATTAGAACTTTCTTAAATGGCAGGGGGTGGGGGTGACCCCTGGAGACTAACCCTGTATTTCATTTGATGTGCTTTATCATGACAAACCAGAATATATATGGTTTAGGGGTGGGGATCTAGACCATTTACAAGATATTAGAACTTTCTCAAATGGCAAGGGATGGGGGTGACTGCTGGGGACTAACCCTGAATAACATTTGATGTGCTTTATCATGACAAACCAGAATATATATGGTTTAGGGGTGGGGATCTCGACCATTTACAAGATATTAGAACTTTCTCAAATGGCAGGGGGTCGGGATGACCCCTGGGGACTAATCCTGTATATCATTCAAACCATCTCAGCATGACAAACCAGAATATATATGGTTTAGGGGTGGGGATCTTGACCACTTAGAAGATATTAGAACTTTCTTAAATGGCAGGGGGTGGGGGTGACCCCTGGGGACTAACCCTGTATTTCATTTGATGTGCTTTATCATGACAAACCAGAATATATATGGTTTAGGGGTGGGGATCTCAACCATTTACAAGATATTAGAACTTTCTCAAATGGCAGGGGATCGGGATGACCCCCTGGGGATTAACCCTGTATATCATTCAAACCATCTTAGCATAACAAACCAGAATATATATGGTTTAGGGGTGGGGATCTTGACCACTTTCAAGATATTAGAACTTTCTTAAATGGCAGGGGGTGGGGGTAACCCCTTGGGACTAACCCTGTATTTCATTTGATGTGCTTTATCATGACAAACCAGAATATATATGGTTTAGGGGTGGGGATCTCAACCATTTACAAGATATTAGAACTTTCTCAAATGGCAGGGGATCAGGATGACCCCTGGGGACTAACCCTGTATATCATTCAAACCATCTTAGCATAACAAACCAGAATAAATATGGTTTAGGGGTGGGGATCTTGACCACTTTCAAGATATTAGAACTTTCTTAAATGGCAGGGGGTGGGGGTAACCCCTTGGGACTAACCCTGTATTTCATTTGATGTGCTTTATCATGACAAACCAGAATATATATGGTTTAGGGGTGGGGATCTAGACCATTTACAAGATATTAGAACTTTCTCAAATGGCAAGGGATGGGGGTGACTGCTGGGGACTAACCCTGTATAACATTTGATGTGCTTTATCATGACAAACCAGAATATATATGGTTTAGGGGTGGGGATCTCGACCATTTACAAGATATAAGAACTTTCTCAAATGGCAGGGGGTCGGGATGACCCCTGGGGACTCACCCTGTATATCATTCAAACCATCTCAGCATGACAAACCAGAATATATATGGTTTAGGGGTGGGGATCTTGACCACTTAGAAGATATTAGAACTTTCTTAAATGGCAGGGGGTGGGGGTGACCCCTGGGGACTAACCCTGTATTTCATTTGATGTGCTTTGTCATGACAAACCAGAATATATATGGTTTAGGGGTGGGGATCTCAACCATTTACAAAATATTAGAACTTTCTCAAATGGCAGGGGATCGGGATGACCCCTGGGGATTAACCCTGTATATCATTCAAACCATCTTAGCATAACAAACCAGAATATATATGGTTTAGGGGTGGGGATCTTGACCACTTTCAAGATATTAGAACTTTCTTAAATGGCAGGGGGTGGGGGTAACCCCTTGGGACTAACCCTGTATTTCATTTGATGTGCTTTATCATGACAAACCAGAATATATATGGTTTAGGGGTGGGGATCTCAACCATTTACAAGATATTAGAACTTTCTCAAATGGCAGGGGATCAGGATGACCCCTGGGGACTAACCCTGTATATCATTCAAACCATCTTAGCATGACAAACCAGAATATATATGGTTTAGGGGTGGGGATCTTGACAACTTAGAAGATATTAGAACTTTCTTAAATGGCAGGGGGTGGGGGTGACTGCTGGGGACTAACCCTGTATAACATTTGATGTGCTTTATCATGACAAACCAGAATATATATGGTTTAGGGGTGGGGATCTCGACCATTTACAAGATATTAGAACTTTCTCAAATGGCAGGGGGTCGGGATGACCCCTGGGGACTCACCCTGTATATCATTCAAACCATCTCAGCATGACAAACCAGAATATATATGGTTTAGGGGTGGGGATCTTGACCACCTACAAGGTATAAGAACTTTCTTAAATGGCAGGGGGTGGGGGTGACCCCTGGGGACTAACCCTGTATTTCATTTGATGTGCTTTATCATGACAAACCAGAATATATATGGTTTAGGGGTGGGGATCTCAACCATTTACAAGATATTAGAACTTTCTCAAATGGCAGGGGATCGGGATGACCCCTGGGGACTAACCCTGTATATCATTCAAACCATCTTAGCATAACAAACCAGAATAAATATGGTTTAGGGGTGGGGATCTTGACCACTTTCAAGATATTAGAACTTTCTTAAATGGCAGGGGGTGGGGGTAACCCCTTGGGACTAACCCTGTATTTCATTTGATGTGCTTTATCATGACAAACCAGAATATATATGGTTTAGGGGTGGGGATCTCAACCATTTACAAGATATTAGAACTTTCTCAAATGGCAGGGGATCGGGATGACCCCTGGGGACTAACCCTGTATATCATTCAAACCATCTTAGCATGACAAACCAGAATATATATGGTTTAGGGGTGGGGATCTTGACAACTTAGAAGATATTAGAACTTTCTTAAATGGCAGGGGGTGGGGGTAACCCCTTGGGACTAACCCTGTATTTCATTTGATGTGCTTTATCATGACAAACCAGAATATATATGGTTTAGGGGTGGGGATCTCAACCATTTACAAGATATTAGAACTTTCTCAAATGGCAGGGGATCGGGATGACCCCTGGGGACTAACCCTGTATATCATTCAAACCATCTTAGCATGACAAACCAGAATATATATGGTTTAGGGGTGGGGATCTTGACAACTTAGAAGATATTAGAACTTTCTTAAATGGCAGGGGTGACCCCTGGGGACTAACCCTGTATTTCATTTGATGTGCTTTATCATGACAAACCAGAATATATATGGTTTAGGGGTGGGGATCTCGACCATTTACAAGATATTAGAACTTTCTCAAATGACAGGGGGTGGGGATGACCACTGGGGACTAACCCTGTATATCATTCAAACCATCTTAGCATGACAAACCAGAATATATATGGTTTAGGGGTGGGGATCTTGACAACTTAGAAGATATTAGAACTTTCTTAAATGGCAGGGGGTGGGGGTGACCCCTAAGGGACTAACCCTGTATTACATTTGATGTGCTTTATCATGACAAACCAGAATATATATGGTTTAGGGGTGGGGATCTCGACCATTTACAAGATATTAGAACTTTCTCAAATGACAGGGGGTGGGGATGACCACTGGGGACTAACCCTGTATATCATTCAAACCATCTTAGCATGACAAACCAGAATATATATGGTTTAGGGGTGGGGATCTTCACCTCTTACAAGGTATTAGAACTTTCTTAAATGGCAGGGGGTGGGGGTGACCCCTGGGGACTAACCCTGTATTTCATTTAATGGGCTTTATCATTTAGAACATTTTCAATTAAAAAGTTTGTGTCTATCACGAATGGTTTTCAATTTATAATCATTTGAAAATTTAAAAAAATAAAATCCCATAGGGTTCTATAGTAAAACCCTCTTTTCTTTTTGCCCCTCAAAGTACCCCTTTATAAACCCCATTGCAAAAACAAAACCCTGATTGCACCACTAGACATGTTAGTCTAACATATTGTGAAACCCTAAGTTAATTCGACAAGCGGTTTTGGAGAACGGGTGCGGACAAGTTCAAATTTAAAAGCGGCGGAAGAAGAAGAAGAGGAAGAAGAAGAAGAAGAAGAAGAAGAAGAATAATAATAATAACAAGAAATGATTGTAACAGGATGCTGTTACGAAGTCTCCCAAACGAAGCTCCCATAATTCGTAATTCCCAGGGTCGCCTGACATTGGGCAACGTCTTGTGAAAATTGGTTTGGTCCAATAAAGTTATATGCATTAGTGATGCCTGGGGAATAACCTTGCATATCATTCAAATCATCTTGGCATGACAAACCAGAATATATATGGTTTAGGGGTGATGATCTCGACCATTTACAAGATACTAGAACATTGGGGGTGGGGAGGAACCCCTGGGGACTGGCCCTATACGTCATTCAAATGTTCATTACATGACGAACAGGAATATATATGGTTTAGGGGTGGGGATCTCAACCATTTACAAGATATTAGAAGATTGGGGGTGGGGGGGAACCCCTGGGGACTGACTGTATACGTCATTCAAATGTTCGAGACATGACAAATAGGAATATATATGGTTTAGGGGTGGGGATCTCAACCATTTACAAGATATTAGAACTTTCTCAAATGGCAGGGGGTCGGGATGACCCCTGGGGACTAACCCTGTATATCATTCAAACCATCTTCGCATGACAAACCAGAATATATATGGTTTAGGGGTGGGGATCTTGACCACTTAGAAGATATTAGAACTTTCTTAAATGGCAGGGGGTGGGGGTGACCCCTGGGGACTAACCCTGTATTTCATTTGATGTGATTTATCATGACAAACCAGAATATATATGGTTTAGGGATGGGGATCTCGACCTTTTACAAGATATTAGAACTTTCTCAAATGGCAGGGGGTCGGGATGACCCCTGGGGACTAACCCTGTATATCATTCAAACCATCTTAACATGACAAACCAGAATATATATGGTTTAGGGGTGGGGATCTTGACCACCTACAAAGTATAAGAACTTTCTTAAATGGCAGGGGGTGGGGATGACCCCTGGGGACTAACCCTGTATTTCATCTGATGTGCTTTATCATGACAAACCAGAATATATATGGTTTAGAGGTGGGGATCTCAACCATTTACAAGATATTAGAACTTTCTCAAATGGCAGGGGATCAGGATGACCCCTGGGGACTAACCCTGTATATCATTCAAACCATCTTAGCATGACAAACCAGAATATATATGGTTTAGGGGTGGGGATCTTGACCACTTAGAAGATATTAGAACTTTCTTAAATGGCAGGGGGTGGGGGTGACCCCTGGGGACTAATCCTGTATTTCATCTGATGTGCTTTATCATGACAAGCCAGAATATATATGGTTTAGGGGTGGGGATCTCGACCATTTACAAGATATTAGAACTTTCTCAAATGGCAGGGGGTCGGGATGACCCCTGGGGACTAACCCTGTATATCATTCAAACCATCTTAGCATGACAAACCAGAATATATATGGTTTAGGGGTGGGGATCTTGACCACTTACAAGGTATTAGAACATTCTTAAATGGCAGGGGGTGGGGGTGACCCCTGGGGACTAACCCTGTATTTCATTTAATGGGCTTTATCATTTAGAACATTTTCAATTAAAAAGATTGTGTCTATCACAAACGGTTTTCAATTTATAATCATTTGAAAATTTTTAAAAATAAAATCCCATAGGGTTCTATAGTAAAACCCTCTTTTCTTTTTGCCCCTCAAAGTACCCCTTTATAAACCCCATTGCACAAACAAAACCCTGATTGCACCACTAGACATGTTAGTCTAACATATTGTGAAACCCTAAGTTAATCTAACAAGCGGTTTTGGTGAACGGGTGCGGACAAGTTCAAATTTAAAAGCGGCGGAAGAAGAAGAAGAAGAAGAAGAAGAAGAAGAAGAAGAAGAAGAAGAAGAAGAAGAAGAATAATAATAATAAGAACTGAGCAAAAACAATAAGTCTTCCCAAACTTCGTTTGGGAGACTTAATAAGAACTGAGCAAAAACAATAAGTCTTCCCAAACTTCGTTTGGGAGACTTAAAAATCTTCATAAATGTACTGCTATTGAATTATTGTCTTCCTGTACACTACTTAGCCAAGATTTTCCCGTATGCAGTGACCTTTACTACAAGACCTCTCGTTAGAAGTTCGGCCACCGCACAGCGCAAGTGCAGGAGCAAAAAAGGGATGAAAAAATGTAATCAAATGTGCACTGGAATTTAAATAGTAATAACTGATTCTTAAAGAACAAAAGCAATACAACAAATCATTAACAACTGTTAAAGAATTACTTTACAAATGAGAATGCATGGAAAATATAAAACAAAATTATCATGGCTTTATCCATCCCCTTATTTATCATGTGCTCCACATGCTCTCTGTTGATTGTTTATCAATGTCACAATCAGGTAAACTTCGTCAACAAACTCGAAAGTTAATTAGCTTTCAATCAACAATCATTAAATGAAATATTATTTGTCAATAGTACATTTTAGATTCGTAATAAATATAAAATACATGCATACAGGACTTAGTCTAGTATATATGCATGCATTGGTTCAATAATTTCGATAACATCCAAATTACAAGAAACTCGTTTCATATGACTTTAAAACTGCTGCAAAATTTTACATTTACCATTTATTTCTGCTTCTTGCATTTGCCTCGCCATATCTGCTTCTTCTTTAGTTATAATCTCTGTGGATTCATCAGATGATTCCTCCATCATTTTGTCAATCTATAACTAAAATATCAATTAGAAAAAAAAAAAATATTTATTTAACTACTGTATTGTATGATTTGAAATGTGCAAAGTTTTCCTTGCAGTCTGAATTGGACTAATTTCCTGACTTGGACTTGATAAACCAGTACTTGCCCATTTACTGTTTTCATCTTGAGTTCTCAACAGAAATTGCTTTTCTGAATTCATCACTTAATTTATCACAAATTTATGAAACTTTTTATCGGATCAACATCCACCAAGTTAAATGACTGGCCACTTAGTGTCTGAGATTTTAACACAAATGTAAAACTAAATAGTTTAAGTCAGTGAAGTGTAAAATGTAGGTCAGTGACCAACTACTTGTAAGATAAATGTACATCTGCTTTTCTACTGTGGATTCATTATTATTCGTTGGATACCAATTTTAAGAGGTTTTCGTAGGTACAGGTGAACCACGAAATTAAATGTTCAACGAATGACAAATTTCCTATAGGCATGTATGCAGACTTTGGCTAAACCACGAAATTAAACATCCACGAACATGTAAGTTTTCCTTAATCCACGAAAATTGGTACCCACGAAAATAAACGAATCCACAGTATCTTAGAAACATCACTACACATTGTTAAGGTTGTATAGGTCTCGTGGTATCTAAGATATGAATTTGACATAAAAACTTAATACAAGTCAGTGTGGCATAGAATGTACTCAATGTAGATCATAATGAGTAAAAAGGAAGAGGTACTCTAAATGTAAGGATAATGGAGCACCTAAAATGGTCAATTGTCTAAAGATCACAATAACCTATGTTTGTGTGATGCAGCTTTACACCCCTAGATGCAATTGTTAAACCAGGTTATTGTAGGACACTAAGCATCTGAGATCTGAACTCAGACATAAACCTTATATCAGTAAAGTTTAACTTAATCAAAACCACTGAACCATGACATAAAAGTTCATGTGACCTACATTTACATCCTATAACAATTGGGCAATTTCTCTAAAACACACCTGCCTACTTAATTTTAAGGTTGTTTTAGTTTCTTAGAAGTTTCAGCAGACAGGACAAGGATACATACGTGAACATTTACATAGAGGGTTCTACAATGGTTTCTCTAAAACTATCTTGGTCTAACTACAAACTTGGCTGTTAGATCTTAATTGTTATTTCATGTAATCCTTCAATGATTTCCTTTTAATAGGTATTTGGACAGCTCTGTTGGTCTGACTTGATCCACTACAGCAAACCTAAGACCTATAACCTGCCGAACACGAAAATCATAAGTTACAATACATGTAGTTTACTATATAATTAATCATGAACAACAATTCAAGGCAAAGACTGCTCTCAGTTATTGGTTCTAAATCTACCTGTACAGATTACTTTTGATAGTGGGAAGTTTATGCCATCAAAAATTAAACAGAAAAAATCATTCAATGACTGACATGAAATAATGCATGGAGTTGGTGCTAAACTAAATTAAACAAATAATCAAAGACATTAATTATAAAAAGAATATGTGGTATGATTGCCAATGAGACAACTCTCAACAAGAGACCAAGTGACACAGAAATTACCAACTATAGGTCATTGTACGGCCTTCAACAATGAGCAAAGCCCATACCGCATAGTCAGCTATAAAAGGCTCTGAAATGACAAATGTAAAAGAATTCAAACGAGAAAACTAAAGGCCTAACGTATGTACAAAATAATGAACGAAAAACAAATATGTTTCACAGCAACAAATGACCACCACTGAATTACAGGCTCCTGACTTGGGACAGGCACATACAGAATGTTTGCGGGGTTAAACTAGTTTGAAGGTGCCAACCCTGAGCCCTAACCTGGGACAGTGGTGTAACAGTACAACATAAGAACAAACTATAAAATCAGTTGAAAAAGGCTTAACTAATCAGATTGGATACAAATAGAAATACATCTAACAAAAACAGAGTGGACGTGGACGGGTACTTATACACCCCCACAACAAAAAGACAATAAGTACAGATCTGAGAATACTAGCAGTTACTGACAGCTAGTTCAAAGCCAAAAACAACAACAATAACAAAAGTCATGCATCTAAGACTAAAATATTAAACAGAACACATCCAATGGATTTAGCGTAAAGACATCATAAACAGGCAGAGAAAAACATGACCTTGTGCAATGCCAAGATACAGGTATCGACAGATTGTAGCGCCATGAATGTCCATATGTATATAAAATTAATATTTAGTTTGATTTTAATTTACTGATAACAAAATCAATATTAATACCAATTAAAACAATATTCAAAGATATAATTAATATCCATCTATCTTATAAAATTAGACTTTTCCATTGAATTATTTCATTTCTGTGCACTCATCACATATCGTAGTCAATCTTTCACAAAAATGTTTCAAATTCAAATTATTTGTTTTTTACTTTGTCAATGGAGTTAAATAAATGTTCTATGGGGATGGTGTGGAAATCATTAGATTAACTGCTATTAAGTGTTTAAATTCACCGACTCCAAGATTTACAACTTACTCAATGATGTCTTTATTAAAGACCAAGGAATATTTTCATACTGGGATGCAAAAATTTGAAAGTTTAAAGTTCTGTCACATTCATGACATTTAGGATTTAATAAACTTTTTAAAAAAGGTCAATGGTAACCTCATTCCCATGTGTCTGTTATTACAGGAGATCGAAGACAGTGCACATAAAGTTTTAACATAAGAAGGGAAAATAACACACTACAATCCAACAGTGATTTGTTTAGAAATAAAATTCCAAATGTTGATTAGTTCCATACATTCATGACATTGATTTCCAATTTCTGTTTTATGAATAAACTGTCACAGTTGACCTGTGGTCAATGAAGGAAACACATGTCATATGACATTGTGACTTGAAGAAATTTGATTTTTGACTTAAAATTTTTCCAGGGAAAATGCATTAATTGGAAAGTTGTGTAATAGTGAATCATTTCTTCCAGCGTAGTCTCTCCATTTACATGATTTATAAGAAATCATTATCAGAAGTGTAAAAACTCCCCCGACATATTTTCCCTAGGGTTTTATTTCCTAGGGAATGTACACACTAGTGTGAAGAAGGAATACACTAGTTGATTTCTTTAACCAGAAAAATCTACTATTCTGAATGACAGTATGCTTACATATTGCATAGACGTATTTACACTTGTATGCAAATTTGTCCGCCATTACGTAAAATCACACAGGTTCCCGTAAACTTTGACATCATAATTCAAAACATTTGACGTTACAATTAAAAAAGTGATTGTTGCCTGACGTCAAAAGGTGAATCGGAGTAGATCAAAGGTCATTCGGAGGCAAAATATAGCCAATTACCAAAAGTGTAAATACGTTTATTATTGTGCTGTTAGCATGCATGTATTCATGTCAAGTAGCTGTATCATGTATGGTGTGAGAGTGTGAGTATAACTGATGCCAAAATCAAATGTAATAATTATTAAACGATCGGTTTAAATATATATAAGAAAGCCAAACTCGGAATTTGGTCATAAATAACACAATAATCTGTGTATTTATGTGTTTATACAAAGGTAGCATCTGTTGCATTCGACAGTTGTCATTCCTCATGTCTGTTATGATGTACAAATTCGTGAACAATAAGTTTCATGAAAGAAGAAGAAATATCACGTAATGTGTTAACCTGTGTAATTGCTTTTGTTTACAAACAAATTGTCAATTTGTCGGTGACATCACTAGCCACGTCTGAAAATAAGCTCGGATGTTCTCTGGTTTTATCTTCAAGTATTTTACTGGTTCTCTAGTCTTATCCATGAAATACTGAATGAATCATTTCTCAACAGGGAACCAATCAAAAAGCCTACTTTCTTTTTCTAAAAATAGATGTTTTGCCGGAAATGATAACTCTTAACTAAAGATTGGCATCACTTCCTGTTACCTCTATAACAATTAAGGTTATTTGGTTTATGCAACCACCCAATATGACAATGAGATTTTTTCATGTTTTTTGTTGAATCACAAATGGATTTATGGTAGGTATTTTACTCTTTAATTTTCCATATGGTACAGGGCATGTTTAGAAATGATTATGAAATTGCGGCTATAGTCATGATAGTCATCCCTTTTAATAGCCTGTTTAGGCCTCTATTTTCAGCTCTAAATAAATATCAGTGGTGGAACTGAAAGTTGTAACTTTTAAAAAAATAACTTCAAATAGTTTTTTGTCTCATTACATTACTGGATAAGATTATCGCCAAACGATGACCATAAAAAAGGCATAATCTATTGTTATTTAGACCTTTCAAGGTACAAACATTTGTAACTCAAAGAAATTCCTGAGAACTGCTTATATTATTAATTCTTTTAAATATATATTTTGAAAAAGTTGTAGCACAACCATTTTAATGGTGGTACAAGTTCACATTGGTACGGCTTTGCCATGTTTGCAGTGGTACAAGTTCACGGTATCAGGTCCGTTCGCGCCCTATACACGTTTGCACCCTACACGTTCGCCCCCTAGGTCCATTCTCACCCTACACGTTCGCACCCAATTTTAATTCAAATTCAAGTTGAATTATTAGATATTTTTTTAAATGTATATACCAAAAAAATATATTTTCCTGAATATAAATTGGGGAATTATTATATGAATGTTTTTAGTTTTTTTTTTTTTTTTATCAGTTTGATGATTAATTATTAAATGTTAATTATTTACAAATGTATGATTACTGCTAATTGGTATTTATACACAGCTAAATTTGGTATTATTGTTGTGTGTTTGAAAATCATGATTGTTGTTTTAACTTGATTTGATGTAAATACCTGAATACTGCATGTATTTAGCTTGGTATGAGTAAATGAAAAAAAATTTATATCACAACACTAACCAAAACATAATTTAATATTTATTCAACACAAAAAAAACAAAAAAACACTTGAGAATCTCACTTTATTTTGAAACAATGAAAAAATAAATTTATAGCAATACACTAACCAAAAGATGATTAAGATTTATTCAACACAAAAAACAAACATTGTCAGAATTTCACTTTATTTAGAGACAATAATTTTTTTTTATAGCAATACACTAACCAAAACATGATTAAGATTTATTCAACACAAAAAAATGTTGTCTGAATCTCACTTTATTTTGAAACAATGAAAAAAATATGTTTACAGTAATACACTTACCAAAACTCGATTACAAAATTATTAAACACAAAACCAATAAAAAGGGTGCGAACGTGTAGGGTGCGAATGGACTTTGGGTGCGAATGTGTAGGGTGCGAAAGTGAAAGGGGGCGAACGTTAATGGGCGGGAATGTGTTTGTGGGGAAACGGACCCAGATTCCAAGTTCACATGGTGCAAATTAAAAAAGTACATGTATGAGTTAAATTGCTTCTGTGCATCTTGCATAGATACATATAGCACCATTTTAGATGTGTAGCAAAACTGTTGATTATACAGCATAGGTATATAAATACATTTTACATTTCTGTGTTTTATAAAATTATGTATTGTGTGAGCTTTTGTTCATGTCCTTTCTGTTCTGTGTTACAAATAATGCAAATGCAGCTCTAACAACATGACCAATTAATGTTCATAATGAATTAATAAATGGCCAAAGTGGTTAAAAATAACAAATTTTGTTTAGTCACATTCATATTTTATAAGCCACAAAAAGTATTTAATGGCTATCTTTTTGGAATATAATGTAGTAAGTTTAGTTTGATGACCTTAACACCCAGTCTTTGATAGAACCATGCAAAAGGCTTATAAGTGGGTCCACATGACATGTCAACCAAATGTAATGAAATTTTGCACATATGTTATGATAGTCAAGAGAAAAAAAATTCTAGCTTTAAAATTTGATTTAAGGCTTATTTTAGATTTTGCAGCGCCATCTATTCCAAAAGGCTTAATTTCCCAAAATTTCCACAAAAATGTCACAATTTTGTTACTCTGAATATGCTAGATATGGTTATGTTTAGCTGATATTTGAGTTGATTTTTATAACAAGCATCATTCGTCCTTCAAAACTTGACAAAATGTTTTTGCTTGAGTATAGCTATATTTTGGGGCTGACCGGTCTAAAAAGGGCATTTTGGACATTTTTTGGATACTTCCTAAAAAGGTCAACAAAAAGACAGGAAATCTTGTAAAGTACAATGCATTTTTTAATGTTTTAAATATTTCTATAAAAGTTTACATGTGTGCTACAAGTTTTATGATTTTTGATCTGGGGGTCTCCTACACCGTTACCATGGCAACAGAATAAAAATGAGTAACTTTCACATATTTTTCACAATAATCCGTGTATTTAATCATGAAAACTTATTTATCTTTTGACACTGGCTTATGATATTTGGCATGAAGGTGTATTACAATAAGACAGTGTATCTCATAAAAATTAAAACTGTCAAATGACCTTGACCTTTGACCTCAAGGTCAAAATACTTAATTTTTTTTACATTTTTATGCGCCCGTTTACGGGACGTATTAATGTATACCTCTGTCCGTCCGTCCGTCTGTCCGTCCGTCGTCAACATGTCGGACATTAACTCAAAAACGCTTTAACCAATTTGCATAAAACTTTGGTGAATTGTTTATATTCATTGACGTGAGCTCCCTTTCGTTTTTTATAAATTTTAGATTTTACGTTTCCGAGTTATAGGGTTTTATTCATTAAAAAAAGGGGGATTTTCCAGTTTTCTGACAATAACTCAAGAATGCTTTCACCAACTTGCAAGAAATTGTGGTGAATTGTTTATATCTATTGACATGAGCTCCCTTTCAATTTTTATAAATTTTAGATTTTACGTTTCCGAGTTACAGGGTTTTATTAAAAAAAAAAGGGGGATTTTCCAGTTTTCAGACAAAAACTCAAAAATGCTTTCAGCAGTTCTTATGAAACTTTGGTGAATTGTTTATATCTATTGATGTAAGCTCCCTTTAGAATTTTATAAATTTTACATTTTACATTTCTGAGTTATGGGGTTTTATTCATTTAAAAAGGGGGATTGTCCAGTTTTCTGACAATAACTCAAGAATTCTGTCACCAACTTGCAAGAAATTGTGGTGAGTTGTTTATATCTATTGACATGAGCTCCCTTTTGATTTTGATAAATTTTCGATTTTACGTTTCCGAGTTACAGGGTTTTATTAAAAAAAAAAAGGGGGATTTTCCAGTTTTCAGACAAAAACTCAAAAATGCTTTCAGCAGTTCTTATGAAACTTTGGTGAATTGTTTATATCTATTGATGTAAGCTCCCTTTAGGATTTTATAAATTTTACATTTTACATTTCTGAGTTATGGGGTTTTATTCATTAAAAAAGGGGGATTTTCCAGTTTTCTGACAATAACTCAAAAATGCTGTCAGCAATTCTCATGAAACTTTGGTGAATTGTTTATATCTATTGATGTAAGCTCCCTTTTGATTTTCATAAATTTCTAATATGACATTGAGAATTAATTGAACTTTATTTGTTTATAGTCTTACAACAGATTTACTAAGTACTGCGCAACAGCACAGTGTATTGCACAACAGCAAGAAATCTTTAATTGAATATAAATTCAATTCATATAACCAATTTCAAGTTCTTTGACTACATTTATTCAGAAACCTGTAATATGTCAAATATTTAATTACAATCCAAATTCAGACCTGTATCAAGTTTGAATATTGTGTCCATTTTTGCCCCAACCGTTCAGGGTTGGACCTCTGCGGGCGTATCCAGCTGCGCTCAGCGAAGCAGTTTATCTTATCTGGAGCACACCTTTTCCTCTCCCTTGACAAAGTCTTTTCATAATTTACACATAAGTGCAGCTACTCAATATCATGTGTCACTTACCATGAATGATGACCTTGATCTTTTACCTTCAAGGTCAAATAAAAAGTCAAGGTCAAATATTTAATTTCATATGTCACCCTAAAACCAAGCATATTCTTTCTTGCCATGTCAATTTTTAAAATGAAGAGATGTGGACTGATGCAGCTTATGAGACAACTATCAACGTCAGTTAAAATGAAGTGGTAGTAAGCAATTCATAGGCCACATTAAGTGCAAGACCTTTTTTAGTGCAGCTAAGGGTTTGTCCCTGGGGTTCATGCCCCGTCCCTCATAAAATAATGATGTTATTTAGATTTATCTAAAAAAAAGGGTTCAGAACTCCATCCTTAACCCATATTTAATCTTAATTGCCTTTCTAGTTCATCATGAGGGACATGCCCTGCCCCCTACATACCATTGATTGTAAAATAGCTTGAAATATGTTCATATCCCTACCTCTAAATCATATATATATTCTCAATCAGCAAGACAGCACCTTTGAGTACACCATATATGTTTTTGGTGTGGTTTGTGCCCCTTATATATCTGTTCAGATACCCACCCCTAAATCATGTACTCAGATAAATATATCATGACTAGACCAATTAAGTGTACCATACATGTATATTGTGTCCCTCATGCCCTACCCCCTCGTTTCATAAATTGGTAAATATATGGAAAACAGTACATATTTCCATGCATTAACCATATATTCTTACTTGCAATGACAATCTTTTTTTTTACCAGGATGATTTCTACAGGGGAGACATTAGTTTTAATTCACTAAAACGGTTCTACCTAGTTGTAATTAAATTCAAAGACAATTTGGTAGAATTCTGACTTTATGCAGAAAAATTTGAAATACTGTGAATTCAGAACGTAATGTGTGTAATATTATTATTGCATATTCATGGTGACTGTCAAAAATGTGAGATTAATTAAAGCAAATTTAAATTATATTGAATATTGTACAAAAAATGAAATGTAACTTAGGTCATATCACAGTCTGGGCCTTATAGGGGTAACTACGTGTTGTGGGTTTTCCTGTTTGTTGCAGATCGTGTGGCGACCTCTGGGTGTATATTTTTGGTTAGTTAACTTCTGAGATGAAATATTGTCTCCTTGACATATACCCCATATCTGTTTTTGTTGTCCCCCTCAGCATCACATTGCGCCCGGGAATATATGAATGCTGTTCGTTCGTCTGTCCGTCCGAGCATCGGTCCGGATTGTAAACTTTCTAGCATAATTAATCGTTATCTAATTTGGATAAAATTTATGCAGTAGCTTTCTACAGACAACAGGTCAAGTTTGAAAATGAGCCTTGTACAAAAATTTAGTAGACGGGTAACATTGAAAATCTGTTGTGTTATTCATATTGCAATAATTTTTAAATTTACAGGAATATATTTTGAAAGTTTCGATCAGAAAGTTTCGACATACATTGTACATGTAAAAGTCAGCTTGTTAGATTTCCCAAATAAACTAAGAAAAGCATGAAGATTTTGATAAATAAAGGCTAGGTTTTGAAAAAGTCCAAGAAAGTTGTAAAATTTCCCCAAAATTGTAAGAGACGTTATTATAATACCACATCTTTTTATTTTTATATTGTATGCTTTTTTGAACAAGGAGAAAAACAACATGAAAAAAACCTCATTATGAAGGCATTTGCGACCGCCCTAAAACAACTCCATGTAAAATGTTTCCACCAAAAGAATGGTTATCATCAAATTAGATCAGAAGCTTATTTGGAAACTTTACTTTATGAAAACAAATGAATTGGTGGACAATTCTAATATAGTTGAAACAAATGATGAAGCAGATGTAGGACATGATTCAGACTTCATTGAAGTACTACTGTCAAATATTGAATATATTGAACTCAAGATCAGTTGAGGACATAATAACGAGAAATTATTGCTTCTTCTTCTGTCTAATATATGTGTTTATATACATATATCAGAAATATTTGTGAATGTACTAACCAGACTCAAGCTAGCGAACAATAAGCCAGCGAACAATAAGAAAACGTCCAACCTGATCATGCCTAAAAACCGAAGACTTGCAATAACACGAAACGTCCTTTGAAATCTGATGACAATCATTTCCAGTAGGAAGACGAAATGCAATTCCATTTTAACACAGACAAAGTTAATTAGTTATTTGTGTATTTAATACAACTTTTTTTTAAGCCGGGCATCTGAAATTCCTTTTAGCTCATCCTTTCTCTTTTTAGTGTTCTCTGATTAGAGATGGGTTTGTTGTCTTTATAATAATAATGAAAAAATAAAAAAAAATAGTTCACACTAAACTAGTTTAAAGATACAATTATATCTTCTAGCTCAAATACACGAATAACTAATTAACTTTGTCTGTGTTAAAATGGAATTGCATTTCGTCTTCCTACTGGAAATGATTGTCATCAGATTTCAAAGGACGTTTCGTGTTATTGCAAGTCTTCGGTTTTTAGGCATGATCAAGTTGGCGCGTTTTCTTATTGTTCGCTGGCTTATTGTTTGCTAGCCTGATGCATCTTATTGTTCGCTGGCTAATTGTTCGCTAGCTTGAGTCTGGTAATGTATCATGAAATGCATCTGTTGCATCACAATTTGGTAGTAAAATGATTTTCTTGAGTGTTTAGTCCTTGGATCCAGCATGAACTGTACATTCAAGTCTGGCAGTTGAATTCTTAAGTTTGACTACATTTTGACAGTCTAAAAATCATGTCTATATAAAAAAATAAGGAGATGTGGTAAAATATGAAACAATTCAATTGAAAAAAATTACGGCCTAATTTATAACAAAACAGTTTATGAAAAACAAATATGACAGACATGAACCAAAGAAAACCACTGAACTACAGGTTACTGCCTTGGGACAGGCACATAAAGAATGTGGCGGCGTTAAACATGTTTGTGAGCGCTCAACCCTCCCCCTAACCTGGGACTGTGGTGTAACAGTACAACATAAGATCAAACTATAAAAATCAGTTGAAAAAGGCTTAACTCATAAGATGGATAATATAGAAATACATCTAACAAAAACACAAAGTAGACGTGGACGGGTACTTTAAATCCCAAAACAAAACGACACTTAGTACAGATCTGAGAGTACTCGCAGTTACTGACAGCTAGTTCAAAGCCAATAACAACTAATGAAAAAAATCATGTATCTAAGACTAAAATAAAAATCAGTACACATCCAACATCCAATGGATTGAGTGTAAAGACGTCATTAACAGTCAGAGAAAAACATGACCTTGTGAAATGCCAAACTATTATAAGTATTGACAGATTGTAGTACCGTGAAAGTACATATGTGTAATATTTAGTATGGTTTTAATTTACTGATAACAAAATCAATATTTACACCAATAAAAACAATATTCAAAGTTTTAATTACAGTGTTGAATAGGTAACCTTTTTGAATAAGTTTATTTAAAGGATTGATAAGTTTACCCTAGTTATTTTTGTAAACATCAGCTTTTTACCTAATGTAACAGATTGCCCGGCTATAAAAATACAGTCTCTGAAATTATTGTTAAAGTACAATTTAAGAACAAAGGGCTAGTGCGAGCTTTTCCCATCAATTGGCGTCAGTCGTCCGTTGTGGTCGTCCGTTAAATTTTACAAAAATCTTCTCCTCTGAAACTATTGGGCTAAATTTAATCAGACTTGGCCACAATCACCATTGGGTATAGAGTTTTAGAAATTGTGTGCAATGACCACCCCCTTTTTTCCAACCAACATGGCCGACAAGGCTAAAAATAGAACTTACAGGGTAAAATGCAAGTTTTTTCTATTATCTTGAAAACTGCTAAAGGTAGAGAAAATCTGACAGGGGCAGGAATTTTCAAAATGTTGAGATTTCCCTACCATCTATTCACGTCAAAACTGTCAGACGAGCTTGTGTTGGAGTTTTTGCCCTTAAATGACATAATTTTTTGCCAATTATTTTAATCTCTGCAATAGATAGATACTTTACAATACAAAATTAGTAAGGGGTTCCTCGGATTCTTGTGTCTCGCCCTTGATTGCAGCTGTCAGTGTTAAAGCATAATGTTGACCTAAAAAGTGAGTCCATTTATCAGTAAATACTAAATTGAAAAAAATCATTTTTTTTAGATGCTATTTCTTGATCTTGAAGATTAGCGTCTGTCCAAGTTTTATAACAATCCATGAAGGTTTACAAATTTATCATGTCAAAAAAATTCAATCCCAGATTGTCTGTAAATGTCAACTGTAAAAAACTAAGTCCATCTTTCAGAAAAATACTGAATTGAAAAAAATATATTTTCAAAAGTTTGCTTCAGACATTATTTCTTAATCATAAAAAGGCTTCTGCCAAAGTTTTATAAAATTATATGAAGGTTTGCCAAAGTATTTGATGTGTAACAAATTTTAACCCCAGACTGTAACTACTTGTTAACTGTAAAAAGATCTATATAGATATAGGAAGATGTTGTATGAGTGCCAATGAGACAACTCTCCATCCAAGTTACAATTTATAAAAGTAAACCATTATAGGTCAAGGTACGGCCTTCAACACGGAGCATTGGCTCACACCGAACAGCAAGCTATAAAGGGCCCCAAAAAATTACTAGTGCAAAACCATTCAAACGGAAAAACCAACGGTTTAATCTATATAAAAACGAGAAACGAGAAACACGTATGAACTACATAAACAGACGACAACTACTGTAATCAGATTCCTGACTTAAGACAGGTGCAAACATTTGCAGCGGGATTAAACGTTTTAATGGTACCAAACCTTCTCCCTTTTCTGAAACAATAGTATAACATCACAACATAGAAAAACACACTATAAAATATCAATTGGAAGGCTTAACTCAATCAAAAAATAAAATTAACACACAATGAATGAATAAATTTGACCTGTGACACCTGAATGCAAATACACAGTAAATAAAAAATTACAAGGGATAAATAATTAAAGTCAAAAGTAAATAAACAGGTTTAAACAAAGTTAAAGTATGATATCACTGTGAAATTTCAAACAATTTTTAGAAAATCATCACTTTTGAAGAAACCTGCCTCATATTATACACAGGTAAATGAAAATAATTTTTTTGTTAAGTATACTTCTTCTTCTGTGTGTATAAAATCTTCCGTTTAGGAATACCAAGAAATTTCTTTAATATCAATAAAACTAATCTAACACTTGGTACATATGGGGTGAATATCAACAATAAAAATATACAATTAGTGCTAGATAAAACTTCCTGTACAGGTCCAAGAACAGCATCTAAGGAAAAATGAAATAATTTTGATGTTCATAGTACAAAGAAGTGAAAATTTGTAGTAAATTAAATACCAAATAATCAAAGCTGGTATATAGACAAGATCCATGTTAACATTAAATAACAAAAAAGCATTACAAATAGTCTCAACAGGTCAAATTAAAAAGAAAGTACGATTTGAGAAATTTCGAACTTTAATCTTGGAATTATCAACATTAAACTTGGAAATTCCAACTTTAATCTTGGGATTATCAACTTTTATCTTAAAAACGACTGATATTTTACCTCTAGTCCATAATTTATTGTGTTTCTTTGTATACTTAATCTAATTATAATTATTTTCTCGGCTACATTTTTTGTAAAATGTTACAGAAAAATAGACGTGTATCTAAAGTCTTGTATAGTTTCACGTAGCCTAATATCCATGAAAAAGGTGGGGGGGCTGTAACTTCCCAATAATGGGTATACGTGGATATGCCAAAAATAATGGCCATAATTTTGCGAGATTTTATATTTATGACGCTACTTTTTAATGACATTCTATAGTGATATGCATAGTTCTTTCATAATTTTATATGAAATTTTACCATAAGGTTCAATACCACAAAAGGAAGGTTGGGATTGATTTTGGGGGTTATGGTATCAACAGTTAAGGAATTAGGGGCCAAAAAGGGGCCAAAAATAAGACAATAACTTGTGTGTTAGTGTATGGATCTCTCTGACATTGGAAATTTGCCAATAACTTTAGTATAATAAACTCCATTGGAAATTTGCCAATACAAAATATTGCTGATGAAGGTTTTTTGTTTATTTTTAGCCATGACTATGATGTCATTTTCTATTTTAATACCTTTATGATGTATTTAAATGGGCTTTAATGGTTACATAGGAATTTTATTTAGATATTACTGTAAAATGTTGCTGATTAAGGTTTTTTTGTTTATTTTTAGCCATGAATATGATGTCATTTTCTATTTTAATACCTTTATGATGTATTTAAATGGGCTGTTATGGTTGCAAAGGAATTTTATTCTTAGATATTACTATAAAATGTTGCTGATGAAGGTTTTTTAATTTTGGCCATGACTATGATGTCATTTTCTATTTTAATACTTTTATGATGTATTTAAATGGGCTTTTATGGTTGCAAAGTCCATTGGAAGTTTGAATTGAGAATATGACCAGTTCTTGAGGGAAAGTGAAGGTAAGATAATTTTTTAATACACTGGTTCTTTATGAGTTTATTTTAATTGGTATATTTTGCCACAATATATATAAAGGTGTTGATATAAATATTTTTTTAAAGTATATTTGTTACAAGTGTGGAATTTAGATTTTGGATATTGGACCATAATAGGTAAATTAAATTTTTTTAAGTTCTTAGACCACATTCATTCTGTGTCAGAAACCTATGCTGTGTCAAATATTTAATCACAATCCAAATTCAGAGCTGTATCAAGCTTGAATGTTGTGTCCATACTTGCCCCAACTGTTCAGGGTTCGACTTCTGCGGTCGTATCAAGCTGCGCCCAGCAGAGCATTTTATTTTAAATTGTCTTTTAATTTAGATTTATCATGCATGTCTCTATACATAGTATGCAACGATTAGCAGTTTATAAGTAGGTGTTCTCATATATGATTTGATACAGTGCATTAATTATGGATATATTTCAGACTCCATTTATGAAAGAAAATATATAGAGCAGAGAATTTTGATTTTTTTGTAGCTCTATTTTAGAACATGTAATTTAAACTTGTTGAAATGAAGTTAGTTTAATTTTAATTTGTCAAAGTAAGCTTTAAGAATTCCTTTCTTTAAATTTGTCTTTTAATTAAGATTTATTATGCATGTCTCTATACATAGTATGTGACGCGTAACAGTTTATAAGTAGGTGTTCTCTTATATGCATTTGATACTGTGCATTTATTATGGATAAATTTCAGACTTTATTTATGAAAGAAAATCTATAGAGCAGAGATTTTTTTTTTTTTTTAGTATCAATTTAAAATGTACATGTAGATTCAAATATTTTTCACTTCAAACGATAAAGTAAAACTTCTTCAAAACTTATATATGATGTATAGTTCGGCGTCCGCAAAAAAATAAGCCAAGGTAAAGTGTTATTCTCTTTTTCACAAATACGTATGCCATTGAATCTAGATATTTATCATGTTTTCTAACAATGACGTTCCACCTCCATAAGCCTGGAAATGTCATGGCGGGTCACATTTTTTATACATAAATAAAGGTACCAAATATTAGTTAATATTATATAAAAATGGGTACATTGTTATAGACAAACATAGCACACCACTACAAAAAAAAGTTCAACTTTAATCTTGGAATTTCCAACTTTAATCTTGGAATTATCAACTTTAATCTTGGAATTATCAACATTAAAGTTGGAAGTTGATAATTCCAAGATTAAAGTTTGAAATTCCAAGATTAAAATTGATAATTCCAAGATTAAAGTTGATAATTCCAAGATTAAAGTGGACAATTTTGAAAAAAATAAATAAAAAAGAATGGCCCTAATATGCTTCCGTAGGTTTTAAAAAAGTAAAATTTATATATTTCCAAAATTATCTACAGATTGATATTTAAAATTCATTGATTCTGTAAGAGAAATTGTAAATTTGGACATTATCAAAGGAGAATTCTGAAAAGTACTAAAACAAGAGTTAACCAATCTTATATGCTAAAATGCGTTCTTAACTCTGTCACTTAAAATAACCAAATAGAGATATGTATATATTTTAATGGACAGAGAGCTGGTAAGTTTAAAAAAATGTGATTTTAAGATTTTTAAAAAAGCATTTTTACTAGATTATCTCCCTTTGTATCATAGAAATTCAATATTTATGGCATCATAAATTGTACTTGAACTATGGTGGTTTTAAGATTTAAAAAAAAGCATTTTTACTAGATTATCTCCCTTTGTACCATAGAAATTCAATATTTATGGCATCATAAATTGATTGTAATTGAACTTTGGTAATCGTTACTTTGACTTATTTTGTTAAATGTTATAGTGCTTTTGAAAAAGAAACACTTACATTTCCAAAATTATCTACAGAATACCTTTCTTAAATTCATTGATTTATTAAGAGAAAGTGTAAATTTAGGCATTTTTAGAGTAGAATTTTAGATTGTACTACAATGAGACCCCAGCAAGTTTACTAGCTAAAATGCATTATTAAGTATTCCAATTGATAAAACATAGGGAGTTATCTTTATATTTTTAATGGACCAAAGGCTAGATAATTTTAAAAATACATACTTTTTATGATTTTCTGAAAATATTTTTAGTCCCCTACCGATGAAGTCGAAGGGGACTTTAGGTTTGCACTCCGTCCGTCTGTCTGTCTGTCTGTCTGTCCGTCTGTCTGTCTGTCTTTCCTTTTGTCAGTCCGGCAAATCAGCTTTCCTCACTTTTTTCTTCATACTTGAAGATATTGATTTGATATTTGGTATATTGTTTTATCATGACAAGTAACAGATCAAGTTCGAATTTTGTTCCGGTCTGATAATTTAGTCCAGAGTTATGGACCATAACTCTGGACCATATCTAATGTTAGAGTACTAATTTTGTTAAACCATATTTCTGTACAAAGGGAGATAACTATTTTTTTAAAAGACATTCATTGTTAAATTATTTGAAGAATTTTTTAGCAGGTTTGTTTGTTATTTAGTATAAACTAATTTTCTGAATGCTATATATATATATAAAGAAAAATTTATGAAGAGAAATCCTTTAATTAGATAATAATCAACTTTTATTAATGTATATATTTCAATACATTACATTGTGTAGATAAATGTTGTTGACATTTTAATATAGATAAGTTACAAATCTATATTAGTTTGTGACAAATGAAAGAAAAAATATTTGGAACTATTAGTTATATTTGATTATAATTTGAAATTAGATATACACTGTATTACATCATATGTAATTTTAGAGAACTATTAAACATATCTAATGTTTTTTTCACTCATATAATCAGTTTTCCACACTGTTTTTAGTCATGCTTGAAGATATTGACATGATATTTACTTTTGGTTTACACCATGACAAGTTATAGAACAAGTTAGCATTTTGTTCCAGTAAAACGAATTTTTACCCGGTAGGGGACTATGTCATAGGTGGATCAGGGGGGGGGGGGGGGGGCTGTGGGAAAAATTTCGTTAATTATATAGGGAATCACTGGAGCGGGCCCCCCTCCCCCCTTTAGGTCAGTCAGCGGGCCCCCTTACAAAAAGTTCTGGATCCGCCACTATGTATTGCCATGCAATACTCTCAGAATGCTTGTTTTTACTGGATTATCTCCCTGGGAATAATCCACAAACTGTTTCTCGTAAATTCAAGTACTGATGAGTTAATAAAGCTTCAACACTTTATTATTCAATTAATCATCGTTCTTTATCTCGCTGTTTTCTGCATTCATAAGTTTCAGGGTTTTGAAATTGGTCATTTTCATAGAAAAAATACTGCCTCCAACATGGGGAAACTGGTTCCCGGTACATTACAGCATCTCCTAACTGAAAGGCATGGGAACCAGCTGAAATATTTGTTTGATGGACTTCTTTCATAATGTTTAAGCACACACAGTTTCAATTAAATCTGATGACCCCCCTTGTGGACTGTTTTGCATGGTTTTATGGTAGACTGGGTGTTAAGTTATATGTTACATAAGGGAGATGAAAAAAGGTGTTTCAATTGAAAATTAGTGGTTAAAAATTGAATTCAACATCAAGCATGCTAAGTGTGAACAAATTTCTTGTTCCTATAGATTATTGAAAAAAAAAAAAAGTTTTTTTTTATTGATTTGGAAAAAAAATGTTTAACAATGTTTAACCAAAGAAAGCTGACAAACCAATACATCTGGTTAAATTTTAAAGTAGCATCTAGATATAAGTATTAATTACTTTATGTAACAAAACTGTTGATTACAGCATATATATATATATACATAGCAGAGGTGGATTTATTTGGGGGGCAGGATGCCCGGCCCCCTTATGGAGCTACATTTAGGTTGCGCTTTGTAAATACAGCTGTTTCTCAAACCACGCCTCTTTTGGGGAGATATATAATATTCATAGATATGTTAATTTGTTAACGTACTGGTTCCCATTTATGATCTCTGTGTTTCACCTCATAGAGACATCACTTGTGAATGTAACCAGTATAGAAAAACATGGTAGTGCCTAAATTTTAATTCTTAGGAGGTCCAAAAATGAAGGTAAGGGTAGTATAGAATTTTAGTATAAGTTTAAACTCTTAGAAGTTCAGGGCATATAAATGTTGAAAATATGCCACACAGCCCTATATTTTGACCTTTGAATAAAATAGTAGTGCATATAAACTTTCCGTTCTGGGATATTATTTTTCACGAAACTTCATAGTAAAATTGTCACAGTTTTAGCCGCAAAGGGAGTCTATGGGAAATTGCATTGTCTATATTTACAGAATTGCAACCTATAAGGTTAATCCAGACTTTTTACCTATACCACCCCAAATTTTGTCTAGTTTGGGTCCCATTTTCAGAATCCTGGATCCGCATCTGTATAGTTAAAAGAAGAATGTTTTGTCACTTATGTGTAATATTTTGCTAC
Organism: Mytilus californianus; assembly: GCF_021869535.1. Classification (NCBI taxonomy): domain Eukaryota; kingdom Metazoa; phylum Mollusca; class Bivalvia; order Mytilida; family Mytilidae; genus Mytilus; species Mytilus californianus. The sequence goes on from NW_026262679.1 coordinate 29,620,131, forward strand.
ATGTTGAAGCCTCATTATTATAATAGGAGGAAGAAAAGCAATGAACTTGAATAGAGCTCTGTTCCTTTTGGGTTGGGTTATATTACCAACTTATGCTTGTTAGGTTTTTTTGTGTCATGAATCAATACACAATTACAATATCCATTGTTTCCCATTACTTTTTCATTAGTATGTTATTTTCATTTTTTTTCCCAGACATATAAAGATGTTGTCTAGTATTTACCATACTCATGGGTACTTCTGTGCATCTCATCCATGGGAGATAATCATTGGATCAGTTACAGTAACAACTTGTTTATTGTCTGTCAGTCTGTTTACAGCAGGTAGTAGAATTTGTGGATGGAATTATGTTTGTGATAATGACAAGGTAAGTGTTTAAGATATTCCTATGTTTAAAATATTTCTAGTAAAATAAATCAGTGAATGTAACTTTATTTTCAACTTATGAGTTTGAATGTCCCTTTGGTACCCTTGCCTCTCTTTTAAATTCACAAACAAAATTATGCAATGAAATTCTAGGACACCTAGCCTGATATATTGTAAAAAATTGCACACAAGACAGGAAGATTTTTGAATTATTAGCATGACATTTTTGTTTAAAAACAAAGACTGTTTATCATGTTTATACAAAAGTGTTTTTGTTGTTGTTTCATTTTTCATCATCCTTAATGTTAATTGTTTTACTACTGTTTTTCAGGAAGAGGAAGGCTCAGATTTAATGATTTTAACAGTCACTCGGTGTTTGGCTGTTATGTATCTGTACTTGCAATTTAGAAATATAAGACAGCTTGGATCTAAATACTTACTTTGTAAGTTTTGAAAATTAACATGTAACTAAGGATGATCATTATATTAAAACATGGTCGCATTTCAAGATTCACATATATAGCTCAGTGTAATAAAGGGGTGTAGGCTTTACAAGAATATTTGTAGAATAATATCCTATCTATTTTGTTGTTATAAATGCAGTAGATAACTTCAACTAGTATACAGAAAAGAAAACTTTACTTGAATTGTTTTTAGTTTTAAAAGCAGTTTCAGATACATGTAATTGTATCAGTTGACAATATACGTTTTAGTTTGTCAAAAAAGAAATTGGGCCTTTTTCATGGATGAAATACATATTTATCTGTAATTAAGGAGCAAATAGTTATCTTTTTATGAGTCATGTGAATAGAGATTATATTTCAATTTCAAGTATCTCACATGTTTTATATTTCCAGGTATTTCTGGTTCATTGATGATTATTTCCAGTTTTGTGCTGACTGCAGTAATTGTGAAAGTATTTGGTGGTAATATCTCCGGTCTTAGGTATATATCTCACATAAACTATGCACTTAGATTTGTAAGAAAAACATATTGAGTGATTTAAATTGAAACATAGAAAGATTACTTTAGATCTAGAAATTCTTGTGATCATGGTGATGTTTTTATTATTGCAGGAATTCAATTTAAAAAAAAAATTAATTACTTTGGGGGGAATTGTGGTTTTTGGAAATGTAAATAATATAGAAAATCAATATTTTAAGGCCTCTTCCCCCTATATCATGTATATTCTTATTGCAGTTTTATGAAATTTATACCACAAATTAACATTTGGAATATCTCAGACAAGTTGAAAAATCAGTGCCAATCAACTTTTTGTCAACTTAGTTAAACAACTTGGAAATGTAAATAATATGGAAAATCAACACTGAAATCGCTCTCGCACCTACATTTAACCAATGGAATTTAATGAGATTTATGATAAAGGATAAAATCAAGAATATCTCAGAAAAATTTGCTGAATTATCTTTACGGGAGTTGCACTCTTTTGAAATATAAATCATGTGAACAATGTTAATAATAGGTAAAGTAAGTGCTGCCATACCAACATATTTCTCATCAGATTTTAATGAAATTTATGTCAGAGGTTTACATCAGCATTATAACAAGTTTGCAATTCCTTGCTAATCGATTATTAATATGGGAGTTAATTCCCTTGAAAATGTAAGTGACAAAGAAAATTCTGTCACATGTAAATCAATATTGCTTAAGTAATATGCACCAATATATTGATGTAGGACAATTTACTACTCAATAGCAATCTTTTTATCTTTTGATTCAAAGTCCATTGCAATAACATTTCATGTATAACAAATTATTCAACACAGATATTATCATAAATAAAGAGTGATAAGATAAAGAATTTATTATTATTGTATTTAAAGGATTCTAAATATTGAGGATTCCCTATTTATCTATTGGACCTTCAATTTTGCACATCGTAAACCTGAATCATGCAGATATGGTCCCATAACTTTTTCCTAGAAGCTTGAATTGTTTATAAATTAAAGGTCAGTATTACATGTTTGACTTATATGATATAAAACTTAATCATTCAATCATATTTCTATTGACAGTGAAGCATTGCCATTTTTCCTGTTGTTGGTGGACTTGTCTAAAGCATGTACATTAGCACAATATGCTTTAAAATCAAAAACACAAGAAGAAGTACAGAAAAACATTGCAGAAGGGATATCTTCAATTGGTCCTGCTATTACTTTAGATTCTATATGTGAAGTTTTAGTCATAGGTGTAGGAACACTCTCAGGTAAATGTTGTATACAGTATAGATTCTATATGTGAAGTTTTAGTCATAGGTGTAGGAACAGTCTCAGGTAAATGTTGTATACAGTATAGATTCTGTATGTGAAGTTTTAGTCATAGGTGTAGGAACACTCTCAGGTAAATGTTGTATACAGTATAGATTCTATATGTGAAGTTTTAGTCATAGGTGTAGGAACAGTCTCAGGTAAATGTTGTATACAGTATAGATTCTGTATGTGAAGTTTTAGTCATAGGTGTAGGAACACTCTCAGGTAATTGTTGTATACAGTATAGATTCTATATGTGAAGTTTTAGTCATAGATGTAGGAACACTCTCAGGTAAATGTTGTATACAGTATATAGATCCTATATGTGAAGTTTTAGTCCTAGGTGTAGGAACCCTCTCAGGTAAATGTTGTATACAGTATAGATTCTATATGTGAAGTTTTAGTCATAGGTGTAGGAACACTCTCAGGTAAATGTTGTATACAGTATAGATTCTATATGTGAAGTTTTAGTCATAGGTGAAGGAACACTCTCAGGTAATTGTTGTATACAGTATAGATTCTATATGTGAAGTTTTAGTCATCGGTGTAGGAACACTCTCGGGTAAATGTTGTATACAGTATAGATTCTGTATGTGAAGTTTTAGTCATAGGTGTAGGAACACTCTCAGGTAAATGTTGTATACAGTATAGATTCTATATGTGAAGTTTTAGTCATAGGTGTAGGAACCCTCTCAGGTAAATGTTATATACAGTATAGATTCTATATGTGAAGTTTTAGTCATAGGTGAAGGAACACTCTCAGGTAATTGTTTTGTACAGTATAGATTCTGTATGTGAAGTTTTAGTCATAGGTGTAGGAACAGTCTCAGGTAAATGTTGTATACAGTATAGATTCTGTATGTGAAGTTTTAGTCATAGGTGTAGGAACAGTCTCAGGTAAATGTTGTATACAGTATAGATTCTATATGTGAAGTTTTAGTCATAGGTGAAGGAACACTCTCAGGTAATTGTTGTATACAGTATAGATTCTGTATGTGAAGTTTTAGTCATAGGTGTTTTGTACAGTAAAACCTGACTAAAGAAAACCATGCATAAATCAAAAACCTATTTAAACAAAATTCTTGTACTATGAGGAATTTATGACATAAATACATTGTACAATAATACTACAACAATACAATAATAATTTCTTACGGTCTCACCATCAATAATACAGTGTACACATTTTACATTGTAAAAGTAAACTTTTAAAATTATAAATGCCATTCTAAAAATAATTATGAGAGACAGATTTAAAATAAAAAGATGTATTTTTACACATTCTAAAAAAACTATTATATGTAAAAAAAGTTAAATCATAGAACATATTTACATTTTTTATCAGTATGAAAAACATCTTCTACGTTCTAAAACAAGTTGGCAGGTTTTGGCACATTTTTGTATCACAGTAATATTGTCATTGGCTAAAATAGATAAAAGTTTCTCGGAATTCGGCCAAAGATTGAAATGTCCATTTTCAAAATTTAAAATCTTATACAGTTTGTCTCTAAGATTGGTCGTCCTGAACATGCATGAAATATCTGCCACTGGACGTTAAGCAACCAACAATCAATCAATCAATCTCTAAGATTGCCGTACAATAAACATTTAGTCAATACATGCTCAATACATGCACCTTCCGTTTTAATTTTATCTTCACAGACCAAACTAGTTCTTTGATCTTCTGGGAGTGTCTTGTAATGTCTTGTCTCCACCCGTATTGTGGTCACAGATCAGTGGAACTAAGAATAAGCTCTTTGGCATGATGGAATAATAAGTTTGTTTTAGTAAATTTCTGTATATACATCCTGTTTGTTTGTTCTATATGTACGTAGTTTGTTACCCCTGCTCCATTTCACCAAGTAGTGCCACAATGCAAATCTTCATTCGATTTCTGTTTGAAGTAGGACATATGTTTTACATGTATCACATTGGTAACTCGCAGCTAATCAATGTCAATGTTATTAAACCAGTTCTCTATCCCACATATTTAAAGACTGTTACAATGGCATATTACAATCAGAATGAAAAACATCCTCTCTTTTTTTGCCAAAAAAAAAAGAAAAGTGATTTTTGGCACCAACATTCTGGATCTGATATTTTAACTGTTTGATGAACTTCATTTGATGATATATTATTGAAAATAGTAAAATACTTATCACTACAAAGAGTTTAAAATGATATATAATTATTTTTCAGATGTAAAGCAGCTAGATTCCATGTGTTGTTATGGGTGTCTGTCTGTTGTAGCACACTATCTAGCATTTATGGTATTTTATCCTGCTTGTCTGTCCTTAATTATACAGGTACATGTATGATTAGATTTTGTTTAGGAAAGAAAATAAGTTGTTTTGTTTAGGAAAGAAAATAAGTTGTTTTGTTTGGTATTTTTTTTTTCTGCTGCTCTAAATTATGATGTTAAACAAATGTACACAAATCTTAGGAAAAAATGACATATGATTTTTTTAACGATTCTTTTGATTATAAGAAAAATATGATATACTGTTCTTTGAAAGAAACAATAAGAGCTTCATCATTAGATTTCAATGAAGTTAAGTAATCACTCTGTCTGTCTGTAAAAAAATTGTGGTAAAAACTAAGTTTTTGATAAAAAAAAATGACATATTTTGAGAAATTTCTTTTTCTGCTAGAATATTATCGGAAATTGATATGTAGGTATGATATGCTATCTCAGCTTGATTCCTGATATGAAATTTTGAGTAAATCATAGCTTTTGTATTACAAATCGCGATTTTTAAGAAACATCTTCTAAAATACATCAAAAATTCTTATGCTTTGATTTAAAAACTTTATTGTCCCCAGCGCAACGCGTTGCGAGGGACATGGAAATACCGGGCGTCCGTCCGGTCTTGTTAGCGCTCTCACGTGTACAATTCTTGCCAAATTTTTATGAATCTTATATCATAGGTTTATATCAGCAATGTCTTGGACAAGTTTGAAAATCAGTGCCGATCAATTATTTTTAAAAGAGTTATGCCCCTTGGAAACATTAATTATATGGAAAATTGCCTTATTAACGCTCTAATGTGTACAATTCTTGCCAGATTTTTATGAAATTTATATTATAGGTTTATATATCATCAATGTCTTTGAGGAGTTCAAAAATCAGTGCCGATCAAGTATTTTTAAAAGAGTTATGCCCCTTGGAAATATTGATTTATATGAAAAATTACATTGTTAGCGCTCTCCTGTGTTCAATTTTTGCCAGAATTTTGTGAAACTTATATCATAGGTTTATATCATCAATGTTCTTGACACTTTCGAAAATAAGTTCTGATCAAATATTTTTAACGAGTTATGCCCCTTGGAAATATTAATTAATCCCCTATCGAAGAAGTCGAAGGGGACTTTAAGTTTGCACTCCGTCCGTCTGTCTGTCTGTCTGTCCATCCGTCAGTCCGGCAAATCAGTTTTCCACACTTTTTTTCTTCGTGTTTGAAGATATTGATTTGATATTTGGTGTTTTGTTTTATCATGACAAGTTACAGATCAAGTTCGAATTTTGTTCCGGTCTGATGATTTTGTGCAGAGTTATGGTCCTTGGACTTAGAAAATTCACTCAAATAATCAGTTTTCTGCACTTTTTTTGGTCATGTTTGAAGATATTGATTTAATCATTGGTATATAGTTTAGTCATGACAAGTTACATATCAAGTTCGTATTATGTTCAGGTCTGATGATTTTGTGCAGAGTTATGGTCCTTGGACTTAGAAAATTCACTCAAATAATCAGTTTTCTTCACTTTTTTTCGTCATTCTTGAAGATATTGACTTGATATTTGTTATATAGTTTACACCATGACAAGTTATAGATCAAGTTAGCATTTTGTTCCAGTACAATGAATTCTTAACTGGTAGGGGACTATGTATTACCATGCAATACTCTCAGAATGCTTGTTATAATAGAAATCACATTGCATTTGCTCTAAAACCTTCATTTCTCTAAGATAATAATAAAAAGTTTTAAAGGACAAAAAAAAAGTGCTTTTTTAAGTTATTGCCCTTGTACCTTTGATAGATAAAATATGTGCAACGCAGGGGACATTGGAACTCTGTTCTTTTATTTTTATGGAAATCACACCCTGAATTAATTCCTGGTGACAAAGGATACAGTAATTAATACCCAATCAACACGTATTGCTGTCTTTGCATCATTATTAATCACACAAAAGTGCAAAAGTGGGATCCCTGCTGCCATGTCGATTTTCTAGTTTATGTAGGGCCTTATATACCAGGGGCATGAAAAGTATAGGAGAAAACAGTTTCAGTCGAAATTCCACAAGGAAATTACCGGTAACAAAACTTACAAATCTTAAAAAACAGCATCCACTGTTTTCCGTGTATGTACATTTTAACTTTTAAGTTATATAGTTTCAACTGATTAATGCTTCTTAAAATCTTCAATAGCATCTGCAATTTCGAGATGATGTGATCATTAAATGATTTATCAACAAATTTTTCTATATTTGAAGTTTTTATATAGTATTAAAATATTTAATTTCTTTTTTGAAGATAACAAGAGCCAGAAACAATGGAAGACCTCTTCTTCAACTTCAGCAGCTTGCCAGAGTATTAGAGAATGAAGAGGAAAAGAAGCCAAATCCAGTCATACAACACATAAAAATGATAATGGTAACTTTTTATATCATGAAAAAAACATTCATAGAGTTCTATTAAGAAAAAAAAAGCTATTCTTTAAAACTTGACATTTTTGGTGAAGTTTAAAGGATCTGCTTTTCTTCTGACTCTTTATTATGCTTCCTGAAAAAAATTGTATGTGGGACATAGAGGGGAAATATACATTCGTCCATTAGTTTTATAACTATTGCAATTGTTTAGTCCATTAGCAAAATTGCTTACATACCTCAAAATGAATGTCATTGTTAATGTTTGCCATGAGTGTCACAACTGTTCAGGAGTGATTTCCTTTAAAATACTATTGTAGTAGTATACTTTTTTCAGTTTTGAGGAGCTTTGAGGTTCCATTCCTGTAGTCTTGCTTTAGTTACTTAAACTTTTACATAGTTAAAATATTTCAAATTTTTTAGTTAAAACTCAACTTAGTTTTTGTTTTTATCCAAAGCAGGCAAGATTCGGTTTATGCGTAAAGCAATGTTATTTACATATATGCTTAAAATACCCATTCTTAAATTCAGCTATCATCAGGGAAATGTTTGTGTTTGCAAATGTAGCAATTATAGAATAACTAATCGAAGAATTCAAATATAGAAAAATATTCAACGAGTAACCGAACAACACATTAATTCACGAATGCGTGTAGCATATGAGTTAATTATCAGTGTTGTTTGGTCACAGGTTGAATATTTTTCGATATTTGAATTCTTTGAGTTTTAGTTATTCTTTTTATTACATTGACAATGGGCTCATTAATGGAATTAAAGTAGAAAATGTAAGGAACTATATCTTTTTCTACACATTCAGAATTTGCTTTAATGCGACATCATCGACAACATCTTGACAACACCTACTGTTGTATGGCGTCAGAGGAGTGAAAATTATCTTTTTTATTTCACTGGGAAATCAAGGTATTTCATTGCAACCAATGTAATAATCTTTTATATTATGATTTTAAAGACCTGTTAACTCAGAAATTTGTAAATAAGATATTTACCTTGTATTTACAGTCAGCAGGTCTGATGATAGTACATATACACAGTAGATTTATAACTGAAGAAGGAGAGAAGTCACGGTTCAGTAGTTTATTAACAACAACTGAACTGTTGGATAGAGACAGACAACCAGAGATGCCTTTAGTGCAGTTTTACTTACTTAGGTAATGAATTCGTGTATTTTTGAAACACTTTCAAGTTACTTGGATAGCATATCCATTTAGCTATGTTGAGAGGAAAAAACTGGAAGACTGAAAAATTTTGATTATATTCTTAAAGAACTGTTTGTCCTTATAAGTGTATTTCTTACTAGTATAGTGAACTGGATGTTTCTGCATAATACATATTTATAAATGTTAGATAATTGCTTTTCCAGCTTCAGCATGAAAAGCTATTAAAATGGCAATTAAACTTTTTGGTGTCTCATATATTGGATGATCAGGGGTTTGATCTGAGTCAAACTAAAGACTTCAAAATTTCTATTTCCTACAGTGAGTGGACAAGCCATGACCAACACTATAAGACACAAAGCAATCATATTGTGTCATCAATTGAGACAAGATACTACAATAAAACAAATAAAATTCTTCTAAGAGACCGATGGAACGAAAGTCTTATAAAATGCACTTTTAAGCACAAGATGATCATGAAGAACTGAAACTTAAAGTCCGCTTCTGCAGAATTTTCTAATTTTCTTCTAACTTGTTTTTTATTTCTTTTTCTTTCAGAATGTTAACACATCATATAGACTACACATTTATGTTTGTGTTAGCAGTATTTCTAACTGTCAAGTATGTATTCTACGATGATCATATAGAGGAAGAATTAACACGTAAACTTGTAGAAGCAAGTCAGTCAAGGAGGAGAGAAATATCTGACAGTCTTAGGGACGGTACTTCACAAACATCTGAATCGATGGACAATATTCTTCAATCACAAGATGAAATAGGTATGCGGAACTAACTTACATAAACATTTCATTACATTATCTGCGATTGTCCTTATGTTTATAGAACAGTTAGATGTCTTTTATGTTTGCTACAGATTCCGTAAAGTTATTGAAAATGAATGTCTCCTGTCTGTTGTGGAATTGTAATGTAACCAAAAGTGTATTTACTACATGTCACTGTAAAAAATCATGTCTTATACAACTGTTTGATAATATTTCAATAACATGTTTTTTTTCTAAAAACAGATGCAAGAAGCTTTATCAAAACAGGTTAGACAAGTAATTGTTTCTTACTTCCTATTAGTGGCAGCTATTGAACAACCCAATCTAAAAGTCATGTCCAGTCAAAAGTTTTCAGCATTTTGTGAAATGATATTTGCTGATCGTATGTTTTCACATGTCACATAAGGTTAAACAAAACTTTTCAATTAGGAAAAAATCTCACATTACAAGGGAACCGGTGCCTATCTGTTAAAAGTTTGTTTTGCATCATCTTGTGAAAATAATATTTATGTGGTTAAAATGTTTATTTTAAAAATATGTTTGTTTTAGACTTCACACAGAGGAATACTGTGAGCTTTACACAGCCAATGGAAACTATAGAATTTAAATTTTCTATTGGGGATGACAGCGACTCAGAGGAAGAGGATAAGTCCAGTGATAAAGGGGTGCAAACAGACAATAAAATGTCATATTACAAACCTCTTCAGAGGTTACCATCACTGCAGCCACCAAGGCCAATGGAAAAATGTTTGGAAATATTGAATTCAGATGTAAGTAACTGGTTAGTTCCATGTTCCTTTGAAGTGTTGATCAACTTTTGATAAAAAGTTACTTTTTTCTCTTTTTTCCTATTAAAGAGGTGATAGCAGTGCATTAAGGGCATACAATACAGTTTTGATCCCACAGTGATTATTTTACAAAAATATGCATACAAGCTATTTTTCACTTAGTTAATTCAAATATGTAATAAAAAATATACCTTCATGTGCTAAATTTAGAGATAAATGGGGTAAAAATTTTAGACATTTACTAAACATTTCTGTTTCTTGGACATTTCTATCCCTTGGACAGACATACTTAACTTTTTTGTTTCAAAAGATAAACACATGTGGATTTTTGTTAAACAATTTGGAATATCTTCTTTAGAAAAGTTTGCTCTTAATTTGTGTATCAATTCTTTGAAAATAATTTTTATTAAAATTTCATGATATTAGTAAAAAAACAGCATTTTTTGCTGCATATTTATCTAATTTTTAAAAAATTCATCTGTGATTTTTTCATAAACATTGGAACAAATAATTTTCATACAGTATCAACTAATTTATTATTTTAAAAAAGAGGGGTCCATGTACGCGTTTTCAAGGTAATGATTAAAATCCATAGAAAAATGCATCTTTTCCCGATATGTCACATCACAGTTTGACGTCGCAAAAATTAGCATATTACGTTAGCACCGTCATTACCTCCCCTGTAACTGTATTGTATGCCTTTAAGGGAGGCACAAACTCAAAACAGTTTTGTTCTTTCATATTTTGTAAATATTTAATGATATCTTAATGCTATTTGAATTTTTTTCTGAAAATGAACAAATTGCTTTTGATATTTATTAGTTTTGAGAAACAATAAGTTCATGCTAAAAGCACACCAGAATTTATAAAAATGGTATTATAAATGAAGACAGAATGACAAATGCTGTGGGAAATTACAAATAAATGTAGTTGGTTTTCAACAAACTTCCATTTAAACCAAAACTTTTTACCTGTTACAGGTTGGATGAAGGCATAAACTGGGAATATAATGCCATTCTACTATCATAGAGTCATAAAAATTCAGAAAAAGCAACATCATTTTTTATTTTAGTTAAGAAACCCTTATAAAAGTGACCTTTTTGTGATTTTTATGCCTCATGAAGTACTTGTTTTTCATTTAGTAATTATGTAAACAATTAAATTTTGAATTTAAAGTAAAAAATTTGTAAACCAAATTTCTTTCAACTGAACAGTTCAATTTAATTTATTCACGAGCTAATCAAAAAATTGTAAGGTATCATTATTAGTAGGCCTTAGATGAAAAAAAAAGTTTTGTGTGAGCAGTTTTGGTTTTAACACTTGACCATTTTGGCCCCCACGCAACATGTTGCAGTGGACATAGAATACCGGGCATCCATCTGTCCATCTGTCCGTCCGGTCTTGTTAGCGCTCTCAAGTGTACAATTCTTGCAAGATATTTATAAAACTTATATCATAGGTTTATATTAGCAATGTCTTTGACGAGTTCAAAAATCCGTGCCAATCAACTTTTTTTAGTCCCCTACCAACAAAGTTGAAGGGGACTTTAGGTTTGCACTCCATCCGTCTGTCTGTCTGTCTGTCCATCCGTCAGTCCAGCAAATCAGTTTTCCACACTTTTTTTCTTCATGCTTGAAGATATTGATTTGATATTTGGTGTATTGTTTTATCATGACAAGTTACAGATCAAGTTCAAATTTTGTTCCGGTCTGATGATTTTGTGCAGAGTTATGGTCCTTTGACTTAGAAAGTTCACTTAAATAATCAGTTTTCAACACTTTTTTCATCATGCTTGAAGATATTGACTTGATATTTGTTATATAGTTTACACCATGACAAGTTATAGATCAAGTTAGAATTTTGTTCCAATACATAGAATTTTTAACCGGTAGGGGACTATGTATTGCCATGCAATACTCACAAAATGCTTGTTAAAAGAGTTATGCCCTTGGAAATATTGATTATATGGAAAATTGCATTGTTAGCACTCTCATGTGTACAATTCTTGCCAGAAGTTTATGAAACTTATATCATAGGTTTATATCAGCAATGTCTTTGGCAAGTTCGAAAATAAGTGCTGATCAAATATTTTTAACGAGATATGCTCCCTTGGAAAATTAATTGTAACGGAAATTGCAATGCATTTGCTCTAAAACCTTCATTTTTCTAAGATATTCATAAATTGTTTTAAAGAAAAAAAGTTTTTTTTTTTTTTAGTTATTGCCCTTGGATAGATAAAATATGTGCAACGCGGGGAACATTGGAACTCTGTTCTTTTATTATTCCCCTACCGACGAAGTCGAAGGGGACTTTAGGTTTGCACTCCGTCCGACTGTCCATCTGTGCGTCTGTCCATCCGTCAGTCTGGCAAATCAGCTTTCCACACTTTTTTTCTTCGTTCTTGAAGATATTGATTTGATATTTGGTATATAGTTTTATCATGACAAGTTATAGATCAAGTTTGAATTTTGTTTCGGTCTGATGATTTAGTCCAGAGTTATGGACCATAACTCTGGACCATATCTAATGTTAGAGTACTATGTTAAACCATTTTTCTGTACAAAGGGAGATAACTCATTTTTTAAAAGACATTCTTTGTTGAATTATTTGAAGAATTTTTTGACAGGTTTGTTTGTTATTTAGTATAAACTAATTTTCTGAATGCTATATATATAAAAAAAAATTATGAAGAGAACATGTACAAGAATTGTGGACACTTTTGAGGGAGATAACTCAAATTAAGAAATAATTCTTTTGAACTGGGTTTCTTATCTCCTTGACTCATCTGGTGTCCAGTTCGCAAGATAAGACAACTCTCGATATGTGTCGTGATGGTCTATATATGATCATATATGTGTTAATTGATTGTAATCAGTGGGAATCCTTTAACATGTTAACTATCAGCAAGGATTTTTATAGTTTTAAATCCTTGCTATCAGCAAGACACTTGGTTTTAAAGAGAAAGAAAAATTATATTTAAATATGAAATTACTTGGGCTGTAGTAGAGAGAATTCACGACTAACTATGTCGAAAAAGTTCATAGTTTAATTTTCATTTGGCATAATTACAAATCTTTCTTTCAAAAGAATCTTCTTTGTCCTTCTTGATTATGTAAAAAAAAATCAGAAAAAAAGGTATTTACTATCTGTTTTATATGCCTCTGAAACCGTAAACGATTGACTTTACAACGGTATTATGAGGTCATAAGTAAAGGTAATTTTTCAGTCCTGAGTTGCAAGTAAATGGCACAAAGTCCCACGCCTGACCGTCTCATAATTGATAGGACAAAAATTCACAATTAAATAGTAAAACTGTTTACTATCGTTTGAATATATTAGAGAAACTTAAATTATTGAAGTACTTTCATTTTATCACATAAATTCATTATACAGCTTGGGATATTGTTCGTTAGAATTGATTAATGAAGACTTGTCAAATTTTATTCATGCAAAGGATATATTTCTTGGTACCATAAAGCCAGTCAAGTAATAACAAATTTTCGCAGCCTATTTTCTAAATAATCACTAGATCATTATGAATTCTTTTACCGTGAATTAATTTTGTTTACAAAGTTGTTTATACTTATAATTATTAATGTTCAAGAAAACACAAACTATTACTATGAGATAAGTTTTTCACATTGTAAATCAGAGACAAACTATCTCTAACCTGACAAAACAAAATACGAGGATGTTATCAACAGTTACAATAGGACACTGTATGTCATTCAACAATGAGTAAACCCAGTTATACATGTTATAAAAAGTTATGTTATAAAATGTCCCGGTATGAAAAAATGAGAAATCATTTAAAAGAGAAAAACAATGGCCTGATTTATGTTCTAGCATAGTTAAAAAAAAAGAGACTAAAATCACAACTACATGTAGTTAAAATAGCGGTGTTTTTTTTTTCTAATCTTAAAAAATCCATTTTTCGATTTTGAGACGCTTTTCAGAAGATTTGGGTAAAAAAGACTAAACCTGTGAATTTTAGAAAGTCGATTTGATAAGTTTTGACAATTTTAAGGCTACAATAATTTTAAAGAGGTTAATTAAAAGGCAGTCTCACGTTTTTTCTTCTTTTTTACTAGTGTGAAATACATACAGGTTGGTATAATTCCTATTTTTCGAAATATTTGCCTACGTCGTGTCAATTTTCGCTGTATCTGTATAACCGTTAGATAATGATGTTTATTCTTAACATAAACCCATATTGAAAAGAAAAGATGGGAGTAATATGCAAAAACCAGACACAATACAATTTCATATGAAACTCAGTCATAAATTTAGAAAACATATGCGGTGTGAATCTAAATTTTTCAATAAAGTATAGAGCTTCATCTTCACATGTGTATCTGGGATCGTTTTCCGTCTTCCTCAGGCAAGTTTAAAAAGCAATTCATATTGATGAAGATAACAAATGTTTTCATATATATTAACCTGCAAAATCACTAAATAAGTTCATGAAAAAGCATTATAGGTCTGCTATATACAACTTTTTATACAGCCATTGTATGAGGGTTCTTTGAATTTTAGACATAAACAAAACATGTCTATCCAAAATAATTTTGTAATCGCATAGCCCGGTAAGCAGAAAGGCAAAATAGATTTTCAAAAATATTTAATATGCACTCATGTGGGACGATCATTTTTATATAGACACCAATAGGAGGAATTGGAACTTAGACGATTAACTGCGAAAAAAAGGCATAGGATAGCAAATTTACATACCAAAAATAAGATGTGTGGCATAAACTTAAACAAACCACAGTTAAGTTCTTTTCTAGAACTTGTCTGTTTTGTATTTTCTTTTATGCACGTTCTGTTAATATATACTGAGATTCAAAAGGGGGAGGGTTGAGACCTACAAAAGTAAGTGTAACTCGAACACATTTCCATATACATGTACTAGTACCTGTCAAAATTTGGGGACCTCGTAAGTAGTTGTCGTATGTCATATCTTATTTGTTTTCGTTATTTGGAGAATGTTTGTGTTTATAACAGACCTTAAGAAAAATAAGAAGATGTGGTATTATTGTCAATATTAGAAAACAATCCGCCAGAGACTGAAAAACGAGGATGTAAGCAAACACCACATAGTTTTTTTTTTTAAATTCACATTGAACGTATAGACTCTGGGCGATTTAGATCCTGACATTTTTATAAAGGCATGTCTATTGTTGAGTATTTAAGTTGCCCTGTATGAGCCTGTCTTTTGGAGAAGGCTATATTTTGCTCTCTAGATGTCTAAGTTATTTATGTGCATGGTTGGGTTGCTATCTCATTTACCAGAAGTTCATGACTTCTGCATTTACTTATACCCCACATCTACCTTCATTCATAGAAAAAGTATGGTCTGATAGAAATGATTACACTGATATTGAAAGGCAAAGTAATATCATTTTTGAAATATCAGAAAACCTGTTGCACATATCAAATGATATGTCAAAGAGAGTGCCCAACTGTTTTTGAATTTATTATTATAATTTAACTGTTGAGGGTTCACGCATATTTATTAGTTAGAAATATAGTCTATGGAGGAATATTCGGAAGCTAAATTATTGTTCATTCGGAACACCTATTCATCTTATCTGTATTAGCTTCCTGCAATTAAGAGCACCTCCATACGGTGTATCTAAGATATTTAAAACATGGCAATAAAGAATTTTCACAGATCGCTAATTCACTTGTCTGATATATGATAATAAACAATCTATAGATCCTTTTCAAACATGTATATTTATTGTAAAGCTACATTTTATGCATTGCAAGGGTTTACTGACTTGAGCAAAGTTGACAGTTGTACCCTTTGATAAACAAGTGAAAGTTAAATGGTCAAGATTTAATTATAACGACCTATGGTATCAAACATCTGTGTAAAGATATTCACAGAGAGATATTTTAAAATAGTGCTGTGGTTTCTACATTATGAGTTAAAGTGGGCTTTGGGATTTGATTGTAACAATAAAATCATTATGCACACTTGTCATTTTGACAAATCAGATAAAAAAATCTGTTTCAAATGAAAATAAAACAAGTAAAGACTGTTCGTTAATATACATTTTTACAACTTTTACTGTTTCCTTTTTGCAGTATTCTCTATCAAATAAGTTATCTTGTAAGTTAACTAAATGTTTATTTAATTCATTGATGTCACTATTATTTCAGTGACCGCTGCAGAAGGTCTTGACTCGTTTAAGAGACTACTGCATGCACATTAAATTTCAAGTCCCATGTTTTTATTTGCACCATGAATAAATCTTATGTACAGCACAAATTATTTCCTTTCTGTTAAAATTATTTTTGGACTTGTTAAGTATGCAAGTGCACACCAAACAGTGACAGGATAGTCAACTAGATGACGGTGGTCACTTAGTGGTAGAAGTAGAAATTTCTTATATTATTCACACACTGTAATGCTCTTAAATTTATGTGTGTTTTGGATGTGCACTAGTGATTGGTAAATATTGATACGTTTCTGTGTTTTTAATATATGTGACTTAACATCAAGAATTCCATTATTATGGAATCGTTCACTTTTGTACACTTCCGAGTCTTCGGTATCTAAATAGAGAGTGGTAAAAGGGAGGGTCTGAACACGGAAACACGTGAAATAACAAATCGCAAAAACGATGCACGGAAAAAAAACACTCTGGAAAAACTAAGCCAAGGAATAAAATCGTAAATATTAAAAAAAAAAAAAAGTACCAAAAGTTATTACTCAGCCATTCTTGGAGATCATGCAGTCATTATAAATGGACATGGCAACCCTGCATGTGGTCACCTTTTAGCGTCCGTTAGTTGCATCCGATTTATCATAGTAATACAATAGGCTATTTATAAATATCTTGGGACCAGTTAATTAGTTTATAATTTAAAACAATATTTGGGCTGACTTTGAATTAGTCCCGGTTTACTTTTTAATCAAATGCGGGACAAGCACGAGAAAATAAGAGTACCGACACGAAACACGGAAAATAATTAAAGGAAAACACGAAGCACGCACATCGAACCAAACACGAGAAAACGAGAAAGAAAACGTCGAAACACGGAAACACGTGAAATAAAAAGGCCGAAAACGTTGCACGAAAATAACACTTTACCACCATACTAGATGTTGACACCTCATATTAGAACTTAAGTAGATGGTCAATTTCGTTTGCAAGGTTAAAGAAATCTTCAATTTGCTCTAATTTGCCTGTGAAGACCATAAAACCGTCATCCCTATTGACAATGTAATTTGATGTTTTCTCTCCATTGTCCTTATCTAAGATTTTAATGAATAGGGCAGACAGATGCAGATCTGTGCATGTTGGTGACAATGGGCGCTCCTATTATGTGTTTGTATAACAGTCCAATAAACTCAAATTCTAGTTTCTAAGAATTAATTTAACAAATGCAGTTAAATCTATTTTGTTGAGAATCTTTAAAGTATATTCTCCTATGTGTC
The DNA here is from genome assembly GCF_021869535.1 of Mytilus californianus. Lineage (NCBI taxonomy): Eukaryota > Metazoa > Mollusca > Bivalvia > Mytilida > Mytilidae > Mytilus > Mytilus californianus. The sequence goes on from NW_026262679.1 coordinate 29,637,607, forward strand.
AATAAATTCTAATGCATTGATAACATTTTTTTCTAAATTATCAATCATCATAAAATTATTTGTGTACATTGACGTACATCATAGGCAATAAGAATGCATACCTTTTTACCTCGTGTGACTCTATTTTATTAATGAAATTTTTTGTATCTTGAATGTAAAAGCTATGCCTCTTCAATAATTGGATGTTGGATGTGTACTAATTGATAATTTAGTCTTAGAAGCATGACTTTTTTAATTAGTTGTTAGTGGCTTTGAACTAGCTGTCAGTAACTGCGAGTACTCTCAGATCTGTACTTAGTGTCTATTTGTTGTTGGGATATACAAGCACCCGGCCACGTCCACTCTGTGTAGTATTTCTATTTGTATCCACACGAAAGAGAATTCTTTTTCAACTGATTTTTATAGTTAGTTCTTATGTTGTACTGTTACACCACTGTCCCAGGTTAGGGGGAGGGTTGGCATCCCACTAACATGTTTAACCCCGCCACATTCTGTGCTTGTTCCAAGTCAGGAGCCTGTAATTCAGTGGTTGTCGTTTGTTGATGTGTTACATATTTGTTTTTTGTCCATTTTTTGTACATAAATTAGGCCGTTAATTTCCTCTTTTGAATTGTTTTACATTTGTCATTTAGGGGTCTTTTATAGCTGACTATGCGGTATGGGCTTTGCTCATTGTTGAAGGCCATACGGTGACCTATAGTTGTTAATTTCTGTGTCATTTGGTCTCTTGTGGAGAGTTGTCTCATTGGCAATCATACCACATCTTCTTTTTTATATTTATAATTAGATCAAGTAAGTATCTCTCGCAGGAGAGTTACACTTATTGAAGATTGGTCGGTAATGAACATTAATGTGTTCTGCTAGCTGACTGTGACCAGTTCGCAATGCCTCATTACTTATTTCTAGATTAATTTTATGAATTTTTGAAAGAAGGTTCATGTGTCCTACATGTTTTGAATTATTATTATTCTTTAAGAAATTATACGTCTGGGAATCTTTTTTTTTTCTCTCCTTGCTTTATATTTAACACTTCTCTCAACATGCCAAAATTGTAATGATTTACAATAAAAAGAAAATATTATCCTCCACACACATGGCCAAGATAACACTGATATATAATTTCTTATTCAGTTGAATTAATAATTAGAATTAAAAAGTTCTAAGGTTCACGTATTGTCTTTTTTTTTTAAAAGAGCAACTTGTTTATATCATCGGACATTTGAATGTTCTAGATGCACAATTAACATATTGGATAGAAAATAAAAGGATATGGAGTAAATGTACATGGGACAAAATCGCACACAATACATAGAAAACATAGAAAATCATCAATGAATAGGGCTTTTATTCCTGTTCTACATCTTGACAGTTGATGTAGGGTCTTCAACAATGAACGAATCATTCCAATATTTCAACATTCAAAATTTTAGTTAAATCTCTCGTGCACACTAGACATGCTAGACGGGGCTATATATGTTCATATATAAACATCCCTGAGTACAGAAGTTGACGGAGTTATACGTTAAGTGTACATTAAACTTTTAGTACTGTCAAATGATATTCAAAATCAGCATGAATGTTGGTCTACATCTTTCATTAATTGAATAGCTGACAGATGATAAAACAGCGGGTGGTTATTGTTTAAATTCACACCTTAATATGGTTAGATAAGAACACAATAAACGATACTTGTACATAGCTTTTTCCTTCCAATAAATAAAATATGTATTATACATAATAAGTGTTTACGAGAAAGAAAAACAATTAAATCATTAATGTATCTTTTCCCGAACCCTACAAAACTTAAATAGCAATACACAAATGCTTTGCATTTCAAGTTAATTAATTCATCATCCAACTTTTAGTACAGCATTTCAAATTCACATTGTTTCCTTTGTCATTAGGTGTGTACTGCAAATAAGCTCTTTGTAATTCATTAGCAATTTTTCTAATCATACAAAATGTGTTTAAGTTCTGTCTATATATCTAAATTATCCGGATAATGTTTAAAATTTTTAATCGGGACTAAAATTCAATTTAACATTTTCATCATCATGAATTTATTTTAAACAATAATTGAAAAATGATTAATATTATTATTTTTTTTTTTTTTTAAGTTTCGACGCTATCTTATATCAAACATTTTCTGTCTTTCCCAATATGGTACGTATAGATATCGTTTCAGTTCTTTACAATATACGTATACATGAACTGACGTTTGATAACGAAATAATCACCATATTCAAACTTCCAGGGACACCATCAAATGCAAACTTAAAATATTTTTTTTGGCACCTTCAGAAAGAAGAATTATACAAAAATAACATGGGACATGGCGAAATAATGTCACTGCAATAATGAATTTTATAGGAATTTTTTACTACCACTCATCATCATTGAATTTGGTTAAGTTATGTAGGAAAAACGTATCTTTTCATGGGAAATTTTCAAATCATTAGGGACACCACTTTTAAATAACATAAAATAATTTTTTTACATCAAAATAAAGATAAAGATAATAACTTTTTCACCTGCTATGGCAATAGTTTATGATTGTACAAATAAAATGTTGACAAATCATTTTAAAGCAACTGTCATGTTTTTTCCATATACAACAATGTTAAATTTTATCAGTCCAGAAGTGCTCCCTTGTTATTCACTGATAACGTTACCCCCTGCTGAGCTGTCCCTGATTCTTGTGTATGATCCTTTAATTAGATAATAATCTATTTTTATTAATGTATATATTTCAATACATTACATTGTGTAGATAAAAGTTGTTGACATTTTATAGATAAGTTACAAATCTATATTAGTTTGTGACAAATGAAAGAAAAATATATTTGGAACTATTAATTATATCTGATTATAATTTGAAAATAGATATACACTGTATTACATCATATCTAATTTTAGAGAACTATTAATCATATCTAATGTTTTTTTCATCATGCTTATAAGATATTGATTGATAATTGGTATATAGTTTAATCATGACAAGTTACAGATCAAGTTTATTAAATTTTTGTTTCGTTCTAATAATTTTGTGCAGAGTTATGGTCCTTTGACTTGAAAAATTCACTCATATAATCAGTTTTCCACACTGTTTTTAGTCATGCTTGAAGATATTGACTTGATATTTACTTTTTGTTTACACCATGACAAGTTATAGAACAAGTTAGCATTTTGTTCCAGTATAATGAAGTTTTACCCGGTAGGGGACTATGTATTGCCATGCAATACTCTCAGAATGCTTGTTGATTTAGCCCTTGACATAAAATGGTAGAATTTATGACAGGCAAAAAATGGCTGACATGTATATAGTTTATATTTTGATGCCAATGCAGCAATTCAATTGGTTGTATTTAAATTTCAGGGTGGACCATCTTTATTAACTGATGAAGAGATTATAATTCTAGTCAAGTCCCGCCATATACCAGCATACAAATTAGAAATTATGTTGAATGATTTTGAAAGAGGTGTAGTAATAAGGTATGTCATGGCCATTTACTTGTAAGTTAGAGATACTTTCATTGAAATACAACACTGTATGATGTAAAAGGCAAATTTATGCATGCAAGTTTGGCAGTTTAAAACATCTTTTTCTTATTGTTTATTGGGTAGCTTACTTGGAATCCTAACAAACAAATCACATTGCTAGGAACAGTAGAAATTGGTCTAATTTCAGCACTAAGTATATTAATGTTTGGTTTGTTATAAAAGAAACTATGGATTTTGGGGTGACATTAGTTAAAATGAAATATCACCGCTGACCATTAATACAACAAAACGTCTTTTAAGGAGACATACAAATGGCATTAGTAGTACTTTGATGTAACATTTAAATGACATATGTACAATCAATGCTTTAAATTTAATTTTTTTTTCAGGAGGGAAATGTTATTGAATAGCTTGAAGCAGAGCAGAGTATTAGATAACCTACCTTACTCAGATTATGCTTATGAATATGTAAGTAAAGTGACTTTATAGCTATTGTAATTTCTTGTTTCAGTCAAACCTGTCAAGCTATATATACATGATATATTGTTAGGAACAACCAACTAACTTTCACTTCACATTTATAACAGGTACTATCCCCTTCAACCATTTTCTTCTTTTTGGATTTAAATTAATGAGGTATATTTTAAGTACAAAAGTAGCAAAGGAATTCACAGATTAACATCTAGGAAAAAGTTCTACTCACTATTACAAGATTAGATACACAATAATTATATGCCTAATTACACAAGTATAACGATCTAGAGTTATATTTATACAATTTTACAAGTTTATGAAATAAAATAAAAAACACATTGATTTATGGCAATTTGATATACAGAAGGAATCCATATAGTTAATCCTGAATTAAATATATTTTATAATCATCTTAAAACTTCCCGTTTATTTTTCTTCTCTGAAAATCAGGCATTGAAACTCAATGCTATTCAGACAGAGTTAAGATGCACCAAAGGTTAAGTCTACAATACCCTTCCCTTTTCACGAATGTGACCTACCGAATTAGACTATTTACCGGATTTGTATTAACATAAGCAACACGTCGGGTGCCACCTGTGGAGCAGGATCTGCTTACCCTTCCAGAGCACCTGAGATCACCCCCAGTTTTTGGTGGGGTTCGTGTTGCTTAGTCTTTAGTTTTCTATGTTGTGTCATCTGTACTATTATTTGTCTGTTTGTCTTTTTATTTTTGGCCATGGCGTTGTCAGTTTGTTTTCGATCTATGAGTTTGACTGTCCCTCTGGTATCTTTCTTCCCTCTTTTAAGTCACTTAACCCAAGCTGAATCTGCTGAGCCATATTGATTTCAGTGCATGTACCTGTAAACATCTTTACTTTTGAATTAGCACTTGATAAATTCATATTGCTACAAAAAAAACTAAACTGACCTAATTCAATGAACTTTTAGATGTTGTAACGATATTATTCTTGGTTTTGCATCTTGTTAGGTGAATGGTGCTTGTTGTGAAAATGTGATAGGTTATATGCCAGTACCTGTTGGTGTAGCAGGACCTTTATTGTTGAATGGAAAACTTTTCCATGTTCCCATGGCAACAACAGAAGGCTGTCTAGTAGCTAGTACTAACAGAGGATGTAAAGCTCTTGAGGTAATGTACAATGTTTTGTTTCAACTTTAAGAGACATCAATTTACACTACATAATTAAATTTTTGTGCAAGCGAGCAAGCTTAGCGAAGTTTTATGTACTACATGTATTTAAATGTTATGAACTTAATTATTTATCAACAAGAAATTATAGAATTTTTTTTTTTTTTTAAATCATTAATTGCAAGGACAGTTTTTTATGGGAAGATGAGGGCTTAGTACTCGCTTAAAATTGGTGAAAAAAAATAAAACTTTTGTATTGGAAATATGTCATAAAGGCCACATCCCTAAATTATATTTTGGTTTAAAACCTGAATCAATCATAAATAAAAGGAGATGTGAGGTATATGTCAATGAGACAGCAACCCAATGCCAAAAATAACACAAAAGATATGAAATGTTGTGATTAATGCTGAATATGCTATTGTATGTCAATGGCTGAACAATTACAAGTATTATATAAATTCTTTAAACAGGACATAAACACATAGGACACCACAATTGAATATTGACCATTGAAAATCTGAGGACAAGCTAACAAGCAAACAATGTTAATTATAACAAAAATAAGTGACTTTTTTGGTAAAATTATAAATCAGTAGCATTTAATTTTTCAGTATTTTTAGCATAGAAAGTATGATCTGAATGATTATTCAATTTACCTATAACTTTATAACATTTATCAGCAAAGTGGTGGAGTTACAAGTGTGGTTATAAATGATGGAATGACAAGGGCACCTGTTGTTAGATTTTCTTCTGCCAAGAGAGCTAGGTATTATGAATACGTAAAAAACATTTATTTTCTATTGATATATGTATGTACAAGGCTTAGAAACAGTTAAGAATATAAAACACGCTACTGTTTTGTATCTTGTTTTGTTCCAAGTACAAACAAACTTTATCTCAGTATCAGTGTATGGTTATTCCTTTCATGATGATCAACTTATAAAAACTATGCAGAAGATAATACTTATATGAAAATTTTAAATTGGCATATGAAGAAGAAGGCTTGAAAGATCCATGAACAATGTATTCATTTGCAGGCTCATAAATACCACTATACAAAGGTATATTGTTAACATCACAGATAAGGTACAAGGTTTTATATTTAAAGGGGCATTAGCTTCAAAATCATGTTCACCGATTTGACTCAAATTCTCATATTTGATTTATAACATACTAAAACGTATATCTAAATTAGAATAAGTCTGAAATAAACAGTTAACAATGCATGTACTCGATAATATTTATCAGAATTTCATGTATATTTTAGTCTAGACACCATCTAATTAACTATTGAGATGACCTCCGAAGACTGCCGATGGTCACATAACCTGATATAAACATCATCATAAATATAAACATAAACATAAATATAAATAGATAGCGACCTTGTGCAATTGGATTTTTCTATGTCTGTTTGATTTAATGTTATAGGTTAAAAAAATATTTAATTATCGTTTATACCTGTATAAGAATGATTTTTTGTGGATTGAATCAGTCAAGGAAATGGTTCATCTTTGTTTCACTTTCAATGTTGACATTCTTATCCTTTAAGTGTCTAAACACGACTAAAACATGCGTAACCAATCTCTAGCTAATGGTTAAATTGAAGGTCACATGAATACGGATTCAATGAGGTCGAATTATTCACTTGCAAGTGAATAAGCGATGTTTCTTTGTTTATTTTGACAAAATTGAACCAAATTGGCTGCTAAAAGCAAATTATTATTTCATTATTTCACTTTTATTAATGATTGAACCAAACTAAATCATATTCTAATTTTTTTCATATCTCGTAGCTAATACCTCTTTAATTTGAAACTATATATATCACAGATGTTTATATACATAAAGTAACTCCTTAGATAACATGGTTGCAGTATGAAATAAGTGAAGAAAGCATGATGGTCAACAGATACATTTTGAGTTATTATATGCATTGTACTTGATTTGTAATACATTGTATACCATGTTTAACGAAGGATACATGAGTTAAAAATAATGTTTTTCATTCTTTTAGTGAAGTGAAGAAATGGTTAGAAGATAAAGACAATCAAGATAAAGTAAAAGAAAGTTTTGATATGACTAGCAGGTATATATAGAACATTTAAAAAGTTATAAATTTAATGAAAATTTATACTACAGATACTAAAATTGTGTAATAAAATATCAAGAGTGGTTAAGATATGACTGTCTTTGAGAAAGCATATTCACATGAACATATTATAAGATGATTGTTATACAACTAGCATAAATTTTGTCTGCTTGTATTATTTCAGGTTTGCAAGACTTACTAATTTACATATTGTACAAGCAGGAAAACTTTTATACATCAGGTTTATAGCTGTTACAGGTGATGCCATGGGCATGAATATGTTATCAAAGGTATGCTATATCCACCCAATATTTTTTGTCAGTTTATGTCTTATAGAGGAAAATTTTAGAGAAGAATAATTTTTTATTGCGGAAATTGAACACATAGATCATTGTAGGAAATCAGTTTTATGTAAATTTTTAAACAAAAATTTTGATATCTTATTGTAAAAAAAATGTAGGACTAAGAACATTGATTGATTTATTGTTGGTATTTATAACTACTTTAAACATTCTTAGGTATATCAAGATGGGAAGTTTTCATTGGGGAGAAAGCTTGAGAGAACCACTTACCTCAGGCAGGAAAACTGGCATTCCTAGTCAATTAAGATCAGAGTCAAACTTTCAATTTCAATGTTGGCAGGCTAATGACCACTGTTGATGATCTACTTAGACCACTCAGACACATAGGCCCCTTTAATTTGTTTTTATGTTCAAAATAGAGGTGATTGTTCCTATTGGTCAGAAGATGACACTCATTTATCAGGCTTGGTTTTTATCTTTGCACTTGTGATCATTGGCTAGAAATAGCCATAAATGAATATGACTGAACCAGAAAACTTGATGTAAGAAGGACAAAACATTTATTTTTAAAATTGATTTTTTATTGCCATCAGTATAACAGTAATGGCCTTGTTGCATATTTTTGTAACATATGAAATAGATTTCTTTTTCAATTTTAGGGATCTGAAAAAGCCCTGGCAATGCTATCAATAGAGTTTGCAGATATGGAAATTTTAAGTTTAAGTGGAAACTTCTGTACCGACAAGAAAGCTGCTGCTGTGAATTGGTAAGTGTGAAAGTTTATTTCCATAAAATTATAAAAATGGTTATGCTTTTTATATAAAATGAAGATAATCTCCTTGCATAAGATTGACTCTGTTCAATCATAATAAAGCCTTCCAGTTCTATTCTTAAGTTAATTATTGAAAGAAAATGAAAGTTTTTTTCAAATATTCATTCACTAAGCTTTGTTTGAAAATAGATTATTTCCAGGCTTTAATTTTTGTGTAAAGATTGCATGAAATGCAATCAAAAAACCCTATGGTACTGACTTGATATCTTTATCTTCCAATGTTGATCACTACCTTCCTTGGATAGTTCAAACAAAATAGTGCAGCGAAGATATCTTTATTTAGATCCTATCCAGTCAATGTCATGCAATATGTTGATAATATGTTATACTTTGATATTTAAGTTACAGTATGATGTGTATTTGAATTACCATACTTGTCAAGAAAACATTTTTTTTATTAAAAAATACGTAAGTAATGCATGATGTATGAATCTGCTCAACTACAAATGTACCATCATGAACAAAGGAAGATAACTCGAACTCAAATTTTTAATTTGCATATCAAAATACAATTCAATGTTTTATTTAAAAATTCACAAAATTGCAAAATGAAAGCAATCTTTTACCTACAGTACTCACAAGCACTTTATTGTTTTATAGTAGCATTCGTTTGCTTTTTTTATCCTTTTTTTGGAAAATCACTTGGTTTAAAGAAAACAATTTAATTTGAAATGACATAAAAAGCATTGAGTGGGTGGCGCATATTCGCCTTGGACACATTTTCGCCGTTTTGCTATTTTTTCTGTAAAATTTGTGTGCCTTTATCCAATACTTGTCTAAATAGATGTTAAAGGCTGTTTGTAATGTTACAACTGTTGATTTTCCTCTTTACCCCATTTCCAAGGTTATTCGCACATATTGAGAAATACGCCGGTGTTTTTAAATGATTTTGGCAATTATGTAAGATTTATATGGCAATCATGCGCAGTCTTAAAGTAAATATTTGTGAGAAAAATCGTATAGGAATGATCTCTCAAGCTAATTCATGTAATTGCAAACATTCGTTTTTATAATATACCAGGATAATGAGGATGGTCATATCATACATTGCGGCGAAAATGTGTCCCCCATGGTACACGAACAACTTGATTTCCTCTTGAGTTTACGTTCGTTTTTAGAACAATTAACCAATGTTTGGAAGATAAATTCTTTATCAAACATTTTTTTCATATAGTTAAATTTCTGAAACCTTCATAAAAAGTTCCAAATATTCGAATGTAGGTCGGATGTAAGTGGAAATGAACGAATTATGCGGCGAATATGGGTCTCTCACTCTATATCTATTGTTGTCTAGAGTTTCAATTATTAATATTCCTTGAAAAACTATTTCTTTGGTGCCATTTTAGTGTTAACTTGTTAATTATGAAATATCCATTGAATGCTGTGGGGGGAATGTACAATGAGATTCTCAAAAGATTTATGAACATTCAAGTAGGGTGTAGGTTTAAATTGTATTGGTCAACTCAGGATGATTAAGGTGACATGTGTTTGGATTTGTATGGGGGAAATTTCTTTGACATTACCCAGTAACATGTAATTATCTAAAACTGCTTGTAATTTCGACCACTGGACACTATCAGCCATTTATCAGTAAGTCACAAGTGTCATGTATATTATAAATATATGATACTAGTACATGTATTGTGACAAGATCATGCCATATATCCTGCCCATTATATATGTTTAGTGTACTTTTCATTACAGGTTAGAAGGCAGAGGCAAATCTGCAGTCTGTGAGGCTGTTATACCTGCTCATGTAGTGGAAAAATTACTGAAGACAACTGTACAAGCATTAGTGGACTTAAACATTAGTAAAAACCTGGTTGGTTCAGCTATGGCAGGGAGCATAGGAGGATTCAATGCACATGCAGCAAATATTGTAACAGCCATTTTTATTGCTACAGGACAGGTAAAATAGTTACTAGTTATAAAAAGTTACATTACATATTAACAATCTCGAAAAGACTTTCAGAAAAGTGATAGAAAGGTACCTTTACTTACAGTGAATGATGCAATAAAAAAACTAGTACATAAAGGTCATCCACAGGACCAAAGAAAGATGACATTATAAGAGAGGTGATCATTGAATTGAAGTTCAAAATGCCTTTGTATTACTACATCTGGACTGTTAGAGGGTGACCTGCCAAACAGGTTTCTACTTAATGCCTATGTATTACTACATCTGGACTATTAGAGGGTGACCTGCCAAACAGGTTTATACTTAATGCCTTTGTATTACTACATCTGGACTGTTAGAGGGTGACCTGCCAAACAGGCTTATACTTAATGCCTATGTATTACTACATCTGGACTGTTAGAGGGTGACCTGCCAAACAGGTTTATACTTAATGCCTATGTATTACTACATCTGGACTGTTAGAGGGTGACCTGCCAAACAGGTTTATACTTAATGCCTATGTATTACTACATCTGGACTGTTAGAGGGTGACCTGCCAAACAGGTTTATACTTAATGCCTATGTATTACTACATCTGGACTGTTAGAGGGTGACCTGCCAAACAGGTTTATACTTAATGCCTATGTATTACTACATCTGGACTGTTAGAGGGTGACCTGCCAAACAGGTTTATACTTAATGCCTATGTATTACTACATCTGGACTGTTAGAGGGTGACCTGCCAAACAGGTTTATACTTAAAAGAAGTAACCTTAATAACTGATTTGACTGTAAAAATAAAATTATTTTGTGGACAATGTTTTAGGGTCAATGTTAAATATTTTATGTTTATACTATGTCAGAGTGTGGCATATATAATTTAATTTGGCGTCACTAACTGATTTTTTGTATTTCTACGTTGAATTGAACATTTATGATATTTATGAGGATGAGAAACAATAACCTTGTACAGTTATTAGAAAAGGTTCCAACTCCTTCAGGCAAAGTTGACTTTAGATAGATGTGGCTATTTATTTTAGTTGAGCACTCCACATGTTTAGGTACTTAAACATCTTTTAGCTTTCAAATTTTTGGTTTTTTCAAAAGCACTTCAGATGCAGCAAATTTATATAAAGTGTTATTTCATTTATATATTTGCTTCTGATAGAGTTTACAATATTGTCTTACTATTGCAGGATCCAGCACAGAATGTGACTAGTTCAAATTGTATAACTCTGATGGAAGCTACAGGAGAAAACAACTCTGATCTTCATATTACTTGTACCATGCCTTGTTTAGAGGTGGGAACAATAGGAGGAGGCACAGTGCTGCAACCTCAGTCAGCTTGTTTAGAGGTCAGTTTAAAAAGTAAAAATTATACATACACACCCATCCCTTTAATGTAAACATTACAAGATGACAGATTCCTTCATTCATAGTTGATTGTGGAGAGCTATGAATGTACTTTGATCACAACTTTTGCTAAGTCCATACTTATTTTGATTTCCAAAGCTCTAACCTTCTTTGTGATTGTTTCAAGAAAAGCAGTTCAACACAGCATATTCAAAATGTTTCAAATTGGGATAAGCAAGATAAAAAAACAAATAACTAAAAAGGTTTTAAATATTTTCAACTTACAAATTTTATCATAATGAAAATAAAAAGAAATGTGATAGTGAATTGTCTCAAGTAACCATATCATTATAAACAGACTGACATAACCTTTTCATAGTCCTGAGCTGTAGAAGGCAATTCATTCAAATTCATGTATTTTTAGGTTTTACATCCATCGATAATTTTGTGGTTACATTTTTTTAGCAAAATATTTTTAATGATAAAATTACTTATGCACTAGATATTAAACTTTTTAATCAATTTTGAATTCTAGAAAAGATATTTGAGTGAATGAATTAAATTATCATATAAATGTATGTTTATTTATAGATGTTGGGAGTATGTGGGTCTTGTACAGAAAATCCCGGCGAGAATGCCAAGCTTTTAGCCAGTATTATATGTGGAACTGTATTAGCTGGAGAATTATCTTTAATGTCTGCATTAGCTGCGGGACATCTTGTCAGAAGTCATCTAAAACATAACAGGTAAAGTGTTATACTTTAATGATATTCTAATGTCAGCATTGGCTGTCCAACATATTGTACAAAAGTCCAGGTAAAGTGCAACACGTCAATGTAACTTATTAACGAACTTAAATGTTATGTTATTATAGTTTATATGTCTCAAAATTTAAAAAGCAATGACACAATGAACAAACTGCACAGTCAAGTGACCAATAGGATGGCCTTTGACTGGAACAAGGAAAAATTGTAGAATTATGATGTTGTACTTGATTGTAGTGTTTTAGTAAAAACACATTTGAACACAATTAAATTTTATGTATGAATATTTAGAATATGTATAATTTTAAAAATAGATAAAAATTCTAAATATATGTATTCATAATAAATACTAATTTTGAATTCAATTTTTCTTCCAGATCAACAGTAAATGTCTTACCTAACCAGAGCTTGCCCAGTTCATCAGATTTGTCTCAGTCACCACAACATTCCCATGTCTTACCAAACCAGAGTTTGTCCAGCTCATCAGACATGTCTCAGTCATCACATCATTCCCATGCAGACAGTTCTCATAAACTTTTAGGTTGTTCAATAAATGTCATCAAAAGTGAACATAGTATATCAAATTCAGTGGATAGTAACAATACTCAAACCAAATCTAATAACTTTCTGTCACCTGTGTGTGATTCTCGTAGGAAATCCTGTGATACAACGAAATGTGGCAAATTCAATGAAAACAGTATTGAATTGTATTCAGACAAAGATTGTTCAAATAAAAAGGATAAGATATCATGACAAAGCAGTTAATTAGGAATTTCATGTTTTGTTATCGAAAATACGGTGGCATTTTAGCTTTGTGTATCAGTTTTAAAGTGGTGAATGTAATGTAAGAATGTGATGTTGGAATTCATAAAATAAACACATGTGGTAACCTTGTGTCTATAATGATTATAAGGGCCCTTTGATTATCAGCTTCTGCTTTATTGTAACAAAGTTTTCCATCGCAAATAGTTGAGCATGTGAAAAGGAAATGAATTGATAGAGCCATGATATTTTTTTTTTATTTTCCATGCATTCCAATTTATTAAGTCTAGTGAACTTTTCCTTAACAGTTGTTTAAAAATGATTTGTTGTATTAATTTGTACTTTAAGAATCATTTATTACTATTTACCTTTTGAAGTTTCATATGACTTTAAGACAAACTGTATTCCTGCCTATACAACACTAGTTGAACAAGCAAATTGTATTGTGTGTGATCTTGACAATAATTTTGTCTGTGTAAAGGCATTTATGCCTACTTAAGAGTTGTTGCCCTTTCTAAAAAAAACAAAGTAAGAAACAAAGTTTTTCATTTGAAAAAGGACTGTTGGTTACATTTTTAGCTCACCTGGCCCAAAGGGCCAAGTGAGCTTTTCTGATCACTTGGCGTCCGTCGTCCGTCGTCGTTAACTTCTTGGCCAAATTAAACCAAACTTGGCCACAATCATCATTGGGGTATCTAGTTTAAAAAATGTGTCCGGTGACCCGGCCAACCAACCAAGATGGCCGCCATGGCTAAAAATAGAACATAGGGGTAAAATGTAGATTTTGGCTTATATCTCTGAAACCAAAGCATTTAGAGCAAATCTGGGGTAAAATTGTTTATCAGGTCAAGATCTATCTGCCCTCAAATTTTCAGATGAATCTGACAACCCGTTGTTGGGTTGCTGCCCCTGAATTGGTAATTTTAAGGAAATTTTGCCGTTTTTGGTTATTATCTTGAATATTATTACAGATAGAGATAAACTGTAAACAGCTATAATGTTCAGCAAAGTAAGATCTACAATTAAGTCAACTTGACCAAAATGGTCAGTTGACCCCTTAGGTAGTTATTGCCCTTTATAGTCAATTTTTAACCATTTTTCGTAAATTTTTGTAATCTTTTACAAAAATCTTCTCCTTTGAAACTTCTAAGACAAATTTAACCAAACTTGTCCACAATCATCATTAGGGTATCTAGTTTAAAAAAATATGTCTGATGACCCAGCCCGCGAACCAAGATGGCCGACATGGCTAAAAAATAGTACATAGGGTAAAATGCAGTTTTTGGCTCATATCTCTGAAACCTAAGCATTTAGAGCAAATCTGACAGAATAAAATTGTTTATAAGGTCAAGATTTATCTGCCCTGAAATTTTCAGACCAATCAGGCAACACGTTGTTGGGTTGCTGCCCCTGAATTGGTAATTTTAAGAACATTTTGCAGCTTTTGGTTATTATCTTGAATATTATTATAGATAGGGAAAAACTGTAAACAGCTAAATGTACAGCAAAGTAAGATTTACAAATAAGTCAACATGACCAAAATTGTCAATTGACCCCTTAAGGAGTTATTGCCCTTTATAGTCAATTTTTTACAATTTTCATAAATTTTGCAAATTTTTGTAAATTTGTACAAAATATTTTCCACTGTAACTACTGGGCCAAGTTCATTATAGATAGAGATAATTGTAAGCAGCAAGAATGTTCAGTAAAATAAGATCTACAAACACATCACCATCACCAAAACACAATTTTGTCATGAATCCATCTGTGTCCTTTGTTTAATATGCACATATACCAAGGTGAGCGACACAGGCTCTTTAGAGCCTCTAGTTTTCACTTGTTTGCTGAGTTGGATTTTTATTTTATTTTATCACAAATATTTTAGGTGTAATACCACCAAATCATAGTACGTCACATCTGGTTTCATACGAAAAAGGGTCGAAAAAAAATATTCCCTTGAATTTGACAGTTGTAGGAAATTAAGACTGCATTTCATTGCAGAAAAAAAATTCTGAGTCATAAACATCTATCTTGGGTGTTTCAAAGCACCATTTTTTTTGTTTGCTGTTTCTATGAAATATTTTGGAAACTTCAGGTGACATGGTTACTAAAGCTTGTTAACAGGAAAAAAAGGGGTGAAAATTTTATTGGTTTACTTCCGGTGATGGTTATTATCTTATATGCAATGAAATGTTATGTGAAATTTTCACTGTACTGGACAGGATAAAACTTTACTCATGCCAAGTATTTCTGTATTTGTCACAAAGATAAATTCTGCACAATTTTTTGAAAAATACCAATTGAACAAAGACTAATATGGGAAAACCAATGGTGGTATTACTCCAAAATGGGAAGCTGCACATGCACCTTTGACCTTGTATTTACTCTCATTTTTGTCAAGCCTGCGACAAAAAGTCGCAAAAAGGAGACATAGTGATCCTACATTCCGTTGGCGGCGGCGGCGGTGTCCACAAATATTCACGCTGTGGTTCAAGTTTTTGAAATTTTAATAACTTTCTTAAACTATCCTGGATTTCTACCAAACTTGAACAGAAGCTTGTTTACGATTATAAGATAGTATCCAGAATTAAATTTTGTAAAAAAAATCCTGTTTTTCCATATTTTACTTATAAATGGACTTAGTTTTTCTGCCAGTTAACATTACATTCACTCTGTGGTTAAAGTTTTTTAAATTTTAAGAACTTTCTTAAACTATCCTGGATTTGTACCAAACTTGGATAGAAGCTTGTTTATGATCATAAGATAGTATCCAGAAGTAAATTTTGTAAAAAAAAAATCCTGTTTATATGTATTTTACTTATAAATGGACTTAGTTTTTCTGCCAGTTAACATTACATTCACTCTGTGGTTAAAGTTTTTAAAATTTTAATAACTTTCTTAGACTATCCTGGATTTGTACCAAACTTAGACAGAAGCTTGTTTATGATCAAAAGCTAGTATCTAGAAGGAAATTTTGTAAAAATTATTTCCTGTTTTTCCATATATTACTTATAAATGGACTTAGTTTTTCTTCCAGTTAACATTACATACAGTCTGCAGTTAAAGTTTTTAAAACATTTATTAGATTCATAAACCATCCTGGATTTTTACCAAACTTGGATAGAAGCTTCTTACAATCAAAAGATAGTATCTAGAGGAAAATTTTTAATAATTTTTTCCCCATTTTTGTTGAGCCTGCGACTCACAGCAAAAGTAGGCGAGACACTGGGTTCCGTGGAACCCTTACGAATTTTTTTTAAATTTCATGCTATTTCACTCAAATATAGCAAACATGAAACATTCTGAGTGGATTGAGTCTCAAAAACACATTTTAGGGGAAATTGCCTTGAAATAGGGCTATACCATGAATATTAGTAGGCACAGCAAGCCAAACTCTGTGTTTTGGTGAGCTTTTTCTGACTTTTTCTCCTTATTTCCTATATTGGGCTATACTAGAAAACTGTTTCCTAAGTAATTCTTTAAGAAATATACAGTAATAAGTAAATGAAATGTTTTTTGAAGCAGTTACAACAAATTATTTACTGAAAGGGAACCATTTTATGTCCCTCTCTGGAACGCGGCGTAAACTTAAGTTTTACATAAGGACTTATTGAAACCTCCATGGAGTCAGTAAACTTTTATATGGATAGTTCATTCAGCTTGAACACTTCAATTACTCATTTATTATCACATTTCTTACATACCGGTAAATATGTGAAAGTTACCCCGAAATTTTGATTTATTAGCCTAAAAAGTAAAAATTTTGAGTGAAAAAGAGGTATAAATGGACCAAAAGAGACCTTATAATGAAGACAAAGAGGTACATTAGTGAATTTGACAGTTGTAGTTTTAACCCTGCATTTCTTTGCAGAAAAAAAATTCTGAGTCATAAACATATATCTTGGGTGTTTCAAAGCACCATTCTTTTTTTATTTGATGTTTCTATTAAATATTTTGGAAACTTCAGGTGACATGGTTACTAAAGCTTGTTAACAGGAAAAAAAGGGTTGAAAATTTGATTGGTTTACGGTGCTTCCGGTGATGGTTATCTTATATGCAATGAACTGTTATGTGAAATTTTCACCACAGATCACAACCTTTTTTGTGTTATCAACTTCTCTGGTTTTGACCCAGTTCTTTAAAACTCAAGATTGCACACAGATTGAAGATGTGCACCTTCTATTATGAAATTGTTTGAGGATTTTTTTCCCATTTTGAGCTTTCCCAAACTAGTGGAGTGGCAAATGTTGAAATAAATTACATAAATACCTCATGGAGTATTAATGTCTTAATATGTCTATCAATTATTCAACTTCAAAAAAAATATTTGTCGTAAATAAATGTGGTGCCAATGATGTTAAGGGGCATTAGCTGTCTTTATTTTCACCGATTTTACTCAAATTCTCATATTTGATTTATAACATACTAAAATGTATATCCAAGTTACCAAAAGTCTAAAATAAACAATTAACAATGCATGGACTCATTAATATGTATCAACATTTCGTGTGTATTTTTAGCTCACCTGGCCCGAAGGGCCCCATGTTAGCTTATGCCATCAATTGACGTCTGTCGTCTGTCGTCGTCATCATAAACTATTTCAAGAATCTTCTCCTCTGAAACTACTAGGCCAAATACCTTCAAACTTTAACTGAATGTTTCTTAGGGTATCTAGTTTATAAATTGTATCCGAATTTTGATCCATTAAAAAAAAGGCTGCCATGGCTAAAAATAGAACATAGGGGTCAAATGCAGTTTTTGGCTTTTATCTCAAAAACTATAGCAGTTAGAGCAAAAGTGACATTGTAGGGTTTCTGGCTGAAATAGTTTATTTTTTATGAAATTTTACTGTTTTTGGTTATTATCTTTAATATTATAATAGATAGAGAGAAAGTAGTAATGGCAAAACTGTGCAGCTAAGTAGGATCTACAAATAAGTCAAATGATCAAAATAGGCAATTGACTCCTTAAGGAGTTATTGCCCTTGAAACGTTTATTTTTTACATTTTTTTGTGCAAGTCTATTACTTTTTCAAAAATCTTCTTCTCTGAAACTACTGGGCCAAATACTTCCAAACTTTAAATAAATGTTCCTTAGGGTATTTAGTTTTTAAATTGTATCCTAAGTTTTGATCCATCAACAAACGTGGCCGCCATGGCTAAAAATAGAACAATGGGGACAAAAGCAGTTTTTGGCTTTAATCTCAAAAACTAAAGCAGTAAGAGCAAAACTGACATAGGTGAAAGTGTTAAACAGGTTTAGATCTACCTGTCTAGTAATCTTCAGACCAATAGGACAACTTATTGTTGGGTTACTGTCCAGAAATAGTTAATTTCTAGGAAATTTTACACTTTTGGGTTATCTATTATCTAATATTATTATAGAAAGAGAGAAAGTGTAAATGACAAAATTGTTCAGCAAAGTAAGATCTACAAATAAGTCAAATGCCTGAAACTGAAATTACAGGTGAGCGATATCAGGCTCTGATGAGCCTCTTGTCTAGACGCCATCTAATTAACCATCCAGATGACCTCCGAAGACTGCCGACGGTCATATAACCCGATATAAACATAAATATAAATATAAACAGATAGTGACCACGTGCAATTGGATTTTTCTTAGGCTGTTTGATTTTATTTTGTAGTTTAAAAAGTATGTTTATCATCGTTTTTACCTGTATAAGAATGATTTTGTTGTGGATTGAATCAGTCAACCAAATGGTTCATCTTTGTTTCACTGTCAATGTTGAAATTCTTTTCCTTTTAATAGCTGAATGCTCATGTCCAGCTAAGGGGTTAAATTGAAGGTCACATGAATACGGATTCAATGAGGTCGAATTATTCACTTGCAAGTGAATAATTCATCAGCAATGTTTCGTAGCTTATTTTGACAAAATTGAAGCAAATTGGCTGCTAAAAGCGAATAATTATTTCACTATTTCACTTTCATTAATGATTGAACAAAGAAAAAATCACATTTTTTTTTTTTTTTTTATACGCCCGTTTACGGGACGTATTATGGTATACCGCTGACCGTCTGTCCGTCCGTCTGTCCGTCCTTCCGTCCGTCGTCAACATGTCGGACATTATTTCAAAAATGCTTTAACCAATATGCATGAAACTTTGGTGAATTGTTTATATCTATTGATGTGAGCTCCCTTTCGTTTTTTTATAAATTTCAGATTTATCATTTCCGAGTTTTGGGGTTTTATTCATTAAAAAAGGGGGGATTTTCCAGTTTTCGGACAATAACTCAAAAACAATTTCACCAATTTGCATGAAATTTTTGTGAATTGTTCATATCTATTGACGTGAGCCTCCTTTCGTTTTTTATAAATTTCGGATTTACCGTTTCCGAGTTTTGGGGTTTTATTCATTAAAAAAGGGGGATTTTCCAGTTTTCAGACAATAACTCAAAAACAATTTCACCAATTTGCAAGAAACTTTGGTGAATTGTTTATTTCTATCGACATGAGCTCCCTTTTGATTTTTATAAATTTCAGAATATATATTTATGGGGTTTTATTCATTACAAAAAGGGGGATTTTCCAGTTTTCGGACAATAACTCAAAAATGCTTTCAGCATTTTTTATGAGACTTTGGTAAATTGTTTATATCTATTTTTGTAAGCTCCCTTTTGATTTTTATAAATTTTCGAATTTACATTTCAGAGTTATAAGATTTTATTTGTTTATAGTCTGACAACAGATTTACTAAGTATTGCGCAACAGCACAGTGTATTGCACAACAGCAAGAAATCTTTCATATAACCAATTTCAAGTTGTTTGACTACATTTATTCAGAAACCTATAATATATCAAATATTTAATTACAATCCAAATTCAGACCTGTATCAAGCTTGAATATTGTGTCCATTTTTGCCCCAACTGTTCAGGGTTGGACCTCTGTGGGCGTATCCAGCTGCGCTCAGCGAAGCAGTTTATTATATCTTGTAGCTAATGCCCCTTTAAAAACGACCTTAAATGACGTTACCCAACTGTCATTGAAGACCTCACTGCTGTTTCGATAGACTAATCTCATTATTAACCCCTTTCTTAACATGATTTGTGAACTAAATTGGTTAATATGGTTACTCTTGAACAGTATAAAAATGCTATATTTTTTTCTTTTCTTTATAACGTTATTCCTTTTTTATACGCTCGTCAAATTTTGACGGGACGTATTATGGTATACAAATGTCCGTCCATCCGTCTGTCCGTCGTATACATGTTGCACCGTATCTTGAGAATACCTTGCTTGATTAGCTTCAAACTTTACACAGTTGTTTGTTATGATAGTCTAAGGGTCTATATACTTTTTGGTGAAATTTTGATTTTTTCTTCCAGAATTATGAACTTTTTCATATAAAAAGGAGGGAGGCAATTTTTCACATGCCATATTCACCTCGAATTTATTAAATTCTACGTAAACAAAAAAACTTGCGCCTTTTTTACATTCCTTGGTCGGCATTACTGTTATATCAATACGTCTGTATAGCATAGTATCTCTATGATATAGTAATCTGTCAGAATAGCATAGTGAGGTGATAAGATAGTATGAAAAGGTGGCTCAACATTATATCAAAATGTCTTTGTAGTATACGACTTAATCGTCGTAAGATAGTAATATGACAGAATAGTATAGCAAAATGACAAATCAGTATGAAAAGGTAGCTCCATGTTATAACAAGATGTATTGCTGTTCGGTGTGAGCTAAGGCTCCGTGTTGAAGGCCGTACTTTGACCTATAATGGTTTACTTTTGCAAGAAAATGGGATTGTCTCATTGAAAGTGAAAACATTATATGTCATGCTGGAAGATTAGCAAATCTAAATGAAGTACTGTTAGAGCAGGCGACGCTGATATGATATACCGAATAAAGCATGAGAATTTGCACAATAAGTACCGATTATCAGGTTGTCTGCATG
This sequence comes from Mytilus californianus, assembly GCF_021869535.1. Lineage (NCBI taxonomy): Eukaryota > Metazoa > Mollusca > Bivalvia > Mytilida > Mytilidae > Mytilus > Mytilus californianus. Next base: position 29,658,660 of record NW_026262679.1, read on the forward strand.
TTGATATTGTCAAATATCAGCTGCGAGTCACAATATGAAGCTTTTTGTCGAGTGAGCGCAGCGAACGAGATCAAAAGGCCTTCATATTGTGTCGAGCAGCTGATATTTTACAATATCAATATGTAGATAATCTGATAACCGATTTATCGGGCTATATTTGCGTCTTTTGGAAGTGTTTTCTTAGTTTCACCAGCAACCAGAAGAGGACTTGATAAGTTCGGGTCAAACTTATCAACGTCGGTTCAAACATTATGACGTCGCTGATATGTCCGGGTCAAAGTTATTAAGGCCGGGTCAACGTATTTGACGTCACAAAGCCGTGATATGGAATAATATTAAGAGCAGCAGAACAGAGTGATATAGACAGTGGGACGACCGATGACGTTTGACCACATGCTTGGCATAAAGTCCAAATTACGCAGAGAGTAGTTAAAATTACAGACAAAGACCTTATTCGTGACAAAAAGACTTGTTATTCAATCAATGTTGATAATGTACCAGTCTTTCTTACCAAATAACATTAGTAAGACCTATACTGCAATTACTCTAAACTCAAGACTAAACTTAAGAAGCACTACATAGATGCCATAGTGTTCTTTTCTAAACAAGGACATGGTAAATCGAACATTTAATTTGCAAGCGCCATTTCTATTGGCGAATAACATCAAAGCAAAATCGAAAATTGTTTAAAAGCCGACAGACGGTAAGGTTATCAGCTGTCTTACTTCACGCTGTAACCATGAAGAGGCAGATACCACAACGATTTTCCATGCTTTTCATGCTGATGCTATGTTTTTCTACCTGATGCTTAAAATTACAAAATTAAGAACTATGTGTTCAGACTGATTCAAATCACAGCTTGAAGGATAACAGACGATTTATCCCACTTCACGCTACTGTTTCGTCTTTTTACCCATGCAGTTGTCACCGAAATTATGCCGATCATTCATGCCTACAGTGGATTTTGTTCCATTTCAAGTTTTGTGGAATCGGTAAAAAGTCGGTATGCAACCTCCCTCTTTGGTTCGAAAGCAAGCCACTTCAGTAATCTTGTAGCATTAGCACACGGTGATGTTGATAGTGCTATAGATGATGCTAGGGTGTTTGTTACTGCGATATACGACTTAAAATACAAGTTCAATAAATTGCACAACAATTTAAATTTGCTAAGACAACAGTTGGCTATATATAAAAATAAGAGTGTAATAAAGGTTCCACCATATGAATTAGTGATTAAGCAACACGTACTATATTTGTACGTGCACTATATATGGCAAAGCAAAGTTTGGGTGTAGGCAAATGTTGCCAACCCAAATAATGACACGCCATGTGCGTTTGCTTGGAAAATTTTGCAAAATGACAAGTAACAGCCAGTTTTCTTTGAAGGACAAATGACATCAGACTTCTTTGTTCGTAAAAGGGGAAAAGCATGTGTTAACAAGGAGCAGCGACTCTTTTCTAAAACAATGTAACGAGAAAAAATACTTGTGACTCATGAACATTTCAGTATAACTTACGATCAATTTTAGACGTAAGATTTCTTTTTAAAAGAGTCGTAAGTGGCCTGTTGCAAGGCACAATTTTTGTCCCTATCCAATATACCCTCATATTCCAGTGGCAGTACAAATTTCTCCGACCTTCATCCCGGACGTCCTCTGTTACATGACCTATCTATTGTATTTATTGTTAATGTGTTCTCGTCCTGAACATGCATGGAATATTTGCCACTGGACGTTAAGCAACCAACAATCAATCAATCTTTCTTGCACGAATTTGTGTAATTTTGTCAAAATATAGGTAATCGCAACAATAGCCGATGACACAGATGACATATCATGAACATTATTTATTGAAAATATTTTCGAACTATAAATTGGGGTGTTCCTCGTTTATGTCGTATGTGAATTTTAGCTTTCTACAATTTTTCGACGTTTCATTTTGTATATGAAAACGGTCATATATCTTACTATTTGAATTTGTCATAAGATCCGCTTGCATTCATTACAGTACCGTCGAATGAATTTCAAAGTTAATCGTAGTTGTCGCTATGATAACTTATGCTTCTTGTATCATCTGAAAGATTGATTAACAGTGAGAATTATTTTCAAGAAAACTCCGTGACATGTTGAATCCTTGAAAACTGAGACAAAAATCTAACCTGTAAATGTTGTTTGATTTTATTGACAATGTATTTTGGATACTCTATTAAAGGGGCATTAATTAGCTGTCAAAATCATGTTCACGATTTGACTCAAATTCTCATATTTGATTTATAATATCCTTAAACGAATGAACAATGCAGGGACTCGATAATATGTATACATATATCAACATTTCGTGTGTATTTTTGTCTAGACGTCATTTAATTAACCATCGAGATTACCTCCGAAGACTGCCGACGGTCATATAACCCGATATAAACATGAATATAAATATAAACAGATAGCGTCCACGTGCAATTGGATTTTTCTAGGTCTGTTTGATTTCATATTGTAGGTTAAAAAGTATGTTTATCGTCGTTTTTGCCTGTGTTAGAAAGATTTTTTGTGGATCGAATCAGTCGACCAAATGATTCATCCTTGTTTCACTTCAATGTTGACATCTTTTCCTTTTAATAGCTGAATACATGCGTTACCCATCTCCAGCTAAGGGGTTAAATTAAAGGTCACATGAATACTGATTCAATGAAGACTAATTATGCACTTGCAAGTGAATAATTCATCAGCGATGTTTCTTATCTTATTTTGACAAAATTGAACCAAATTGGTTGCTAAAAGCGAATTAGTATTTCACTATATCATTTTCATTAATGATTGAACACAAAAAAAAAATCATATTTTATTTTTTGTTATATCACGTAGCTAATGTCCCTTTAACATATATTATTCTCAAATGTATGTATATCTTCTGCAGTTTTTTTCTCTATATGAAAATAAGATTTTTTTAAGTGATGACCTTTGACCTTGATTTAAGGCATGGTGGCACCAGCTTTCATATTTAAGACACATATTTTCAAAAAGAACACGATTTTAGTTTTCCAATGAGCTATTATAATGCCATGAGGTATGCAGGTAATTTTAACTTCTAAACCTGTCCTCTCCGCCGCTCCACTAAACTAAAAGATCAAAGTGAGCAATTGTCATACTGTAAACTTAAAAAAAAAATCTCTGAAACCACTTACTGATTATGAATCAATCTTTGTTTAAATGTTCCTTGGTATTATGTCTTAGGTTTCAATTGTATCAACAAACATTACCTCTGTGGTTAAAAATATCAGGTTGATATATATATATATAAATATATATTTCAAAAACTAAAGCAGGTATTGACAATTGTAGAACAAAATGACAATAATAAAAATGATACTCGGTTCAAAATGTTTCACCCTTGAATTTTAATGAAAAATCACACAACCCATTTTGGAGAGTTGTGCCTCTGAAAATTCCAGTTTTATCAAATTATACCGTTTTTGGCTGTCATCTTGAAAATATAATTGATAGAGAGAATTTTTTTTTAAATGACCAGCAATTAAGATAAGACTTACAAATAGAAAAAAAATTGCGGAAAACATCAGACATATTGCCTTTAAATGACAATTTTTTACATATTTTTAACTCACCTCAGTAAGCTTTTACCATCACTTTGTGACATGCGTCCGTTGTCTATCTTCTTTCTAGTGTCCCTAAACTTTTCTATGAAAATGTTCTCCTCTAAAACTGCTCAATAGTTTGAAAGCAAATTTTGTTTGCATCATTTATAGGATGTCGACTATAAAGTTTAAGATTTTTGTCCAAGTTGATCAACCAACATGCATATGGCCACGGTGGTTAAAAAATTAACACAGGGGTCAAACTCCAAGTTTAGCTAATATCTCAAAAATGAGATAAGAGAAAATTTGACAGGGTAAAAATGTTCAGCACAACAAGCTCTATTTATCCTGAAAATTTTATGAAATTTTGTTCTCCTGTTTTATAGTTATTACCCCTAAAATGTTGATTTGGCATTTCTTGAATTGGTCATTATTTCTAAAACTTAAGAAGCTATGTTAAGAGAGAAAATGCAAAAAAATCATTATGACAATTTTTATCTACCTGAAAAGAACCATAATGGAGTTATGGCCCCTGAAATGCAAGTTTTTACCAATTTCCAGGTTTTGACTATTATCATTAAAACTATAGCTAGGTTAAAAGTGTAAATTGCAAAAAGTTCAGCTCGGCAAGACGTATCCATCCTGAAAATTGGGGAAAAAAAACTATCTACTTTTTTTGGAGCAATTGCCCCTGATATATCGACTTTTTTCTTCCAATTTTTAGCAGTTGTTGGACTAAAGAAGCTAGGTTAAAAATTTAATTTGCAAAAAGGATCAGCATGACTAGCTAGATGTATCTACCGTGAAAATTAGAGAAAAGTCTGTTAACTTTTCAAGATATTGCCCCTGAAATGTCAAACCTTTGTCGTTTTTGGAAACTATAAGAGCTAAGTTAAAAGTATAAACTGCAAAAATGATCAACATAACAAGATCTACCTAATCTGAAAATTTAACCACCTGTTTTGGAGTTATTTAAGAATTGATGCTTCTTTTTGTAAATTTATTGGGATGTAAAAGCGTTGACCGAAGTACATTTTGTATGAAGCGCGGATCCCAAGTGCTTCATTCTAAAAATGTGCGCACGGTCAACGCTTTCACAACGCTATAAAATTACTAAAAGAAGCATTCAATACTTATAATTACATTTTTTGCTAGGATCATGAAAACACGATTTCTTTCAAGTTTTTCTTTTGTTTACCTGTGCACTTTATTGTGGAAGCTCGTGTCATCGCATGAATATTACATTTCATGTTGAAATGAAGATTAATTTCAGAATGACGCGAGATTGCTATTAGTCAATCAAAATAACAAATCAAATCAAATCAAATATTTTATTGTCTTATAAACTTTACAGTTTGTGACCAACATGTATTAACACAATAAACATATATACATACATATCAAACAAACATAATAAAAACAGCATCAAAATTTATAAAAACAAACAAGTTGTTAAGAGTCCCCTGCCCTCAGTTCTAATGACTTTTTCAAGAAGGATCCTAACTTATTTGTTTGTAAAGGCGTTGATGGATTTAGTAAATAATGAATTTTTTCTTCTTCATTTAAATTATTAAAGTTATTATTTTCAGTACATATGTGTTCAAAAAAGGCATTTCTTAGTGTTTTATTATAATCACAATAGAGTAAAAAATGTTTCTCATCCTCTAGTATTTTACATTTATGACAAAGTCGTTCCTCTCTTGGGATTTTAAAATATCTCCCCTTTTCAATTAAGAGGGAGTGATCACTTAGTCTAAATTTAGTGATCAATCGCCTTATCTGAAAATTAGATATATTTAGATAAGATTCTAGTTTGCAATCCTTTTTAAGTTTTTTATATAGATAAAATTTACTTTTATCATCAATGTTTTCAAATTTAGTTTCAATTAAATCTTCATATCTATTTTTCATTTTTAACTTTATATCGTTTTTTATTTTATTTACATCTTTTATGTCCTTACAATTAGAAAAAATATTAAGGTCAATATTAGTCTCTTCAACAATATTCTTTGCATATGTATACCATGAATAAGTTCCAGTCAAATCTAGAGACTGTGCTAGAGAAAAAGCTTCCTTTATCAATGGATTAATATTATCATTATATAGTCTAGCTAAATATAAAAGGGTTTGTGTTTTAATAAAACATTCTATAGGCAATCTTCCTAATTCAACTCTTGCCCCTAAATTGGATGCATTTTTTCTTATTCCTAGAGTAGATTTACAAAATTTAAGATGCATATTTTCAATAGGGGTTTTGTCTGTAAAATCAAGTTGATTAATTTGTTTTCCTGAAGATAAGGCTCTGTTTTTGGCTCTATGAAAAGAAATATATGTATCCAAATATGTTACTTCTGAATTATAGGTCATAATTGGTTTTACTAAAGAATCAAAAAGGTTATTTGCTACTTTTATAGGTAGATTATTCAATGATTTAGTATAGGATTTTATTGCAAAAAATACTTTTTTTGCCTTTTTTGTCAGCTCTAAGGTACTTTGTGATAAATTTCCATTACATTTTATCAACATTCCCAAAAATGAATATTCTGATACGCTCTCTATGGCTTCATTCTCATAGTAAATATGTGATGTTTCACCATTTTGTTTGGACTGACTGAAAATCATGGATTTTGTTTTGTTTGTATTTAAAGAGAGTTGCCATTTGTTGCAATATAATTTGACATTATTTAAACTGTATGTTTCATTATAATACGTTATAAAAGTAAACCATTATAGACCTAACATGTGAAACATACATGTAATGTAATTATTGGGAGTTATAATTATTGATAGAAATATTTATCCAAATAAACTTAAAATGGCTCAAGTCACACCTATGTTTAAAAAGGCAGATCTTACCGATATAACATGTTACTTTTATTATTCTTCCCTTAGTTTATTTATTTTGTATTTACATTGTGTCATAGGTCAAATTTATTTGTTCAGTGTATGTTCAATGGTGTTAATATGTCCTTTGATTGAGTTAAGCTATTTCAGTTGATATTTTATAGTGTGTCTTTCTATGTTGTGATGTTACCGTGACTATTGTTTCAGAAAAAGGGTGAAGGTTTGGTACCATTAAAACGTTTAAACCCGCTGCATTTGTTTGCACCTGTCCTAAGTCAGGAATCTGATGTTCAGTAGTTGTCGTTTGTTGATGTGGTTCATAAGTGTTTCTCGTTTCTCGTTTTTTATATAGATTAGACCGTTGGTTTTCCCGTTTGAATGGTTTTACACTAGTAATATTTTGGGGCCCTTTATAGCTTACTGTTCGGTGTGAGCCAAGGCTCCGTGTTGAAGACCGTACTGTGACCTATAATGGTTTACTTTTATAAATTTTGACTTGGATGGAGAGTTGTCTCATTGGCACTCATACCACATCTTCTTATATCTAAATCCCTTGGATGAAAAAAAAACTACAACCAGTAAGCATTCTTCCTATTATATCTAAAGTGTTTAAAAAAAAAAACTCTAGAAAATCGGTTTACAGACTTTTTAATTTTTTTTTTTAATAATTTTGTATGCCAAGTTTTAAGGACAAGGATTGTGACGTCAGACAGTGCTTATAAAGTTATTGAGGACTGGAAAAAGGCATTAGATCAAATGAGTATGTGGCAGCCATTTTAATGAACCTGTCAATTTTAAGCATTTGATTGTCTTCCTCATGAAATTTTATTAGCTAAATTATCTGCTTTCTGAGTTAGTCACTCTGCCGTTTTTCTTTTCGCTAACTATTTTTAGCCGTCCAGTGTATAAAAAATTGGCTCCATCCTTAGTAATTGGGAGAACATTAGAAAGGGGGCACCCCAATGGTCAATACTTGACATACTTGGTCCTCTCCTATTGAATGTTTTCATAAATGACATATTTTTGGTTATAAAAAAGTATTCACTTAATAATTATATATGCTGATGACAATACCTTGTCCTTGTCAGATTCAAATTATGATAATCTAATTAAAACCCTTGAGAATGAATCTGGCGAACTAATAAAGTTTAAAATGAATAAAATGCAAGCAACCCCTTACGTACCAGTTATATATACTAGACAGGGACGGCCCGGACCACATGTTAGGCTGGGATCCTGGCTCACTGCTCGACGAAGTATTAGATTGGGGCAGGATGCCAGGCTAGACCCCATGTATATAGTTTTAATTGTACAACTAACAAATGTTTAGATGTAAATAGACTAGGATGCCACATCTGTGTGTGCTTGACATTAGTAGCCAAGCAGAATTTAAACAGTCGGCTTCGACTCCTGTTTTACATCCGAAAGAAGATGAACTATTTTTGACAAATTTATACTTTCAAATTTTAAATTTTGTTTTTATGGAGGTCCTGAAATATTTATACAACATTAGCTTGTGCAATATCGCAAAAAAATAGTTGAAAGAAACAAATGAAGATCAGGAAATATAGGCTATATAGAGACAGAAGAATTCGGTCTGGGCTTGACCATAAGCTGCCGGGCATATGTCCCAGCCCTTAGGTAATAAAGTACACAAATTGTGAAATAACAAATAAACAAAAGTGGCACATGTGTCACACAGGCACTTGTCTAAAATTTTTGTTACCTGTATACCTTTATATAAAAAAAAAATCTGATACATTATAGTGTCTGTGTCCCCATTTTAATACACCTTATCGCTATTTGTCCGCCATTACTGGCCATCACACAGGTTCCCGTAAAATTTTGACGTCACAATACAAAATATCTGACGCCACAATGGAAAAGTGATTGTTGTATGACGTCAAAAGTTCAAGCGGGACAGATTATCGGGTCAGCCGGGAATAGCGATAAGGTGTATTACTAAAATAACGCAGAACAAGAGTCATTTACATGAATTCTTCAATTATGAATTACAAAATTTGAAACTTTATAAAATAACAACTAATCAACTGCAATTTGTATACTTTTTCTATAATTTTGTTTGCATATATCTGGTGCTCCAGAAAGTGGAGGAATTTACTACAAAGAAAGAATATACTATATTGGAGTGCGCCGATATAGAACGGAGATTCATATCTGTACAAAGCAATAACTACTAGTTCCGTATTTTCTGTATAGGATATAAACCAGTAGATAACCTTGTTCTAAATTTCGACTCGTTGTGCAAGACAATTTCGTCATACTTCTTTATTTAGTTTATCTGGCCCAGTTTTACCTATTTAAAGACAGAACCACAAACTTTATCACCAGTTGAGTGGAGGGCGTCTCTGGTGAGCCTGCGTTATAGAATAAGTAAAAGTTACCGTAGTTCGAGCAATAATTTGGAAGTGTCTTTCACTTTCAGAATTTAATTTAGCAGTGAAAGTGTTTCCTACTAACAACTCCAGTCAGGTTTGCTTTCAGCCACAAAACAAGGCAAAACTGTTTTCTGTTGTCCATCTTCTTGTTGGATCGAACACAGATTTAAAGGTGTCTGAGAAGACAGCTAAACTTTCAAACAGTAGTTCTCATAGTATGCAAAAGTCCTCTAAAGCTATTTGTCAGTTTTACAAAAAGTCTAGAGGTTGTAAGTTTGGGACTAGTTGTAGATTTTTGCACAGTTTTTCACCAGATATTACTCAAGAAAATCTGAACAAAAATGGAATTCTAAGCAGTGAAATTGTAGATTCGTCTTCAACTTTCAGTTCTACCATTTCTCCAGATTTTATCCGACCAACAGAACATAATGAATCAGTAAAGGAGGAGGTAACTCTCAATCAGAAAGACTACGCTAACAAACATTTAAAGGTTTGTCACTATTTCTATCAATATGGAAATTGCAAATTTGGAACTAAGTGCAGATTTGTACACCCAGATGGAGGTCAACAGGTTAAGCCAGTGCACCATGTGCAGGTGGAAGAGGGCAGAATCACACCACACGGTACTGCTGCTTCTAATGAAAAACAAGAGAGGTCTCATGCTCCAGAGGTAAAACCAAAAAGAAGGAGAAAACCTATCTGCCAATTCTACAAAGCTGGCAGTTGTAAGAAAGGAGAAGATTGCAGATACAGACATCAAGACAAGGAAGATGCTATTTTGAAGGACTTTGTCAAACAAAACTCTAAAACAAGCACCACTTATACACCAGAAAAAGTACTAGATATTGACAATAATGCAAAAATTTCAGAGAAAATCATATTGAAGCCGACCATTTCTATTCCACCTGGAAATGTTATTCGAGAATTGATTAGAGAATCCGCCTCTGATGAGGAAGTTGATCAGCTTAGATGTATTGAATTACAACAATTGAAGAAAAGGTTCCCGAAAGAGAAATTGATAGTTTTGCCAAAGGTTGATGACAAAGATGTATTTCAGCTTAGTTTTTCATCCAGTGATCCTGATTGGGTAAGACTATTAGATGGGTTTATGATAAAATTGAGATGGGTTGTCTGTTTTACAATGTAAATGTAAGACAACAAAGAAATCAACTGCAATTTTACTTGAGTTACCTTTGTACTAAAAATGTACATATTCACAGGTGAAAAAGAGCAATATTTTTGATATAATAGTATATCAGTTTCTGTAATTTTTATATGACCGCAAAAATTTTTTAGGGTGCGTATAATGGTATAATGTCGTCGTCTGCGTCGTCCGAAGACATATTTGGTTTCCGGATAATAACTTTTAGTTTTAGTGAATGGATCTCTATGAAATTTAATAAGAAGGTTCAATACCACAAAAGGAAGTTTGGGATTGATTTTGGGGGTTTTGGTACCAACAGTTCAGGAATTATGGGCCAAAAACAAGCATTTTTGTAGTTTTTAGACAATAACTTGTGTGTAAGTGTATGGATCTCACTGACCTTGTACCACAAGGTTCCATATCACAAAGGGAAGGCTGGGATTAAGTTTGGGGGTAATTGCCCCAAAAATGCAAGAATAAGGGGCCAAAAAAGGGCCAAAAACAAGCATTTTTCTTGTTTCCAGACAATAACTTGTGTTTAAGTGTATGGATCTCTCTAAAATTGTACTACATGGTTCCATACTACAAAAGGAAGGCTGGGATAGAGTTTGGGGGTAATTGCTTCAAAAGGGGGGGGGGGAGTAATTGCTTCAAAAGGGGGGTTCAAAAAGATTGGGGGGATTTTTTTCTTAAAATTTTTCAAATTTCAAATTTTTTGAAAAGTTTCAAGAAGAAATCTTCAATTGCACAGTATTGCGCAATAGATTTTTAAGATCTATGACCACATTTTATTTGTGTCAGAAACCTTTATTATGTCAAAAATTTGATCACAATCCAAATTCAGACAGTATCAAGCTTGAATATTGTGTCCAAATTTGGCCCAACTGTTCAGGGTTCGACCTCTGCGGTCGTATCAGGCTGTGCTCAGCGAAGCATTTTATTTATTCTAGTAAACATGTTTAATTTTATAAATTGTGACTTGGATGGAGAGTTGTCTCATTGGCACTCATACCTCATCTTCTTATATCTATGTATATGTAAATGGAATAGCTTTTATTAAAACATGTAAAAAAGTAAAATATCAAATTTTATTGTGCTGTATGTGCTATAATCATGATAATATAAAGGACAAAGGTGCATTTTGTACAATCAACTTTTTTTTATAGTGCTCCTTTGACTAGTCATGCTAATGGGAGTAATGAGTAGCTCAAGAACTACAATGTATTTAATGGAAACTGTATACATATGCTAAAATATATAACATTGCACAGGATTCAGTGTACATGTAGCAGTGTTTTTCACAGAAATGTTCAATTTAGCTGCTAATAGCATCCTGGAATAAGGGAGATTATCAAATAGGGACGTAGTACTTAAACTTATCTGGATAAACCTGGTTTTACAATTAAGTCAATGGAAAATAATTTGAAAACCTCATGAGTAAATATAGCTCCATAATACAATCAATGTACATGTACCTTTAATATTTGGAAAGACATGGGTTAAGGTCAAGTAACTTTGACAAGATTCATTAAAAGTGTTTATCATGTTTATTGAAATAAAAAAAACCTTTATATATATCTGTGTATTCAAATGCTTATTTAAGTGGTATGCAATTGTAGTAACATGACAATAGACATACTATCTTATCTGTTTTCAGCCCTATGATGTGAAACTGTTTGAACTGGAGATTTCATTTCCTGTGAAATACCCACTAAAGGTAAATTAGGCTAAAATTATATTTTGAAATACACTATTTCATTAATATGAATAAAAGGAGATGTTTTGTTAAATGTTTGTCAATTAGACAGCAACCAAGATCAGAGAAAGGATTTAACTATTATACTGGAATTTATCAACAGATACTTAAAATGTATATGTGTGCTTAGTGAGGATTATCTTTAACATAACATTGTTACATGAATCCATGAAAGATTTCACACTTTAAACTTCTATCCTATCTATGATACATAATACCCTTGTAGATGTTAGAAAGAAGGAAATTGATTGGTCATAACTAGAATGTTTTTTCTTACATAATATAATTGTGTTTTAGATAAATATATATACTGTATCTTTTAATCAGAGGTATCATAAAAACAAGCATTTTTTTGTTTTACTCATTACTCATTGAATAATATTTAGTCTTCTGTCTATAAAATTTTCAATAATTGTGATATATGCATATAAGGTATATTAAGTCTATTAAATATAAGTTATTATTATCAAGATAATATATGATTAGATACGTACATCACTGATCTTTTTAAACAGCTGATGGAAGTTTGTCTGCCACAAGAACAGAATTTACCTGAAACTGTTAGAAGGTAAGTGTTCTTCAAAGTAATATTTATAATGGTAGTTATGATTCAACTCTTGTACATAGTAAAGGATGCCTTGTAAAGTACTCAAAATCACTTGGTAAATTAAACATTACTGTAAACATTACTGTAATGTTAACATAAATTCCCAGTGAATGAGTTTGATTCAAATTTTTAATCGATGGAAAATGCATGGTCAAAAGAAATTATACAAATGATTCTCCAGCAAAACAATGCTTCACAGAAATTTGGGTCACACCAGTGAGTCAATCTGATTAACATACAGAAACAAAAGAATTTCAAACAGTGTATGAGTGACTATGAGAAGCATAGACACAGGATCTGTATTTCCATTTACTGTGATTTAAACTCAACAACATTGTGTTCTGTATGTACAGATACAAAAAGACTAAAAATCTATTTGGAGTTACCCAGTACATTTACTATGACAGAAACAAAAAGACTGAAAATCTATTTGGAGTCACCCAGTACATTTATTATGACAGATACAAAAAGACTAAAAATCTATTTGGAGTTACCCGGTACATTTACTATGACAGAAACAAAAAGGCTGAAAATCTATTTGGAGTCACCAAGTACATTTATTATGACGGAAACAAAAAGACTAAAAATCTATTTGGAGTTGCCCAGTACATTTACTATGACAGAAACAAAAAGACTAAAAATCTATTTGGAGTTGCCCGGTACATTTATTATGACAGAAACAAAAAGACTGAAAATCTATTTGGAGTTTCCCGGTACATTTACTATGCACTATTTATAATCCTTAATGATACATTGCAACATGTGCAAGTTTTCAATATTTTTTATTAAGCACATATAACATGTATAATAATAATCCTTTTAATGTTCTTTAGATATGTAGAGGTGTCTATTCAAGAATGGATTGAAGAGAAAGATAAGCAGAATATCAAGAGAGGAGTTATTAATATGGTGTTTAGACCTTTCTTAAAATGGTTTGATCGTAGTTTGGAGGATATGGTTACAGAAGGTTTGAAACAGGTATAAAATACAATAAATTACATGTATGTTAAATTATGTGTAAACATGTTCAAAAGAAAAACAGTGGTGATAAAACTTATGCATGTTCATACACAGGTCATAGGTATTGACAAAAATACTCAAAAGTTTAAGGGTAAACATCAATGTGACCCAGTCCGTGTGAAAATTATCATATAGAGGTCAACAAATGACCTTCATTAATAAATAAGCTCCTAAATTTATATTTGATGTTTTTGTTTGTTGTGGAAGCTTGAATATTGCTTTGAGATAACTAAAAGTAATGAAATGAAAGTCCTCTTCCTTTACTGTTGGTTTTTCAAGTGCACTTAGTCCGTCTGTACGTTCGTCTGTATGTCCTGAAACTGGTTTCCGTTCTCTTACTTTAGTTTTCCTTGACCAAATGTTATGAAACTTATACACAAAGCTTATTACTTCAAAGCACAGATCCAGTTCAAATTTGGGTGGCGTCACTTTTATCGTTCCTGAGTAATGCCCCTTTATAAATGGAAAAAAATTGTTGAATTTTTCGTTTCTGTCCTCTAACTTTAGTTTGCCTCAACCAAATGTTATGAAACTTATACACAATGCTTATTACCATAAAATACAGATCAAATACAAATTTTGGTGGTGTCCCTTTATGACGTTTTATGCAAGAGGGGGCATCATCTGTGTCCATGATCTGTGTCCCATGGACACATTTCCCATTTATTGTGTCATGAATTAATAAGCCATATACCTTTTTTCACTTTAGATCTTGGTTGTATTACCTTTTAATAGAGTTTGATATATTAATTCCTTCATTTGATTTTTTATGCCGTAGCAGAGGGGGCATTAAATTTTACCCTTGTACGTATGAATGTACGTCCCAAAGTTGGTTTCCGTTCTCTAACTTTAGTTTGCCTCAACCAAATGTTATGAAACTTATACACAATGCTTATTACCACAAAACACAGATCAAGTTTGAATTTTGGTGTCATCACTTTAACCGTTCTAGAGTTATACCCCTTCACAAATGGGAAAATTGCTGAATTTTCGTTTCTGTTCTCTTACTTCAGTTTACCTCAACCAAATGTTATGAAACGTATACACAATGCTTATTACTACAAAATACAGATCAAGTTTGAATTTTGGTGGTGTCACTTTTACTGTTCTAGAGTTATTCCCTTTTACAAATGGAAAAATTGCTGAATTTTTTGTTTCCGTTCTCTAACTTAAGTTGGCCTCAACCAAATGTTATGAAACTTATACACAATACTTATTACCACAAAACTCAGATAACTTAAGTTTGCCTCAACCAAATGTTATGAAACTTATACACAATGCTTATTACCACAAAACTCAGATAATGTACGAATTTGGGTAGCGTCACTTTTACGGTTCTTGTGTTATTTCCTTTTATAAAGTTATATGCAAGCAGGGGCATCATCTGTGTCCCATGGACACATTCCCCATTTATAAATTTAAATTTTGAACGCAATGTGCTCACTTTCATCGATAACAAAACTTTGTGAAAAACTTACACTTCTACCCTTGATGCAATGCAGTTTGCCTAAAGTTTTCATTAAAAGTTCTTTTTCTCATATAGTATCAAAGAGAAATTATGGCAAAAGCTGCAGGAATGGAATTTATTCCAGCCAGTCAGCTAAAAAAGGAAGCTGTCAGTTCACAAACAGACGACAGCAGTGATGAAACAGGAAGTGATACAAACACAGAGGAGAGAGAATATACCGTTTATAAAAAGGAAGATGTAGATGAAATTTACACAGGACCAATGGAAAACTTCAGCAGTGGTGATGAATATGAATATGCTGAAGGTAGATATATATATATATACAAAATACAGTTAAGAGCTATTTTGATCGTTTTATTTGCAAATGTACATAGAGTTATACTTGTATGATTTATAATTAGTAAGAAATCTATAAAAAATTCAACATTTTATGTACAACTTACCAAAAGGGTTGTAGTTTATTAATATAACATAAAAATTTACAACAGAACTATAAAAAAAAATGAATATGTTTCACTTTGAAATAAGCTATTTTCTATGTCATATTTCAACTCTACAAAGTGGCAATCCTTATCAAAATTATTTTTAAACCTCTAAATTATTTTGTAGAACAAAACAGTAAGAAAGATTTAGATGTAACAGAAACTGAAGTGAGAGGTACAGAAGTAAGACTAAGAAATCTTCAATTGAGGGATTCTGCATCCACCATGGTATTCCTTCAGATAAAGATAATCATACAGTGTACAAGATGTCACAATCGTCTGGATGTGAAGACACCTCCAAACCAGGTCAATGCTGTTCCCTGTCAGAAATGTAACCAGTCACAGTTGGTAAACTTTCGACCATCCATGGCTCATCAATATTCTTCTGTCATTGGTTATTTAGATGTAGAAGGATGCACTGCTTTTGATCTGGTTATGCAAGATTGTCAGTTCAAATTGGGATGCATGAGATGTTCAAAGGAAACAACAGTTCAGGTAAACATAGCTGATTGATATACATTTATATGTATAAAGCATGTTCTATTGAATTTACTCATAACTTGTATTTGAATTCTTTAAGGGGTATTTAGAACTTGACATGTTAAATAGATATGTGTTTGTTGTTGAAAACTATATATTGACTTCAAGATATCTGTTGTTTTTTTTGTTGGGATGCTGTCTCGTTCACAAGTACTTCACATCTGAATCTAAAATTAAATAATATTTTTTGAAACTAACAAAAGAAAGATGAAAAATATATTAATATCATTTTTCTCTACCCTTTTTATAAACAGAAATTAAAATGCTTTTTTTAAAATTTATATATTTCACAAAAGTTAAATATTCAGGTAAAACCAGGTAGCTATAGCCTGTGATATTTGTTTCACAAAAGAAAAGAAACGTTTGAAGAAGAAAGTTAATTATATAAGTCATAAAAGATTTGATATTACTGTGTTCCCTGATAGTTTTATTTTATTTAAATGCATATTTATTACAGGGTTTGCCTCCTGAACAACTGAAGGATGTATCATGCTATACTTGCTATCAAAAAATGAAAGTAGCAGCTGATTCTGTCAGGTTTACCGAACTTCAGCCATCTTATCTTAACCAGGGTGAGTGCTCCGACATAAACACACTAAGTTCTCTAAGTTTTCTTGCAGCTGGGGAAATGGTAATGGTCTCCATCTGTTTGAAACACATCAATACTCTGAGGCAATTTGAGAGAAAACTTTCAAAAACTTGGAAGAATTATTTTTTGTCATATTCTCTTTGAAAATTTTTACAGGAGTTACAGAACTTTGACCAAACACCTTGTGAGTACAACTTGTCTTAGCTTTCATATTTTATAGGATTGTTTGTTATTGTGTGTAGTTGACCTTATTTTATTAACTATGTAAATGGCATTTCTTTTATTGATTCAGTACATTTGTTCCAGTTCTTAAATCCACAAAGAGACAGCAATAAACCATTATATATATATATATATATATATATAGAAGTCTATAAAAAGGACCAACCAGCAAATTTACTATGTACCGGATCGTCTAGAATAGACGATACTGTGCAGATAAGGAAAAAATTATATAAGTCTAGAGATTTGCACAACGATACTAATATAAGATCGTATAATACCATCTTATATTAGTATCGTTGTGCAAATCTCTAGACTTATATATATATATATATATATATATATATATATATATATATATATATCTTTGATAAAATGCATTTGAACAATATTTTACAGATTATTTTAAACATACAGAGTTTTTATATATTTGTTATTAAAGATACATGTTTTGAATTACAGATGGTGCAGTGAATATTCCTGTGATGAGAATAAAAAAGATTCCAAAAGATCCCAGAATCATTCTTGGCAACCAACTTCCAGATAATGGAATTTGTAAACACTACAAAAAGAGTTTTAGATGGTTTAGGTAAGTCTTACTCCGTAATTTACATGCTAAAGAAGGCCAATGCAAAGTTAAGGTTAGTGTAAAAATAGATGATACTTTAAAGGGTAACATGAATTACTAAAACTATTTAACAGTACAACAGACCCCCATCAACCTTTGCCTATCTAGGCCATATAATTGTAAAACACAATAAAAAACATATCTTTAGCAGGTCTTCTTTTTTTTTTTTTTCACTTTGGAATAGATACTGTCGAAGTTCTTTTATTGGTGCATTAAAATTTGTATAGCTTATGAAGAAGTCAGTCCCACCCCGTAACACTTTAAGATCCACCAGTGTTTAACTGCATAATCTGTGAAAATTGTTATCCTATTTATTAAGAGTATATTACATGTAGGGTTTGTTATTTATTCAGTTATTATGCTTTGCTGTTTATGAAACTTTTTAAATTCTGAAATTATTGCATGCATTTATTATTGCGAATTCGACATGACAGACCAAAATGTAAGAATAATTATTGCGATTACAGGAAAAGCTGCATAGAAAAATATGTGTCAGATTTCGGAATGTGAGTTCCTTTTATTGCATTACTCACCCAGCTAACACATGGCTAGCTTGATAGCTCTAATAAGTAAATTTTGTACTTTTCAGATTCCCATGCTGTGGGAAATGTTACCCATGTGATGTTTGTCATGATGACACAGAAGATCATTTAATGGTTATAGCTAACAGAATGATATGTGGACATTGCTGTAAAGAACAGGTAATGAACAAAAACTCTTATGGAATATTATACTTTTGTGACATTCTATTGAGAAAACAATATTTTTTAATTATACTTATTTCAACCTTACTTGAGTTTCAGAAGTTTTACAGTACTAAAAGAAGAAACATTTATTTTTTTGTTTTAATGTTAGCTGTTACGTTTTTACCTCAGTTATTTTGATAGAGAAAATGAAGCAACATTATATCAAGGTATAAAGGCTAAAAGTATGTTACTTCAATTAGAAAATAACAAGAAAATTTGCTTTATTATTCTCTCTCTTAGTACCATAAGTATATTTAAATTTATTTTGTCTTTAAATTTTCAGCCTTTTGCATTGGAAAAACCATGTAATGCCTGCCATCAATTGATGACAAAAAGTCGCTCAGCATTCTGGGAAGGTGGCAAAGGTTGCAGAGACAAAGTGAAAATGAACAGGTTAGTATAAACAAATTAATAATTAATAAGAATAATAATTAGGACCTCGCCGAATGGCGGACGCCCTATAGTGATCAGTCTGTTCGCGTCGGTCTGTCCGTCTGTCCGTAACAAATTGTGTCCGCTCTATATCTTGAGAACCGTTATGATTTCAAAGTTTATACTTGACATGTATATTAACCAACACCAGAGGGTGTGTCATAATTTATGTACAACTTCCTAGGACAAAGGTCAAGGTCAAAAACTTTGGTTTCAGTTGACAACCCCATGTCCAATGATAAAGATACAAATTTTTTACCACATTATTCCCAGCGGGGCCCACAGAGATGGCTCCCATCTCAATGATATCTAGTTTGTTTAACTCCTGTCTGAAATAGCAATAAAGGCAGTAGAACAAAGCCTGACAACATTTTAATTGATTTAATTTTAGAAAAACATTAATCCTCTTTCATCTATTTTCATATACTAACAGTGTTTGATTTGTTAGCATATCAACTCCACTAACAATGATCCAATTTGACAATAAATTCACATCCGTATCTTCACAATGTTTATGGTGGTTGGGAGAGATTATTCTAAAAATTATTAAATTAAAAATTCTATTATTAGATTGTTAATTTTATATATATATATAATTAAACTTTATAGAGCAGTTGTAATTGTGTATTAATTTTGCTTTCAACATATCTTTTTTTAGGGATGATGCAAGAAAATATGCCAACACAAATAAAACTATCTCAAGGAAAGCTCAAGAAAAAGCCAAACCAACGAAAAGGAAGAACAGTAAATGATGTTCTTTTGTTATTGTAAACAATTTTGCTGATTTTTTTATTCTATCATTTATTATATTATACAATTGTATCAAAATGTTCTGCATAGAATTGACATTCAGTTATGTAGAGGCTTTATTTATTTCATTAATTTGTTTTATTTTATACTTGTGAATCTTTACTAAATGAAAAGTAACCTGAAGAAAAAAATGATAATAATTAGGTATGGATACTACAATTTGCTTAATAGTTTTCGAATGTCCTTTTATATCAATGTCTATTCAAATGTTTTAATAAGATAATATTTTCAGCATCTTTTAGGTAAAAGTACCTGATATATGCAAAAACCTAACCTTTATTTGTTATTTTTATATTAAAATTAAAAGTATGATACAGGCCTTTAAATTGTGATTGCTTAAATAAAAAAGACAACAGTGATTTAAAAAAAAGTAAATCTGTTACTGTAGATATTTCTGACACTATCATCTGGATAATTTTAGTAAACATATTTTTAAAGAGTTGACTCTCTTGACAACTTATTAATAGAAAAAAGACAATAACAAAATATTTAAATTAGAGAAAATTAAATGTAGCCATTATTGGACTATTACCAGTATTTGTCTTACCAAACAAATTGACAGCTTGAATTTCAGTAGTTTTAATAATGTTTAACTGGAATTGATGAAAAATCAAACATTTTTCTTCTTTACAGAAGTCATGTTTGAAAAAAAATGTCATGTTTTAAGAGCTACAATCTTACTTCAATCCAGTTCATATTTCTTTAGATAATACCCGTTTTTTCTCCTATTTGTTTTTTTTTCTTTGAATTGGATATTAGATTTTAAGTTGCTTGTGTAAGTTCTATGTTTAAAGTTGACTTTTTCATGGTGTTGCTACAGTTTTATGGTAGAGGAAAAGAAGCTATATATTATATTGATGTCAAAACCTTTTTAAATGCCAATTTTCTGACATTGGTCAGGAAATAACTATAAAATATGCTTCATAAGTATTATTATTTTGGTATGTTATTATGTATGTGCAAAAAAGTTTGATAAAATAAAAATACTTTAATGTTTTTTTGTTGCACTTAAAACAAATTGTTATCAATACAGCTAAAAAGACATGATCAGTTAAAAAAATGCCTGTTCTACATCCTTCTCTGTTGCTGATGTACTTAGCATTTTTCAAAACATCTGCCTCCTGCACTGAAGTTTAAAAAGCTAAGAAATTTGATCTATTCCACACCCTTTCAATAACTGTACTCGTCATACCAATCCTTGAAAATAACATAGAAAATCTTGTTGACATAGTAAATGCAGAAAACATTCCTTTGGATAATCTATCACACTCATATGTGCACTACATTTTCTACAGTTCCTGGTTTATTTTTTAGATCTTTATTTTCCATTACTGACATGCCAAATATTTAAAAATGACTTGTTTGAAGTCCATTATAAAAATTGATGTATGATCGCCAAAGATACAAAATCCGCCTAAAATCTGAAGGTCACTGTACAGTATTCAACAATGACCTAACTTCCCCACTGTAAACAATGACCTAACTTCCCCACTGTAAACAAGGATCTAACTTCCCCACTGTAAACAAGGACCTAACTTCCCCACTGTAAACAAGGACCTAACTTCCCCACTATAACAAGGACCTAACTTCCCCACTGTAACAATGACCTAACTTCCCCAGTGTAAACAATGACCTTACTTCCCCACTGTAAACAATGACCTAACTTCCCCACTGTAAACAATGACCTAACTTCTCCACTGTAACAATGACCTAACTTCCCCACTGTAAATTATTCTATTAACTCTTCCACTCCATAACACAATTTTCAAAAATAAGTTATATTCATAATATACAAGATTAAATGAAAGCATCCCCTCCATCCCTCCCACTTGCACTTATTTTTATGCCCCTGTCGTAGAGGAGGGGGCATTAAGTTTTACCCTTGTCCATTCGTCTGTCCGTACGTCCCGAAATTGGTTTCTGTTCTCTAACTTTAGTTTGCCTCAACCAAATGTTATGAAACTTATGCACAATGCTTATTACCACAAAATACAGATCAAATTAGAATTTTGGTGGTGTCGCTTTTACCGTTCTAGAGTTATATAAAAATGAGAAGATGTGGTATGATTGCCAATGAGACAACTCTCCACAAGAGACCAATTGACACAGAAATTAACAACTATAGGTTTTTCGTTTCCGTTCTCTAACTGAAGTTTGCCTCAACCAAATGTTATGAATCTTATACACAATGCTTAATACCACAAAACTCAGATCAAGTACAAATTTGGTAGCATCACTTTTAGTGTTCTTGAGTTATGTCCCTTTACAAATGGAAAAATTGCTGAAATTTTTGTTTCCGTTATATGCAAGTGGGGGCATCATCTGTGTCCCATGGACACATACCCCATTTATTTTTTAGTGAAACCTCAGACGTTCCTGCAAACACAGGTATAGTCAATGACCTGGAAAATCACACAAACCTTTAAATGGGACCAAAGAAACATTCATAAAGTCATTTGTTGAGCAAAGAATGATATAATTTACAGGAAGATTTTACAGTTTACAAATCTAATTTATACCGATTACATCAATAATGTTCCTTCAGAAGAGAAATATGTAGGGGGTTATCAATGAATATCAAAAGGTAAATTGCTAGGAATAATACCAGTATATGACACGCACACAAAAAGGCACAAGTAAATTGATATTGAAAATAGTTCTGCATCAAAGAATCAAGTAGTTACTGAAAGCAAGCTCCATGTACTTCATCTGCTACTATAGAAATCATGCCTCTTTCACTCTAATATCAGTGGTTGTGCCAGAGATCAGATTCCTTACAACAATGTCATGAACATTACAAGAAGATACGTGACCAAAGAATAGTTGTACATAGTTTTCAAACAAAATACAAGCTGTTAGTCTTGATTAAACTATAAAGTTGTAGGAACAGTTTTAGTGGAAAAAACTATAGTTTACATAGGAAAGGTCTTATGATTATAAAGAACATATATATGGTATAGAGGTGGAAATCAGAGCACTTTGTAGTATACTTATCAATTTACGATATTTGAGGTGGGAAATGGGCGCAAGGGTAAAATATAAAAATAAGATGTATGATTGCCAATGAGACAACTCCACCAGAGACCAAATGACATAGAAGTTAACAACTATAGGTCACCCTACGGCTTCAGCAATCATAGCAAAACCCATACCGCATAGTCAGCTAAAAAAAGGCCCCGAAATGACAAATGTAAAACAATTAAAACGCGAAAACTAACTGCCTGATTTATGTACAAAACAATTAATGAATAACAAATATGCTATACATAAACAAACCACAACCACTGAATTACAGGCTCCTGACTTGGGAAAGGCACATACAGAATGTGGCGGAGTTAAAGTAGGTTGTTGGTGCCATACCCTCCCCTAACTTGGGACAGTGGTGTAACAGTACAACATAAGAACAAACTATTAAAATCAGTTGAAAAGGGCTTTGGAGGCCTTGTATGACTGACTAGGCGGCATGGGTTTTGCTCGTTGTTGAAAGCCGTACGGTGACCTATAATAGTTGTTAATTTCTGTGTCATTTTGTCTCTTAGTCGTTTCATTGACAATCATACCACATCTTCTTATTTTTATATTGACTCATCAGATCGATACAAAGCAGAAAAACATCTAACAAAAACATAGATCTGGAGTGGCAGGGTATTTTATTATACATCCCTACAACAAAAAAGACACCAAGTACAGATCTGAGAGTACTCGCAGTTACTGACAGCAAGTTCAAAGCCAATAACAACTAATAAAAAAAATCATGCATCTATATATATATATATATATAAAGATTAAAATATCAATCAGTACACATCCCACATCCAATGGATTGAGTGTAAAGACGCCATTAACAGTCCGAGAAAAAACATGACCTTGTGCAATGCCAAAATACATGCAGGTATCGACAGATTGTAGAGCCATGAATGTGCATAAGTATATAAAAATAATATTTAGTTTGATTTCAATTTATTGATAACAAAATCAATATTTATACCAATGAAAACAATATTCATAGATCTAATTACAGTGTTGAATTGGTAACCTTTTAGAATATGTTGATATAAAGGATCGATAAGTTTACCAGGGTTGTATCTATGGGCTCGGTACACAACATCTCCCTAAACATTAGCATGTGCTGTCCCGTTTTTGAAATAAGTTTTCTACAGGTACAGCCAAACTTCCAAACCAAATCTCTGAATCTATGGAAGAATTTAGTATAGGTTTTAAGTCATTTGTGGTAACGAAATCCCTGACTTAATAATTTACCAGTAATAAATAGATTACGTTCACTGAAATCCAAAACGTCACAACAGACACGGGCATAGCGAACGAGTTGTTATATATTTACACCGTAGGATGGTGCCAAAGGAACATCACCGTCCAAAAAAAGGAAAATTAACAATAGGGAATGAAAAATCGTCCCTTTTGTCGTCAATTTTTGTGTAGAGTTTCCAGTGTAAAACTGAAATATACGATTCTAGGAAAGGACAGTTATTACTGTTTAAATTTGATTTATTTAAGGTAAGTTCCTTTGGGTAAATTTCGGCAGTATATTTTGAAAATTCTTGATTATTTAACGAAACAATATCATCAAGATAACTGTAAGTGTTGTTGAATTTATCAATTAAATGCAATACAGACGGTTCTTTACTGAGTTTGGTCATACATTGTGATTAAAACAGTACAAGAACAAGTATGCTATTAAAGGGGCGCAATTGGTGCCCATAGGAATACTTACAACATGTCGATAAACTTTATTGCCGAAACGTACATAAATGTTATCAAGGAGAAAATTAACAATAAAACATACGGAGCACAATAAAAGTCTTATAATGGCTTATAATGGCAATAAGGATTATAAAGGTTTTAGGGGTGGAGATCTGAACTGATGGTTTCTGATATATTTAACAATTTATCTTATCAGGTGACGGGACATGTCCCTCAGGTACAACCCCTAAAGTGCACCAGAAAGGTATAGCCAAGGCAAAAATATATAATCATATGGTTTGGGCAATACTTACATGTCCGTCTTTCAACAATTAGTTATTTTACTTGAGGTCGAATGTCAAGGTCAGAGGTCATCTGCAATAGAAGTGAAAAATCTTCTTGTCCTAATGCACACAAATACCAAAACCAAAGTCTACGTCAAAGGATAGAGAGCCATAACCCGGACAAATAAATGTTACAAAAATAGCTTAACCCTGAATTAGACGGGCAAGGTCGCATGATGGTCATTACGATATGTGACAAGAAATACTTACTTAACCATTATGCTCCATGTCTGTTTTACTTGTAAAGTAATATATCAGTAAAACGTTAAGGTCCTTGTCATATGTAACAGTTGTTAGTACATCCAGAGACATATAATACATGTATATATGTGTATATATGTCTCTGGAATAGGTAACAAAAGAAACTAAGCAAAATGACAATGATACATAAATGAACAAAGGACTACTA
The DNA here is from genome assembly GCF_021869535.1 of Mytilus californianus. Classification (NCBI taxonomy): domain Eukaryota; kingdom Metazoa; phylum Mollusca; class Bivalvia; order Mytilida; family Mytilidae; genus Mytilus; species Mytilus californianus. The sequence continues at coordinate 29,683,390 of NW_026262679.1, forward strand.
GCAGTTACTGACATGCCAGCTCCAGACCTCAATTAAACTGATTGAAAGATTATGTCTTCATCATATGAAAATCCGGTCCTACTAAAAAGCGCCCGTAAGCGCCCGGGGAAAAGAAAAAGCACCCGGGGAAGAAAAAAAAGCGCTTCTCGTTTCTCGTTTTTTTATAGATTAGTTTTCCTGTTTGAATGGTTTTCACACAGTCATTTTTGGTGCCCTTTATAGCTTGCTGTTCCGTGTGAGCCAATGCTCCTTGTTGAAGGCCGTACCTTGACCTATAATGGTTTACTTTTATAAATTGTTACTTGGATGGAGAGTTGTCTCATTGGTACTCATACCACATCTTCCTATATCTATTATGTAGCACAAAAGTGAATAAAAAAACCACAAAGGACCTAAACGTGTTTTTATCCCATATGTATGCAGTGTGTCACTGTGTCTTTCGAAATATTAACTTGAATCCATTTAAACAATTTCTACAAGTTCATAAGTTGAGGCTATCCCTTTTGTCTCGTTGATCAGAAACAAAAATAGTCATAAACTAAACTTAACCGAGTGACTGAAAAAATAAAATCATGCGAAATACCCCTAATTTCAGAAACCCCTTTCCTGTTACTGGCATTTGCCGTCCAGATTCAAACTAGATTTAAGTGATAAGATCTAATAATTGAGCAGATACACCTGCTTGCAGAAAAAAAACAGTAAATGAAATACCAAAATTAAATGTGACCAGTATTTTGTGTTTCATAAATTGTGTTAAAATCAAAAAAGCTTTTGTCAAACATTACTTCATTATCATCTGGAAATAAGAAAGTTAAATGTTTAAAGTAACTAAGGGGCATAACTCTTGAACGGTTATTCTCAAAACCATCAAAATGGACCTTGAACAGTTTTTCGATGATCCATGATATTATGTACAATTTCAAAGGATTGGGTCAAGTGGTACTATAATTATCATCCAGAAATCAAAGAACTAACATTTTCAAAGGCAAGCTGCAAATCTTGAACAGTAATTGTGAAAAAAATCAAAATCTTAACTTGACCTGTACTTTAATGGTCCATGACATTCTCAAATTAAAGAACCTTAGTGAGCGCACTCACATACCCCACGTCCCCACATTGTCATTGGAGAAATAAAATAAGTGTAAGAAAAAAAAATTGAATCATAATTTCCTGTCAATATGCACATCTACATAGTATTTCCTTATTATCTACAAAGTTTCATGAAATTCTGTTGTGTGGTTTCAGAGGAGTTGCGATGACAAACTGTTGCAGTAGTACATTAAAGCAAATGAGTTCAAAGGGGCGCAACTCCTAGAAAAAAAAATTGAATCGTAATTTCCTGTCAATATGCACATCTACATAGTATTTCCTTATTATCTACAAAGTTTCATGAAATTCTGTTGTGTGGTTTCAGAGGAGTTGCGATGACAAAAGGTTACAGTAGTATATTGGGCAAATAAGTTGAAAGGGGCGTAACTCCTGGGAAAAAAATTGATTCGTAAATTCATGTCGATATGCACATCTCCATAGTATGTCCTTATTATCTGAAAAGGTTTCATGAAATTCTGTTGTGTGGTTTGAGAGGAGTTGCGATGACAAGAAACAGGACTGACGGACAGACAGTCGGACAGACAGTCGGACCGACAGACGGACAGACAGATGGATGGACGGGTCAAAAACATTATACCCTTTGCAAAAAATTTTCGTGGGGTATAATTAATTTTAATAACGAGTCTATTCATATAATATTACTATAACTTCTATCCCTTAAATATTTAGGCTTAAACAAAACTAACAATATATTCATGTTGCTGATAACCCAGACAGCTCGTCTGGACACCAGATTTTAATGATTTTTAAAACAATATCCATGTATACAAATTGTAAGCATATATACATAAAAGATAATCATAAAAATCATAATTGATGAAATGCTTCTATGCTGTATTTTAAGTTAAATACCAAATAATGACAAAATCTCTTATCATCAACAATCTCCCTGCCAGTAACAACCATGACAACCGACTAAAACGACTGAACTTGGTCAAACTTCTTTAAATAAAATGCTCCGCTGGGGCGCAGCTTGATACGACCGCAGAGGTCGAACCCGGAACAGTTGGGGCAAGTATGGACACAACATTCAAGCTTGATACAGCACTGAATTTGGATTGTAATTAAATATTTGACACAGAATGAATGTGGTCTAAGAACTTAAAAAATTTTAATTTACCTATTCAAACCATATCATTATTATTTGCTTTTATATATAAATCAGTAATAACCAATTTAAAATGGAAAATTTTAAAGAAAAAAAAGGAAAAAAAAATCCCCCCCAAATTTGTTGAACCCCCTTATGATTCATCACCCCCAAACTCAATCCCAGCCTTCCCTTTGTGGAATGGTACCTTGCAGTTCAATTTTAGAGATATCCATACACTTGAACACAAGTTATTGTCTGGAAACTAGAAAAATGCTTGTTTTTTGGCCCCTTTTTGGCCCCAAATTCCTAAACATTTAGGGCAATTACCCCCAAACTCAAACCTAGCTTTCCCTTTGTGATATGGAACCTTGCAGTACAATTTCATAAAGATCCATACACTAACACACAAGTTATTGTCCTGAAACTAGAAAAATGATTTTTTTTGCCCCTTTATGGCCCTTAATTCCTAAAATTTTGAGGGAATTACCCCCAAAATCAATCCCAGCCTTCCCTTTGTGGTATGGTACCTACCAGTACAATTTCAGAGAGATCCATACACTTGAACACAAGTTATTGTCTTGAAACTAGAAAAGTGCTTGTTTTTTGGCCCCAAATTCCTAAACGTTTAGGGCAATTACCCCCAAACTCAAACCTAGGTTTCCCTTTGTGATATGGAACCTTGCAGTACAATTTTATAAAGATCCATACACTTACACACAAGTTATTGTCATGAAACTAGAAAAAATGCTTGTTTTTTGGCCCTTTGTTGGCCCCCAATTCCAAAAACTTTGAGGCAAATACCCCCAAAATCAATCCCAGCATTCCCTTTGTGATATGGAACCTTGTGATACAATATCAGAGAGATCCATACACTTACACACAAGTTATTGTCATGAAACTAGAAAAATGCTTGTTTTTTGCCCCTTTTTGGCCCCTAATTCCTAAAATTTGGAGCAATTACCCCCAAAATCAATCCCAGCATTCCCTTTGTGATATGAAACCTTGTGGTACAATGTCAGAGAGATCCATACACTTACACACAAGTTATGTCTGGAAGTTCCAAAAATACTTATTTTTGGCCCCTTTTGGGCCCCTAATTCCTTAACTGTGGGTACCATAACCCCCAAAATCAATCCCCACCTTCCTTTTGTGGTATTGAACCTTATTATAAAATTTCATTGAGATCCATTCACTAAAACTAAAGTTAGAGTGCGAAAACTAATGTGTCTTCGGACGTCGACGACGACGCCAACGTCATACCAATATACGACCACAAAATTTTTTTTGCGGTCGTATAAAAACTGAATTTGTAGTGGGAAAATTTTGGAAACCTGAGTCCAAAACCTAATGCTCTGAAGACCGTCTCAGGAAGTATACTTTAGACAGTATAAAAAAATGTATAATTATTCAGAACAAAACAATTGATAAAAATATAAATTATATCAAACTCAGCTAAAAAATAAAAGAAGAATGTGTCTGAGGACACTATGCCCTTGCTCAAGCTTTGCAATTTTAAAATTTTTAAAAAGGAGCATACCCGGTAACTCTAGTAAAATTTAGTGACTCAATGCCCAAATTTGCAATTTTCCAACTGATAAAGGGGCATTACTCTTAAAAAATAGTGCGGAAACAAAAATGGGACAAAAGGAACAACAAAAGGACAGAAGGACATCAAGGGTAACACTTAATGCCTCCTTTCTCTATGGCAGGGGCATAAAAAAACAAAAACATTCGGAACAGATATATATTTAACAACGGTGAAAGCCAAAATATACATTTCATTTTTTCTTTTATTTTAAGATTCTCCATTCTTAACTTCTGGAAGTGTTTTGACTAGACATGGACCATTATTAATATATCTAAAAGAGTAGGTCTTCAAATAAAAGTGGTCAATTTCAATTCATTTTCAAAGTACCAATTAAATCTAGCCACAGGGGGAAAAAAATAATGAATACAATCTGAACTATGAACTCAAAACAAAACTATACATACCAATAAACTGTTAACACAGAGATATGTCTCGCCTATTTGTTATTTTGATAATGCAAATGTTGAAATTAAAATAACAATACTTTTACATGTAAGTTATGCAAATATTCAAAGTCAATGAACCATGACTAAAGGTACAGGGCTAAACAATCTCCATGGAAATGAGATAAGCCAATGCTAATACGACTGCATACCAAATACCATTGACTTTTCATAAGTCATTCCCTTTAAAGAAACCTAAACATAAATACTAACTTGTAAACTAAGCAAAAGTTTCAAAGTCAATAGACCATGACTGAAGGGCGGGGCCAAATAATCTTCATGGAAATGAGTTATGCCAATGCTTATACAACTGCATACCAAATATCATTGACCTACCACTAGTGGTTCCCCATAAACTGACCTAATCACAAACTAATACATGAAAACTAAGCAAAGTTTCAAAGTCAATAAACCATGACTGAGGGGGCAGGGCCAAATAATCTCCATGGTAATGAGATGTGCCAATGCTAATTCAACTGCATACCAAATATCATTGACCTACCGCTAGTGATTCACCATAAACTAGACCTAATCACAAACTAATACATTGTTGACGCCGCCGCCGCCGCCAGAAACAGCATACCTATGTCTCGCTTTTCGACTCCGTCAAGGTGAGACAAAAACCAGTTCAGTATCAATATGCATGACAAAAAAATTGTCAAGAATGGACATGAGTAGAGCTACCTGAGTATATCCTTTGGTTTTAATGGTAAAAAGAGAGATTTTAAAATTCAAAATAAGTTATCTATAACTTACAATCTTGTTGAAAATGGAAAATCTTTACACTATTTTTTTTTTTGTAAAAAATTATAAACATTTTCTCAAACATACACAAAAATTGTCTGAATTACATTCTTTACTGGTACAGTCACCCAATCATTTTCATGCAGCCACTGTTAAAGTTACCTGAAAAAGAAATATTCATTCTTAAACATATCTGTCAAAACTATGTGAAAATAATTGAAACAATATTTAATGCAAAAGAATAATTAACTGGACATTACAATTATGATGCATATAACATTTCTTTACCTAGCTTTAAAGTGACTAGTGGACATAACTTTTAGACTTCCAGTCTTTGTTGGCAAAAAAAGATGAAAAACAAGTCGTTGTTTGTTGTCTATCATATTTTTTGTTTGTTTATTGTTTTATCCTATAAAGTCATTGGTTTTCTCATATGAATTATTTCATATTTTGCCATGTTGGGGCCTTATATAGCTTACAATACAGAATAGGTTTTGCTCATTGTTGAAGACCATAGAATGGCATTCTATAGTTGCTAACATCCTTGTCATGTGGTTTCTGGTTGATTAATGTCTCATTGGCAATAATACTACATTTCTTAATTTCTATATATATAGCGGGATTAATTTACATAAAAAAAAACAGAGAGAAGATATCCAAAATTCAAATCTTTGACTTCCCTTTTTTGTATCTTGATACCCCCTTCCAAATTATACATACACTTATAACATGAAAAATTCTAGTGACATTCTCTAAGTTGAATAGTTCATAAATCTATGTACTAATTCTTACCATAAAAGTCAGCTCCAATTGCCATTCCCAACCTCAATCCTTACGGACCAACTGTGATGTTAACCTGAAATATAAAATGCCTCATCATCAAAAATTGTTTAAACTGATCATTGTTGGTATACTTATATATATTTAATATAAATACTGGTAGTCTATAAATGTGTAATAGATGTTGAGAACATGTGGATTAGACAGCTATCCAGCAACCCAGCAAACTTTTATGTAATTGCATCAGATCCTAAAATTAAGTTTTATATACTGGCACTGATAAATGAGAGAGTAGACCTGACCAACTCCTAAAAGCCTAGAGAGAATTTTCCAAAGAAATTTTATAATACATGTTTTTTTTTTCCTCTTCAAAACTGGAATAACATTCTGGTACTTACCTTCCTTTTAGATGTATTAGACCCCAAAGTCTAATTCCCAACACCATGAAAACATGTCACGTACAGAAAGAACCTAAAAAGGAATTCAAATGGATACATTATTATATATTTTATAAATCCATTTCTGTCAACATAAACATTTACTAAATATTGTTTTGATTTCTTACTACATGTTCACAATAGTATAACATCAACACCTAAGTTTGTAAAATTAATATAAAGATGGGAAAAAAAGGAAGTCAAAGAATAATGATTTGAATTTCAACTGCATTAAAATCTGCATATTTTACAGAGTTATCTCCCATTAAATTAACAAATCTTGTTTATTGAATTTGCCTCCCCTTGGAAGTTCTATTCCAACCTCAGGATTTACTATTGCTATTTTAATAGAAAATCTTGTTAATATACTTAGTACATGTATCTTTAAATATTAAACTGGTAAAATAATTCTCCGTCGGGTAGCTAGATGTTTTCACAACTTTTAGTTTTCAGTTTTCTGACTTGGAAAATATGTTCTCACCCTTCACATGGCTACTGTGAGAAAAACATTTATAATATGTCTAATACAGTTATTTTTACAGCGGATGACCGTGAGGTCATTCCGGTGTATTGCTATTGCCTAAATTTCCATTATGTAAATTAGTTTTGGGTTTTTAACCGATCTATAAACATGATAAATACGCCGACATCATCGAGTGCAAAATAACATTCCTTATCGCTTGCTATAAATTCATTTCTTCAATGAATACTCATCAAATATTTTTTTTAGAACATAATTTAATAATATTAAAATGTTTTATATGTATGTAAGGAAAAATTATTAATATCTATGCAGACGTACAGAAAAAATTGTATTAACGCATGCGGAAGAATATCTCAAGAACGATTGCAATCTCCTATAAGGAGGTGAAGATTATATACAGATACATGCAGAGTTATTGGTCCTTGCTCTCTCGTTTTGCGGGAAAATATGAATGCCTACTCAAATCCAATCTATAAGAAAAATCGAGGTATTTAAGTTGATTTCTTCTTTGTGTTTTATCCCATTGAAATCAATAGTCAATACCATATTTTATTTCTTTAAGACAAACAATTACACACATAGGACATATAAAGACCATCAGAAATAATAAAGACAGTATTGTAACCTATATATCTCTGTAAGAACTCTGTAATGGAAACAAATAATAAAGATTAGTGATGTTTGAAAAATTGTTGTCACTTCTATCAAAGCAGGCTCTCTTAAAAGCTTACAGTAGATTTAGCTTCATCTGTGATAAAAATAAAATATATAGAGTATAGAGTATAGTATAGAGTATAGAGTTACGGAATAGAAAATGAAAGGATATGGAGTAAATGTACATGGGACAAAATCGCACCACAATACATAGAAAACATAGAAAATTATCAATGAACAGGGCTTTTATTCCTGTTCTTCATCTTGACCATTGATGTAGGGTCTTCAACAATGAACTAATCATTCACACCCTACAACAAGGTCAAGACGGCCCCTAGCGTCGACTTAAGCGGTACTATTGATAAAAATAAACCACAGTTCACCTTCTTGCTCCCCACCCGCCTAATCTATATGCCACTCTTCCTGGTCTATTAGCCATATTAAAGGTCGACTACTGAAAAATCCTCTCTAAGCTGAATCTGCAAAATTCCAAAATTACAAATTAAACATCTGTGAGTGAACTCTGAAATGAAATATAAATATACTAGTCAACAAAAGTAACGATACACAAGTTTGAACTCCAATTTATCATGAAATATAATAAAACAGGAAAAACTGTTAAATTATCCAAAGCAAATGCATATGATTAAAAGAATCTGACCAAATTGGAAAGTGAGAAACTACCGTGTTATATAACATAGGGGTCAAATTTATTTTGCGGAAAATGATGACAAAAGTCAGCACTTAATTTCGAAGATGAAAATTAAGTATTCAGATATCTGCAAAGGCATTCAAAATTTTAAGCAGACCATGCATAAGTTTAAGTTCTAATATCGATTTTTGAATTTTTGGGTGAAAATACGATTTTTGAAATAAAATGGCATCAACAAAAAATTCATGTATTTCCCTTAAATCAATGATTTTGGTAAGAATATAACACTTTGTAAATATTAGACCAATTGGGCAATTATTTACCTTGGTGCAGTGTATCCAATTTCATTATATATGGAAAATACGTTGCCTTGTATCATTTCTTTTGTTGACTAGTATATATATACAACCATACAAATGAAAATATATAAAATGAAATAGATCTACTAACCTAACTTTGAGCTGCTGAACCGTAGCTCTTAGGTCCTTATGATATTTATTGAACATAGATGGTCCTCAAATAATCAAAAAATATCATAAGGACCTAAGAGCTACAGTTCCACAGCTACCTTACCATCAATTCTTTGAAGTAACCTGTATAAAAAATAAATATATATACAACCATATACATGAAAATATATACGAGATGCAATAAATCAACCAACCATACTATTAGCTGCGGAACCGTAGCTCTTAGGTCCTTATGATATTTATTGAACATAGATGGTCCTCAAATAGTCAAAAAATATCATAAAGACCTAAGAGCTACCGTTTCACAGCTACCTTACCATCAATTCTTTGAAGTTACCTATATAAAATATAAATACAGATACAACAATATACTTGAAAATATATAAAATGAAATAGATCAACCAACCTTACTATCTATAGCTGCGGAACCATAGCTCTTAGGTCCTTATGATATTTATTGAACATATATGGTCCTCAAATAGTCAAAAAATATCATAAAGACCTAAGAGCAAGTAAAGGTTCCGCAGCTACCTTACAATCAATTCTTTGAAGAAACCTATATAAAAAATAAATATATATATATATACAACAGTACACATGGAAATATATAAAATGAAACAGATCAACCAACCATACTATTTATAGCTGCAGAACCATAGCTCTTTGGTCCTTATGATATTTATTGAACATAGATGGTCCTCAATTACCCGGTTGTCAAAAAATATCATAAGGACCTGAGAGCTACGGTTCTACAGCTACCTTACCATCAAATTCTTTCAAGAAACCTATATAAAAAAAAAATATATAAACAACAATACACATGAAAATATATAAAGTGAAATAGATCAACCAACCATACTATTTATAGCTGCGGAACCATAGCTCTTTGGTACTTATGATATTTATTGAACATAGATGGTCCTCAAATAGTCAAAAAATATCATAATGACCTAAGAGCTACAGTTCCCTAGCTACCTTACCACCAATTCTTTGAAGAAACCTATATAAAAAATAAATATATATAAAATATACATGAAAATATATAAAATGAAATAAATCAACCAATCTTACTATTAGGTGTGGAACCGTAGCTCTTAATTAGGTCCTTATGATATATTATAAAGACCTAAGAGCTATGGTTCCGCAGCTACTTACCATCAATTCTTTGAAGAAACCAATATAAAAAATAAATATATATACAACCATATACATGAAAATATATAAAATGAAATAAATCAACCGATCTTACTATTAGGTGCGGAACCGAAGCTCTTAATTAAGTCCTTATGATATATTATAAAGACCTAAGAGCTACGGTTCCGCAGCTTCCTTACCATCAATTCTTTCAAGAAATCTATATAAAAAATAAATATATATAAAATTACAACAATACACATGAAAATATATAAAATGAAATAGATCAACCAACCATATTATTTATAGCTGCAAACTATAGCTCTTTGGTCCTTATGATATTTATTGAACATAGATAGTCCTCATATTGTCAAAAAATATCATAAGGACCTAAGAGGTATGGTTCTGCAGCTACCTTCCCATCAATTTTTTGAAGAAACCTATTTAAAAAAATAAATATATATACAACCATATACATGAAAATATATAAAATGAAATAAATCAACCAATCTTACTATTAGGGGCGGAACCATAGCTCTAAATTTAAGGTCCTTATGATATATTATAAAGACCTAAGAGGTACGTTTACGCAGCTACCTTACCATCAATTCTTTGAAGAAACCTATATAAAAAAAAATATATATAATGAAATAAATCAACTAATCTTACTATTAGGGTGTGGAACCGTAGCTCTTAATTAGGTCCTTATGATATATCATAAAGACCTAAGAACTATGTTTCCGCAGCTATCTTACCATCAATTCTTTGAAGAAACCTATTAAAAAATAAAAATATATACAATAATATACATGAATATATATAAAATGAAATAAATCAACAAAAATCTTACTATTAGGTGCAGAACCGTAGCTCTAAATTAGGTCCTTATGATATATCATAAAGACCTAAGAGCTAGGGTTCTGCAGCTACCTTACCATCAATTCTTTGAATAAACCTATATAAAAAATAAATATATATAGAACCATATACATGAAAATATATAAAATGAAATAAATCAACCAATCTTACTATTAGGTGCTGAACCATAGCTTTTAATTAGGTCCTTATGATATATTATAAAGACCTAAGACCTACGGTTACGCAGCTACCTTACCATCAATTCTTTGAAGAAACCTACCAGTATATAAAAAATAAATATATATATAACAATATACACGAAAATATATATAATGAAATAAATAAACTAATCTTACTATTAGGTCCTTATGATATATCATAAAGACCTAAGAGCTACATTTCTGCAGCTATCTTACCATCAATTCTTTGAAAAAACCTATTAAAAAATAAATATATATACAACCATACACATGAAAATATATAAAAATAAATAAATCAACCTATCTCACTATAAGTTGTGGAACCGTAGCTCTTAATAAATCCTTAAATTATGATATATTATAAAGACCTAAGAGATACGGTTCCGCAGCTACCTTACCATCAATTCTTTCAAGAAACCTATATGAAAAATAAATATATATACAACCATATACATGAAAATATATAAAATGAAATAAATCAAGCAACCTTACTATTAGTTCGGAACTGTAGCTCTTAGGTCTTTATGATAGTTATTGAACATAGATGGTCCTGAAGTAGTCAAAAAATATCATAAAGACCTAAGAGCTACTGTTCCGCAGCTACCTTACCATCAATTCTCTGAAGCAACCTATATAAAAAATAAATACATATACAATACACATAAAAATATATAAAATGAAATAGATCAACCAACCATATTATTTATAGCTGCGGAACCATAGCTCATAGGTCCTTATGATATTTATTAAACATAGATGGTCCTCAAATAGTCAAACAATATCATAAGGACCTTAGAGCTACGGTTCCGCATCTACCTTACCATCAATTCTTTGAAGAAACCTATACAAAAAATAAATATATATACAACAATATACATGAAAATATATTAAATTAAATATATCAACCAATCATACTATTAGGTGCCGAACCGTAGCTCTTAATTAGGTCCTTATGATATATCATAAAGACCTAAGAGCTAAGGTTCCGCAGCTACCTTACCATCAATTCTTTGAAGAAACATATATAAAAAATAACTATATACAACAATATACATGAAAATAAATCAAATTAAATATATCAAACAATCTTACTTTTAGGTGCCGAACTGTAGCTCTTAATTAGGTCCTTATGATATATCATAAAGACCTAAGAGCTAAGGTTCCGCAGCTACCTTACCAATAATTCTTTGGAGAAACCTATATAAAAAATAAATATATATACAAGCATATATATGAAAATATATAAAATGAAATAAATAAATCAATCTTACTATTAGGTGTGGAACCATAGCTCTTAATTAGGTCCTTTTGATATATTATAAAGACCTAAGAGTTATGGTTCTGCAGCTACCTTACCATCAATTCTTTGAAGAAACCTATATAAAAAATAAATATATATACAATAATATACATGAAAATATATAAAATGAAATAAATCAACCAATCTTACTATTAGGTGCCAAATGGTAGCTCTTAATTAGGTCATTATGATACATTATAAAGACCTAAGAGCTATGGTTCCGCTGCTACCTTACTGTCAATTCTTTGAAGAAACCTATATAAAAAATAAATATATATACAACCATATACATGAAAATATATAAAATGAAATAAATCAACCAATCTTACTATTACGTGTGGAACCGTAGGTTTAAATAAGCTCTAAGAGCTACGGTTCCGCAGCTACCTTACCATCAATTCTTTGAAGAAACCTATATAAAAAATAAATATATATACAACCATATACATGAAAATATATGAAATGAAATAAATCAACCAATGTTACTATTAGGTGCCGAACCGTAGCTTTTAATTAAGTCCTTATGATATATTATAAAGACCTAGGAGCTATGGTTCCGCAGCTACCTTACCATCAATTCTTTAAAGAAACCTATATAAAAAATAAATATATATACAACCATATACATGAAAATATATGAAATGAAATAAATCAACCAATCTTACTATTAGGTGCCGAACCGTAGCTTTTAATTAAGTCCTTATGATATATTATACAGACCTAAGAGCTATGGTTCTGCAGCTACCTTACCATCAATTCTTTAAAGAAACCTATATAAAAAATAAATATATATACAACAATATAGATGAAAATATATAAAATGAAATAAATCAACCAATCTTACTATTAGGTGCCAAACCATAGCTCTTAATTAGGTCCTTATGATATATTATAAAGACCTAAGAGCTACGGTTCCACAGATACCTTACCATCAGTTCTTTGAAGAAACCTATATAAAAAATAAATATATACACAACCATATACATGATTGATTGATTGTTGGTTGCTTAACGTCCAGTGGCAAATATTTCATGCATTTTCAGGACGAGAACAAATTAACAATAAATACAATAGGTAGGTTCTGTAATAGGGGCGTCCGTGGTTAAGGTTGGCGAAATTTAAACTGCCACGGGAAATGAGGGAATATTGGATAGGGACTGAAATTTAGCCTTGCAACAGGTCACCTTGGGACCCCTCAAAGAGTTGTTGCAAGGGTTCTTAACGTGCAAAGAGCATGGCACTCTCTTTACATGAGGCATCAGATTTAACGTCCCCATTCTGACCAGTCGTGGCTGCAAATATGTATATCCCGCACAGCCAAACCATATACATGAAAATATATAAAATGAAATAACCGATCTTACTATTAGGTGCGGAACCGTAGCTCTTAATTAGGTCATTATGATATATTATAAAGACCTAAGAGCTATGGTTCCGCAGCTACCTTACCATCAATTCTTTGAAGAAACCTATATAAAAAATAAATATATATACAACCATATACATGAAAATATATAAAATGAAATAAATCAACCAATCTTACTATTACGTGTGGAACTGTAGGTTTAAATTAGCTCTAAGAGCTACGGTTCCGCAGCTACCTTACCATCAATTCTTTGAAGAAACCTATATAAAAAATAAATATATATACAACCATATACATGAAAATATATGAAATGAAATAAATCAACCAATCTTACTATTAGGTGCCGAACCGTAGCTTTTAATTAAGTCCTTATGATATATTATAAAGACCTAAGAGCTATGGTTCTGCAGCTACCTTACCATCAATTCTTTAAAGAAACCTATATAAAAAATAAATATATATACAACCATATACATGAAAATATATGAAATGAAATAAATCAACCAATCTTACTATTAGGTGCCGAACCGTAGCTTTTAATTAAGTCCTTATGATATATTATAAAGACCTAAGAGCTATGGTTCTGCAGCTACCTTACCATCAATTCTTTAAAGAAACCTATATAAAAAATAAATATATATACAACCATATACATGAAAATATATGAAATGAAATAAATCAACCAATCTTACTATTAGGTGCCGAACCGTAGCTTTTAATTAAGTCCTTATGATATATTATAAAGACCTAAGAGCTATGGTTCTGCAGCTACCTTACCATCAATTCTTTAAAGAAACCTATATAAAAAATAAATATATATACAACAATATAGATGAAAATATATAAAATGAAATAAATCAACCAATCTTACTATTAGGTGCCAAACCGTAGCTCTTAATTAGGTCCTTATGATATATTATAAAGACCTAAGAGCTACGGTTCCACAGATACCTTACCATCAGTTCTTTGAAGAAACCTTTATAAAAAATAAATATATATACAACCATATACATGATTGATTGATTGTTGGTTGCTTAACGTCCAGTGGCAAATATTTCATGCATTTTCAGGACGAGAACAAATTAACAATAAATACAATAGGTAGGTTCTGTAATAGGGGCGTCCGTGGTTAAGGTTGGCGAAATTTAAACTGCCACGGGAAATGAGGGAATATTGGATAGGGACTGAAATTTAGCCTTGCAACAGGTCACCTTGGGACCCCTCAAAGAGTTGTTGCAAGGTTTCTTAACGTGCAAAGAGCGAGGCACTCTCTTTACACGAGGCATCAGATTTAACGTCCCCATTCTGACCAGTCGTGGCTGCAAATATGTATATCCCGCACAGCCAAACCATATACATGAAAATATATAAAATGAAATAACCGATCTTACTATTAGGTGCGGAACCGTAGCTCTTAATTAGGTCATTATGATATATAATAAAGCCTAAGAGCTACGTTTCCGCAGCTATCTTACCATCAATCTTTTGAAGAAACCTATATAAAAAATAAATATATATACAACAATATACATGAAAATAAATCAAATTAAATATATCAACCAATCTTACTATTAGGTGCTGAACTGTAGCTTTTAATTAGGTCCTTATGATATATTATAAAGACCTAAGAGCTATGGTTCCGCAGCTACCTTACCATCAATTCTTTAAAGAAACCTATATAAAAAATAAATATATATACAACCATATACATGAAAATATATGAAATGAAATAAATCAACCAATCTTACTATTAGGTGCCAAACCGTAGCTCTTAATTAGGTCCTTATGATATATTATAAAGACCTAAGAGCTACGGTTCCACAGATACCTTACCATCAGTTCTTTGAAGAAACCTTTATAAAAAATAAATATATATACAACCATATACATAATTGATTGATTGTTGGTTGCTTAACGTCCAGTGGCAAATATTTCATGCATTTTCAGGACGAGAACAAATTAACAATAAATACAATAGGAAGGTTCTGTAATAGGGGCGTCCGTGGTTAAGATTGGCGAAATTTAAACTGCCACAGGAAATGAGGGAATATTGGATAGGGACTGAAATTTAGCCTTGCAACAGGTCACCTTGGGACCCCTCAAAGAGTTGTTGCAAGGTTTCTTAACGTGCAAAGAGCGTGGCACTCTCTTTACACGAGGCATCAGATTTAACGTCCCCATTCTGACCAGTCGTGGCTGCAAATATGTATATCCCGCACAGCCAAACCATATACATGAAAATATATAAAATGAAATAACCAATCTTACTATTAGGTGCAGAACCGTAGCTCTTAATTAGGTCATTATGATATATTATAAAGACCTAAAAGCTATGGTTCCGCAGCTACCTTACCATCAATTCTTTGAAGAAACCTATATAAAAAATAAATATATATACAATAATATACATGAAAATATATAAAATGAAATAAATCAACCAATCTTACTATAACGTGTGGAACCGTAGGTTTAAATTAGCTCTAAGAGCTACAGTTCCGCAGCTACCTTACCATCAATTCTTTGAAGAAACCTATATAAAAAATAAATATATATACAACCATATACATGAAAATATATGAAATGAAATAAATCAACCAATCTTACTATTAGGTGCCGAACCGTAGCTTTTAATTAAGTCCTTATGATATATTATAAAGACCTAAGAGCTATGGTTCTGCAGCTACCTTACCATCAATTCTTTAAAGAAACCTATATAAAAAATAAATATATATACAACAATATAGATGAAAATATATAAAATGAAATAAATCAACCAATCTTACTATTAGGTGCCAAATAGTAGCTCTTAATTAGGTCCTTATGATATATTATAAAGACCTAAGAGCAACGGTTCCACAGATACCTTACCATCAGTTCTTTGAAGAAACCTTTATAAAAAATAAATATATATACAACCATATACATGATTGATTGATTGTTGGTTGCTTAACGTCCAGTGGCAAATATTTCATGCATTTTCAGGACGAGAACAAATTAACAATAAATACAATAGGTAGGTTCTGTAATAGGGGTGTCCGTGGTTAAGGTTGGCGAAATTTAAACTGCCAAGGGAAATGAGGGAATATTGGATACGGACTGAAATTTAGCCTTGCAACAGGTCACCTTGGGACCCCTCAAAGAGTTGTTGCAAGGTTTCTTAACGTGCAAAGAGCGTGGCACTCTCTTTACACGAGGCATCAGATTTAACGTCCCCATTCTGACCAGTCGTGGCTGCAAATATGTATATCCCGCACAGCCAAACCATATACATGAAAATATATAAAATGAAATAACCAATCTTACTATTAGGTGTGGAACCGTAGTTTTTAATTAGGTCATTATGATATATAATAAAGCCTAAGAGCTACGTTGCCGCAGCTATCTTACCATCAATTCTTTGAAGAAACCTATATAAAAAATAAATATATATACAACAATATACATGAAAATAAATCAAATTAAATATATCAACCAATCTTACTATTAGGTGCTGAACTGTAGCTTTTAATTAGGTCCTTATGATATATCATAAAGACCTAAGAGCTAAGGTTCTGCAGCTACCTTACCAATAATTCTTTGGAGAAACCTACATAAAAATAAATATATATACAAGCATATATATGAAAATATATAAAATGAAATAAATAAATCAATCTTACTATTAGGTGCGGAACCGTAGCTCTTAATTAGGTCCTTATAATATATTATAAAGACCTAAAAGCTATGGTTCCGCAGCTACCTTACAATCAATTCTTTGAAGAAACCTATATAAAAAATAAATATATATACAATAATATACATGAAAATATATAAAATGAAATATATCAACCAATCTTACTATTAGGTGCCAAACGGTAGCTCTTAATTAGGTCATTATGATACATTATAAAGACCTAAGAGCTATGGTTCTGCTGCTACCTTACTGTCAATTCTTTGAAGAAACCTATATAAAAAATATATATATATACAACCATATATATGAAAATATATAAAATGAAATAAATCAACCAATCTTGCTATTACGTGCGGAACCATAGGTTTAAATTAGCTCTAAGAGCTACGGTTCCGCAGCTACCTTACCATCAATTCTTTGAAGAAACCTATATAAAAAATAAATATATATACAACCATATACATGAAAATATATGAAATGAAATAAATCAACCAATCTTACTATTAGGTGCCTAACCATAGCTTTTAATTAAGTCCTTATGATATATTATAAAGACCTAAGAGCTATGGTTCCGCAGCTACCTTACCATCAATTCTTTGAAGAAACCTATATAAAAAATAAATATATATACAACAATAAAGATGAAAATATATAAAATAAAATAAATCAACCAATCTTACTATTAGGTGCCAAACCGTAGCTCTTAATTAGGTCCTTATGATATATTATAAAGACCTAAGAGCTACGGTTCCACAGATACCTTACCATCAGTTCTTTGAAGAAACCTTTATAAAAAATAAATATATATACAACCATATACATGATTGATTGATTGTTGGTTGCTTAACGTCCAGTGGCAAATATTTCATGCATTTTCAGGACGAGAACAAATTAACAATAAATACAATAGGTAGGTTCTGTAATAGGGGCGTCCGTGGTTAAGGTTGGCAAAATTTAAACTGCCACGGGAAATGAGGGAATATTGGATAAGGACTGAAATTTAGCCTTGCAACAGGTCACCTTGGGACCCCTCAAAGAGTTGTTGCAAGGTTTCTTAAGGTGCAAAGAGCGTGCCACTCTCTTTACACGAGGCATAAGATTTAACGTCCCCATTCTGACCAGTTGTGGCTGCAAATATGTATGTCCCGCACAGCCAAACCATATACATGAAAATATATAAAATGAAATAACCGATCTTACTATTAGGTGCGGAACCGTAGCTCTTAATTAGGTCATTATGATATATAATAAAGCCTAAGAGCTACGTTTCCGCAGCTATCTTACCATCAATTCTTTGAAGTAACCTATATAAAAAATAAATATATATACAACAATATACATGAAAATAAATCAAATTAAATATATCAACCAATCTTACTATTAGGTGCTGAACTGTAGCTTTTAATTAGGTCCTTATGATATATCATAAAGACCTAAGAGCTAAGGTTCTGCAGCTACCTTACCAATAATTCTTTGGAGAAACCTATATAAAAATAAATATATATACAAGCATATATATGAAAATATATAAAATGAAATAAATAAATCAATCTTACTATTAGGTGCGGAACCGTAGCTCTTAATTAGGTCCTTATAATATATTATAAAGACCTAAAAGCTATGGTTCCGCAGCTACCTTACCATCAATTCTTTGAAGAAACCTATATAAAAAATAAATATATATACAATAATATACATGAAAATATATAAAATGAAATATATCAACCAATCTTACTATTAGGTGCCAAACGGTAGCTCTTAATTAGGTCATTATGATACATTATAAAGACCTAGAGCTATGGTTCCGCTGCTACCTTACTGTCAATTCTTTGAAGAAACCTATATAAAAAATAAATATATATACAACCATATATATGAAAATATATAAAATGAAATAGATCAACCAACCATACTATTTAAGCTGCAAACCATAGCTCTTTGGTCCTTATGATATTTATTGAACATAGATGGTCCTCAAATAGTAAAAAAATATCATAAAGACCTAAGAGCTACAGTTCCGCTACTACCTTACCATCAATTCTTTGAAGCAACCTATATAAAAAATAAATACAAATACAACAATACACATAAAAATATATAAAATGAAATAGATCAACCAACCATATTATTTGTAACTGCCGAACCATAGCTCTTAGGTCCTTATGATATTTATTTAAAAATAGATGGTCCTCAAATAGTAAAAAAATATCATAAAGACCTAAGAGCTACAGTTCCGCTGCTACCTTACCATCAATTCTTTGAATCAACCTATATAAAAAATAAATACAAATACAACAATACACATAAAAATATATAAAATGAAATAGATCAACCAACCATATTATTTGTAACTGCCGAACCATAGCTCTTAGGTCCTTATGATATTTATTTAAAAATAGATGGTCCTCAAATAGTCAAAAAATATCATAAGGACCTAAGAGCTACGGTTCCACTGCTATCTTACCATCAATTCTTTGGAGAAACCTATATAAAAAATAAATATATATACAACAATATACATGAAAATATATAAAATGAAAAAAATCAATCAATCTTACTATTAGGTGCCGAACAGCAGCTCTTAATGAGGTCCTTATGATATATTATAAAGACCTAAGAGCTATGGTTCCGCAGCTACCTTACCATCAATTTTTTGAGGAAACCTATATAAAAAATTAATATATATACAACAATATACATGAAAATATATAAAATGAAATAAATCAACCAATCTTACTATTAGGTGTGGAACTGTAGCTCTTAATTAGGTCCTTATGATATATTATAAAGACCTAAGAGCTACGGTTCCGCAGCTTCCTTACCATCAATTCTTTGAAGAAACCTATATAAAAAATAAATATATATACAAGCATATACATGAAAATATATAAAATGAAATAAATCAACCAATCTAACTATTAGGTGCAGAACCGTAGCTCTTAATTAGGTCCTTATGATATATTATAAAGACCTAAGAGCTATGGTTCCGCAGCTACCTTACCATCAATTCTTTGTAAAAACCTATATAAAAAATAAATATATATACAACAATATACATGAAAATATATAAAATGAAATAAATCAACCAATCTTACTATTAGGTGCCAAACGGTAGCTCTTAAATAGGTCCTTATGACATTAGAAAGACCTAAGAGCTACGGTTCCGCAGCTTCCTTACCATCAATTCTTTGAAGAAACCTATATAAAAAATAAATATATATACAAGCATATACATGAAAATATATAAAATGAAATAAATCAACCAATCTTACTATTAGGTGCAGAACCGTAGCTCTTAATTAGGTCCTTATGATATATTATAAAGACCTAAGAGCTATGGTTCCGCAGCTACCTTACCATCAATTCTTTGTAAAAACCTATATAAAAAATAAATATATATACAACAATATACATGAAAATATATAAAATGAAATAAATCAACCAATCTTACTATTAGGTGCCAAACGGTAGCTCTTAAATAGGTCCTTATGACATTAGAAAGACCTAAGAGCTACGGTTCCGCAGCTTCCTTACCATCAATTCTTTGAAGAAACCTATATAAAAAATAAATATATATACAAGCATATACATGAAAATATATAAAATGAAATAAATCAACCAATCTAACTATTAGGTGCCGAACGGTAGCTCTTAAATAGGTCCTTATGACATATTAGAAAGACCTAAGAGCTATGGTTCGGCAGCTACATTACCTCAATTGTTTCAAGAAACCTATATAAAAATTAAATATATATACAGCCATAAACATGAAAATATATAAAATGAAATAAATCTACCAACCTTGCTGTTAGCTCGGAACTGTAGCTCTTAGGTCTTTATGATAGTTATTGAACATAGATGGTCCTCAAATAGTCAAAAAATATCATAAAGACCTAATAGCTACGATTCCGCAGCTACCTTACCATCAATTCTTTGAAGCAACCTATATAAAAAATAAATACATATACAATACACATAAAAATATATAAAATGAAATAGATCAACCAACCATATTATTTATAGCTGCGGAACAATAGCTCTTAGGTCCTTATGATATTTATTGAACATAGATGGTCCTCAAATAGTCAAAAAATATCATAAGGACCTATTATACTGTAACGAAAACCGAGCGGTCGGGCCTTAGTGTTAAACTATAAATGTTTATCCCTTAGTGCGTTGCTATAAAAATGTGTTTGTTGAGTACGAGTATATAAGAAATAAAAGTTATAACTGGTGACCCTTCTTTGGTAGCGTGGTACTCTGGTATCGTGGTACTATGTGGTACTCTGGTATTCTGAATACATACTGGTAAGGCTGGTTCCTCTGGTAAGGTAATGACTCGGATATAAAAGGGTAGATTGGAGTATAGGTTTTTGTATGGTAACTCTCGATGTTTGTAAGAATAACAGACTCGTTAAATAAAAATCAACTTGTATTAACTTTAAGATGCATTAAATATCAACAATACATATAAATATTAGATAACTTAACAGTATTCTAGTCTAACAGATTAATTCTTTATTAACCTTCTATCGTGAATTAAAGAAAATGAATAGCGGAAAAATATACCCTGAAAGTTTACTTATTGTAGTTTGGTAATCAGCAAATGGTAGATCAAATTCAATGCCAAAAGATAAAGTTTCTCTCGAGAAGTTATTCTCTAAATGTAACTCGTAAAGGAATTAACAAACCCACATTATACGGACGTCGTCTCCTCGGACATTGTGATAGTGTTGGCTGTCTGGTTACTACTTGGTATGGTACATGGTATCTGTACGTATATCAAAATCGCTTGGAATTAACGTGTGTTACTTGCCCAGGGTAAAATCGTGCTGAAGACTTATCTGTATTCTCCGCCGTAATTATACTTAGGTAAACCAATTTACCGATTTGGTTTACCATTTACCATTTTGGTTTACCATTGACCATTTCGAAAAATACCTAAATTACCAAAACCGGAACTGGTGATTACCAAAATAGGTAATGACGTCATTGTACGTCATTTTAAGTACACCATGCACAGGTGTTCCTATGTAAAAACATAGGCAAGAATAATAAAAAGTTTTAGAGTTAACAATCTTTAAACATAGTTATACAAGAAATATATAATAAGAAAAGTCAATTATCGGTAAGATTTAAACAACGTCATCACACAATTTTAGGGGAAACAAGTTGCAATTCAGGGGACAAACATTTCGTTACAATACCATACCCTTTGGTAACTACAAAGATAGTTGTTTTACTGTACACATTGCTTGCTCTTCAAGGTCATTGAATACTGTTCTGCTCTGTTCAGTTGTTGGGTTCCTCTAAAATATCAGATAAGTATAAAATATTTAAGGATGGAAACTTAAAACTTTATTTTATTTATAGTTCTTTATAAAATTAATGTTTATTCAATCTAACACATTCATATAAAAATAAGGAGATGTGGTATGATGAGACAACTATCCACCAAAGTTCAAATGAAGTAGATGTAAGTCATTATAGGCAACTGTACAGCCTTTTACAATGAGATAACCATAAATCATGATGGTCGGGTTTAAAAGGCCCTCAGACACTAAAAATATGAAATAATTCAATTGAGAAAACTAACAGCCTAATTTATAACAAAACAGTTTACATAAAAACAAATATGACAAAAATGAACCAAGGACAACCACTGAACTTTCAGGCTCCTGACTTGTGACAGGCACATAAAGAATGAAATGTGTCGGGGTTAAACATGTTTGTAAGTGTTCAACACTCCCCTTAACCTGGGACAGAGGTGTAACAGTACAACATAAGAACAAACTATAAAAATCAGTTGAAAAAGGCTTTACCCATCAGATGGAGAATAAAATGCTCCACTGGGCACAGCTTGATACGACCACAGAGGTTGAAACCTGAACAGTTGGGGCAAGTATGGACACAACATTCAAGCTTGATACAGCACTGAATTTGGATTGTGATTAAATATTTGACACAGCATAGGTTTCTGACACAGAATGAATGTGGTCTAAGAAATTAAAATTTTTTAATTTACCTATTCAAACCATATCATTACTATTTGCTTTTATATATAAATCAGAAATAACCAATTTAAAATGGAAAATTTTAAAGAAAAAAAAAGGAAAAAAAGGAACCCCCCCCCCTTTTTTTGAACCCCCTTATGATTCATCACCCCCAAACTCAATCCCAGCCTTCCCTTTGTGGTATGGTACCTTGCAGTACAATTTCAGAGAGATCCATACACTTGAACACAAGTTATTGTCTGGAAACTAGAAAAATGCTTGTTTTTTGGCCCCTTTTTGGCCCCAAATTCCTAAACGTTTAAGGCAATTACCCCCAAACTCAATTCCAGCTTTTCCTTTGTGATATGGAACCTTGTAGAACAATTTCATAAAGATCCATACACTTACACACAAGTTATTGTCCTGAAACTAGAAAAATGCTTGTTTTTTGCCTCTTTTTTGGCCCCTAATTCCTATAATTTTGAGGCAATTACCCCCAAAATCAACCCCAATTTGTGGTATGGTACCTTGCAGTACAATTTCAGAGAGATCCATACACTTGAACACAAGTTATTGTCTGAAAACTAGAAAAATGCTTATTTTTTTGTCCCTTTTTGGCCCCTTATTCCTAAACGTTTTGGGCAATTACCCCCAAACTTAATTCCAGCTTTTCCTTTGTGATATGGAACCTTGTAGTACAATTCCAGAAAGATCCATACACTTATTGTCATGAAACTAGAAAAATGCTTGTTTTTTGTCCCTTTTTTGGCCCCTAATTCCTATAATTTTGAGGCAATTACCCCCAAAATCAATACCAGCATTCCCTTCGTGATATGGAACCTTGTGGTACAATGTCAGAGAGATCCATACACTAACACACAAGTAATGTCTGGAAGTTACAAAAATGCTTATTTTTGGCCCCTTTTGGCCCCTTATTCCTTAACTGTTGGTACCATAACCCCCAAAATCAATCCCAACCTTCCTTTTGTGGTATTGAACCTTATGGTAAAATTTCATAAAGATCCATTCACTTAAACTAAAGTTAGAGTGTGAAAACCAATGTGTCTTGGGACGACGACGACAACGTCATACCAATATACAACTGCAAATTTTTTTTGCGGTCGTATAAAAAGGCTTTACCTATCAGATTGATACAAATAGAAATACATCTAACAAAAACACAAAGTAGACTTAAACGGGTACTTATACATCCTAAAAACAAAAAGACACAAAGTACAGATCTGAGAGTACTCGCAGTTACTGACAGCTAGTTCAAAGCCAATAACAACTAATAATAAAAAAAAAATAACATAAGGAACATGTGTACTAAGTTTCAAGTTGATTGGACTTCAACTTCATCAAAAACTACCTTGACCAAAAACTTTAACCTGAAGCGGGACAGACGGACGAACGAACAGACAGATGAACGAACAGACAGACGAACGAACAGACAGAATAACGAAAGAAAGAACAAACGGATGCACAGACCAAAAAACATAAGGCCCATAAATGGGGCATAAAAATCATGTATCTAAGGCTTAAATATCAATCAGTACACATCCAATATCCAAATGATTAAGGGTAAAGACATCATTAACAGTCAGAGAAAAACATGACATTGTGCAATGCCAAACTATAGGTACTGACAGATTGTATTACCGTGAAAGTACATATGTGTAATATTTAGGTATAATGACCATTGATTTTATGTTGATAGTCCTACATATAAAGTTTTACTACAAGTATCACATTAACATTTTTGATCCAAGAAAATGAGGTCAAGGTCAGATAAACCAAGCCGGAAATATATGTACACCTTTAATACAATCCCTCCATACACAGAATATAGATGACCTATTGCTTATAGTATAAAAGAAACAGACCAAACCATGGAAATTCTATACTGACCAATGAACCATGAAAATAAAGTCAAGGTCATTTGAACCCTGCCAGACAGACATGTACACCTTAAAATCATTCCATGCATCAAATATAGTTGAGCTATTGCTTAAGGTATCTAAGAAAAAAAGTTAACCAGGAAAACTGAACATTGACCAATCAACCATGAAAATGAGGTGAAGGTCAGATGATACCTGCCAGACAGACATATACACCTTACAATCATTCCATACACCAAATATAGTTGACCTACTGCATACAGTATTAGAAAAACAGACCAAAACACAAAAACTTAACATTTAGCAATGAACCGTGAAAATGAGGTCAAGGTCAAATAAAAACATGCCAGACTGACATGTACATCGTAAAATATTTCAATACACCAAATATAGTTGACCTACTGCATACAGAATATATTAGAAAATCAAACCAAAACACAAAAACTTAACATTGATTAATGAACCGTGTAAATGAGGTCAAGGTAAAATAAAACCTGCCAGACTTGACATGAACATCGTAAAATATTTCCATACACCAAATACAGTTGACATTTTGCATACAGTATTAGAAAAACAGACCAAAACACCAAAACTAAACTATGACCACTGAACCATAAAAATGAGGTCAAAGTCAGATGACACCTGCCAGTTGGACATCTTACAATCATAACATACACCAAATATAGTAGACCTATTGCTTATAGTATCTCAGATATGGACTTTACCACGAAAACTTAACCTTGTTTACTGATCCATGAAATGAGGTTGAGGTCAAGGTCAAGTGAGAATGTCTGACAGGCATGAGGACCTTGCAAGGTATGCACATACCAAATATAGTTATCCTATTACTCATAATAAGAGAGAAATTAACATTACAAAAAATCAACTTTTTTTTCAAGTAGTCACTGAACCATGAAAATGAGATCAAGGACAATGGACATATCACAGATGGAAACTTCATATCATAAGGCATCTAATATACAAAGTATGAAGCATCCAGGTCTTCTACCTTCTGAAATATTAAGCTTTTAAGAAGTTAGTTAACGCCGCCGCCGCCGCCAGATCACTATCCCTATGTCTAGCTTTCTGCGACAAAAGTCGCAGGCTCGACAAAAACCAGGGTTTGTAAAAGTTTTTTTTTTTATTTACTATTAACTATTATACCTGTATTATAACACTGGGTCTACCATTGTTGAAAGTCAATATAATGCAGTTGTAATAATGTCTGGCTATCCTAAATGCATCTGAATACAAAGTTAGATGACTGCAAGTTCATTATAAGTACTCCAAGAACTGAAAAGAAACATTTAATATTAAAACAGGTCATGAAAATTTTTACATACCAGTAGACTAGAACAATCTACTTGCTGATGAGAGAAGTCAAACTCACCTCAATACATTCCGATTTTCATTATGTCAAATAACCCTAGAAATATAAATAAATATAAGGATTTCAGATCCAGGATTTTGAAAAGGGGGGCCCATAAATGTAGCTACATAAGGTGAAGGCGCACCCCCTTAAATCAGCATCTGCTTTTGCAAAACTTGTAAACTTGAAGGCATGTACAGACATTTTGAAGAGTGTTTTACAAAATTCTCCAATATATAAACAAATGTAAAGTCATCATTATCATTTTTGTCGAGCCTTCGACTTTTGTCGAAAAAAGCGAGACATAGCGATCCTACATTCCGTCGGCGTCGTCGTCGTCGGCGGCGTCCACAAATATTCACTCTGTGGTTAAAGTTTTTGAAATTTTAATAACTTTCTTAAACTATCCTGGATTTCTACCAAACTTTGACAGAAGCTTGTTTATGATCATAAGATAATATTCAAAAGTAAATTTTGTAAAAAAAAATTCTATTTTTTCCGTATTTTACTTATAAATGGACTTAGTTTTTCTGCCAAGAAACATTACATTCACTCTGTGGTTAAAGTTTTTGAAATTTTAATAACTTTCTTAAACTATCCTGGATTTCTACCAAACTTGGAAAGAAGCTTGTTTATGATCATAAGATAGTATCCAGAAGTAAATTTTGTAAAAAAAAAAATCCATTTTTCCGTATTTTACTTATAAATGGACTTAGTTTTTCTGCCAAGAAACATTACATTCACTCTGTGGTTGAAGTTTTTGAAATTTTAATAACTTTCTTAAACTATCCTGGATTTCTACCAAACATGGAAAGAAGCTTGTTTATGATCATAAGATAGTATCCAGAAGTAAATTTTGTAAAAAAAAAAAATCCATTTTTTCCGTATTTTACTTATAAATGGACTTAGTTTTTCTGCCAGTTAACATAACATTCACTCAGTGGTTAAAGTTTTTAAAATTTTAACAACTTTCTTAAACTATCCTGGATTTGTACCAAACTTGGACAGAAGCTTGTTTATGATTAAAAGCTAGTATCTAGAAGGAAATTTTGTTAAAATTTTGTTTGATTTTTTCCGTATTTTACTTATAAATGGACTTTGTTTTTCTTCCAGTTAACATTACATACAGTCTGCAGTTTAAGTTTTTAAAACATTTATTAGATTTATAAACTATCCTGGATTTTTACCAAACTTGGACAGAAGCTACTAACAATCAAAAGATAGTATAGAGAGGAATATTTTTATTTATTTTTTTCCTCATTTTTGTTGAGCCTGCGATTAACAGCAAAAGTAGGCGAGACACTGGGTTCCGCGGAACCCTTACGAATTTTTATTTCACATCCAACCTTTAATTCTGCATGAAAATTTTGTGAAATCTTTTTGATTCTACAAAAGTAGTTTTCTAGAACTAAAAGCTTTCAAATCCCAAAGTGATTGCATTGAAGCGAATAATTAAAACTAAATAATACCTTAAACTCCTCATAAACCTCTGAACACATTTGGTGTACCAACAAAGTTCTAAAGAAATAATCCATGTCTTTATTCAAGGAAAGATGACAAACTAATTTGGAGTCAAATTCTAACCTTTTGATCACATGATCATAAAGGTAATAAATCTGTTCATCACATCTACTCACTTCACACTTGAGTAACTATAGCTGTGTACAAAAATAATTTAACCTGACAAAGGTATTTCACCAAATTATGTAACAGAATTTTGTTCAGATAATAAAACATTCCCCTGAAGGGAAAAGTTTTAATATAAATCATGTAAGTTGTGCAACTTTGCCCCCAGCATAGCTATAGAAAAACAGTACAATAAGGGGTGTGTTACAGGACATTTTTTATGAAGATACGTACAGGACTCTTTTTTATGAATAAGTCACTCCTGCATTCGTCGAGTTCATTTTTATCTTTTATCACTTTATCATTAACGTACACCTTGTGACCTAATTAACTTGATTTATAAATATAATTTATCAGGTTGGGAACAACCCTCCAAATGAGGGATATCCCTTAAATGAGGGACTGTCCCCCAGACAAGGGGTCATTTTGCTGTTGTAGAAAAGAAAAAAGAACATCTTAGCTTTTTGTCGAGCCTTAGACTTTAGTAAAAAAAGCGAGACATAGCGATCCTACATTCCGTCGGCGTCACAGCGGCGGCGTCCACAAATATTCACTCTGTGGTTAAAGTTTTGAAATTTTAATAACTTTCTTAAACTATCCTGGATTTCTACCAAACTTGGACAGAAGCTTGTTTATGATCATAAGATAGTATCCAGAAGTAAATTTTGTAAAAATAAAATTCCATTTTTTCCTTATTTTACTTATAAATGGACTTAGGTTTTTCTGCCGGGAAATATTACATTCACTCTGTGGTTAAAGTTTTTAAAATTTTAATAACTTTCTTAAACTATCCTGGGTTTCTACCAAACTTGGACAGAAGCTTGTTTATGATCATAAGATAGTATCTAGAAGGAAATTTTGTAAAAAAAAAAAATCCATTTTTTCCTTATTTTACTGTTAAATGGACTTAGATTTTCTGCCAGGAAACAACACATTCACTCTGTGGTTAAAGTTTTTAAAATTTTAATAACTTTCTTATACTATTTTGGATTTGTACCAAACTTGGACAGAAGCTTGTTTATGATCAAAAGCTAGTATCTAGAAGGAAATTTTGTAAAAAAATAAATCCATTTTTTCCGTATTTTACTTTTAAATGGACTTACATTTTCTGCCAGGAAACAACACATTCACTCTGTGGTTAAAGTTTTTAAAATTTTAATAACTTTCTTATACTATTTTGGATTTGTACCAAACTTGGACAGAAGCTTGTTTATGATCAAATGCTAGTATCTAGAAGGAAATTTTTGTTTTCTTCCAGTTAACATTACATTCATGCAGTCTGCAGTTAAAGTTTTTAAACATTTATTAGATTCATAAACTATCCTGGATTTTTACCAAACTTGGACAGAAGCTTTTTACAATCAAAAGATAGTATCAAGAGGAACATTTTTATTGATTTACTTCCTGATTTTTGTTGAGCCTGCGATTAACAGAAAAAGTAGGCGAGACACTGGCCGGGTTCCGCGGAACCCTTACGAATTTTTTAACTTAAAATGGAAAAATTCATTATTTTTGAAACAACTTTTCTAAAAAAGGGGTCCACTTATTTTTAATAATAAAGAAGATAATAAGTCCATCAATATTACTTCCAGTTACGGTTGAGGACAATATTACTTAAGGTTCCGGTTGAGGAACATGTGCATTTTAATAATAGACAAACTATGATAAACAATTCCTAAATATAGAAGGACAAATGTTCAGGGAATGGTTCCAAGTAATATATAAAGACTCCTTATACTGTTAGCATCCACCACAACAGCCATGGCAATTATCGCCATCGTGCCCATTATATACATTCTTTGACCCAAAACTTGTCACGTCATTGTAAAAATAAACTGTTATCACAGAGATATGTCTCACCTTTTTGTAATTTTGATAATGCAAATGTTGAAATTAAAATAGCAATACTTTAACATGTAAGTTATGCAAATATTCAAAGTCAATGAACCATGACTGAAGGTACATGGCTAAACAATCTCCATGGAATGAGATGTGCCAATGCTAATACAACTGCATACCAAATACCATTGACTTATCATAAGTCGTTCCCTTTAAACAAACCAACACACAAACATTAACTTGTAAACTATGTAAAAGTTTCAAAGTCAATGAACCATGATCAGGGGTGGGGCTATATAATCTCCATGGAAACGATACTAGTGCAAATGCCAATACATTTGCATACCAAATATCATTGACTTAACATTAGCAGTTCATCTTATACTGATCTAATCACAAACTAATACTGTAACATGTCAACTAAGAAAAAGTTTCAAAGTCAATAGACCATGACTGAGGGGGCAGGGCCAGTATTCTCCATGGAAATGAGATGTGGTAATGCTTATACAACTGAACACCAATTAACATTGGCCTACCACTAATGGTTCCCCTTGAACTGACCTAATCACAAACTAATACATGTTAACTTAGCAAAATTTTCAGAGTCTATAGACCATGACTAAGGGGGCGGAGCCAAATAATCTCCATGGAAATGAGATATGCCAATGCTTATACAACTGAACACCAAATATCATTGACCTACCACTAGTGGTTCACCATGAACTAGACCTAATCACAAACTAATACATTGTTGACGCCGCTGCCGCCAACGGCGACGCCGGAAACAGCATACCTATGTCTCGCTTTTTGACTCCGTCAAGGCAAGACAACTAACAATAATATGGCGTTTTAATTTTTGACGATCTACCGGTACCTAAAATTGCCGTTGAGAGTGTTACTCATCATTCCAATCTTTGGGTCAGAATTTATTAAGTTTAAGTTGCCTGATCAACCAAAACCACCAACAGGCATTGCTATCAATGCACCTTTTGAAAAACTTGATCACGACTTGTACAGGCCAGCTGCACGCATGGTAGCATTCCGAGTTGAATCAAAAGGTCGGTTTCTGCTTTGGATAAAAACTTTCGCTTTTCGCTACCATTCCCAATTTTGGGCTCTAATAACAACTTTACTTGCAAGTGGACAGACAAGGAAAATACTAAAGAGGGCAACATAGGTGAAATATTTATACAATTTTCAAGGGCACTGAAGATGAAATAAATACTGACTCAAACAAACTACTTACATTTCATTTATATCCAAAACTTTCTCATATTAGTTCAAGGAACACATTATTTATCATGGACAAAAACAGAGTTCCAATATCTTTAATCAATACTAGACAATCATTTTAAACTAGACAATAATACAGTCACAAATCGTGAACACATAATAGTCTTCTTGATGCATCCAACACAGAATACACTGCTGACTTCATAACACAATTAGACCAAAAAAATTGAAAACAACACGTTTAATAATTTCATGCGTCCAAAGCGCTTTTCTGGATTTTCCTTCATCAGGAACGCTCAAAGCCAAACATTTGAAATCCGAAGGATGTATATTATAATTATAAGTACCGGAACAGTTGAAGAGCTATATGACAAAAATACCTAAAACAAATAGCCAAATCCATCTAAGGTCAACTTTGCCTGAGGGAGTTGAGTCAAAGTGAGACAAAACCTATGAAAATGTCAACCCCTAGAATTGTAACACCAAGAACACATGATACTGTGTGATAAATAAACATGATCTACTGAAAATATTCTTGCATCATTGCAACTATTAGAGAGTAAACTATGTGAAGTGTCAAACACCTGTGCAGGCTTAAAAGGTGACAACCCTACAGATAACAATAACTATGATAGCAAAATGTTAAAACTAAATCAAAATCTTGATGACCTGAAAGGAAATCAACAAAAATTAGAAAAAGAGCTTCATGGTCTTGTGTTATATCATCTAATCAGATGAAGAAACAATTTGCAAGTTCAGCCGTCCTTGACAAGAAACTTGAACTTTGAAAAGTCAATTTTGACAAAAATAAATTTACAAAGAAACGAAGTTACTTACACTAGTACTGTCACATTAAAGGAAAATTCTGACTTAAAGAAAGCGTTGACAAATTTGGAGTCGTCAAACTCAAAACTTAGAACACAAAACGAGGCTTTTGAGGAGCAAAATCAGTTTTTAAACAAGAAACTATCTGATCTTGAAAAGCAACTTCATGAGATACATGTACCCGAAATTGAATACGAGGCAACCATAAGCACACACAACCGATTTACAGGGCTTACAACACAAAATGATGACATGACAGATATAAGTGAAAAAATCAGAGATGAACAAAAAGTAAAGAAAGATGATGATAACAGTATGCATGAAAAAATCAGAGATGAACAAAAAGTAAAGAAAGATGATGATAACAGTATTCCGAAAGAAAAACCATACAGGTATGCTCAAGATCTAGAAATAATTATTGACTCTCATGGAAATGGTCTATTATTTTTGGCAACCAAACTGTACAGAAACATACAATCCAAAATCAAGGTTCTTGGACCAGGAAAGAAGAATAAAATAAAGGTGCAGGGGAGACTATTCTTGAAACAACCAACAAAGACACCAGACATATTGTCTTAGGTGTAGGAAGCAATGACTTGAGTATCAAAACAACTACTGTATGTGAAAATGAAATGAAAAACCTTATAGAAAACACAAAAAACAGTCATACTCGTTCCGACATACATGTTTTACCAACATTTGATCGTGTGAAACAGCCCTGTTTCAACAAATAAAAATTCGTAAGGGTTCCACGGAATGCACATAATAGATTTACAGTTAATGAAATAAAATGTTTGAAATGTATGAAAAAAGTTATGCTTGTAAAAAATGAATACAGTATGCAATCAAATCTATAGATTTATAAAAGAGTTGAAACATAATGATAAAGAAGATAATTTTTACATTTTCCTCTAGATACTATCTTTTGATTGTAAGTAGCTTCTGTCCATTCAGTTTGGTAAAAATCCAGGATGGTTTATGAATCTAATAAATGTTTTAAAAACTTTAACTGCAGACTGTATGCAATGTTAACTGGAAGAAAAACTAAGTCCATTTATAAGTAATATATGGGGAAACAGGAAATAATTTTTTACAAAATTTCCTTCTAGATACTAGCTTTTGATCATAAACAAGCTTCTGTCCAAGTTTGGTAGAAATCCAGGATATTTTAAGAAAGTAATTAAAATTTTAAAAACTTTAACCACAGAGTGAATGTAATGTTAACTGGCAGAAAAACTAAGTCCATTTATAAGTAAAATAAAGATAAACCTGATTTTGTTTTTTTACGAAATTTACTTCTGGATACTATTGTATGATCATAAACAAGCTTCTGTTCTGTATAGTTTAAGAAAGTTATTAAAATTTCAAAAACTTTAACCACAGAGTGAATATTTGTGGACGCCGCAGACAACGGAATGTAGGATTGCTATGTCTCGCTTTTGCGACAAAAGTCGCAGACTTGACAAAAAGCAAAATAATTCAATGAAGAAATAAAGAAATATTGCAAAAATCAATCAGATGTTAAATTCATTTTGAACAATGGCATAAGTGGTATTAACACCTCCATTTTTCAAGAGGATGGCATTCATTTTAATCAATCAGGCAAAATATGCCTCGTCAGAATCTTAATAAAATGCTTCGCTGAGCGCAACCTGATACGACCGCAGTGGTCGAACCCTGAACAGTTGGGGCAAATTTGGACACAATATTCAAGCTTGATACTATCTGACTTTGGATTGTGATCAAATTTTGACATAATATAGGTTTCTGACACAAAATAAATGTGGTCAAAGATCTTACAAATCTAATGCGCAATACCGTGCAATTGAAGATTTCTTCTTGAAACTTTTCAAAAATTTGAAATTTTGAAAATTTTGAAAAAAAATATGAACCCTTTTAAAAAACAAGAGTGCACACGCTGAAATGTCTTGCCTTCTTTACTAACCATTGATTTTATGTTGATAGTCCTAAATACAAAGCTTTACTACAAGTAACACATAAACTTAACATGATCCAAGAAAATGAAGTCAAGGTCAGACAAACCAAATGAGAAATACATGTACACCTTACAATCATTCAATAAACCAAATATAGTTGACCTTTTGCTTATTGTTTCTAAGAAACAGTCTTAAACAAGAAAACTTAACATTGACCAATGAACTATGAAAATGAGGTCAAGGTCAGATGAACCATGCCAGACAGACATGTATACCTTACAATCAATTTAGGCATTAAATATAGTTGACATATATTGCTTATAGTATCTAAGAAACAAACTTAACCATGAAAACTTAACATTGACCAATGAACCATGAAAATGAGGTCAAGGACAGATGATACCTGCCAGACAGACATATACACCTTACAATCCTTCAATACATCAAATATAGATGATCTATTGCTTATAGTTGAAGAAAAACAGACCAAAACACAAAAACTTAACACTGAGAAATGGACCGTGAAAATGAGGTCAAGGTCAAATAAAACCTGTGAGACTGACATGTACATCATAAAATATTTCCATACACCAAATATAGTTGACCTATTGCATATAGTATTAGAAAAAAAGACCAAAACTCAAAAACTTAACTTTGACCACTGAACCATGAAAATGAGGTCAAGGTCAGATGACACCTACCAGTTGGAAATGTACACCTTACAATCATTCCATGTACCAAATATAGTAGACATACTGCTTGTAGTATCTGATATAAGACTTGACCACGGAAACTTAACCTTGTTCACTGATCCATGAAATGAGGTCGAGGTCAAATGAAAATTGTCTGACAGGCATGAGGACCTTGCAAGGTACGCACATACTAAATATAGTTATCCTATTACTCATAGTAAGAAAGAAATTAACATTACAAAAAATGTTGACTTTTTTTTCAAGTAGTCACTGAACCATGAAAATGAGGTCAAGGACAATGGACATATGACAGACGAAAACTTCATAACATAAGGCATCTATATACAAAGTATGAAGCATCCAGGTCTTCTAGCTTCTAAAATATAAAGCTTTTAAGAAGTTAGCTAACGCCGCCACCGCCGCTGGATCACTATCCCTATGTCGAGCTTTCTGCGACAAAATTCGCAGGCTCGACAAAAATTGGAAACCCCCCCTTCCCCCAAAACTTTTTGAATCCCCCTTTTAGCATTATAACCATCAAACTCAATTGCAGTCTTTCCTTTGTAGTATGGAACCTTATAGTATAATTTTTGAGAGATCCATAATAACACTTAATCACAAGTTACTGTCTGGAAACTAGAAAAATGCTTTTTTTAACCATAAAAGCCCATTTAAATACATCATAAAAGTATTAAAATAGAAAATGACATCATAGTCATGGCTAAAATTAAAAAAACCTTCATCAGCAACTTTTAATAGTAATATCTAAAAATAAAATTCCTTCATCAGCATTTAAAAGTAACTTCTAAAAATAAATTGACAGCTAGGACTTTGCAACCATAAAAATCCATTTAAATACATCATAAAAGTATTAAAATAGAAAATGACATCATAATCATGCCTAAAATTAAAACACTTTCATCAGCAACATTAAATAGTAATATCTAAAAATAAAATTCCTTCACATACATAATCATGGCTAAAATTAAATAATTTTTAAAATAGAAAATGACATCATAATCATGCCTAAAATTAAAAAGCCTCCATCAGCAACATTAAATAGTAATATCTAAAAATAAAATTCCTTCACATACATAATCATGGCTATAATTAAATTACCTTTATTTAACATTTTTAAAATAGTAACTTCTAAAAATAAATTGACAGCTAATCACCTAAAGACAATACATTTCTTTATAAATAATTTACAAGCAGTGTAAGGGAGGTAATTTGACAATATGTGTTTGAATTACCTCCCTTACACTGCTTTAAAATTATGTTTTGTACTTAAGTAATTGTCCATTAACCTGGAAACCCTTGTTTTTTTCCCCTTTTTTGCCCCTAATTCCTAAACAGTTTGAGCCATACCCCCCCAAAGCAAATTCTTACCATCCCTTTGTGATATGGTAACTTGTGGTATAATTTCAGAGAGATCCATACACCATTTCACAAGTTATTGTCTTGAAACTAGAAAAATGCTTATTTGGGCCCCATTTTGGCCCCTAATTCCTGAACTGTTAGGACCATAACCCTCAAAATCAATCCCAACTCCCTTTTGTGGTCATAAACCTTATGGTAAAATTCATAGAAATCCATGCACTTAAACAATAGTTATTGTCCGGAAACCAAAGTGTCTTCAGATGACTACGAAGACGTGATACCAATATACAACCGCGGTCGTATAAAAACACATTTGAACCCAGTATTTGGACTTAGACCTTATAATGAGTACAAAACTTCTATTTCTACAAGTAAAACACAAAACTGAAACTTTAGACATAACCACTCATATGGTCGACAAAACAATGAAAATCAGTCTTACAGGCAAAACTACATGTACAATGAAAACCAAAACCCC
Organism: Mytilus californianus; assembly: GCF_021869535.1. Classification (NCBI taxonomy): domain Eukaryota; kingdom Metazoa; phylum Mollusca; class Bivalvia; order Mytilida; family Mytilidae; genus Mytilus; species Mytilus californianus. Next base: position 29,719,643 of record NW_026262679.1, read on the forward strand.
TGTAACTATTATACCGGTAGTCAACAATATCACAACGCTAACAATGGGAGATCCAACAAAAGTGAGATGAACCTACTTCTCAGTAGACTTATTGAACTTGCACAATAATTCAGCTATAGATTTAACTGAAAAGCTATATAGTACAGTGCATTTAGCCATATACTTTAATCATAAGGCCAATTAGAATAATAAGCATTTATTATAGTTGTTATTTTTATTTTTGTACAAAAATCACAATAGTGTGTTTTCATTTTTTATTTACGTTGCTTGCAAATGTCATTGATTACATGTATATTGCAATATACACTCTTTAAAAGTATACTGTAGTCTAGGCACTATTACATACATATTGCTATCAATGTTTTATGATACATAAAATTAGAACACTTCTCATGAAACAGAAAAATTTAGATTTACTTCCCTTGTCTCATGTTTGAAACTCATTATTGTGTTTTAAGTTAAAGTAAAAAAAACTTATATATTTATATATTATTTTGATAACTAAATGAAATAGAAAATATACACATTACACATATATAATAATCAATGACTTATATGTCCCTGCATATATTAACAAAAAAGATCTGTAAAGTAATAATAATGGAGTTATTTCCCTTTCCCCATGTCCTTTGTAAATAGATATTTTGACTTACTGGCCCGAGAACACAGTTATTTCGTAGTGCATTTCTTTTAGACAATATAGTCAAATTAAAAAAATCGCACCTGCTCTATCTCAAAAAGATTTTCACAGTGTAGTGTACTTCTATTGGGACAAATAATATCAAAATTATAGAAAAGTCTACCAGCTCTAACTCAAAATATTGACAATTCTATGTTAAGGGGGTCTTAAATTCAGTTAGACAGCTTCAGACATACTAGTTTTTGACCTTTTTTAACTGGACCAAATCACTACTTAACATAAAGATTCAGCAACCAAATTTTTTTAACATGTAATTTCATCCCCTTACTTAATATTTCATGCATAAAATATAAAGAAATAAATTTGGAAAGTGTATGAAAAAAATTTGCAAGTTATACACTGTCCACACTAGGGACTATATTTGTAGACAACGAAAATCTAAGGACGATAACTGTGTCCTTGGACCTAATAGTATAGAAAGACTTGACCAATTCTAATAAAACTTTGCATGACCTAAGCTTAGAGAATTATAAGATAGTTGGCCAAGTTTCATGGCCATAGAATATACATTATAGAAACTATGGCCATTTTAATATTGAAATTTGAATGTTTAATTTTGACGTTTAAATCAAATAATTTCAACTATCAAGATTTGGGCTTAAAAAATTTAAATATTGCAAAAATTTGCTTTTTAAATGCTCTTAAATATAATATTTTAAGTATTAAAAGCAACTGAACACTCATTTGATTTATCAGATTTATTACAATTATTCAAAAGTCAAATTTATATGAGCCTGTGCCTGAAAATAGAGATTTTCAAATTAAGGGGAGCCTTACATAAACATGCATTTTTTTCTACCAATTTGAAGTTTTTGAAGTTTTTTTACCATAAATTAATCTTCCATATATATTAAATGTACTTTAAATGGAAAGAAAAGTTACAAAAAGCATACCAAATGAGTATAAAATGGTCTTAGGCTATGTAAGACTGAACATTATTTAGAGTCAATTTAGGATGTAGCACATATTTACATATAAAAATGCATACAGAAGCTATAAGAAATGGAAATTTGTTACTTTTTGCTCATTTCTATGCTAAGATGTCATGATACAAGATGTCTAATTGCAAAATGACTCTTGCATTCAACTTTTTTTGCAGACAGTATGGTCTGATGCACAGTTTTTTCACTTTTCAATGGAAAACTTGCATGTAGTTTTAGTCTCAACTGGCATATATTTGAACTACATACTATCCTACAGAAGAAAATAAAGGTAGTATATGAAATGGATAAGGTGCACAGATCATTGTCAAGTGCCTTTTTTTACATATTTAGTGAAATATTTATGATTGACTACATATTTAATGTACAAAGCTCTTCACATTTCACATAAATTAAACAGGCCGTTCGACCAGGGCCTAAATACAACACATTTTGCACATTTTTTCTGTGATATTCTACTTTTCTCTATATTCAGAGTTCACAAATAGTTAATAGAATTTGAATTTATCATAGAAACACAAATATCAAAGCATAAAAAGCTGTCAGATAGAAAGCCAGCATGCCTCTTAGGCTTAAAAAATTCGTAAGGGTTCCGCGGAACCCAGTGTCTCGCCTACTTTTTCTGTTAATCGCAGGCTCAACAAAAATGAGGAAGTAAATCAATAAAAATATTCCTCTTGATACTATCTTTTGATTGTAAGAAGCTTCTGTCCAAGTTTGGTAAAAATCCAGGATAGTTTATGAATCTAATAAATGTTTAAAAACTTTAACTGCAGACTGAATGTAATGTTAACTGGAAGAAAAAAAAAATTCCTTCTAGATACTAGCATTTGACCATAAACAAGCTTCTGTCCAAGTTTGGTACAAATCCAAAATAGTATAAGAAAGTTATTAAAATTTTAAAAACTTTAACCACAGAGTGAATGTGTTGTTTCCTGGCAGAAAATCTAAGTCCATTTAAAAGTAAAATACTGAAAAAATGGATTTATTTTTTTACAAAATTTCCTTCTAGATACTAGCTTTTGATCATAAACAAGCTTCTGTCCAAGTTTGGTACAAATCCAAAATAGTATAAGAAAGTTATTAAAATTTTAAAAACTTTAACCACAGAGTGAATGTGTTGTTTCCTGGCAGAAAATCTAAGTCCATTTAAAAGTAAAATAAGGAAAAAATGGATTTTTTTTTTTACAAAATTTACTTCTGGATACTATCTTATGATCATAAACAAGCTTCTGTCCAAGTTTGGTAGAAACCCAGGATAGTTTAAGAAAGTTATTAAAATTTTAAAAACTTTAACCACAGAGTGAATGTAATATTTCCCGGCAGAAAAACTAAGTCCATTTATAAGTAAAATACGGAAAAAATGGAATTTTATTTTTACAAAATTTACTTCTGGATACTATCTTATGATCATAAACAAGCTTCTGTCCAAGTTTGGTAGAAATCCAGGATAGTTTAAGAAAGTTATTAAAATTTCAAAAACTTTAACCACAGAGTGAATATTTGTGGACGCCGCCGCCGACGACGACGGAATGTAGGATCGCTATGTCTCGCTTTTTCGACTAAAGTCGAAGGCTCGACAAAAATGGAAACTGCTTTAAAATGCTTATTTTAGCCATATCATGTCAAAATGGGACATTTTAACAGAATTTCTTTCAAACAAAGGTGTAAATCCTTTACTTTTATTGAGTTTGACAAATTGAAACCAGCAAACCATTCAGGGACGTTGCCAAAGTACAGAATCTACATTTCCTGAATTCATCTCTTAGGCCCGAGAACACAGTTATTTTGTAGTGCATTTCTTTTAGACAATAAAGTCAAATTTAAAAAATCGCACCTGCTCTATCTCAAAAAGATTTTTACAGTGTAGTGTACTACTATTGGGACAAATAATATCAAAATTATAGAAAAGTCTACCAGCTCTAACTCAAAATATTGACAATTCTATGTTAAGGGGGTCTAAAATTCAGTTAGACAGCTTCAGACATACTAGTTTTTGACCTTTTTTAACTGGACCAAATCACTACTTAACATAAAGATTCAGCAACCAAATTTTTTAAACATGTAATTTTATCCCCTTACTTAATATTTCATGATAAAATATAGAGAAATAAATTTGGAAAGTATATGAAAAAAATTTGCAAGTTATACACTGTCCACACTAGGGACTATATTTGTAGACAACGAAAATCTAAGGACATAACTGTGTCCTCGGACCTACTATATGAATATTGCCTATTGGAATATCCATGGTTTAAATGAAGATAAATTTCAGGATGATTTGTTTATTGAAAATGTTTGTAAATATATAGTTTGTTTTGCTGAAACTATGTTGAGAGAGTCTCTGGGAAATCTTCCACGTTTTACATCTCCCTATTTAGTTAAGCCTACTGAGGCCAAAAAAAAAGGGGGAGACCATTAGGTGGCAAGCTTGTATTTATAAAAGCCAAATTTAAAAATGTAATTTCTGAAATAAAACAGAACAACTTCTCAATATATGGTTAAAAAAAGATGGAACTTTCCTCAATTTGGAGAGACATTTTTTTTATGTATTACTTACATTGTAAATCAAACCATATATTAATAAAGATCATGGTTCTGAAACAATTTACATGGGAATCTATAGTTGATATCTGTAAGTCCTCTCAAGTAAGAATTGTGAACAGAAGATTTCTTGGTGACTCACTTGGCTACTTTACATTTTGTAATAGTAATGGTAAGAGCAGAGTAGATTATTAATATGCTGACATCACAGAATTTATTTTATACCATCAATAACTTTATGGTAAAACCACCTACTGATTTATCAGATCATTGTTTAAGGGCATACGATACAGTTTTGATCCCGTAATGAAATTTTGGTGAAAATTTGCATATAGGCTATTTTTTACCTGATTAAATCAAATATGCAATAAAAAATATACCATCATGTGCTTAACTTTTTGAGTAAATTGAGGTTGAAATTTCAGATATTTCCTCAAAATTCGGATTTGTGGACGTATTTTTCCTTTCGACAGAAATACATAACTTTCTTGTTTTAAAAGATAAACACAAGCTGTTTTTTGTTAAATTATTTGTAATTTCTGTTTTATATAAATGTTCTATAAATTTGTATGTTTTATTTTTACAAATAACTCATATTTATCAAATGTTCATGAATGTAGAAAAAAAACGTCATTTTTAGCTGTATATTTATCAAATTCAAAATAATTGCACTTTTGACTTTTTCATGAAAATTGGTACACATAATCTTCATACGTAATCAAACCAAATGTCATTTTAAAAAAGAAGGGTCTATGAACTCGTTTTCAAGTTAAATCAGTTTGAATGATAAAAATCAGTCGAAAACTGCATCTTTTCCCGATAAGTCACAGTTTGACGTCGCGAAAATAACAATTTACGTTAGCAACGTCATTACTTCCCCTGTAACTGTATCGTATACCCTTAATAGCATTGAATATTTTAAATTTTAAACACCCCTAAAGAAATAAAGAAGGAAGAACTATGGTCCCTTCCTGGTACTTTTAAATGGACCAATCAGAGCAAGGACATTTATATTGACGCTTTTTTAGAAGAAAACAGTGTAGAAGACATTCTATCTTTAAACAAACTAATTGACGAAAATAGTTTAAATGATATTGATTTCTTAGTTACCAAAACTAATGAAATCTATTAAGAAGCTGCAAAAAAATCAGTTTCTTTCAAAGCAAATTTTAAAAAATCCATCATGCAAAGACAAACAAAAAAGGCAAAACCTAAAAAAGTATGGATGTTAAATGATTGCTTACTCCTTAGAAAAGGAGTTTGCTCCCTAGGAAATAAATTAGCTAAAGCACCCAATAATAATGCATTAAGATTGACTTATTGCAACTGTAAAAGTGAATACAATAAATTAAAAATAAACTAGAAAAGGTTTTTTTTCAATCCTTGATAAAACAAATAAATGATATAAATCCAAAGAACACCAAAGAATTTTGGGGTAGCATTAATAATTACAAAAATAAATGTGGATAGTGTCCACATGTGGACACAGATGATGCCCCCGCTTGCATATCATATAGTTATAAAAGGACATAACTGAAGAACGATAAAAGTGACGCTACCCAAATTTCAACTTGATCTGAGTTTTGTGGTAATAAGCATTGTGTGTAAGTTTCATAACATTTGGTTGAGGCTAACTTAAGTAGAGAACAGAAACTAAAAATTCAGCAATTTTTTCTATTTGTAAACACGCATAACTCTAGAACCGTTGTGTATAAGTTTTATAACATTTGGTTGAGACATTTAACTAAAGTTAGAGAACGGAAACGAAAAATTCAGCAATTTTTATGTTTATAAAGGGACATAACTCAAGAATGGTAAAAGTGTCGCCACCAAATTTCGTACTTAATCTGTATAATGTAGTAATAAGCATTGTGTATAAGTTTCATAACATTTGGTTGAGGCAAACTAAAGTTAGAAAACGGAAACAAAAAATTTGTACTTGATCTTAGTTTTGTGGTAATGAATATTGTGTATAGGTTTCATAATGTTTGGTTGGAGCAAGCTTAAGTTACAGAATGGAAACTAAAAATTTTGCAATCTTTCGATTTATAAAGGGGCATAACTCAATAATGGTTAAAGTGACACTACCCAAATTCAACTTATGATGTGTGTTTTATCAGTGGAAGTCAAAACTAAACATTGCGTTGGATAAAGCATTGATTGCAGTTGATTCAACTATATATAATCATGGAAAAAGGAAGATAACTCCAATTTTAAAAATTACTTGATATTTAAACAAGGAATTATTTGAATCTGGAATAATTTTGAATTCTGGAAAATTGATTAGAAATGTATGATGAAAACTAACCCAACTAAATAGGGTTAGCCATGTGTGCATGGCTAAGGTTAATTTTACTTTCACTATCATTTCAGTATGAACTAACTAACCCACCTTAGCCATGCGCGCATGGCTAACCCTATTTAGTTGGGTTAGTTTTCATCATATATTTCTCATCAATTTTCCAGAATTCAAAATTATTCCAGATTCAAATAATTCCTTGTTTTTAGAAGAAAATAAAAATTTTGCAATTTTTCCATTTATAAAGAGGCATAACTCTAGAACAGTTAAAGTGACGCCACCAAAATTCAAACTTCATCTGTGTTTTGTGGTAATAAGCATTGTGTATAAGTTTCATAACATTTAGTTGAGGCAAACTAAAGTTAGAAAACAGAAACAAAAAATTTGTACTTGATCTTAGTTTTGTGGTAATGAATATTGTGTATAGGTTTCATAATGTTTGGTTGGAGCAAGCTTAAGTAACAGAATGGAAACTAAAAATTTTGCAATCTTTCAATTTATAAAGGGGCATAACTCAATAATGGTTAAAGTGACACTACCCAAATTCAACTTGATCTGTGTTTTATCAGTGGAAGTCAAAACTAAACATTGCGTTGGATAAAGCATTGATTGCAGTTGATTCAACTATAATCATGGAAAAAGGAAGATAACTCCAATTTTAAAAATTACTTGATATTTAGAAGAAAATAAAAATTTTGCAATTTTTCCATTTATAAAGAGGCATAACTCTAGAACAGTTAAAGTGACGCCACCAAAATTCAAACTTCATCTGTGTTTTGTGGTAATAAGCATTGTGTATAAGTTTCATAACATTTAGTTGAGGCAAACTAAAGTTAGAAAACGGAAACAAAAAATTTGTACTTGATCTTAGTTTTGTGGTAATGAATATTGTGTATAGGTTTCATAATGTTTGGTTGAAGCAAGCTTAAGTAACAGAATGGAAACTAAAAATTTTGCAATCTTTCAATTTATAAAGGGGCATAACTCAATAATGGTTAAAGTGACACTACCCAAATTCAACTTGATCTGTGTTTTATCAGTGGAAGTCAAAATTAAACAATGCATTGGATAAAGCATTGATAGCAGTTGATTCAACTATAATCATGGAAAAAGGAAGATAACTCCAATTTTAAAAATTACTTGATATTTAGAAGAAAATAAAAATTTTGCAATTTTTCCATTTATAAAGGGGCATAACTCTAGAACATTTTAAGTGATGCCACCAAAATTCAAACTTGATCTGTGTTTTGTAATAATAAGCATTATGTATAAGTTTCATAACATTTGGTTGAGGCAAACTCAAGTTGGAGAACGGAAACCAATTTTGGGACGTACGTATGTAAGTAATGACGGACAACGGTAAAACTTAATGCCCCAACGCTACGGCGGGGGCTTAAAAAAGAACAATAACTGTGAGCCTGCTATTTCTGCCAAAGAATGGGAGATTGACATTATAAAAATTTACTTGCTACAAGTGAAAATGATAAAACTGATACTAATCAAAATATAGAGAACAAAGACCATAAATGTACTAATACATCCCTTAATGTCCCTATTACATGTAAAGAAATCAAAAACAGTGCATTAAGAAGTTAAAAAAGGGAAAATCTGGAGGTCCTGATCTGATAATTAATGAGTTTCTAAAGGTAGGGTCAAACACTTTAGTTTCACTTCTGAGAAAATTTTTTAATAAGATACTTAATTCAGAAAAATTTCCCAAAATTTGGAACATTTCTCTATTGACATCAATTTATAAATCTGGTGACCCATCTGATTGTGGGAATTATAGAGGTATAAGCATAACAAGCTGTCTTGATAAAGTATTTACCTCCATATTACAAAAAAGACAGTGATTTTCATGAAACAAATAATTTATTATGTTCAAATCAAGGTGGTTTTAGAAACAAGAGGCTCTCAAGAGCCTGAATCGCTCACCTGCATTTCAGAGGAGAAGATTTTTAAATGTTAGCAAACTTGATGAACAAATTGTGTAAAATTGTCTTTAAAGGGCAATAACTCCTTAAGGGGTCAATTGACAATTTTGGTCATATTAACTTTTTTGTAGATCTTACCTTGCTGAACATTATTGCTGCTTACAGTTTATATATATCTATAATAATATTCAAAATGATAACAGAAAACTGCAAAAAAATGTTAAAACTACCAATTCGGTGGCAGCAACCCAACAATGGGTTGTTCGATTCGTCTGATAATTTCAGGGCCGATAGATCTTGACCAATTAAACAATATTACCCCATGTCACATTTGCTCTAAAAGATTTAGTTTTTGAGATATAAGCCAAAAACTGCATTTGACCCTTATGTTCTATTTTTAGCCATGGCGACCATGTTTGTCGATGGATACAAACTCAGGATACAATTTATAAACAAGATACCCTAAGGAACATTTAGTTAAAGTTTAAAAATAATTGGCCCAGTAGTTTCAGAGGAGAAGATTTTTAAATGTTAGCAAACTTGATGAACAAATTGTGTAAAATTGTCTTTAAAGGGCAATAACTCCTTAAGGGGTCAATTGACAATTATGGTTACATTAACTTTTTTGTAGATCTTACTTTGCTGAACATTATTGTTGCTTACAGTTCATATATATCTATAATAATATTCAAAATAATAACAAAAAACTGCAAATTTTTTTCATAACTACCAATTCAGTGGCAGCAACCAAACAATGGGTTGTTCGATTCGTCTGATAATTTCAGGGCTAATAGATCTTGACCAATAAAACAATTTTACCCCTGTCACATTTGCTCTAAAAGATTTAGTTTTTGAGATATAAGCCAAAAACTGCATTTGACCCTTATATTCTATTTTTAGCCATGGCAGCCATGTTTGTCAATGGATACAAACTTCAGATACAATTTATAAACAAAATATCCTAAGGAACATTTAGTTATAGTTTGAAGGTAATTGGCCCAGTAGTTTCAGAGGAGAAGATTTTTAAATGTTAGCAAACTTGATGAACAAATTGTGTAAAATTGTCTTTAAAGGGCAATAACTCCTTAAGGGGTCAATTGACAATTATGGTCATATTAACCTTTTTGTAGATCTTACTTTGCTGAACATTATTGCTGCTTACAGTTTATATATATCTCTAATAATATTCAAAATAATAACAAAAAACTGCAAAATTTTGTTAAAACTACCCATTCGGTGGCAGCAACCCAACAATGGGTTGTTCAATTCGTCTGAAAATTTCAGAGCTGATAGATCTTGACCAATTGAACAATTTTACCTCATGTCAGATTTGCTCTAAAAGCTTTAGTTTTTAAGATATGTCAAAAACTGCATTTGACCCCTATGTTCTATTTTTAGCCATGGCGGCCATGTTTGTCAATGGATCAAAACTTCAGATACAATTTATAAACTAGATATCCTGAGGAACATTTAGTTAAAGTTTGAAGGTATTTGGCCCAGTAGTTTCAGAGGAGAAGATTTTTTAAATAGTTTACGACAACAGACGAAGACGACAGACGACGGACGCCAAGTGATGGCATAAGCTCACATGGGGCCCTTTGGGCCCCGGTGAGCTAAAAATTAAGGAACTCACTCAGCTTGAACATCATGTCTTTATTTTAAAAACAATAATAAACAAATATTTGTTTAAATGCAAAAAAACTATACGTGTGTTTTGTAGATTTTAATAAACTGCTTCGCTGAGCGCAGCTAGATACGCCCGCAGAGGTCCAACCCTGAACAGTTGGGGCAAAAATGGACACAATATTCAAGCTTGATTCAGGTCTGAATTTGGATTGTAATTAAATATTTGACATATTATAGGTTTCTGAATAAATGTAGTCAAAGAACTTGAAATTGGTTATATGAATTGAATTTATATTCAATTAAAGATTTCTTGCTGTTGTGTGTAATACTTAGTAAATCTGTTGTCAGACTATAAACAAATAAAAGTTCAATTAATTCTCAATGTCATATTAGAAATTTATGAAAATAAAAAGGGAGCTTACATCAATAGGTATAAACAATTCACCAAAGTTTCATGAGAATTGGTGACAGCATTTTTGAGTTATTGTCCAAAAACTGGAAAATCACCCCTTTTTTTAATGAATAAAACCCCACAACTCAGAAATGTAAAATGTAAAATTTATAAAATTCTAAAGGGAGCTTACATCAATACATAAAAACAATTCACCAAAGTTTCATAAGAATTGCTGAAAGCATTTTTGAGTTCTTGTCCGAAAACTGGAAAATCCCCCCTTTTTTTATGAATAAAACCCTGTAACTCGGAAACGTAAAATCTAAAATTTATAAAAATCGAAAGGAAGCTCATGTAAATAGATATAAACAATTCACCACAATTTCTTGCAAGTTGATGAAAGCATTCTTGACTTATTGTCCAAAAACTAGAAAATCCCCCTTTTTTTAATGAATAAAACCCCACAACTTGGAAACATAAAATCTAAATTTTATAAAAAACGAAAGGGAGCTCACGTCAATAGATATAAACAATTCACCAAAGTTTTATGCAAATTGGTTAAAGAGTTTTGAGTTAATGTCCGACATGTTGACGACAGACAGACAGACGGACAGACGGACGGACGGACGGACGGACGGACGGACGGACGGACGAACGGACAGACGGACGGACGGACAGACGGACAACGGTATACCATAATACGTCCCGTAGCCATATTGGGTGCATTACATATTAGCATTAAATGTTATCAACTTATGTATAAATACTATGTGCGTCTCAGTGATATTGGTGAACAGTCTGGTGGTCCACATGAAATTCTCAAGGCTGCTTTTGAAGTGGACAAAACTCTAACAAGTAGAGAAAATTCATGGTCTAATAAATTAACTGAATTATCAAAATATATTGGAATATCCTTAAACTAGCATTGTAATATTAATTTCAAACAGAAACTAGAAGATTTCTACAAAAACAAATTTATATTTGAACTTAATCTAAAATAAAAGATGAAAACTTTTATTTTTTAGTAAAATTTATACTAAATTTAAACAACAAGAATATTTAAACTTTAATGTTCCTAAATATCTCAGAAAAAAACTCACCAAATTAAGAATAAGTGCACACTCATTAGCAATGGAAACTGGTAGGTATGCAAGACCAATAATACCCTCTAATGAGAGATTTTGTAAATTTTGCACAGGACAAATTGAAAATGAGATACATTTCTTGATTGAATGTTCTCATGATCAATATAACAAAATTAGATCTAAATATAAAATCAATGAAATAAATTCAAATAATTCGAATGAAAATTTTATCAAAATTTTAAATCCCAATTCTCAAAAAAAGAACTAAAATCAATTTGTATGTATATTGAAGAAGCTCTTGATTTGAGAGACCACCATACTGTTTCATCGGATAGCCGCTTGTGCATATACACATATATCTTATATATAGGTGACTGTGTTTTTAAGTAAAATTATGAAAAACTTAGAATAATCATGATGTATATGTGTATGGTATCATGAAGAATTCTGAATGTTATGGTATCCATCCCGTACGAAATAAGTAGTAGGATTCCACCTAGACACTAGTAGGAATGTAGTAGGAATCCACCTAGAATCAAAGATTCTATATAGAAAGTAGGCGGACATGGAAAATGAACAAAATTCTGACTGGATTTTTTATTTTCTCTACCAGCAAAAACCTACCATCTAGGTGGAATTTTAAAAGTCTGTATGGATTTTTTTCTGTTTTGAAAATCTTAAGTTGGAATTTGGACAGAAAATATGATAAGATTATTCATTTTCCTACTACAAGATTCCTACCAGAAATAATTTATTCCTATTAGAAAATCTTTCTACATGGAATCTTTTTAATTATCTTAAACTGGATTCCTGTTTGCTAATGACACAAATTTTGCTGTGTTAAATGCAAACAAGTTCCAGTTCACAAATTCAAAAGTTGGAGGGTAGAAGAATGAAAAGTTGTGTTGGAACACAATATGCTGCAAGGGTTTTAAAAACAACTACAATATTGAAATATGAAAAAATATGGCTCATGTAGATTGAAGGTAAATTTTATACTTTTAAGATGAAATTTTTTATCCGTTTGCCAATATATTTAGTAATCAGTTAATTGAACAAAAGTGCATAATTTTACTCATTAATTGTTCATAACTCTTTAATTTCATCTTTAATCAACATTTTTGCCCATTTAATATGTTTGGATATATCACAGCTTCCTCATAGTCATACATTTCCAAAGTCAACTTTTAAGTGAATATATTCCATGCATTTCCTTTATTCTTTGTTGTTGAGATTCAAACTTAAATGATTGACCCAGTTGTGTATTTGTGAATATACACTTACATTTTGTATATTTTTAGATTCCTACTAAAAAATATTTTTTTCTATGTGGAATTTTGAAAAATTCCTGCCAGGTTTTCTAGTAGGAATTTTATTTTCCCGCCAAATTATTCCTGCTAATTTAAATATTCCTGGTAGGAATATACAATATTCCTACTAAGAAATTCCTGCTTATTTAAATATTTCGCCTATTTTCCGTGAGGATTCCTACTACTGTCTGACTAGAATATCACTGTTTTCTGGTAGGAATTCAATGCAATATTCCTACTATATTCCGTGTACATTCTGTGTGGAATATTTCATACAGGATAGACCATATCTAGAATTGACTTATGACTTGTTGCGTAAACCCCTGAGGGTTTACGCAGTATATATTGGACGATGTCCGTAGTCTTTCGGAACACCGGATGTTATTCGGAATACATCTGTTTCTTTCTATGGCCACCTTTCATATACATGCGCAATAGCTTATTATTTGACCTGTTGTATCATTAGCATCTTAAAGTTGCTATAGAGATATGTTACATATGATGCGAAATTTATTATGACGCAAGCTACTTTAATAAGCATTTGAATACTTCCTTGCACGCAATTACAAGCTGCTAATATTTACCTTACATATACGCGTAGTTATTCTAATTAAGAGTCAAACGTTGAAACCAGCTGTGTTTAGATATGAGATAAGATTTCACGTAAACAATGCGATTTATATTCGAATCGAGATTTGTTAAAACTAAAATCTATTAAAGAAGTATTACTAGCATTTCACTTAAGATTCCGAGTCTAGGGAAAATGTACATAATGTACCAAGCAGGCTATTTCATAATTTTCATACCTCAACATCCGTGTCAGGGACTAACTAAAGGACAAAACTGAAATTAAAATGAAGTCTTTCTTGCACTTTATTGAAATTTTACGTCTAGGATAGACCAAGGACGTATATAATCTAAATTGATATCTGTCCTTGAATAGTTTTTATTTTCTTTAAAATTGCAATTTTCTTTGTTTAAATATTGCAACGTTATTTCCTTATCAAATGTCTATTAATTAATAGACACCGAGTGATGACAGATGCAGGCAGAGATAAGAAAAAATAATTTCTATTTATAGTTATCTTGGTCAGGGAACAGATTATCTAACTATATGTTCGGCCTGTAGTAATTATTGCTCTTCAAAATGTTCGTCAAAATAAAAATAAATAATTATTATTTCATAAAGACGATCAGATGATGAATTTTCGGTTTTATTATATTAAGTACGAAAATGTAAAATAGTGTAAGAAGATTTTGAGCCATCCCACTGATCATTAGGCTACACAGTGCCCCCCAAATGACCAGTATAAAACTATCCAGCAAGAGAGAAAAAGGATAGCCGGGTCAATGTAAGAAACCTTCTAGGCAACTTAAGTTCAATTTCAATATCTCGATTATTCTAATGGATTTGTCAAATGTCAGGGAATATCTTTTTAAATGTGGTAGGAAGACAACTCTCCATCAAAACACAGTGTAGTCAAAATTAGCAATTATAGGTTATAATTCAGCCTTCAACACAAAAGCTTGGCTCACATTGGACAGCATCCTACCGAGGGCCCCAAAACACTGTTATAAAACAATTTAAACAGGAAAAAACAAACAGATCTAATTTAACTTCAAACCAGAAACAAAAAGCAAATATGAACTGCACCAAAAAAAGACAACCACTAAACAACATGCTTCGGACTTGGGACATGTGCTTATGAATACACCTGGTTTAAAAGAATTTACATACATACCATAAGACAGTAGTGTAATTTAACCATGTAAAAGACACCACTTAATATTTAATGAAAAAATCGTATTCAGATAAAAAAAAATCGTAAGGGTTCCGTGGAACCCAGTGTCTCGCCTACTTTTGCTGTAAATCGCTGGCTCAACAAAAATGAGGAAAAACATCAATAAAAATATTCCTCTCAAAACTATTTTTTTTTATTTTAAGAAGCTTCAGTCCAAGTTTGGGAAAAATCCAGGATAGTTTATAAATCTAAAAAATTTAACTTCAGACTGTATGTAATGTTAACTGGAAGAAAAATTAAGTCCATTTATAAGTAAAATACAGATAAACAGGAACAAAATTTTAACAAAAATTTTCCTTCTAGATACTAGCTTTTAATCATAAACAAGCTTCTGTCCAAGTTTGGTACAGATCCAGGATAGTATAAGAAAGTTATTAAAATTAAAAAAAAACTTTAACCTCGGAGTGAATGTATTGTATCCCAGCAGTCTATTTATAAGTAAAATATGGAAAAATGGAATTTCATTTTTACAAAATTTACTTCTGGATACTATTTTATGATCATAAACAAGCTTCTGTCCAAGTTTGGTACAAATCCAGAATAGTTTAAGAAAGTTATTAAAATTTCAAAAACTTTAACCACAGAGTGAATATTTGTGGACGCCACCGCCGACGACACCGACGGAATGTAGAATCGCTTTGTCTCGCTTTTTCGATTAAAGTCGAAGGCTCGACAAAAAGGAACACCTTACAACAGTTCATAAATGTGACCTTTAAAAAAACTCATATTTAGGTGATGGGTATACCGATCAGTGGTAATTTCAGGTTTGACCATGTTAGTTTTTTTGTTGTTTTCAATTTTGTTTGTTTGTTTATAAGTACAAGGTGTAAGCTGTTTTGTCTAGGCTATAAATATCTTTTTTAATGAATTGGTTTCGGTTATCAAGGTGAAGAGGATACAGTGCGATTCAAATTGTATATATTTACAATTAAACTTGCAGGCCTTTTTTCATGACCCACAATTTAAAATATAAGAAAACATCAAAATAAAAAGGGACATCCAGAAAATATCTTCAAAGCGAGTTAAAGGTTTTAAAAGTGTTTGTTTTTAACAAAAGAGGTTTGTCATCTAAAACTTTTAAGAGCATACACAAAGCGCAGAACTTAAAAATTGCCAATGCTTGCTACCCTAAGCATAAAATAAAATGCTTCGCTGGGCGCAGCTTGATACGACCGCAGAGGTCGAACCCTGAACAGTTGGGGCAAGTATGGACACAACATTCAAGCTTGATACAGCTCTGAATTTGGATTGTGATTAAATATTTGACACAGCATAGGTTTCTGACACAGAAAGAATGTGGTCTAAGAACTTGAATTTTTTTAATTTACCTATTATGGTCCAATGTCCAAAATCAAAATACATATTTAGATTCAGCATATCAAAGAACCCCATATATTCAATTTTTGTTGAAATCAAACAAAGTTTAATTTTGGACCCCAACTTGGACAAACTTGAAAACTGGGCCCATAATCAAAACTCTAAACACATGTTTAGATTCAGCATATCAAAGAACCCCAAGAATTCAATTTTTGTTAAAATCAGACTAAGTTTAATTTTGGACCCTTTGGACCTTAATGAAGATCAATTTAAAAAATGGGACCCAAAATTAAAAATCTAAATACACGGTTAGATTTGGCATATCAAAGAACCCCAATAATTCAATTTTTGATGAAATCAAACAAAGTTTAATTTTTGACTCTTTTGACCTCAATATGAACCAATTTGATAGCGGGCCCAAAAATAAAAAATCTAAATACATGGTTAGATTCAGCATATCAAAGAACCCCATATATTCAATTTTTGTTGAAATCAAACAAAGTTTAATTTTGGACCCCAATTTGGACCAACTTGAAAACTGGGCCAAAAATCTAAAATCTAAATACATGTTTAGATACAGCATATCAAAGAACCCCATATATTCAATTTTTGTTGAAATCAAACAAAGTTTAATTTTGGACCCCAACTTGGACAAACTTGAAAACTGGGCCCATAATCAAAAATCTAAACACATGTTTAGATTCAGCATATCAAAGAACCCCAAGAACTCAATTTTTGTTAAAATCAAACTAAGTTTAATTTTGGACCCTTTGGACCTTAATGTAGACAAATTTAAAAAACTGGACCCAAAATTAAAAATCTAAATACACAGTTAGATTTGGCATATCAAAGAACCCCAATAATTCAATTTTTGATGAAATCAAACGAAGTTTAATTTTGGACCCTTTTGACCTCAATATGAACCAATTTGATTTTAGGGGTTTCCAAAAATAAAAAATCTAAATACATGGTTAGATTCAGCATATCAAAGAACCCCATATATTCAATTTTTGTTGAAATCAAACAAAAGTTTAATTTTGGACCCCAATTTGGACCAACTTGAAAACTGGGCCAAAAATCAAAAATCTAAATACATGTTTAGATTCAGCATATCAAAGAACCCCATATATTCAATTTTTGTTAAAATCAAACAAAGTTTAATTTTGGACCCTTTGGACCTTAATGTAGACCAATTTGAAAACTGGACCCAAAATTCAAAATCTAAATACACGGTTAGATTCGGCATAACAAATAAATAAATGTGGTCAAAGATTTTACAAATCTAATGCGCCATACTGTGCAATTAAAGATTACTTCTTGAAATTTTTCAATATTTGAAATTTGAAAAAAAAATAATATTTGAAGAATAATTCTTTTTAATTTCTGAAATCTGAAATGAGAAAAAATTGACCCCCCACAATTTCTTTTAACCCCCCCCCCCCCCTTTTTCCCCCAAAAAATTCTTTCCCTTAAGATATGGTCATAATCTCAATCAAAAAAAAAAAGATGCAACATTTGCAGATATTTTTACTGGTCTTCCTTTATAAATATGCATTTCTTTAAACATAATTTAAAAGCAGTGTAAGGGAAGTAACCAAAACGTTGTATTTGGATTACCTCCCTTACACTGTTTTAAATTATCTTAATTGTTCATTAACCATTTCTTTATACATAATTTAAAAGCAGTGTAAGGGAGATAATTTCAATGATGTATTTGATTTATCTCCCTTACACTGCTTTATATATGTTTTGTACTAAAGTATTTGTCCATTAACCAGGACAACCTTGTTTTTCCCCCTTTTTTGCCCCTAATTCCTAAACGGTTTGAGCCATAACCCCCCAAAGCAAATCCTAACCATCCCTTTGTGGTATGGAAACTTGTAGTATAATTTCAGAGAGATCCATACACCGTTCCACAGTTATTGTCTGGAAACTAGAAAATGCTTATTTTTGGCCCCTTTTTGGCCCCTAATTCCTTAACTGTTGGTACCATAACCCCCAAAATCAATCCCCACCTTCCTTTTGTGGTGTTGAACCTTATGGTAAAATTTCAAAGAGATCCATTCACTTAAACTAAAGTTAGAGTGCGAAAACCAATGTGTCTTCGGACGACGACGACGACGCCAACGTCATACCAATATACGACCGCAAAAATTTTTTGCGGTTGTATAAAAACCTTGCAGAGCAGGTGTAAGGATCTTAATAATGATCAATATCAAGCCATTGTTCAAATAACCATGAACATATCTCAAATTCCAATAAAAAATAGCTATTTACAGGTTCACGTATTGCATTTCTTAAACACATATAATCATTAATTGATTAAATTTCTTCACATTTGCATTTGAACTTTAGCCTTAAAACTAACTATAATTTAAAAACAAAAACCAGCATCTTAGAATGGAACATCAAGTGGGTGACTTAACATGATGTCTTTCGGGAGAGAGGAGAGAAAAAAATATTCCTTTAACAAGAATATTTCACCCCACATTGAACAGTATTTACTTTAAGTAAACAGTCACTGTCAGTTTCTAATTCTTATATAACAAAAATGATATAAAACATTAAATCTTTTTTTTCAAACAATTATCTTATATCTAATGCCAAGCAAGCATTTGGGTTTACGATTGCATTTCTTTTTTCAAAGAAAGCAACTTGTTGTTACATTGATCTTTATTTCATTTATAGTAGATGTTATTGTTGAATATATTATTGTCTGTACTTGGATCACGCCTCTATTGTGCTCTTTCCAATAAAATATTGAATTGAATTGAATTGAATATAACAAAATTCTTGGACATGTTTTGACCATATAATACCAGATAGATGTTTAGTTCTTTGCGAAAAGTTTCTTCAAATAATATAAATATGTGCCCTTTTGTACTAAGAAGTGGATTTTACAAAAAAATATTTTTTTATCACTTGAAATGTATCCCTCATAAAAGGGATAGTACATTGAGGGGTTACACCTCATTTGAGGGGTTGTTCCCAACCTGTTTAAAAGAAAAGTGTTCATAAGAATTATATTTATAAAAAAGGTAACTATGTACCAAAATGCTGAAATTAAATAATGTGTCAACGAAGTTACTGACTGCAAGAGAAAACTGCAACGATAAAATATTTTCATGTACAAACCTCTGCCAGGGACGAAAAATGAAAAAAAAAAAATAGTGTGTCACGTGATCAGTACGTAGGTCTACTCGAAAAGAATAGTAATTAAACTGGGGCGTGTTTTTTTGTTCTTCGGTAGTGAGCCAGAAGAGGTCCATTTCTGTTATCTGTATCTGTATGAATACGTTGTCGATACCAATACTGGCTTTAATACAACGTTTTTTTTTTTGCATTGGGAAGATCTTCTGGCTCTCTTCTACCTCTTCCTTTTAAATAGGTAGTTTAGACGACAGAGGCACATAACAAACATGGCGTCGCTTAGTCCAGGAACATATATATATTGATATATAGATATACTGTTCCCAGCTTAGTCTAAATGATATTAATAAATTTATGAATGCAGATATAATAGAATCAGCCGTGTGAGCTGTGTGATAAACGTTTTTATGGTATGACAGCCTTAGTAGGACATCCCTGTAGAGACGATAAGCTGTATAAATATAAGAACTACACGGACAATATAACAGTAAGGGGACGACTATTTGATATTGTGGGGAGGGGAGGGGGCAGGATGATTTTTTGCGGATTTTTTATTCATTTTAATCTGTCGCTAAGCATGCCTATCTTTTTCAGCTCTTACCAAGCAACCGTATTCATATTCAAAATACTCCGGCCTGTCACCCCTCACTCCCACTAAAAAAATAAATCAAATGGTTTTCCCCTTATTTAACCGTGTGACGAGTTTAAATTGATCGATTGTTGGTTGCTTATTTTTAACGTCCAGTGACTAATATTTCATGCATGTCACAAAGTTTAGGAAAACACGAGTATAAAAGTCAGGCATATATTATCAAAAGAAGGAGATGTTGTATGATTTCCAATTAGGCAACTATCAACCGGAGTTCAAATGAAGGGGTGTCAGCAACTTATAGGCAACCGTACGGCCTTCAAGAGGATCGTAATGGGGGTACTCTCATGACGAGTAACGGTAAAAAAATCTTGCCAAATGACGTTAACGGTAATTTTTCGAGCATGACGATAAAATATACACTTTCTTTTAGACGATGAAAAATCGACTGATTTGACGAATCACGTTAATTTTTTCCCCCAAAATAACGGTAACGATAATTATTTGAGACCTCTGACGAATCACGCTAAGGATATTTTGACGAATCACGATTAAATTTTAATCAATTTGACGCTAACGGTAGCCGAAAATGACTGTTTGACGCCTGACGGTAAAGGGCATTCATACCCTCCTTCAACAGTGACAAAAACCAATACAGTATAGTCGGCTATAAAAGGCGCCGACATGAAAAATGTGAAACAATTCAAACGAAAAAACTAAGTCCTAATTATATATAACAAAAACATTTACAAATAATCAAATATGTGTCGACAGACGTGAACCAACAACAACCACTGAATTACAGGCTCCTGACTTGGGACAGGCTGTTGCACATAAAGAATGTGGCAGGGTTAAATATGTTTGTGAATGCGAATTGGGACAGTGATGTAACAGTACAACATAAGAACAAACTGTAAAAATCAGTTGCAATTGGATTAACTCAAAAGATCGGTACGAGAAAAAAAAAACTAACATTATGACAATAAACATAAAGTACCGAAATACAAGCGTATTTGCAGTAACTGAAAGCTTGTTCAAAGCCAATTACAACTAACAAATACATCATATAAAAAAGAAGATTTGGTGTGATTGCCAATGAGACAACTCTCCACAAGAGACCAAATGGCACAGAAATTAACAACTATAGGTCACCGTATGGCCTTCAACAATGAGCAAAGCCCATACCGCACAATCAGCTATCATAAAAGGCCTAATTTATGTACAAAAAATGAACGAAAAACAAATATGTAACACATAAACAAACGACAACCACTGAATAACAGGATCCTGACTTGGGACAGGCACATACATACAGAATGTGGCGGGGTTAAACATGTTAGCGGGATCCCAACCCTTCCCCTAACCTGGGACAGTGGTGTAACAGTACAACATAAGAACGAACTATAAAAATCTGTTGAAAGAGGCTTAACTCATCAGATGGATAAAAATACAAATACTACAAATACAAGTGGACGTGGCCGGGTTTCTTGTACATCCAAACAACAAAAAGACACTAAGTACAGACCTGAGAGTACTCGCAATTACTGACAGCTAGTTCAAAGCCACTAACAACTAATAAAAAAAATCATGCATCTAAGACTAAATTATCAATCCGTACACATCCAACATCCAATGGATTTAGTGTAAAGACGTCATAAACAATCAGAGAAAAACATGACCTTGTGCAATGCCAAGATACAGGTATCGACAGATTGTAGATCCATGAATGTGTATATGAATATAACAATAATATTTAGTTTGCTTTTAATTTACTGATAAGAAAATCAATATTAGTACCAATAAAAACAATATTTAATGATCTAATTACAGTGTTGAATTGGTTACCTTTTAGAATAAGTTTATTTAAAAGATCGATAAGTTTACCAGGATCGTTTCTAAATTTCCGGGCACGGTAAACAATATTGCCGTAAAAATGAGGATGTGCAGTCCCGTTTGAAATAAGTTTTCTACAGGTACAACCAAACTTCAAAACCAAATCTTTATATCTGTGGAAGAATTTAGTAAAGGTTTTAAGTAATTTGTGGCAGAGACATATAATACATGTATTATATGTCTCTGGTACATCTAACATTTAGGACAGTCGTTATTTGAACCCGACTGAAATGACAGATTTCGAAATTTTGAACATCCTATTCATGTCTTATAATTTAAATTTTATGCTAATAAGACCCTGAACATTTTTTTATCAAGTTTTTCTTTTATTTACCTGTGCACTTTTTTTTGTAGAAGCACGTGTCATCACGAATGTAATATTTCATTTTGATATGAAGTTTAAATTTTGAATGACGCGATTGTTGTTAGCCAATCAAACTAACGAATTCTCGTGAAACATACATGTAATGTAATTATAAATAAATACATGCATGTTGATAAATTGTGAATAAACGGAGGTTTTGGTGTATTCGCCAAACGACACAAAATAACAACTATATAAGATTTTGAATAGGTTTTGACTGAAGAGATAAACATATTGTCTTAGATAGTAAACAACAGTCTGTACACTATGTCAAGTTGTTAATTGCCTGGTGAATAACTTTAACAGAATTTATCAAAGACCTACCATAAACTCTTTAACTGACAAACAAACAAACAAAAATCCCAAACCATTAAGGTATAACAAAAGACCACCATTGACTAGATTACTGGCTTAATTAGGACTTGCACATCAACATACGGCAGGGTTAAACTAGACTGTTTGTTTTTCAAATTCAAATCTCAGTAAGTCTATTAAGCCAGTAAGTCGGATTTGAAATACAAAGTTTGCAGGATATCCTGAAATCGAATTATGGAGATTCTGATATAGTTTAGGAGCTCCTTAAAACATGCATAATTTTGACAAAATATGTGCCTCATAGAACCATACTACCACTGACATTCACAATAAATCGCAATTTTGTAACAAAATTTGTTGAAAGTCTTTGACCGCTTTATGATACCAGTATTTATGTTTTAGCAATGAAAATATATAGATATAGAAAGATGTGGTATGAGTGCCAATGAGACAACTCTCCATCCAAGTAACAATTTATAAAACTAAACCATTATAGGTCAAGGTACGGCCTTCAACACGGAGCATTGGCTCACACCGAACAGCAAGCTATAAAGAGCCCCAAAAATTACCAATGTAAAACCATTCAAACGGGAAAACCAACGGTCTAATCTATATAAAAACGAGAAACGAGAAACACGTATGAACTACATAAACAGACGACAACTACTGTACATCAGATTCCTGACTCAGGACAGGTGCAAAAATTTGCAGCGGGATTAAACGTTTTAATGGTACCAAACCTTCTCCTTTTTTCTGAAACAATAGTATAACATCACAAAATAGAAAGACACACTACAAAACATCAATTGGAAGGCTTAACCTAAATCAAAAAACGTAAATTAACACACAATGAACAAATAAATTTGATCTGTGATACCTGAATGCAAATACATAGTTAATAAAAATTATAAGGGATAAATAATTAAGGTCAAAAGTAAATAAACAGGTTGAAACAAAGTTAAAGTATGATACCACTGTGAAATGTTAAACAATATTTAGAAAATCATCATTTTTGAAAAAAACCTGCGTCATATTATACACAGGTAAATGAAAATAATTTTGTGACATGCTTTACTTACATGTTTAATATTTATTTCCATCGGCAAATTACGGATATATAATGAAAAAATTTACAATCCTCTTTCTCGATCAGTCGCCACGATGTTTAATATTTATTTCCATCGGCAAATTACGGATATATAATGAAAAAATTTACAATCCTCTTTCTCGATCGGTCGCCACGTTTGTTAAAAGAACAATTTCTGCTGGAAAACTGATTGTTTAAAAGTCATAACTGTCTGCGAAATTGAAATTTCGATTAAAAACCATGATAATAAGTTAAAAAGACCACTCACTACATGCCGATTTGAAATGAAGTTTGAAGGGTCTACAAGATGTTGACTTGTCTGCATTTGTAGTTAATTACGGTCTCATTTACAGCATCGAGTCATTTCATTCATATTTCCTAATTTGGTCTCATTGCAAACACATAATAATGTAACTTAACAGATAGAAAAGGTGCACGGGGTTAGTCCAGAACTACTCGAGAGGAGACAGTAACTGCTGGATTCAATATTTCGCCGTGAAAACCGTTTAATACATTTTACAATCACATTTATATAAGCTTCGTCATCATTTTACAATCACATTTATATAAGCTAGAATTGCAATGAGATAATCAAGTACAGTCACAATCCTGTACGTGATCAGTCCATTCAGCTTTCGATCGTTCTAGTACGGTGTTTAGCAAGTGTTCGGAAAGTTTATTTAAGGTCGAATGTTTGAATTGACCAATGACAACGATCGTTTCTTAACGAGTTGATCTAATAAAGTTTGTTTGACTGATTATGTCACACGGCCTTTCGCTAAGCTTGACCGCAGTTAAGTGTAAGATGAAAGAATCCAAACAAATTTCATCACATCAGATAACTTTTTTTTAAATTTAAAATTTAAATTAGACAGATGATGAGGTCTTGTATCTTTGAGAATAGGACGTTTTAAAAGAAAATGTAGTTCATCTTCAACAGCGTTCTTACATAGCTTACATTTTATGTCTTCAGCTTTCATACCAATATACCTCCATGTTTCAATTTCAACGTCATGACAGGTTGTTCTAAATCTTGTAATTAGTTGCCTGTCTTTTAAAAAAAAATGTATTCTTAATAAAATTGAGAATGGAAATGGGGAATGTGTCAAAGAGACAACAACCCGACCAAAGATCAGAAAACAGCCCAAGGCCACCAATGGGTCTTCAACACAGCGAGATAACCCCGCATCCGGAGGAGGGCTTCAGCTGGCCCCTAAACAAAAATGTTTACTAGTTCAGTGAAAATGGACATCACTATAAACTCCGAAACATATAATAGAACTAAATTTAAAAAAAAAAACCATACAAGACTAACAAAGGCCAGAGGCTCATGACTTGGGACAGGCGCAAAAATGCGGCAGGGTTAAACATATTTTGTGATATCTCAACCCTACCCCTATACCTCTAGCCAATGCAGAATAAACAAACACACAGCAATACGCACATTAAAACTCAGTTTAAAAGAAGTCCGAGACGATGTCAAAATAGGTAACAGAAGAAACTAAGCAAAATGGCAATGTTACATAAATTAACAAAGGACTACTAGCAGTTACTGACATGCCAGCTCCAGACCTCAATTAAACTGATTGAAAGATTATGTCGTCATCATATGAAAATCAAGTACAATCCCTCCCGTTAGGGGTTTAGTATCATACCATCATAAAATATATGAGAAGAACATAACCCGTATCATGCCAACAACTGGTTTTATTTAGAATAAATGTATTTACTTCCGATGCAAAGACCCTATGAGTGAATCAATAATAATTCCAAAATATGCCATCTTTAATGACCTTCTGAATAAGTCTGTTTAAAGGTTTGGTTAGCTTTTGAGGTAAATGACGACATTTTTGTGCTTTGTATAGAATATTACCATAAAAGATTGGATGTGAAATACCTGAACGTATGTCTGCATTCTGATTTATATTTACGAATGATGTCCTTGTACCGATGATAAAATTTAGTAAATGTTTTGACTAATTTGTGATATCGAAAACCCTGGTGTAATAATTTTTCAGTAATACAGAGGTTTCTTTCGTTAAAATCAAATACATGATTGTTAAATATGGTTAAAACATAAAAATATTTTAAAATTTTATGTAAGTTCTTAATCTATCGGCTGACTGTAGATTGGTACTCTTCCCAGAATTACTTTCTAAACTAGCTACCCAAATTTCTTTAAATTTTATTGTTATAGAGTTTTTTTTTATTTTTTAATATATGGTTTCGTTTAAAGTTTGACTGGTTTACAAATAGATAGTCTAAATCCTGGAATTTAAATATATGTCTAAATGTTTATAATCTAAGATTCCTGGTTAGATTGTTCATAGACTGGGATAGACGTATGGCCTCCCATAAGATAATATTTGAAGGTTCAGTTTCTTTCGTATAAGATGAACAATATTTTATCATATTCATAATAACATAAAACAAGGTGTAGGGAGGGATTTTCTCTAGTACAAGATAATCAGTTTTTTTTTTTGAAATAAGGTTATTCATACGTTTCTGTTTCTTATATGGTATATCACCCCGATAATTTGAAATAGGCTTTCATTCCTTCATTATAAAGTTTTTGTTTCTGTTAGAAGCTCCCAGATGCTGCAAAATTTATTTCTAAGTATGTGTAACCCTGTACTAATTCTAAATATAAAAATAAGGAGATGTGGTATGATTGCCAATGAGACAACTATCCACCAAAGTTCAAATGAAGTGGATGTAAAGTCTTGGCTTCTAAGGATATTTTGATATTTTTATGTTTGTTGATTACAAGAACCTTGGTCATTTTGGTGTTAAATGTCATTTTCTAACCTACTGTAAATTCAAATAATTTATTAATACAATTCAATTTAATTTTTAAGTCCTTGCTCTGGTGCTGATAAAAGAACTACATAACCAGCACACATTAAAATGTTTAAGGGGTGTGTGTTTAATGGAATTGGGTCACATGTTTGGTCAAAATAGGTTGGCAAATCATTTAAATATTTGTTAATAAGACAGGCAATAAGATTATATATATATATATAGAAGTCTATAAAAACGACCAACCAGCAAATTTAATATGTACCGGATCGTCTAGAATAGGCAATACTGTGCAGATAAGGAAAAAAAATGAGAAAAGTATAAAGATTTGCGCAACGGTACTAATATAAGATGGTAATATACGAAGATGGTGTTACAAAATCGTGTTGACAAATATTTCGGCTGAACAAATAGCCTTCGTCAGTGTCAATAATTTTAACAATACTATAGTTATTTAAATTAGTATGTTTCATGATATATTAAGCTATATAGGTAAAATGATTCAGAAAAAAATTGCCTGACGAATTAAGGCAGTTAATATATATTATAATTGAAATTTTGAAATAGTCTAAAGCGGTCAAATTTTTTTAGTTTAGACTTTGTCGGACAGTTTAAAACAAATACTAAGTTTTTGACGTTCTTTTTTTCTCCTTCAAAGAGAAAGCATATTTTTAAATTTATTTCATGTAACACGAAACAGCCCAATGAAAGATATCCTGTCCGTTATCAAAATTTGGATATATTTAAGGAATGACAGTGATATTTTTTCTGTCTATGAAGAAATAACATCAAAAATGTGGTGCACACTGAATAACTCGCGTGGCAGGTTATTTAAAAGTGTGCACCACATTTTTGTAGGTTATTTCGAATAGATAGAAAAAATATTACAGTCATTCCTGATAATTTAATTCTGAAATTCAATTTTTTAGGAGTAAATCATGAAAAAACTTTGATGACGTCACGGTCACATGTCAAAATTGTGTCTATGAGCTGATAGACAAAAAAACTTTCAGCCAATCAGAAGATGTGTTACATCCAAAATTAAAACTATAAGAACAAATATTTTAAATTTAAAATATAAATCCTCTGAAACCTCTGTATGAGTAATCATTAACGTTCACGATGACTACCAGTAGAGCGAAGAAGGTTCTCGGTAGTTTTTAGTCCAAATTCATCTGCCGTAAAAAGATACGCTGAATGTGACGTACGTACGTCTCCGAGTTAGGGATATATCTAAATCAGTGGCTTTTAAGAATCTTTTAACAACAGAAATATACACGTAACAGCAAGAAATAACTATACGAATTAAGTTCTTGTAAAAAAATCTTCTGTATCAGCCATAGACTTTACATGCTTAATTTTATTAACATTATATTTATGAGGCGCCGTTTTACTATTTGTTCCTTATTTTCTGATATCAAAAAATATTTCTTGATATAAAAAAATTGAATTCCTGATATCAAAAAATGATTTTTTGATATCAAAAAATATTTCTTGATATCAGGAATTCAATTTTTTGATATCAAAAATTGCCTTTTTTGATATCAAGAATTCGATTTCTTGATATCAGAAAATAATCTTTATTTCTTGATATCAGAAATTCGATTTTTTGATATCAAAAAATCATTTTTTGATATCAAGAAATCCATTTTCTGATATCAAAAAATAGATTTTCTGATATCAAATATTACTAACGATATTTTGTTATCAAGAAATACATTTTCTGATATCAAAAATTGATTTTTTGATATCAAAAATTCGAATTCCTGATATCAAAAAATGATTTTTTGATATCAGAAAATAAGAAAAATATCAACGATTGCTCCCTGTGTGTCAATAAAAGCATCAACGTTCACCAATGAGCCCTTACATTAAGTCTGGTGTTTCGGTCGTGTAATATATTATACGAAAGCATATATCAGAGTTCGACTTCATCAGTCTTAATATAAGAACTTTTGTGTTTTTTGTGTTTCACATATTTATTATTTTAAGGTTTATAGTCAACAATTGTAAGTTCTCGCTTCTTTTATAAGCAATTATTGGTTTCCTCTGAAACAGATTTGTGCAGTCAGGTTTTTGCAAATATCAAGCCCCAGTGTTTTGTTCATCTTGTTTTTAAATTTTTTTTCCCGTTGTTTATGTTGAGGATTTAGTAAGTAAGTTAGTTCTGTTAAGTTTAAAAATAAGGAGATGTGGTATGATAGCCAATGATACAACTAGCCACCAAAGTTCAAATGAAGTTGATGTAAGCAATTATAAGCAACCGTACGGCCTTCAACAATGAGAAAACCCCATACCATATAGTCGCCTATAAAAGGCTCCAATATGAAAAAGAAATAAACAACTCAATTTAGAAAGCTAAATGCCTATATGATTTATAACAAAACAATTTACGTAAAACAAATATGGCAGACATCATTCGTAAATATAAATCAACATGCAGACTTCTTTACAAAGCACAAAAATGTCGGCATTCACCTCAAAATCTAACCAAACCTTTAAACAGACTTATTCGGAAAGGATATACCGGTAGTTACGGTACTGTTGTCAATTAGTCATTAATGATTGCATATTTTGGTATTAATATTGATTCACTCATAGGGTCTTTGCATCGGAAATATACACATTTATTCTAAAACCAGTTGTGGGCATGATACGGTTTATGTTCTTCTTATATATTCTATGGTGGTATGATACTAAACTCATAACGGGAGGGATTGTACTGGATTTTATTATGATGATGAAGACATAATCTTTCAATCAGTTTAATTGAGGTCTGGAGCTGGCATGTCAGTAACTGCTAGTAGTCCTTTGTTCATTTATGTATCATTGTCATTTTGCTTAGTTTATTTTGTTACCTGTTCTGACATCGGACTCGGACTTCTTTTAAACTGAGTTTTACTGTGCGTATTGCTATGTTTTTCTTTATTCTACATTGGCTAGAGGTATAGGGGGAGGGTTGAGATCTCACAAAACATGTCTAACCCCGCCGCATTTTTTCGCCTGTCCCAAGTCAGGAGCCTCTGGCCTTTGTTAGTCATGTATGTTTTTTAATTTTAGTTCATTGATATGTTTTGGAGTTTAGTGTGACGTCCATTTTCACTGAACTAGTACACAATTTTGTTCAGGATCCAGCTGAGGACCACCTCCGGGTGCGGGATTTTCTCGCTGCGTTGAAGACCCATTGGTGGCCTTCGGCTGTTGTCTGCTCTTTGATCGGGTTGTTTTATCTTTGACATCCCCCCCCCCCCACATTTCCATTCTCAATTCTATGAACCAAGACAATGCACGAAACTGCAGGCTCCGGACTTGGAACAGACACATAAAGAATGTGGCGGGATTAAACATGTTTGAGCGCTCAACTCTCCCCTTAACCTGGGACACTGGTGTTACATTACAACATAGTGTAAGAACAAACGTGGCAGGGTAAAAATACAAAAAGACACAAATTACAGATGTGATAGTGACAACTAGTTCAAAGCCAACAACAACATAAAAAAATGCATGTCTTGTATTTTCAAAAGATTTGTCTATTTCGTCTTTTTACGAGACTGCTAGTATTTCTTATGAACCGCGTCTTCCATAAACCTTTTAAATACATATGAGCTTTTTCTGTGAAGCAATGAAACGTTTCAGTAGGTTGGATGTACGTTTTCATCTCTAAAATACCTTCATTTTGGAAAAGTTTGTCTTTATATTGAAAGGATTGTCAAGAAATTTTCACTTCATTTTGAGAAAAGTGGTAAGTACAATTTAGTAGGGTATACATTTCGACTCTTCAAAATTCAAGAGTCTATCCTAAATTGAGGTAAATTATATGGTCTTCCAAATACCGTTTCGATTCCTAACATCACTGAAGAGATATTAATTGTCGAAATCCGGATATGGTGTACAAATTTTTGCACCTCATGTTTGCGGTATACCATCTTTTCCGCAAGTTTATTGTTTTCTGTTTGGTATTAAATTAATAATTAAGATCAATTTTGTTACATCTTGTGATCCGTTTATTTGGCAATCGCCAATGGCAGTCAACAGGGTTTAATAATATCCGTTGTTCGACCTGTTAGTCAAATGCGTATTGTTAAAATATACTTTTTCACTTTTTTGATCTTTTGGAAAATGTTGTTTGTGCTGTATTTAGACCCCTCTACCAAGAATTTTTTTTTGCATGCACACGTATAAAAATTGCGGTTTTTATCCAACGCAATCATAGGTTTGAACGTTGTTTTCAATTTAGACTTGTTTATGCATTGTATTAGATATATAAGGCGAAAAGATCGTGTATATCGCCAGTTGAACCTGAATATATTATCGAGCCATCGTATCTAAATCTTGAAAACATTTTCCAGTATGTAGTAAATTCTTAGGTCGACATATCCCGCCCATTCGGATTGTACGACACAAGAGTAAATATGTTTTATTTAGGAATAATTGTAAAAAATCTTCCATATATTGTCTTTTAGTGCATGGGTCTTGAATTTCGTAATAAGTTTAATCAAACTGAAGATTAGTGTAAATACTTTTTTTGCTTCAAATATTGTTATTAAATAGCAGTTTTCCGGAGACTTTGAAGTCTTATTCATGTTTATAAAACTTGAAGTGTATAAGCATTTTTTTTGTAACAAGGGACACAATGTCCAATATATAATGACCAATACCGTGTATAGTGGTACTCCACACTATAAAACAATTGGTCTACCGGGAACATTATTTCAGATATTTCCTGATGTTTGGCCTCACTGGTGAGCCTGAATGTTTTAAATGATACACAGGGAGCCATCATTCATTTATTTCTTATTTTCTGATATCAAAAAATCATTTATTGATATCAGGAATTCGAATTCTTGATATCAAAAAATCATTTTTTTATATCAAAAAATCTATTTCTTGATATCAAAAAATCAAAAATATTTTCTGATATCAAAAATTCGAATTTCTGATATCAAAAAATCTATTTCCTGATATCAAAAAATGAATTTTTGATATCAGGAATTCGAATTTTTGATATCAGAAAATATTCTTTATTTCTTGATATCAAGAAATCGATTTTCTGATATCAAAAAATAGAATTTTTGATATCAGAAAATCATTTTTTGATATCAGAAAATAGGGAATAAATAGTAAAACGGCGCCTCATATATATTCACTACAAAAATGCCACAAAAGGTGTAAAGGTATGAAATAATGCATTATCTGTGTTTGATTTCGACTGCAAATCAACAGTATATATATAGATGTAAATGTAGATGAAATAAAGTTTAGTTTGACAAATTACCAACAATTCTTTTTAAATTTAAAATTGACACACCTAACTGTAGGTTTTAGTGACATTATATAGGGTGGAGTTCTCTTTCTTTAGCCCAGCGGGCTTCTCTCACAAATTGTTTATCTTTGTACATGTTATATAATTGTTTGTAATTGATATTTAATTAGGAAATACACTGATTTGATTTATAATTTTGTAAAAAAAAATCGAAATTTAAATAAGTAACATTTTTAATAACAGTATCAAGATCTTCATTATTGAATAATATTCACAATATGTTTTTACCGTCGCTATCAACGTTTCCGGAAAGGATTTGATTTGTTCCGTCAATTGTTCTTCTTTTTACCTTATACACTTTTCAAACCTCTACATTAGAGAACATGAGTGGTATTGCATTTGAAAGCACAACAGACAAAAAGGCTAAAAGAAAGGAAAGACAAGAAGCCAGGGATTATTTAGTTATCAAAGTAATTATAAGTAGAAAGAGGGTCCACGTACTTTTACCCCTTACTAACACGCTACTTGAAGGTTTCTCTAAATTCAAAATCTAGGACAAGGCTAACTCGAATAATTCAAGCCCTTTCCGTGTCCGATTTTCTCCCACACGAGGAGATGAATTGTGGTGAAGCACTTTTCTTAATATTGTTCACTAAGTTCTTCAACTTAGTTTCACACGTAAATACGGCCTTTAAAGTAATAACACATTGGTTACAAATGAAAACATCATCAACTCTCAAGTCAACAACATAGCGAATTTGTTCTTCATCTATTTCATAACACTCTGACAGTATTTTAACAGCATTAACTTCTTTTATTTCGTTTTTCAAATTTCGCCTCTTTTCATTCTTTAAGTTGTTAAGGTCAAACACATGCGTACAATGAAAACAAATCTGATTACAATGATCCATTTCACATATTTACATATGAATACAAACATCGATAGCTCCTCCTTAATTTACCGCCAAATTATTTGTAACTCCCACAATTCATTGCGAAGTAAAATTTCCGGTTGACGGACTTTATCGACGAAGGCGTTCAGGCGTTAATGTAGCCATCGTAGATCAGCGGAATATAACGACTGAATTATTCGGGTTAGGACAAGGCAGGATACACAACAAAGTCAGTATCGGGTCCGTTCGCGCCCAGTACACGTTCGCTCCCTACACGTTCGCACCCCACACGTTCGCCCCCTAGATCCGTTCGCACCCTACTCGTTCGCACCCTTTTTTTATTCAAAAACCTGATAAATTTTTAGATGTTTTGTAAAATATTTTTATTTTCATAAATAAAAATTCGGGAATTTTTAAATGAAATATTGTTTTAAATTGATTTGATGATTAATTATTAAATGTTAATTATGTATGATTACTGCTAATTGGTATTTATACACAGCCTAATATGATGTTATTGTTGAGTGTTTAAAAATCATGATTGTTGTCATGGTTGTTTTAACTTGCTTTAAATGTAAATACTGCATGTATTTAGCTTGGTATGAGTAAAACTTTGAAGATTTTAAATAAAAAACATGAAAGATAATTGTTTTAACAGCTTGGCTCCTGTGAAATCATGTGTGTCAGAATCTCACTTTATTCATAAACAATGAAAAAAAATATTTATAGCAATACACTATCCAAAACATGATTACGAATTATTCAACACATAAAAAAAAACGTTGTCAGAATCCCATTTCCTTTTGAAACAATATAAAGAAATATTTATAGCAATACATTAACCAAAACATGATTAAGATTTTATCAACACCTGAAAAAAACGTTGTCAGAATCTCACTTTATTTAGAAACAATGAAAAAAAATAATTTATATATATATATATATATATATATATATATATAGATAGATATATAGAGAGCAATACACTTACCTAAACATGATTAAAAATTATTCAACACAAAAATAAGATACTGGTCGTTAGAATCTCACTTTATTTAAAAACAATGAAAAAAAAAAGTTTATAGCAATACATTTACCATGACACAAAAAAAAACCTTGTCAGAATCTCACTTTATTTAGAAACAATGAAAAAATATGTATTTATAGCAATACACTTACCAAAACTCGTTTACAAATTATTAAACACAAAACCAATAAAAATTGGGCGCGAACGTGTAGGGTGCGAACGGACTTTGGGTGCGAACGTGTAGGGTGCGAAAGTGAAAGGGGGCGAATGGCATGGGGGCGAACATGATTGGGCGCGAACGGACCCGGATTCAACAAAGTCAACATGCGTTTTAATCCTTTAACACTTTTGACCTTCCTCTCATGAGTCCATTAGAATTATATCATGCTGTTTATGTTAATCTACAATGCGACTGCGCTCCATTGAAGTAAGGCTAAAATTAAAAACAAAGTAAACATCTTTCCTGAAAGTAAACAGGTTGGGAACAAACCCGCTATATGGTGATAATACCTGTATAGAGTGATTAACCTTCTGTAGGGGATATATTTGTTTAGACTGGATTTAAAGCAGAAAATGGCAAATGCGCATTTTCTACTTATTATGGCAGTAACCTGCAACATTGGATGCACCAATTGATGTACTTAAGATTTGATATGCACATATCTAGTTTGCTGCTAAACCAAGGAATTGTATATTTAAATATACAAGTCCTTGGCTAAACTGACTGAATATACAATCTATTGTTCATCATAATTGAAAGCTGTGATGATCATGCAGGTAAATTCCACTCAGTTATGCCTCAATGTCAATGGACAGATTTCTATTGTTAGATTTAACATAAAATTTAAACGTCAACTGTCCCTATTGTTGTTGATCAGGTGTTCAGATAGGTACACAATAGATTGCAAGTTCTGTCACTTTAGAAGAAAACCTGATTTTTAGTAAAGTGCAATAATTGATACCTATAATGCATTGTAATGCTATAGATTATAGCCAATATAACTACAAAATGCACTTTTGCCATCTTCCTGCTTTAAATCCAGTCTGAACAAATATATCCCTCTATAGGAAGGTAATCACTCTATGCAAGTATTATCACCATAGGTTTAGGGGGTTTGTTCCCAACCTGGTAAACATTAGTACTATGTTGATGGTTTTCTGTAACTGAAGAAGAAAAGATGTAATCCAGATAATCCCTTTTGGAATTTTATGTCCAGAGCTATTTTTATACGACCGCAAAAAATTTGCGTTCGTATATTGCTATTATGTCTTTGTCGTCGTCGATGTCCAAAGACATTTGGTTTCCGGACAATAACTTTAGTATAAATGAATGGATCTCTATGAAATTTAACCACAAGGTTCAAGAGCACAAAAGGAAGATTGGGATTGATTTTGGGGGTTATGGTCCCAACTGTTTAGGAATTAGGGATCAAAAAGGGGCCAAAAAAGGCATTTTTCTAGTTTCCAGACAATAACTTGTGTATAAGTGTATGGATCGCTATGAAAATGTACCACAAGGTTCCATACATGTACAACAAAGGGAAGGTTGGGATTGACTTTGGGGGTTATGGCCCAAACTGTTCAGGAATTAGGGGCAACAAAAGGGGGGAAAACAAGGTTTTTCTGGTTAATAGACAATTACTTAAGTATTAGTCTATGGATCTCTATGAAATTGAAACCCAAGGTTGCATACCACAAAGGGAAGGTTGGGTTTGACTTTGGGGTTATGGCTCAAATCGTGCAGGAATCAGGGCCAAAAAGGGGGGGTGGGGGTGAGGAACAAGGTTTTTCTGGTTTCCGGACAAATACTTAAGCATTAGTCAATGGATCTCTATGAAATTGTACCTCAAGGTTCCATACCACACACAAAAGATTGGGGTCGATTTTGTGGGTTGTGGCTTTAATCGTTAAGAAACTAGAGGCCAAATAGGGGCCAAAAACAAGACTTTTCTAATACTGGCTATGCTGGTTCTAACATAAATTATTCCTGATCTATATAAAGAGACAACAAATACTGATATGGCAGGAGATACACACCAAACAGGGTGTGCAAATTATTATATTTAGTTTGTAAACAGATTTACTAAGTATTGCACAACAGCAAGAAATCTTCAATTGAAAATAAATACAAATCTTTTAACCAATTTCAGTGAGGGTTAATATCAAGTCTTGTATTGTTTGAGGTTTTTACCATGTATTACTATATTGGATATTTGGACATTTTTAAATAGGTCTACATTGAGCTCCAAAGGGTCCAAAATTAGACTTTGTTTGATTTCTTCAAAAACTGAATTCTTGTGGTTCTATGATATGCTGAATCTAACTGTGCATTCAGATTTTTAATTTTGGGCCCTGTTTTCAAATAAGTCCATATTAAGGTCCAAAGGGTCCAAAATTAAACTTTGTTTGAATTCATTTTTTTTTTATATGCTGAATTAACCATGGAATTAGATTTTGGATATTGGACCATTAAGTAGATTAAATGTCCCATTTCAAATTTTAAAGTTATCTGACCACATTTATTCTGTGTCAGAAATCTATAATGTGTCAAATATTTAATCACTTTTCAAATTCAGAGCTGTATCAAGCTTGAATATTGTGTCCATACTTGCCCCAACTGTTCAGAGTTCGACCTCTGCGGTCGTATCCAGCTGCTCCTGGCGGAGCACATTTTTGTATTTGGCTACCCAAATCTAATAGTGCATGTGCTACAATGTCCGTTTTGCATTATTTATATTAAATCTCATTTGAGGAGGAATAGCAATGTAGCCTGAAGGATTTACAATTTGTCTCCACAGTTGAGTGAATTATACTGATTACTACAGAATTCTGCCATGTGCAGTGTTGGATTCAGGGTTGTGTAAAGGGTGTACAAACCCCCTTTGAATGGAAGTTTTATAATTTTTTAGGATAAAATTTCCACAAATTTTTTCGCCATGTTCCACTTGGCTGGATTTATTCTCTTTAATGGAATTACGCCCCCAGTCTCTTTAAAAAATATTAGATCCACCCCTGATGTGTATTTTTAACATTGATATATCACACATGCCTTAAAGTGCATGTTAGAAATCTTTCTTTTCAGGCTAAAAAGGAGTATGAAAAAGAGCAATGGAAAAAAGAACAAGCCAAATTAAGAGGAGAGGATACATGGATGCTTCCAGCATTAAATGACAGACTTGAAAGGGAACAAAAGGTAATAAAATTACATGCATGGTATTATGTATATTGTTACTGTGAATTCATTTTTATTTGTGGTATACCAATTTTCGTGGATTTCGTGGGTCACAGCGAACCACGAATTTAAGAATTTAACGAAGAATAATCCCGAGAAATGTGTATGGAGTCGGATGTTTATTTCCGGTTATGTTATGCAGTTCTAGTATAGTGTTGAGTAGCGATAAACATTGTAACATAACACGTGTTTTTATTGAAAGAAGATACAAGCATTTTGATTAAATCAATAATAAATATATCGAATATCAGTGATAACTTACTTTTTAAAATTGATTAAAACTGTTCTTGGAAAATAACTGCAAGTTGTTAATTACCTTGTCATAGTTTGGTTTACTGGTGATTAAAAATCAATAGGATTAAGTACGGGGATATTGCCCGTAGGTAATTTTGTTTATGACAGGAACATTTATTTTCACACCTTTTACTTATATGACTGTTTATTATATCGTGATTAGGGAAATGAGCTTTCAATCATAGAGTTTTGAATGCCTTATAAAATTCCGACAAGAATTTATAAATTGTAAAACAAACAAATAATTAGTTGTCTCTGTCCATTATTGTAATAGAAGTTTTCAATGAACACTTTAACCTAGAATGACCAAGCGAGGATTTTGACAATTCAAAACTTTTTCAATGAATTCCTTCTTTTTTGTTTGTTTTATTATTGATCAAACTAAGGAGGTTATATGATCTCCTAAATCAAAAAGAAATCCACGAATTACGAATCTGAATTTATATTTTTTTGTGATCAGCGTTCCACGAATTTACGTATACCACGAAACGTCTTTTTTGTCGAGCCTTCGACTTTAGTCGAAAAAGCGAGACATAGCGATCCTACATTCCGTCGGCGTCGTCGTCGGCGGCGTCCACAAATATTCACTCTGTGGTTAAAGTTTTTGAAATTTTAATAACTTTCTTAAACTATCCTGGATTTCTACCAAACTTGGACAGAAGCTTGTTTATGATCATAAGATAGTATCAAGAAGTAAATTTTGTAAAAATAAAATTCCATTTTTTCCGTATTTTACTTATAAATGGACTTAGTTTTTCTGCCGGGAAATATTACATTCACTCTGTGGTTAAAGTTTTTAAAATTTTAATAACTTTCTTAAACTATCCTGGATTTGTACCAAACTTGGACAGAAGCTTGTTTATGATCATAAGATAGTATCCAGAAGTAAATTTTGTAAAAAAAAAAAATCCATTTTTTCCTTATTTTACTTTTAAATGGACTTAGATTTTCTGCCAGGAAACAACACATTCACTCTGTGGTTAAAGTTTTTAAAATTTTAATAACTTTCTTATTCTATTTTGGATTTGTACCAAACTTGGACAGAAGCTTGTTTATGGTCAAAAGCTAGTATCTAGAAGGAAATTTTGTAAAAAAAATAAATCCATTTTTTTCTGTATTTTACTTTTAAATGGACTTAGATTTTCTGCCAGGAAACAACACAGTCACTCTGTGGTTAAAGTTTTTAAAATTTTAATAACTTTCTTAAACTATCCTGGATTTCTACCAAACTTGGACAGAAGCTTGTTTATGATCATAAGATAGATCCAGAAGTAAATTTTGTAAAAATAAAATTCCATTTTTTCCGTATTTTTCTTATAAATGGACTTAGTTTTTCTGCCAGGAAACAACACATTCACTCTGTGGTTAAAGTTTTTAAAATTTTAATAACTTTCTTAAACTATCCTGGATTTGAACCAAACTTGGACAGAAGCTTGTTTATGATCATAAGATAGTAGCCAGAAGTAAATTTTGTAAAAAAAAT
Source organism: Mytilus californianus (assembly GCF_021869535.1). Taxonomy (NCBI): domain Eukaryota; kingdom Metazoa; phylum Mollusca; class Bivalvia; order Mytilida; family Mytilidae; genus Mytilus; species Mytilus californianus. Next base: position 29,757,981 of record NW_026262679.1, read on the forward strand.
AAATCCATTTTTTTCCGTATTTTACTTTTAAATGGACTTAGATTTTCTGCCAGGAAACAACACATTCACTCTGTGGTTAAAGTTTTTAAAATTTTAATAACTTTCTTATACTATTTTGGATTTGTACCAAACTTGGACAGAAACTTGTTTATGGTCAAAAGCTAGTATCTAGAAGGAAATTTTGTAAAAAAAATAAATCCATTTTTTTCTGTATTTTACTTTTAAATGGACTTAGATTTTCTGCCAGGAAACAACACATTCACTCTGTGGTTAAAGTTTTTAAAATTTTAATAACTTTCTTATACTATTTTGGATTTGTACCAAACTTGGACAGAAGCTTGTTTTATGATCAAATGCTAGTATCTAGAAGTAAATTTTGTTTTCTTCCAGTTAACATTACATTCAGTCTGCAGTTAAAGCTTTTAAACATTTATTAGATTCATAAACTATCCTGGATTTTTACCAAACTTGGACAGAAGCTTCTTACAATCAAAAGATAGTATCAAGAGGAATATTTTTATTGATTTACTTCCTCATTTTTGTTGAGCCTGCGATTAACAGAAAAAGTAGGCGAGACACTGGGTTCCGCGGAACCCTTACGAATTTTTTCTCTATCCACGAAAATTGATACCCACGAAAATAAATGAATCCACAGTATGTTGAAATTCCACTCCACACCTCAGCAAAAATGAAGTTTGTGTTGAGTTCTGTGATGATTATATACATGTATTTAGAATTGAGAATGGAAGGAAACGTGGAATGTGTCAAAGAGACAATAACTTGACCAAAGAGCAGAAAACAACCCAAGGCCACCTATGGATCTTCAACGCATCGAGAAAATCTTGTACCCAGAGGTGGCTTCAGATGACCCCTAAGCAATAATGTATACTATTTTAGCAAAATGGATGCCACACTCAACTCCGAAACATATAAATGAACCAAAATTAAAAAAACACACAAGACTAATAAAGGCCAGAGGTTCCTGACTTGGGACAGGCGCAAAAAATGTGGTGGGGTTAAACATGTATTATGATACGTTTAACAGTCATATGCCTCATAATTTAAAACACATTTCTGTACATTTAACACTGATATGCCTCATAATTTAAACCACTTCTCCGCACATTTAACACTGGTATGCCTCATAATGTAAAACAGTTCTCCACACATTTAACAATGATATGCCTCATAATGTAAAACAGTTCTCCACACATTTAACAATGATATGCCTCATAATGTAAAACAGTTCTCCACACATTTAACAATGATATGCCTCATAATGTAAAACAGTTCTCCACACATTTAACAATGATATGCCTCATAATGTAAAACACTTATCCACACATCCAATTTAAAGTATGTTAAACCAACATCTATTAGACTTACCGGTATACACATAATAATATTCTTTACACATTTATTGCAACATTACTGCCACATCATCAAAGTTTGTTCATTTATGTTTAAGGAATTCAGTAAAAAGTCCAAGAAAGCAAAGAAAGAAAAGAAAAAGAAAAAGAAGCACAAAAAAGAAAAAAAGAAAAAGAAGTCTGAAAGCGAAAGCTCATCTGAGGTAATATAAATATTGTTTTTTTCTTTTGGTTTTTTTTTTGTCTGTACATTTAATTTAATCAGATATGCTGATTTTTAGCTTTATTGTTAGAGGAAGCCCTAATTTACAGAAATAAGGTGTTGATTTTTAGCTTTATTGTTAGAGGAAGCCCTAATGCACAGAAATAAGGTGCTGATTTTTAGCTTTATTGTTCGAGAAAGCCCTATTACACAGAAATAAGGTGCTAAATTTTTAGCTTTATTGTTAGAGGAGGCCCTATTACACAGAAATAAGGTGCTGATTTTTAGCTTTATTGTTAGAGGAAGCCCTAATGCATGGAATTAAGTTGCTGATTTTTAGCTTTATTGTTAGAGGAGGCCCTATTACACAGAAATAAAGTGCTGATTTTTAGCTTTATTGTTAGAGGAGGCCCTATTACACAGAAATAAGGTGCTGATTTTCAGCTTTATTACTTTATTGTTAGAGGAGGCCCTATTACACAGAAATAAGGTGCTGATTTTTAGCTTTATTGTTAGAGGAGGCCCTATTACACAGAAATTAGGTGCTGATTTTCAGCTTTATTGCTTTATTGTTAGAGGAGGCCCTATTACACAGAAATAAGGTGCTGATTTTTAGCTTTATTGTTAGAGGAAGCCCTAATGCACAGAAATAAGGTGCTGATTTTAGCTTTATTGTTAGAGGAGGCCCTATTACACAGAAATAAGGTGCTGATTTTTAGCTTTATTGTTAGAGGAGGCCCTATTACACAGAAATAAGGTGCTGATTTTTTTATTAAGACTGTTGTTTCAGAAATAAAAGTGTATGGTTGATTCCCAAGGAATTCGAAAATTTAGGTCGTTAAAATTATTTTGATTTTTACTGTTGCATTCTACAAGTTGTTTAAAATATTTTTGCTTGGGTAAGTATGAAATTTCATGCACTTAATGCTGTAAAACTATTGACAATGGTTCTTCATGCTGTGAATACTGGTATAAAATTGATAATTTGAAAAATATGAACCTGACTTTCAAGTCCTCATAAATGGCCAAAATCTGTGAAAAAGTTTGTTGACCCTACAAGTTTGGATTCAAAGCAAAATCCATACTATATGGATGTATACCAGAACTTTGTCCATTTTTGTTAAAACATGCGGATACATCATATGTGTCTTACAGATATAGGACACTTCAAGGTCAACCTACAAAGTACTATTCCTTCAAAAGAATTAAGTATACAATGATTAAAGGGAGAATACTTTTGTCTTGTTTTAAAATCAAATTTTGTTGAATTGTGACATTTTTTTTATGAAGAATGTTAACACTTTTATACATGTTCTACATTTGTTTATTATTAGGATTCGGATGATAAACCTGTTTGGGTTGAGAAGGGTGGTTCTGTTGCCAAACCAAGTACAAGTGGGTCATCAGAAAATGTTGAAAAAGGAGTCATCAGAGGACCTCAACTCCAGGTAGAATGCAGTAATGATTAACTTGTTTTGCTTTATATGCATTGCATTTATATTGTTTTCTTTTTAAATACTTCATTATTCATGAAAAGTTTTAATTATCTATATGCATGAAAACATTGTCCTTTGGAAATTTTGAGCGGCCTCTTGGTCACTTGCTGTTGTTGTTTTTAATTTTTTTTCAAAAATTTACTGAAAAATCAAGCAGTATGTATGACTGCAGTGTTGTTCCTTCAGGGCAGCTATCACAGTTTTTTTCTGAAATAAATAAATTTTATCTCTGCCTGAAGTCCATGTACATGAGATAGTCTTTCAAATCTTCATTAAAAGAATATGTTGAACATTTGAAGACATTTATTCATTGATTGCTTAATGTAATTTATTCATGACTTTTGTATAATCTTTTTAAATTTTGTAAAGCTGCAAATGGTTCAGGGTTGCTATTTTACCCTGAATTTTAGAGAAAGGAACCACAGGGTTATTCTTTTCATGACAGTGTTATTAAAATCCAAAATTTGAATTAAACTGATATGTTCAACTTACTCCAAAGATGAGGTTAACTGTATTGAACATATTAATCCTTCATAAAAAAACATTTATATTAAATGGAATTTAGCCAGATCAATGATACTTTTAAAAGCATTAATACCTATTATATAGAACGGAAACAAATCATTGGACAAATCACCATCAGAAATATCATTTTCTGATTTCAGAGAGACAGCTGGATGGAAAGTCCTATGGATTTGATTCCAACAGTATCAAAAAAGGACATCCTTGAACAGAAAAGAAAAGAAAAAGAAAAAGAGAATGCTGATAAGCCTAATTTATTGGATACGGTAACATTTGAAAATATATCATTTGTAATTGAAAAACACTGATATCAATTTTAAATTATATGCTGCCATTTTACAGGTAATTGGTACAATATTCTTGAAAATAATAATCTAGTCTTGAAAATAGAAAAGAGATTTCATTCCTTCCATATAAAAGGAGTAGATCTAGCTGTTTTCATGCCATTTTATACTGTGTCTAAATCTTGTTAATTTTTTTTTATTGTTATGAAGTGAAAGTGATAATGTCTATTGACATCAAACCCTGTTAATATACAATAAACAATCTCTGTATACATATGAGATTTTTAAACTATTCACTTTTATACAGGTTGAACTTTATATAATCTTGATGGAGATGAAAGCAAGAATTATTCACTGATTCCATTTAGAAAAAAGATTTTTTTAAGACAGCTTGCTTTAAAGTTTGGGCAAATTTAAACAAAAATAGAATCAATGCCTAATAAAACAAGAATGTAAGTAATTTAGTTTTTTTTAACTATTTTTCTATTTGATCTTGCTGTTTTGAAGCTGCCATTTTTATTAGATATAAAACAAACCTTTTATATCGCACTAGTAGTATACTGTTAAATAAAGAAATGTTATATGATTACCAATGAAACAACTATCAACCAGTGAGCAAATGACAAGGATGTGAGCAGTTATAGTTCACTACAGGACCTTCAAAAATGATCAAAACCAATATGGTATATATAGTACATGTTTATTAAAGCTATAAAAGCTCAACAATTTAAAAATGTGAATCAGATCAAAAGAGCTTGTTTTTGCGTTACCTAGATTTACCATTTTATTGGTTTGTTTTTAAAATTCTCTTTGATTATTTTTGAATATCCAGTTACTCATCACTCATACAATCTGTTATATCATTTCAGTATGTGAATTGTCAGGGTTTCGAAATGCTTCGGAATTCAGTTATAAATCCATTATTCGGAATAAAAAAAGTTTCTGAAATATTGACATTAAGGCAATAATATAGGAATCATTGTGGAACTTTTTATTCCAAAAATTAAGACCAAAACAAAACTGATCTATTTCTCTCTGAAATTGATAATTTTTTATCTCCACTTAATGCTTATCTTGATGCTGATACTTCTACTCAGTATCGTGACTTCTTAATATTTTAAGACTTTGTAATTTTGAATTCATCAATTTTTTATGACTTTTGAAATTTAAGTTTTGACAGATATCAATCAAGATGTTGAGTAAAGTGAAATATTAAGTTTAGCATCAACAGACAAATAGCAGGACTTCCATTCAACATTTTCTCATTAACGCAGACTTTATTTTGCATAGCTTTTATCTCTCATGTAGTATATTCTATTTACCTATTTTTTATGCAGCCTGGTCAACATGAAAGGGAACTAAACCCATACTGGAAAGATGGTGGCACTGGCTTACCGGAGATGATACAGAAATCAAGTACTTCTGTAGGTATAGGAGATGGAGGACTGAGTTGGATGAAGAAAGCTTATCAAAGATGTGTAGAACAAGCTAAGGAAGAAGGAAGAACGTTAGACGATGTGGCTACTGAAAAATATGGTGTAGGTTTTGGAAGTAAAACAAATTCTTAGATGGTTAAATAGAATTTTCATGGAAGTAGCCTACATATACTTAATACAGCAATGTAAGCAGGTTGAACAGTAAAAATTTCATATTTGTGTGTTGTGTCTATCAGATTTTAAATTCTTGCAACTGTAAATAAGGTGATTTAAAATCAATTATAAGTAGGGATTTTGCATAAACAGTTTTAGCATTAAGCCTTAAAAAAATCTTTTTTTCATTGTTTTCTAAATCCGTATAGATTTATTCCATAAACTAGATTGTATACAAGTATAAACCCAATTTCTTGTAACTGGTCAGTACAACATAAACTACATTGTATACAAATATAAACCCGTTTTCTTGTAACTGCTCTGTACAACATAAACTACATTGTATACAAATATAAACCTATTTTCTTGTAACTGGTCAGTACAACATAAACTACATTGTATACAAATATAAACCCGTTTTCTTGTAACTGGTCAGTACAACATAAACTACATTGTATACAAATATAAACCCATTTTGTTGTAACTGGTCAGTACAACATAAACTACATTGTATACAAATATAAACCCAATTTCTTGTAACTGGTCAGTACAACATAAACTACATTGTATACAAATATAAACCCGTTTTCTTGTAACTGGTCAGTACAACATAAACTACATTGTATACAAATATAAACCCGTTTTCTTGTAACTGGTCAGTACAACATAAACTACATTGTATACAAATATAAACCCATTTTGTTGTAACTGGTCAGTACAACATAAACTACATTGTATACAAATATAAACCCATTTTCTTGTAACTGGTCAGTACAACATAAACTACATTGTATACAAATATAAACCCGTTTTCTTGTAACTGGTCAGTACAACATAAACTACATTGTATACAAATATAAACCCATTTTGTTGTAACTGGTCAGTACAACATAAACTACATTGTATACAAATATAAACCCATTTTGTTGTAACTGGTCAGTACAACATAAACTACATTGTATACAAATATAAACCCATTTTCTTGTAACTGGTCAGTACAACATAAACTACATTGTATACAAATATAAACCCGTTTTCTTGTAACTGGTCAGTACAACATAAACTACATTGTATACAAATATAAACCCATTTTGTTGTAACTGGTCAGTACAACATAAACTACATTGTATACAAATATAAACCCATTTTGTTGTAACTGGTCAGTACAACATAAACTACATTGTATACAAATATAAACCCGTTTTCTTGTAACTGGTCAGTACAACATAAACTACATTGTATACAAATATAAACCCAATTTCTTGTAACTGGTCAGTACAACATAAACTACATTGTATACAAATATAAACCTATTTTATTGTAACTGGTCAGTACAACATTAACTACATGGTATACAAATATAAACCCAATTTCTTGTAACTGGTCAGTACAACATAAACTACATTGTATACAAATATAAACCCAATTTCTTGTAACTGGTCAGTACAACATAAACTACATTGTATACAAATATAAACCTATTTTATTGTAACTGGTCAGTACAACATAAACTACATTGTATACAAATATAAACCCATTTTCTTGAAACTGGTCAGTACAACATAAACTACATTGTATACAAATATAAACCCGTTTTCTTGTAACTGGTCAGTACAACATAAACTACATTGTATACAAATATAAACCCATTTTCTTGTAACTGGTCAGTACAACATAAACTACATTGTATACAAATATAAACCCATTTTCTTGTAACTGGTCAGTACAACATAAACTACATTGTATACAAATATAAACCCATTTTCTTGTAACTGGTCAGTACAACATAAACTACATTGTATACAAATATAAACCCATTTTCTTGTAACTGGTCAGTACAACATAAACTACATTGTATACAAATATAAACCCATTTTCTTGTAACTGGTCAGTACAACATAAACTACATTGTATACAAATATAAACCCATTTTGTTGTAACTGGTCAGTACAACATAAACTACATTGTATACAAATATAAACCCATTTTTTTGTAACTGCTCTGTACAACATAAACTACATTGTATACAAATATAAACCCAATTTCTTGAAACTGGTCAGTACAACATAAACTACATTGTATACAAATATAAACCCGTTTTCTTGTAACTGGTCAGTACAACATAAACTACATTGTATACAAATATAAACCCGTTTTCTTGTAACTGGTCAGTACAACATAAACTACATTGTATACAAGTTTAAACCCATTTTCTTGTAACTGGTCAGTACAACATTAATTTTTGTTTTAAGCTATTTAATCAATGGACCAATTAACAATTCAATTTTTCTTCTCATGAATTGAAAAGTACCAGAACCTTGCTTAATTTTTTCATATTTCACTTTATGAATAGTTTGAATGAAAGCTGGCATAACTTACCATCACTTGTAATTTTTATGACATGTCAATTGCAGATTTGACTGTAAACAGAAGCCAATTCAAAAGGTGTCTCATAGAATTTGATTTTGGACAGAGAATAAGAAATGCAGTAAACAAATTACCATGGCTGTCATAGTGACAATCCATTTTTGTTTTTTTCAATGATTAAAATATCTGAAGAAAGTGATTTGGGATAATTACTTGGTATTGCCATGAGGTATTGTAATCAATTGATGCCAGATAAGTTTTTTGTTCTTCTCTGAAATGACTTAGATGGTTTAAACCAAACTGACCAACCTTTAGTTGTACATGTATTAATATAATATTATACTGGAATTTGAAAATTTTCATTACAACTGGGGAAAACAAATCTAATTTATTTTAACCATTTATTTTCCCTTTACAGTCATTAAAAAAACTAGAAAAAATGTTATCTGATGCAGAAAAGTCAAGCAAGAAAGTGATTAAACAGCAAGATGAAGGTAGAAATGACAGGCATTCAGAAAAGAAATTTAGGAAACCTAATGATGACAATGAAGATAATACACAAAAGCAGTATATGTCTACTAGAAGGGAAAGGAGTCTTTCAAGAGAAAGATACAGAAAACTTTCAAGGTCAAGATCTAGGGAGGGAAGAAGAATTGGATCAAAGGACAGATACAGAAGATCCAGGTCAAAGGAAAGGACGAAAAGGTCACAATCTCCTAATGACAGAAGATTTAAGAGGCCCTCCAGATCAAGGTCAAGGTCACCTAAAAATAAGTTCATGAAGCCTTCTAGGTTGAGGTCAAGGTCACCAGTAAAAAGACAAGATTATAGAAGTAGATCTCCCTATCAAAGTTCTTCAAGAAGAGATAGGTCGAGGTCGCCAAAATATGATAATAGAAGGAGGTCAAGATCTCCTAAATCTAAACAAAATTTCAATTCAAACAAAAGTTCTTTATCAAGTAGATTTAAAAGACCAGATAGTGACAATGAAGAAACTGCTGATAAAAAGTCAGATAATCCCAAAAATAGATTTGTAAGACCTGGTGGTTCAGATGATGAAATAGAGAAAAGAAATGATAGACGATACAGGTATTCATCCAAGAAGTCTGATATCCCTGCATGGAAAAAGAAGGAATTTGTGAATGTGGATAAATACAGAGATGACAAGGTACAAGAAGGAAAAAGAAAGGAGCCAACACCACCAAGTAAGATTTGGTTGTTATTACTGTGAGTGAATTGTGCTTCATGTATGTATGTCTTTCGGATGACTTAAATAAGACTGCATCAAACATTTGATGCAGGTTTCTTACTGCAGATTTTTTAAGGCCAGTCTAGGGACTCATCTTTTTGGCCATGGCGAGTCCGACAGTGAGAAGAAATTTAATTGCTATATAATTGATTATTTCAGTCTCCATTACAGAATTGAGCAAGGTAATGACATCAAATTTATATTATATCATGATGATATGTGTGCTCAGTTGATACAAAATTTTACAATCTTGATGCATCTTTGGACTCACCAGTTTTGAAAATGATGAGTCCAGACAGATTTTTATGAGTCCAGGACTTATGGACTATAGCCTTAGTGAGAACCCTGTTTGATATTTTCAAAAATTTGCAAATTATATAACAGCGTTCTATGAATAAGAATTTCTAGCATTTCTATGAATGCTTTATTTAGATTCAATATAGTTATAAACCACAAAAGGTAAGCTCTAGAGAGCTTTTAACTGAGTACATACTAACATATACAACAACATAAAAACACAATAATGAACTAAAAATAGAGAAAGCACACAAAAAAGTTAGCACAGCACAAAGATGGCAGAGCAAGTTATACATAGTCTACATTTTGTAATAAATAATGAAATACTTACACCTTGGAATCAACCCCACGACAGCTTCATGATATCATAATCTATTCATTGTAAAAGTTTAAATAGGGTGCAAATCTATATACGAAATAACCTGTTTAGACAGTTGTCGATTTGAGTGTCACACTAAGGTTGAAAACAATAATTCATTTATTCGTCTTCTGTTTCAATTTATATTGTAGTGTGTTATTACCTCTCTCTGATACATCTGCATATTTGTTTGTACACAACACCAAATAATAAATGTACATAATTTTCTTAGGTACCAGTAGTAGTAGCAGTAGTAGTAGTGAAAGTTCAGAGGAAGAAGCGTCTGAAGAGGAAACACCTAAATCTCCCCCTGTAAAACTTCTTACCGAACAAGAAATGAATCAGCTTGGGGCTAAAATTGTTAAGGCAGAGTTGATGGGAGATATGGTAGGATTACAATTTTTGTTCTTAGGATAATTATAGCTTTTTCTAGAATTTTCTTTTCAATTGGAAATTTAAAGGACAAAAACCTATTGGGCCATCAGATGTTTAAAAAGAATGCTTCCTTAAATTCTATAGCATTTCACAACAGTTGGACTGAAATCCTTAAGATTTCACCTCTATGATTTGAATTTTACACTGCATAAGCAATTTGTATAAAGCTTTTTATTTCAGAGGATAGAAGAACTTAATGATGCATACCTTGTATACAGATGCCTTATGTTATGAAGTTTCCATCTGTCATATACCCGTTGTCCTGGACCTCAAATGTATATTTTTTTCGTCATGTCAATTTCTTACTTATTATGAATAATAGGATAACTATAAATGGTTTATGGGTTCTTTGCAAAGTTTACATGTCTGTCAGACAAAGTTCATTATGAAAGACAAAAACAGATACAAATAATTAAATTAAAATTAAAAGAGAAAAAAATTAAAGCTTATAAGATAAAAAACAAATATTACAAAATTTTAACTGGTAATAAAAAGGTTTACTCCGTAATAATTATTTTTTAGGACCAAGCTGCAAAACTGAAAGTAGAATTAGATCAAGCAAGAGAATTGAAGGAAAGAAATGTGACTGTAGCTCCTTCTGGTGATAGAAAAGAAGGTCAAGGTGATGAAGATAATGTTGTTGTCCTTACAAAAACAGATAAACGAGGACGTATCATACCTTTACCTGAGATGTCAACAGACGGAAAACCTAGTAGTAAAAGAAGGAGAAAGAAACAAAAGGTTTGTTTTACTGTGGAAATGCTCTAAAAGTATATTATTATTTTTTCAAGTGGTTAAATGTATTCTAGTTCCAATAAAACATATAAAAAATTATGTGTGACCACATATTAATGCAGATTTATATTGTTCTTTTTTACCATTATAAAAATAAGGAGATGTGGTATAATTGCCAATGAGACAACTATCTACCAAAATTCTAATGAAGTTGATGTAAGCAATTAAAGGCAACCAAACAGCCTTCAACAATGAGAAAAAACCCATACCGTATAGTCGATAACAAAAGGTCTGACATCAAATATGTGAAACACTGGTATTGAGAAAACTAATAGCCTAATTTATAACAAAACAATTTATGAAGAACAAATATGACAGACATGAACCAACTACAACCACTTAACTACAGGTTTCTGACTTAGGACAGGCACATACAGAATATGGGGGCTTGAACATGTTTGCTGGCATAAAACCCTCCCCCTAACCTGGGGCAGTGGTGTAACAGTACAACATACAAACAAACTATAAAAATCAGTTGAAAAGAGCTTAACTCACCAGATCAATACAAAGTAGAAAAACAACTAACAAAAACACAGACTGGACATTGCAGGGAATTTATACACCACAACAAAAAAGATTCAAAGTACAGATCTGAGAGTACTCGCAATTACTGACAGCTAGATCAAAGCCAATTAAAACTAATAAATAATCATGTTCTCCTAGATTAAAGTCATCATGCCTTTCTGTACCTCAAAAGTTTGTCTATGCTAAATCTCCTACATTTATAGGAATGGGATGAAACTTTACTACATACAGTACTATGTGTAGTTGTTTGCCTCTGTATTTATTTTTGGGGTGCCCCATAGCCAAACACGGATATTGCTTTGTGTCAAAAATAACTTTATTAGAAAGCTGCATCATGTAAAGCACTTAATTCTTGGTTGACTAACTTTTAAAAAAGAATAATACCTAAGTTTCTTAATAAATGTTACTAAAGTTTCATTGTCAATTTTACACCCCCATTCACTGAGTTGGTGGTGTTCTGCATTCACCTGGTCCATTTGTCCATTTTGTCGGATCAAAACTTTTGTTACATATTACTCAATTTATACATTGTGGAATGATTTGATATTTAAAACTTCGTAATGATGTATTGAACAGTGAAGCAATTTTCAGATCCTGTTTGATGATACTTTTAATTTTTATAATACCTAATAAGCATGGAATTTTTCAACAGAAATTTTTCGGTTTCTGTATTAAGGAATCATTTGATATTTGGTCTGCCTCTTTATTATGATAAGTTGTACCATACAAACGATTTTCAGATCTGCTAGGCCAATTGCTGGCAGTCACTTCCTGTTTGATGATATTTTCAATTTTTATTTATACTTACTCAGCATGGAATTTTTCATTTATTTATCTGCATGACATTGATTGCAACTCCCTGTTGATTTTAGTAGCAATCAGTTTACATTAAAGCTCCCATTTAAATCAAGACCAGTGTTATTTAACTGCAATATTACCCTTGGCGTCTGTCTTAATCCTTTATATAGCTTTCATAAATTATAGTACCGGTAAGTATTTTGTGGTTCTCAAACTTTGATTTTTAAGGATAATGTATACTTGTATTTCTTTGGCAGGTTGATACCCATGGTGGAATAGGAGAGAGAAAACAGTATTTTGATGATGATGACAAGTTTGATTTGAAGAGTTTGGTAGGTTTCATATCTTTCATGTAATTTCTATGGTTTTCAGATAATCATTTATTTTAAACAACATGGATTGAGGGGACAGCAAGGTTTGGATTTAGATGGACATAAAACATCCTTTTTTCTCCCTTTGAAGTCAATTATTTTTTAAATCGATGAGTTTATTGTCATCTATACATGACTTAACTTGCAACAAAGATATGTTTCTATTGTGTAATACTGAAATTAACAAAAAGTATGAAGAAAAAAGTTTTCAATTCCAAAACACTAGTGTAGGAAGAATGAGATCATTACATTATTTTATTACACTACTGGATTTTAGATTGAGAAAATTTGGATTATTTCCCTTTACCAACTTGCAGAGAAATTCAACCATGCTGTTTTGTATCTTTGTTTAATCATCAATAAATACAGGCATGGAGAATTTTTTTTCAGATGCTTTCATAAGACCTTATTTATACAGGCAATCAAAATAACATTTCCAAAATAAGCTTGGCAATATATAGTTTAAGATAGTGAGGATTGAAATTTAATTTGATATCAAAAGAGTGAATGGCTTTATACATTTTCAAAAACATTTGAAAAAAAACTTCTATACACCTACTCAGCAGTAAATGATCATTTGTACAAGAACTTGTCTTACAGTCGTCCATCCTGTAAAGTTTCTAAATATTTAACCTGTCTTCCAGTCATCCATCCTGTAAAGTTTTCTAAATATTTAACCTGTCTTCCAGTCATCCATCCTGTAAAGTTTCTAAATATTTAACCTGTCTTCCAGTCATCCATCCTGTAAAGTTTCTAAATATTTAACCTGTCTTCCAGTCATCCATCCTGTAAAGTTTCTAAATATTTCACTATTTGATTTCAGAACAGAAGATATTTAAAATTTAAAAATCAAGATAAAGTATAGCCTTTTAAGGCAAGGTTTTAATAAGCTTTTCAACATAGGCTGAATGATGGCAATACATTACATGATCTGTGAGCTGAAATTACATTAAATGCAGTTAACTAATTATTTTTCACCTTTCAAAACTTAAAATGATTCTTTTTTTACAGATATGTTTGAAAAAAAATTTAATATTTGGCAGTGGCATGTCTTTCATTTAAATAAAAATAAAGAAATGTGTTAATCACTCTTTGTTCCTTAGTATTTTATTATCTAGTGGATTTCTTTGAAATGATTATACAGGTTGAGAGAGAAAAGATGGGTACAGCTGAAGATGATAGCAAGATGTTTGCCAGACTTGCACAGAGGGTGAGATAACATATGCATATATCTTTTCTTAAAGAGGCGTTAGCTGTTCACCAATTGACCAAAACTCTATTATTTGATTTATAACATACTAAAACATATATTCAAATTACAAAAAAGTCCATAAGAAACAATAATGCATGGATTAGTTATAGAGTATCAGCATTTTTTGCATATTTTAGACTAGACACCATCTAATTATCCATCTAGATGACCTCTGAAGACTGCTGATGGTCATATATAGATATAAGAAGATGTGGTATGAGTGCCAATGAGACAACTCTCCATCCAAGTCACAATTTATAAAAGTAAACCATTATAGGTCAAAGTAGGGTCTTCAACACAGAGCCTTGGCTCACATTGAACAGCAAGCTATAAGGGCCCCAAAAATAACTAGTGTAAAACCATTCAAACGGGAAAACCAACGGTCTAATCTATATAAAAAACGAGAAACCAGAAACACTTATGAACCACATATAACCCATTATAAACATAAATATAAATAGACAACCAAGCACTTGCAATCATGAATTTTTCTGTTTGATTTTATGTCATAGATTAAAAATAAGTGTATATTATCGCTTTACCTCTACAAGAATGATTTTTGTGGGCCGGATCAGTCAACAAAATTGTTATTTCTGGTGTTCAATGTTGACCTTCTTTTCTTTTTAATGAATGAACCACATTCTGAACACATCTCCACTAAAGGTCAAATTAAAGTTTACCTGAATAAGGAGTCAAATGAGGCAAGCTAATAATGTTTATTAGCTTATTTTGACGAAATTGAACCAAACTGACTGCTTATAGTGAAATATTATTTCTACATTACACTTTAATAAATGTTTGAAACAAAATAAAAACTATTTTAATTTTTTGTCTAATTCGTACCTAATGCCCCTTTAAGTGATAAAGTATAAATAGATAGATGTCGCAATATGACACTTTACTATTAAATTGGATACAGGAAATAAGATATAAAGGTTCATGTTGTCTTGGTCATCTGATATTTAAAATATTTATATTCTGAAAAATTGATAAATAGTATTTTATATACTGTAAATTCAGAAATTATTGCGATGTTTTATTTTTGCGAAAAATGCGACAGGGTTATAATCGCAATAATTTAAACTCGCATTTTGAAATTTTTTATATGAATTTAATAGGATTTTTCACAATATCGCAAAAATTAAAATCGCATTTTAGTCTAAAATGGCGAAATCGCAATAATAAATGCACGCAATAATTTCTGAATTTACAGTAAATCCTGCTTGTGACAAATGCCACAGAAGGCAAGACATGGTAGCAATGCTGATTGCATAAGCTTTTTGTTTAAGGCTTTAAAATTCAGGAGGCAGAAGGGCTGGATAATCATATTTCTTAACAAATGCCAGATGGAAAGTTCTTGCCATAAGTGATTTGAAATTTCCATCTGGCATTCTGTTGT
Organism: Mytilus californianus; assembly: GCF_021869535.1. Lineage (NCBI taxonomy): Eukaryota > Metazoa > Mollusca > Bivalvia > Mytilida > Mytilidae > Mytilus > Mytilus californianus. The sequence continues at coordinate 29,773,290 of NW_026262679.1, forward strand.
AAGTGGTATGTTGACTGCCAAAATAAGTCCTTTTATTAGTTGAATATAGAAAAATGAGGGAGAAAATTCAAAATTTTACTCAGGAAGATATCTCTGGATTATGAAAAATCCTAAAATGGTTATAAAGTTATTTAAGTTTAAAATCTTTACTTGTTAGATTTGTTACCATGTATTTCATGCAATTATATTCTAAACCAAACCATTTGTAGAAATTTATACAAAAGCCTCTTCAAAAAGGCTGAGACAATTTTTTCTGGAACAGCCTTCAAATAAAATGCATATTATCTTTGTCAAATATATCTTTTATGCATATGTTATTTATAGTCGATAGATAAGACAGATGATGATTACCAGATTGATGATGTGTTCCTGGACAGAGCTGCTAAAAAACAATCCATATCTATATCGGAAATGAAAGAAAGATCACAAGCTATATATGGTAAAGCAATAATTTTATTATGTTAAATCTGTCAGAAAGCTTTACTTTTCAAGTGATTCAGTGAATATTTAACTGTTTTCTAGGTCAGTTATTAACTTTTTTCACAAAGTATGCAAGTGATTAGAAATGAAAAGTCACTGAAGTCAATATGTGCATCGTTTCATCAACATATAAAGAAATACCTTACCTTCTATAGACTTCAAAGGGATGTTTTATGTAAAGTTAATTACTCGTTATTTTCAAGTTGAAATGTTAAATTTGAATGATTTTTTGCTATATATTGCTACTAAAGGGAACTATTAACATTAAATGACAAATGAAATTAAATTAAATGTAGACAAAAAGCAAAAAGTTTTGATGATGTACTTGGTGATTCAACGCAATTTTATGACTAGAAAAATAAATGCCTCTGGACAATGAGTAAAGGAACAAGATGTTCAAGTCAAATTTGAAAATGATTGAAACCGATTTCAAAGTACCAAAATAATGGTTGTATCTTTTCTCATAGAAATAATTCTGTAAAACCATTGCTATACATGGAATTTTTTAAATGTTGTTGAAAACTGGTAGCATATGTGAAGGTCATGCACCATGGGGTGTTTTAACATAGATAAGACTGGTCTTAATTTCAGCAAAAACATTTCTTATGCTGTACAATACAGTCGCAAATATAAAAGAAGACAAAGCAAGCAGGGAAAAAACCTTTTACTGTTGATTAATTATTATTCGTGGCATACCAATTTTCGTTGATTTGATGGGTATAGGTAAACCAAGAATTTTGATTTTATAAAGAATTACACATTTTCATAGTTTTGTATGCAGATTTTAACAAAACCATGAAATTTAATAATTGACAAAAATAAATTTTTCTTCAATCCAGGAAAATTGGTATCCACTGGACTCAAACACCACATGTATAGAGATGCCACTTTTGTCCTCTCCCTTGAGCAGGTCTCTTAATACAGGTGTGACTGTAAAATACACCAAATTAGTATATTTTGACAACAGTCCTATTTTGGTTACTTAGTCCCCGGTGAAAAAGTGCCCAAAATGAACACACCAACCTAAAACAGATTGCAAAGAATTATAATTCAAATAATTTTTAAATTGTATGCCAGAATTGTATTTGGAAAGTTTACAAAGTGTATTGAGACATCCATCTTTAGACAGTTTAGTCAAAGGAATTAAAATTGATATTTTATGTTTCATAGCTATTGTATATTTTATTTTATTTACAGATCATAAAAAGATGGCTGGGGCATTAGAGAAATGTCATTTCTGTTTTGGAAATGTGCCAAAACATTTAATTATAGCCATAGGAACGAAGGTTAATATATATATATCAAACACTACTTAATTTGATACTTATATTTTGAAGTTCAATCCAGTCTATGCATGTTTCATACACTCTTTTTGTTGAGTCTGCGACTTTTGTTGCAAAAGCGAGACATAGCGATCCTACATTGTGTCGTGGTCGTCGGCGGAGTCCTCAAATATTCACTCTGTGGTTAAAGTTTTTGAAATTTTAATAACTTTCTTAAACTATCCTTGATTTCTACCAAACTTGGACAGACGCTTGTTTATGATCATAAGATAGTATCCAGAAGTATATTTTGTAAAAAAAAATCCTGTTTATCCGTATTTTACTTATATATGGACTTAGTTTTTCTGCCAGTTAACATTAAATTCACTCTGTGGTTAAAGTTTTAAAAATTTTAATAACTTTCTTAAACTATCCTGGATTTGTACCAAACTTGGACAGAAGCTTGTTTATGATCAAAAGCTAGTATCTAGAAGGAAATTTTTTAAAAATTTATTTCCTGTTTTTCCAAATATTACTTATAAATGGACTTTGTTCTTCTTCCAGTTAACATTACATACAGTCTGCAGTTCAAGTTTTTAAAACATTTATTTGATTCATAAACCATCCTGGATTTTTACCAAACTGAGACAGAAACTTCTTACAATCAAAAGATAGTATCTAGAGGAAATTTTTTAATAATTTTCCCCCATTCAATAAATTTATGTTTCAACTCTTTTATAAATCTATAGATTGCATACTGCATTCCTTTTTTACAAGCGTACATTTTTCATACATTTCAAACGTTTTATTTCATTAACTGTAAATCTATTATGTGCATTCCCCTATCACACTGAAAACATAGACAACAGCAAAAGTAGGCGAGACACTGGGTTCCACGGAACCCTTACAAATTTTTATTAGAAAATATTATAATGTTTGGACTTTTTTAACTCTTTTTCAGAGTATTAGTCAAGTCTAAAATAAAATTAATATTACAAGAACGAACACTTTATTCTGCACATATGCATCTTTAAAATAAGAAAAGAATTATTTTTGGTTTGATGTGAAACAATGAGACTGTTATATAAGATTTGATAATAATAGTTCAACAATTTTTGTTTTTCAGTCATATTTAAGTTTACCTAATTATAAGTCTTTAACAGAAGGACATTGTTTGATAGTACCAATGCACCACTCACCTTCTTGTACAGCTATAGATGAAGATGTATGGGAAGAAATGCAGGTTTGTTATTTTTGTGATGGTTCATGGCCTTATGTAGTTTTCAAACATTTGAATTCAGATCCATGTATGAATCAGGTAGATGTTTTGAAATACATGATGTCAAAACAAATGTCCAAAAATGTTCATATTTGACAATGGGGTATGAACAACAGCTGTTGGATTATAATAAAACTGTTTGAAAACTTGTCACAATTCCAGTCACAATGTAAAAATTTGTAACAGTTGATGGGACATGGGGCTTTTACTGTAGGGCTTTTCCATTTTAATAGATGCACCCTAGAAAGAACAATTTTTTTAAATCACAAAAATGTCATTATTGTAAATAAAAATAAAAATTTAACATTTCAAAGAATATTTAAGTACAGATAATTTTTTAACCCACAAAATGTACAGTTTTTATGCAAGTTCCTTCTCCCTTCATTATGTTATGATAAAGAATAGAACATATATTATGTTTTCCCCATATTGTCAACTCACCTAGCGGAAAGGTCAAAGTGAGATTTTCTCATCACTTGGCGTCTGTCATCCATTAACTTTACAAAAATCTTCTCTTCTAAAACTACTTGGCCAGAATCATTATTGTGGTGTCTTGTTAACATAATGTGTCTGATGACCCGCCTGCCAACCAACATGACAGACAAGGCTAAAAATAGAACATTGGAGTAAAATACAAATTTTGCCTGTTATCTTGAAAACGCAAGAGAACACGAAAATCTGGCAGGGATAAAAATGTTTAAAATATTCAGATTTACCTACTGTCGCTTTACATCAACACTGTCATATGTCTTCTTATATGAGTTATAG